>NC_134270.1:170482657-171977657 GCF_031893055.1 Leptodactylus fuscus | reverse complement strand
GGCAGAGCCAGCGCTGATTGGCCGAAGGCTGGCCAATGCATTCCTATGCGAATGCAGAGACTTAGCAGTGCTGAGTCAGTTTTGCTCAACTACACATCTGATGCACACTCGGCACTGCTACATCAGATGTAGCAATCTGATGTAGCAGAGCCGAGGGTGCACTAGAACCCCTGTGCAAACTCAGTTCACGCTAATAGAATGCATTGGCCAGCGCTGATTGGCCAATGCATTCTATTAGCCCGATGAAGTAGAGCTGAATGTGTGTGCTAAGCACACACATTCAGCACTGCTTCATCAAGCCAATACAATGCATTAGCCAGTGCTGATTGGCCAGAGTACGGAATTCGGCCAATCAGCGCTGGCTCTGCTGGAGGAGGCGGAGTCTAAGGTCGGACCTGAATGGAGACTGGTGTGGAGCGATCTTAGACTCCGCCTCCTCCAGCAGAGCCAGCGCTGATTGGTCGAGTTCCGTACTCTGGCCAATCAGCGCTGGCCAATGCATTCTATTAGCCCGATGAAGTAGAGCTGAATGTGTGTGCTTAGCACACACATTCAGCTCTACTTCATCAGGCTAATAGAATACATTGGCCAATCAGCGCTGGCCAATGCATTCTATTAGCTTGATGAAGCAGAGTGTGCACAAGGGTTCAAGCGCACCCTCGGCTCTGATGTAGCAGAGCTGAGGGTGCACAAGGGTTCAAGTGCACCCTCGGCTCTCCTACATCAGAGCCGAGGGTGCGCTTGAACCCTTGTGCACACTCTGCTTCATCAAGCTAATAGAATGCATTGGCCAGCACTGATTGGCCAGAGTACGGAATTCGGCCAATCAGCGCTGGCCAATGCATTCTATTAGCCCGATGAAGTAGAGCTGAATGTGTGTGCTAAGCACACACATTCAGCACTGCTTCATCACGCCAATACAATGCATTAGCCAGTGCTGATTGGCCAGAGTACGGAATTCGGCCAATCAGCGCTGGCTCTGCTGGAGGAGGCGGAGTCTAAGATCGCTCCACACCAGTCTCCATTCAGGTCCGACCTTAGACTCCGCCTCCTCCAGCAGAGCCAGCGCTGATTGGTCGAGTTCCGTACTCTGGCCAATCAGCGCTGGCCAATGCATTCTATTAGCCCGATGAAGTAGAGCTGAATGTGTGTGCTTAGCACACACATTCAGCTCTACTTCATCGGGCTAATAGAATGCATTGGCCAGCGCTGATTGGCCGAATTCCGTACTCTGGCCAATCAGCACTGGCTAATGCATTGTATTGGCTTGATGAAGCAGTGCTGAATGTGTGTGCTTAGCACACACATTCAGCTCTACTTCATCGGGCTAATAGAATGCATTGGCCAATCAGCGCTGGCCAATGCATTCTATTAGCGTGAACTGAGTTTGCACAGGGGTTCTAGTGCACCCTCGGCTCTGCTACATCAGATTGCTACATCTGATGTAGCAGTGCCGAGTGTGCATCAGATGTGTAGTTGAGCAAAACTGACTCAGCACTGCTAAGTCTGCATTCGCATAGGAATGCATTGGCCAGCCTTCGGCCAATCAGCGCTGGCTCTGCCGGAGGAGGCGGAGTCTAAGGTCGGACCTGAATGGAGACTGGTGTGGAGCGATCTTAGACTCCGCCTCCTCCAGCAGAGCCAGCGCTGATTGGTCGAGTTCCGTACTCTGGCCAATCAGCACTGGCCAATGCATTTCTATGGGGAAAAGTTAGCTTGCGAAAATCGCAAACTGACAGGGATTTCCATGAAATAAAGTGACTTTTATGCCCCCAGACATGCTTCCCCTGCTGTCCCAGTGTCATTCCAGGGTGTTGGTATCATTTCCTGGGGTGTCATAGTGGACTTGGTGACCCTCCAGACACGAATTTGGGTTTCCCCCTTAACGAGTTTATGTTCCCCATAGACTATAATGGGGTTCGAAACCCATTCGAACACTCGAACAGTGAGCGGCTGTTCGAATCGAATTTCGAACCTCGAACATTTTAGTGTTCGCTCATCTCTAACAACCATGAGTACAGGAACTCTCTATGATCTGGTATTTGGCAGAAATCCAGTGGTGATTTCCTCATAGTGACCAAGTTATCTATAATGCACTTAGTGTCCTTTCCTGATAATCTGAATACAATAAGGAAGTTATGGTGGAGTTCAGCACTCTGCAATATTATAGATTCCTTATACTTGCAAAAATTGTTAACTTTTTTATTTTCTACATTATGATAATGTTCCTGCAAACACATATCAAGTAACAGAGGACAACATTGTCACCAATAACGAGCTGTGCATTGTTATTGTTCTATGAGGTGGAGAAGATGTCCTCCTTACATATGTCCCTAATTCTACCTGATTCTCAAGTACAAAACTTTGACAACATGGACAATAGTGTGACATGAAGCTTTTAACGTTATGTGCGGTTTACCAAAACAACACACCCAAAACAAGAAAAACTTGAAATTCCTTATACTTACACCCAAAACCAAGTTCTCCATCACTGGAGAAGAACTGCAAAAGTTATCCAGATGACCCTTTTCTGACTCTCTTTTCAGCCCTTGCAGCAACAAGTTTGACTTTTGAAAAACAGTAAATTTCTCTTACTGCCTAAAAGGAACAGTATCTAAGTTTATTATCGAGCTGGCACTTTTTGCAATAATACATGGGTAGTGGTGTATAACTTGGTTGACAGATTTAACCCAAATATTCCAAATAGTTTTTTTTTTTTTTTTTTTAGAAACCAAACATTTGGAAATAGATTCCTAGGAGCCCTAAGAGTATTCTACACTATGTTTTATAGATAGGTGTCATGACCTGGTTGTTTGTGTATGGGGATTTGATCCGGGCTCCTATGTTCTGCTGGTGGTTGCTTTGCCACTGGACCATCTGGTTTGGTATTGGGGGTCAGTCCTCTTAGCATACTTGAGGTTCCAGGAATCGAACCTCAGGTGTTTAATTTGCCATCATCCTATGGGAGGATTCTGGGGCCTTTTTAAGGAAGAGGGCTGGCTCCACATGTTGCTGGTTTTCGTGGTTTACAACGTAGGATTCTTGGCTTAGGAGGAGGATTGTTTTGGTGAAGGTTCCAGCAGATTAGGAAGTGGTGTGAGAGTTGCCTGTTGTGTGTATCTGGTTTGTTCCCTCAAACTTCATCTCCACCCTGTCCTTCTGCTCTATGTGCCTGGCACTTTCTTGTGGTTTGAGAGTTTTTGGGTTCCAGTGTTTTCCCCAGTCCTGTGTTTGCCCTTTCCTCACCTCTCCACTGTCCCTCTCCTCATTCTCTTGTTTGTTTTGTGTTGTGCTGCGTGTCCGTGGTCCAGCACCTCCCAGTCCGTTTGTCTGTCTGCAGCTGCACCTGGATTTCTGTAGGGGTCACCACTTTAGAAACCCCAGTCCCTAGCTCTCCTATAGCTCTTGCCCTATCTGTCTGCTAGGTCATCGTGCTAGAGAGCCAGGAGTTGTCGGGGCCAAGGCTAGCTTGGGGACAGCTGACCACCACCCGTAGGCAGGGCCTAGCTAGCCACCGTAGTGCCAGGGATAGTCTCCCTTCCCTGTTTCCTTAGCGGTGCAACCTGCAATCCGGAATCTGGGTCTGGACTCAGACATGAACGTAACAATAGGTTCCTAGGAGTCCTAAGAGTATTCTACACTATGTATTATAGATAGGTTCCTAGGAGTCCTAAGAATATTCTCCACTATGTTTTATAGATAGGTTCCTAGGAGTCCTAACAGTATTCTACACTATGATAGATATAGATATGGCAGTTATATGTGTATGTAATCATTATGGATTTTTAAGAAGATTTATTAAAAGTTGAATTTTAATTGGACCAAAGTATTGCGGACCTCAACAATTTGTTACCTTCACACTATGTTTTATACCTAGGTTCCAAGAAGCCCTCAATTCAATGTGTGGTTCATGCCAAACTAAACAATGCAAATTCAATTCAATTGTGTATGGACTTATCCTAGTAGCAGCTCAGTTAGAGGATTGTTAGGGAGAATGTACCAGCCTATTTTCTATTAAAATGGAAGTTAGATTAAGGTTAGGTTAATTAAGTATGTTACAAAAATGTTCACCAAATATCTCCCGACACAGTAGCAAAAATCAATAAAATGGAAGTTATTCTGTAAAGAACTGCAAAATAACTTTAGGTCTGGACAAATCTGCAGCATTTTACTGCACAGTGGATTGGAATCTAGCGAATCCCAGCCACACACTGTAGAGAAATACGCGCAGTGGAAATGTTCTCGCTATGCAAAGAGTTTCCAACATTTCTTCATCTATCAATGTAACTACATGTAAGATTCCTGTGCTGACATCTACTGGCCAAACCCATTACACTGAATACTGATAGAATGGATAGAAGTATCTTGTATTACTGCCTACAGCGAAGACAGATATGACCTCAACATTACACAGGGTTCAGCTGCTCATACAAGGTGGTTTTGCTGAATAAAGTAAAAAACAAAACAAAACACAAGTTATTTTCAAATTTTCAACCGTTTTCTGGCTCATTTAATCCTGCACCATCACAAGCACGCCGACCATCATCAAGCTTCAATATTAGGGTTGAGCCGATCTTTACTTTTCAGGATCAATTTTGAAATCCGATTTCAGATCATTTTTCATTCGAACCCAATCTTGATCCCAATTCCGATCCCAATGCAAGCCTATGGGATTTTTTTATTAATCGGAGATTGGATTTTAAAAACAATCCTATTCACTATACAGCATGGAATCTAACAATTGAACGCTTTAATTGTTAGAATCCACACTGTGTAGTGATTTTTTCTTTTAATCACTAAGTAGCCAGAGGATATTTGTGTCATGTCAGTTTTGGAGTCATAGGGAGAGTGCGGTGTCAGACTGTCAGTGCGATACAGGGCTTTGGTTAGGCAGGAATTGTCAATAATAACAGCTCAGAGCTCAATAATAGCTAGCTAACTAGCAAATCATGCAGCGTAGCAGCAGGGGACGTGGACGAGGATGTGGATACCCAGCTGTATACCCACTCCACAGTCCAGGTACTGGAGAGGGACTGCCAGCAGCAGCAGGGGACATGGGTGAGGACGTGGCTAACCAGCTGGTATCAGCTCCAGAGCCCAGGTACTGTAGAGATTCAGTCAGCAACCAATTTACTCTTCCTCTTCCTCCTCCTACAACCCCAGCCCCTAATTCTGCATGTAATTTATATATATATATATATATATATATATATATATATATATATATATACAGTGGCGTAACTAGGAATGGCGGGGCCCCGTGGCGAACTTTTGACATGGGGCCCCCCCTCCCCAAACCGATGCCGAAGACCTCGACTGACCCCCTCCTCCGCACTCTATTATGTCCCTTAGTAAGCCCTGCACACAGTATTATGTCCATTAGTGGCCTCTGCAAACACAGTATTAACCCCTATAGTGTCCCCTGCACACACAGTATTAACCCCTATAATGTCCCCTGCACACACAGTATTATCCCCTATAGTGTCCCCTGCACACACAGTATTAACCCCTATAGTGTCCCCTGCACACACAGTATTAACCCCTATAGTGTCCCCTGCACACACAGTATTATCCCCTATAGTGTCCCCTGCACACACAGTATTAACCCCTATAGTGTCCCCTGCACACACAGTATTAACCCCTATAGTGTCCCCTGCACACACAGTATTATCCCCTATAGTTTCCCCTGCACACACAGTATTAACCCCTATAGTGTCCAATGCACACACAGTATTAACCCCTATAGTGTCCAATGCACACACAGTATTAACCCCTATAGTGTCCAATGCACACACAGTATTATTAACCCCTATAGTGTCCAATGCACACAGTATTATTAACCCCTATAGTGTCCAATGCACACAGTATTATTAACCCCTATAGTGTCCAATGTACACACAGTATTAACCCCTATAGTGCCCCTGCACACACAGTATTAACCCCTATAGTGTCCCCATATGTCCCACTGTGGACACCTATAAACATTTATTATACTCTGGGGTCTGAAAAGACCCCAGAGTATAATAATCGGAGACCCGGGGGATTAAAACCATTAAAAGAACAGAGACAGTTGCTTACCTGTACCTGCCGGCTGCCGCTCTGGTCCAGCTTTAATGACGTCAGACGTCACATGACCCGGGAAGCTGGCCTGGGTCATGTGACGTCAGACACGAATGACGGAGGCCTGGCAGGATCGTGGAGAGGTAAGTAACACTGTTTTTTATGTTACCTTACCTCTCCGGTCCGCCGATCATTATACTCGGGGGTCTGCAAAGACCCCCGAGTATAATGATAGCCTCTGTGGGGCCCGTAGTGTCACTTGCCGATCCCGGCCCAGCCAGGATCGGCAAGTGAATAGGGCTCGTAACGGACTTAAAAAAAAAACAAAAAACGCAGCGGTAGCGGCTGTCACCGGGCCCCCTAATGGCCCGGGCCCTGTAGCAGCTGCTACTGCTGCTACCACGGTAGTTACGCCCCTGTATATATATATATATATATATATATATATATATACTCACCCCAAGGGCCAAAAACACTGCTTTCTAAAGGCTCAACTCACCCAAAGAACCAACAAATCTCTGCTGGTGAAGGCTGAACTAAGTTAAAGGGCCTAAAACTCTGCAGGTTGAAGAATGAAGTCACCTGAAGGGCCTTAATCTCTGCTGGTAGCTCAGCTTAAGGGATGGAACTTAATTTGGAAGGGCTCATGTTAACGGTCTTAAAATTGAATTTTGGAAGGTCTTACCACATCACACACACACACACACACACACACACACACACACACACACACACACACACACACACATCCACAATGACAGTTCAGGGTGGGGACTGAAGGATTTCCCATTTCTGCAGTGGATGGACAGTGCATGTAAGTACTAGGAGCATTGAAGCAGTCTCGTTCACTGCATGCCAGAATGGCAGCACGGCAGCTCCACGTCTCCATCTGCAGGTTAGTAAAGAGGCTGCAACATTCACCCAAACACTGCAGCATCTTCAAATAGCTGATCTGCTAGAGTCCCAGGGGTCATCAGTATAAAACATTAATTAGCAGAAACGCTGGTGGAAAAATTGAGGCATTTTATAGTCAGAGCAAGAAGCAAGAAGAGCAAGAAGACCAGAGATTAAGGATCACCGTGCTTCATCCGTCAACCCACAGAAGTTCATTGCACATGAAAAAGAGCAATTAATGTCCCAAATCTCGTTGTGTTTATTCTGAGCTTTAATAAAGAAGGTTTGATTATCTATCCATTTGGTGAAGTGTGGTGATCCTTAATCTTTGGTCTTCTTGGTATTCTTTGACACCTTTGGTGGGATGGATGCTACTGCTCAACATCACCCAGGGAGGAACCCCCTGCTATATGGTGCTGAGGTACGTCCGGTAGTTGCAAATCTTTCATCCAGGGGAGAGTTATCTCTGTCTAGTCGCATCATTAACATATCTGACAATACTTCACCATATACAGCGTGGTGCTGTCTTTGCTTTTGTATTCACAGAGCAAAATGGATGGGATTCCAGGGAATCCTTTGCCCGCTTTGCGGTAAACACCACAGTGCGGACATGTTGCAATTTCCAAAACTGATATGGTTTTGGAAATCGCAGCATGTCAATTATACCTACGGAAACAGGTTCCCCATAGGCTTGAATAAAACAGAAAGTCCGCAGAAGAATCCTCTACAAACTCTAACGTGATTAAAGTGCTGTGTGAAGAATGTGCAGTGCAAAAGCGGGAAATTCTTTAACCAAGTGACAAAAATTCATGTCCTCCGGAGTCATAGAAAGACAAGTCTCAAATCTCAAAGCAAACCGATCTCTGGCTGCAATTATGTGGAGGAGGAAATCTACTCCACTACTCTCTCTGCAATGGGGGACCAGGGAAACTAAACCACACCCTTTCACTAAACCCCTCCCACTATTAACCCCTGTCTTGTTGGGAGGCAATAACTGTTCTCCAATGATATTAGATTGGTGGGATCTGAGTTTTTTCACCCATGTTAGGTTAAGGCTCACACGTGGCATCCCACAGCAAAAAAAAGTATTGTGGGAAAAATCGAGATGGACTTTCTGCTTCAATTATACCTATGGGGAAACCACTGGTGCTTCTGTAAGTGTAATTGAAATGCAATGATTTCCTAAACCTGGTGATCACCACGTGTGTCCACAGCACAGTTTTTACCGCAGAGGGAGTATAGGATTTGCTAGAATCCCATCCGCTTTGCTCTGACTGTAAAATGTTGCAATTTTTTTCCACGACGTTCACGCCATGTGGGGCCCCAAGCTTTAAAGAGTTGATTTAAGGGATCAGAGCTCTCAGTTCAAAGCTACATCCACTTCATTGCTTACCATACGCTTACATACACCTTGATGTTTCTGGTAGTGGATGTGCCTCGTATGGCAGTTCAGTCCCATGTCATTGAATAATAAACTGTCATACCAGGGACAACCACTAGTAACAGTAGAGAAACATACCAGGTAAGCAATAAAAACAGATGTGTCACTTCCACCCAAAACATCAAATAAAACTTCCAACAGGTAAAGTCAACTTCTGTGGTTACCAAAGAATAAGACCATGAATGCAAGAACGTTCTATGGTCTGGTTCTTCTTGGTGTATCTTCCTTTTACGTCTGCCTTCGGCTCCACCTCTGGTCCCTCTACTTCTATGTCCTGAGACTCCATCTCCAGTTTGAACAGAGCTCACCTCCCTGACTGTAGTGATCAATATGTTTTTCTTTTTTTGTCAGCCCCCCACTTCTTGGAAGAGGGAACTTGAACCTGTATCATTAGATTGTCTGCATTATAGTCTGCAATGCTACTGTATTATGGCCTAAGAAAATTTTCCGTCTTGACTGAGTGGGCAACTCAGTTTTTCCACACTGCCTTGGTAGCGGTGATCCAACACCTGGGACCCCCGCAGATCTAATAGTGATGGCCTATGATCCATCATCAATTTATGAAACAAGATAACCTCTTTAAGTATTGAGAATAGAGGATCAGAGGCAACTCTTAGGGTTGAGCTAATCTTGAGATTTCAGGATCGATTTTAAAATCTGATTTCCGATAATTTTCCAGCCAATCCCGATCACAATCGTGAAATTTCCGATCCCGATCACTCAACCCTAGTCAATGCTTCTCTATGGGAAAAGTCACTTTTAGGGTTGAACCAATCTTGAGATTTCAAAATCCGATTTCCAATCATTTCCCAGCCGATCCCGATTGCTCAACTCTAGCAATTCTGCTTTCTAAACAAAGATAATAATTTTCTAAAATCTGATACTTACCATGGCCCTCAAGCATTTAAAGGGATGATAAAAGGACAAATTAGGACACAAAGAATAGGTAGCATGGATGAGGAATATCCCGAACGGATGGAGAACTTGTACAAATGTGTGTATGTAGTCACAGGAGGAAGCTAGAAGGAAAGGGAAGATCCAGACAAGAGATAAGAGATCCTTCACACAAGAAAGAACAAGACGTCTAACAGGTTACTGCAGGTCATTACTACTGAGGATCGCTATGTAAACATTGTGCAACAGGTAATTCAGGAGAATTGGACAATGCAGTAGGGGGATCCGAAATATAAGTCCGTATTCAGGAGACATTCGAGAGTCATCTATAGGAAAGGAAAATCTCCATCCAATTCCATCTGATTATTGTCTAAAAAGTAACTTAAACTTCTTTCTGTACATGGAGGTAAGGGACAGTCCCCTGTCTGTCATGTCATATAAACCATTCTATCAAAGGGACTAAACTAGAGGTTGTTTGACCATAAAAGTCCACATAGGATTCATCTATACACATACGGAGGTCGCTGAGCGCGAGACTACACAACAGGTGCAATGTTTGGGGGCCATGTTCCCTTTCTTACACTTTTGGGGACCTATTGCAATTATGTAGCAGCCTCCTCCAGCACTAGAACAAAGCCTCAAACACAAGCAAGTCTATAATACAGAGAACAAACGAGAGACAGAATAATATTATTATCTATACAAACCTACAGCCAATGGAAACAGAATTCAGTCTTAGGCTGCATTCACACGGAGTAACGCCAGCATGTATCACAGCCGTACACGTCGGCACTTCCCATTCACTTCAATGGGACTGCTCGCAGTGAAAGAAGCAGCCCATTCATTTCTATGGGGAGCGCTCGCATGCTGGCTCCCATAGAGATGAATGGGAAGTGTACGGCAGCCCTGCTGTAACGCCGGCGTGTACGGCTGTGATACACGCTGGCGTTACTCCGTGTGAATGCAGCCTTAGGGCTCATTCACACGTGAACAAAGGGGCGGATTTTGACAGCGGATTTCACTTCAAAATCCGCCCCTTTACAATGGTGGTCTATGCAGACCGCCGGGCTTCTTTTTTCCGCTAGCGGCGGGCTGCTGCTAGCGGAGAAAAGAAGTGACATGTCCTTTCTTCAGGCAGAAACCACGGAGCGCTGGGCCGTGGCTTCCGCCTAGCGGCAGCACCCTCCTATGTCGGCTCATTCATTTGAGCCGACATAGGAGGGGAAAGCCATGACCGCGATGGTCGCTGCAGGCGGGTTTTGACCAGAGAGAGACGCAGCCCCACAACGTGTGAACTAGCCCTTAGATCTAGTTGTCTAATCTGATGTGTGAGTCATCGTAGGACTTACCTAGTTACATAAGTGCGGTGTAGTGTGAACAACAAAGGAGCTATACAAACACCCCGAGGCTGCGGTAATAGTTTAACCCCGTCATGCTCTGCCACAGCCTTGTGAACGGGCTTTGTTCCTGAGCATTACCTACAATTTTGGGGGATTGGTACTAACCAATGCTAACCACCTAAATTCATAATTCAACTCATAACTCAAAAATAGTTGCTATTAATATCATATTGGAGAATGTTTTATTTTTATTTATTTATTTATTTATTTATTTTTGACAGGTGAAATAGCAAAAAAAAAAAAAAAAAAAAGTGATTTGGGCTTTAATAAAAAAAAGAAAAGAAAAAAAATTACCACTATTGTGTTTGCCGAGTGGGATTGACAAGTTTACGTTTTAATATTGATAACATTGGTGGTGCCGCGTCCTCTTCATGCAGGGTATAGGTGCCAGTGAGAGGATTCTTCAATCTATAGTAATGTCTGACTAGAGATCACAGCACTCCGAGTCAGTATGATGAATGCAGCGTCCAGGCTAATCTATCAGGCTAGACGTTACAGCGATGCCTCCGGTCTGTGCCGGTCACTACATTGGCTTCCTATTCATTATAGAATACAATATAAAGTTATCACCCTCCTCCACAAGGCTCTCCATAATGCCGCACCTCCATACATTTCCTCCCTCATGTCTGTCTACCGCCCAACCCGTGTTCTCCGCTCACTCAATGACCTAACACTTACATCCTCTATTATCAGAACCTCCCACGCTCGTATACAAGACTTCTCCCGAGCTGCACCACTTCTCTGGAATGCTCTACCCAGGACAATCAGATTAGCTCCCAATTTCTACAGCTTCAAACACAAACTAAAGACACATCTCATCAGACAGGCCTATCACAATGTCTAATGTAAACTCTTCTGTACTATAATTAGAATCCCTAAAACAAACCCTCCTCTGTCCCCACTCCCACATTACCCCACACAATATGATGCAGTTTCAGAATAACTTTATATGTCCAGGCACATCTGCATGTTACAGGACACGACTGGTGATGGCTCATACAGTTTTATGTTTGTGTAATGACAGTAACCTGTATTACACAATTGTCTGACCACTGTATAAGCAATGCTACCTCCAATGACGCAGCAAGGATGAGGAGTTTCAAAAACTGATGGAGAACTTGTAAAAGAAAAGTTCATTGTGAATATTTACAAGATGAGGTTATAAGGGCAAGGAAGATTGAGATGAGAGATGAGAGTTCCTTCACGAAAGAAAGTACAAGAGGTCACAAAGGTGGTCATTACTACACGAGATCGGTATGCAAACAGTGTGCAACGTGTAATTCAGGATGATTGGTCAATGCTTTAGAGGGATCCTAAATATTGGTCCTTATTCAGACATCATTGGAGAGTCATTTATAGGAAAAGGACATTTCCATCCAGTTACAGCCGATTTAATGTCTATAATGTAACACTGTTTTATGCACTTTGTGGAAAGGAACGTTCCCCTCTTTGTCATGTCACCTTTTTATCAACAGGACTAAAATTAAGGCTAAGGGCTCATTTCACGTGTTATTGACAAAATGTGGTTTACATGATAAAATGCTGTAAAGTGTATGTGAGTCAAGACTTCTCGGGTAGTAAAGGTGTAGATGGATGAGCATTGCTCCATGGTTAGACCCCATTCTATAGATGGGGGTAAGAAGTGGTGAGAAAAAAGGTAAAATGTACACACTTGTACATTGTTCTTGTCCATTCGATGACCAGAACAATGGACTGCTAAAATAGTGGACACATATGAAGCCCAACAGAACCCATTGACTATAAAGGGGTTCACCAGGGTGCCATTATTTTTCAACTAAAAGAGTCAGATGAAAAAGTTGTGCATACAGGGCTTTTCATCTAGCGATTTAGATGAACACTGCGATGGAGTCTCTGAACCAAGACTCTGACACAGATGTGAATGTAGCCTTACACAGCTACATATACAGAAATATAAAAAGTTATGAGTGTCAGAATATAGTGACTCAATTATTAGGGTGTTCTCAGACCCCAGAGTATAATAAGTGGAGGCCCAGGAGAAGTTAGGGTCACCACTGAGACCTGTGATTGAGTCATACTGTCATGACATCAATGCACCCCATGTGACTACTGATGTCCAATCACATGTCTCAGCAGTGACCCCGGTTCAGGTCAAATCTGAAACTTTTTAAAATTAGGTTGAATCCGGTTCTATCCCGATCAGTTCGCTCATCCCTCCTGGTATGTATTGGAAGAAATTAAAGGTAATGATCAGGAACAATGAATAGGTAAGGCTGAGCAGTGGAAGTTTCGGGATCTTTGGGATTTTTATAGTCCGTTTGATATTCATATAAACCTTGCATATGCAGACAGGGAAGTCCAACGTGTGGGTTTAAGCATCTAGTTATAAGGAAGAATTCTGTTTATATTGGCTGTTAGCCTTACACAACACCATCATTATCATATGGTTGTTCTTAATGTGAACTTTGTGTAAGTCATTAAACCCTTCCTGCAGGCATTTTTCAATTTTCAATTTTTGTTTTTGACTTCACGATGTACTGGGAAGCTGACAAAAAAATCAAAATGGAATTGGAATTGGAGAAAAACTGCATTTGTGCGACTTTCCTACGAGCTTTGACAGCATTTTACAATAAGGGCAAAGTGGATGGGATTGTAGTGAAGCCCATGCCCACTTTGTGGTAAACCCGTGATGCGGACATGCCGTGATTTCCAAAACCGCCACGTAGTATGTCAATTATAGCTACGGAATATGGTGTGATTGAAACGTATGATTGAAACAGAAAGTCCGCAGAGAAAAACTCCATAAACTATCTCTCTAAAGTGCTGCAGGAAGAACCGCAATGTTATGCCGCCGCGTTTTTTTCTGGCAGCGCTTTTTTGCTGCGGGACGTCCTGTGGGGCCTTATCCTTAAAGGGAATTCTGGTCCCTAATTGCTTCTTCATACTGGTGACCTATCCCCAGGATAAGTCATCGGTATATGATCCATTGGTTTTAGGGTTGAGCCGATCTTGAGATTTCAGTCTCGATTTTGATCATTTTCCAGCCGATCCCGATCGTGAAATTTGCTCGATCGACGATCGGGATCCAATCTTTCCCGATACCGATTGCTCAAACCTAATTGGTTTTCAACAATTAGACCCTGCTGAGATTAATTGATCCAGATGACACAAAGTAACAGAAGATATATAGTGTGTAACAACTAAAATAAACTATAAGATCTGCCAATATAATATGTAACACTTAAATAGGCTACAAGAGCTATGCATAGTGTATGTAACAGTAAAATACTCTACAAGGGTTTCCTATATAGGAAGTAACAGTAACATAATCTATGAGGGCTGTCTCTATATAGTATATAAACAGCCATGTGCTAAGTATTCATGATTAGTCAATGTTTGAACAATTTTATTGGCGTATGTTTTACAAGTGTATAAACGCCGCGCCCTGAGACGTCTTTTATAAGGACTCCTTTGATTTTTTTTGGCTTTCTCGTTTCTCGAGTGAAGGAAATGTGTTGACATACATCAAATAACAGAGTGTAATGGTATTAGGTGAATTTAGTAGCCTGAAGGTCACAGGTAGAGTGTCATCATTGTTCATTCATGTATAAGTAGAAGGAAATAATCTGGTTTTACTTGGAGATACTTTCCTTGATACTCCCATCTCACATATTGTAATGATAGGACAAGGACATGTGATCTGTTTTTGATCATTGGAAGTTGAACCTCTGGTACCTCAACAACCCGGAGAATGAAGGTCTACGGTGGAGCCCCGCAACAGAAGTCAGAATCCCCCTATTCTAAAAAAAGTGTTCCTCTTTAGAGATGAGTGAACACTAAAGTGTCCGAGGTTCAAAATCCGATTCGAACAGCCGCTCACTGTTCAACCGTTCGAACGGATTTCGAACCCCATTATAGTCTATGGGGGGAAATGCTCGTTTCAGGGTTAGGCAACATTCGATAAAATCATACTTACCAAGTCCACGAGTGACGATTGGGCTGGATTCTGCTTGAAGTCTTCTCCTGGCCTAGGCAGAGCCGACTGCGCGTGCGCGTGTATGATAGTATCATGCACTATATTTTAAGCCAATTTAAACTCTGATTTGTGACAAATGTATTCGACCTGAAATAAACTGTTTGACCAACCCACACAGACCCAAACCTAAACTAATCTAAACCATTATGTCACACTACAGCCCATTTAATGACGCAGTGATATTAAAATGTGATGATGTTACAATCCCATATGATGGCTGAGGGCCGATAACAGGCCTCAACAGTGACCTTGGAGCCGAAGAAGATGGTACATGGCCCAGGAAAAAGACCAAAACGCTGGAGGATGCAGTAGCAGAGCCCAGGAAAGGTGAATACACATTCTTTGTCCTCTGAACTCTACATCCTACTGGGAGAACAAGAGGCCACTGTGGAGATCGCTGCCCAATACGTGTCCTGCTGCCACCAAATAAGAGGAAGATGAGACTCCACGGACTATTATATTTATCCCAATATTGATTGATTTGATTTGATTTGATCTGATCTACCCTGGGGACAGGAGAAACCTCAAAGAATGGAAATCAACTTCACCTTGCACTTCCAGCTTGAACTGAACAGGTTTGGTCCAAAATGAATTTTCCTTGTGAACTTCTTAAATATTTCTGAAACATTACTACACAGATGTACAGAGTCCATATTATTGCATGCCTGTAGATTCATCCTGATTTGTAGATATTGTTTTGTTGGTCCTTTTTAGATTCCTTCATTGTGAATCCTTATACACAGTATTGTGTACACCACCTTGGAGGATACACAGGAGAATGTTCCAGTGATTTATACTCCTGTTGCATGTTTGTTTTTGCCATTGGTTCTTGTTGATACATTGTCTGAACATGTCTTAACTTTTTTTTACCATTGCAAGGAACAATGTCAGTATTTGATGGTGGCCTGACCATGAGATTCCTTGGATTCTTGTATGCAACAAGAGGTAAATCCATGAATGTTTTCTTTCGTTTATTGTATTTTTAAGGCTGGATCCTGACGTGATGTAAACTCCTTGGTTTCGCTGCAATAAAAACAACTTGATAATAAAAAGGTGTTTTAAAGACACTGAAAATCCCAAAGCCTAAGTATCACTTGGAGATCAGCAGCAGTTTTCTTCAAGATATACATTTGGGGGTCATAGATGATCTTTTGTATTCCAAAAGATTACACCTTCTGTCATAAGTTATGTGTTATGTATCTAGTTATGTTTTTTTTGTTCATTGTTGTAGTAGGAGTTTGGTTCAATGTGATATTATAACTAGAGATGAGCGAGTACTATTCGAAACTCCCGTTTCGAATAGCATGCACCCAAAGGAATGAATGGACACAGCATGCTGCTTCCATTAATTCTTATGGGTGCATGCTATTTGAAACGGCCGTTTTGAATAGTACTTGCTCATCTCTAATTATAACCAGTCTATGGCCCGGTTCACATCTGCGCATAGGTTTCCGTTCTGGGGTCTGCTTGGGGACTTTCTCAAATGGAAACCTAATCTGCATAAAAAAAAGGGTCTGTGTGGTTTCCACATGAAAAATGCAAAGAGAAAAGTGCACCATTAGTGACAGTCTCACCCTACACCCCTGGCAACTCCTCTACCCAACTACTCGCTGCTCCTCATCCTTAACTTGTTTCTCCACCATCAGTGATGAAGAACTCTCCTCCCTAATCTCTAAATCCCACCTCACCTCCTGAGCGCTTGACCCGATCCAGTCATATCTCATCACCAAACTCACTGAAGTCATCACCCCAGCCCTAACTCATCTCTTCAACCTATCCCTAACCAATGGATTCTTCCCTTTCACCTTCAAAAATGCCACTGTCAATCCTATACTCAAAAAACCCTGGACCCGTCCTCCCCAGCCAACTATCGTCCCATCTCTCTGCTCCCCTATGCCTCAAAACTGCTTGAGCAACACGTCCACTCAGAATTCTCCATCTACCTCTCGTCTAACCTGCTCTTTGACAGACTTCAGTCAGACTTCAGACCCTGTCACAACACTGAAACTGCCCTAACAAAAGTCACCAATGACCTTCTAACCGCCAAAGCCAAGAGCCATTACTCTGTCCTCCTCCTCCTTGACCTCTCCTCTGCCTTTGATACAGTTGACCACTCCCTCTTACTAGAAACTCTCTCATCCCTTGGTTTCTCAGACCTGGCCCTTTCCTGGATCTCCTCATACGTCACCACCCGCACATTCAGCGTCTCCCACTCACACACCACCTCCTCACCGCATCCTCTCTCTGTAGGTGTCCCCCAGGGCTCCGTCCTAGGACCCCTCCTGTTCTCCATCTACACCCTTGGCCTGGGCCAACTCATAGAATCTCATGGTTTTCAATACCATTGCTATGCCGATCCAAATATATCGCTCTGGACCAGACATTACCTCTCTGTTGGCCAGAGTTCTAGATTGCTTTGTGGCCGTAGCCTCCACCTGACCCATCTATCAAAGCTAATGGAATCACTCTCACCCCCATCCCACGGGTCCGATATCTTGGGATAACCTTGGACTCCGACCTATCCTTCAAATGACACGTTCAAACTTCCTGCCGCCTACAACTCAAGAACTTCTATTGAATCTGCTCCTTCCTCAGCCCTGAAACTACTAAGATGCTCGTCCATGCCCTCATAATCTCCTGCTTAGATTACTGCAACACCCTTCTCCATGGACTCCCAGCAAACACCCTCGCCCCCTCCAGTCCACAACCTGCGCTGCTCGCTTAATTCACCTCTCCCCCCGATCTTCATCGGCTTCTCTCCTCTGCCAGTCCCTCCACTGGCTACCCATTGCCCAGCAAATAGAATTCAAGCTACTAACGTTAACATACAAAGCCATCCACAACCTGTCCCCTCCATATATCTCCAACTTAATCTTATGCTACCTGCCCACACGTAACCTCACATCCTCCAATGACCTCCTACTCCACTCTGCTCTCATCCGCTCCTCACACAACTGTCTCCAAGATTTCTCCCGTGCATCCCCCATACTCTGGAACTCCTTACCAAGACACATAAGACTGACCCCCACAATCACAGGATTCAAGAAGGCCCTGAAGACTCCCCTATTCAGGAAGGTCTACAACCTCCAATAACACTATCACCGCACCACCATCTGTACAGTCTCCTCCTCTCCCTCATAGACTGTAAGCCCTCGTGGGCAGAGCCCTCTATCCCACTGTGCCATTCGGTCATTGTTATTATTATATCTGTTTGTACATTTTGTGTACTGTATGTAAACCCCCAAATGTAAAGCACCATGGAATTAATATAATAATGTACAGCACCATGGAAATAATGTGATAATGTACAGCACCAGGGAATTAATATAATAATGTACAACAGCATGGGATTAATATAATAATGTACAGAGCATCAAGGAATTAATATAATAATGTAAAGCACCATGGAATTAATATAATAATGTACAGAGCATCAAGGAATTAATATAATAATGTACAGCACCATGGAATTAATATAATAATGTAAAGCACCATGGAATTAATATAATAATGTACAGCACCATGGAATTAATATAATAATGTAAAGCACCATGGAATTAATATAATAATGTACAGAGCATCAAGGAATTAATATAATAATATAAAGCACCATGGAATTAATGGTGCTATATAAATAAACAATAATAATAATAATAATTTTTCATGTGGAGAGGGGAACGGAAAAGCCTCAACGCAGATGTGAACTGGGCCTATGATAACTCAATCCACAACACTCAGGTCAGGGTGCAGCTCATTAATTAATCCACCTTGGTTAATTAAATTGTAAATAGCCGACTGTGTAAGGGTAAATTCATACGGAGTATTTTGGTGAGGATTTTGAGGCCATATTTGCCTCAAAATCCTGACCAAAAAGACAGCTCCCATTGAAATCAAGCCGGCTTGTTCCCACTGATGTAGGTCAGACCACAGTATGGCAGATTTAAGAGTCCTGATACTAAAGGGTCATTTCAGGAATTACAGTAAAAAATTTGGAAACTCTAGTGTCTGATGAAATTCGAGTCGCTGACACAAGAACTCAATCTAATACCTATACCGATGAGCCCTTACATGGAGACAATTCACATCCCCCATTATTCAAACCTCTTTATAGGGGTTTCTGCGTGCTGGATCTGGGGGTTCTGAGCTGGTCCCAACCCTGGGTTATATGATAAGAACCAGTCCCTTATTCCTGGGTCGCTCGGCCTCCCCTCCTGTCCTGTTTGCACAGGTAGTACCTGTACTATGGGGGCTAGCAGACCATAGCTGAGCCTCCTCCCCATAGCACAGGAGAGGAGGGGGGCATGTGTAACATTGCGAAACATTTCTGTAGGGTAGAAACCAGCTATAGATACATGAACATGTTCTGACATTCTACACCCTTTATCATCAACAAGAAATGGGTGAGGGGTAAACTTGAACGTCCATGTCTTGGTCAAAAGATTTTGGTTTCTTTGTAATTATTAACACCTTCCCACATCCCTCCCAACAAATCCTACTTATATATAGTACTGAACCTCGAGCATTCACTATACAATACGACTCGACACAACATTGAGCAATGAGCCCCCTGCTTGGTATCCTGAGCCTCCTCTCGGCTCTTGCAGTAACAGGTCAGTGTATTCGCTTCTTCTACAGGTTATTGATCATATTGGGAATCATTAGAAAAAGTAATATTAATAGCAACATTAATAAGCCATTGTTCATTGTTTCATCTTATAGAACTTATAGAACTGGATCGGGGCTTATTTTTTGTGGACTGAATTAGACTTTATAGTGATACCAATGGATATCTTTCATCGTGTATCCAAAATGATGTTACCTGTATTCTGCGGGTCGGTTTGCACTCTTTACAATGTTTCCCTCATGGTCATTGTAATGTACGGTGTAATAAGAGATGACGGTGCTGACTGTGTGATGTCTCTTTAGGTGACGCTCTCATTTGTACGCAGTGTACCTCTACATCCTCATCATGTACGGGTAACAGTGTGACTTGTTCTGCTGGATCCTTGTGTAGCTCCACGTATACAGAAACTGTAGAAGGTGAGGTCTAGGATTCTGTGTAATCTTCTGTTTCCATTTTATGCAAATTCTGTAACTTTGTAACAAATTTACTCACCATTCCCAATATCCTTCCTTGCCATCAACCAAGGGGCACTTCAATACTTACACCCTTAAACCTGTAGAGACTCCATACTTGTCCTTGGTGAGGGTTTGTTAGATTTGCATCCGGTGTAGACAATCCTCTGGGAGCTAAACAGCCTTTTTGGGATGTTCTCAAGTAGAACAAGGCGCGGGCTTCTAAACTCCAACCAATTCTGTTAGGAAATGCTGAATTAATAGTGGACGGTCCTCAAGATCTTGGTCTCATAGGCAGAGTTGAGAAGGATTAGAAAGAATGTTTCTCTCTCCGGAGGACCCGTCCTGTCCTGTCCTGTATCTCAGAAAGCTGAATGAGTCCTGTGACAGATGACTGGTGGTGGTCTCAGTGGGTGTGGGGGAGGGGGTACTTTACCATCAGCTTGTCAAGGCATCCTTGCAATAAGTAAAACTGTGCAAAGTGAAGAATTTTGGTAAGATATTTTTTTCTAATGTTTATAGATGGAAGCCCCTCTGTATCATTGACCAAGGGGTGTACAGTTTCATCTCAGTGTAACTTCAATGGCAGTATGAGCATGCTGCTAGGAAACCTCAGGATGGTCATTTCATGTTGTAGCACTGACAACTGTGTTCCTTCTATTCCTGCACGTAAGTTAATATTTTTACCTTCCTATGCATGGGGGGATGGGGGGGGGGGCATGATATTCAAATACTATGTCGGGAGTTATTTATGTGTATTAAGATCCCTGGAGAGTTTTAGTAACATGTCACAATATGAGCAAAAGTTACCAAAAACTAAGAGTGGACACATCTGTTGATTGAATCCAAATTTACAAGCTCAGAATTATCCTGTAGATTTTACTGCCTTTGTGAGTGTTACAAACTAATGTTGGGGGGTGCACAAATGTAAGAGATTAAAATAAAAAAGGCATATTTTTTTAATACTTTCCAGTCTAAGGCCAGGGCATCATGGGCCGGAAACACTGCGATTTCCCCGCAGAGGAAACGCCCCACGTTGTACAGTACTTGCAGAGTGGATGGGATTCATGCGAATCCCATGCCCACTTTGCAGAAAAAATCGCAGCGCGGACACCCTGCAATTTCCAAAATCGTTGCGGTTTTGAAAATCGCAGCATGTCAATTATATCTACGGATGCACCGGTGGCATTCCAATAGATATAATTATAACAGAAAGTCTGGAAGGAAAACTCCCTGAACTTTCTGTTCAAAGCACTGTGGGAAGAACCGCAATGCATTCATGCCGCTGTTGTTCTCGCAGCAATTTAGTGTGGCAGTTCCAGCCCCTTGGGACCTTAGCCTTAGGCTGTATTCACACAGAGTAACGCCAGGCGTTTTTTGTGTGTTTTTTGCACATAGCGCCGCGTTTACGCCGCGTAGCGCCGCATTAACGCCGCGTTAACGCCGGGCAATGCCACCGCTAAATAGCGCGGCGTTAACGCGGCGTTAACGCGGCGCTACGTGGCGTAAACGCGGCGCTATGTGCAAAAAACACACAAAAAACGCCTGGCGTTACTCTGTGTGAATACAGCCTTAGGGTGCATGCACACTACGTAACGCCGGGCGTGTATGAGAGCCGTACACGCCGGCGTTACAGCAGGGCTGCCGAACACTTCCCATTCACTTCAATGGGAGCGCTCGTAACAGCGGCGTTTACGAGCGCTCCCATTGAAGTGAATGGGAAGTGTTCGGCAGTCTGCCGTAATGCCGGCGTGTACGGCTCTCATACACGCCCGGCGTTACGTAGTGTGCATGCACCCTTAGGCTGCAAATTCCTCCTTGTGAACAATCCCTTACACAGTGGCAATGTAGACTAGATAGTCTTAAGCTGTGCCAGATTGATTAATGCTGTTTGATACATCTGTCAGTCTAATTTGACACCTCCTATTAGTTGTAAAAAATAGCACATGGTATCTTAACTAACGTTAGGTTCCAATAGCATTCAGGTTCCTGTTCTTTGGGTCCACTTGGGGACCTGAAAAATGGAAACTCTATCCGCTTAAGAAGCAGTTACCTATGAAGACTATAAGGAGGTGCGCCAGTTTTCCGCCTGCTCGCAGGACTTTTCTCTCCGTATATTTAAGACGGATGGGGGACAGAGCCCAGTGTGACCACAGCCTTATTAGCCAGCATCCAATTCTATGAAGCCACATGCCTCTTTTTTTATAAGAAGTTGAGATTGCCCCTTTTTTCCATTCCTTTTAATAAAATTGTTGAGTGGTATCTTGGTGAGCATTGCATCATATTGAACCGAATGGAGCAGTGTTAATGGGAGGTCTGGAGATAACGTGAGTGTAGTTTATGGCTATCTCCGGGACTCCCACTGAAATAATACAGAAAAATATCTCATTCTCCTGATCAGTGGTGGTCTTAGTGGTTGACCCGCACTGATCTGCAAGTTATCCCCTATCCAATGGATAGGGAATACCTTGCTTAGTGGGAAAAACCCATTAACCAAGGTTAGGGTGGGTGACAAAAGGTTTTCATAGTCTCATGAAATAAATCCTTTTTTACTTTCCTCTTTCTCCTGTCCGGTTCTAGTACCACCAACAAACTCTAGCCGGAATGGACTGGTCTGCCGATCCTGTGTATCTGCTGACTCTTCCTGGTGCTACACGTCAGATACTATGCGATGCACAGGGGAGGAGAATAAGTGTCTTCTCCAGACAACAAAAGTAGCAGGTAACAAAAAAAACTGACCAGTGAGCAGTAATTGTGTTCTCCAATATACACAATAAGGGTCCGATACAATATATTTCTATCCATAAGTCAATACATAACAAGGGAGGCAATGACATATGATCTGTTATTGAAAGTAACAGGTTAAAAAGTGCAACCAAGTACCTTTAGCAGTATTTTGAGTGATTTCTGGGTTTCTCTGTGAGATCCTGGCATCCTCTGCATTTGTTTACATCGTCATCTTCATGTTGTGTTTTCCTGCAACTGCTATGATACCTTGGGCTTCACTCATAGTTATCTCCCTCCCGCTCCCTGTTTCCCTAGCTAGCCCTCTCACTACTAGCCATCCTAACTAATTCAACCCCCCACCTCATCATACTTACCTGTCTTCCGGTCTGGATCTTCTGCTCATGGAATGTAACTTATTCTGGGCAGCACTCCCTCTTCTTGACATCTGTCGGCTGCTCACACTCGCCTTAGCATGCCCAGAAATACGTAACGTCCCGTAGCTAGAAAACCCGGACCGGAAGACAGGTAAGTATGATGGAATGAGGTGGGATTAGTATAGGTGATGATCCACTTCCCCACTTCCGGAAACAGAATGTCATCGGAAAATCAGAAAATGTGTCATGACTAGAGTTGAGCAATTAGGATCGGAAAAGATCGGATTCCAATCGGTGATCGAGAAAATTTCACGATCGCAATCAGAATTCCGATCCCGATCTTTTCGATCGAGATCGGGGCTTATTTCCCACAATGCTTGGCTACTGGCCAATCATTGTGGGAAAAGCTTAGCACCCATAGGAATGAATGGAAGCGGCCGGCCGCTTAACCCTCTGCGTGCCGGCTGCGTCCATTCATTCCTATGGATTTACTGCAGCCTGCCACTCTTCTGCTTCATTCCTTTTTTACTGTATACTCAGATGAATATATGGTAAAACAGGGACGAAGCAGAAGAGTCGCAGGCTGCGGTAAATCAATGTGTGCTGCACTGCTGTGAGGACGAGGCAAGTTCACGAGTAGATAGATACTACTGTACATTGACTTGTCTATCTACTAGACAAGTCAATGTACAGTAATATCTATCTACTCGTGAACTTTGCTCAACTTACCTGCCCAGAAGTGCTTTCCGCTGCCCTCTGCTGGTCCGGTCCTCTCTCCTTCATGTGGCTTCAGAGCGCCCTGCGCCCCCCCCCCCCCCACCTCTGCCTCCCTAGACTAGTATTATAGAGAAGGCGGGGCTTAGGAGAGTGTGGGCGGGTACTGGGAGGGGAGACGTGAGTGATGCACTCACATCTCCCCACCCACACTCTCCAGCCAGCCCGCCTACACCCTGAATCACTACACAGTGTAGGGTCCAAAAATTGAATGAATTTTTGGACTACATGCAGTGTAGTGAATAGGATCATTTTTTATATCCAATCTCCGAATATTTAAAAAATCCCATTGACTTGCATTGGGATTGGACTTGGGATCGGGATCGGCTTCGAATGGAAAATGATTGGAAATCGGATTTTAGAAACAATCCTGAAATTTCAAGATCGGCTCAACCCTAGTCATGACCGAACTGGTGATCTAGGTAAATATAGATTTTTGGTAATCTAAGTAAATTAGATGGTAGGTGGAAGGAGGGGGGTGGGGGTTAGATTAGAAAGATCAATTTATCCCAGACAACCCCTTTAAATTTGGTAATAAATCTCATTGACTGAGAAAAAGGCTACTGCATACTGGGATTGGTGGTCATGGTCAATAAAGTCAATATTTATGGAAATTTTCATATATGAAGTTGCAAATTGTTCCAATATTATTTCTCATGTGAATCTTGGCAGGAATACTTTCTACAGCCATTCGGGGGTGCGCAACAAAATCCCTGTGTGACCTCGGCAGCCAGTCTCAAATAATTGAAGGCGTATCAACCGACGTTAAGTTTATCTGCACCAGCGGCGGCCTCAGCGTCCATAAAGTCGTCCTGACTCCGGCCATTGTGTGTCTTCTGCTGCTGAAAACCTTCTTCTGAGACTTGTTAAGAATCATTGGATGAATGAGAACAAATGTATCCAGGAGACAATATTATTATTTTATTTTATTCAGAAAAAAAACTTTTTTTTATTTCATTTTAAATGAACCCACGTTATAAAATATCCAAGGGCACAAGGAATAAAATGAAAACAAAACAAAAAAATTCCTCCTGCATCTACTGCTTTTTATTTTATTTTGTTATTTTTTTCTTCAACTTCCATTGATATTGTTCCATCTCAACAGTAACTTATGAATTAACAAGTTAGAAAATAAATAAAAGATTAATAATAATAATAATAATAATAATAATAATAATAATAATAATAATAACGACGATCTATATCAGGGCTGCTCACACTTTTTCAGCATGTGAGCTACTTTATTAGCTGACCAAGGCAAAAGATCTACTAGGGCAGGTCTATGGGCGGGACCGGGCGGTCTTGTGGGCGTGTCTGTGGGCGGAGCCGGACATGTGGGCAGGCCAGGCGGATCGTGACGGCAGGAAACAGCGGCGTTCTGTGGCTGCCCAGGGATCCTGCTGTCTGCTTCTTCACAGCGCAGGCTGAGAGTTATCTCTGGACACTGGCAGGCTGGGGCTGTGGCAGCCCCGCCTGCCAGTGTCCGGAGATGACTCTCAGCCCGCACCATGAACAAGCAGAAACCGGGGATCCCTGCATCCCGCGATCGACCCATACGTCCTTTGCGATCTACCAGTAGATCGCGATCGACGTATTGGGCACCCCTGATCTATATATATGGTATACCTAATTTTAATTTTCATGAAACATAACTAAAATGACTTACAATATAAAACCCTTTTAGCTCTTCCTTATACTGTTATTGCTCTTTGTACTGTATATTGTATTCTTTATTTAAATGGGATGAAAAATCCCTACCGTTTTCTACAAAGGGCAATTTTTCCTGAGCACTATTGACGTCTCTACTCCATACCCAATTGTCTCGCACCGTCATTTACCCAATATGAAAATAAAATGCCCAGTAAGACCATTTTCCTTGGAGAACTCCTAGCCTGATGAAGGTTTTTGCTTCTGGTAAACCCCCAGGCCCTTGATAGCTGTATGTACTTATTCTACAAAATCTTTCCGAATAGATAACATGGCAGGATGAAGTCGCGTAGTTACCACTGATGCCTTGCTGATTCTAGCCAAGGACAATATCTGCAAATAGTTTGTAGGTTCTCCGCGTGTTTCCGTGAATTTCCTCCATGTACTTCGGTTTCCTCCCACACGCCAAAGACATACTGATTGGGAATATAGATTGTGATACGTAAACAATCACATGCCAATTCATGGAGATTAGTATTTATGGTGACACTCTTTGCACAGTGTTACGATTGCAGAAACGCCATTTCATCAGAAGTCTTTTTGTTATTCTTTTTCCTTTTCTTTTGTTACTTCTTTGTTTCTTATGTGACATGTGATGACATGCTGTATACTTCCAAGTGTAATGACATTAGGAATATGTAGTGACCTGAGGAGCATACTTTAAGGCTAAGGCCCCACGTTGCGGGAACGCGTTTTTTTTTTTTTTTTTGTAGATTTTGCTGTGGTTTTTTGAGCCAAGGCCAGGAGAGGATTGAGCAGAAAGGAGAAGTATAAGAACTTTCTATATATTTCCCATTCCTTTTGTAGCCATTTTTGGCTTTGGCTAAAAAAAACCTCCATAAATTCTGCAACAAATAAAAGCTGCGTTTCTGTAACGTGGGGCCTTGCCTAAGGATGATTTTGTTGCAAATGCAAATTAACCACCTCAGTAAATTTTTCAGATTTCAAACATTTCTGCAACGTATAGGAAAGAAATATTGTAGTACCACAAAAGCCAGAAAAAGTGATACAATGTTACATACTTATGTTGAAAAAGACAAATGCATTTTAGGTTGTATACCTTTATTGACCAGAGCTATGGTATATTCCAAGAATAGGTCATAACTAGAGATGAGCAAGTAGTACTCGATCGAGTAGGTATTCGAAATACTCGTACTCGATCGAGTACCACTCGTTATTTGAATGTAAAAGTTTGATGCAGAACCAGCATTGATTGGCCGAATGCTATACAGTCGGCCAATCAACGCTGGTTCTTCTCCTGCCTTTAGAAGTCTTCTCCGTGCAGCGTCCCCGCGGCATCTTCTGGCTCTTCATTCACTCTGCCAGGCTTGTAGTGTGGGCATGCGCAGTCGGCTCTGCCCAGGCCCGATGCCTGGCAGAGTGAATGAAGAGCCGGAAGACGCCGCGGGGACACTGCAAGGAGAAGACTGCACGGAGGATCCAGCCCGACCCTCACTCGTGGACTTGGTAAGTGTAATTTGATCGAACGTTGCCTACCCCTGAAACGAGCATTTTCCCCCCATAGAGTATAATAAGGTTCGATATTCGATTCGAGTAGTCGAATATTGAGGGGCTACTCGAAACGAATATCGAACCTCGAACAGTTTACTGTTCGCTCATCACTAGTCATAACGCCCTTGATCTGGTGCATGTAATTGTCCTGCGCCAGTCACAGGTGGGAGGCTCAAAATAGTGGGCTGGATTAGGGGGTCCATTCCAATAGAGATGACAGACAGGACCCCCTGTGTCAGTTATTTGGAGATGCAGCCCAAACTGTAGATCTTCCCAATCTCCACAGCAATGCTTGTAGGTCTGATTCATTATTTTATTCACTTTTTATTTTGTTTGCTTGTATTTATGTCTTTTTATTGCAGCTTTTTTCTGTAAGCACTGTATTATTTCTGTATTATTTCTGTATTATTTCTGTATATTCTGTAAATGTAATAACACTGTCCTCTGCTCTAAACATCCTGAAGAGAGAAAATACCACTTAGGCCTGGTGCATATCTGCGTTTGGGCCATTCTGTTCCCCTGTCCACATGAACTATGGGGGCATTTTTTATGTGGATAGGTTTCCCTTCGGGGGGTCCCAAGCAAACTCCCTAAATCGAAATCTGAACACAGATGTGAATCAGGCCATAAGTTTGCTACTATTTTGTTTTCTAGTGTGTGCCAGAGTGTCTCGTCTACCATAAATGATGGGTGGAGCTATTTTTGTGAATGTGCAGATGTTGGGGTCACTACAATCCTTTGTAATCTAGTGTGATAGGTCAGTTTGGAAGTAAATGTGGCAGCACTTTGTGGTCACCTCCAGTGTCACGTGTGGATATTCATAACCGTGGCACCTTCATATTTCTGTAGCTCTGAAGATCTGCTGATCTATAACTCATGGATGGTATCCCTGTTGGGATTTATTCCTTAACAACATCCGAGCATGCAAAGTTCTAATAAATCCCTGAAACATTGGTGTACATGATACTATATACAAGGTGCCCCAATGAGAAGCAAAACAAAAACTACAACCCGGGATGAATCTAAGTGGGCACACAATAATACAACCACTACATCAGTAGGAAACCCTTCTCTGGGTCAGACCACAGTATGGCGGATTTATGAGTCCTGATACTAAAGGGTCATTTCAGGAATTACAGAAAAAAATTGGAAACTCAAGTGTCTGATAAATTCCAGTCACTGACACAAGAACTCAATCTAACGTCTATATCTATGAGCCCTTACATGGACACACTTCACATCCCCCATTATTCAAAGCATAATCCCATTTAAAGGAATTGTCCAGTGAGTTAGATTTATCTTTATTTCTTCATGCTGGACTTCAGGGTTCTGGGCTGGTCATATGATAAGAACCAGTCCCTTGTTCCTGGGTCGCTCGGCCTCCCCTCCTGTCCTGTTTGCACAGGTAGTACCTGCACTATGGGGGCTAGCAGACCATAGCTAAGCCTCCTCCCCATAGCACAGGAGAGGAGGGGGCATGTGTAACATTGCGAAACATTTCTGTAGGGTAGAAACCAGCTATAGATACATGAACATGTTCTGACATTCTACACCCTTTATCATCAACAAGAAATGGGTGAGGGGTAAACTTGAACATCCATGTCTTGGAGAAAAGCTTCTTTTTTTTCGTATTTATTAACACCTTCCTACATCCCTCCCATAAATATATATATAGTACTGAACCTCGAGCTGAGCTTTCACTCAACAATACGACTCCACACAACATTGAGCAATGAGCCCCCTGCTTGGTATCCTGAGCCTCCTCTCAGCTCTTGCAGTAACAGGTCAGTGTATTCGCTTCTTCTAGAGGTTCATTGATAATACTGGGAATAATTCAAAAAAGTTATATAAATATAAATATATGTATTAATATAATTATAATTATTATCACTATTATTAATATTATTATTACATATATATATATATATATATATATATATATATATATATATATCTTTTATTTTTACTTTTTTATATTTTTATTTTCTCACCTTTAATTTTAGAAAATCTGGTAAGTTAAATTACAGGTTGTCTTCACGGATGCTTTATGGCACAGACTCTTTAGAGATATATACAGTCCTATGAAAAAGTTTGGGCACCCCTATTAATCTTAATCATTTTTAGTTCTAAATATTTTGGTGTTTATAACAGCCATTTCAGTTTGATATATCTAATAACTGATGGACACAGTAATATTTCAGGATTGAAATGGGGTTTATTGTACTAACAGAAAATGTGCAATATGCATTAAACCAAAATTTGACCGGTGCAAAAATATGGGCACCTCAACAGAAAAGTGACATTAATATTTAGTAGATCCTCCTTTTGCAAAGATAACAGCCTCTAGTCGCTTCCTGTAGCTTTTAATCAGTTCCTGGATCCTGGATAAAGGTATTTTGGACAAACAATTCAAGTTCAGTTAAGTTAGATGGTCGCCGAGCATGGACAGCCCGCTTCAAATCATCCCACAGATGTTCAATGATATTCAGGTCTGGGGACTGGGATGGCCATTCCAGAACATTGTAATTGTTCCTCTGCATGAATGCCTGAGGATTTGGAGCAGTGTTTTGGATCATTGTCTTGCTGAAATATCCATCCCCGGCGTAACTTCAACTTCGTCACTGATTCTTGAACATTATTCTCAAGAATCTGCTGATACTGAGTGGAATCCATGCGACCCTCAACTTTAACAAGATTCCCGGTGCCGGCATTGGCCACACAGCCCCAAAGCATGATGGAACCTCCACCAAATTTTACAGTGGGTAGCAAGTGTTTTTGTTGGAATGCTGTTTCTTTTTGGACGCCATGCATAACGCCTTTTTTTTATAACCAAACAACTCAATCTTTGTTTCCAAAATGAAGCTGCCTTGTCCAAATGTGCTTTTTCATACCTCAGGCAACTCTATTTGTGGCGTACGTGCAGAAACGGCTTCTTTCTCATCACTCTCCCATACAGCTTCTATTTGTGCAAAGTGCGCTGTATTGCTGACCGATGCACAGTGACACCATCTGCAGCAAGATGATGCTGCAGCTCTTTGGAGGTGTCTGTGGATTGTCCTTGACTGTTCTCACCATTCTTCTTCTCTGTCTTTCTGATATTTTTCTTGGCCTGCCACTTCTGGGCTTAACAAGAACTGTCCCTGTGCTCTTCCATTTCCTTACTATGTTCCTCACAGTGGAAACTGACAGGTTAAATCTCTGAGACAACGTTTTGTATCCTTCCCCTGAACAACTATGTTGAACAATCTTTGTTTTCAGATCATTTGAGAGCGGGCTGTCCATGTTCGGCGACCATCAAACTTAACTGAACTTGAATTGTTTTGTAGAAAGAAATGGTCCAAAATCCCTTCATCCAGGATCCAGGAACTGATTAAAAGCTACAGGAAGCGACTAGAGGCTGTTATCTCTGCAAAAGGAGGATCTACTAAATATTAATGTCACTTTTCTGTTGAGGTGCCCATATTTTTGCACCGGTCAAATTTTGGTTTAATGCATATTACACATTTTCTGTTAGTACAATAAACCTCATTTCAATCCTGAAATATTACTGTGTCCATCAGTTATTAGATAGATCAAACTGAAATGGCTGCTGCAAACACCAAAATATTTAGAACTAAAAATGATTAAGATTAATAGGGGTGCCCAAACTTTTTCATAGAACTGTATATATATATATATATATATATATATATATATATATATATATGTATATAGAAATACTGAACTCTTTAAAGTGTTTCCCTCATAGTCATTCTAATGTGCGGTGTAATAAGAGATGACTGTGCTGTGTGATGTCTCTTTACGCTCTCTCATGTACAGAGTGTTCCTCCATATCCGTAGCTTCATCCTCACCCTCATCATGTACGGGTAACAGTGTGACTTGTCCTGAAGGCTCCTTGTGTAGCTCCACATATACAGAAATTAATGTAGTAGGTGAGTTCTTGGATTCTGTAAAATCTTCTGTAGAGATCTGAAGGAGTTTCAGTTTTATGTAACTTTATAATAAACTGACTCACCTTTCCCAGTATCCTTCCTTGCCATCAGCCAAGGGGCACTTCAATACTTACACCCTTAAACCTGTAGAGACTCCATACTTGTCCTTTGTGAGGCTTTGTTAGATTTGTATCCGGTGTAGACAATCCTCTGGGAGCTAAACAGCCTTTTTGGGATGTTCTCAATTAGAACAAGGCGCGGGCTTCTTAACCCCAGCAAATTCCCCAACAAATTCTATTAGGAGATTCGGAATTAATAGTGGACGATCCTCAAGATTTTGGTCTCATAGGCAGAGTTGAGAAGGATTAGAAAGAATGTTTCTGTCTCTGGAGGACCCGTCCTGTCCTGTATCACAGAAAGCTGAATGACTTGAATAAATAATGTGACAGATGTCTGGTGGTGGTCTCAGTGGGTGTGGGGGGGAAGGAGGGGAGGGAGGTACTTTTTATGACCGGCTTGTTAAGGCATCCTTGCAATCCATAAGACTGTGCAAAGTGAAGAATTTTGGTAAGATTTTTTTTTTTTGTGATGTTTATAGGTGGAAGTAAATTAACATATTTGGTCAGGAATTGCACACCATTATCTCAGTGTAACTTCAATGCCACTATACGCATGCTGATAAGAACATACAGGATGGCCACTTCATGTTGTAGCACTGACAACTGTGATCCTACTATTCCTGAATGTAAGTCATTATGTTTGTACCTCACTCTCCTGATCAGTGGTGGTCTCACTAATTGACCCCCACTGATCTGCAAGTTATCCTCTATACAATGATAGAGAATATTTTGCTTAGTGGGAAAACCGATTAAACAAGGTTGGGGTGGGTGACAAAAGGTTTTCATAGTTACATGAAATAACAAGTCCTTATTTAATTTCCTCTTTCTCCTGTCTGGTTCTAGTACCCAAAATAAGCACTAACCCCAATGGACTGGTCTGCCGATCCTGCAGATCTTCTGGCTCTAAGTGGTGCTACACATCAGATACTGTACAATGCACAGGGAATGAGAATATGTGTCTTCTCCGGACAACACAAGTAGAAGGTAACAAAAACACAGCAATTTAGTTCTCCAATATACACGATAAGGTTAACAATTTCAATAACAAAAAAGAAAAGTCCAATATTGCTCACCCTTTCCAGATGAACAAGGTGCACCATCCAAATGCCTCCGGGACTGAGGACCCAAGTGATTTCTATTCCAGCTTGTGGTGTAACATAGAAGGATCTGCAACACTTGTTCAATAAATTTAAAAATCCAATGATTTTATTCATATCTTCTTCTTTTAAAAAATCCACAATAAACACTCCATAAAGATAGGAAAAAACACACACGAAGGATAGTTGGACAGGACAATATAAAAACCGCTATCAGTAACGCATAACTGTAGCTGACGCGTTTCGAGACCGACTTGGTCCCTTAATCATAGCTCTTGTATGCATTTGCAAATGCGTACAAGAGCTATGATTAAGGGACCAAGTGACTGTGATCGGTTGTCATGTTCAATAAAGTCAGTTTTTATGGCAATTTTCATTTATGAGGTTGCAAAGTGTTTTCAATATTATTACTTACATGCATCTTTGCAGGAGTAGACTCTGGAGCCATGCGGGGGGGGGGGGGGGTGCAAGAAAACCCTTGTGTGATCTTGGCAGCCAGTCTCAGACGATTGGAGCAGTAACATTCGACTTTAAGTATACCTGCACCAGCGGCGGCCTTATTGTCCATAAAGTCATCCTGACTCCGGCCATTGTGTGTCTTCTACTGCTGAAAACCTTCTTCTGAGACTTGTTCAAAACCATTGGATGAATGAGGACAAAATTCAGACACATGTTTCCAGGAGAGAATATTGTTGTATTTTTCTAGTCAGGGAAAACTTTTTTTTTATTTAATTGCAAATGACCCAAGTTGTAAAATATCCAGGTGCAGAAGGAATAAAAAAAAATATTTCCCTCCATCTACTTCTTATAATTTTATTTTGTTATTTTTCAATGTTAAGAATTGAAGAAACTTTTTACGCAGGTACAAAGGAAGAGTAAAACAATGGTAAAGAGGGAATAAGGGAAAGGAAAGGTGCGGGGAGACTATATTGTTATTTTATTCTTGCTGTGCAAACAACTTCCATTGAGACCTCCACAATAACTTAGGAAGCGACCAGTTCAAAAAACAACCTACATGTTACAGTATATCTAATTTTCGTGAAACATAACTAAAATTACATATAATATAAAACTCTTTAAGCTCTTTGTTATACTGCTATCGCTCTATGTACTGTATATCATATTCTTTCTTTAGGCCGGGGCCTCACGAGCCGGAAACGCTGGGATTTGTCGCAGCGGAAATGCCGCGGGAAAAATCGTGACCTTTTACAGTACTTGCAAAGTGGATGGGATTCATGCGAATCCCATCCCCACTTTGCAGAAAAAAACGCAGCGCGGACATGCTGTGATTTCCAAAACCATTGTGGTTTTGAAAATTGCAACATGTCAATTATATCTACTGTGATGTATGGGGGATTCAGAAGCTCTGGTTTCTTTCCCAACAGCAGTCTTTATTGCAACAGACAAGCTTAAAGGTACAGGTAGTGCTGCTCAGCAGCTCACCATGTCAAAACAAACAAATGAAAATAAAGACCTACGCCTGTCCGGCGGCTTACTAAACGAGTTATTCCCCAGCCTACTGCTGAATGGGATGAAAAATCCTTCCAGTTTTCAACACAGGACAACTTTCCTGAACATTATTGATGTCTCTACTCCATGGTGCAGGAGATGGGTGTGGTGGAAATTCAATTACAGAGGAGAAGAGATAGGTCCCATGGGATGACCTGCAGCTTTAAAGCGCTGCGGGAAAAACTGCAGTGGAAATGCATCGGGGTTCTTCACGCAGCGCTTCAGACAGGAAGTTTGCAGAGTTTTCCTCCGTGGACTTTAAGTTACAGTTATATCTATGAGGAAACTGCCGGTGTTTCCCATAGATATAATTGACATGCTGCGATTTCTAAAACTGCGCAGATTTCAAACATCTCTGCGATGTATAGGAAACAAATAGTGTAGCATCATGATAGCCAGAAAAAATGTTAGATACTTATGTTGAAAAAGACAAAATCGTTTTAGTTTTTATACCTTTATTGACCAAATGGAACAACGACATTTGCAGCTTTCAGAGGCTCCTTCTTGAGACTTGAGACTTTCAACAAGGAAGTGACTGAGAAGACAACATTTAAAAATGTTACACAAAGACATTGGAGCTCATCTATCTACACTAATGCTGAGCCGATCTCGAGATTTCAGGATCGTTTTTAAAATCTGATTTCCGATCATTTTAAGAGTCACATGTGAGACATATGGGGGTAATTATAATGAAGATACTTTATTATTACCTCCATGTCTCTCACATATCAGTAACTCATATGTGAAGTACACAGGGGTTAATGTGAGGGACATGATGGGGTTAACTGCTATTAATATGAGGCACATGGAGTTACTAAATTGTAATGCACATGACCAGACGTTTTATCCACAATTGTCCTGATATAGTGGTTAGCGGGTGACGTGACAGTATTTAGTCCTGTAGGGGCCACTGAGGGACATAATACTGTGTGCAGGGGCCACTATGGGGGATAATACTGTGTGCAGGGGCCACTATGGGGGATAATACTGTGTGCAGGGGCCACTATGGGGGATAATACTGTGTGCAGGGGCCACTATAGGGGATAATACTGTGTGCAGTGGCCACTACGGGGCATAATACTGTGTGCAGGGACCACTATGGGGCATAATACTGTGTGCAGGGGCCACTATGGGGGATAATACTGTGTGCAAGGGCCACTACGGGGCATAATACTGTGTGCAGGGACCACTATGGGGGACAATATTGTGTGCAGGGGCCACTATGGGACATAATACTGTGTGCAGGGGCCACTGAGGGACATAATACTGTGTGCAGGGGCCACTATGGGACATAATACTGTGTGCAGGGGCCACTGAGGGACATAATACTGTGTGCAGGGGCCACTATGGGGGATAATACTGTGTGCAGGGGCCACTATGGGACATAATACTGTGTGCAGGGGCCACTACGGGGCATAACACTGTGTGCAGGGACCACTGTGGGGGACAGTACTGTGTGCAGGGGTCACTATGGGACATAATACTGTGTACAGGGGCCACTATGGGACATAATACTGTGTACAGGGGCCACTATGGGACATAATACTGTGTACAGGGGCCACTATGGGACATAATACTGTGTGCATGGGACACTATGGGACATAATACTGTGTGCAGGGGCCACTATGGGGGATAATACTGTGTGCAGGGGTCACTATGGGGCATAATACTGTGTACAGGGGCCACTATGGGGCATAATAGAGCATAATGCGTAGGAGGGGCTCGGTCGAGATCTTCAGGCGGGGGGGGGGGGGGGGGAGTATGTCAAAAGTTTGCCACCGGGCCCCACCATTCCTAGTTACGCCACTGGTTCCTCTAGATCCTCAACATGTACAGGCAGCAGTGAGACTTGTCCTGCAGGCTTCTTGTGTGGGGCAACAAATACAGAAAATGCGCAAAATACAGAAAGTCATTTATAGGATTCTGTATAATCTTCTGTAGAGTTTTTAAGAGATTTTAGAGTTTATTTTTGTAAATAGTAGTTCATCATTCTATAATAAAAAGATCTGTGGAAACACGTCTGCAACTTTGTCCATGGGGTGCACGCCTTCATCTCAGTGTAACTTCATTGGCAGTATGAGCACGCTGCTAGAAAAACTCAGGATGGTTATTTCATGTTGTAGCACAAACAACTGTATTCTGACTATTCCTGGTATGTAAGTCATTATTTCTGCCTCCCTCCACATACTGTATATACTGTGTTTCTTACTTAACATTCCTCTTGGTTTGACTCAGTCTATGTTTACATCTTCACCCAGTCATGAAACCATCTAAAGATAAGCAATAGATCTGTCAAAAAAAAAAAGACACAAACGGTTACACAATGTATAACAAAATCTATTATTTACGGTTTGTTTCCATTTTGAAGGAAGTTTTTTTCCCCTCTCATCTTCAGTCTTACCTCCGATGGTGATCTGTTTGTGTCCAACTTTCATAGACCTCAAAGTTAAAAAAGAATGCAACATTGTATCCTTATTTTTTGGATGGAGCCAAAGTGCTATATGTCCGACTTTCGTCTCCATCCAAATGAGCCATTACATTCTTGAATTACAGATTGTTATCCATACATGTCTAACTATTTTTCACTTGATATGCTTTGTCTACAATTTGTACATTATTAATATGTTCTTATCAAGGAGCACAAGGTTACACGTACTCAGATGGATTCTTGAGTGTTACTAGTAACTTTATTCTGTTCATCTATTTGTATCTCTATGTGTGATGCAAGACTATATTCCTTGATCTTCTCTATTTCTCAGCCTGACAAAGAGTTTCCAACCTGAAATGTCCAATTATAACACATTTAATTTATTTAGAAGCATAGGTTCATATGAGACTGGGAACTATGTGACTGTGAGACAGGGACAGATGTACAGGCAGGGTTAGCTAGGGATTACCTTTATTTAGGTGGGGATGTCACTAACACAGCTCTTTGGGGCTCTATCTGGTCAGGATCCCTGTCAGCTTGTGATACAGCAGAGCTGAGTGTGCAGCAGGGTTCAGTGCATCTATGATGCAGCAGAGCTGAGTGTGCAGTAGGGTTCACATCTCCGGTGTAGCAGTGCTGGCCGTGCACTCAACTCGGCTGCATCTCTGGTGTAGTCGAGCTGAGCGCACAGCCAGCACTGCTACATCTCAGCATAGGAATTCATTGACCAGTGTTGATTGGTTGAATGCCATACAGAGTACAGCATTCGGCCAATCAACGCTGGTTCTGCTGGAGGAGGTGGAGTCTAAGATCGGTCCACAACAGTCTCCATTCTGGTCCGATCTTAGACTCCACCTCCTCACAGATGAGCCTCCGGCAGAAGCAGCGTTGATTGGCCGAATGCTGTACTCTGTATGGCATTCGACCAATCAACGCTGGTCAATGCATTCCTATGGGAAAAAGTCAGCTCCCGCATATCGCAACCTGACAGGGATCCCGACGTAATACAGTGACTTAGGCATGTTAGATGCCCCCAGACATACTTCCCCTGCTGTCCCAGTTGCATTCCAGATTGTTGGCATCATTTCCTGGGGTGTGATAGTGGACTTGGTGACTTTCCTGAATCGAATGGTGGGATCCCCTGAAATGAAGCATTTTCTCCCATAGACTATAATGGGTTTAGATGTTTGATCGAACAGTCGAGTATTGAGCGGCTACTCGAATCGAACTTTTCATTGTTTGCTTATCTCTACTAATTATGGAACAATGCTCATCCAGCTACACCTTTACTACCAGAGATGTCTTGACAGACATACACTTTATATCGCTTTATGATCTTTACCACATCTTGAAAATCACATGTGAAAAAAAATAAATTTTTTAGCTCCTTTGATAGGATGGTGTACATATAAAATGACAAAGAGGGGAATGTTCCTTTCCACCGTGTTCATAGAAAATGTGTTACTTAGGGGCCACATGGTGGCTCAGTGGTTAGCACTGCAGCCCTGCGGCGCTGGAGTCCTGGTGTTCAAATCCCGCCGAGGGCAAAAAAAACATCTACAAGGAGCCTGTATGTTCTCCCTGTGTTTGCATGGATTTCCATCCCATATTTCAAAGACATACTGATAGGGAAAAATGTACATTGTGAGCCCTATAAAGTTTTTGACGCTGAATCGGCCTCAGAATCCACGTGGAAAAAAGCCATCCAATTTTCCGGAATTACGTGTTGCACAATGTTTGTATGCTGATCTATGAGCTATAATTTGTCTAGCAAAAAAAAAAAAAATTGTGTAAGAAAGGATATAATATAAAAACAAACCAGTCTAACAGTGTTCTGACACCTCTCCAAAGCAGGTAGACATTGTCCACGTATCTTCTCCATTGGACTGTCAGGTCTTTCTACGCACATCAAAAAATGATGTATAAACTTATGAAATATGTGTGGCCAGGAATTTTCTGGAGATGGGGCATAAAATACATGAATTTGTCAAGCTCTGCGGAATATGTTGGCGCTATATAAATATTGTATATATTATATGTATTATTATTATTTTAGTTTAGGAGGTTAGTATTGGTTAGTATTGGAGGAAATTGAAGGTAATGTGCAGGAACAAAGCACATTCACAAGGCTGTGGCTGAGCATGACAGGGTTAAACTATTACCGCAGCCTCGGGGTGTTTTTATAGCTCCTTTGTTGCTCACACTATACCACACTTATGTAACTAGGTAAGTCTTACGATGACTCGCACATTGGATTAGACAACTAGATCTAAGACTGCATTCTGTTTCCATTGGCTGTAGGTTTGTATAGATAATAATATTATTCTGTCTCTCGTTTGTTCTCCGTATTATAGACTTGCTTGTGTTTGAGGCTTTGTTCTAGTGCTGGAGGAGGCTGCTACATAATTGCAATAGGTCCCCAAAAGTGTGAGAAAGGGAACGTGGCCCCCAAAACATTGCACCTGTTGTGTGGCCTCGTGCTCAGTGACCTCCATATGTGTATAGATGAATCCTATGTGGACTTTTCTGCAATGTGTTTTAGCTACAGATTTTGCTGTGCTTTTTTTTTAACCCAAAGCCAGGGTTGGATTGAGCAAAAGGGGATCTTTCACCACTTGTATCAACTCCAAATCTTTGCATCATTCAAGAGGTACCACTACACATATTTGTGCAATTGGAATTTTTTCTGTAGCCCCTACTGTTTATGAACAATCATTTCTGCTAATTTTAGCACAATTATGCTCTCTAATGTCAAAGGGGCAGTCCTTGTATGTCTGCTAGGACCACCCACCTGCATTGGAATTAATGGAGAAGCACCTATTGAAAGCAGTAAAGAGCTGGAGTTGTTGGTCAAAGGTCCTCTGTAAATAACACCATAATGAAGTATAATTTATCCTTCAAAAAACAAGCCCCCATATGTCTGTGAATTAAAAAAATACAAAAAGTCATGGCTTTGGAAGGTGGGATTAAAAAAATCCACAAAAACAAAAAAAATGTCTGTGATGGGAAGGAGGAAATTACCATCTGATCCTTATAATCACTGTTGTATAGGGACGCATTAGGATTAGGGTGGAGCAGGGGAAAGATTTTTGGATCTTTACTAGTTTAGATTCAATGGTGTTCTTATAGTTACTCTGTTGTTCCTACTATCCCGTCCTTATGAAACAAGGAAGTTCTGTGATGACTTAGCTGTGGGTTTCGAGAACTAGGTATAAAGCTGAATGATGTTTATATTGGCCGTAGGTTTTGTATAGAAAATAATATCACATGTCTCGTTGACACTTTGTAGTTATGAGCTTTGTTGTTAATGGTGGAGGAAGCTGCTTTTTATTTGATACACGTCACTTTGTTGTCCAATTGAAGGTTGTCTAATTGACAACACTTATCTCACGTTCACCGGATAAGGGATAAGTGTCATATTACTTGGGGTCCAATTATTGGGAACCAAAGTTATCAGAAGAAGTCCCCCTCCATCCTCCCTGTAAATGAAGCACCACTATACTTGTATGACCAGTGTTTGATTCATTAGTATGGGGCTCCCGGGACAGCAATCTCCACCATGGCTGCCCCTTAGAAGGGAATGGAGTGCCAGTCATACACAGAATTTAGGTCCATTCATCCAGAGGAGCGTTTCTGACATTAGACACTGATGTTGGACTTTGTAAAAGGTCTGGCTCAACATCAAGGTTCTAGTTCATCTCAAAGGGTTTGATGGGGTTGAGGTCAAAACTCCCCCATGTCTTTATGGACCTTACTTTGTGTCCTCGGGTACAGTCATGCTAGAACTGAAAATGACCTTAGCTAACTAATCCCCTGGGGTGGCAGGGAAGACTACTACAGCCTTGTTTGCTCCTTTACACCATGTTGCCCCTTTACCATGTTCTACTTCTTTCTCTGTTTTGGCCATTTCTATTCCTGACTTCCCACCACTTTCCAGGAATAGTATGACACCCCCATTTTCACACCCTTTTACAGTCACAAACTCACTGTTCACTGCTGTCCAGATGGCTAAAACTGGAGATGGAGTCTTAGCATATAGAGGCAGGGGGACCAGAGGTGGAGCTGAAGGCAGAATGAACTCAAAGATCCACCAGAAAGTACCACACCATAGAAAGTTCTCACATTTATGGTCTTATTATTATCCAACTGATCGGAAAAAAAAAAAAAAAACAGATTGTCATGACTGAGTGAAATTTTTTTAAAAATTTTCACTTACATATGTAAAAAATTTTAACTTTGAATTGTCTATATAGTGAAATACAATTATGTATTAAAATGGGTTGAGATATCTTTCTGTTCTATTTGTTCTTATCAGAACAGTGGGGTCTATTATATTATAATATAGCAAAAGGAAAGAATCTTCAGATCACCATATGTGGCTGTTTATGTGAAAAGGGCCCACATTGTCGATATGGAGTTCTTGGTATCATTGTAACGGTTATGGTGTAACATTGTCCGAAACAGCAAAAAAATTTTTATTGAAAGCACAATTGACATATTTTTAAATAAAATTTTTGCATAAAACAAAATTGTGATTTTTTTACCCAAATATGTTTTGGACTATTTTCTCTATAATTAGTATCGACGATCTGGGCCCTTTTCACGTAAACAGCCACATATCTCCAGTGTTATATATGAATACGTTACGATTTGTAAGTTTTACCCAACAATGTTTTCTCTTTATGTTTGTCCTTTGTGAATTTATCTTAGTTGCTGAAGATGGAAAATTGAAAGGAGTTGTCAATAAAAACTAACAGATCAAAAAAAAAAAAAAAAGAAATAAAATAAAGAGTTGAGATCGTCCTCCAAGGGTTGACCAGGCTTTAAGATAATCCCACTGAGCTTAGCTGTGGAGAACCTAACTAGCCTATCTTCTCCCACATACCAATGGTGGGGAAGCTAACTAGCCTATCTTCTCTCACATACCAACGGTGGGGAACCTAACTAGCCTATCTTCTCCCATATACCAACTGTGGGGAATCTAACTAGCCTATCTTCTCCCACATACCAATGGTGGGGAAGCTAACTAGCCTATCTTCTCTCACATACCAACGGTGGGGAAGCTAACTAGCCTATCTTCTCCCACATGCCAACTGTGGAGAACCTAGCTAGCCTATCTTCTCCTACATACCAATGGTGGGGAACCTAACTAGCCTATCTTCTCCCACATACTGTTAGGATCACATCCTTCATCTTGTATTTGTCATCCATCTTTCTCTAGCAAAGATAAGTGGTTTGTCTCAAAAAGGAATTGGTTAGACTAAGTAACATGGAGATGCTATGGGCTACCAGGAAATGGAATGCTAATGAATCCTTATCTAGCTGATCGACTTCAGAGCTGCACCTTTGTGTCAATGTAAAGTGTGTAAACAGAGGCCAAGAAGTGGCACCAAGTCTTTGATCTCTAATTATCTTCGGAGCCTTGAGATACACATATAGAGTGACTGGGGGGGAGGGGGGGTAGCTTCCTGTTGGAGTGTAATATGTCAGCACTCCACATCCAATCCTGGAATGTTATAAGTCCAACCTGCTTTTTGTCTGTATAAATACTACCTCTCTGTAACAATAAATCAGAATCCATTTTGATACACCACCATCTGTGTCTTTGTAGTTCTCCGGGTCAAAGATGGCTGTAGCCGATCTTGGCCTGTTATTTAATTTGAAACTACAACAACATAAGCTCTGGGGGTCTTGTGACCCCAACAATACCAACTGTGGAGAACCTAACTAGTCTATCTTCTCTCACATACCAACTGTGGAGAACCTAACTAATCTATCTTCTCTCACATACCAACGGTGGGGAACCTAACTAGGCTAACCTCTCTCACATACCAACGGTGGGGAACCTAACTAGCCTATCTTCTCCCACATACCAACGGTGGGGAACCTAACTAGCCTATCTTCTCTCACATACCAACAGTGGGGAACCTAACTAGCCTATCTTCTCCCACATACCAACGGTGGGGAAGCTAACTAGCCTATCTTCTCCCACATACCAACTGTGGGGAACCTAACTAGCCTATCTCCTCCACCTTTTGGAATGTAATAAAGTCAAGGGAAAGTTCCAGCTGCCTTTTTCCAGCCATAGTAATGCAGTCCCAGGATTAGAGTTGCATAAGCATGAATAGACAACAGCATTGGTAGCATGTCATAAAAGTCCAGTTGTCAGAGGTAACATTAGTTTACACATTATATTATGGGTATAAATATACACAAAAGGGAACATAGAACAACCACAAAAGTTGACATTACCTGTTGGAAGTTTTATTAGGTGTCTCCTCATTTCCACATTGGGCAGTTTACCATCTCATCTCTCTTGTTTGATCAGCTGAAACTTCTGACTACAAGCAACAATGACGAGACAATATCTGTCTCCAATAGTGTTCTAACATGGCTACACAAGACACAGACACCAGTAATATATAGATTTATTGTTCATCACATTTAGTTAATTACACAAAGCTGAAGATCAATCGATGCAGAAGAAAATTCTTGTGAGATTACTTTCTTACTTGGAAATTTTCTAGTCAAGGCTTTTTGGAAAAATAAATTCTGACAATTACAAAATAATAATTCTATATCTATCTATAAACATGTCATTGAGTATGGTCTTATTCATCCAATGGTCCTTAAAGGGTTTATCTGATGGCCTCTCCTTATATAAGGCCACCAACATTTGATCAGTGATGGTCCAACTCTTGGCATCACTGCCATTCAGGAGCTTCAAGGGCCTGTAGTGAACGTGGAGGTGACATCTTTTTTATTGCTAACCTGGTTTACTTCTCTACTGTTACTAGTGGTCGTGCCTGGTATTACTGTTTACTATTTAATGACGTGGGACTGAACTGCTATACCAGGCACAACCACTAGTAGAAAAATGAAAGTGGATGCAAGCGAATTGTAAGCAATGAAGTGGATGCAACATTGAACTGAGTGCTCTGATCCCTTCGGAACCCACCAATCTAATATCATTGTCCTATCCCAACTTGTAGAAGAACAGTTTCAGCAGGAGAAGACAAGCCACGGCTTGAGTGACAGCAGTTTTATGGACACTTGTGACGCCACTGTGGCAGGTATAGTTGTATTCAATGCTTGACGTATAAACATTGTAACTCAGGGTGCTGAGATTGCAGAAGTTGCTTGTTGCACATCCTTGCACGTGTAATGAAGCATCAAAACCTGCAGAGAATTCACGTCAAATAATTGTACTCAGAGGACCTTTCACCAAATCCACCAACTTCAAGTCCTTGCAACGTTCTCTCCTGATTCCCTCCCCCCAACACACACATACAAAATGATAATGTGAATATAGCCTTAATGTGAAGATATAAAACAACCAGAAGATATTTTGGTACCTGCTATTTTTTTTGTCTCCTGTAAACAGGTATTCTCATTCCCGGTGCATTGTAAAGCACTTGAAGTATCGCAGGAGGGAGATAGGCAAGATGGACACGTCACTCCATTGGGGTCGCTGCTCACTACTGGTACTAGAACAGGGAAAGAGAAAACAGGGTGCAATAGAGACAAGGACGTTTCCAGAATGTTACCACTATGAAAGACAAAAATGTGATGACTTACCTGATGGAACAGGAGGAGAACAGTGGTCAGTGTCACAACATGATATGAGGGTCCACGTTCTCCCTAGAGGGCCACTCATACTGCCAGTGAAGTTACACTGAGATGGAGGGACACATGTCCTGATGAATGATTGAGGGCCAATTCCTAAGACTAAAATATAAAATAAAAAAATAAATAAATAAAAATCTGAACAATGATTAGAGGAGATGATATTTCACACTGGACAGCGTTTGGCAGTCTATAGGATTAGAACTCCTATAGAGAACATTACGCTCCCCCAATCATTTTGCCTACTGATAAGACAGGGTTTAATAGTGGGAGGGACTTAGTAAAGGGGTGTGGTTTAGTATGCCTGGTCATCTAATGCAGAGAGAGCAGTGGAGTAAATCTGAGATTTAAAACAAGTCTTTTTATTTTTAATGTAGATAGGGAGCCCATATAGGACTACTTTTTTCTCTATCAGGTTATCTTTGGAGTGTGGGAGGAAATCTATGCAGACACAGGGAGAACATGTAAACTCCTTGCAGATGTTGTCCTTGGTAGGATGCAAACCCAAGACTCCAGCGCTGCAAGGCTGCAGTGCTAACCACCGAGCCACTGTGTGGCCCCTAAAGCAAGTCTTTTTATGACTCCTGAGGACAGTGACATAACAATGAATGGCTGAGCCCCAAGGTGAACATTTCACAAGCCCCCAACTGACTGAACCAACCTACCCTCCATGCGCACAAACCGTATTCCTGCACACAGTATTATGCCCCATAGTGGCCCCTGCACACAGTATTATGCCTCATAGTGGCCCGTGCACACAGTATTATGTCCCATAGTGGCCCCTGCACACAGTATTATGCCTCATAGTGGCCCGTGCACACAGTATTATGTCCCATAGTGGCCCCTGCACACAGTATTATCCCCCATAGTGGCTCCTGCACACAGTATTATCCCCCATAGTGGCTCCTGCACACAGTATTATGCCCCATAGTAGCCCCTGCACACAGTATTATCCCCCCATAGTGGCCCCTGCACACAGTATTATGCCCCATAGTGGCCCCTGCACACAGTATTATCTCCCATAGTGGCCCCTGCACACAGTATTATCCCCCATAGTGGCCCCTGCACACAGTATTATGCCCCATAGTGGCCCCTGCACACAGTATTATGCCCCATAGTGGCCCCTGCACACAGTATTATGTCCCATAGTGGCCCCTTCACACAGTATTATGACCCATAGTGTCCCCTGCACACATTATTATGCCCAATAGTGACTCCTGCACACAGTATTATGCCCCATTGTGGACACCCATGAACAATTATTATATTCAGAGAATAATGATCGGAGACCCAGGAGAGGATACAAAGAACATACATACATACATATAAAACACTGTTACTTACCTCTCCTGGGCTCCATCGTACTCCCCGCTGATGTCAGCTATCTTCACTGATGGACCGGACGTCACTCATAATGACACAGGCCCGGCACACGTGACATCTGGGACGTCATCAAATAGAGTCCAGGAGAGGTAAGTAACAGTGTTTTTTTTATGATTCCTCACCTCTCCTAGATCTCCAATCATTATACTCGGGGTCTAAAAAGATTACCCTCCCCCAACCTTATTTTTCCTACATGTTACAGCTCCGTACTCCAAGCCCATTCTCCATACACCGTAACATTCAGTGAGAGGCAGAAACAGCTCTAAATACAGAAGGGGAAGAATAAAGAAATGCAGGATTTCACAGAAAGGAGCCAAAATATGTTAATAAAGTATATTACACTATGTATTAATGAGACAAATACTGGAGTCAGAACGCTACAACATCTTGTATTTCATTATATAACTCACCAGTAACGGTTTGGATGGATATGGATCCACATGTATCGCCATCCATACAAGAAATACTGACGCCCGTGCATGACGTAGAAGTGTAAGATATGCACTGGGTGCACAGGAGAGCAGAACCTAAGGAGATGTCACACAAATGGCACAATAGTCACTTACTACAGTGTACATTGTATTATTATGGGGGTTGGGGTGTTCCCATGTAGGAATTTGATGTTGAATTTGATGAAGAATCCAGCTCATGTTCTGCCTAACATTTGTCTCCCATTCATTTCAATAGGGGCAGTGTCTGATCTGCGTCCTGTTCCTTCTGTCTGAGAATTCCCATTGAAATGTTGCAGAGTTTAATATTTGGCCCTGCCCATTAAAGGAAAAATAGTCATAACACAGTCACACTCTTCTCCAAATTCACCCCCCAAAAATTCAACTTCAAAATGCTCAGACAAAATCTGCTTCACATTCCTACGTGTGAACACTTTCTTATACAATAAATCATAACAGCTTAAAGGGGGTTTTATGGACCCCAATGAATTTTTTTATACTGATGATACCCGGGACCCAAGCAGATCAGCTATTTGCAGAGAGTTTGGGTGAATGCTGCAGCCTCTGATGATGGAAACTGCTTTGGGCACCTAAAGGGTCAATGTTTTGGGGGCTGATTTTAAGGCTGAATCCATCTTAGAATCCATGTGGTAATGTAATTACCTAATTGTAATTAAGAAGTCATGTGCCTCAGTGTTGCAAACCAATAGAGGGCGCTCACTGGAATGTGCAAGCTTGTCTTCCCTGATGTAATTAGGAAGACAGAATCTCAGTGATATGGCCCAATAAAGGCTGCTCCCTTTAACATCATGCTCGACCTTCCAAGAGGCCTTTGTTTTGCAATGATGCTGGGAGTATTACCAAGTATAGTCTCTCAACCGAGGACGGCCGTTTCGATATTATTGCATCTCGCCAGCCCGATGTAGAGAAGTCCTTGGGGAGAGACCACCATAAAGGTGTGTGGAGACTTATTAGTCTTCTCTACACCAGGCTGACGAGATGCAATAACATCGAAACAGCCGTCCTCGGTTGAGATTCTGTCTCCCTAATTACATCAGGGAAGACAGGCTTGCACATTCCAGTGAACGCCCTCTATTGGTTTGCAATACTGAGGCACCTGACTTCCTAATTACATCATGGAAGACAGATCAGCATGTCCACAGAGCATATTTTTTTTGCAATGTATAGATGGGCTTCGGAAGATCTAAAACCTAAGAGTTTTGAATTTTTTTCAAAACTGGAGCCAGTAAGGTCCAGATAGACAAATCCATAATTCATATTTTCAGAAAAATACATGAGTAGCAAATGTTAACTTGACATTTAATGTGTTACATGCCATTGAATTGAATGGTATGTAATGCACTAAATGTTAAGATGAAGATGACTGGCCATCATTCCTGATGTGTTTGCTTTATGTAATAATTATTTTTTCTGTAGTATAACAATTTTTGGGAATTCTTTTCTCATAATGATGGATTGCTCCATTCACTCTGTTCCTACTAAAACCTTATTAGTAAATTGACAACTGGGTGTTACCACTTGGGGGTAGGTCCCTACACACTGTGGTTGTCCGTTAATTTTGCAGATATTTACCCACAAAATTTGGTTCCATTTGAGCCAGAAGTACTATTATTATACTCTCTTCGAACCCAAAAGAATAAGTGGAGGACCATGGGAGGGTCAGACAAAATATAAACTGCCTGTACCCCACTTTTCTACTGGGTATTGGGTCTTCTTTCCTGGCATCTGGTCCTCACCTCCAGCCTCTTTCATTGTCATTCCCGATGTCACACACCCTGGGGTCACTGTTGAGGCATGTCATTGTGTCTCAGTAGTGACATAAGGTGATGCTTTGACCCTTGGGCTAGTGACATCGGAGAAGATGTGGAAGAGCTCACAAGAGGTTCCTTCAACAGGTTTTAGGACAAATTGGAATTCTCAACTAAATTAGAGCTAAAGTAAGAGAGAACACATCTACATGTGACCCAAAGAGTCAGCTATGGGGTCCTGGAAGGGAGGGAGCGTCCTTCTCCTTAACATGATGGTTAATGAGGTGAGTGAACGCAGGCAAGAAACTTTTTGAATGGCTTTTGTGACAAGATATGACTCTGCAGCAAGTTATTATACGGAAGTTAAAGACTGTTACACCTTCAATCTAAGATTCTCTTATGGCTATTCCAAGGGGTCACGGCACTACATAGGGAATTAGGTATCTGATGGTGTCAAGGAATACAAAATTAGTTTTTACTTTGCTGTGTCCTTAGTGATATATTCAGCTGCTATTCTGAACAATATAAAAAAAATAATAAAAATGAGCATATCTTAAAAAAAAAAAACTTACTTGTTGCAATAGCTGAGAAGAAGATCAAACATGGAAGAAGAGACATCACGACGGGACCGTTCAGTTCTTATAAGTTATTTTCTGTGATGGGATACTCGGTAGGGCTGATATAACAATAAGGTATTTTGCCAGGGTGTTTTCCTCTGGTTAACCAAACCTACAAATAATTATTCCCACGTCATCAGATATGTTGTTTCTGTTTGAGGAAGAGAAGAGGCAAATTGTCGAGATGTATTAAAGGGATTTTCCCGTCAGGTTTTCCCCCAATTAATTTGCATATAAAAAAAAACAAAAACATTGTCATCAAAAATAATTCAGACATAGAAATGTACCTGATTCCCATCTGCCGAATCCACAAAATAGTCAATCACATTTTTGTCCTGCTTAAATATCCCTTTAGCAGGTCGAGAATGCGCTGTCTGACCTCCGGCTACCAGACCCCAAGATTTGCTCTCCTAACTGAGCATGCTCAGACTTACATACTGGTGATTTCTGATGGAGCCCCATGATGAGCCATTCCAGATGCCTAGGGAAGTATTTTCGGCTGAGGCTCCACGTTGCGAAAACAATTTTATTTTTTTTTTGCAACTTTTTTTTAAGCTCCAGACGCCCCCAGTGCTGTTTGAGTGCAGGGGACCGCCCTCAGTGCTGCAAGAGAATCCATTTGCATACTGAAGAAAACCGGGATTTCTACCGAACGGCGGCGCGGAGAAGACATCTCTAGGTAGGAGAAGAATAGCCTTTCTTAAGGCTATTCCGATGTGTTAGTCATAAAAAAAGGGTATCCAATGATAGGATCCTTGCAGGCTGTCACATTAATAAATGCTGTTTAGGCCAGGGCCCACGTGGCGTAAATGTCATGTGGCAAATCCCATCGCCACTGTGCGGATACGCAGTTCTGGAATCGCAACATGTCAATTACACCTACGGAAACGTCAATGGTTTTCCTATAGTTATAATGAAAGCAGAACGAAGAACCTATAAAGCCTATGAAGAACATTCTACATTATTAAGCAGTCAAGTCAAGCTTGCTACATTTGTGCAGTATATCAGGAATGGGCTTCAGTATACTTGGTGCAAAGATAAAAACAAAAATATCCAGCAAAACACTATGGGGGTCCATTCAGATGGAGTTTTTTGGTGAGGATTTTGTCGAGCAAAAAATCTGCTTCAGGAATTAGGAAATGGAAGAGGTTTTTGGAGCGTTTTTTGAGGCTTTCTTTTATTTTTATTTTTTTTTTTCCCTCCAGCACAGTGTATGGACCTTGAAGAAACTGCTAGCAGTTTTTGCCAATCCAGTGCCAAAATCCGCAACGTCGAGTTTCCGCCTCCCATTGACTGTGTTGGTTTTTGCATTCGGAATCCACTTCATATCAATTCATAACCAATAATATACAGTGTATTTATGGTATGGGATTTGGATCAGTATCTAAAAATAATGACTATTTCATAGCAGTATCACATGCGGGTTAATAAACTGTTGGAACCATCAAGAATGTACAATGTATTCCTGTATAGTCTGTATACATGCAGTGTATATATACCACTAATAAAGATAAGGTATATGGTGCGTGTCAGTACTATCTCACTTCCCCATTATTATTTTCTCAATAGTCACTTTACATCTCTTACATGTGTGACACACGTCAGGGGAACAGATACAGGTATCTCTGTCCAGTTATACCTTGGGGGATATATTTACCATGAAGGGGGATATCTATTTGGGGACTATAACGACTAAGGAACCATTTAGTGAGAAGAGGGAGCTGTGATACACTGACATAGCATCCCCTCAACACTGATACCTGAGCCGAGTGGTCTCCAGACATCATCCAATCTAAAACCATACACTGTATACTAGAGATGAGCGAACAGTAAAATGTCCGAGGTTCGATATTCATTTCGAGTAGCCCCTCAATATTCGACTACTCGAATCGAATATCGAACCCTATTATAGTCTATGGGGGGAAAATGCTTGTTTTAGGCGTAGGCAACGTTCGATCAAATTATACTTACCAAGTCCACGAGTGAGGGTCGGGCTGGATCCTCCGAGAAGTCTTCTCCGTGCAGCGTCCCTGCGGCATCTTCCAGCTCTGAATTCAGTCTGCCAGGCATCGGGCCTGGGCAGAGCCGACTGCGCATGCCCGCACTACAAACACTACAAGCGGACATGCGCAGTTGGCTCTGCCCAGGCCCGATGCCTGGCAGAGTGAATGAAGAGCCGGAAGACGCCGCGGAGAAGCTGCACGGAGAAGACTTCTAAAGGTAGGAGAAGAACCAGCGTTGATTGGCTGACTGTATAGCATTCGGCCAATCAATGCTGGTTCTGCATCGAACTTTTCCATTCGAATAGCGAGTGGTACTCCCTCATCTCTACTGTCTACCAATAAGTATTTGGACACCTGTCGTAGAATAGAAAAACATTCATTCACATAGAATAGTTGGTAGCCCCCAGCCGATGCTTCCTTACAGATGGGATTGATGGACACAATACTCCCAGATGCCTGGTGAGACTCCTGGTGTATGTGAGCCATCGGTTGGGTGCGGTTTCTCTTGCCAGCACCCATCAGTCTTTATCTCCCAGTTTCAGGGGTCTGCTGACTCGGGGCCCATTCCGACAATAACCGTTCACCTTCCACTTCGTAATCACATAGGCCACTGTCGATTTTGTTAATTCACATTTTATTGAAATTTTGTATAAACAGCCAAAATAGACAGTCAGATAAGTGTTGAAATATCATAGCTGAACATAACAGATCACACCATAAGTGCAAAATACAAAGCGTAATATAACAATAAATGACATTATTGAAATTAAGCTTATAAAATCAAATAATAAACACAAAAAGCTCAACTAAGTTGAGTTAGGTTGTTACAAAGAGTCAGTTGAACCTTAAAAAAACCTAAAAGGTCGTGCTGCTCCCAAGAAAGAAAGAAAAGGTAAGGGGGGGGGGGAATAACAGTCAATTAAGGATTAACTCAGTATATAGACATAAGTATATTCAGCAACTACCTGAATCCTCTCCACCAGCAGGCCCAAACTTTAACATATTTGACATGGGATCTAGTTTGCCAGCTGACCAACTCCTCAAATCGTGCGAGTTGGTGCACCTTTTCTATCCATAGATCTAGAGTGGGAACTGAAGTAGATAACCAATATAGCGGAATAAGCGCTTTAGCCGCACCTATCAAGTGGAACCATAGCTCTCGCCTAGCCGCCGTCCAGGATCCGCTTGGACCAGTAAGGAAAACTAAATCAGGGAATAATGGATGCGTGACGTGGAACAATTTATCCAGATAGAGTTCAATCTCCCTCCAAAATGGCTGAAGTAGATCACAAGACCACCAGATGTGGAGCATCGTTCCTTTCTCACATTTGCAACGCCAACATGCGTCAGAATCACTAAGACCGTGTCTATAAAGCCAGTCTGGCGTACGGTACCACCTGGTAAGTATTTTATAATGCAGTTCCTGCTGTCTAACGCATCTTGAGTGACCCATACTATGTTGCAGAATAAATTCTGTATCATCATCAGAAAAAGTTAGAGAGAGCTCCTTCTCCCAATTAGTTATGAAGGTGGGCTTACTGGGATCATCTTTTTCAAAAAGCCAGCGTTTGCAAGTGGCAATTTTTCGTTGAGATGAGAGAAGAGCAGTCAGTCCCTTCTCAAAGGTCGTTAGATTGCGACTCAGATCAGAAAAGCTTAGGAGTCGCATCATTGTACCGCGGAATTGAGCATATAGAAGGAAATTCAGTTTCACAGAAGGAAGTAGCGTTTGGAGCTTATCTCGTGAAATCGGCAAATTGTCCTGTACCAGGTCTTTAATCTTAACATTCCCTAGAACTTGCCATAGGGATCCAGTCAGGTCATGAGGTGGCTGTGCTAGGGATGGGAGAAAAGGGATCAGGTCCGATGTCATGATTGGTGATGGCATAGGAGCTAAACTCTGGTTATGTGATAACCAAACAATGTAGGGGCCTCTAAGCAAAGGGCTCAGGTGTTGATGTGCGCCAGAGCGCGTAGGAAACCATAGGAGTTTTTTGAAATTGCAGCCAAATAATTCCTGGGCCAGATCAGTGAGTAACGACTGTTTGTGCGGAAGAACATAGAACATCCAGCGGGATAACTGAATCGCTGAATAGCAAGAGTAGATATCAGGTAAAGCTATGCCTCCCTCATCTCTTTGTCGAATAAGGAGTTGGTACGACAATCTAGGTGTCTTATGATTCCATACATAAGAAGAAAATAGACGTCTAATTTGTAGGAAATAGGACTTAGGGAGGAAAATAGGTAACATTTGTAAAATATACATAACTTTGGGTACTACATACATTTGGAGAACATTCCTCCTGCCCAGCCAGGATAAGTAAGGTAAGTTATAATCTTTTAGTATAGCATTGAGTCTAGAAAGTAAAGGGGTATAATTCAGGGAATAAACCTTGGATATGTCGGTCGGGATCTGGACCCCTAGGTATGTCAAAGACTGTTCCTTCCAATGATATGGGACTTTAGCTTTCAATTCAACAGCTTGCAGATGAGGGACAGAGATGTTTAGGATCTCTGATTTTGTGACATTTATTTTGTAATTGGAAAGGGAGCTATAAGTGTCTATAAGGGATTGAAGCTCGGGGAGGACTTTAAGGGGATCTGATAATAGAAACAATACATCATCGGCAAAGGCCATTGTTTGTATCGTCTTCTTGGTGACTTGGAACCCCTCGATAAGTGGGTTTTGGCGTACAGCCTGCAGAAGGGTCTCTAGTACCAGTACAAAAAGGGACGGGGACAAAGGGCACCCCTGCCTGGTACCGTTTGAAATATTGAAATAGCCAGAGAGAGAGCCATTTACCTTCAGTCTCGCATGGGGTTGGGAGTAAAGCGAGAAAACAGCCTTTACAAAAGCGGAGGGGAAGCCAAAAGTCAATAATGTTTCATACATATAGGACCAGTTTACACGGTCGAACGCCTTTTCGGCGTCGACGCTGAACAACAATAAGGGGCGATTTGTTCTTTTTGCTAGTTCAATTATGTGTAAGAGTTTACGTGTGTTTTCCTTTCCCTCCCTCCCCTTCACAAACCCAACCTGCTCCTCATTAACCAGATGAGGAACTATATCTTTTATCCGTGTCGCCAATATTTTGGCCCAAACTTTTAAATCGCAATTTAGCAGGGATATTGGCCTGTACTTGCAGCATTGGGTAGGGTCCTTGCTCTCTTTGTGAATCAATGTAATGTGGGCCTCTTGAGATTGACGCACCATGGGCTCACCCTGAAGCAGGGAATTGCAGAAAGAGGTGAGATGTGGTATCAGTTGGGACTGGAAAGCTTTGTAATAAGAAGTGGTAAGGCCATCAGGGCCTGGGCTTTTTCCACTGGGTAGGCTAGATAATACATCCCTCACCTCAGTTTCCGAAACAGCACATAAAAGAGTTACTTTCATGTCCTCGGAAAGTTGAGGTAGTTTAAGCGACCATAAAAGGGTCGTAGCGGGGGATAGGCCACCTGCAGAGGAACCCGCATGATGGGGGTCATGAACTCCCTCAGATTGATGTAGGTTGTATAGGGAGGAGTAATACTTTTGGAACTCCTTAGCTATATTAAGAGTATCTCGGGTTACTGTACCGTTTTGCTGCTTGATGGCTGCAATATGTGCCCTTTCCCTCTCTTTTCGTAACATGGCCGTCATGAGTTTGCCCCCTTTATTGCCATGGGCATATAATCGGGCTCTAGAGTGCAAAAAGGATTTAGCTGAAAAGGAATGTAGTAGCTGTTTCAGTTTCTCTCTTAGAGAGACTAAGTCAGAATGTGCTGCTATAAAGGCTTTCCTCTTCTGGAGACGTTCCAGTGTTGCAATTTGCGACATTAGAGAGTCAAGCTCTTTTCTTTTTTCTTTTTTTAAGGCAGACGCTTTGGAGATAAAGAGACCTCTAATATAAGGCTTATGTGCCTCCCAAACAAGAGAGGGAGAGAGGTCGGGGGTCTGATTTTGCTGGAAATAATGACCTAGTTCTATTCCTATCGAGTCTTTTATCAAAGGATTATCCAATAGTTGCTCATTTAAGCGCCATGTCCACTCTTTAGGGAGTAGATCAGGGAGAGCAAATGAGGTGGATACAGGGGCATGGTCTGAGATACTAATTATGCCAATCCGGGAAGAAGAGATATTAGCAGACAATGATTTAGAACAGAGAATGTAATCTAGTCGCTGATAAGTGTTATGGGGAGTTGAGAAAAAAGTGTAGTCTCTAACCGAAGGGTTCATCAGTCGCCAAGAATCAACAAGATTTAATTCCTGTAAAGCTAGGTGTATACGTCTAATAGCTTTTTGTGACAATGACGATTTATGTGAGGATGAATCTAATACGGGGTCTAATAAAACGTTCAGATCACCTCCGAGCAATATCTCACCTTCCGCAAATTGGGCTAAATTCTTTAATGTCTGCAGGAGCCAGGAAAGCTGTCCCTGGTTTGGGGCATAAAGTGAGGCAATAGTTAATGGGCGGTTGGAAACATGGCCTTTGATGAAAATCGCTCTGCCCTCACTATCTGCAAGCTGCTGTGCAAAAACAAAAGGGAACGATCTTTTCAGTGCAATAGCGACTCCTTTAGAAGACGAAGTCGGGTGTGATGAATAATACCACCTATCATATATCGACTTATATGGTTTAGGGATTCGATCTAATTTAAAATGAGTTTCCTGCAAGGCCAATATATCAGTGTTCAGTTGTTTTGATAACGACATCAGCCAATGCCTTTTATGTGGGGAGTTCAATCCCTTAACATTGAAGGAGGACAGTGTATAGGAGGGCGGGTTCGCTAGAGGCATAGTGCGAATATGGGGAGCAGAGGAGGAAGAGTAAAGGTATAAGGATGGACAAAGGGAAGGGATGCGGTACGGGTAAATCAGAGAAACACGTATAGTAGGGTACTGAGATAAGGAAAGTAAGTAGCAGCACAACACAGATCATGTTTGTTGGAAAAGAACAAATAAATCTGTGACAAGTAAATAACAACCAAAATGACAATGTTAGAGAACACTTCTGAGTGTAATCTATTCAGTAAACGGAACAGGTAAGTATCCTGATCGGATGTGGACCGTAAGGGTCGTCTCAAAAAAAGAAAAGTAAAAGATATTACCAACCAAAAGGTAACACGGACAAAAGTAGTACCATAAGATTATATGGGAATATATAGCGAAAACAAAAGTATAACATAACAGCTCAGAGAGAGATTATGCGCGCGTCTGTGCCAGACCAGCGCACAACCACTCATAGCTTAGGCAAATAAGTCTCCATAACATTATCGAAAGGGGAGATATAAGAAAAGTACAGAAAGTCATACATATTTGAGGGAACCGAACCAAGGTTCCAAAAACATTAGCGGCAATAACAACTGAAATTACATAGATCCATTGGTAGAAAAATAGATCACACTGGCCGTTGCTTCATTAGACTTTTGCGAGATTTCGGGGACTTTAGCTTGTGGAGATCAGATCCAGTAGTGAGAGGTGGAATTACCGGGATAGGATCCAAATTCTGCGAAGGTAGCCACGAAGGTAAGTCCATAGGTTCCATATTCAGTAAGGCCCAGACAGCCGGTAGGTCTTGAGGCGTGTGTACTATAATACGCTTTCCCCCAGTCAGAATTGCCAAGCCAAACGGGTACAGCCAAATGTATTGGATGTTACGAGCTCTCAATTCGTCTAGCAGTGGTTTAAGTAGCCTTCTTTTTGCCAAGATAGATGGTGCGACATCCTGGTATAATGCAATCTCAACTCCTTCCAATAAGAGCTGCTCCTTGGATCTAGCCGCCACTAAAATAGCCTGGGTATCTCTAAAGGACAAAAGTCCACAAATAATATCACGAGGAGGTTCCCCTTGTTTAGGTTTGGGTCGCAAGGACCTGTGGATTCTCTCAATTACAATGTGTGACGCACGTTCTGTGTCCAGTAGATCTGAGAATAGGCTATCCGCCATCTTGGGTAAATCATCAGGGCCATAGGATTCCGGGACTCCTTTTAGCCGTATATTTCTCCTACGACTCCTGTTCTCTTGGTCCTCAATTAGTGAGAGGGAACGGTCCAAGAGTTCGTCATGGTATTGTAATTTATCTGAGACCGCATCTGCAGTATCCTTAATGGCGGAGTGAGCCTCCTCTAGAGCCTGTACTCTACTGCTGGTTGCTTTGATTTCAGCTGTTATGGATGCAAGTTCAGCTAATACAGGTGACATAGCCTTACTAATAGCTTTTTCCAATGATTTTTGGAGGAATTTGCGTGTTATTTGTGAGAGACCTGTGTCCGAGTGCTCACCTTCAGCCGTGCTTTCTATTTCAGAGTCGTCACCAGAGTCCACATCCGGCCGTTGCTCCGGCGCCATGTTGGGGAAGCTACGTGGTGAAGGTAAGCCTTTCTTCCTCACAAAGCGTTGCAGGTCTACATGGTGTTTGGTCATCTTGGGGGTTCCCGGGGTATCCCCCTGTTTGTCTCTACCGGTTTTGCCCATGACTGTCCGGCGGGATAGCTGGAAACGACCTCTTACAGTCCCGATAGTACGGAGCTCTACAGACTCGCGTCTATCATGCTGCGCGGTCAGGCCCCGCCCTCCCACTGTCGATTTTGGGTAATTCAGTTGGCTTGCTGTGTCCCTTAAGGATCGACCATTTCTGTGGTACCTGACAGTTACCCCTTTCTCGAAACAGCTCTGCACTTCATAGCATCATTCATGCGACTAATGCCAATGCTGTTTCCTACGCAATATTTAATGGCAGAAGGCGTGACATACAACATGACCGCTGATATCTTCATTTGGGTGTCCAAATACTTATTGGTAGATGGTGTATGATGCATATGGAGGGTTCTCTCTAGGCGTGAGGGGGCTCCTATGGGGTCTTGTGAGACCTTTGGCCCTATAAAGGGACCCAGGAAGGGATGTGAGAGTGTACAGTATAACAGATTGATGACCAATGCGTAAATAAACTTAGATACAACCGAGGTCTAGGATATACTTACTCTAATATGTGAGCAAACTATATAGGTTAAACAACCAATGAGGGTCTGTCTGACTCACAAAACAAATATACACATGGGACCAGTTTGTTGAGATGTGAACCCAGTGACGAACCTGCGTCATCATATACACCGGACACTGGACACACTACATGGGCTGCTGTGGGATATTACACAGTCTTCCGGCCTCGTTCTTATATAATAATTGTTGTAAGTTCATGTAACATTAATGACTCAGTATTGAGCTATAAACCTTCACTGCGTCTATTCCACTATCCCTGAGACTTGACACTTGTGTGATAACTTTGCACAGTCTGGAATGATCCATATTAGAAAGAGAAGTGAATGGATGTTACGGATCTTCTATTCCCCTGACGTGGTCATACATGTAAGAGATTTAAAACGAATGGGGAAGTGAGATACTACTGACACGCACCCTATACCTTATCTTTATTGTGCTATATATACACTGTATCTACACAGACAATACAGGAATACATTGAAGACTTTTGATGGTTCCAACAGTGTATTATCCCGCATATGATACTGTTATGAGACCTTTTTGAGATACTGATACAAGACCCATCCCATATATCAAATTTTTTTTTTTTATTTGTTCTGAATTTATAAAAGTTACATTGTAAAACCTCTATTTAGCCATTTTTTTTAGCATTGTGTATGATCTAGGTCAGGTTTTTGGGATTGCTCAGGGTAGGGAATATAAAGTAACTATGGGGGATCATGAATACAAACCGCCACTAAGAAAGAAGCAAAGGACTGATCTGAAACATGTTTGGACTTTTACCCACCATCGTGCTCTAATATCCTTGTCATTTGGTGTGATACGGTGTGGTTATTTGGTGGACTATCATGGAGAAGATCTACTATTAAATAAAGACATTGGTGGAACCAAAATGACCACAAAGTGAAGAACCGAAGCACTCTGGATGTAGAGATGAGCGAAACTCTGAAGGTCTGTTTGGTTTGATGATTGTATATATGTAACAAATTCTAACTTGACACTAATAACTTGCTGCAGTGTCATATTGTTTCATATAACACAGCCATTTGGTTAAAGATTAGGACTTTTTATGCCTTGTACACCAGAAACATAGTAAATCATGGCTTGGGGGTTAAGGTCTTTCTTCAGATTTTATCTATAAAACACTCAAACCACGCTCAATTCCTGAGTGAGTCTGTACTCATATACTATACATATAATGGGATATCTGCTCCAATTGAGATGCCTCCTAATACCCATAACTACTGATCCATGTCCCAAAATCTATCCTTGATGTATTACATCTTAGTGTTGGTCTGGTCTGGTCCATATAATTGGGGAGGTAAATCAGCAGACAATAATCCTACAGACCACAGAGGAGATCACACCCCTATGAGAAGGAAGGATTACACATTAACTTTTATTATGGGAGAACCTATATAACCCATATGGAAGAACAACCAAGGTTTCCATCATATGGTATAACCCTGATGTGAGTGATGGCTTCCCTGCCCCTAATTCTCAGCCTTCTCTCAGCTCTTGCAGCAGCAAGTAAGTTTTCTGAATAATCTTAATTTTTTAAATGAATGTATCAATATTGTTATTGTTATTTATAAAGATAATATCTCGGAATCTGTTTTGGTCTCCGTCCTTCCTCTTCATGGTTCGCTCGAAGCTTCTATACCTCTGTCTCAAATGCTGCAACAATAATGTGTTGGCAAATAGTATCAATGATGAATGTTCTGACTGTCTGATGTCTCTTTAGGTGACGCTCTCTGGTGTATACAGTGTACCTCTCCGACCTCACCATGTACAGGCTTCAGTATGACTTGTCCTCAAGGCTACCTATGTGGATCCTCCTATGCAGAAACCACTGTTGGTGAGTTTTCTAAGTACAGTCCTATGAAAAAGTTTGGGCCCCCCTATTAATCTTAATCATTTTTTGTTCTAAATATTTTGGTGTTTGCAACAGCCATTTCAGTTTGATATATCTAATAACTGATGGACACAGTAATATTTCAGGATTGAAATGAGGTTTATTGTACTAACAGAAAATGTGCAATATGCATTAAACCAAAATTTGACCGGTGCAAAAGTATGGGCACCCTTATCATTTTATTGATTTGAATTCCCCTAACTACTTTTTACTGACTTACTGAAGCACAGAATTGGTTTTGTAACCTCAGTGAGCTTTGAACTTCATAGCCAGATGTATCCAATCATGAGAAAAGGTATTTAAGGTGGCCAATTGCAAGTTGATCTCCTATTTGATGGTCGCCGAGCATGGACAGCCCACTCTCAAATGATCTGATAACAAAGATTGTTCAACATAGTTGTTCAGGGGAAGGATACAAAACGTTGTCTCAGAGATTTAACCTGTCAGTTTCCACTGTGAGGAACATAGTAAGGAAATGGAAGACCACAGGGACAGTTCTTGTTAAGCCCAGAAGTGGCAGGCCAAGAAAAATATCAGAAAGGCAGAGAAGAAGAATGGTGAGAACAGTCAAGGACAATCCACAGACCACCTCCAAAGAGCTGCAGCATCATCTTGCTGCAGATAGTGTCACTGTGCATCGGTCAACTATACAGCGCACTTTGCACAAATAGAAGCTGTATGGGAGAGTGATGAGAAAGAAGCCGTTTCTGCACGTACGCCACAAATAGAGTTGCCTGAGGTATGAAAAAGCACATTTGGACAAGGCAGCTTCATTTTGGAAACAAAAATTGAGTTGTTTGGTTATAAAAAAAGGCGTTATGCATGGCGTCCAAAAAGAAACAGCATTCCAAGAAAAACACATGCTACCCACTGTAAAATTTGGTGGAGGTTCCATCATGCTTTGGGGCTGTGTGGCCAATGCCGGCATCGAGAATCTTGTTAAAGTTGAGGGTCGCATGGATTCCACTCAGTATCAGCAGATTCTTGAGAATAATGTTCAAGAATCAGTGACGAAGTTGAAGTTACGCCGGGGATGGATATTTCAGCAAGACAATGATCCAAAACACCGCTCCAAATCAACTCAGGCATTCATGCAGAGGAACAATTACAATGTTCTGGAATGGCCATCCCAGTCCCCAGACCTGAATATCATTGAACATCTGTGGGATGATTTGAAGCAGGCTGTCCATGCTCGGCGACCATCTAACTTAACTGAACTTGAATTGTTTGTCCAAAATACCTTTATCCAGGATCCAGGAACTGATTAAAAGCTACAGGAAGCAACTAGAGGCTGTTATCTTTGCAAAAGGAGGATCTACTAAATATTAATGTCACTTTTCTGTTGAGGTGCCCATACTTTTGCACCGGTCAAATTTTGGTTTAATGCATATTGCACATTTTCTGTTAGTACAATAAACCTCATTTCAATCCTGAAATATTACTGTGTCCATCAGTTATTAGATATATCAAACTGAAATGGCTGTTATAAACACCAAAATATTTAGAACTAAAAATGATTAAGATTAATAGGGGTGCCCAAACTTTTTCATAGGACTGTATATATATATATATATATATATATATATATATATATATATATATATATTTTACAGTGTTTTGAAGGTGTTTCAATTTTTATGAAAATACTTCATATCCTTCATAATCAAATAAATATATAGATATAATGAAGTAAAGAAGAGGCTGAACCTGTAAAGACTAGTGATAGAGAACCTAGCGAGATATGTTTTGCGAATATTCACAAGGTTTTCCTGTAAGTTTCAGATTGGGCCAAACTTGTTTGATCAGAATGGGGAATACTCTTATTATACTCTTGGGTCTCTTCTAACACCAGATTATAATAAAGAGACACCCAGACGAGGTGAAAAAAAATTAAAAAAATATCCTCAAGTCTTCCTGGGATGCTTGATATCGAAGAAGATGGCGGAAGAGACCACAAGAGTCCGTGATTGTATGAAAAGAAGACTCGATGCCCAAGAGAGGTGAGTATCAGTTTTTTTGTCTTATTCCAATACTTCCATACTTCCTCAAAAACTGACAATTTTGTCATTACACAAACATAAAACTGTATGAGCCGTCATCAGTCATGTCCTTTAATGTGCAGATTTTGCCTGGACATATAAAGTTAGGTATGGAAGAGTTTACATTAGACATTGTGATAGGCCTGTCTGATAATATGTGTCTTTAGTTTGCGCTTGAAGCTGTAGAAATTGGGAGTTAATCTGATTGTCCGGGGTAGAGCATTCCAGAGAAGTGGTGCAGCTCGGGAGAAGTCTTGTATACGAGCGTGGGAGGTTCTGATAATAGAGGATGTAAGTGTTAGGTCATTGAGTGAGCGGAGAACACGGGTTGGGCGGTAGACAAAGATGAGGGAGGAAATGTATGGAGGTGCGGCATTATGGAGAGCCTTGTGGGGGAGGGGGATAACTTTATATTTTATTCTATAATGAATAGGCAGCCAATGTAGTGACTGGCACAGACCAGAGGCATCGCTGTAGCGTCTAGCCTGATAGATGAGCCTGGCCGCTGCATTCAGAATAGATTGTAGAGGGGAGAGTTTAGTGAGGGGAAGACCGAATAGTAAGGAGTTACAGTAGTCAAGGCGAGAATGAATCAGAGAGACAATAAGTGTCTTTAGTGTATCTGGTAAGGAAAGGGCGTATTCTGGAGATGTTTTTGAGGTGGAGGTGACATGAACGTTTGAGTGATTCAACATGAGGGATGAAGGAAAGGTCTGCATCAAACATGACCCCGAGGCAGCGGGCATACTGCCTAGGAGTTATAGTAAGGCCTGAGACTGCAATGTATATATCAGGGACAGATCTATTAGATGGTGGAAACAGTAGTAGTTCAGTCTTGGTGAGATTTAGTTTCAGATAGAGTGAGGACATGATATTAGAGACAGCAGAGAGACAGTTGCTGGTGTTCTGTATGAGTGCAGGGGTGATGTCACGGGAAGATGTGTATAATTGGGTGTCATCAGCATAAAGATGGTACCTGAAGCCAAATCTGGCAATGGTTTGTGCAATGGGGGCTGTGTAGAGAGAAAAGAGCAGGGGGCCGAGGACCGAGCCCTGAGGAACCCCAACAGCAAGGGAAAGAGGGGAGGAAACAGAGCCCGCAAATGATACACTGAAAGTGCGGTCTGAGAGATAAGAGGAGAACCAGGAGAGTGCAGTGTCATTGAGGCCGACTGAGCGGAGCATAGTGAGGAGGAGATGATGGTCAACAGTGTCAAAAGCTGCAGAGAGGTCCAGAAGAATAAGAAGAGAGAAGGCACCATTGGATTTAGCAATTAGGAGATCATTGGAGACTGTAGAGTGCAGAGCGCGGAAACCAGATTGTAAGGCGTCAAGCAGAGAGTTAGCAGAGAGATAGTGGATTAAATGAGAATAGACCAAGATTTTAGAGATGAAGCGGAGGTTACAGACGGGTTAGCAGCACAGGACGGGTCCAGGTAGGATTTTTTTTTTTTTTCAACATTAAATTTTTATTAAAGATTTTTCCAAGGGTTAAACAAAAGGGAAGGGGAGGGAGGAAAGGGAGGGAAAAGTCGGGGAAACAATGGGAAGGAAAAATGGAAAAAGTATATAGGGGAACAGGGAAAAGGAACAGGGAGAGGGGGAGGCGGACTCTGACGCAGCAGAGTTACAATGAACAATGCAATACAGTTAATCAGGTAACTGAAGAAGTGAGGATAACAAAAGCCATAACAAATTGTAATAGCAAAACAGAAAAAGCAGTAATCTTCAATATTAGAGCACTAGGTAAAACTATACGAGAACCAGAAAAGCAGATAGCAGGAAAAAAATGTATAAAGTAGGTAGGCTCACAAGGGTGAGGAGGGAAAAAGGGAATGAAAATCTGAGGAGTAATAGAACATGTTCCACAGTAGCCAAGTCTGGCGGTGAAGACGGTCATCAGGGCGAAGCATCGCCAGCATATCCTCCATGGTACGGATATGGAGGAACTCCTTTAGCCAGGAAAGGAGTGTGGGGGGGGACTGGGACTTCCACAGCCTCGGGATGACTTCCACAGCCTCGGGATGACTGAACGAGCAGCTACCAACATAAACCCCAATAACTTGCGAATGGGTTTTCGAAATTTTCGAGGGAAAAGGGAAAGAAGAAGAGGGGCAGGATCATCGTCCAAAACAACACCCGTCACTTGACGAATAACCCCTCGCACGCCATCCCAATAAGGGCGAAGAAGGGGACACCCCCACCAGATGTGAGCCATCGTGCCACGGTCGTTGAGACATCTCCAACACCTATCTGAGGTGGTCGGAAAGATGGTGTGGAGCAGAGTCGGAACCCTGTACCACCTAGAGAGGATCTTATAGTTGGTCTCCTGAGCCTTACAGGAGATAGAGAATTTATGACACATCTCGATGGTCGATGACCACACACCCGGCGAGAATGCCACCCCCAGCTCCCTCTCCCACCCCCTGACAAAGGGTGGTAAGCCATCCTCCGGACTCTCCAACAGGGAGTTGTATAGCAGAGAGACCGTGTGTTCCGGCCGAGAAGCAGAGAGACAGAGGCGCTCCAAGGGCAGAAGTGGCCTATGAACATCTTGTGAACGCTTCAAGAAGAAGTAAAAATGGGACAGTTGGGAGCAGTGCCAATGGGCAGCCATTGAATCCGGTCTGGAGGCTAAAGCCAACAAGTCTGAGCGGGGGAGGAGAGCGGAGGCAGAAGTAACATGCGTGAGCCGAAGGAGAGGGTGGGTAGGGGGGCGACCCAAAAAAGAAGAACTAAACGCAGCTGGAAAATCGGGGTTGCCCGAGATCGGAGTCAGAGGGCCATCATTCCAGAAAAGCAACCGCATACCACTATAAATTCGACACACCCCCATAGTTTGACTCGCAACAAACGGAAGCAGATATGGTTTGCAATCTGTCCAATATTTCTTATGGAGCCAAGGGAGCGCCGTGAGCGGTATAGGGCTCAGAGACTCCTCCAAGGCAACCCAGAGCTTAGAGCAAGATGAGTGATGCCAATCAAGAATACGCGAGGCGACCGCTGCGAGGTAATACTTCGAGCAGTCAGGCACTGCCAGGCCTCCCTTCTTCTTAGACCGGGATAAAGTACTCCGAGCAATGCGAGGGGGTTTAGAAGACCAGATAAACTTACAAAAAGCCTGTTTGACCGTCGCGAAAAAGGACGCCGGAAGTATACAGGGGACCGTTTGAAAGAGATACAATAGACGGGGGAGAACGTTCATTTTCAGTATGTTGATGCGCCCCAACCAGGAAAGGCCCTTAGCGTCCCAACGATCAAGATCAGTTCGCAGCATGCGTAGAAGGGGAAGAAAGTTTAGTGAGTAGGTGTCTGGAAGGAAACTAGGGAGCTGAACTCCCAAATATCGTATCGACTTGTGAGACCATTGGAAGGGGAAAGAGGCGCGCAGAGAGCTGAGATCCGCCGCAGGCAAGGAAACATTAAGCGCAGAGCTTTTAGAGAGATTTATTTTATAATTGCTATAAGAACTGTAAAGTTCAAGCTCTTTGAGAATAGAAGGAAGAGACGTAAGGGGCTGTGTGACAAAGAGGAGGACATCATCAGCGAATGCAGAAACCTTTAAGTGTAAGCCTCCTGCCCTCAGGCCATTAATGTCAGGGTTCTTCCTAAGCGCCACCAAAAGATGTTCCATGACCAGGGCATATAATAAGGGGGACAGGGGGCAGCCCTGACGCGTCCCATTATGGATAACAAAAGGAGAGGAGAGAGAGCCATTAACTCTAACCCGAGCCACAGGGAAATTATAAAGAGCTCGAATGCGGGTGAGCATAGATGGGCCAAGTCCTAGTTGAAGAAGCGTGGCCTCTAAGAATCTCCAGTCCACCCTGTCGAAGGCCTTCTCCGCATCCAGGGATAAAAGTAACATAGGCGTACTTGAACGCTGAGCATGACAGATGGCGGAGAAGGCCTTCAAGGTATTATCACGAGCCTCCCTACAGGGGACAAAACCTACCTGATCTGGGTGAATAAGATCCCCCATGTGCGGGCTGAGTCGGTTGGCTATCAGTTTGGCATATAATTTTGCATCGGTATTAAGAAGGGAGATGGGTCTATAGCTGGAACAGAGGGTATGATCCTTACCCTCCTTAGGTAAAACGGTAATGTGCGCTTGGAGAAAGGAGGAGGGGAAGGGCGTATCAGAAGAGACTGAGTTGAAAGCGCACAAAAGGGGCAGGAGCAGCTCAGCTGTAAGAACCTTATAAAACCGAGCCGTGTAGCCGTCAGGGCCGGGGCTCTTACCTCCCGGGAGAGCCGAGATACCCGCCTCCAATTCCTGCGCCGTAAACGGGGCCTCAAGCAGAGCCGCGTCATCACGTGACAGGGACGGCAAAGCAGTTGCCGCCACATATTGCGCTAAAGTAGGAGTGGAAGGCGAAGAAGAGGGAGAAGAGCCGGGAGGAGGGAGATGATAGAGGGAGCTATAATAGTCCGAGAAAGCAGAGGCAATGTCAGATGTAATATGCGTGATGGCGCCCGACAGTTTCTTAACGACCAAAACGTGGGAGGCTATCACGTACAGCTCTCGTAAGAAGGCGCCCCGCCTTGTTTCCCCACTCATAAAAAGAACGCTGTCCCAATTGACGCAATCTCTGCTGCCTGTGCTCGAGCAAAGCTTTTATTTCCTGACGCGTGGTCGTTAGAGCGGCCAACGTCGACTGCTGAAGAGATCGCTTGTGCTGGGTCTCCAAGGATGCCAAATCAGACAAGAGCGAGCGAAGTCTAAGACCTGCCTCCCTCTTCAGGCGAGCCCCGTGTTTCATCAGGACCCCACGAAGCACACACTTCAGGGCCTCCCATTGGATGGGGGGAGAGGTGATATTGTGCGCATGACCCTGAAGACAGTGAGAGGTGGAGAGTTTCAGATCAGCTAAGCATTGAACATCAAGAAGCAGAGATTCGTTCAGTCTCCAGGTATTAGAACGAGGGCACAAGGACGGGGGGCGAAAAGAGCAAGAAACAGGAGCATGGTCAGAGAGGAAAGTCAAGTAGATTGCGGAAGCAGTCACCAACGAGAGGAGATCATGAGAGAGGAAAACATAATCAATCCTACTATACGAGTTATGCGGGGGAGAGAAAAAGGAATAGTCCCTGTCCAGAGGATGGAAGATGCGCCAGACGTCACACAAAAGCATAGAATTCAAAAATCTTCTAACCCTATTAATGGCTCCGTACGAAAGCTGGGACCTGCCCGAGGAAGTATCCAATAAGGGGTTGAGGGCAAGATTAAAGTCCCCACACACAATCAAATGACCCTTAGCGAAGTCTTGGAGGGCTGCTAGCGTAGACAAGAGAAAAGGGACCTGATCAGTATTAGGGGCATATATATTAGCAATAGTGTACATCACCCCAGAAATTTCACAGATCAAAAATAAGTACCTGGCATTTACATCAGACAAAGAATCTAAGACTTTGATCGGTAAATTCTTATGAAAGAAGACAGCTACACCCTTGACCTTACCTTGTTGGCTACTACTGTGGAACCAAAGCGGAAAGTACCGATTCTTGATCACCGGAACACGTTCAGATAAAAAATGTGTCTCCTGGAGGCACAGAATCTGCACTTTGCGCTTATGGGCATCATACAGAATTTGCGAGCGTTTCTCCGGAACATTAAGACCTTTAACATTAAAGGACGACACAGAGATGTCCGCCATCCTAAGGGGAAGATGGGGGGGAAGAACGAGAGACAGACCAACAGAGTAAAGCAACTAGAAAAGTTCAAGAAGAACAACAAATAAAACAAGAGGGGAGGGAGATGAACAAAAAGAAAAGGAAGAGGGCTTTGGGGTTGCCCTCAAAGGGAACTAAATGGGCCGGAGCACAGGTCTCCAACAGGCCCCACTCTGCAGGGACCAAACTATGTGGGGACGAAGAGGACAAGACGCAAGCCAAGGAATGGTAGAAAGAAAGCAAGCAAATGGAGAAGAGAGATATAGACGAAGGAAAGACAAGAATCAGAAAAGAAAAGGAAAAAAAACAGAACAATCCAGAGCAGAAGTACTCCGGCTCCGACACATGAAATTTGCAACAGAGCTTATACGACAATAAACACGGTGCAATAACATTACTAGAGACCTGAAAAAACAAGAACATGGGCAAAAACAGTCACATCAGAATCGCAACATAACTGCAGAACAACTAGGGAACAAAAATGCAAAAGCATCCTGTCAGAGAGGAGGAAGACCGCAAGCATAGGTCACGGAGGCAACAATCGAGTTGAAGTGGACCGTCGTCCGCGCTGAGAGGTCTGGGAGCGGGGTGGATCCAATGGGCGATGATCAGCCGCATCCCATTGCAAGCGAGGAGGACCAGAGTGATTAGGATCAGCCAAAAGTGAAGACCAGTCCGGCAACTGTAGAGGCGGAAGATGCAGGACACGAAGGAAGGTCGACACATCAGCCGGGTGAGCCAGAGAAAGGATACGGTCCCGATGGCGAACCTGGAGAGCAAACGGGAAGCCCCAGCGGTACAGTATCTTACGTTCCTGTAGGATGGATAGAAGAGGCTTCAAGGCAGAGCGTTGACGAAGGGTAAATCTAGAAAGATCCGGGAAAATAGACAAATCGTGGCCTTCAAAGGGCACAGTGCGGCTGTTGCGGACCTTCTGCATAATCTCCTCCTTGACAGCATAGAAGTGGATCCTGCATATCACATCTCGGGGTTTAGAGTCATCAGAGCTGCGAGGGCGTAGCGCCCGATGAGCACGGTCCATTTCAATGTGAGAGTCAAGCGGGCGCCCAAGAAGAGAATTAAATAATCCAGTGAGCGTAGCGGCCAGGTCAGCAGGCTGAACAGACTCAGGGAGGCCACGTATACATATATTATTGCGGCGATTACGATTTTCAATGTCATCCATATGAGAGATTAAGTTGCGCAATTGGGAAGAATGAGCATCAGAGTCCTGTTGCAGACTATCAATAGAGGAGGCAGCTGTAGATTTAAAGTCCTCTAGGGCCTGTACCCGCTGCTGCAGGTCCGAAATGTCAGATTTCACAACACGCAGATCATGGCGCCAAGCGCGCTTAAGGTCAGAAGCAAGACTGTCCATGTCCCTCCTACTTAGGGCTAGCAGAGCCTGCAGCTCAGGGTGTTTCTGTAAAGTAAGAGCGGCTTCATCACGGGGGGGGAGATGTGAGACAAAAGAGGGGGCATCCGCCCGCAAGGCCGCAGTGGTAGGAGCAGGGCGGGAGGGCCTCTTACATGTTTCAGGAGGCCAAAAATCTTCATCAGAGGAAGCATCCTCAGAGGGTGACTGAGGGCTCTGTTGAGCAGGATGTGGGGTGTGGAGGAAGGATTTTTTGTGTGGGGGGCTAGCACCCCAGTCCGCAGTGTCCAGAGGGCCAGCATGTGGGGGGGTAACCTGCCTCAATTGAGGGGGGGTATGCAGGAGAGACCCAGGGGTGCCTGCAGCCACCTCACCCTGAGCGGGTAATGGAGACATTGCTAGGGATGCAGCTCCCTGCTGGGAGACAGTTGGGGAAATGGCCACGTCCAGGGCTGCACTCCCCTTAGATGAAGAGGTATGATGCTGCTGTACCTGAAGGAGTCCCGACGTGACAGCCGAGGGATCCGGGCGTGCAGGAGCCGACAGCCGTGGGTCCGGAGCAAGGAGGGAGCCGCCGCCATGTTCCAGGCCTTGGCGCGCAGGGAGGGAAGAGGAGGAAGAAGATGGCGGCCCGCCAGCACTACAGGCCGCAGAGTCCAGGGTCCCGCGCCGCTCGCCGCGGGGGGCTAAGAAGTCCGGGATGGAGCTCTCCGTATGCACGGAGGTAAGTGGAGTCTCCCGATGCCTCTGGGAGCGAGTTTTGCCCAAGTTACACCGCGAAGTGTCGGAGCCTGAAGCGGAGCTCGGATCACAGGCGTCCGCTTGCGTGCATGCCTAGCCACGCCCCAAAAGGATTTTTTTTAATAGCGAGTTATGACAGCATTTTTGAAAGAGGATGGGAAGATTCCGAGAGAGAGAGAGGTTAAATATTGTAGTAAGGTAAGTGGTGACAGCAGGGGACAGAGATCTATTCTTAATACTCTGGGGTGTGTCATTCCTCTTTTACGGCATCTGGAAGTATATGAATACAGTGACAGCTGGGTGATATTCCTTGCCACAGGACTGCACCACTACACAGTCAGATAGTTAATATCAGACTCTCTAGTGACCCATCCTCTTGACAAGGGGGATGATAGAAGTTGTCAAATAAGTACAGGTTAATCAAAAATTATCCAAGGCTGGGCCTTATTTATGCATTTCCAGGAGGAATAACTAAGGAACATAACAGCACAGCTCAAGAACTGTTTTCTTATGGGTAATACAAGGATTTTGTTATGGTTAGATGCAAGGCCACAATAAAGGCAATAGCAAGAATTTGGCCAATAGCTGTCTGTACTGATGGCACTACCACATCTCTGAAAGCCAAGACACCTCCAGATGCCTTCACCAGAGCTCGCTGCAAGGAGAGACGGACTTGTGCTGATTTGTCACCAAACAGATATATGTACTAATAATAAATGCACTGCTACAGAAACCAACCAAAGTCCAGAAACTTACAAAGTGGCGTGGAGACAAGAGAATTTTTATACCACTTTCGCAGGAGTAAGGAATTTTTTGCTCCCATCATTATTAGTGTCACCGTACAATATCAGGGATTTTATACAATAACCCCATAAAGTAGATAGGCATTTTGGCAATATATAAATTAGAATAATTATCCAGAATATACAGTATACAAGGGGCTGTGAGTTGGAACTCGAGGTATTACAGTGATGGCGGAGATAGTGAAGGATCTGTGTGATGCTCGGTTCATACTAGCATTTGGGGTTTTTTGGGCTATTTTTTCGACAATATCATTGCTTTTTTTCAATATAACCACAATATATCCCACAATATGCCACTGTTTCTTTGATCCCTCAGCCAGAAATGGAGGGGAATCAAGAGGACGATTACCTTGATAAAATAAGATAAGATAAGATAATCCTTTAATGGTCCCACCACGAGGAAATTCATTGTGTTACAGTAGCATGGATAATACAATAGTAATACTAAAATATGCTCTCACCAACATTCGTAAAATTGTCAACATGACTTTATGGTCCTCATGGGATATTCCTCAGGCCATTGCATTGTCAGAGAAGCTGGAATATCTGTGATAAACTCTGGAGTTTAGCGCCCTCTGCTGCATAGGAGAGAGATTGTCCAAAGATTGAAGTTGATTTTTTAGATATCACTTAGACCCCCCCCCCCAAAAAAAAACCCACAAAAACTATATATATATATATATATATATATATATATATATATATATATATATACAGTCCTATGAAAAAGTTTGGGCACCCCTATTAATCTTAATCATTTTTAGTTCTAAATATTTTGGTGTTTGCAACAGCCATTTCAGTTTGATATATCTAATAACTGATGGACACAGTAATATTTCAGGATTGAAATGAGGTTTATTGTACTAACAGAAAATGTGCAATATGCATTAAACCAAAATTTGACCGGTGCAAAAGTATGGGCACCTCAACAGAAAAGTGACATTAATATTTAGTAGATCCTCCTTTTGCAGAGATAACAGCCTCTAGTCGCTTCCTGTAGCTTTTAATCAGTTCCTGGATCCTGGATGAAGGTATTTTGGACCATTTCTTTCTACAAAACAATTCAAGTTCAGTTAAGTTTGATGGTCACCGAGCATGGACAGCCCGCTCTCAAATGATCTGAAAACAAAGATTGTTCAACATAGTTGTTCAGGGGAAGGATACAAAACGTGGTCTCAGAGATTTAACCTGTCAGTTTCCACTGTGAGGAACATAGTAAGGAAATGGAAGACCACAGGGACAGTTCTTGTTAAGCCCAGAAGTGGCAGGCCAAGAAAAATATCAGAAAGGCAGAGAAGAAGAATGGTGAGAACAGTCAAGGACAATCCACAGACCACCTCCAAAGAGCTGCAGCATCATCTTGCTGCAGATGGTGTCACTGTGCATCGGTCAGCAATACAGCGCACTTTGCACAAGGAGAAGCTGTATGGGAGAGTGATGAGAAAGAAGCCGTTTCTGCACGTACGCCACAAATAGAGTTGCCTGAGGTATGAAAAAGCACATTTGGAGAAGCCAACTTCATTTTGGAAACAAAAATTGAGTTGTTTGGTTATAAAAAAAGGCGTTATGCATGGCGTCCAAAAAGAAACAGCATTCCAAGAAAAACACATGCTACCCACTGTAAAATTTGGTGGAGGTTCCATCATGCTTTGGGGCTGTGTGGCCAATGCCGGCACCGGGAATCTTGTTAAAGTTGAGGGTCGCATGGATTCCACTCAGTATCAGCAGATTCTTGAGAATAATGTTCAAGAATCAGTGACGAAGTTGAAGTTACGCCGGGGATGGATATTTCAGCAAGACCATGATCCAAAACACCGCTCCAAATTCTCAGGCATTCATGCAGAGGAACAATTACAATGTTCTGGAATGGCCATCCCAGTCCCCAGACCTGAATATCATTGAACATCTGTGGGATGATTTGAAGCGGGCTGTCCATGCTCGGCGACCATCTAACTTAACTGAACTTGAATTGTTTGTCCAAAATACCTTTATCCAGGATCCAGGAACTGATTAAAAGCTACAGGAAGCAACTAGAGGCTGTTATCTTTGCAAAAGGAGGATCTACTAAATATTAATGTCACTTTTCTGTTGAGGTGCCCATACTTTTGCACCGGTCAAATTTTGGTTTAATGCATATTGCACATTTTCTGTTAGTACAATAAACCTCATTTCAATCCTGAAATATTACTGTGTCCATCAGTTATTAGATATATCAAACTGAAATGGCTGTTGCAAATACCAAAATATTTAGAACTAAAAATGATTAAGATTAATAGGGGTGCCCAAACTTTTTCATAGGACTGTATATATCAGTAGAAGCAGTGGTGTGAACCTAACAAGTTAAGAGAGGGACACAAGGTATGTAGCAAACAGGTTTATTTTGAAAAACAGGAAAATAAACAAAATCCTGCTCGTCCGAGCGACTGACTAAATGGAAATGATCATCTAAGTATACGTGTGGCTTATTACTAGCCACACAAAGAAAACGGATGCAATATTGTCTCACCGAACTCAGGGTTACAGGACAGAACCATACACCTCCTTTCACCTCATTGAACTGCACTGGAGAGATGGATCTGCAACCTTTTTCTGGCCCAGTAATGAGCCAATGAGCCAAACCTAGATCTGAAGCCTACTCCTGGGGAGATATAGCGAGACTCCAGCACCCTGCCTGTTACCTTCGCACTATATATATATATATATATATATATATATATATATATGTTTGCTTTGTTTACTTGCAGGTAGAAAGAGATCCAGTTATGAGAGGGCATGTGCATTACCATCGGAGTGTAACTTCACCGGCAGCATCAGCATGCAGGAAGGAATTACCAGGGCGGCCACTACATGTTGCAGTACTGACAACTGTAAACCTACTCTTCCTGTATGTAAGTCATTCGTTTTTGCTTTTTTTCTCATATGAACATTTATCAGTTATTGATTCTAGGATGTCAAAACTGTATACATCATAGTCATTGCTGTCTTCCGTAGAGGGGAGTACTACAGCTTTGTATACTAATATTGTACTCACCTTTCAAGATAGTTGTGGCTTCCATGCCATTGGTTGCCTGGTTCTCAATCTATCAGTATATGCCACTCCAGCAAACATCCTTCGTCTTGACACATCATGGCGGCAACCAAACACTGGCCAAGGCTAAGTTCACATTTCCAATTTTAGGCTGAGGTCCCATGTTACGGAAAAGCTGATTTTTCTGTTGTAGGTTTTGCTGTGTTTTTTGGAGCCAAACACAGCAGTTGCTTCAAAAGGAAAGGGAAATATATTGAAGCTCTTATACTTCAACCTTGTGCTCAGCCCAATGGAGAACCAGAGTTCCAGTCTCCCCCATTCCAGTCCTCAAAAAAAGTAATAAATGGGGCTCTGGGGTACCAGTGTGTACATTAGTAATAAGGCTTAACTAGCACAGGGAATGCACCGGTAAGCTTTATTACTCCCTGGATAACCTGAATTTGTTGCAATTTTTTGAGCCAAAGCCAAGAATGGATGCAAAATGAATAGGAAATGTATATGAAGTTCTTATACCTCTACCTTCTGCTCGATCCACTCCTGGCTAAAAAAATGCGACAAAATCTGCAACAAGAAAAGCTATGTTTCTGCTACGTGGGGCCTTAGCCTAATGTTTGATGCTCTGATCTGTGGTAGGATAAGAACAATAGTCTAAAAAATTAATAGATGCTGTAGATAGATGTAGATAGTATCTATTCCATCATTTTGCAGCTTTTCAGGCTTTTGGTCCAAAAATGGATTTTGATATTTAGGTTCAGCAGTTTTTCTTTTTGGTTGGATGATGAAGGTTCTTCATGTTTTCACACAAGGGCAAACGTTATGGTGTACGTGTTACAAAGCAAGTCCTCTTTTTACTTTCCTCTTTCTCCTGTCCTGTTCTAGTACCACCAATAAGCTCTAACCCCAATGGACTGGTCTGCCGATCCTGTATATCTGCTGACTCTACCTGGTGCTACACGTCAGATACTATACAATGCACAGGGGAGGAGAATAAGTGTCTTCTCCAGACAACAAAAGTAACAGGTACCATTAATAGATTTTTTTAAGATTCATTTCACACACTTATCACTGCAGTTTGAGATACATTTGGAGGATGTTGAGATCAGGGCGATATCTGTGTGGGTGGGCAAAGGTCACACCAAATATCTTCATCTCTCTTATGTCTAGTATTGTGTTACATAAAAGTCCTTATGTGTATCTTTGCAGGATCAAACCCATATTCAAGAGCCATTCGAGGGTGTGCAACAAAGTCCTTCTGTGACATTGGCAGCCAGTCTTACTCCGGTCTAGATTCAACAACTAGAATTAACTATATCTGCACCAATGGTGGCCTCAGTGTCCACAGCGTTGTCCTAACTCCAGCCATTGCGTGTCTTCTACTAGTAAAATTCTTCTTCTGAGAATTAGGAAACTTTGATATCCCTGCCCTGTCCAATTGTGCAGCCAAACAGTGAGCAAACACTTCTTTTATGTAACATTATCATCAGCACTCTGTCTAAACATTACTGTGTAACCGAAAAACAATGCAACAGAATAAGGCTGGATTCACACTAGAGCTTGGTTTCCATTTGGGGATTTCATTCCTGAATCCGCTTGAGACATGCCTAGAAAAAAGTCTTGAAAGTGGGACTTTTCTCTCCACATTTTTCAGGTTGAAACTTGAAGGAAACTTGGCAAACCCCATTATAGTCTATGGGTACCACGGGTTTCCGTGGGTAACTTCTTTGTAAGCTGATTGGGTTTCCTTTTCTTGGGTTCCCAAGTGGACCCAAACAACAGAAACCCAGGTGCAGGTGTGACCAATTGCAGTAGTGTTCATTTCTCCCCCCCATTCACTTTTGCATCAACCTCTGTATACAGACTAATTCAAACAATTGTTGGTTTATATCAATCCCTTGTCAAGACTGGCTTGTATAAATGGGGCGTTACTCACGTCAGTACATGTCAGTACTTCTCCATATATGTCCTGCATGGTCCAGGAGCTATTTCGGAGTCATAAACAGACCAATACAATGCAGATTCTCCTCTACCCACTGTGTGCACAGTATGGCAACTCATCTCCAGCCATCAGCTCAGAGAGAAATGCAAACTACAGATAGAACCTGCATAGTGGAATAGTGCTACCACTGAGGAATACAAGTCATATCACGGTCAGTGTTATTTCTCATGTATGTACACTATACTATTGATTTATACAAAGTTTAACTAAAAAATGTTTAATGTTTAAGTCCAATTTTTTGGCTTCTTTCTTATTTCTATCCATTTTAAACTTTCTGTGAGAATTCACAATACAAATTCCATAAAATGTTGCAACTTTTCAGCAAAAACACATAGACAAGTATAGCATACAAATCTGCGAAGTATCCATATTGATCATATTTGACAAAGTTCTTCCTATTTGTTTTTTTGTAATCCCAGAATCATTACTAGAGATGGACGAAGTTTTGACATGCACATGACAGGTGTCGCTCGTAGAACCGCTGCACATTTCCCTTATTTGGCCAGTTGCAGGGCCAAAAATGACCAAATAACTCAAGTGTGCACTTAGCATTACACAGCGATGTTAGTGCCAGGTATAAACAACCTTGCAGAGGCTCAAGATCCTCCTGTAGTGTGACACAGCACATTCCTTCGACACCGTCTGCTGATTCCACACAGATGTCTACAGAACCTGTTCTAGTAAATGATTATACAAGTAGAGCTCCCTTGAAAGAGAAGAGATGACATCATAGTGACAACGTGACATAGTGTTAAGATAGCAGCAGCATGAGAAGGCCACAGAGTGGCAAGGTGATATAATATGGAGGTAGCAGCAGCCTTTAGGAGTCTGAGCGTGTGCGGATATGTAAGAGAAAAGGGAGAGACACCGAGCGCACTAAGTGCAGTAATAAACTGTCGGGATGGGTCAGGTCTTGACTTATAACAATGACCAATAGGCCTCTCACCTGATTGAATAGTGATGAAACACAACGCCCAAGGTCTGGGTTGTCTAATAGGTAGTGCAGGTGAGAGTGGCAGTGGCTCCTTCAAGATGCACCGGAAAACCGGGAGGTAGATGTAGCAACAGGGAGAGAGTAAGGTCCGCGCTCAGAGGTCGTACATGAAGGGTCAGGGATCTGGTGGGTGCAGAGATGACAACTATCCAGAAGTCCTGGAGGATTTGTAGGGAGCCCCTGAGATCAGCCAACGCTTCGCTGATCTCATCTCTGCACCCACCAGATCCCCGACCCTTCATGTACGACCTCTGAGCGTGGACCTTACTCTCTCCCTGTTGAGAGTGTGCGGATGTCAAGGCAGTTAAGGTTCCTGCGGGGTCGTGTTGGTTTAGGGGTTGGGGGGTCTATTACAGAGGAGAGGGTAGAGAATGTTGGCAAGTCAGAGAGCGTGGACGGAGAGAGACTGCGTATAGAGAAGAGGCAGGTGAATATAAGGTCTAGCATGTGCCCATTTATGTGGGTGGCAGAGGAGGACCATTGGGAGAGACCAAAGAAGTCAGTGAGGGACAAGGGACTGGAAGTGGGGGATTGGTCTGTTTTAATGGGGATTAAATCGTCCATGATGGGGGTGTCTGTGGATAGGAAGTGTGTGAGCCAGGTGGTAAATGGTCAATGAAGGCAGCGGTAGATCTGGCGGTCAGTATATGACGTCCAGATGGAGGCTGGAGGGTGAGAAGATATGAACACAGCGCACTTCAAAGGAGGGGGCTGAGGGCAGGTAGCGGTTGGATTAGGGTGAAGGAGCAACTGTCAGACGGAAGGACGCCTAAGAACCCACCAGGTTTATTGTTGCGGTGGGGAGTGTGCAGACCTCCATAGGAGAAGGAAGCAGGAGAGTCTGAGGGTGTCAGGGGAGGGGAAGCAGGGGAGTCTGAGGGTGTCAGCCATGTTTCTGTGATACCAAAAAATGTAAGTTCATTAGAAATGAAGAGGTTGTGGATGTAGTCAAGTTTATTGCGTGTAGAACGAGTGTTCCAAAGTGCACCGGAGAGGATACAGGGAGGGGCCGGAGCGAATAAGATAAGTTTAAGATTTAAGGGGTTCCCTGATGCTGGTTGTGGGTTTGCTGGGGTGGCCCAGGATTAGGAGATATGTCACCAGAAGTAAGGAGCAGCAGGGAGAGGGACAGCAGGTGTATGTATGAGAGGGTGCGGGGAAGTTTGTGCGTGTCTGGGGCGGAAAGCTTGCAGGTTCGTGAGTAGCTGTAGAGAGAAGGTCAGATGGGGTGGGGTAGGAGAGAGGGAGAGATAAAGATTTCTTTACTGTCAAGGCTGGTTTGGGGTGGAAAAATGGTTTTTACAAGTATAGAAAGAACAACAGTGATTATGGTGAGAAGAATTTCTGTTAGACAATAGATACGTTTGTAGCAGTTGGTTTGTGTTCCCTTCTGGTCCCATTCTGCACTAATTCTGATCTACACACTTAGATTTCACACTTGGATTGAACAATTTGATCTCCCAATGACCTCGGTCCACAATGAACTAAGGGTGACAGCCAAGACACTACAACAGAGGAACAGGCTGCAACCCGACCCCTAGGCCGCAGCTGCCGCACTGTTCTAACACTACCCCCCTCTCCATACGTCTCCGGTTCCGCTCAAACTCCACCACCAGTCGCGGAGCGTGAACCTGATCTGTGGGTTCCCAAGTGCGGTCTTCTAAGCCATAACTTGCCCAATCAATCAGGTAAAACAATCGATCCCGAACAGTCTTGCCATCAATTATCTTTCTGACCTCAAAGTCATCCTGGGGCGACTAAGACTCCTCAGGAAGACGCCTAGAGTATTACATCAGGACCAGAGGTTTAAGGAGAGAGATATGGAATGAGTTGTTGATTCGCCAAGAACTGGGTAGTTGCAATTTAAATGTCACCTGATTTACCTGGAACAGGACCTTGAATGGACCCACAAACCGCGGAGCAAACTGCAATGATGGAACCCGGACACGGAGATGGCCGGCTATGTAAGCCCCTTCTCAAGTGCAAATTAATCTTAAAAAAACAAATTGCAAAGCCTTATATATAAAAACATGTCAATACAGCGTGCTGCTATAAACATTAATGTCATTGGAATAAAACACTGCATGCGTATATCCAAACATATACATACAACATAATAATAATACCACCCTCATTGCCATACAAAGGGAGACAATCAGTCAAAAGCTTTATATAATAATACATTACCAAGTGATATCAATTAAATGCAGAAATAGATTATGAGAAGAGCGCATGACTCATTGTTATGGTTATAAAAATAAAAATGCTTGTTAAACATTCATCCTTAAGGTAGGTCACGTATTTCATATGTGCAGCTCCATTAGATACAGGGGTTGATGTAATTCCCTAATAATCACAATGATACTGTAACAATAATAAACAACATAAACAATCATAGGCTGCCCGCATGTTGCTCGGAGCTTCTGGCTGCGGCGTCCGGAAAGTGCTAACGCTCAGACGCGGGTTGGCCAGCTTGCGCATGCGCACCGCCCAGTCCCGGCACTACGATGAGCTGTCTATGTAGAGGTCGTTCGGTCACCTCTGCAAATAGGTTATTCAATGCATAGCTCCCTGGTTTGTGACAGAGACGGACAGGCAATAAAGGGTTCGATAAATTGCCAGTCTACATGGGGGCAACATGGAATATATTGTCAATTCACATGGGGACAATATTAAACCCCGTTAGAGTGCACTAAATAAATAGTAAATAGAGATGAGCGAACACTAAAATGTTCGAGGTTCGAAATTCGATTCGAACAGCCGCTCAATGTTCGTGTGTTCGAACGGGTTTCGAACCCCATTATAGTCTATGGGGAACATATACTCGTTAAGGGGGAAACCCAAATCCGTGTCTGGAGGGTCACCAAGTCCACTATGACACCCCAGGAAATGATGCCAGCACCTCTGGAATGACACTGGGACAACAGGGGAAGCATGTCTGGGGGCATCTAACACACCAAAGACCCTCTATTACCCCAACATCACAGCCTAACAACTACACACTTTACACACTCAAAAAAACCTCTATCAAAGTGGGAAAATACCTGGAAACCTTCTTTACTCCCCAAATGGATGGACACAAACCCCAATTTAAGCTCAACAAACAGTAACAACCACCCCTTTAAATCACGTTCCCCATGACAACCACAAATGGAATAGGCAATGGGAATTCCAAAAGCCCTCACCCTTAACTGTCATTTTGAGTGTGTGTGTGTGTGTGTGTGTGTGTGTGTGATGTGGTAAGACCTTCCAAAATTCACTTTTCTAGCCCTTAACATGAGCCCTTCCAAACAAAGTTACAGGACCTTAAGCTGAGCTACCAGCAGAGATTGAGGCCCTTGGCATGAGTAGAGCCTTGCACCAGCAGTGTTTTTGGCACTTAGGGTGAGTTGAGCCTTGTACCAGCGTGTGTCCCTTAACATCAGGCGGGCCCTAAGTTCTGCGCTTTGCACAAAAGTTCCACATTAACTAGGCTGAATGGTACAAAGATTAGTAGGCCCGAGAACCAGGAACAGGTCTTGCAATGGCTGTCGGATAACGCTTAAAGCACATTGTCCACCAGCCAGGCAGCCTCTACCTCCTCTTACCCAACAGTCTTGTCCTCCTTCCACCCAAAATTCCCAATCTTCCCAGAACAATAACCCCAACTGTCCCTGCTCCCCAGAGCTGTTCTCCCTTCCTTTGACTGTACCGCAACCTGCCCCTCCATTTCGCGATTCCACGGACCTAACAGACGAGTATCTGTGTCCAGATGCTCAAACACTAGAGTCTCCTCCATTCCATCTCCGGTCGATTTGGTGGCGGATGACCAGCAACCCACCCTCATTGACGACGATGAGACGCAGTTGCTGTCAGGGCAGCCAGTTGACATGCGCATTGTGCAGGAGGAGGAGGCGAGACAGGAGTTGGAAGAGGAGGTGGTGGACGACGAGGACACCGACCCCACCTGGACAAGGCAGATGTCAAGCTGGGAAAGTAGTGTGGATGTTGAGGCAGGTGCAGCACCAAAAAGGGTAGCTAGAGGCAGAGACATGTCCAGAGGCAGAGGTCAGCTGCTTTGCCGAAGCCAGGCCAGACCCGGAATGTCCGAAGATGTTCCCTTTTGTACCCAGCCCAGAAAAACTCCCCCATCGAGGGCACGTTTCTTGAAGGTGTAGAGTTTTTTCAAGGAATGCGCCGAGGACAGATATAGTGTCGTCTACACAATTTGCCTCTCGAAATCGAGTAGGGGCCCTGAGAAGAGCAACCTGTCCACCACTTCAATGCACCGTCATTTGGAATCCAAGCAATGGAATCAGTGGCAGGCAGCAACGGCAGGACAAACGTCGCCCACCGTTCATGCCACTGCCTCTGCTCACAGTGCTGGCGATGCACTCCAGAGGACGAGCCAGGACATCACTTCATCTGCCTCCGCCACTTTGTTGACTTCTCCCTCATCCTCCCCTGTTTCTGTCTTATCTCCTTCTCCTGCACCATCAAAGGCACCATCAGGCGCTTCTTTACAACAACCCACCATCTCTCAGACATTGGAGCGCCGGCAGAAATACACCGCTAACCACCCACCCACGCAAGCCTAGAACGCCAACATCGCTAAACTGCTGGCCCAGGAGAGGTTGGCGTTCCGGCTTGTTGAAACTCCCGCCTTCCCGGACCTGATGGCAACTGTGGCACCTCACTATGCCGTCCCTAGCCGTCTCAACTTCTCCCGGTGTGGCGTCCCCGCCTTGCACCAGCACGTGTCACTCAACATCAGGTGGGCCCTTAGTTCCGCGCTTTGCTGCAAGGTCCACTTGACCACCGACACTTGGACAAGCGCCTGTGGTCAGGGATGCTGCAGTGCTTATCTTTAATGACAGGCAGGGTGAATGTGGTGGAGTCTGTTCCCCGGGTGCAAACTGGGGTGGCCTATCTCCTCTCCCAGGCCAAAATTCATGGCAGGAGTAGACTGAAACCCTACGACGCTGCAACCTCCACCACAGCTACTAGCGGCAAACGCTAAAACACTCGTGTGGGGAGACGTCAGCAGGCGGTGCTGAAGCTCATCAGCTTGGGGGACAGACAGCACAGTGCCTCCGAGGTCAGGGATGCCATCCTGGCTGAGATGGCATTTTTTTTTCCCTGCTACACCTGGGGCCTGGCATTTTTACGCCTGTGATAATGGCTGTAACCTGGTAGCGGCTCTGGAGCTTGCCAGCCTCCAACACGTTCCATGTTTGGCCCACGTCTAACCTAGTGGTGCAAAGTTTTTTAAAAACATACCCAAATGTACCGAAGCTACTGTTGAAAATGCGGCGCTTGTGCGCCCACTTTTGCAAGTGCACAGGAGTCGCTGCTAGCCTAAAAACACTCTAGCAAGGCCTACATCTGTCCAAACACAGGCTGTTGTCCGTCATTCACACACGCTGAAACCCTACAATACCATATCTTGAGCAGGGTGTGTGAGCTGCACAGACCTTTGATGGAGTTCCATCTACAAAACCCAAGGGTTCCTCAAAGTCAGCTCCCAAAGTTTCTGCACCATGAGTTTCCAGGGGTGGCAGAGTTATGGCTAGGGGCAGAGGCATGGATAGGGATGATGTCTAGGGGCAAAAGCAGTGTGGATGTGGAGGCAAGCTAAGCAGGAAAAACTGGGGGTACAAGCTAAGGCATGGACTGGGGTGATGTCTAGGGGCAAAAGCAGTGTGGATGTGGAGGCAAGCTAAGCAGGAAAAACTGGGGGTACAAGCTAAGGCATGGACTGGGGTGATGTCTAGGGGCAAAAGCAGTGTGGATGTGGAGGCAAGCTAAGCAGGAAAAACTGGGGGTACAAGCTAAGGCATGGACTGGGGTGATGTCTAGGGGCAAAAGCAGTGTGGATGTGGAGGCAAGCAAAGCAGGGAAAATGGTGGCTAGAGGCAAAGGGATGTCCATAGGCAGCAAGGGCAAAGATGCAAAACTCTCCCGTTTCAATAATTTTCCTGACTTGTCTCCCCACAAAACATTCCTGGGAGGAGGGCTGAAACACCACCCTCCTCCTCCTCCGCTGTTAGATTGACCCCAGCTACGAGCTGAAAACGCTGCAACACTGGTGTGGGGAGACGTCAGCAGGCTGGGCTGAAGCTCATCAGCTTGGGAGACGGACAGCACACTGCCTCTGAGGTCAGGGATGCCATCCTGGATGAGATGGCAATTTGTTTATCCCCGCTGCCCCTGGGGCCAGGCTTTTTTGTCTTGTTGGAGGGCTCTGGAGCTTGCCAGCCTCCAACACGTTCCATGCCTGGCCCACGTGTTCAATGTAGTGGTGCAATGATTTTTAAAAACATACCCCAAATTAGCTGAGCTAAGGGTGAAAGTGCGGCACTTGGACACCCACTTTCCCAAGTCTACAGTACCTGGAGCTAGCCGCAATACACTCCAGCAAGGCCTACATCTGCCTGAAGCACCTACTGTTGTGTGAGGTCACCACACGCTCTAACCCTAGATACCGTATGTTCAGCAAGGGTGAGTGAGCAGCAGAGACCTTTGATGGAGTACCAGCTACAAAACCCAAGGGTTCCTCAGAGTCAGCTCCCTCACTTTCTGCACCATGAGTTTCCATGGGTGGCAGACTTATGGCTAGAGGCACAGGCATGGATAGGGGTGATGTGTAGGGGCAAAAGCAGTGTGGATGTGGAGGCAAGCTAAGCAGCAAAAACTGGGGATACAAGCAGCCGGTGGCATCATCACTGACAAGCACAGCTGTCTGTCAGCTGACAGGCTGACTTTCACCAAAATGAACAGACAATGGATAGACTCATCATATACATGTCAGTTACATGACAAATTTAGTGCAATTTGCAAGTCCAAGATGGTTTGGAGATCTGCGGAGAGGAATCTCACCAGCTCTTGCGGGTGCCATCATTTGGAAGGCAAGCCCTGGGCTCAGTGGGTGAGAGCAAGCGCAGGATAATCGTCGTTTGGCCTGGCGGCCACTGCCTCTCCCACTGTTGACAGGGCTGGCGCTGCAGTCCAGACCAGCAGCCAGGACACCTCCACATCTGCCTCTGACACTTTGGGGAGTTCACCCTTATCCTCACCTTTTCCTGCCATTTCTCCTTTTGCCCGCGCCATCATGCGCCTCTTCCCAGCAACTCCCCATCTCCCAAGCCTTTCATTTCATGCTAAAGTACAGCGCAACCCACCCACATGCCCAAGGCTTCAACGGCCTCATCTCAAGAAATCTGGCCCAGGAGATGTTGGAATCCCGGCTGGGGGACACTCTGCCCTTTTTGGGCAGAGTGTCTACTGCGCCACCGCACTGTGCCGTCCACACCAGCACTTTCCCCCAAACATGAGGCGGTCCCTAAATTCAGCGCTTAGCCCTAAAGTTCCATGTGACCAGTTACGAATGGACAAGTGCATGCGGACAGGGACGCTACCTTTCAATTTGGGCACAGTGGTTGAATGTAGTTGAGGCGTGGACCGGGTCACAAAATGTGGTGGCCTGACTTGTCTCCCCACACAACATTCCTGGGAGGAGGGCTGAAACACCACCCTCCTCCGCTGTTAAATTGACCCCAGCTACGAGCTGGAAACGCTGCAACACTGGTGTGGGGAGACGTCAGCGGGCCGTGCTGAAGCTCATCAGCTTGGGGGACGGACAGCACACTGCCTACAAAGTGAGTCATGCCATCCTCGATGAGACGGCAATGTGGTTTTTGCCACTGCACCTGGGCCCAGGCATGTTGTCATGTGTGATAATGGCCGTAACCTGGGATTGGCTCTGTAGCTTGGCAGCCTGCAACATATTCCATGCCTGGGCCACGTTTTTAACTCATTGCTGCTAATCTTTTGAAAAAGGTACCCCAATGTTCCTGAGCTACTGGTGAAAGTGTGGCGCTTGTGCGGATAGTTTTTAAAGTCTATAGTTGCCGCTGCTAGCCTCTATGCACTCCTACAACGCCTGTACCTGCTGGAACAACGGCTGTTGTGCGACGTCTCCACACTGCTGGCACTAAACATATCATGTGTTGAGCAGAGTGTGTGAGCAGCACAGACCTTTGATGTAGTTCCAACTCCAAAACCCTCGGGTTCGTCAAAGTCAACTCCCTCAGTTGCTCAACCATGAGTGGCCATGGGTGGCAGACTTATGTGAAATCCCATCCCATCCATTGCACTGGACACGAAACATTAGCATGCGCTCAGCACAACTTCGGATATGGCAGCTGCGTTAAGCAGGGTGCAGGGTACAACACAGACCAGGCCCGAGCACCAGGAACAGGTGTTAGAAATACTGCAGCATCTGCCATTTCCTTCCAATTTTGGGGTTTTGGACCCGCCACCGACTTGTCTGGACCTAAGTGGGGATCATGAGACACAGTTGCCATCAAGGCAAGCTGTGGTCATGTGCGGTTTGCAGTAAGGGGGCAGTGCGCAATTGGAAGAGGAGTTGGTGGATGATGAGGCCACCGACCCCACATGGACAGGGGTGATGTCTAGGGGCTAAAGCAGTGTAGATGTAGAGGGAAGCTAAATCAACAAAAAACCTGGGTAGAAGCAAAGGCATAAACTGGGGTGATGTTTAGGGGCTAAAGCAGTGTAGATGTGGAGGGAAGCTAATTCAACAAAAAAAACAGGGAAGAAACAAAGGCATAAACTGGGGTGATGTTTAGGGGTGAAAGCAGTGTAGATGTGGAGGGAAGCTAAGCAGCAAAAACAGTGGGTAGAAGCAAAGGCATGCAAAACTCTACCCTGTTGGAAGACTTATTCCTAGGTCTGGAACACGTTAATGGCCCCCCTGGACAAATTACTGCCACTCAGGGGCCTAGTGTCACCAGGAGGGACAAGTATAGGCGCATGTTGTGGGAATACCTGGCCGACACCAGCTCTGTCCTCTCCGATCCCTCTGTGCTCTACAGCCTACACTTATTTTCTCATCTTTTTTTCTGCACTGCACATCTCTTGCCTGCTTCCTTTGGGATCTTACAAGTGGTGGTCCACTTCCAAAGATGGTAATTTCACTAGACAGTGTAACGGGAGTAGCTGAGGGATCGCTGTCTTAACCACGTTTTGGCACAAAATTAACTTCCAAAGCCAAATATGGTGCAAGTATATGATGCAAGGACACCTACACACCTATCTCTGACACATTGGGGAGTTCACCCTCATGCGCCCTTTTGGCCTGCACCATCATGCGCCTCTTCCCAGCCACTCCACATTTCCCAAGCTTTTCATTGCAAGCAGAAGTACAACACAACCCACCCCCATGCCCAAGCCTTTAACAGCCTCATCGATAAACTGCTGGCCCTGGAGATGTTGGTGTTTGTTTATGCTTCTGGAGACCCAGGCCTTCCGTCAGCAGATGGCAGCTGGGGCACCTCCCTATGCTGGGCCTAGCCGTTACTACTTCTCTTGGTGTGCTGTCCCTGCCTTGCGCCTGCATGTGTCCCATAACATCAGTCGGGCCCAGAGCTCTGCGCTTTGCTGCAAGGTCCACTTGACCACCGACACATGGACAAGCGCCTGTGGTCAGGGATGCTGCAGTGCTTATCTTTAATGACAGGCAGGGTGAATGTGTTCCCGAGTCTGTTCCCCGGGTGCAAACTGGGGTGGCCTATCTCCTCTCCCAGGCCAAAATTCATGGCAGGAGTAGACTGAAACCCTACGAAGCTGCAACCTCCACCCCAGCTACTAGCGGAAAACACTGTAACACTGGCATGGGGAGATGTCAGCAGGCCGTGCTGAAACTGATCAGCTTGGGGGACAGACAGCACAGTGCCTCCGAGGTCAGGGATGCCATCCTGGCTGAGATGGCATTTTTTTTTCCCTGCTACACCTGGGGCCTGGCATTTTTGCGCCTGTGATAATGGCTGGAACCTGGTAGCAGATCTGGAGCTTGCCAGACTCAAACACGGTCCACGCATGGCCCACGTTTTCCAACTTGTTGGTGCCATGTTTCTTTGAAACCTACACCATTGTGCCTGATATACAGGTCAAAGTGGGGCCATTTTCGTAAGTGAGAACTAGCCTCTGCTAGGCAGAAAACATTCAGAGCACACTCCTCTCATCTTCGCACCGTTGGCTGGCGGAGGAAGACGAAGGGGTTGGAGTGGCATCTGATGTCCCTATCCCACACGAGGCTAGAGGGTGCACTTCAGTGCATCCCATTGCTTCACCACAAATGGTGTGAAGGGGAGTGGAAATGGAGGAAATGGAGAGTGACCCTTACAGTTGGGGCCAGCAAAGGCATGCCAAGTAACACACTGGCACACATGGCTGACTTCATCTTGGGTTGCTTTTCAACACATATTTCACATCATGAAGAACAAATAATACTGGATTTTTACAAGCCTCGAACCCCGGTCTAGGTCTAATGTCTGTTCCTTTCTTATATTAGGGGAGAGGGAAAAAAAATTACTTCAGTGATACGTTTAGCGTACATAGACTGACTATTAATGTGTATCCCACTTAGTGTTGTTAGGGTTACACACCGTCACAACCTGGCTAAAGCTTCTATAGCTGTTAATAAAGTCAACATAACTTTACGGTATCCAAAAAGACAGCTGGTACCGACAGAGAGCAAGACAAATGTCAACCTAAGCTGTGAGCTCTGAACACCCACAGTGACTTTGGCGTCATCATCATTATAAGGGAGCGGGTGGTAATAAATAACTTGGCAGTGCCTAAAACCCAAAAAGCTTATACAACTATATTTACATTAAGATACACAAATGACACTTTTCAGTAGCATGTCATGAGACAAGCTGATAAGCTCTTCCTTTGTGCAGTGCTATTTGAAAGTTAAACGCTGCCTTTATTTTAATTCTGGAGAAGGTGCAGACATTAGATTTAGAACATGTTGTCTTCATTGTCCAAATCCTCTATATAGGTAACGTGTTTTTCGGGCCGAGCTGTCTGGGAACGAGCTGGTGCAGCACTGACAACCTGGGTGAATATGGCAAGAGCCTGAGATGTAGGGTGAATGAATCCCCAAATTATTTGTGGAATTCCCAGTGAGACAATGGCACTATCTACCAGTAGCAAAAATTGTGGGTGCACGTAACCCCAATATATTCTTTGAATTCCCAGTGAGACAATGGCACTGTATAGCAGTAGCAAAAATTGTGGGTGCACGTAACCCCCATATATTCTTTGAATTCCCAGTCAGACAATGGCACTATATACCAGTAGTAAAAATTGTGGGTGCACATAACCCCAATATATTCTTTGAATTCCCAGTGAGACAATGGCACTGTATAGCAGTAGCAAAAATTGTGGGTGCACGTAACCCCCATATATTCTTTGAATTCCCAGTCAGACAATGGCACTATATACCAGTAGTAAAAATTGTGGGTGCACATAACCCCAATATATTCTTTGAATTCCCAGTGAGACAATGGCACTGTATAGCAGTAGCAAAAATTGTGGGTGCACGTAACCCCCATATATTCTTTGAATTCCCAGTCAGACAATGGCACTATATACCAGTAGTAAAAATTGTGGGTGCACATAACCCCAATATATTCTTTGAATTCCCAGTGAGACAATGGCACTGTATAGCAGTAGCAAAAATTGTGGGTGCACGTAACCCCAATATATTCTTTGAATTACCAGTCAGAAACTGGCACTATATGGCAGTAGCAAGAAATGAGGGTATTTGTAACCCCAATATATTCTTTGAATTCCCAGTCAGACAATGGCACTATATACCAGTAGCAAGAAATGAGGGTATTTGTAACCCCAATATATTCTTTGAATTCCCAGTCAGACAATGGCACTATATGGCAGTAGCAAAAATAGTGGGTGTATATAGCCCCAATTCTATTGCTAGGGGACTGCCAGTGTATTTCTGGGGTGAAGGTGGGGGGGCACACCGTTGGAATGGAGATCGGGGGTGTATATGTAGGGTATACGGGAATACACTGTCAGTGTATTCCATTCAGGATCCTGGGAAAGCTGGGTTGCGGCAATTGAGCCCGTCAGTGCCACGTTACACTGACAAGCTTCTCCCTGGAATTGAAGTTATATGTAAGCCCAATATATTCTTTGAATTCCCAGTCAGACAATGGCACTATATGGCAGTAGCAAAAATAGTGGGTGTATATAGCCCCAATTCTATTGCTAGGGGACTTGCAGTGTATTTCTGGGGTGAAGGTGGGGGGGCACACCGTTGGAACGGGTATCGGGGGTATATATAGGGTATACGGGAATACACTGTCAGTGTATTCCATTCAGGATGCTGGGAAAGCTGGGTTGCGGCGATTGAGCCCGTCAGTGCCACGTTACACTGACAAGCTTCTCCCTGGAATTTAGCTCTTATAAGAGCTGTTGGTTGTCTTCTCCTTCCTATCCTAGCCTGTCCCTGCCTACCCAGAATCTAAGCCCTAGCTAACTGGATGGAAACCTCCGTCCCCGGTGAATTGCAAGCTCAGAATGACGCGAACCTGGGCGTCGCTGTTCTTTTAAATTAGAGGTCACATGTTTTCGGCAGCCAATGGGTTTTCCTACTTTTTTCAACGTCACCGGTGTCGTAGTTCCTGTCCCACCTACCCTGCGCTGTTATTGGAGCAAAAAAGGCGCCAGGGAAGGTGGGAGGGGAATCGAGTAATGGCGCACTTTACCACGCGGTGTTCGATTCGATTCGAACATGCCGAACAGCCTAATATCCGATCGAACATGAGTTCGATAGAACACTGTTCGCTCATCTCTAATAGTAAATAGATGAATGTGAACCTTGTATGGGAAGTTAGAAATAAAGGTGGATATGAAATATAAGTATTATTTATAATATATGATAATATATATGAATAGAGATGAGCGAACACTAAAATGTCCGAGGTTCGAAATCCGATTCAAACAGCCGCTCACTGTTCGACTGTTGGAACGGATTTCGAACCCCATTAAAGTCTATGGGGGGAAATGCTCGTTTCAGGGGTACGCAAAATTCGATAAAATTATACACGGTCGGGCTGGTTTCCCCTTGAAGTCTTCTCCCGGAACAGCGTCCCCGCGTCTTTTTCCGGCTGGAATTCACTCTGCTTAGGCATCGGGGCCTAGGCAGAGTGCATTCCAGTCGGAAGACGCCGCGGGGATGCTGTGCCGGGAGAAGACTTCTAAAGGTAAGAGAAGAACCAGCGTTGATTGGCAGAATGTATAGCATTGTACACCATGCTAGTAACGGGTTGGACCCCCTTTTGCCTTCAGAACTGCCTCAATTCTTCATGGCATAGATTCAACAAGGTGCTGGAAGCATTCCTCAGAGATTTTGGTCCATATTGACATGATGGCATCACACAGTTGCCGCAGATTTGTCGGCTGCACATCCATGATGCGAATCTCCCGTTCCACCACATCCCAAAGATGCTCCTCTATTGGATTGAGATCTGGTGACTGTGGAGGCCATTGGAGTACAGTGAACTCATTGTCATGTTCAAGAAACCAGTCTGAGATGATTCCAGCTTTATGACATGGCATTGCATTATCCTGCTGAAAGTAGCCATCAGATGTTGGGTACATTGTGGTCATAAAGGGATGGACATGGTCAGCAACAATACTCAGGTAGGCTTTGGCATTGCAACGATGCTCAATTGGTACCAAGGGGCCCAAAGAGTGCCAAGAAAATATTCCCCACACCATGACACCACCACCACCAGCCTGAACCGTTGATACAAGGCAGGATGGATCCATGCTTTCATGTTGTTGACGCCAAATTCTGACCCTACCATCCGAATGTCGCAGCAGAAATCGAGACTCATCAGACCAGGCAACGTTTTTCCAATCTTCAATTGTCCAATTTCGATGAGCTTGTGCAAATTGTAGCCTCAGTTTCCTGTTCTTAGCTGAAAGGAGTGGCACCCGGTGTGGTCTTCTGCTGCTGTAGCCCATCTGCCTCAAAGTTCGACGTACTGTGCGTTCAGAGATGCTCTTCTGGCTACCTTGGTTGTAACGGGTGGCTATTTGAGTCACTGTTGCCTTTCTATCAGCTCGAACCAGTCTGGCCATTCTCCTCTGACCTCTGGCATCAACAACGCATTTCCGCCCACAGAACTGCCGCTCACTGGATGTTTTTTCTTTTTCGGACCATTCTCTGTAAACCCTAGAGATGGTTGTGCGTGAAAATCCCAGTAGATCAGCAGTTTCTGAAATACTCAGACCAGCCCTTCTGGCACCAACAACCATGCCACGTTCAAAGGCACTCAAATCACCTTTCTTCCCCATACTGATGCTTGGTTTGAACTGCAGGAGATTGTCTTGACCATGTCTACATGCCTAAATGCACTGAGTTGCCGCCATGTGATTGGCTGATTAGAAATTAAGTGTTAACGAGCAGTTGGACAGGTGTACCTAATAAAGTGGCCGGTGAGTGTGTGTATATATATATATATATATATATATATATATATATATATATATATATATATATATATATTACAAATGAGCGAACGCCGTTCGATCGAATAGGAAATAAATAAATATTTCTTTAGCTTAAATTTGGGGTTTGTGTCCATCCATTTGGGGAGTAAAGAAGGTTTCCAGGTATTTTCCCACTTTGATAGAGGTTTTTTTGAATGTGGAAAGTGTGTAGTTGTTAGGCTGTGATGTCGGGGTAATACAGTGACTTTGGTGTGTTAGATGCCCCCAGACATGCTTCCCCTGCTGTCCCAGTTGCATTGCAGAGGTGTTGGCATCATTTCCTGGGGTGTCATAGTGGACTTGGTGACTCTTCTGAGTCGAATGGTGGGATCCCCTGAAACGAAGCATTTTCCCCCATAGACTATCATGGGGTTCGATATTCATTCGAATAGTCAAATATTGAGGGGCTATTCGGAACGAATAATGAACATTGAATATTTTACTGTTCGCCCATCTCTAATATATATATATATATATATATATATATATATATATATATATATATATATATATATACAGATAAGTACAGCTACACAATTAATAAGTGATATCTTCAAGAGATTCATTCAGACCTTTAGGGGACAGACAATCCAACTTGTATATCCAATATACCGCTCTTCGTCTGAGAGCCTTGAATCTGTCATGTGTATGTGAAGGGATTAAATCAACACGGAAACCTGTAAATTCGCTGTTATGCTTTTTGGCGGCATGCCTAGACACACTGTGTTTGGGATAACTGAGAAATGGCGTTTGTTTAATCTCACACGTAGTGCCATAGTGGTTCTTCCAATATATTGCCGCACGGGCATTCAAGCAAATAGATTACAAAGGAAGAGGAGCAATCTAAACCGGGGGTAATAGTGAAGGATTCCTTTGTGATATTGCTGTTAATCCTGTTCACATCATCGGAAATACACGAGCAGCACTTGCACCTTTTTCTATTGCATCGGAAAACTGCCCTTGTTTACGGTTTCTATGGCCATCGGACGATTTTCCTGCCTCAGCCTACTAGGCGACCAGACTTTTGAGGATTCTGGCCCTCCTAAAAGTGAAACCTGGATTTGTTGGTAATGACTTTTGTAGGTGAGGATCATTAAGCAAGATGCCCCAATGTTTTTACATGATTGAAGGAATGGACTGGTGGGCACTGTTGTATGTAGTTAAATAATTGCATTTGTAATCCGTCTTAGTATCCCGAGACAATGTTACTAGACAGGCTTGTTGTGACAGACCAGCTGGTTTTTCCCTAGCTGCTGTGATAATAGCCTGAGGATATTGCTTCTCTTGGAATCTGTGGGTGAGGGTCTGGCTTCATTGATCGTAGTCAGTGGCATTCTTACAATTGTGCCTTATCCTCTTAAATTGGCCGAATGATACATTTTGTTTCCATCGGCGAAGATGACAATTGCGAAAATCGAGGAAACCGTTACCATCCACTTCTTTGAACAACGTCTTTGTGTAAATATCCCCATCCTTGTTCATTAGCACTAGGTCCAAGTACTCAATCTGGTTGTGACTGGTTTTGCCTGAAAAATTGAGACCCCAGTCATTTTGGTTGAGAAATCTGGTGAATTCTTCAAATTCTTCTGGCGTACCGTCCCAAATAAACAGAAGGTCGTCTATATATCTTCGATAGTAAATAATCCTGGGTGACCACTGGTTTGAACCTTAGATGTGACTTTTTTCGAATTGGCCTTCATACAAATTTGTGTAGCTTGGCACAAATTTCGAGCCCGTTGCGGTCCCACACTTCTGGAGATATATCTGATTTTTGAATTCAGAAGTATTATGCTCCAAAATGAACTGAATGGCTTTGACTATAAAGTTTTGTTGGTTTTGGGGCAGGCCAGAGTCTTCACCAAGGCTGGTTCTGATCTCATTCAGCCCCTTAGTATGCGGTATATTATTATATAGTGCTGCCACATTGAGTGTAGCCCATAGATATGTTGATAGCCATGTTCTCCCTAATAAATAAGACAACAGGTGAGTGGTGTCCTTTAGATGTGAAGATAAACGCGTAACCGAAGGTTGTAACTGTGTATCCACATATTGGGACAGGTTACACATTAGGGATTTTTGAACTGAAATGATGGGTCTCCCAGGGGGGTCAACTGCGTTCTTATGTATTTTCGGTATGGGGTAAAATAAAGAAACTGATGCATTAGTGATTGTGAGGAAATCCTTCTCTTTTTTATTTAGGATTCCCTTATCAAAGCCTTCTGTGATGAACTGATGATATGCCAATGAATCAGTAGGAGCGGGATTCGTATGGAGTAGTGAGTAGTAGACCTCATCTGATAACAAACGTCCGGCTTCTCTGAAGTAGTCTTGTCTAGACTGAATGACAATTCCACCCCCTTTATCAGCATTTCATATAACGATGGCTTGGTTGGAACAGAGGGAACGTATGGCCTTTGTTCATCCCTATTCAGGTTGTTCTTCTGGGCTTTCTTACCCAATTGATGACCCATAATCCTGAATTCTGTGGATACCAGGGTGTAGAATGCCTCAATATGGCATGCCTTATGATACACCGGATAAAATTTTGATCTGGGTTTTAGATTAGTATGTACCACTTGGGAACTACTGGTAGAGTCCGGATCATTGGGCCACTCCTGTTTTGGAGGAGCTGTCTGGGCAGTTCTGGAGTCCATTTTCTTGATATTAAAATGGCATGTTAGTGTAATTTTCCTTATGAATTCACTCATGTCTATGAATAATTGGAGGTCGTCCAGACGAAGATCCGGGCAAAACGAAAGACATTTTTGGAGTACAGATTCTTCTGCTTGAGTAAGTTGATAGTTGGATAAATTGAAGATATTTTTCTTTCTTGTGTGTTCCGTTTGGGACTCGGACTTAGCGGTTCCATTCGGATTGGTTCCACTATCCTATTCCGGATATCTCCTCTACATCCTCTTCTGGTTCTGTGTTTTTTCTTTTGGTGCGCATGGGACTGTAATAGTCTGAGATTTTTGTAATCCTGGTGAGTAGTTCCTTGATGTGCACCGTGCTGGCTGGGTAACGGTAAAAAAAGACTCAGATTGGTTACTACAGATTCCTTTCCTTGGGGAAGCTATTTCTTCTTCGATTTGTGACATAGACATGGGCAAATTATATAAGGAGTCATCCATATCCGAAGGAGATAAAGAATTGTCCATATTGGACAATAGAGTGGTTGGGGTATCCGTAGGTGTACAAGGTACCAACTGGCTTGGATCAGATACGGCACTACTAGAGGCTGCCGTATTGTGGCATCCCACACTGTGCTGGACTTGTGGAGATGGTTGGGATGATGTGACAGTCGTCCCAAACTTGGTGGGTGGCAGACCCAAGGAACTAGAATTATGGGCTTCAAGTGTATCTGCGGATGCAATAATAGTATCAGATTTGGCAGATTGATCAGATGTGACTACTTTTACATGTTCAACCGGTACATATACATATACAGCTTTGGTAGAGATGGTATTTATATGTATCATGTTCAAGACTTTAGTTTTTGAGGCCCATGGTGCTAGCCGTATTTTGGTGGGCTCCTGAGTCTTGGGTTTGGAGTTGATCTGGAGTTTTGGGGGTTTGGAAGCACCCTCCTGCTTGTTGAATTTACTCTTCAGAACCTCTTTCCTAAGGGATTGATGTTCTGTTTTGCCATTCTTAACTCTGAGGGAACTTTGATGAGTTTGGTTGGTTTCTGCTACTGGTATATCAACCAGTTGGTAATGCCAAAATTGAGCTCCCGCTCTTATATAGTCCTGCCTATTACAGTTTAATTTATTAGTTTTCACCTCCAGAAGTTTCCTCTCTGAATTAAGTAAACGTGTCTGCAGGACCACGTTCTTTTGTCGTTTTTTATGTTGGTGAAATAGCCCGTCACCACCCAAATCACCTTCCTGCCCGCTGATGTTGGCAAGTCTGTGAAAAAATCCATGCCCACGATCTGCCAAGGTGATTCCTGTATTGGAAGAGGGTGCAGTAATCCTGCAGGATGCTGGCATGAAGGTTTGTTGCGATGTCACAAGCTCGCACAAAGGCCTGCACATCCTTGAAAAGAGAAGGCCAATAATAATGTTGGGAGATCAACTCCCTGGTGCGGCGGACACCAAAATCTCCCCCCGCGAGAAGCATGCCCCCACGACAATATTTTCTGTCGATGCGAGAGAGAGACCAGTGTCTTCCCAGGTGGCACCCGAGTTAGATTCACTGGGTTGACCACCATTTGTTTTTCAGAGTAAATAATAAGCCTGGCCTCAGATTCCTCCTCATCAGGTTTTACAAAGGAGCGGGACAAGGCGTCCGCCCGCAAATTCTTTTCCCCAGTGTTACGCTTCTGTGTGTTTATATAAAAAATAATGTTTTTCTTTACTACTACAGAACCGCTGGACTGCAGGGCACTGCAGGGAGGTCCACAGACCCAGATGGGCGGGCGTGTGCCAGTACCAGGCAGCAGTGTGTCTGAACAGGGAGTAATGCAAATGCATCAGTTCACTACACTGGATGAATGCGTCAGGGCTGCAGCAGTGTGAACGGGCTGTGGCAAGGTTGTACCAGTTGACTGCAATGGGCAACCATGTTATACAATGGAGATTTACTCCAGTTAACGTCACTGGGTAAATAGCTTTTTGCAGCTTCAGTGTTTAACAGGCTGCAATCAGGTTTTACACCAGTTCACTGCACTGGGTAAATAGTTTTGTGCAGCTTCAGGTGAATCGGCTGCAACAAGACTGCCAGGGGTTAACGTCACCCCTGTCAGCAACACAAATGGCTCCGCACAGCTTGGAGCTATAACATACACAGACAGTGACAGATAGCCTAGCTAAAGAGACCAAGCCTGCTGCCAGTCCACCGGCTGGTACAGAGTCCACTGCACCGAGCCGTAGTGTGGAGCTGCCAGTTCAGGACTTATAGGTCTTGCTAACAGTACTAGATGGCAGCTAAGATAACCCCACACAGCGGCCTAGCCTAGCTACCTGCCCAACTACTGGAAGCAGCCTGGAGCTCCTGTCATACCCTCCTGTCTTACATGTTTTTAGGATAAAGTGTGAGAACTGGGCGGGCCTCGCCTCACACCTTATAATGTGAAGTCCCCGCCCATCAGGGGCGGTGGCCATGACCTCTTCGGTCATGCTCAGTAGGGCCACGATGGGACTTAGTTTCTGAGCGACTCTGAAATGCCTGAGCATGCTCAGTAGGGCAAGATCTGGACTTATACTCCAGTCGTCTCACAGTCTGACATCGAGGGCAAGAGTTGGGTTGGCCTACAGGTGGCGCTGTGCGCTGGAAGGCAAACCCATCCTAACACCCAGGTACATAATGCAATACAAAATTGAAAAGAGAAAAGAAAAGTGCCCATCGCGCCTGGCGAACATTCAGTCTCCGTGCCCACTGAATTTATGTGAGGTTTTTGTGATTGGTAAATATGTACACAGGGTGTGCAGCCCCCTCCAGGAGGTGGCGCAATTCTTCTAATGCCAATTTTATCGCTAGAAGTTCCCAATCACTAAAGTCCAATAATTGAAGTCAAAAAAATGAATAGTTGCTCACCACAATGCATATAATCCAAAAAGAGCAATTGGAATGGTAACACTAATAAAACATAACCTTTAATAAACCGGTTAAAATGTTATATATAAATACATAAAAAATCTCGCATAAGGCAAAAAACAAGTCCACCTCAATCATCACATATATGGACACGGCGGTCCCAAAAGAAGGTAAATTAAACCAATTGTGGACTCACCTACTTATAGTGGATGACTTGGGACTTCTGAACAAGCCCAGGGAAACCCAGGAAAAAAAGAGAAATGTCTCCGTCCTAATAGAACTGATAGTAGTGTATGAGACAGTAAAAGAGGATGTCCCTAAACTAAAAAGACAGGAAGGGAGCTGTACACCCCTAATGCCTGACACGGAGTCACCTCCCTAAATGGCCGGTGCCCCGTCCGGAACCTTGCCCTAGTAATGGGGTGTCCCTGTTAAGCCCCTCCTGAACAGAATATATACATATGAAAAGTTGCGCTGAAAGGAGTTAAATGCAACTCTAAATGACATACCCGACATGCATGTTTCATGGTGCATAAATGACGTTAACACACACACTCATCAGGGGTAATTAGCACAGTTGCCAGTAACCAGTACTCATTCACAAGCACATAGACATATGGGCATATATATATACATTCACCCATAGGGGAACAAACAGTCACTCAGATAAGTGACACAAATACATTCATACCACACTGGTGTAGAGTGGTTAGATAAGCAGGACAGAGAAGTGAACAAATTAGACTAGTGTTCAGTCCTCATGACACCACGGAGTGCCGAGCAGTGTACGTCCAAACATTCCCCTCGGGAGAGACGCGCCAAATGCGAGCATTTAAAGAAAACTTCAGTGCGCATGCGCGATCAACAAGCCACTCGCGCATGCCCATATTACACCAAGTTCGTACATAGTGTCGGGCGCATGCGCAATACATAATCTATGCGTCCGCGTATCCCGATCACTGGAACGGAGCCAAACAGAGGTACGTATTCGCTCCTAAGGACAGCATCAGTAGTATATAAGCTGGCCAGAGATAAGACAGGCACATACAGCTGCCCCAGATCTACTAGGGGCAGAAAATATGCCTGAACGCAAAATGGGACAATCCCCTAATGCATAAGACTACAAAAACGCACCGTCTGCATTATAACCAACCAGACAGTACCAACATACAAAGAATATTTAAACTGGTTGAGAGCATCAAGATCAGTATAAAAACATACCCAGTGGTCGAGAGAACATACATAATCCTACGTCTTAAATGAACAAGACAAAGCTAAGCTGTTCATTAAGACCCCTAGGGTGTACGGTCTGTAACCTAAATATCCACTTCGTCTCTGTCTGTGTAACCAAACGGTCCCAGTCACCTTTACGTACTGGGAATTTGACGGCATCAATACCCATAAACCTTAAACCGGTGAAATCTCCCGAGCGGCGGGTGGTGACATACACACTACAATTTTTCGTAAATCTACTGCAACCAATTCCTTATTGAGGTGGGAGAGTCACCACCCGTCGTCTCTGAAGAGGGGGATCCCTAAGGGTCAATTTTTGCCAAGCATTGTGGGAAATAAGCCCCAATCTCGATCCTGCCCGAAAAGATAGGGATTGGAATTCCGATCGCGATCGCTCAACCCTAATCATCATGTTTCTTTTGGCTAGGTTTCAAACATTCATTCTGGGTTCACAGCCCTGCTTGACTACGTGCCGATTTGACCAGACCTTTAGGGTAGTGTTTCTTATAAGATCTTTCAGCCAACAGTTTACTTTGGATGTTATGGTCCTGATTCTCTGTACAATTTTTTCTAATTCATCTAAATTGGCCTTATGGGACATTGATTTTCCATTGTGTGTTATCTAGACTTCTGTAATCCAGAAAACTATTACAATCAACGTTCTTGAAATGAGTACTTGTGACGACACAATTATTTTTAGACGTCAGTGTTAAAGAGGACCTTTCATGACTTGGGGCACAGGCAGTTCTATATATTGCTTGAAAGCCGACAGTGCACTGAATTCTGCGCACTGTCGGCTTTCCTGATCTGTGCCCCGGGTAAAGAGCAAGCGGTCCCAATACTGTAGCTCTTTACAGTCAGAAGGATGTTCCTGACAGTAATTCAGGAACGTCCTTCTCCACAGCAGCGCCTATCGCGCTGTACAGTGTTAGCGGGGAGGAACGCCCCCTCCCTCTACTCACAGTGCTCGTCCATAGACGAGTATTATCAGGAGGGGAGGGGGGCATATTTGAGCAAACCTTTATTTTGAACAATCATCCATGGCGGGGCCAAATTATTTATTTTAAGTGATATATTGATGATCTCATATTTATTTTGGATGGTGATGATTTGACATTCAACACATTCAAGGATTATCTGAATAATAACTCGATGGGAATAGAATTGACTTGAAATTCTGCAGAAGACCACATTGATTTTTTAGACTTAACACTGACGTCTAAAAATAATCGTGTCATCGCAAGTACTCATTTCAAGAACGTTGATTGTAATAGTTTTCTGGACTATAGAAGCTTAGATTACACACAATGGAAACTCAACGTCCCATATGGCCAATTTAGACAAATAAGAAAAAATTGTATGAAGAATCAGGACTATAACATCCAAAGTAAACTGTTGGCTGAAAGATTTTATAAGAAACTCTACTCTAAAGGTCTGGTCAAATCGGCACGTAGTCAAGCAGGGCTGTTAACCCAGAATGAATGTTTGAAACCTAGCCAAAAGAAACATGATGATTCACACCTATATAACTTTATTATTTCGAAAAAAGTGGATGAATCCAGCCGGTAAAATGAGTAAGACGTCATCTTTTATACGTGCGGACAAACCCTGCCATAAAATTGCCAGCAATACCCTGTCTGGCCAATCCAGTTCAGATGCTAAGGTCCGAAACTCAGTAGCAAAATCTGCCATCGAGCTCTGGCCTTGCCGTAACCGCAAGAGCTGAGAGGTGTAAGTGGACTGGTGGCATGGGGCCATGAAACACCAAGCGTAGTGCTTCGAGCAGCGAAGCTAGCGTAGCCAACTCTGCCGCACCCTGTTCCTAGAACAGGGTGACCCAGGCCAAAGCTCTTCTGGTGAGTAGTGAAACTGCAAAAGCCACCTTAGATTTTTCATCTGGAAAGAGGCTGGGACAGGCCTCAATATATGTGGTACATTGATGGATAAATCCCCGACAACCCAGCGGCTCACCTGTGTACTGTTCCAGGGGTAAAAGAGGACACAGTAAAGCCACAGGGGCCGGCAGACTACCAACTAATTGAGCCATAGCCTGAACTAGGCTCTGAGGCTGAGTGGAAATGCCAGTGGAGGCAGCCGGTGGAGATTACTTACGGTCTTCCGTGCCCAGGCAGGCAGATTCGCTAAATGTGTGTGTGAATCCATTATGCGTCGGGGCTCTGGCTCTAGCCTACTGTTATAACTAGCAGGTTAACTAAAAAAAATAATAAATAATAACCTGCAGAGCCCAACTGGACTCAGTACCGCAGGGCTACCCTGGTGTGAATAAGGCCCAACAGTTAATGTCACTGCCAGGCTATATCACGGCCTGGGTATTCTCTGTTAACTGCACAGAGACGGCCTTTGCAGTGCTGAGCAGCCGCAAGAGTCTAGCCTAACTCCTGTGCTGGACAGGGACAAACTAGAATATAAATTGGGGAAGGGAGACCCACTTCCACAAACATAAAGAGACCAGACAAACACAGTTGCTGCAGAGTCAAACAGACTAGACACAATTGCATCTATTTCAAAAGGAAGCTTGCTGACCAAACCAACTAGCTGCGCACAAACACAGGACGCACTTGGAGATGAGGCTAGGGTAGCGGGCTGAGCCACCTGTCTCTTTTAATAGCGGGAGGGCGGTCCCAACCAACTAGCCCAGATGCCCATTGGTTGACCCCTGTCAGTCAGATGACCAACCACATCCAGCTGTTGCAAGGAAGTTAACCCCTACTAAGCAGGGCTGCCATCAAGGATGAAAGGGTGAGAGCCAGCAAGATGCTACAACAGAGAAACGGGTTACCCGACCCCTTGGCAGAGCTGCCACACTGTCCTAACAATAACTTTGTAGCAGTTGGTTTGTGTTCCCTACTTGTCCCATTCTGGGCTAATTCTGATCTGCGCACTTGGATTGAACACTTTGACCTCCAAATGACCTTGGTCCACAATGAACTAAGCGCTTATATCTATACAAACCAACATTAGTAAAATGGGCATCAGGTGTGAATAGGGGTGTGGATACATGCAGATAGAAGCAGGACAGAATGTGCTTGAGGGTTCATAAAATACATAAATAAACTTCATTCAGTGGTCAGAAGGCAAAAATACTCAAATTATTCCTGAGTGAGTCTGTACTCATATACTATACATATTATGGGCTATCTGCTCCAATTGGGATACCACCTAATACCCATAGCTACTGATCCATGTCCCAAATACTATCCTCTACACGCTACATAATGGGGAGGTAAATCAGCAGACAATAATCGTACAGACCATAGAGCAGAACACGCCCCTATGAGATGGAAGGATTACACATTAACTTTTATTATGGGAGAACCTATATAACCCATACGTAAGAAGAACGAAGGTTTCCATCATATGATATAAGCCTGATGTGAGCGATGGCCTCCCTGCCCCGAATTCTGATCCTTCTCTCTGCTCTTGCAGCAACAAGTAAGTTTTCTGAATAATCTTAATTTTGTTTAATGGATTTATGAACATTTGTATCGCTATTTATAAAGATAATATCTCAGAGTCTGTTTTGGTCTCCGTCCCTCCTGTTCATGGTTCACAAAAAGCTCCTATACCTCTGTCTCAGATGCTGCAAAAATAATACATTGTTAGGGGCAACACGGTGGATCAGTGGTTAGCACTGCAGACTTGCAGTGCTGGAGTCCTGGGTTCGAACTCTGCCAGGAACATCTGCAAGGAGTTTGTCAAATAGTATCAACGATGAATGTTCTGACTGTGTGATGTCTCTTTAGGTGACGCTCTCTCGTGTATGCAGTGTTCGTCTGCATCCTCACCGTGTACAGGCAACAGTGTGACTTGTCCTAAAGGACATCAATGTGGATCCTCCTACACAGAAACCAATACTGGTGAGTTTTCTAAGTGTATATATTTTTTATATTGTGTTTTGAAGGGGTTTCAAGTTTTATGGAAATACTTCATATGCTTCATCTATCTATCTATCTATCTATCTATCTATCATCTATCTATCTATCTATCATCTATCTATCTATCTATCATCTATCTATCTATCTATCTATCTATCTATCTATCTATCTCCTATCTATCTATCTATCTATCTATCTATCTATCTCCTATCTATCTATCTATCTATCTATCTATCTATCTATCTATCTATCTCCTATCTTTCTATCTATCTATCTATCTATCTATCTCTATCTATAGAGAGATACATAAAAATCCCACATTATGCAGTAAAGGCTTCTGGGAAAGTCGGGCATGATGTTCAGGGTGCTTCCTATAGAGGGCAGCATAACAGAGGCACTGTCTCCCTATTTATATCTTGGGAGACAGATTGAAATCCCCCCCATGATCCCTTACAGTGAAGCGACTATGGCTGTCTAAGTCTCTACACTCCTAATAGGTGGTCTCTCCTTATGGAGTGACATTATCCCCATAATCTATAGAGAGAGAGAGACTGAACCTGTAAAGACTAGTGATAGGAGAACCTAGCGTGATTCATTTTGCGAGTATTCACAAGGTTTGCCTGTAAGTTTCGGATTGTTGTTTGATCAGAACAGGAAATACGGAAATACTCTTCTTATACTCAAGGTCTCTTCAAACACCAGATTATAATAAAAAGACACCTAGATGAGGTGCAAACAAAAGAAAAAAAAAGAAAAAACATATCTTCAACTCTTCCTGCAATGCTTGGTATCGAAGAAGACGTCGGAAGAGACCACAAGAGTCCTGGGGTGACGACTGGACATCATAAAAGAAGACTAGCACTGTAGGCGCCATAAAGCCACATCAACGCTAACAAACTAACCAATATCAATAATAGCAAATAATATATCAAAACACAAACAAAACAAAATAAACCTCCCAACCCCATCACATCTTAATAGAGCTCCCCTAACAACAACTAATTCAAGTGATTTCCCCCAATTCCGTTACCCACCCAACCTGGCTGGGGGAGAAAAAAAGACAAAAACAAACAAACATGGCAATATATACAATAAGACAAACCAAAAGTACAGAAAACATTCCAATAATTTTATTATCTAAACATCACAACTCTCCCAATACCTTTTCAACATATTCATTACTTTTGTAAATTTTTAAGGTGAGGTCCCTTTTTCTATGTCCTGTTAAAAAAAAATAATTCCATGATTATAAGTTTATTTGCAAACTACACTATTTATTATCATTTGATTTATAATTTTATTTACTAAATGTTACTAAATATTTACTAAATAATTCCATGATTATAATTTTATTTCCTATACTATGCTATTTATTTATTATTAATTGATTTCTAACTTTATTTACTAAATATTTACTAAATAATTTCATGATTATAATTTTATTTACTACTATTTATTTATTAGAATTTGATTTCTAATTTGATTTGCTAAATATTATAACATATTTACTAAATAATTCCACGATTATAATTTTATTTATGATACTATTTATTTATTATAAATTTATTTAGCATTTTATTTACTAAATATTGCTGAATATTTACTAAATAAATCCATGATTATAATTTTATTTACTAAATATTTTCATCCTTCCATTGTTAGATTTGACATAGATATCCATTCTTTTGGTATGGTCAGTAGAGTGAAGTACAGTACAAGATTATATATTTCATTTCATTTTTTTGTATTATCACCCGAGAGATCACTCTTGTCCCCTAATATAGCTCATTACTATGGTTGAGCCGATCTTGAGATTTCAGGATCGATTTCAACCCTAGTCAATGCTTCTCTATGGGAAAAGTCACATGAGGGTTGAGTCAATCTTGAAATAATCTCCGACCTCCATCCCGCTGGAAAAGAACGGGTCAGAATTCCGATCGCGATCGTGAAATTTACTCGATCGCTGATCGGAATCCGATCTTTTCCGATCTCGATCACTCAACCCTACTCATTACATTAAATATTTCCTTGATTTGATCAAATATTTCCATTCTAATTTCCATTGCATCCCCACCACTTATGTGCTCGATTAACATTCGGCTTATCTATTATAAATTCTTTTCCCCATTTTCCATTCATCAATAAAATAATAAAGTCTGTGACCCATAAAGAAAAACTGATAAACTTTATGAGATGCAGCGAATAAACATTTAAACATAACATTTATATGGGTCACTATGTGATGCTCTAGCACCACCTGATATCATCTGACACTGGTAAGTGGACACCTTACAGTGCTATTGCCATATACAGTACAGAGCCGGCGTCAGCACCCAGCAAACCCAGGCAAGTGCCGGGGCCTCAACCCCCTGAGGATATGTTCACACAGAGTTTTTTTCAGGCGGATTTTGAAGCAGAATCTGCCTCAAAATCCACCTGCAAAAAATGGCTCCCATTGACTTTAATTGGAAAATAAAAGAAAAATAAATAAAAGGAAAATAAAGAAGCTACATGCCCTATCTTACTACGGATTTCGTCAGCCGCGGCGTCCATGGCTCGAGACATGCTCCTGTTTAGGCCCATTCATTAAGGTGTTTCCACCATGTGAAGGGAGACCACTGGGGTGCCGGGTGCTGACTGTGTAAGGTTTAGAGGGACAGAGAGACTCCCTTCAGTGGTTAGTGGGCTTAAGGACCTTTGAATATGTTGTATGTGGGCAGAGCTATCGTACAGAACAATGTGAATATGCTGGGAACAGTCTGATGGAAGGTAAGGAAGAGAAAAGAGAACATATGTGAGCAAGAGGGTAGACATGGGGGTGCAGGCTGTTTGTGAGCAAGAGTTGCCTGAATTATCCGCACAGCACTTCATTAACTGGACACAAAGTCGGACATGCAGGACTTTGTGTCCAGTTTTTTTAAAAAATGTTTTGTCGCGGAGAGCCCAAAACACTCACTGGCGCTCAAGGCCGGACACAGTGTGACAGGCTTTCGTCAAAAAACGGTTTCGCCACGGAGAGCACAAAACGCTCACTGGCGCTCATGGCCGGACACTTTTCAAACCCATTCCTTTGCCCGTTTCGGGCAGGAAACGGAAACCTGCATAATGGAGACCCCGGGCGCAGATGTGAAAGAGCCCTGAGTGTTCCAAGAGGAGGAACCCAGAAACCCACTATATCTACTGCTCTACCAGAGACATTTTTCAAATCAAAAGAAAGTGCAGGTTCTTCTATCCTTCATCCTCGCAAATTCCACAATAATGATTTTTATATAACACTATTCAGAGGATCAGTCCCTCAATTCCACTTAAAAAAAGTAGGACCCATGAGATGACCAACAACACGGCATGCAGGATAGCAGGCACACCACAATAGCGCCCCTTGCTGCACAGGAGAGACACTTCCTTACAGATTAAGGTTGATTTCTTAGCTATCACTTAGCTTCTTGCAATAAACCCTTATAAGCAGAACAATGTATATATATATTAGTATATAGTGAATAAAATGTTTGCTTTGTTTATTTGCAGGTTGGAGTAAGTACCTCTACTTCAGAGGATGCGCGTCGCCAATGGAATGTAACTTCAAAGGCAGCATAAGCATGCAGGGACGAACTACCAGGATGGCCATAACATGTTGCGGCACTGACAACTGTGACCCTTCTCCTCCTCTGTGTAAGTCATTCATTTCTGCTTTTTTCCCCATATGTACCTTTAGTTTTGGAAGTATAGTCAGCTATTTATTTTAAGATTCCAAAATTACATACCTCATAGTTATTGCTGCTGTAAGAGGATTGCTAGAGGAGCAATTCCCCAATAGCTGCTGGTGAACCCCTGGGGGGAAGGGCACAACAAGACAGTGAGCCCTAAGCTGAACCCCCGCTGTCCCTGCCTACAAGCCTGAACTGTCCTAGGTGTCAGACGACAACTGGGTGGCAAAACCCTTCCTAAATATACATGATAACAGAGAATGTAGACAAGACAAACAACAACAAAAGTGAGGTCAGCTAGCCAAGCGGCTGGTAATAGTTGAGCAACGCAGTACAGAAACGGAATCCAAGAGAATAGTCAAAGGTAACAGATATGAAAATAGGTAACAAAAAAACAAGAGTACATATAAAGCACAAGGCAATAGCATGCACCAATGTCATTGGGAGAAACAATGAAAATAAAGGAAGGAAGAACCCGACCCAGACTTGATAGGAAGACAAGCTGTCAATCACATAGGCAAGTCTAACATTAGCTATTAGAGGAGCAGAGAGAAACCAAGGCGAAGGAAATGGGTGTGGTGGAAAATCAATTACAGTGTTACAATACTGGTAGGGACGACTGGAATCGGTAGCCAGATGGAATAATCCAAGCGCAGTTACAAACAGTAAAGTTGTAGTCTGGGGTGTGACTTGAAGTGTGGATTGCACGGTGGCTCAGTGGTTAACCTTGCAGCACTGGAGTCCTAGGTTCAAGTCCTGCCAAGGGCAACATCTGCAAGGAGTTTGTATGTTCTCCCCGTGTTTGCGTGGTTTCCTCCGGGTACTCCAGTTTCCTCCCACACACCAAAGACATACTGATAGGGACTGTAGATTGTGAGCTCTATATGGGACAGTGACTGACAATATCTGTAAAGCGCTGCGGAATATGATGGCGCTATATAAGTAAGCATAATCAATAAATAAATAAATTGCAAAGTGATAATTCTGAAGAGAGTAGTAACAGTCTAGGAAAGACAATTCTGAGGAGCAGGAGACAGGAACAAGTCACAAAACTCAAGCAAAGGCTGGACTGCCTCATGGGTATAAATAGGCCCAAACAGGAAAGAAGATGGCTCCACATTGGCGCGGATCGGTCATCTTTGTTAATGGCAATTCCTAGAACACAACAGCCTCCAGTGGTGAGTATTGGAAGTGCAACACAATAGTTTAGAGTGAGAGAAACAGCAGCCACTGGTGGTAGATTAGAAAAATACACCAGGATTCTGGCATATAGAACTGAGGGAACAGAGCAGTGTTCAGACAGAGCAACAAGAACCCTAAGCAAGGAATCAAGGTCCCATGTTATGGAAAATCTGATTTTTCTGTTGAAAATGTTGCTGTGTTTTTTGAGCCAAACCCAGCGATGGCCACAAAAGGAAAGGGAAATATATAAGAATCTGTTATACTTCAACCTTCTGCTCAATTCACTCCTGGCTTGGCTAAAAAAAAAAATCTGCAACAAGAAAAGCTGCATTTCCACAACGTGGGGTATCACTCTAAAGTCTGATGTGCTGATCTGTGATAGGATTAGAACAATGGACTGAAAAATGAATATAAAGATAGATGTAGACAGTACACATTCCGTCATTCTGCAAGCTTTTCAGTCTGTTGGACCAATAATGGGTTTTGATATTTAGGGTCGGGAGATACATCATTGTTGTTGCCATACAATAAGGAAAATTAGCTTTTGCCTTACTGATAAAGAACTCATTTTAGGAAGGAACATATCTCTCTCTCTCTCTCTCTCTCTCTCTCTCTCTCTCTCTCTCTCTCTCTCTCTCTCTCTCTCTCTCTCTCTCTCTCTCTCTCTCTCTCTCTCTCTCTCTCTCTCTCTCTATATATATATATATATATATATATATATATATATATATCCTTTCTGCTGCCTGAGGCAAATGATAGAAAGACGCCCCCAACCCCCAGAATGAATAATGGGGGAAAGCGGAGTGCTAGTGGTAACATTACAGTGAATACAGTGCAGTAACATTTTGTGGTGACTTACAGGAGACGTCTCTGACTAATCGCTCACATTTCCCATCTCTTCCCTCTGGACCGCCATGACTATTTCTTCCAGCTGTGACTTGTCTCTGTAAAGTTTGCAACACAGACATGTTTGACTCCTCACTGCTCGAGGCACCCGGCCCATATTGTCCTCACCTACACAAAGCCCCTTATTAATAATACCCCCTTGTATTAATAATCCCCCTGGATTGCCCTTATATAAATAACACCTGTTTGTTACGGTTCTGTGTACAGTATTTATTGAAAAATAATATTTTTAAACGATAGAACCTCTAGTCTGCAAGACACTGCAGCAAGGTCCACAGGCCCAATGGTGGGCGGCTGTATGTCTGAATAGTCCTCTACCAGTTAAGCCGCACTGGCAGATATGTGATGCGATACTTAATGTGAACACGCTGCAAGAAAGCCCTGCCAGTTAACCCCACTGCACAGGTGCAACAGTACAGCTGACACAGCAAGGCTGCCAAGGGTTAACCTTCACCCCAGGTCAGCAACTAAACATGCTCCTGCAACCACCAGGAGAGGAAAGGAAGTTTGACAGTAAAGAGGCTGAGAGCCCAAGCCTGCTGCACCTCTACGGGCTGGAACAGTGTCTACTGCTCCTAACCCAGGTATAGAGCTGGCAGTTCAGGATTTACTGGTACTAAACTACAGAGCAGATATATTTATATGGTATAATATGTAAAACAAGAAACCTATATAACATGTAGTCATTCTTAACTGTGGGATCTTATCAACTAAGATGCATTGAGATAGTCAGGACCTATAAGTACCTGGGTGTGCTCCTCAATGATAAACTAGACTGGACTGATCACCTGGAGGCGCTGCACAGAAAGGGCCACAGCAGACTCCACCTGCTCAGGAGGCTGAGGGCCTTCGGAGTCCAGGGGACACTTCTTAGGGCCTTTTTCAACTCTGTGGTTGCTTCAACCATCTTTTTCGGTGTGGCCTGCTGGGGGAACAGTATATCAACCAGGGATAGTAATAGACTTGACAGGCTGATTAGAAGGGCCAGCTCTGTCCTGGGGGGCCCCCTGGACCCAGTACAGGTGGTGGGTAACAGAAGGATACTGTCTGTGGTGACCTCCATGGGGGAGAACAAATCCCACCCCATATATGAGACCTTGGTAGTACTGTCAGTGACCGACTGCTTCACCCCAAGTGTGAGAAGGAGCTATCGGAGATCCTTCCTCCCAACCGTGATCAGGCTGTATAATCTACATCAGTCCAAGCAGAGATCACTCCACACAGAGACCTAAATGATCCTGAAGTCTTCTCTATTTCTTTTCTTCCTAGCTGCTAGAGACTCCTAGTATTTTTCTCAGCTTATATGTGTTTCCTTCTGCAATAGATTACTGTTTATTATCCTGTATCTGTATTACTATACTGCTGCAACACACTGAAATTTCCCCACGGTGGGACTATTAAAGGATTATCTTATCTTATCTTCCTATAGTTACTCTATGTAGTCAGTGTGCAGGGGTCTTATATACTGATATACCTGCAGTGTAGCACCGCATTACCATGTAGCTTAGTACCATATATCTTAGCTTTACTGTGCTAAGATCTAATCACAATCTAATAATTGCTTCTATTATTAAATGAAAGTCTAGTCCGGCCAAATGTGGTGAAACAGGCCGCAGTTTTATTAGAACTTGTCAGGCAAAACAAAAAAATACAATGCAAAATAAAATCCTAGCCATCCTGCTTCTACCTTCAACGCAGGTCATCTAACTACTGAGAGCTGGAGCTTCTGAACACAAAATTCAGCAATGTTAGGTACAGTTGCTTGCGGTTTACAAGACAGTCACAGATTTAGTTTTAACTAGATCAGTGTCTTGCAGACACAGATCTAGTTGACAGTGAAGCATAGATTAATGACCCAGAGCAGCCGAGGAGTAGGAGGAAAGCCTAGGCTGCATGGGTCCCCTCAGGTAACGTTACAATGGGGCGCACTCCATGCCCCCCCCTCCCTGATAGGGCCGCCTGGTGTACATGTTCGAAAGCAAGTCCTCATTTTACTTTCCTCTTTTTTTCTAGTACCACCAACAACCTCTAACCTCAATGGAGTGGTCTGTCCATCCTGCATATCTACTGGCTCGACCTGGTGCTACACACCAGATGTTATACAATGCCGAGGAAATGAGAATAAGTGTGTTATACAGACAACAAACATAACAGGTACCATAAATAGATTTTTTAAGATTTTTTTCATACACTTGTCATTGACTTAACAGTTTGAGATGCAGAGTGTATTAAAAAGAAGAAGAAAAAATGGATCTATCTATCTATCTATCTATCTATCTATCTCCTATCTATCTATCTATCTATCTATCTATCTCCTATCTATCTATCTATCTATCTATCTATCTATCTATCTATGTAAGGATTGGAGTCAGGGTCAGGCAGTGCAGAGTGACACAGCTGGGAAAGCAACACTGTGCAACTAATGACAAAAGGGGTCGTAGGACCTGCAGCTAGAACTATGCTGTAGATCTGAGATGAGGCAGACCAATGCACTTCCTAATTGAAGTGCGCCTGCCACGACTCCTATGCTACTGTCCAGGCGACTAGGGTCAGGGAAGAGGAGGCCCTGAAAGTGCTTGGGGCTGGAGTAACGCGGGTGACACCTAAGCAGAAAGCACAGTGTAAAATGCAATGCAAAACCAAAGACAAAATAGCATGGAACAAGGGAGGACAACAAGTCCCAGCAAAAACACAGAAGAGAAGGCGGGGTCGGACAAGCAAGAGGTTAAGCCAGGAGATAAGAATAAAGTTCCAAATCAGAAGACAAGGAATAGTCAAATACAAGCCGGGTATACAGTAACCAATAAACAGACTGAAAGACACACAGACTGGATATCTGGAGGAGACCAGCAGTGGCGGATCCAGGCTTTGTGGGGCCCTGGGCAATTGACTTTGGCGGGGCCCTACTTACCGGGGGGTCTGGGGGTCCCTCCAAAGATTTTTTTAAAACATTATCCCAAAAAATGCATTTTTGAGGCGTTTTTTTAACTAGTTAGCTGTGCTTGCACACCTTATAAAACTGACCTTATTTGTGTACTATTAGCTGCATTGGGAGTGTGCACACAAGGCCAGTGGCATAGAAGCACCACCAGGCCTGCTTGTAACCCATACCTCCCTTTTGAAGATAAGAAAGAGGGAGAAAATGAGCAAACTTGGCTCCGCCCACTTTCATGTTTACTCCGCCCATTCTCATTCATTTTTCATGTGCTCCCACATAGTATAATCCTCCTACAGTCACCCGTAAATTATATGTCCCCCCTCCATCTCTCCCCCAGTTTCATGTCCCGTACAGTCATGTGCATTACAGCTTAGATACTCCATGTGCCTCATATTAATAGCAATTAACCCCATCATTTCCTTCACATTAACCCCCTGTGTGCCTCACATAAGAGTTACTGATATGTGAGAGACATGGAGGTAATAATGAAGTATCTTCATGATTAGTACCCCCATATATCTCACACATCAGTAACCCTTATGGTGAAGTACACAGGGGGTTAATGTGAGGGACATGATGGGGTTAGTTGCTATTAATATGAGGCACAAGGAGTTACTAAAACTAAATGAATAACTCCAAATGCCTGACATTATTAGGCATAGTAAGTGTAACCCCCCTCCCCCCTCCAGCCTGTACCTGTGTTCCTCCTTTACTTTCAGTTTGCTGAAGCTTCCTCTTCTCCCTCTCACGTGTGCAGGACGGCAGGGATCTTCTGTAGAGCGATAAGCTCCACCTCCTGGGCTATCCTCACCCTCATTGGTTGACAGAGGGCAGCCAGAGAATGGGGGTGAGGAGGAGCGTCCTGACAGTGCAGAGTGGAGCTTCCTGGATCAATAGCTGCAGCTCCCTGCGCTGGCTACTCTACTCTGTTAGCCGCTGCTGCAGTGCTGGGGCCCTCAGCAATTGCCCTGCCGACCGACCCAACCTGCATTTTGTTAGGTGCGGGCACTGCCGCGGGGCGTGGGGCCCTGGGCGATTGCCCGGCTCGCCCGGCCCTGGATCCTCCCCTGGAGACCAGGAAACACAAGTGAATTGCTGGCAAGGATACATGCCTGGGTGGGGTTTAAATAGCAGCAGAGAAAACCACCCACAACACCTGTGATGGCTAATGGCATGGAGAACTGAGAGCAAGGAAAAGATTAGCCCTTAATCACCTAAGCACAACCAATAGAACTCTTAACACGTCTCCCGGGGAGTCGCCGCGCAGCAAGGAGACCGTGGCGACTCTGTATCCTGACTATCTATCTATCTATCTATCTATCTATCTATCTATCATCTATCCATCCATCTATCCATCCATCTATCCATCCATCTATCTATCTATCTATCTATCTATCTATCTATCTATCCATCCATCCATCCATCCATCCATCCATCCATCCATCCATCCATCCATCCATCCATCCATCCATCTATCTATCTATCTATCTATCTATCTATCTATCTATCTATCTATCTATCTATCTATCACAAGTTCTACCCCCTTCCCCCCCAACAGCACAAAATAAAATTCTCTGCAATGGAAGAGTGGAAACTATTACAATACTACTAGTTTGTGCTATAAAAAGAGAACTGAAAAAACAAACAGAAAACTCTCTTTTTTTCTTTATTTATCCCTTATCTATTAACTGCAGCTGTTCAGTCCGGGAGAAGATGCTGCAGAGTAAGAATGCCTTAAAATAATAGAAGTGTTATTTGCTTAATTTTATCAATTAACACAATGAAGTGAAAGAAGAAACAGAAAAGTAAATGCCATCAGTATTTGGTGTGACCTTTGCCCTTTGCCTTCCATCAGTTCTTCTCGGTACTTGCAGCAGTTTTTGGAGGAACTTGGCAGGAGGTTTGTTCCCATCATCATAGAGAACTAAGCCCAGACCTTCTGTGGATATCGGTTTGCTCCAATCCTTCTGTCTCTCCATGTCATCCCAGACAGACTGGATGATGATGAGATCAGAGCTACATCTGCAGGGTCATATCATCACTTCCAGGACTCCAAAAGGGCAAAGGTCACACCAAATAACTCCATCTCTCCTATGTCTAGTATTGTGTTAAGTAAAAGTCCTTATGTGTATCTTTACAGGGTCAAACTCTTATTCCAGAGCCATCCGAGGGTGTGCAACACAGTCCTTCTGCGACCTTGGCAGCCAGTCTTCCACCGTTCTAGGATTAACAACTAAAATCAACTTTATCTGCACCAATGGTGACACCAATGGTGGCCTCAGTGTCCACAGCGTTGTCCTATCTCCAGCCTTTGTGTGCCTTCTACTAGTAAAATCCTTTTTCTGAGAATTGGGAAACTTTGAAATCGCTGCCCTGTCCTATTGTGCAGCCAGCCAGCCAGCCAGCCAGCCAAACAATGATCAAATGCTTGTTGTTCAGCTGCTTCTTTTATGTAGTGTAAAACATGTAAGGCCTCGTTCACATCTGCGTTGGTATTCCATTCGGGGAGTCTGCATGAGGACCCCCCCAATACGGAATACCGAATGCAACTGCAAGCATCTACCAGTGAAATTACACGGACCCCATAGACTATAATGGGGTCCATGTGCTGGCCGACAGATCTCTGCAGGGAAAATGTGGACAGGAAAGTAATTCACAATCTATGTTCCTGTCCTTATGATTCGTGCAGGCAGTGCGCAGCAAGCACACAGACCCCATTATAGTCTGTGGGGTCTGTGTCCTTTTACTGCACAACGCTTGTAGTTGCGACCAGTATTCTGTTCGGGGGAATGGAACGTACAGTGTACTATTGATTTATACAAAGTTTGGTCAAAAGTTTGATTAAATAAAAAAAAGTATGTGCACACAATTGTACACCCTGCAATATTTTGAGGATCCATGCACTCATCCGGGTGGTATATCATATAATCTCCATCTGAAAACGTTTCTCATCGCCTATCCAAGAATATTATGATATAAGAAGCACGGATATATCGACTACGGAACCTGATGATGGTTGTGAATGGAGTCTGGAGGTTGCAGTGCGATGTGTTACCAAACTCAACATAGTATCATTTTTTGATGAAATGATACCCACCGTATACAACCATTTGGTATCTACCTGACTGATATTGACAGGTCAGGCTATAGCCACATACAAAATCGGGGTGAGAAATTATGGGGTCCGCAGATATGTATCCATCTATATTTAGTCACTAGTAGGTGTGATCGAACCCCTCAAAAAATGAAACCGCACGCCGAAGAGATGAGAGAGTTTATTTCTACACCAGGTGGCGTCGGTCGTATACTTACCTGTGGCCCGGTGGTATTGCTGTGGTCACATGTGTCCAACCTCTGACTCTAAATCCATGGTCAGTTGGATTTAGTTCTATGACAATGTTAGGAAACCGTAGATGTAGCTACAGGAGTTACATAGAAGAAAACAACCGTGTTTAACTATCAGCTCACGCATGCGCAAGCGTTGACGTCAGCACGGCTCGTCATTGGCCCTGCCCACTGAGGGGATGGTTCAGAAACACCCTATGCGTTTTAGGGCATCAACGTTGTTCCATTATATACCCTACGACACATTAATTAACACATGATGCAAAAAACATTTAACCCTTCATATATCCACCAAAGCATATAAAGAAATCAACATAATGAAAAACATCAAAGTCCAAGATGATAATCACAAAACGATATTACACATATCAAATGATGTAAAATCAAACAATAATAATGAAAAAAAAATCACAAAATAGTGTGGCAAAGTGATATAATGTGGAGGTAGCAGCAGACTTAGGAGGCAACAGAGTGACCCGGTGACAGAGTGGGGAGGTGGCAGCAGCGTAAGGAGGCCACAGAGTGGCAAGATGATATAATGTGGAGGTTGCAACAGCCTTAAGAGGCCATACTGACCCGGTGACAGAGTGTGAAGGTAAGTGGCACAAAGAGTACCCGCTGATGATGGTAGCAGTAAGAAGGAACACTTGGCACAAGATGTCTGGCATCAGACAGGTGGCAGCATCAGAAAAGTAGCTGATGCAGGTAGCCAGAAGAAACCGGTCTCTTTTGACAAGGTTTGGGTGAGGCAGCATGGATCATTTAATCTGATGTACCAGGCATATGTGGGTTGAAATCCTGGCTGATCCACACCTGATTCATCCAGTTTGGCTGCCCAGAAGTCCAGTGGATCTTCCATGATGGGTGGCAGGGTGAACTCTAAGTAGGCCACCACCTGCTGGTTCAAGTTCTGCTTTGTGTCTAGGTGATAATGAGTAGTTTCTTCACTATGCGGCTGAATAAAGCTGTTCATCAGCAACTCTAAGCTCAGGCTGCTGCTGCTGGAGCCGATACTGCTCCTGCCACAACCACCTCCTCCCACACCTTCCATGCCAGTGCAAGTTGAGCTATCAGGGCCCCCCAGTATCAGGGCCCCCCCCAGTATCAGGGCCCCCCAGTCGGACATGCGAGAGGATGGATGATGGTGCAGATAGGTAGAGGCCAATTTGCTGCATAGGCTGTCTCTATAGGAGTTCAGTTTGGCCTCCCTCTCAGCTGGTGTAATAAAGACCCCCACTTTTGACCAGTAGCGAGGGTCTAACATTTTGGATAGCCAGTAGTCATTCCTCTGCCGAATGGTGACAATTCAGCTGTTACTGCGCAAGTAAGTAAGCATGCATTGGGCCATTTGCGCAAATGACTCGGAGGGACTCCCTGCATCCATCTCCACTGCATTTGGCTAGACATTGCTTGTGCTCTGTCCTCCTCCTCCTCCATTTCAGCCCCCACAGGGCTCATGTGGCCATCAGATGTAGGCGCCACATCTCCAGTCCCCTGAACAGACTGAACAGCATATTTTCCAGGATATGAGTCAGTGGAATGATGTTGTTCATCCTGTAATCCTCGCAACTGACTAATAAAGTGATCTCCTCAAAGGGAAAGAGCAAACGCTAGGTGTCACGCATGAGCTGCCACTGGCAATCATTAAAGTTATACAGGAGTATGTGTGTGCGCTTGTATCATCAAGAACTTGTTTATGGCTTTTCTCTGCTCATATAGTTGATGCAACATAAGAAGGGCTGAATTCCAGTGGGTGGAAACATCACATATCAGCCTATATTGTGGGAGGCCATTTTGTCGCTGCAGCTCAAGGAGGTTGTGCCTGGCAGTGTATGAATGGCTGAAGTGCATGCAAAGTTTCCTTGACATTTTTAGGATGTCTTGCAGATGGGTGGAACAGTTAAGGAAACGCTTGACAACCAAGTTGAACCCGTTCACCATGTAGCGTGCATGTCTCAGCCCTCCTTGACATAGCGCTGACACAATGTTCTTTCCATGGTTCCAATCTCAAGTTGTCTTGGAGAAAGCCAGGATTCGATTTCTTTATTAAGGACATGGAGAAGTTCCTCCACTACGTGACTTCTTTGGCCCAGGCAAATGAGGTGTAGAACAGTGTGACTGTGCTGTGCCCTGCACATGTGGTATGCTGGAGGAGCACTGTGAACTGTCCCTGCAGTGGAGGCTGAGGCGGACATTGTTGCAGGACCAAGACGTGAGAACATGGAAGCAGAAGCTGCATCGTCTGTCTAAGTTGCTGGTGTGTCTGGGCAGGAACCACATTAACCCAGTGGGCCGTAAAGGACATAGATTGTTCTTGACCGCAGATACAGCTCCAAACATCAGCGCTGCTGTGCACTTTGGCAGTCCAAAAGGCTCGAGGACTGTCCCACCTTCTGTTCTACATACAAGTCTCCGCCCCCAATTTACATGAAGTTTAAAAGTTATTTTATTGAGGATGACAACATTGGTGAAAAATTATTACAATTTCATTGTAGACCCAGGGGAACCCTGTCAGGTATTGTGTTTGATTTTAGTAACTAAAATCTGCTGACCGGTTCCCATTAAGTGATAGCTGATAGAAAAATGTATCCCTCTACACCCAGGATCCAAAATAGCTATTGCAGCTTTCCTAAACTTCATACAACTTCCATCCATCACAGCTTCTGTACTAGATGACTGGTCTGTAGCCCCATATTGGGACAATGCTGCATTTTACATTACCTGCAAAGTGGATGAAATTCAGCTAATCCCATCCAGACATTGCAGAAAAAAATCTGCAGGGAAAGATTGTCAATTATTAGGGTTGAGCCGATCTTGACTTTTCAGGATCGATTTTGAAATCCGATTTACGATCATTTTTCATTTGAACCCGATCTCGATCCCAATTCCACTCCCAATGCAAGTCAATGGGATTTTTTTACTAATCGGAGATCGGATTTTAAAAGCAATCCTATTCACTATACAGCATGGAATCTAACAATTGAACGCTTTAATTGTTAGAATTAGAGATGAGCGAACAGTGTTCTATCGAACACATGTTCGATCGGATATCAGGGTGTTCGCCATGTTCGAATCGAATCGAACACCGCGTGGTAAAGTGCGCCAAAATTCGATTCCCCTCCCACCTTCCCTGGCGCCTTTTTTGCACCAATAACAGCGCAGGGGAGGTGGGACAGGAACTACGACACCGGGGACATTGAGAAAAATTGGAAAAAGTCATTGGCTGCCGAAATCAGGTGACCTCCATTTTAGACGAATAGTGGATTTCAAATCCGGGTCATATGAGAATGTGAACTTTGTGACTATGAGACAGGGATAGCTGTACAGGCAGGGATAGCTAGGGATAACCTTTATTTAGGGGGGAATGTTATTAAAAATAACTTTTTGGGGCTCTATCGGGTGTGTAATTGTGATTTTTGTGAGATAAACTTTTTTCCCATAGGGATGCATTGGCCAGCGCTGATTGGCCGAATTCCGTACTCTGGCCAATCAGCGCTGGCCAATGCATTCTATTAGCTTGATGAAGCAGAGTGTGCACAAGGGTTCAAGCGCACCCTCGGCTCTGATGTAGCAGAGCCGAGGCTGCACAAGGGTTCAAGCGCACCCTCGGCTCTGATGTAGGAGAGCCGAGGGTGCACTTGAACCCTTGTGCACCCTCAGCTCTGCTACATCAGAGCCGAGGGTGCGCTTGAACCCTTGTGCACACTCTGCTTCATCAAGCTAATAGAATGCATTGGCCAGCGCTGATTGGCCAGAGTACGGAACTCGACCAATCAGCGCTGGCTCTGCTGGAGGAGGCGGAGTCTAAGATCGCTCCACACCAGTCTCCATTCAGGTCCGACCTTAGACTCCGCCTCCTCCGGCAGAGCCAGCGCTGATTGGCCGAAGGCTGGCCAATGCATTCCTATGCGAATGCAGAGACTTAGCAGTGCGAGTCAGTTTTGCTCAACTACACATCTGATGCACACTCGGCACTGCTACATCAGATGTAGCAATCTGATGTAGCAGAGCCGAGGGTGCACTAGAACCCCTGTGCAAACTCAGTTCACGCTAATAGAATGCATTGGCCAGCGCTGATTGGCCAATGCATTCTATTAGCCCGATGAAGTAGAGCTGAATGTGTGTGCTAAGCACACACATTCAGCACTGCTTCATCACGCCAATACAATGCATTAGCCAGTGCTGATTGGCCAGAGTACGGAATTCGGCCAATCAGCGCTGGCCAATGCATTCTATTAGCCCGATGAAGTAGAGCTGAATGTGTGTGCTAAGCACACACATTCAGCACTGCTTCATCACGCCAATACAATGCATTAGCCAGTGCTGATTGGCCAGAGTACGGAATTCGGCCAATCAGCGCTGGCTCTGCTGGAGGAGGCGGAGTCTAAGGTCGGACCTGAATGGAGACTGGTGTGGAGCGATCTTAGACTCCGCCTCCTCCAGCAGAGCCAGCGCTGATTGGCCGAATTCCGTACTCTGGCCAATCAGCACTGGCTAATGCATTGTATTGGCGTGATGAAGCAGTGCTGAATGTGTGTGCTTAGCACACACATTCAGCTCTACTTCATCGGGCTAATAGAATGCATTGGCCAATCAGCGCTGGCCAATGCATTCTATTAGCGTGAACTGAGTTTGCACAGGGGTTCTAGTGCACCCTCGGCTCTGCTACATCAGATTGCTACATCTGATGTAGCAGTGCCGAGTGTGCATCAGATGTGTAGTTGAGCAAAACTGACTCAGCACTGCTAAGTCTCTGCATTCGCATAGGAATGCATTGGCCAGCCTTCGGCCAATTAGCGCTGGCTCTGCCGGAGGAGGCGGAGTCTAAGGTCGGACCTGAATGGAGACTGGTGTGGAGCGATCTTAGACTCCGCCTCCTCCAGCAGAGCCAGCGCTGATTGGTCGAGTTCCGTACTCTGGCCAATCAGCACTGGCCAATGCATTTCTATGGGGAAAAGTTAGCTTGCGAAAATCGCAAACTGACAGGGATTTCCATGAAATAAAGTGACTTTTATGCCCCCAGACATGCTTCCCCTGCTGTCCCAGTGTCATTCCAGGGTGTTGGTATCATTTCCTGGGGTGTCATAGTGGACTTGGTGACCCTCCAGACACGAATTTGGGTTTCCCCCTTAACGAGTTTATGTTCCCCATAGACTATAATGGGGTTCGAAATCCATTCGAACACTCGAACAGTGAGCGGCTGTTCGAATCGAATTTCGAACCTCGAACATTTTAGTGTTCGCTCATCTCTAGTTAGAATCCACACTGTGTAGTGATTTTTTTTAATCCTCTGGATACTTAGTCCCCCCTGGTGTCCACTTACCTGCAGAGATGGCTGCTCCGGTGCCCGGTGTTCCCGTTCTTCTTTGCTTCGCTGCCCCCACCTCCCAGGTTAGGAGAGTGTGGGCAGTGGCGGATCCAGGGTTTGCGGGGCCCTGGGCAATTGACTTTGGCGGGGCCCTACTTACTGGGGGTCTCGCACTTCTAACCTGTACTTCCCAACTGTCGAGGACTAGAAAGAGGGAACAAAACGTGCGGCGCGCGCGCCGCAGCAAATTAGACCCCGCCCACTTTTATGTTGACTCCACCCATTCTCATTCAATTTTCATGTGATTCCACCCAGTATAATCCTCCAACAGTCACCCGTAAATTATATCTCTCCCCATTTTCATATACACCCTTCATCTACCCCTAGTTTCATGTCCCCCCCCTCTATCTCTGTCCCCAGTGTCATGCCGTTCTCCCCCCTTCATCTGCCCCAGTGTCATGCTGTTCTCCCCCTCCATCTGCCCCAGTGTCATACTGTTCTCCCCCCTCCATCTGCCCCAGTGTCATGCCATTCTCCCCCTCCATCTGCCCCAGTGTCATGCTGTTCTTCCCCTTCATCTGCCCCAGTGTCATGCCATTCTCCCCCCTCCATCTGCCCCAGTGTCATACTGTTCTTCCCCCCTTCATCTGCCCCAGTGTCATGCCGTTCTCCCCCCCTTCATCTGCCCCAGTGTCATGCCGTTCTCCCCCCCTTCATCTGCCCCAGTGTCATGCCATTCTCCCCCCTCCATCTGCCCCAGTGTCATGCTGTTCTACCCCTCCATCTGCCCCAGTGCCATGCCGTTCTGCCCCTCCATCTGCCCCAGTGTCATGCTGTTCTCCCCCTCCATCTGCCCCAGTGCCATGCCGTTCTGCCCCTCCATCTGCCCCAGTGCCATGCTGGTCTCACACTCACGCACACACTCACCATTCCTCGTTCCCCCGCAGCTCTCTCCCTCATACACTTATTGTAGCCGCGATGTGATGACGTCATCACATCGCGGCTACAAATACCGGAGGCCGGAGCTCAGCGTTAAAGCAGGAGCTGAGCTGTGACAGCTCCGGCTTTAAACGCCTATGCATTCGACTCATCGGCGTCCTACCGCCGATGAGCTGAAATACATAGGCGTTTAAAGCAGGAACTGTGAGCTCAGCTCCTGCTTTAACGCTGAGCTCAGTAGAAGTCGGGACATGCCGACCGGGACCATTTTGTTAGGTCCAGGCCGCGCCGCGGGGCCCCGCTAAGCGCGGGGCCCCGGGCGGTTGCCCGGCTCGCCCGGCCCTGGATCCGCCCCTGAGTGTGGGTGGGTACAGGGCAGGGAGATGTCACGTTTCCCCTCCCTGTACCCGCCCACACTCTCCTAAGCCACAAGCCCTGCCTTCTTCCTAGCTCTTTAACACTAACCTGGAAGGCGGGGGCAGCGAGGCGAAGAACAAGAACACCGGGCACCAGACCAGCCATCTCTGCAGGTAAGTAGCTACTAGAGATGTTAGCTAGTCTCCTATTAGAATGAATGGACGCAGCCGGAACGCAGGGGGTTAAGGCTGTGTGCCGGCTGCTTCCATTCATTCCTAGGGAACTTCAGTGGAGCCTTCACACTGTATACTCCGCTCAGAATGAACGGAGCGTATACTCAGTGTGAAGGCTAACATTGTTAGCTTTTCCCACCTGTTAGCTTATCCAACCTAAAAAGATCGTGTTCGGAATTCCGATCGCGATCGTGAAATTTTCTCGATCCCCGATTGGAATCCAATCTTTTCCGAACACAATCGCTCAACTCTATCAATTACACCTGCGGAAGTGCTGGTGGTTTTTGTAAAGGCGTAATAGAAGGAGAAAGTTTGTAGAGGAAAACTTTGCAAAAATGCAATGAAAAATGCTGCAGAAAAAAATGCGATGCCTTTGCCTAAGAGAGTTATCTGGTTTCAAGTAGAAAGTGTCTGGAGGAGAAAACTGTATATGACAATGAAAAAAATTGAACCTTCCAGTTGTCTCCCTTTGTGGTCCATCGTCATGGATCTATAACTCCCCACCAGTATTTGTCGGAGACATGACCACTGCAGCAAGTCACATCTTTACCCGGAGCACTGATGAGGACAACGATTACCTGCTGCAGTTATTACACGACTGTTCCTATCAATGTGTTATTGAAAAAATGATTAAGTATGGCTTTGACAAAAAATCAGTTAGGTGGATTCACAACTGGCTTAATGATCGGGCACAACGAGTAATACTAAATGGCTACAAATCCAACTGGAAGAAAGTCAAAAGCGGGGCGCCGCAGGGCTCTGTTCTGGGCCCAGTACTTTTTAATATCTTTATAAATGATCTGGACGATGGAATTATTGGGGAACTCATAAAATTTGCAGATGATACGAAGATAGGAGGAATAGCCAACACTAGAGAGGAGAGAGAGTGTATTCAAAAGGACTTAGACACACTGGAACAATGGGCTGAGGCCAACAAAATGGGATTTAACAGGGACAAATGCAAAGTTCTACATCTGGGTAACAGAAATGTAAAAAACATATATAGTATGGGAGGAATAGAACTAAGTGATAGCATAGGGGAAAAGGACTTGGGCATAATAGTAGATCACAAATTCAACATGAGCCAACAGTGCGGTGCTGCTGCAAAAAAGGCGAATAAAATTCTGGGATGTATTAAGACAAGCATTGAATCTAGATCAAGAGAGGTCATTATTCCGCTGTACTCTTCCCTGGTCAGACCACACCTGGAATACTGTGTACAGTTCTGGGCGCCTCAATTCAAGAAAGACATTGATATATTGGAGCAAGTCCAGAGAAGAGCAACCAAAATGGTGGAAGGTCTGCAAACCATGTCCTATGAGGAGCGGCTAAAAGAACTGGGATTGTTTAGTTTGCAGAAGAGAAGGCTGAGGGGAGATTTAATAGCAGTCTACAAATATCTGAAAGGTAGTCACAGTGCAGAGGGATCTCCCCTATTCTCATTAGCACAAGGAAGTACAAGAAGCAATGGGATGAAACTAAAGGGAAAGAGATACAGATTAGACATTAGGAAAAACTTTCTGACAGTGAGGGTAGTGAGAGAGTGGAATAGGCTGCCACGGGAGGTGGTGGGCGATCCATCAATGGAAATCTTCAAGCGGAATCTGGATAAACATATAGCTGGGATGATTTAGGAAAACCTGCACTCGCAGGGGGTTGGACCCGATGGCCCTTGAGGTCCCTTCCAACTCTACCATAAGAAAAAAAAAAAAAAAAATTGTTTCTGGATCTTTTATTTTTTATACATTTCACTAGGGACAAAAGACTCCGATTACATAACAAAGGGATTCTCAGCAACGCGCCATATTCAGGTAGTCATATAAAACGTAACTTTTATTGAGGTAAGGTTACATCTTCATAAAAATGTCCATTGTGCTAGACATGAGGTATCCAAAACGCCTACGCGTTTCGGAGCCGGAATCGCTCCTTAGTCATGGATAATGGAGGTTAAAACACTACGAGTATATATATAAAGATAAAACAATTATGAGGATAGGACACAGACGGGGATTATAATTAAGGTAATGACATTCCTTATCTGTGGAGACAGGAACGTAACATCTATGAACTATAGACATAACTTGTAACAAATCTATAAATGTGTATATTTAGAAAGAGCCCATGTAAATATATCACTCATTGACAATACACATATAAAAGAGATAATAAAAGAGACCAGAAATAGTAATGGAAATTGAATAGAACTATTAGAAAAGAACCAAGTCAAACTATGTGTTAGGATTGGGTCCCACAGGTTGCTATCCCAGCGCACAGCGCGACCTGCGGGTCAGTCTAAGTCAAGCTTTCACCCTACTGAGCATGCTCAGACTTTTGTCCCCTATTGAGCATGAGCAGTGAGGTCATGACCACCGCCCCTATTGGGCGGGGACTTCCCTTTAAATAGTGTGAGCTGACGCCTGCCCGGAGCTCACACTTTGATTGAATTTTCCTAAAGTCCACGGAAGTTTGTTTAATGACAGTAGTTTGCAGGGATAGGCTCCAGTACTCAGGCAGGTTGCCAGACTAGGCCTCTCTGTGGGGTTTCTCTGCTTCTATCTGGGTGCTGTTAGGACCTGTAAACCCTGAACTGTCAGCTCTACACCAGGGCTAGGAGCGGTAGAGACTGTTCCAGCCTGTGGGGCTGCAGCAGGTTTGGTCTCTGAGATAGTCTGTGTAGACTGTCAAACTTCATTGGTAACTCCTAGCTGTTTGCAGAAGCATGTTCAGACTTCAGTGGTGGCTTCTAGCTGTGTGCAGGAGCACCCCTAGCTGTGCAGGGGTAAGTGTGTTTGCTGACCTGAGGTGAGTGTTAACCCTTGGCAGCCTTGTTTGTTTCAGCAGTATTGGTGTATCTGGCCAGTGAGCTAAACTGGCAGGGTTTAGTTGCACCCTGTTCACATTGAGTATCGCACCACACCACGGTCACTGCAGTTTTTCACATTGAGTACTGCGCCACACCTCAGCCAGTGTGTGTTGCACCCTGTTCACATTTAGTTCAGGTATACAGCCGCCCCTATGGGCCTGTGGACCTCGCTGCAGTGTCTTGCAGCCCAGAGGTTCTATTGTTCAAAAAAATATTTATATATATACACAGAACCGTAACACTATGTCCATTATAAACATGATAGACGATCCAATACCAATTTGCCCCTGATACAATTGGCAATAGTTAGTTTTCAGTCCTGGCATACTGTATTAAAACTACTTAGTGTGTGCGGGTTGTATGTTAAATAGCAGCCGCATCTCAATTCCCTTATCCAAGATGGTGGTAATGGCTTTAAGCCCATGTGGTTTGAAACTTGCCCTGAGAAAGATGCGGCGCATGTTGGATTGAGTATTGGATAGCTGTCGTATTAAATATTAAGATTCCCTTAACAAAGATGACGTAAATGGCTCATAGCGCATGCGTATTGACACTTGCCCTTAGGAATTTACATCCCACGTCAAAACAACAAGAACCCGCTCCCCTATGGACCACACTACACGCGACACAGATGAAGGAAAGGGGTAAGTATCAGTGATCTTGTGGTTTTACAAAAAAGAGGAAGAAAAAGTGGAGGATGTTTTGTAGGGTTCTATTCCCCCCAAAAAAACACAAAAATCCTATGGCTAATAAAATCCTCACATTTGTTTTATCCTTGTGTATATACTAGTAGTGTTTTTAACCTCCAGTAGCCATGACTAAGGAGCGATTCCGGCTCCGTAACGCGTAGGCTTTTTGGAACCTAGCACAATGGACATTTTTATGAAAATGTAACCTTACCTCAATAAAAGTTACATTTTATATCATTATCTGAATGTGGCACGATGCTGGGAATCCCATTGTTTGTATTTCTCCATTACACGCTTCCATCAGGGGAACACGTGAATCCACCAGGAGCCATCATATCTTTTGTTCCGGGTAGCAGTGACAAAGTAAGTGAATTGGACTTTATTTTTATGAGTTTCTTGGATGACATTTTGTATCATATACACACTGGGCTGTTTGCACCCTGTTTTTTCTTTCCAACTGATAAACCTCTGACTTGTATTCGATGTATAATAATATTTTTTTGTTCCTGCGTGTCAATGACCTTTTCTTGACCTTTAAACGCGTGTTCTAAAAATGTGTAAAGTAATAAAATAGTCATCTAGTTATATTACACAATAGAAATTACACATCAGTCTTATAAACCAATAAAAAGCCAGAAGGTCATTCACATTCCAAAAACATGTTCATCCTCCAGCCAGAAAAATATTCACCAGTAACAGCGCAAATGATGTTTTTTTGGTTTCTTTGGAGAGGGGGGACTGTAAAACGGATAGATACTAAAGATGTTTACTTGTCCCGTGTCTGCTGCGCATATTTTCCCACAAGGTGTGGATGGGATTCACTACAATCCCATCCTCTTTGCAAGGACTGTAAAGCTGTCATGGCCAAACTGACCCGTGCACGCAACATGGGGTCCCGGCCTATGGGTCACTTCGCTACATCTGTAACTTACATTTTCCAATTTTGAATATTTGATACATTTGAACATACCAATGAAAATGTACCAGCTAGATGAAGAGCATGCTATGTACAGTAGGGTAGATTTACTATTGGGAATATAAATAGGGATAAGTGAATTGAATGGCAATGAAGTGGGTTTGATACTTGGAGGACCAGATGACTCTACTTTCTTATCTAGAGATGAGCGAGTAGGTATTCAATCGAATACTACAGTATTTGAGATACTCGTACTCGATCGAACACTACTAGCTGTTCGAAGTTTAAGGTTCGATGCAGAACCAGCGTTGATTGGCAGAATGCTATACATTCTGCCAATCAACGCTGGTTCTTCTCTTACCTTTAGAAGTCTTCTCCGTGCAGCATCCCCGCGGCGTCTTCCGGGTGGAATTCACTCTGCCTAGGCATCTGGCCTGGGCAGAGCCAACTGCGCATGCGCGGGCATGCCCCCGCATGCGCAGTCAGCTCTGCTCAGGCGTCGGGCCGGACCGCGGGCATGCCCCCGCATGCGCAGTCAGCTCTGCTCAGGCGTCGGGCCGGACCGCGCATGCGCAGTCACCTCTGCCTAGGCCCCGATGCCTAGGCAGAGTGAATTCCAGCCGGAAGACGCCGCGGGGGCGCTGCGCCAGGAGAAGACTTCAAGGAGAACCCAGCCTGACCGTCACTCATGGACTTGGTAAGTATAATGTTATCGAATTTTGCGTACCCCTGAAACGAGCATTTCCCCCCATAGACTATAATGGGGTTTGAAATCCGTTCAAACAGTCGAACAGTGTGCGGCTGTTCGAATCGGATTTCGAACCTTGGACATTTTGGTGTTTGCTCATCTCTATTCTTATCCAGTCTTTTTCCCCATCATTATCTGGCCTCTTTCTGCTTCCCAGTTGATGTCAACCCTAGGATACCTCTAAGGCTTATGATTGGGTGTCAGAGTGTACGCAGAGCTCATTAACCTCTGACATCACACAGGATGGTGATGTCACCCTTGTTGTTTTAGTCTCTCCCCTATTTGGCCACTAAGCCCTGCCTGCATCTTGGCCCTATGCTTCGCCTCTGCTGTAGCAAGTGGCAAATAGATTAGGTTAATGTCCTCATCTGTTGTTCCCTAGTTGTGCTGGATTGTGAGCTGCTGCTCTCCAGCTCGGTCGGGCCCCATTCTTAACCTGGCACCTGCACTGCGGCAATATGTACACCCGCATGCCAGCTCATAGTTGTGATATATTTCTCCCCATCATTTACGTCAAATTGCTGACATTAATGATTGCTGACACTGCGACAATGTGCTTGGGGGTTCATCAAATACAGAAATAATCTTCATACAGTGATCAGAAGGCGAAAACACTGAAATGAAGATCAATTCCTGAGTGAGTCTGTACTCCTATACTATGCATGTAATGGGATACCTCCTAATTCCCCAAATCTATCCTCTACATGCAATGTATTACATCTTAGTGTTGGTCTGGTCAATGGTATCCACATAATGGAGGAGGAGTAAATCAGCAGACAATAATCCTACAGACCGCCCTGTGAGTGTTTCACCACAATATATTACTAGGAAAAAAATGAGAAGGAAGGATTGCACATTAACTTTTATTACGCGAGAACCTTTATAACCCCTATGGAACGGCAACGAAGGTTTCCATTATATGGTGTAACCCTGACCTGAGCGATGGCCTCCCTGCCCCTAATTCTGAGCCTTCTCTCGGCTCTTGCAGCAACAAGTAAGTTTTCTGAATAATTAACATTTTTTTTTTATGAATGTATCAATATTTTTATTGTCAATTCTAAAGATAATATCTCAGTCTGTTTTGGTCTCCGTTCCTCCTCTTCACGAAGCTTCTATACCTCTGTCTCAAATGCTGCAAAATGAATGTGTTGGCAAACAGTATCAATGATGAATGTTCTGACTGTGTGATGTCTCTTTAGGTGACGCTCTCTCGTGTTTACAATGTTCCTCTACAATCTCCCCATGTAGAGGTGTCAGTGCGCCTTGTCCTTCCGGCTATCTCTGTGGATCCTCCTACACAGAAACCACTGTTGGTGAGTTTTCTAAGTAATTTTTTTTAATAGAGTTTCAAAGGGGTTTCGAGATTTGTTTGCAAATATTTACAAGGTTTGCCTATGAGTTTCGGATTGGACCAAACTCGTTCGATCAGAACAGGAAATACTACCCAGGTGAGGTGTGAACAAAAAAAAAAAACATATCGTCAAGTCTTCCTGGGACGCTTGATATCGGAGAAGATGCCAGAAGAGACCACAAGGGTCCATGGGTGATGACTGGTCAACGTAAAAGAAGACTAGACACCCAAGAGATGTGGGGATAGGTGAGTATCAGTGGATTTTTTTGGCTTGATTTTTTTTTTTTGTCATTATACATAGCATTTGTAGGTAGCAAGCATCAAAATTTTGCACTGAAGACAAAATTGTAGATAAACCCAACTCTATACTAACCAGTTTATACATTTGATTTTTTTTCCATTAAACTTTTTAAATTTTCACAACCGTAAAAACAAGAAATCCAATGCACACATAGCATAAATATTCTGCAACACTACATTGACTCTAGAAGATGAGAGAATTCCACACAGATGAGAGAAAACACAGATGAGTGAGATTCGGGAAGCTGGAGGAGATAGAATCTACTCTATACAAATATAGGTGGATTCCCTCCCACCAGGTACCACCAGGTGCACCGTCCTTCCAGCTCCCAGCACTATAGACTACATAAATCTATAAAATTAACAACATAACAATAAAAATCATCCAGGAGTAAACTTTGATCACAAACCCTCAAAAAGACAACACACCACATGGATACATTTCTCTCCATTCTTGACACTGTCCTCCCAGCTTCCAATAACAAAACCAATATGGTGACCTCCACCTCTCTCCTCCATATTTAAACCTATAGCAATAAACTACATGCCACTATACACACAAACCAAACACACATAAATAGTATGTACACCATCAACCTGAAAGAGGAAGACCTCCATATATATTATATAAATATAGGTAGATCCCCTCCCACCAGGTGCACCATCCTCCTAGCTTGCAACAAGGAAACTCTCAACTCAAATAAACCTCTCACCCCCATCACATCTTGATAGAACTCCCCTAACGACAAGTCATTTAATTGATTTCCCCCAATTCCATTACCCACCCAACCTGGCTGGGGGAGAAAAAAAACCCACAACGTATACAATAAGACAAACCAAAAATACAGCAAGAATTCCAGTAATTTTATTCTATAAACATCAGAACTCTCAATACTTTTGTAACGTCGGCCTCATTTGCTTTGTAATGTTAACAATGAATTCCATGATCAGAATTTTCTTTACTAGATAGTTGCTCCCTCCCATTGATGGATTCACCGTATAGAATTATTCCCTTGCTATTATCAGTAGAGCGATACATAAGATTTTATATTTGATTACATTTTTTTTGCGTTCTCTCCGGAGATATCACCCGTGTCAGCTAATACAGCTCATGTGAACACTAAATATTTCTTCGATCTTATCTAATTTCCATTCCATCCCCAAATTTTGTATTAATGTTCGTCTCATCGCACCTCTCATAACTATTATAAATTCTCCTCTCCGAATTACATTCATCAATAAAGTAATAAAGTCTATGACCCATAAAAAAAAAAACTGATAAACTTTGAGATGCAGCAAATAAAAGTTTATATCTCCAGTATATCCCAAGTGCCCATAATCTTTCCCCATTTTTGTGTAGCCTTAACCCCTTCCTGAATACAGTGACAGCTCTATTCATCCGGGCAGTGTGCGGCAAGCCCACGGACCCCATTATAGTTTATGGGGTCTGTGTACTTTTATAGCATAGCGCATGCAATTGCGCTTGTATTCCGTTCGGGGGTCTCCATGCGGACTCCTTCCGGACGGAATACATACGCAGATGTGAACCAGGCTTGAGCCTTACCTCCTAATGAAGCCGTAATGGTGAAACGTGCGTCGTGGAATGTTTGTTCATGGTAAGGAGAAGTCTTTGATTCTCTTTGAGCTTATCTTGTGCACCCTTCTTTCCTCATGTCTTTTAATATAGTGATGCAACTTTTCACTTTAACCACTTCAGTACCGGGCCAATTTGTGCTCCAGGACCAGACACATTTTCGGGTTTATTTTGTATGTGCGATTTTGAGGGCTGTAACATTTTTGCCGTATGTCTCATTCAACTAATTTTTGCGTCTTTTTTCGGGGACACATAGGGCTTTATTTTTATGTTTTTATTTTCGAATGTGTTTTAATTTTTTTTTTTATATCCGGGAAAATATAAACATAAGGAGGGAAATTGTGTCTGGTTTTCACTTTATTATTATTATTATTTTTTTTATTTAATAACAGTGTCACTGAAAAACTTTATAATATAGTTTTTCCCCTTTAAGGTAATTTTTATTTTGTATGGTGTTGTCGGCGGTGGGGCTATAACCTTTAATAATGGGGTTGTATTAGCATATTTTTTTTTTTTTTTTAATTATTTTATTTTAATTTTTTTTAAACTTTTTTATTTTATTTTATTTTTTTCAGATTGTGCCCCCATAAGGTGATAAGAGACCTTTGGGGACATCTGATCAATTTTTTTTTTTGTACTGAAGGCTGATTTCCCCTATAACTGGGGCTGGTACATTTAGCCTCAATTGTAGGAGGAATCCAGCCTCCTGTACACTGTATACAGAGCTTACTGAGCTGATCTGGTCCTTTAGGACCCAGCAGCTCTTGTAAGACACTGAGCCTGGCGGATCACGTGACCGCCGGGTCAGAGGGCAGCCGCATCATGGCTGCGCCCATAGCCGTGTATACAGCGCTCATTAAGCGCTGTATACACAGCGATCGAGAAGGCAGGGAAGGGAATAAACCTTCCCTGCCCTCTCTTTGGGAGCTCTGGCTGAAGTTACAGCCGGCTCCCAGTTTCAGCAGCTGCACGATCTCCATGCAGCTGCTGTGTTCTGATTGGACGTACTGGTACGTCCTGTCAGAACTAGGCAACCACTATCCAGACGTTTATAGTCTATGGGCGGTCCGGAAGTGGTTAACCCTTTACTAATATATGACTATGTGGTCTTGTCTTTCATGTATCATGCAATTCAGCAGCACTGGCTCCCTTCTTTGTATTTCTCCTTTCAAGTTATGTCTTTTGAAGAGATTGTTTTTTATGTATTTTCAAATAAAATATTTCATATTTTTTATACATTTTGTGCTTCTGCTTTGACAATGTTTTTCTTATATCTTCTTAGAATTCACCATGGTATTTAAAATGCCTTAGTTTGCATGTGTGTATAAATAACCTTTGCTGTGTTTGACTTAGAGACCTACAAATTTAATAGATAGGTTCCTAGGAGTCCTAAGAGTATTCTACACTATGTTTTATAGATAGGTTCCTAGGAGTCCTAAGAGTATTCTACACTATGTTTTATAGATGGGTTCCTAGGAGCCCTAAGAGTATTCTACACTATGTTTTATAGATAGGTTCCTAGGAGTCCTAAGAGTATTCTACACTGTTTTATAGATAGGTTCCTAGGAGCCCTAAGAGTATTCTACGCTATGTTTTATAGATAGGTTCCTAGGAGTCCTAACAGTATTCTACACTATGTATTATAGATAGGGTCCTAGGAGTATTCTACACTGTTTTATAGATAGGTTCCTAGGAGTATTCTACACTATGTTTTATAGCTAGGTTCCTAGGAGTCCTAAGAGTATTCTACACTATGTTTTATAGATAGGGTCCTAGGAGTATTCTACACTGTTTTATAGATAGGTTCCTAGGAGTATTCTACACTATGTTTTATAGCTAGGTTCCTAGGAGTCCTAAGAGTATTCTACACTATGTTTTATAGATGGGTTCCTATGAAGCCTAAGAGTGTTCTACACTATGTTTTATAGATAGGTTCCTAGGGGTCCTAAGAATAATCATATAATAAGAGACACTTCCCCACAGATTACAGCTGGTTTCCTCGATATCAACTGGGGACAGTTTGAGATCATCTTCTTGCAAGAAGCCGTTATAAGCAGACTATATATATATATATGTAAATGAAATGTTTGCTTTGTTTATTTGCAGGTGGGAGGAGATACAATTATGTTAAGGGATGTGCATTACCATCGGAATGTAACTTCAAAGGGAGCATAAGCATGCTTGAAGGAATTACCAGGTTGGCCATTTCATGCTGCAGCACTGACAACTGTGATTCTACTCCTCCTCCATGTAAGTTAACCACTTTTGCCTTCTTACATACCTTAGTTATTTCTGCTGTAAGGGGATTGCTATTCCCCAGTAGTTGCTGGTGAACCCTGGGGGGAGCGGCACAACAAGACAGTGAGCCCTAAGCTGAAACCCCCCCCCCCCATCCCTGCCTACTTGCCTGAACTGTCCTAGGTGACAGATGAAAACTGGGTGGCAAAACCCTTCCTAAATATAGGCAATGACACAGAACGCAGACAACACAAACAACAACAAAAGGGAGGTTAGCCAGCCAAAGGGTTGGTAGGAGTTGAGCAATGCACTACAGAATTGGAATCCAAGAGAATAGTCGAAGGTAGAGCCAGAGGTCAGGAATAAGAATACACATAAGAAAACAACAAGAGTAAATAGCCAGCATGCACAAGGCAATAACAAGCACCAATGTGAATGTGAACAAACAATAAATTGGAGGAGGAACCTGCCCCAGACCTGATAGGAAGATAGGCTGTGAATCACACAGGTAAGGCTAAGATTAACTATTCGAGTGGGCAGAGTGAAACCGGGGTGAAGGTGATGGGTGTAGTGGAAAATCAATTACAGTGTGACGATATCGGTAGACACAACTGGAATAAGCCAGGCACAATTAAAAATAGTAAGGTTGTAGTCCATGGTGCAACTTGAAGTGTGGATCACAAGGTGGTAATTCAGTGGAGAATAGAAACAGTCTGGGAAAGGCAGTTCTGATGAGCAGAAGACTGGAACAAGTCACAATACAGCAAAGGCTGGACTGCCTCATTAGTATAAATCTAGATCTAATATAGATTGCTCAACCCGAACTGAGATCCCATGTTACGGAAAAAAATGATTTTTCTGTTGCAGATTTTGCTCGTTTTTTTTTTTTTTTTTAGCCAAACCCAGTAGTTGTTACAAAAGGATGGGAAATATATTGAAGGTCTTATACTCCTACCTTCTGCTCAATCCATTCCTGGTTTTGGCTAAAAAAAAAAAAAAAATGAAACAAAATCTGCAACAAGAGAAGCTGCTTTTCCACAACGTGGGGTGTCAGCCTAAAGTCTGATGTCCTGATCTGTGGTAGGATCAGAACAATAGACTGAAAAATGAAAATAAAGATAAATGTAGACACTACATATTCCATCATTTTGCAAGCTTTTTAGTCTGCTGGTCCAAAAATGGATTTTGATATTTAGGGTTGGGAGATAGATCATTGTTCCTCTACAATAAGAAAAATCAGCTTTTGCCTTACTGATAAAGAACTCATATGTGAACTCAGTCAACTCAACTCAACTTATGGTCTGCATGTTACGAAGTAAGTTCTCTTTTTGCTTTCCTCTTTCTCTTCTTTGGTTCTAGTACCACCGATAAGCTCTAACCCCAATGGAGTGGTCTGCCGATCCTGCATATCTACTGACTCTACCTGGTGCTACACGTCAGATACTATACAATGCACAGGGGAGGAGAATAAGTGTCTTCTCCAGACATCAAAAGTAACAGGTACCATAAATATATATTTTTTTCAGATTGGTTTCACACAATTGTCACTGCAGTTTGAGATGAATCTTTTAGCCATGGGGTAGAATGTAAGATGATGGGTACATAGACACTTCCAGGACTCCTCCTCCAAAGGGCAAAGGTCACACCAAATTTCTTCATCTTTCTTATGGCTAATATTGTGTTAAATAAAAGTCGTTATGTGTATCTTTGCAGGATTATACCAATCTTCATTAGCCATTCGAGGGTGTGCAACAAAGTCCTTCTGCGACCTTGGCAGCCAGTCTTCCACCTCTCAAGGATCAACAACTAAAACCAAGTTTATCTGCACCAATGGTGGTCGCAGTGTCCACAGCGTTGTCCTAACTCCAGCCATTGTGTGTCTTCTACTAGTAAAATTCTTCTTCTAAGAATTAGGAAACAGTGAAATCCTGCCCTGTCTAATTTTGTAACTTGATTGGTTTCTATCTGTTGGCTCCCCAAGTGGACCCAATGAACAGAAACCCAAGCACAAGTGTGAACTTAGAGTAAGGAAGGAACAGTTGCGGTGGCATTCACTTTTGCTGGAAATACAGTGGAAACCAATGGATTGAAGCCCAAGAAAAACACCCCGATGGCGCTCACAATGTCTTCAACACTCAAGTGAATGAAAATAATACCGTTTATTGATTACGCTTTTCGAGGTTTTTTGTGTTTAGATACAAATACGACCTCTTCATCAGATCTAGTTATATTAACAATAAAAAACAGAACAGAATACCAAAAATAAATATATGTACATCGCATTAAAAATGAATCAATGTGTAACTCCATTGTAATATGTATGCATAGGAAAAATTGTATCTTTCAGATGTTTGCACACAATTATAGACACTCATTTATATACATAATACATATCAATAAATATTTTATAGCCCCAGATGTCTATACTGGATCATTCAGCATAAACTCATGTATATAATACAGAAATATTTCATAGTCACAGGGGTATAGGGAGGATAATTGGTATAAAACTAGTGCATAAAATTAGGTGTATAAGGGACTTTAAATGCTCCTAGAACTCATTAGGTCAAGGTATAAAAAAGCCATATTAGAGAATTCCCAGGTTCTTACTAGAGATGAGCGAGTAGTATTTGATCGAGTAGGTATTCGATCGAATACTACGGTATTCGAAATACTCGTACTCGATCGAGTACCACTCACTATTCGAATGTAAAAGTTTGATACAGAACCAGCATTGATTGGCCGAATGCTATACAGTCGGCCAATCAACGCTGGTTCTTCTCCTACCTTTAGAAGTCTTCTCTGTGCAGCTTCCCCGCGGCGTCTTCCGGCTCTTCATTCACTCTGCCAGGCATCGGACCTGGGCAGAGCCGACTGCGCATGTCTGCTTGTAGTGCTTGTAGTGCGGGTATGCACAGTCGGCTCTGCCCAGGCCTGATGCCTGGCAGAGTGAATTCAGAGCCGGAAGACACCACGGGGGACACTGCACAGAGAAGACTTCTCGGAGGATCCAGCCCGACCCTCACTCGTGGACTTAGTAAGTATAATTTGATTGAATGTTGCCTACCCCTGAAATGAGCATTTTCCCCCCATAGACTATAATAGGGTTCGATATTCGATTCGAGTAGTCGAATTGAGGGGCTACTCGAAACGAATATCGAACCTCGGACATTTTGCTGTTCGCTCATCTCTAGTTCTTACCTCAAATGTTGTAGCAGGAATGTATGCTGTGTGTTTCTTTCCTGCTCGTGTGCCGATAAATAGTGTTTGAAAGCGCGCGTATGGCGCGTGTTTCATCCCAGCCTGGTACTCACAGCGAGGTCTGGAATAGATGCACATACGTAATAAGATGTTCGCTCGATTGAGCCAGCGGCCGGCGGGCTGTGCTTGTATGCGCATGCGCACTTACGTGTAAGAGATCGCCCGGCTTCAGAAAGCGCTGAACTAATGCTTTCTGCCAAGTCTCATATATGTCTGATAGGATCTGGGATAATTAATAGAAGAGATTCTTACTACATGGCCAATGTTGTATAAAGCATTAGATAAACCTTTCATTTGTACATATATGCATCATTACTATAAAAAATACTATAAAGGACCATAATAATTTATGACAATTAAAATATGAAGTACTAAGAATTAGAGATGAGCGAGTACTATTCTATCGAGTAGCTATTCGAATGAATACTATGGTATTGGAAATACTCGTACTTGTTCGAATACTATGACTATTGGCAGTAAAGATTTGATTCGGAACCAGCGTTGATTTGCCAAATGCTAGTATAGCATTCGGCAAATCAACTCTAGTTCTGCAGCAGGCTCGTCCTTACTAGTCGGGAGAGCTGGCAGCTTGCGTTTATGCGGGAGCTGACTTTTTCTCAAAGGAATGCATTGACCAGCATTGATCGGCCAGTGTACAGCATTCAGCCAACCCATGCTGGTTCTGCTGGAGGCTCGTCTGTGAGGAGGCGGAGTCTAAGACTGGACCACAGCATAACTTAAAATCTGGCAAATTCTGAGTTCATGTTTGGAATCAGCGTGCTCATTTTAGTATAAATCACATGTTTCTCTCTCAGTAGCAAAATCGTTGCGTGGTGTTATTTATCAGACGCTTCCACCAAGTGATCCATAGGGTTTCTGAGGATTTTACTATGGTAAGATCATCCATGAAAAAGTGAAAACCCCTTAGCGTCTGGTAACTTTTGTTAAGGCTCCATAGCTCTCCACCGGTATTTGCTGACAATACATCACCATTGTAACCTGGTCATGCTTGACTATTCAACCAATATAGAATTGTTTCTGGACTTTTTTAGGACTATTGTTAGAGATGAGCGAACAGCGTTCTATTGAACACATGTTCGATCGGACATCACGCTGTTCCCTCTGTTCGATTAGAATCGAACACCACGTGGAAAACTCTAAAAAAAAAAAAATTCGATTCCCCTCCCACCTTCCCTGGCGCTTTTTTTGCACCAATAACAGCGCAGGGGAGGAGGGACAGGAACTACGACAACGGGGGCATTGAAAAAATCGGAAAAAGTCAATGGCTGCCGAAAACATGTGACCTCCATTTTAGACGAATAGTGGATTTCAAATCCGGGTCATATGAGAATGTGAACTTTGTGACTATGAGACAGGGATAGCTGTACAGGCAGGGATAGCTAGGGAGAACCTTTATTTAGGGGGGAATGTTATTAAAAATAACTTTTTGGGGCTCTATCGGGTGTGTAATTGTGTTTTTTGTGAGATAAACTTTTTCCCATAGGAATGCATTGGCCAGCGCTGATTGGCCACAGAGTACAGAATTCGGCCAATCAGCGCTGGCTCTGCTGGAGGAGGCGGAGTCTAAGATCGCTCCAAACCAGTCTCCATTCTGGTCCGACCTTAGACTCCGCCTCCTCCAGCAGAACCAGCACTGATTGGCCGAATTCCGTACTCTGGCCAATCAGCGCTGGCCAATGCATTCTATTAGCGTGATGAAGTAGAGCTGAATGTGTGTGCTTAGCTCAACTACGCCAGTGGAGTAGTTGAACTAAGCACACACATTCAGCTCTGCTTCAATCAGCGCTGGCCAATGCATTCTATTAACGTGATGAAGCAGAGTGTGCACAAGGGTTCAAGCTACATCAGAGCCGAGGGTGCGCTTGAACCCTTGTGCACACTCTGCTTCATCACACTAATAGAATGCATTGGCCAGCGCTGATTGGCCAGAGTACGGAATTCGGCCAATCAGCGCTGGCTCGGCTGGAGGAGGCGGAGTCTAAGGTCGACCAGAATGGAGACTGGTGTGGAGCGATCTTAGACTCCGCCTCCTCCAGCAGAGCCAGCGCTGATTGGCCAGAGTACAGAATTCGGCCAATCAGCGCTGGCCAATGCATTCCTATGGGAAAAGTTAGCTTGCGACAATCGCAAGCTGACAGGGATTTCCATGTAATAAAGTGACTTTTATGCCCCCAGACATGCTTCCCCTGCTGTCCCAGTGTCATTCCAGGGTGTTGGCATCATTTCCTGGGGTGTCATAGTGGACTTGGTGACCCTCCTGAGACAGATTTGGGTTTCCCCCTTAACGAGTATATGTTCCCCATAGACTATAATGGGGTTCGAAACCCGTTCGAACAGTCGAACAGTAAGCGACTGTTCGAATCGAATTTCGAACCTCGAACATTTCGGTGTTCGCTCATCTCTAACTATTGTATATATTTGTCCATGCTCATGGATTTCCGCTTATGTCATCAACATAGTTTGCATATTTCTCTGGTGGTGGCTTAAATTCCTTTTTCTTCCTTCTTGTCAATGACTGTTGCGTGACCAATAAAATTTTGCTCTCAATAAAACGTTTTGCTCTATACATACTGACATAATACTTAACTAATTGTATTGTAAACCATAAACCATACAAACCCCTATAAATCAATAAATAGCTAAAAAAAAGAATATGTGTATTCAAAAAGTCAGCTGGTGTATGGCCTATTATAGAACGTAGACTTAGGCTGCATTCACACAGAGTAACGCCAGGCGTCATTTGTGTGTAATTTGTGTGTCTTTTACGGCCGTCATAAAACGTTTACATAGAGTTCTATAGGAAAAGACGGCCGTCATTTACGGCCGTCATTGTAATGACGGCCGTAAATGACGGCAGTAAATTACGGACGTCTTTTCCTATAGAACTCTATGTAAACGTTTGATGACGGCCGTAAAAGACACACAAATTACACACAAATGACGCCTGGCGTTACTCTGTGTGAATGCAGCTTATAACTTCCTGATATGAGTTCTCAGGCAGGGCTACATTGGCTCAATAAATGTTTCCTGGTGGCATAGTTTGACGTGCTGGAGAGCACATGCACGCTATGAGAGCTCCATCCAAACCCTGTCGTATGTAGAGAACAATTTCACCACCATATGGGGAAAACTTGTTCCAGAGGAGTCTTCCAGACCTTGCAAAAGGATACAGCATTGGAGATTTCCATTTCTATGTTCTTCCAGACCCTGCAGGAATCAAAGTAGTCCTCAGTGACTCTGGCATGGAAGTGCTGGCACCATCTTGGTCACCAGCTTGACTCCCTCATCGCCGTCTATATATAGTGTCTATGGACACTCCAAAATACCGACCTTGGCAGTACTGACTAAAATGTGTGGGTCTACAAGCACCCCCTTACCTACTATGGCCTTTCCTTGTCACTCCACACTTTAGTGGGCCACATTATTAGATACACAGCTAATCACATAGTATCACGTCAGAGGATTAGATACACTAACACTGATGCTACTAATACTGAGGCATCGCTGGCCCAACAGCAATGTTCTAAGATGGCACCTCCAGACTCAGAACACCTGGTTCAGTTTGCTAGGGGCCAAGGTATCATTGTATCTGTAAATGCTTCAGCAGCAAAACCAATCCAAATTGAAGAACTGGAATATTTTTAGTCTTTGGTTCTTTTAAGTCCTTGTATCCTCCATACAAGAGATCAAAAATTTGGCCGAGACTCATTCTCAGAGATGACTTCAATTGGCGGCACAACTGGATGATTTACAGAACAGAAACAGGCCAAATAAGATTGGGATTAAAGGGTTCCCAGAAGCCACTCCAACCTCAGAACTACTCTCTACTCTAAGGGTTCACAAGGAGATTTTTTTGTCAGGATTTTTAGGCCGTATCTGCCTCAAAAGAAGACGGCTCCCATTGAAATCAAGTGTTTTTTCCGGGAGCCAGCTTGTTCCGGCTTCCAGAAAAACAAGTGAGATGCTCATTCTTCAGGCCGTTTCACCTCGTGATTCGACCTGCAGTCACTTCCTTCTTCCGACTAGGCCCATTCATTGAGACTAATCCGGAGCGGAGTGTGGGACTGGATGCCGGCTAGCTGAGTGTGCACAAGGGTTCATGTACACCCTTGGCTCTGATGTAGCAGAGCCAAGGGTGCACAAGGGTTCAAGTGCACCCTCGGCTCTGCTACATCAGAGCCGAGGGTGCGCTTGAACCCTTGTGCACACTCGGCTCTGCTACATCAGAGCCGAGGGTGCGCTTGAACCCTTGTGCACCCTCGGCTCTGCTACATCAGAGCTGAGGGTGCACTTGAACCCTTGTGCACCCTCGACTCTGCTACATCAGAGCCGAGGGTCCGCTTGAACCCGTGTGCACACTCGGCTCTGAACCATCAGAGCCGAGTGTGCGTTTGAACACTTGTGTACACTCTGCTTCATCACGCTAATAGAATGCATTGGCCAGCGCTGATTCAAGCAGAGCTGAATGTGTGTGCTTAGCTCAACTACTCCACTGGCATAGTTGAGCTAAGCACACACATTCAGCACTGCTTCATCACGCCAATAGAATGCATACCGAGCGGTGGATTGCCTGTCATGTTCAGGCAGAGAGCAGGTCCTCTCCGTGCCTGCTCTCTGCTTGCTAACTCCGCTCCGCCATGTCCCCTTCGCTCCGCCCCCTTCGCTCCGCCCCACCCCCTCCACTACACCCCCTCCTCCCGGGGGGGGGGAGCTTTCTGTCGTCCGCCTCGGTCGGCAAAAAAGGCAGGTTCACCCCTGGGCCCCACGTTGCAGAAACATAGTGTTTTTGTTGCAGATTTTGCACGTTTTTTTGAGCCAAAACTAAGAATGGCTACAAAAGGAATGGGAAATACACTGCTCAAAAAATAAAGGGAACACTCAAATAATACCTCCTAGATTTGAATTATTAAAATATTCTCATTGAATACATTGTTCTGTACAAAGTTGAATGTGATAAGAACAAAATCATCAATGAACAATAAATTTATTAACCGATGGAGGCCTGGATTTGGAGTCACCCCCCAAAATTAAAGTGGAAAAACACACTACAGGCTGATCCAACTTTGATATATTGTCCTTAAAACATGTAAAAATGAGGCTCAGTATTGTGTGTGGCCTCCACGTGCCTGTATGACCTCCCTACAATGCCTGGGCATGCTCCTAATCCTTCAGTGTGTAGAAGTGTGTGCAGAAGCGCGTACTTAATCCTCTGGTGTGTGGGACTGTGTGCAGATGCGTGTATCTAATCCTCTGGCATGTGATACTGTGTGCTGATCTGTGTATCTAATCCTCTGATGCGTGTATCTCAGTTTGGATATCAGTGTTGTATTGTGCATGTGGAGTGACCGTGTGTATTGCAGTTGGAATATGAGTGAAAGACTTGCAGGTTTGTATTGGCTAAGGGGAGGGGGCATTGTGTTGGGAAAGCTATATCTCCAGAACGGTACGTCCGCGCGAGTTGGAGTCTCATTGTAAACCTTCCCGGATACCTGAAGTGTCTCTGTACCAAATTTGGTGAAGATCGGTCCAGTCGTTTGGTTTGCAATAGAGAACAGACAGACAGACAGAAATTCATTTTTATAATATAGAGAGATTGAGGCCAGCAAATGGGGAAATATACTGTGGGGGTCAGGTACTTTATGGGTTCCAGCAAAATGGATATTATACTGTGTAAGAGGGAGGCCTAAAATGATTGTTGTCAATGGTGTGGCACAAGTCCAGTCAATCACCACTGCAATGAATGACAAATTTGACCCCACCTACCCCACATTTATGGCATGTTGTGTTGTTTTTGCAGCTTTAATCATACTGTAGTGTTCTCTGTCAGTCTTGTTCACCAGTCACCACCTACTAATCCTCATTCCTGTTCTTCAAGGCTAAAAAAGCCAGCTGCACATACCATCATATACAGAAGAAGAAGAGCTGTCCGGGAGATGTTCTCCTTTTTCACTAATGTGATTCTACTTTCATTTTTTGTAAGAACAGGTGAGTCTTGATGGAAGAGTAATTTTTTATAAATGTTTTTCGCATCTTTTTCTTTTTATTATTTTGACTTAAATTGAAATAAAAAGCAGCTGAGATGTGTTTGTAGTGGTGTACAATACATGTAGTGTCCTCCTGATAACCAGCCATGATGTCCTTGTTGTGGTCAGGTTATCTTCTCATACACGTAGTGTCCCCTCTGATAATCAGCCATGATGTCCTTATCCTGCACACAGTATTATCCCACATAGTGGCCCTTGCAAACAGTATTATTCCCCATAGTGACCCCTGCACACAGTATTATGACCCCAGAGTATAATAATTGGAGACGTGGGGGAATAAAAACATAAAAAAAAACCCCTACTATTTCTTACCTGTCCCCCGGCTCCTACGCTGTTGGCCTCCGCTGCTGTCCTTCTGCAATGACGTCGGACGTCACATGACCCGGGACGCAGGCCAGGTTCATATGACGTCAGAGACGTCAGACAACAAGGAAGGAGGCCTGGCCAGGATTGTGGAGAGGTAAGTAACAGTGTTTTTATGTTTCTTACCTCTCCCGGGCCTCCGATCATTATACTCGGGGGTCCGAAAAGACCCCCAAGTATAATGATAGCCGCGGTAGCGGCTGTCACCGGGCCCCCAATGTCCCGGGCCCCGTGGCAGCCGCCTCTGCTGCTATGGTGGTAGTTACGCCACTGTGCTCAGGTGAATGTAAGGTCAGTTGTGCCACTGACTATTGTAAGACTAAGCTGCATACCAGGGACAGCCTCATCTTGCAGGGGGAACCATAACTGATCCCACTCAATGACCTATACTAAAGACAGACTGTCTGTCAAATGCTTTCTTATGTATTCTTATGTATTTTTAGGCAATTCCATCTCATGAATAGAATGCAAGTCTAGATCTGACTCTTCGTGTGCAGGTAGCAGTGTAACTTGTCCTTCTGGTTATGTCTGTGCATTTTCATATATGATAGTCACTATAGTTAAGTTACATTTGCAGGTGTAATATTTTTTGTTAGCCCTTTAATAGTTCAAAAAAAACAACAACAACAACAAAAAACTGTAATATAATACTACATGTTACTGGTGCTGGATTCCCTATAAATGCATCGGGTATGTCCAGATTTCAACTCAGATCTGCAAAGGGAGCAAAGGAGAAGGTAAGTGTAATGTGGAACGTGAAAGGCAGATGAAGGAGAGGACGGCATGACACTGGGGGCAGAGATGGAGGGGACATTAATCTGGGGGCAGAGATGTGGAGACATGAATCTGGGAGCAGAGATGGAGAGGACATGAATCTGGGTGCAGAGATGGAGAGGACATGAATCTGGGGGCAGAGATGGAGGGGACATGAATCTGAGGGCAGAGATGGAGGGACATGAATCTGGGGACAGAGATGGAGGGACATGAATCTGGGGGAAGAGATGGAGAGGTCATGAATCTGGGTGCAGAGATGGAGGGGACATGAATCTGGGGGCAGAGATGGAAAGGACATGAATCTGGGGGAAGAGATGGAGGGGGCATGAATCTGAGGGCAGAGATGGAGAGGACATGAATCTGGGGGCAGAGATGGAGAGGACATGAATCTGGGGGCAGAGATGGAAAGGACATGAATCTGGGTGCAGAGATGGAGGGGACATGAATCTGGGGGCAGAGATATGGGGACATGAATCTGGAGGCAGATATGGGGGGACATGAATCTGGGGGCAGAGATGGAGGGGACATGAATCTGGGGGCAGAGATGGAGGGGACATGAATCTGGGGGCAGAGATGGAGGGGACATGAATATGGGGCAGATATGGAGAGGACATGAATCTGGGGGAAGAGATGGGGGACATGAATCTGGGTGCAGAGATGGAGGGGGCATGAATCTGGGGGCAGAGATGGAGAGGACATGAATCTGGGGAAAGAGATGGGGGGACATGAATCTGGGGGCAGAGATGGAGGGGGCATGAATCTGGGGGCAGAGATGGAGGGGACATGAATCTGGGGGCAGAGATGGAGAGGACATGAATCTGGGGGCAGATATGGGGGGACATGAATCTGGGGGCGGTGATGGAGGGGGCATGAATTTGGGGGCAGAGATGGAGGGGACATGAATCTGGGGGCAGAGATAGAGAGGACATGAATCTGGGGGCAGAGATGGAAAGGACATGAATCTGGGTGCAGAGATGGAGGGGACATGAATCTGGGGGCAGAGATGGAGGGGACATGAATCTGGGGGCAGAGATGGAGGGGACATGAATCTGAGGGCAGAGATGGAGGGGACATGAATCTGGGGGACAGAGATGGGGGACATGAATCTGGGGGCAGAGATGTGGGGACATGAATCTGGGAGCAGAGATGGGGGGACATGAATCTGGGGGCAGAGATGAAGGGGACATGAATCTGGGGGGCAGAGATGGGGGGCATGAATCTGGGGGCAGAGATGGGGGACATGAATCTGGGGACAGAGATGGGGGACATGAATCTGGGGACAGAGATGGAGGGGACATGAAACTGGGGGCAGAGATGAGGGGGACATGAAACTGAGGGCAGATGAAGGGTGTATATGAAATTGGGGGAGAGATAGACGGGGGACATATAATTTACGGGTAACAGTAGGAGGATTATACTGTGTGCGGGCACATGAAAAATTAATGTGAATGGGTGGAGTCAACACAAAAGTGGGTGGGGCTAAATTTGCGGCACAATTTGTCCCTCTTTCAGTTGTTCAAAAGTTGGGAGGTATGCATATGGCTAAGAGTAAATGCATTCTTATTGTACATAGAGAAACTGCATGGTATTGGATAACCAGTAGGGGGAGCAATATATTTTTGACCCAAGATCTAATAGTGTTCAGCTGCCATGTGAAATGTGTTCTGCCTCCAAACGTGAGCAGGGATGGAACAGAGCAATGAGATATTACAAAATATTAGCCTTGAAAGTAGATAATTGGTCACACTTTCGATAGGATACATGTGTATGGATATCCACTTGGTTTTGGTCATTCACTTGAGTTGGTGGTATACTCTATAGCACACAATTCTTTTGGGGGTTTCACCTCTCTCAGGTCCTGTCCTATAGATAAAGTCCCCTAGAGTTCCCTAGACTCATAGTTGGGTGAAACCCAAGACGCTCTATGTAAGACCTCTCAATGTGACCTCTTCTTGGGGTTGACTTATACCATCACTAAAGCTCCATAATGTCATAATAGGTCATTTCTCCATCTGCTTCGATGCAATGACTTTGGAAAGACTTGCCCACCACTTATTTGGGGCGACCTTCTCCGTGATCTCCATACCAGTTATCTGCATTGCCTTTGCGATATGTTACCCAGGCTTCTGTATTACCAATTGTCTAAACTCACTCTACATTTTCTAGATTCATTTTTAGGGAAGAAGACCTTTGCAGCTTTTGTCAGGCAGTGCGCACTGCCATCGACGTGTGGAATGAGCGGAAGTGGAAGTTCGTCCAAGGGAACCATCAGGATGGTCATTTCATGTTGCTTCAGTGATGGCTGTACTCCTAGTCTTCCTTCGTGTATGTCCAGCTCTATTTTCTAATTAGACTTCTACCATAGTGGTAAGGATTAGGGCAAGTTAGTATAACTTACAGCAGTGCTACTACACCATACACTCGCAGTAGCAGATTATGTGTCCATACCCATTTAATGAGATAAAACAACTCCAATCAAACGTGTATGGGGCAGACTGACTATCCACTAGACATCAAATGGACTTACTCTACTAATATAGTCATGGCCGATCTGCAAGGCTGATATTTATAGCGGAGTCATGGGAGCTAAAGTATCTGCCGACATGTCTATGGCAACTTTGCTAAAAGGGAAGCCATCAACATAAGAAATTGTAGGTGGGGGCTTCTTACATGTTGGGCCCAGGAGCCTCAATTAACTTTTTAGCTGAAAACTGACTTTTTTTTTTTTTTTGTGGTTGCTTTTATACAGTCTAATATTTAATATTTTAATATTTAATATATAATTTAATATTTAATATTTGTCTATGTTCCCTCCATCGGTGCAGTACCAGAAATCAGCAATGTTCCCAATGGTCTAGTCTGCCGATCCTGTCTTTCTATATTCACCACCTGGTGCTACTCTTCAGAGACCGCACGTTGCACCGGAAATGACAATATGTGTCTTCTAATGACGACAGAAACAAGAGGTGAATCTGAGAAAATCTGAAATGTAGCAAAATATTATCAAAATAAGACAATGTATTTCTGTATACCCCAGAGCAGCGCTCACTATTCTGCTGGTACAGTCACTGTGTACATACATTACATTACTTATCCTGTATTATACTCCAGAGCTGCACTCACTATTCTGCTGGTACAGTCACTGTGTACATACATTACATTACTTATCCTGTATTATACTCCAGAGCTGCGCTCACTATTCTGCTGGTGCAGTCACTGTGTACATACATTACATTACTTATCCTGTATTATACTCCGTAGCTGTGCTCACTATTCTGCTGGTACAGTCACTGTGTACATGCATTACATTACTTATCCTGTATTATACTCCAGAGCAGCGCTCACTATTCTGCTGGTACAGTCACTGTGTACATACATTACATTACTTATCCTGTATTATACTCCAGAGCAGCGCTCACTATTCTGCTGGTACAGTCACTGTGTACATACATTACATTACTTATCCTGTATTATACTCCGTAGCTGTGCTCACTATTCTGCTGGTACAGTCACTGTGTACATGCATTACATTACTTATCCTGTATTATACTCCAGAGCTGCGCTCACTATTCTCCTGGTGCAGTCACTGTGTACATACATTACATTACTTATCCTCTATTATACTCCAGAGCTGCACTCACTATTCTGCTGGTACAGTCACTGTGTACATGCATTACATTACTTATCCTGTATTATACTCCAGAGCTGCGCTCACTATTCTGCTGGTGCAGTCACTGTGTACATACATTACATTACTTATCCTGTATTATACTCCAGAGCTGTGCTCCCTATTCTGCTGGCACAGTCACTGTGTACATACATTACATTACTTATCCTCTATTATACTCCAGAGCTGCACTCACTATTCTGCTGGTACAGTCACTGTGTACATGCATTACATTACTTATCCTGTATTATACTCCAGAGCTGCGCTCACTATTCTGCTGGTGCAGTCACTGTGTACATACATTACATTACTTATCCTGTATTATACTCCAGAGCTGCACTCACTATTCTGCTGGTACAGTCACTGTGTACATACAGTACATTACATTACTTATCCTGTATTATACTCCAGAGTTGCACTCACTATTCTGCTGGTGCAGTCACTGTGTACATACATTACATTACTTATCCTGTATTATACTCCAGAGCTGCACTCACTATTCTGCTGGTGCAGTCACTGTGTACATACATTACATTACTTATCCTGTATTATACTCCAGAGCTGCGCTCACTATTCTGCTGGTGCAGTCACTGTGTACATACATTACATTACTTATCCCGTACTGATCCTGAGTTGCATCCTGTATTATACTCCAGAACTGCGCTCACTATTCCGCTGGTACAGTCACTGTGTACATACATTACATTACTTATCCTGTATGATCCTGAGTTACATCCTGTATTATACTCTAGAGCTGCACTCACTATGCTGCTGGTACAGTCACTGTGTACATACATTACATTACTTATCCTGTATTATACTCCAAAGCTGCACTCACTATTCTGCTGGTACAGTCACTGTGTACATACAGTACATTACATTACTTATCCTGTATTATACCCCAGAGCTGCGCTCACTATTCTGCTGGTACAGTCACTGTGTACATACATTACATTACTTATCCTGTATTATACTCCATAGCTGCGCTCACTATTCTGCTGTACAGTCACTGTGTACATACATTACATTACCTATCCTGTATTATACCCCAGAGCTGCGCTCACTATTCTGCTGGTACAGTCACTGTGTACATACATTACATTACTTATCCTGTATTATACTCCAGAGCTGCGCTCACTATTCTGCTGGTGCAGTCACTGTGTACATACATTACATTACTTATCCTGTATTATACTCCAGATCTGCGCTCACTGTTCTGCTGGTGCAGTCACTGTGTACATACATTACATTACTTATCCCGTACTGATCCTGAGTTGCATCCTGTATTATACTCCAGAGCTGCGCTCACTATTCCGCTGGTACACTCACTGTGTACATACATTACATTACTTATCCTGTATGATCCTGAGTTACATCCTGTATTATACTCCAGAGCTGCACTCACTATGCTGCTGGTACAGTCACTGTGTACATACATTACATTACTTATCCTGTACTGATTCTGAGTTAAATCCTGTATTATACTCCAAAGCTGCGCTCACTATTCTGCTGGTACAGTCACTGTGTACATACAGTACATTACATTACTTATCCTGTATTATACCCCAGAGCTGTGCTCACTATTCTGCTGGTACAGTCACTGTGTACATACATTACATTACTTATCCTGTATTATACTCCATAGCTGCGCTCTCTATTCTGCTGTACAGTCACTGTGTACATACATTACATTACCTATCCTGTATTATACCCCAGAGCTGCGCTCACTATTCTGCTGGTACAGTCACTGTGTACATACATTACATTACTTATCCTGTATTATACTCCAGTGCTGCACTCACTATTCTGCTGGTGCAGTCACTGTGTACATACATTACATTACTTATCCTGTATTATACTCCAGAGCTGCGCTCACTATTCTGCTGGTACAGTCACTGTGTACATACATTACATTACTTATCCTGTATTATACTCCAGTGCTGCACTCACTATTCTGCTGGTGCAGTCACTGTGTACATACATTACATTACTTATCCTGTATTATACTCCAGAGCTGTGCTCCCTATTCTGCTGGCACAGTCACTGTGTACATACATTACATTACTTATCCTCTATTATACTCCAGAGCTGCACTCACTATTCTGCTGGTACAGTCACTGTGTACATGCATTACATTACTTATCCTGTATTATACTCCAGAGCTGCGCTCACTATTCTGCTGGTGCAGTCACTGTGTACATACATTACATTACTTATCCTGTATTATACTCCAGAGCTGCACTCACTATTCTGCTGGTACAGTCACTGTGTACATACAGTACATTACATTACTTATCCTGTATTATACTCCAGAGTTGCACTCACTATTCTGCTGGTGCAGTCACTGTGTACATACATTACATTACTTATCCTGTATTATACTCCAGAGCTGCACTCACTATTCTGCTGGTGCAGTCACTGTGTACATACATTACATTACTTATCCTGTATTATACTCCAGAGCTGCGCTCACTATTCTGCTGGTACAGTCACTGTGTACATACATTACATTACTTATCCTGTATTATACTCCAGAGCTGCGCTCACTATTCTGCTGGTGCAGTCACTGTGTACATACATTACATTACTTATCCTGTATTATACTCCAGAGCTGCGCTCACTATTCTGCTGGTGCAGTCACTGTGTACATACATTACATTACTTATCCCGTACTGATCCTGAGTTGCATCCTGTATTATACTCCAGAGCTGCGCTCACTATTCCGCTGGTACAGTCACTGTGTACATACATTACATTACTTATCCTGTATGATCCTGAGTTACATCCTGTATTATACTCTAGAGCTGCACTCACTATGCTGCTGGTACAGTCACTGTGTACATACATTACATTACTTATCCTGTATTATACTCCAAAGCTGCACTCACTATTCTGCTGGTACAGTCACTGTGTACATACAGTACATTACATTACTTATCCTGTATTATACCCCAGAGCTGCGCTCACTATTCTGCTGGTACAGTCACTGTGTACATACATTACATTACTTATCCTGTATTATACTCCATAGCTGCGCTCACTATTCTGCTGTACAGTCACTGTGTACATACATTACATTACCTATCCTGTATTATACCCCAGAGCTGCGCTCACTATTCTGCTGGTACAGTCACTGTGTACATACATTACATTACTTATCCTGTATTATACTCCAGAGCTGCGCTCACTATTCTGCTGGTGCAGTCACTGTGTACATACATTACATTACTTATCCTGTATTATACTCCAGAGCTGCGCTCACTATTCTGCTGGTGCAGTCACTGTGTACATACATTACATTACTTATCCCGTACTGATCCTGAGTTGCATCCTGTATTATACTCCAGAGCTGCGCTCACTATTCCGCTGGTACACTCACTGTGTACATACATTACATTACTTATCCTGTATGATCCTGAGTTACATCCTGTATTATACTCCAGAGCTGCACTCACTATGCTGCTGGTACAGTCACTGTGTACATACATTACATTACTTATCCTGTACTGATTCTGAGTTAAATCCTGTATTATACTCCAAAGCTGCGCTCACTATTCTGCTGGTACAGTCACTGTGTACATACAGTACATTACATTACTTATCCTGTATTATACCCCAGAGCTGTGCTCACTATTCTGCTGGTACAGTCACTGTGTACATACATTACATTACTTATCCTGTATTATACTCCATAGCTGCGCTCACTATTCTGCTGTACAGTCACTGTGTACATACATTACATTACCTATCCTGTATTATACCCCAGAGCTGCGCTCACTATTCTGCTGGTACAGTCACTGTGTACATACATTACATTACTTATCCTGTATTATACTCCAGTGCTGCACTCACTATTCTGCTGGTGCAGTCACTGTGTACATACATTACATTACTTATCCTGTATTATACTCCAGAGCTGCGCTCACTATTCTGCTGGTACAGTCACTGTGTACATACATTACATTACTTATCCTGTATTATACTCCAGTGCTGCACTCACTATTCTGCTGGTGCAGTCACTGTGTACATACATTACATTACTTATCCTGTATTATACTCCAGAGCTGCACTCACTATTCTGCTGGTACAGTCACTGTGTACATACATTACATTACTTATCCTGTATTATACTCCAGAGCTGCACTCACTATTCTGCTGGTACAGTCACTGTGTACATACATTACATTACTTATCCTGTACTGATCCTGAGTTACATCCTGTATTATACTCCAGAGCAGCACTCACTATTCTGCTGCTACAGTCACTGTACATTATATTACATTACTTGTTCTCAGTAACATCCTGTATTATATACTTCAGAGCTGTTCTCACTATTCTCTACTACAGCCATTGTATACAATTATCAGCTTTGTTTTATTACATACAGATTTTGAGTTACATTCCATACAATATTGTACTTCAGAGCTGCAATCAATATACTATATTAAATGTCATGACAACTCTGTGGGGTCGCAGTCCAGATAACATGGTAGAATGAGTAACTTAACATCTCAGTTGCTGTAAATGAACGTTCTCACATATAACGCTGAATATTTGCAGGAGGATCTTTATCGGCTTCTGTCGCTTTCCGTGGGTGCGCTACAAAAAGTTTGTGTGACCTTGGCAGCTGGTCTTACAGTAGTGGAGGAGTATTGGATGAAGTCAAGTTTAAATGCACCAGCAATGGACAACATGTCCACGAGACGTTTCTGGCGCCAGCGGGTCTTTGTCTTCTAATGTTACATTTGCTGTTCTAATAAATATTTTGAATTATTAAATGTGTGAACAAGGTTACTCTTCCTGTCATTATTATTATTTATGTTCTTTGCTTGAAAATAAACGTTTTAGACTACTGCCCTACGTTGTGGAATCATTTAATTTTTTGTTACAGATTTTGGTGTGTTTTTTTGAGCCAAATTCGAATATCGAATCTCCAATATTTCACTGTTTGCTCATCTCTATTTTCATAGAATTTTTACCTATTATTACTTTTGTCAAATTCAAGTTATTTCTGTGACCTTTGTAGGATTTTCTTTCATTAAACGAGGGGGACCAACAATTTTGTCCATGTGTGTCTAGCCCTCTCCTTTAGAAGCATCCTTAAATGGAAGAAAATACCATTGTACTTAGGGTGGGTTCACACCTTGCGCCCGTTCTCTGGTTCAGCCAATCCAGGAGGTTTCTGTCTTCCGCCCCGCGAAACTGGACAAGAGACGAAAACCCGGCAGTCAGTTTTCAAACTCATTCACTTTAATGGGTTTGCAAAGTGACCGCCCGTGTGTGTCTTCTGCCTGAAACTGTTTTTTTCAACTGAACACAAAGTTCTGTATGTCCGACTGCGGTTTGCAGTTAGAGGAGAGTGAGCAATTGGAAGAGGAGGTGGTGGACGACAAGGCCACCGACCCAGCCTGGACAGGGGTAATGTGTAGCGTGGAAAGCAGTGTAGATCTGGAGGCAAGCACAGCACCAAAAAGGGTGGCTAAAGGCAGATGCATGTCCAGAGGAACAGGACAGCTGCTTCACAGAAGCCAGGTCAGGGCCAGCAAAGCCACGTCCCTCGATGGTGTGTAGATTTTTCAACGTATGCTCGGAGGACAAACTGAGTGCAATATGCACACTGTGCAACTCTGAGAAAAGCAACCTGAGCACCTCAGCCATGCGCCATCATTTGGAAGGGAAGCACTGGACTCAGTGGGAGAGAGCAAACGCCGGACAATCATCGGCCGGTGTTGCCGACACCAACTCTTCTGCTGTTTCCAGTGCCAGCGCTGCAGTCCAGACCACCAGCCAGGACACCTCCACATCTGCCTCTGACACATTGGGGACTTCACCCTCATCCTCCCCTATTCCTGCCTCTGCTCCTTTTACCTGCACCATGATGTGCCTCTTCCCAGTAAATCTCCATCTCTCAGGTGTTTGATTACAGGCACAAGTACAGCGCAACCCAACCACATGCTCAAGCCTTCAACAGCCAGATGTCAAAACTGCTGGCCCTGGAGATGTTGGCGTTTCTGCTTTTGGAGACTCAGGCCTGATGTCAGCTGCGGCACCTCGCTATGCTACCTCTAGCCGTCACTACTTCTCTTGGTGTGCCGTCTTCCACCTTACACCAGCACATGTACCATAAAATCAGGCGGGCCCTGAGTTCCGTGTATTGCTCTAAGGTCCACTTGACCACCGACGCCTGGACAAGTGCATGCGGACAGGGATGTTGCATCTCTGTAACGACAGGCTGGGTGAATGAAAACATTCAGAGCACACTCCTGTCATCTTCTCACCGTTGGATGACGGAGGAAGAGGAGGTGGATGAAGTGGCATTTGATGTCACTGTCCCACATGAGGCTAGCGGGAAAGTTCAGTGCATCCTATTGCTTCAGCGAGGATGGTGTGAAGGGGAGTTGAAAGTGGAGAAAATGGAGAGTGACCCTTCCAATGAGGGCAGCAAAGTCATGCCAAGTAACACTCTGGCACACATGGCTGACTTCATGTTGGGCTGCTTTTCCAGAGACAAAGGCATAGATCACATAATGGAGACCAACCAATACTGGATTTTTGCAATCCTCAACCCCCGGTATAAAAATAACATCTCATCTTTCATTCTGGTAGGGAAGAGGAACAATCACATAAATGATTGCCACAAGCACCTGATGCAGAATATGATGGAAATGTTTCGGTCAACCCCCGCTGGTGGCAGAGAGGAGATTTCCTCAAAGAGGCTAACAACTGCCAGCAGGTCCACAACCACCAGGGGAACACTCTCCAAGGTGCGGGACACTTTAATACCCACCACCACCACCCCCACCAAACTACAGCCACTGAGGGGCCTAGTGTCACCAGGAGGTACAAGTATAGGCACATGTTGCGTTAGTACCTGGCCAACCACAGCCCTGTCTTCTCCAATCCCTCTGCGCCTTAAAGATATTGGATGTAGAAGTTGGACCTGTGGCCTTTGGGTGAGTGGAGGCTTCCCCCAGCTGAGGTTTGGGTGAGTTTGGTGAGGGGGTGCAAGTACACCCCGAAGTTAGCCTTTTTGGTGGCATAGAGTGTACACAATGAACCCCAACTGTCACTTACTGAGCCACTCTTCTACTTGTAACTTCATGATAGAACCTGCGTGTCTAGGCTTTCTTTTGAGTTCTACTTAGATTTGTGCACCTGCATTTCAAGTTTATGTCCCATTCTGTTGCTTCAGGCTACAAGCAACAATTTTTTGTGCCCCCTTGGGCCAATTCAGCCCTACCACCCCCAGTAGTCATTCTTTCAGCCCTTTCTTTCAATTGTGACTTTCCCCAGCTGTGTTTACTGTGTCAGCCCCATTCTGTTGCTTCAGCCCAGGTATATGCTAGAAGCCACTGCCAGAAGAAGACACGAAGAGAGCCCGTTCCTAAAGAAGATGGAGTTGGTGCTGGAGAGCTTTCTCACAGCATTAGGTCCGCCCCTAGTGCTGCGAGAGAACTCATTTGCATACCGACGAAAACCGGGATTTCAACAGAACAGCGGGGCAGAGTATACATCTAAAGGTAGGAGAAGAATAGCCTTTCTTAAGGCTATTCCTACATGTTAGGGACAAAAAATTGAGTTTTAATGATGGGATCCCTTTAATAGTGGACACTACTACCCTTTTTTTTCTCTTGTACTTTAATAATTCAAGATTTCGTGAAATGATCCCTGCCTGCTCTAACTCTTCCCAATAAAGCAAAGTTAAAAAAATATAAAAAAAATAAATTGTTTTTGTATTTTTTTCCCAACCTTCCAAGGCCAATAACTTTTTTATTTTTCTATTCACGTAGATGTATGAGGGTTTTTTTTTTTGTGAGATAAATTATACTAAATAATACCCCGCTAGAGAGGGGGTAGTGGGGGATTACCAATATCTCACTATAACTATGAGTTGGCAGAGAGCAAGGACTAGGAATAAGTTCTATGATAAGAAAGATTAGTGCAACCTGGAGGAGAACTGACATATTGATGTTCGTGACCGAACTTGCCAATCGGAAAGCCCAGTGGCGTAACGATCGTGGTTGCAGGGAGTACTGAGCCTGCGCTCAGCTGAAAATTGCCAGGGCCCAGACCATAGTGGTCGGAAGAAGCCTTGTTCCCCAGAAAACTCTGCAAACTCTGCAGGAAGAACCACAACGCATTGCCACCGTGGTTTTTCCCACAGCGCTTTATTGCTGCAGGACATCCCTTGGGGTCTCAAGATGATTCAGGTTCCAAGCAGGTAGAGACCACCAATATGACAAGAATGTCTTAGATTATTCTGTAACAATAATATAATTGACAGAATAGGAACAAGAAAACCTTTGTAGTCTGAAGTCAATGATAGTCTCCGCCTGATATGAATAGAAGCCTTATGTAAGTAGTTTCTGGGCACGAAGGCAAAATTATTCCCAGTTATGATGAAAACTAGTAAACAAAGAGGGAATGGATTTCTCTAGAAGATATTATAATTAATAATCATAAATTGTTTCCTTAACTCCAATAATTATCAGAATAATAATCACTGGCGCTCCATAGGATAGATGAATACAAGACAGTGTCTACTACACCGGAGCCCCGGGCCATGTCCCAGTCACAACTGCAAAGCCAAGAGCAATAGAATTATGAGTTATGAAGGATTGTAGCATATATAGATTTATCAAATCACTTATTTCAGTCTCCAGCCAAGTCCAAATCTTAAAGGCACAGTGCAATATTTCCCCGCACATAGCAGTGTTTTGGCTGGTAAACTCCTGTAAATACGTAACTATGTACGACGTCTAAAAGATTATAAGATATAAACCATTTATCTGCTAGTAGTGACATAGAGGGACGCTACAGATACAAATGTGTATAAGAGTAGAAATAGATGCCTTACGTGCACTGGTGTCCGGACTACAGCCTGTAGTGTTCCATGACACAGCCGTCCTTTGTTGAACCTTCAGTATACTCCGGCTGCCCAAGAAAGAGATAAATTTCTGAATGTCCTGGGCAATCCTGAGACTGTTCCGGAAGTAACAAGACAAATATGAAAAAGCAAAAAGAACCAAAGGATGTTCTTGCTTTAGTCCTATGTGTTACATGTCTTCTCTGACAAGAAGTCAATAACAAAATCCCCCCCAAACTGTGAGACCTGAGAGACCTGGCAGTAAGTGTTCAGTTTCCCTGCAGCGCCACCACAGGAGAAATGAAATACTACACAATGTCCACTGATATCAATAGCTTGGGTGTCTAATTCAGGACAGGACAGTCCTCCAGGACGCTCTTTATAATGTAGTCAATCTTTATTCTGACCAAGATATGAGGAATCTGAAAAGAGGGCCCCCCATCCCTATATTGGCTCAGGATTTTCTAAGGTATAAGAAAATGAGTGAACAATCCCTTTTAGGGAATTTCACTATATGTACAGTATAACGTTTGTCAGTCTGCAGGATTTCAGGAGAACAAACTTGTAGGCTAAATGTTCTTTAATGGCCGAGGACACACGTAGTGTAAACACTGTGATTTCACTCAGTACCTGCAAAGTGGATGGGATTAACCAGAATCCCATCCTCAAATTCCGCTAAGTAACCCATTAGCCGATTGATTACAGGGAAATATCAAAAAATGCACGGCCCATCCAATGTCTAAGTACTGAAGTTGGACATTCACTCCCCTATTCATCTTCATAGCCCAAAACCTGTAAATGCTTAGCTGGTGTATTGGAATCCAATCCACTGCTCATGAAAAGTAGAAAGAAGAAAAATCGGTGAAAATATCAGAGTCCTATAAAGGATAATATAATATAAATTGTACTGACTTATAAAGGCTCCATCATCAAATCAAGTCGATTAACCCTTTCACTGCCAAGGGTCTCTGGAAATTTTGCACCTCCAGTAGCCAGAGCAATTTTCACAGTTTTGAGATGGACAAATCAAAGCTAAATTGCAACATTAAAAAATCATCCAACCCCCCCCATACCTATATATTTTCTTAAAGTAGACACCTGCAGCATTGTCAGAATGCCACTTGTTACTGTCTACGAACAGACACCTTCATGCAATTTTGATTTAAAGTGAATGTTTTATGAAAAAATGCAAATAAATTTATATTAGCTGTTAAAAATGGAAACCAAACAATAAATTATATGCACAAAACCTCCTAAAAATTAGAGTTCAACATGTGCAGAGTTCATACATATCACTATGGCCTGAACCCGCATGCACGAATCTTCAGAAAATCACTAGAACTAGAAGGAACAAAAATCTGCTTTGAAGCTGGAAATGCTAAAAAGTATCATCCTATAAAATGTAGGGATTACACACCATGAAAAGTAAGTGAACCCCTAAACCCTATATATGTTTTGAAAGTAGACAACCTGAAGATTACAAGTGTGTCAATGGGTTATCAATAGCCACATCCACTTTCATGCAACTTTGTTACAAACACAAAACATTTTTTGAAAAAATACACTAAAACACATATTTGCACCTAAAACTCATGTTCAATCTCACATTCATATACAAAATACATTTAAAATAATAGCTTATGGTGTATACAATGTGTATATATACTATATGTACCGCAAACATCAACTACAACAAGAGCTCGGACTCCCAAAAACACGAATACAGAAGACAAGCAGGATTTTGCTGTTATTCACTAATATGTTATAAAGCTATACTGCACCTACCAAACTGTGACTGTGATACCAAAATCTAACTTTTTTGAGATTGCACAGCATACCGTATATAAAAACACAACTTAATGTTTCATATATACAACCACCTTCATGCAACGTTGCGGTAAACAGAGATTGCTAACAAAATCTGCACAAAAATTCAAATTTGACACTAAAGTGCAGCTCAAGAAATCCCTTTCTACAAACAAAATGTACTTTATAAAAAACTGCAAGATATGAGGAGTTCATACATACCACACATGTATATACACCACACTATATATATACTATACATACCACACATGTATATATTTACAGGGGCGGGTGTTAAAGAAACAGCAAAATCGCAGAAATGCGCCATCCCATATTGTACATGCAAATTAAATAGGACTACATAAACTCTAGAAAGCTCAGGTATGGACAGGACAGGGATTGAGTGAAATGTAAACTTTATTCATGACTTTGTATGTGTTGTGTAAGTGTTTGGTCCGACTTTTTTTTTTTTTTTTGGCGCTATGACCTGGACAATGGTAAATGTCTGGGTCACAGCGCCAATAAACTTCCTGGTTATGTTCAGGGGGTATAACAAAAGAATACCCCACTAGTAAAGCTCAGGGGGAAATCACATTATACCTGTATGTGACAATCAGACAGCAAAAGTATAGTATGCGCTCTGATTGACAGGAAGGGGGAAATAGGGACTGAATGCCTTCTCCCCCTTCTGGGGTCACATACAGGTTGTGCACAGGGACAGAGAACATGCTTCTCTGTCTCTGTGTCTGTGTACACATTCCTGTTTCGCTAATGCTTCCCGAGCCAGGAGGGGGGGGGGGGGGACAATTTAAAGTCCTGTATCTCAGGACTAGTTTGGCCTATGAAGATAATTTTTGATTCATTTTAAAGATGAGAATATCAGCTTTAAAATGATTCCAAAATATTCATTATATATCCCTTAGAAATTGTTAGCGAATTCCTGCTAAACATGCTGTCAGGAATTGAAATCTCAATCCCCAATAGTGTTTTCAACAGTGAATCGCTTTGTTACAGTAAGGGTTAACGTTAAGACCTTAGTATTATTTTAAAGATGAAATTCATCTTTAAAATGAATCTAACATTATCTTCATAGCCCAAATGAGACCAGAAATATGGGCATTAGAAGTAAGGACGTAGCAGCTACGTCCTCAGCTAGGCAAGTGACACCCTGGGAGGACGTAGAGCTATGTCCTTGGCAGTGAAAGGGTTAAATCAATTCAGTAACTCGTGGAAAGTATGAATGTTTTTTGTTTGTCACCTCCCCTGGGTCTCGACCTGTAATACTCTGGGGTCTTCCCAAATTGTTTGGTTTTGTTAAAAGAAAAAAAAAAAAAGAATTTGGAATATTTGACTCAAATCCATGTAGTTGCCGACCAATTCCTCCATCTCTATACAGAACCTACATGTCTCTACTGTATATCAAACTGTATTAAATCTCTGCAGATACTTATAGTTTGCAACTAGGATGGTCTGTGATGGTCTAATACTTTTATGACTGTATGGATAGAAGACTTTATCTATGTCCCACCACTTTGGGTATGTCCTGAGGTGGGGACGATACATAGATAATCAGTTTTATATTTTCCTGAACATAATTGACTCTTAAGTTAAATTTACATGTGTGTTTATATGAAAGTGCTCAGCATTTGGAGGCATCATTCATGGTTGAGAACAGTAGACCAAGCCCATTCTGTACATCAAACCCACTGATCACAATCATATACTTTATTATCCAACTGAAAATTATTTATTGAATCTGTACATTTTCAACACTGAGAAAAATACATGTCCATGCCTATATATATATATATATATATATATATATATATATATATATGGGGAATCACTCAGGTAGATAATCGGTAGCAGTGCAGGAAACAGGGACACAGGTACTAGGTTGCGCTTAAGTTCAGTATTTATTCACTTCTTGTCAGAGTCACATACAAACAAAACAAGAACCTTCTCGGCTGAGAACTAACTAAACATAAGAAACTTTTCCCCTGACTACACAGGAGCCTGGCTACCAGACTCCCACCTTGGCAGCAACAACAGGTGGCAAAGTACCTGCTTTGTAGGTTCGGTCTGGACAGGTCAGCTCTGTAAGTGTGGTGCCACACTCCTAGTCCTCACACACAGACTAATATCAGGCCTTGATTACACAGCTGACGTCCCTGGTATGGGCCTTTAACAAATACCCTTTAGTTGCCTGGCTGGAATATACCTGTCTTCCTAGACCACACCCTTAACTCTCTCACAATAGATATATGCACACGCACACAGAGGGGCATCACCAATAATATAAGGTGTAACTTGTTGTGCAACATCTTTCCGTATGACCTCCTACCAAATGCTCTGGCTCCTACCAATTCACCCTCAACTCTGCTGCCCCATTAACCTAACTCTCTGCTCATTTTTCATTGACCTCTCTTCTTTGCTAATCCCTTCACTTGGTACTCATTGATCAGCCAATCAAGTTTTTAACTTTAACTCTGATATGGAAGGCCATCCATAACTGGTTACCTCAATTTACTTCTGACCTAATCTTATGCTCCTTACACTTATATTGTTAGGAGTAGGGCCTTCATAACACTGTTTGGAGGTTGCCGGGCCTCTCCTATCTGTGTTCCCGAGTCCCCTGCTTCTGAGTTGCTGATCTCCTCCTGAGCCGGACCAGGGAATTCATGTGATGTCTTTCTGGAGTGTTTTTTTTCTGCAGCATTGTCTTGCAGCAATTTGCTATGTAAGGCCAGATATAAGATTTTTAGCCCTTGTTTTTGTTTGTCTTTTTTAGTTTGGGTTTCTTTTTGTCTCTCATATGGAATGAAATAACATGAATGAAGGCTGATACTATGTCAATGTACACACAGGCCGATACTTCATGGACATTATTGTGGAATTTGTCACCATTCAGGAATAACAGAAGATAAAAACTCCATTTCTGTTCATGTATTCGCTGTTTTATTCTGGAAAATATTCAACATTTAATACAAACACAGACTAAACCATTTTCTAATATGGGACAAACACCAAGACAATCTGCCCTTTGGGGCTTTTTGGATATAATACATGTAATTTCCCATTGCCGCTCCCAGCCATAGTATTGTATTGGATGGTCAGTGACTGGAGGAATCTCTGACAACCCTTGGTAAGACATGTTGTTCTATCCATCAACCACTTCCTGAATGTAATACAAAATGAGGCCAGAACTTTAGGAAGATTGTTCCCAGAAAAAGCTCATATTGAGGTCCTTCATCTTCTCTTGGTAGATTTTATCAAAGTACTCGCTCTGTGCGACAGTAAAATGATTCTTCCAGTCTCCAGATATTCCTGTAAGGAACAAAATATAGAGAAATACATTATTGTGAATTCCGAGAAAGTTTACAAGAGGTGTAATAGCCGAAGTGTCCATGGCCTCTGATACTATATAACAATTGGCTACTAAAAATTATCCAATAGTGATGGCTTAGATAAACAGAATTACCTTTACGCAGGAAGGAGCCTTTAGATAGGTCTATTACATAAGATGGAACGTTACTCCAATTTGACATTGGGTTTTCCTTCATGGATTGGAAGGTTGAATGTTTAACAACTGTGTCAATCTGGGCATCATCCAACTCCTGACCCAAAAATTTACAGATTCTTACCACACTGCCACGGTGATCCTGAGAAAAATTTGATTTATTTAGATCATCAGTCAGATACAACTTGCCACCTTATTGAGATCTTATATTTAAGTAACTGTAATACTAACCAGCGAACCCACTTCTGAATGGTGGATGTATGAGCAGAAGGTCATCAGTGTTAGAGCCTACATCCTTATGTTGTATCTTGGTAAACATTAGGCAAGTGAATGGGGCATATGGAATAAACTATATACAACTGCTGATATATATACTCCTATCTTGGTACACATGGGTGTGTTATGGGTGTAGGCAATATTGGCATTATCTATATATAGTGAAATCTAAGTTTCTAAGGCACCCCTACACTATACAAGTAGGGTTGAGCCGATCTTCAGATTTCAGGATTGTTTTTAAAATTCGATTTCTGATCATTTTCCATCCGAACCCGATCCCGATTCCAATTACGATCCGAATGCAAGTCAATGAGATTTTTTAATGATCGAAAATCGGATTTTAAAAATCCTATTCACTACACAGCGTGGAGTCCAAAAATTGAAGGCTTCAATTTTTGGACTGCACGCTGTGTGGTGATTAAAAAATCCGCCGGCTACTTAGTCCCCCCTGCTGTCCGGTTACCTGCACAGAACTGCTGCCGCCTCCTCTCCCGGTGTGTACGCCACTCTCTGGTGCTCTGGGCCATTGTTCTCTGTCCATTTCTCTCCTCTCTCATTCACATGCCAGCAGATCGCTGCACTCACCCCCGCCTCCCTAGTGAATCACTCACGTCTCCCCTCCCTGTACCCACTCACACTCTCCTAAGCCACAACAAGCCCCACCTACTCCCAGTATCAGTAACACTAGCCTAGGGATGCGGGGGTGCGCATGGCATTCTGCAGGCATGTGAATGAGAGGGGAGAGGACAGAGAACAACGGCCTGGAGCTCCGGGGAGTGGCAACGGTTCTGTGTAGGAAAGTTACAGTTAATTTGAGTTAAGTTGCAGGTAAGGGTTGAGCGATCAGGATTGGAATTCCGTTCACAATTTTTTAAAAAAATATGAGGTATAAATGATTGGCAGACACACATATAGGATGTTCACACTGGTGGACAACACACAGAGGTGAAGTCTCTGAGACTGCTTGGATTGACATGGTTACTTTACATTAGGACTGAGTTGACAGCACATGTGCGGGATTTCAATCTCGCTGAAGAGAGTCGCTGCTGCTGATACCGCAAAGAGGAAGCTGACCTCAAATGATCAACATAGAAGGGGCATGCTGGAAAGGTCTAGGAGCCGGAATGAAGGCCTGGGAGAGTATGAGGCTGCTGTGCTCCATGAGCTTAATTAGAATAAGAATTAGAAGAATGCACACCAATAGAGGTTTGCTTGACTGAGACTCTGTCTTCCTAATTATATCATGAAAGATAGACTTGCACATTCTCAGTGAACGCCTTCTATTGGTGTGCATTCTTGAAGCACTGGATTCCTAAATACATCATTGAAGTTAGATTTGCATATTCTTTCTGGGTTGTTCTAGTTAAAGTAAGGTTACTATGAATGTTTTTTTACAACTCTTCTGGGCCTCCACATGTCGTGGCTAAAACTTAAGTTTATCTGATACAAATCTGCATTTGTTCAGTTTGGTTAAGAACCAAAAAATTAGGAATATTTGATTCGAAACTTATTCAGAACCAAGTGGTTCATCTCTAGTCAGTGGCACTTAGCTGTTGGTACAGCCATTTCTTGGTCAGAATGCAGTACATAGAGACCCAGCCCGCTCTCCATGCCGCCCTGTACTGCAGTATTATTACCTGGAGAAGCTCCTCGTAGGTGATAAAGAAGAATCTTTCGTCATCTTTCATTTGCATCCAGCCTTTTACATGGTCAAACCAAGACCCGTACAGAGCTGAAAGACAAAGGGAATAAAGTAACAAAGTAGTTATTATTGTATAAACTACATATATTATAGTATTGTACAAGAATACCCAAAGTGTCAACATAAGGACTCTAAAAAGACACCAGGTAAGGACCAAGTAAGTGTCCAAAACATTGACCCAACAAAAGGGATGAACGATTGTCGCATCCCCAATGATTGCTGCTTTTAAAGGAATGTCCAGGTAATATTAATTGACTTACTTGGTTCTTGAGATGCATTTGATGGACTATTTTGGCTATTTTTGGCTATGGCAAGACCCCAAGGTCATGTGATCCAAGGCAGTATTCGGCTCTTCCACAATCTCACAGGTAATGGTACTTGAGCTATGGGGACTGGCTCACTAGAGTAAAGCTAACACCCATAAAACAGGTAATTAATCATTTATAAAATAAGGGGAGAAGTGGGTGAAACGACTAAAGGGCAGAATGGCCCAGGGACTCAAACGCTGCTTCCGACCCTGGGGTTTTGATGGCGCTAGGGCCTTTGGGTCCATCAGAAGCTTCCCCTGGACTAGGGAAATTAATTAATATTCCTCAGACAACCCCTTTGGAGCCAACCATGAGCAAGGAACATCCATTCCCAAATGTTGCCTATAAAGATGGCCAATTCTGGAATTTCATCCACAGGATAGGGCATCAGTATGTGATCTGTGGGGGTCCCACACCTGCACAGGTAAGCTATTCCAGAAGCCTCCAGGTGGCAGAAGCTGGTGCAGTGAATAATGAGTGAGAGCAGGTTGCTTTTTTTCAAGTAATAGGAATGGTGCTGCAATTCCGTAAAACCGCTGCTATAAAGTAGACAGGGTTGGTACTCTGCTTCTATTACTTGGGTAGGAGTAGCCTGCATGGACCCCCCTGTCTACTACATCAGATTTCAGTGCCCAGGGGCTGGAAGAACGGCTGATCTGTGCAGGGTCCGGGTGTAACTTTGAGATAATTGACTAACTTTTGTGTGGCATGGCAAAGAGAAGTTAAATTCTTCCAGTGCAATAATTTATGTGTATTCTATGGCCGACTAAATTAATGGGATTTAACAGACAGAATAAAGGTAATAATTAAATATAGATAGAGAACAGTTCCCTCCTCCAAATAATAGAGCGGGGGCAGGGAAGTTGATTATAACTATAAACTGAAAAGTGAGGAATCAGCAGTTTGTACTACAGTAGCTAATGTGAAAACTAATAGCTTGCAATGTTACATTTGAACAGTCACATAAAATATTCTTAAAAAAAAACAACAACAAAAAAAAAAACAACAGTATTGTTCCTTATGGTATATTCAGGTACAGAAATATCTCACCCTTCCCCTGTATAAAGTCCTCTAAGAAATTCTGAAAATTTTCAGTAGGTGTGTAGATTTTGACAATCTTGGTAAAGTGGAACAAGGATACAATGACATCTCTTGGGTTTCGCATTATGTAGATAATCTGGGGAAAAAAAACAGTAAGCGAAAAGATAAAATTCTAACACTTAACATCTTGTTTTAATCTTCATATGTATATTAATTGTCATAATTTACATTTAGATCATAGATTGTATGGAAAAATAACTCATGTAGTCAAAAGGGAAAGGTCTTTTCTCCTTTAGTAAATACATATTCCCCCCCTAAAGTAACAATTCTGGAGAATACTTTCTTATGCACTGAGCTCCTGTTCGCTTATGCCTGGTTCACATCTGTGTTTGGTAATCTATTCGAGAAGTCCGCATGGGGACCCCCTGAACGGACTACTGAATGCATTGGCAAGCAGTGAACAGTGAAAGCACATGGACTCCATAGACTATAATGGGGTCTGTGTGCTTTCCGCGCATTCCCCACACGAGTCGAGCGAACAAGAAAGTAGATCATGAAGTACATTTCTGTCTGCATGTTCCATGAGGACACCATACGGAGTGCGCGCCAACCCCATTATAGTCTATAAGGCGCGTGTGCTCTCATAAGCTCACCGCTTGCCAATGTGTACGGTATTCCGTTCGGGGGGTCCTAGGAACTTATACCTAGGAGATATTAACATTTCTCTTCTCGATAGCATGTGTCCTGGGGCTGCTCCTAATTTTCAGATATACTCCTAATAATTTAAGCTTGTCTTTAAGGTTCCTAGGAGCCCTAAGAGTATTCTACACTATGTTTTATAGATTGGTTCCTAGGAGGCCTAAGAGTATTCTACACTATGTTTTATAGATAGGTTCCTAGGAATCCTGAGAGTATTCTACACTATGTTTTATAGATAGGTTCCTAGGAGTCCTAAGAGTATTCTACACTGTTTTATATATAGGTTCCTAGGAGCCCTAAGAGTATTCTACACTATGTATTATAGATAGGTTCCTAGGAGCCCTAAGAGTATTCTACACTATGTTTTATAGGTAGGTTCCTAGGAGTCCTAAGAGTATTCTACACTATGTATTATAGATAGGTTCCTAGGAGCCCTAAGAGTATTCTACACTATGTTTTATAGATAGGTTCCTAGGAGCCCTAAGAGTATTCTACACTATGTTTTATAGATAGGTTCCTAGTAGTCCTGAGAGTATTCTACGCTATGTTTTATAGATAGGTTCCTAGGAGCCCTAAGAGTATTCTACACTATGTTTTATAGATAGGTTCCTAGTAGTCCTGAGAGTATTCTACGCTATGTTTTATAGATAGGTTCCTAGGAGCCCTAAGAGTATTCTACACTATGTTTTATAGATAGGTTCCTAGTAGTCCTGAGAGTATTCTACACTATGTATTATAGATAGGTTCCTAGGAGCCTTAAGAGTATTCTACACTATGTTTTATATATAGGTTCCTAGGAGCCCTAAGAGTATTCTACACTATGTTTTATAGATAGGTTCCTAGGAGCCCTAAGAGTATTCTACACTATGTTTTATAGATAGGTTCCTAGTAGTCCTAAGAGTATTCTACGCTATGTTTTATAGATAGGTTCTTAGTAGTCCTGAGAGTATTCTACGCTATATTTTAAGCTAATTTAAGCTGTCATTCTTAACAAATGTGTTTGACTCAAAACAAATCTTGAGACCAAATCTGAAACTAAAACAACTTTTAGATGTTTGCCCATCTATAAAGCTGAGCGCACACTTGTTAAACTAAACATTTGATGACTACACTGTTGGAGACAGGCTTGATTTGTATTTTGTAAAGTGTCGAGTCTATTACTGAATTACTTCTCTTATAAGCAAGAATGAGTCCTATTCTGAAGATACCTCTAGAAAAACAAAAAAACAAAAACTGACATTGGCATGGGAGAAGGGGAGGAGGCACAGCCAGTGATGATATTGAGAACAACGTCCATGTGCTAGGTGTGGATGGGTCCTGCCTGCAAGGAAGATCATAGGGAGTAGAACAGCAGTCTTCACTTTCCCGACCACTGCCAAAGTCTATTTTTCCAAATATGAGGTCTTTTCATATGAGTACACAGAGTTGTTCCTTCATGGCCACGGTTAATGTCTGCTTGCGGATCTTGCACAATTCCAATGCCATGATTTATTTGTTGATTTAAAAATACATTCACACATGGAAATTAACCACACCAGCAGCAGCGGAAACATGTCTGCCGCCACCACTGCCACCAACTCCACTCCATAAGCTTTCACTCTTCTACTGAGTCTGATCCAGGCTTGCTTTTTAGATTTTGGGGTTGAGCATTGGGTGGATTTACTATCACTACTGTCACCACCCTCTTCATGTCTTGTCACCCTCAACCTGACTCTGACTACTTTCGGTCACGCAATTCTTGCACACCCTTTTAATTTTCACCTCCAGATTAACAGCTAGCCCCCCTACCAGAATGATTGCCAATAGTATTACCATACCTCCTGCTCTACTTGCAAAAAAATGCTGACTGTTCTCATCCAGCTCATCAAAGGAGAAAAAAAACAACAACCCATATTAAATGGAGATTTTTCAGTCCAGCAGGTGTCACACTGTTTATTGGGTAAACAAAAATCCCTTAAGAATTATATTTTTCCGATTAGCACAAGTGGAATCAGTGTTTTGCCATCAAATGAAAAAACAAAACCAAAACTTTTGTCCAAAATAACCCTTAGGGTAAGTTCAGATGGAGTTTTTTTGGACCGGAACCTGAAGCGAAGGCTATAGGGAGATAGGGTCAGTTTCACAAATAGTTCATCTCTTTCCCTGCTCTCTCTACTAGGGGTCAGACCTTCAGACACATATAGGGTTAATTTGGCCCTTTTTTATGGTCCATTGGGACTAGTTTTAATAATATCTAATAAAAGTCAAGTTTTATACATTTTTTTGATTACCCTGTGAGAATTGTATGATTCTCTTCTGTGAACTGAGTTTATATTGGGTATCATGTATTTGTTTTTCCAGTGAAGCCTCGTGTTCCTACCCACATTGTCTTATATACTGTATGCGACATCAACACGGTAAGGTGTCCACTGGAGGGGAGGATGTCAGGAAATCACAGACATGGGTCTATTCTGTATTTTCGCTGTGCAATGACTATTTTAGTTAATCTGAGTCAAAATAAATTATTTGGTTTTCTTAAAAATTTAACAATTTGGAATATTCGGGACAATTGATTTCCCAATGTCTAGTTGCAAGGCTGTCTACATTACAGGTTCAGTACAAATGAAAGGAAATAATGTTGATCTTAGTCGTCTATCACACTTCCACCTCTTATAGGTGTCAGTAGAATATTTCTTAGCACAAGCTCCAGGGATCTGTTCTCACTAAGCAGAGGGTTGTGTTTTACTTACTTTTGCTTTAGACTTGAAATAAGATTTAGCAAAAATGTGATGCGGTAGGTGAGAAGATAATATTCTTGGAGGGTCCAGTTTCTTCACACGTTCTTTAAAACTCGCTGTTTCATACCATGGTGATCTAGAGAAGATAGGCGTGGCGTTGGTTTTTGTTACATCTCCCTTGTGTTTAATTAAATTCAGGATTTCAATCATCCAGTTAGTACCTAGAAGTAGTAAGAGATTACATCAAGACATTGTATACATGCAGGAATTTTCCTTCAAGATTTACAGAGTCCCTGGAAAACTATTCCCATAAACACGTTGTTACGGTTCTGTATATATATATATATATATATATATATATATATATATATAAATATTTTTTTTTAAACTACAGAACCTCTTAGCTGCAAGACACTGCAGCGAGGTCCACAGGCCCAATGGAGGGCGGCTGTATGTGTGAACTCAATGTGAACTACTGCAAAACACTGCAGCGCGGTACTTAATGTGAACAGCTGCAAAGACACTGCAGCCTGAACTCAATGTGAACAGTGAGTACTGTGCGGCACTCCATGTGAACAAGGTGCAACTAAAACCCTGCCAGTTTAGCTCACTGGCCAGGTGACCAGTACAAGTGAAACACACACAGCTGCCAAGGGTTAACACTCACCCCAGGCCAGCTAACACACACACTTACCCCTGCGACAGCTAGGGGCCACCACAGAAGTTTAGAACATTCTGCTGCACACAGCTTGCACACAGGACCTGCAATCCGGACTGATGAGGAATAGAGGATTGTAAAGCCTCAACGTCAATAGAGGCAATTTTCATCCAGATGGGATATATTTTAATATATTTATTAAATCTTCAGTTTTATTGATTGTCATTTGGATTTACATTAAACTAAATTACTGACAATCAATAGATGTTACAGAATAATGCAACACGATGATCTTAGGCCACAAGACCAAACGTGCCACGAGCCATAAACTAATATGTTCTACTTACCTGATTTGGGATAGGTTACATTGTAAATGTCATCATCAAATACTTCAAATTCATTTTCGGCATGGCTGACAGACTCTTCTGTATAGATCCCTTTGGCAAACCTGACTCCTTTGTAATCAAAATGGTCGAAAGACATTTTATCTGAAATAGAACAAATTCCAGTTGAACATCATCAAGAAATGTCCTCAGTAGATCTTATCTTAGTTTTTTTTAATTCTTTTACCACTTTTCCGTTGTATTCATGACCACAGCCTCACGACAGGTAGACAGGTATGTTGTGTTTGGATGTATGCTACCAAATGCTTAGTGTTACATGAGATTTCCATATTTGGCTTATTAATGCAACTTATTCTGAGGGATATACCCTCAACATGGAGGAACCGATTTTGCGCTCCTTTCGGTGGGATGAAATGCTGGTACGCTGATGTAACAACAACATGATTTATTTAAGTTAACGCGTTTTGGGGTCCTTTGGTACTCCACAGACACAACCCCTTCATCAGATCTTTAGTAGAGATGAGCGAACAGTAAAATGTTCGAGGTTCGAAATTCGTTTCGAGTAGCCCCTCAATATTCGAGTACTGGAATCGAATATCGAACCCTATTATAGTTTATGGGGGAAAAATGCTCGTTTCAGGGGTAGGCTACGTTTGATCAAATTATACTTACCAAGTCCACGAGTGAGGGTCGGGCTGGATCTTCCGAGAAGTCTTCTCCTTGCAGCGTCCCCGCAGCATTTTCCGGCTCTGAATTCACTCTGCCAGGCATCGGTCCTGGGCAGAGCCAACTACACATGCCAGCACTACAAGTGGACATGCGCAATCGGCTCTGCCCAGGCCCGATGCCTGGCAGAGTGAATGAAGAGCCGGAAGACGCCGCGGGGAAGCTGCACGGAGAAGACTTCTAAAGGTAGGAGAAGAACCAGCGTTGATTGGCCGACTGTATAGCATTCGGCCAATCAATGCTGGTTCTGCATCAAACTTTTACATTCGAGTAGCGAGTGGTACTCGATCAAGTATGAGTATTTCGAATACCGTAGTATTCGATCGAATACCTACTCGATCGAATACTACTCGCTCATCTCTAATCTTTAGTATTCCGCGTTCAGAAGCGTATACCCTTCTGGTATACACTTCTGAACACTGGTATACACTTCTAAACACCGAATACTAAAGATCTGATGAAGGGGTGGCGCCTGTGGAGTACCAAAGGACCCGTAACGTGTTATCTTAAATAAATCACGTTGTTGTTACATCAGCGTACCAGCATTTTATGCCATCGAAAGGAGCCGCAACCGGTCCCTCCATTTTGAGGGTATATCCATCAGAATAAGTTGCATTTGTACCGTTGAATCCAAGAGTTGTAAGCCGAAGACGTTGCCCTACAAATTCAGTGACTAATACCTGATTACGTATCATAAAGGCGTAAGACAAGGTAACTACGAGGTCCCATATGCCTAATTAGCGCGGACACACTTGGTTCATTATATTTGTTTTTGTTCATATTACTATTTTAAGGTTGTGTACAGGGGTGTAGCTACCAGGGTAGCTATGGTAGCGGCTGCCACAGGGCTCAGGACATTAGGGGGCACGGCGACAGCCGCTACTGCTGCGTTGTTTTTTTGTTTTGTTTTTTTTAATAGTTATTTTCATGTCCCAATGTTAATAAAATCTGTGTAACAACTATGATATCAAAATGCTCACTATACCTGATATGTTCTGTAAAGGGTGTAGTTTCCAAAACGGGGTCACTTTTTGGGGGGTTTCCATTGTAATAATACTGCGGTACAGGGTGGCATGAAGAGTGTGTTGTGTCTCTATGTACTGCATTCTGATCAAGAAACTGGTTTATATGGTTATCCCCTAAATATATGGCTGTACCAGCAGCTAAATGCCACTGACTAAAGATAGTCAAACTCTAGCAAACATTATATATACCATAGATCTACATGAATCTTTTTTTTTTTTTTTTTTAGGATCTCCGTGGCGGTTTGGTAAGAAGAGGTGTCTGGGTCTGTCCTGATACTGAGAACAGTACACTGCTGTTGGTTTCCATTGTATTAGCTCTGCAAATGAGACATGGCACCTGAGAACTATTCCAGCAAAATCTGGCCAAATAGTGCTTGTATTACTGAAAACTTTGGGGGATAAAGTGACATTCTAGTAATTTTTCATTTATACATTCCAATGTTAATAAAATCTGTGAAACAGCTGTAGGGTCAAAATGCTAACTATAACCCTTGATAAATTCTGTGTATGCTGAGAACCAGAGGTTCGTGTTGGGACAAAGTTCTGTGCTCCCTGGTAGGTTTTAATGATGATATAGAGACCAGATTTCCAAATGTTCCAATGCTATTGTTTTGCAATAAATCTGTTCAACATTTGGAAATCCGGTCTCCATATCATCATTAAGACCTACCAGGGAGCGCAAAACTTCATCCCAACACGAACCTCTGGTTCTCAGCATATACATATTCTTTCTCCGTGTATCCGGTGTACTGTTGGTTCTGCTGCCATTCCCACCTGGATTGACAATCAATAAGCCTATATTAGGGTTGTGACATCTCACAACCTGACCAGGTGAGAGGCCAACTGGTCTGTTTTTCTAGCTTTAATATCTTTCTGAAGAGTGTCACATTTCTACTACGCTTAGAGCACTCGGTGACTCCTTTTGTGTTCCACGATAAATTCTGTGAGGGGTATAGTTTCCAAAATGTGGTCACTTTTGGTAGATTCCATTGTATTGGTACTCTAAGGGCTCTGCAAATGAGACATGGCACCCAAAAACTATTCCTGCAAAATCTGCATTTCAAACACCCAGTGTCACTCCTGACCTCTCGTGTGCTTCCCTTTTTACATCTATATATGGGGTATTTCTGTGCTCGGGAGACATGTTATAACAAAATGTAAGATTCATTTTCTTTAACCCTTTGTGAATGTGTTAATTTTAGCGCTAAATGAATGTATTATAAAAAAATAAATAATAAAGTAATGTCTAAATTTCACCTCCATACTGTTTTAATTCCCATGAAATTTCTGTTGGGCTTTCATTACGTAGTAAGGATGGTTCTGGTCCTATAGTTTTGTACTGAGGGTTCTGGTGTTGTAGTTATGTTAGGAGGTTAATATTGAGGTTCTATTTTTTTTTAACTATTCTTAAAGCTTAGTGCCTGCTTAGGTACTGTACAATGCAATAGTCACCCACATATATTATATATATATAACCTGTCATAAGAAAAACAAATGTTCTAGATATAGAATATAAAACAAAGTGTACAAATCAGCTGAACTAATAGGAATGTCAGTCTTAGTGAATCTATAGTTATTGTCATAAATAGAAGAAGGGAAGGGTTTGGCTTCTAAACTCACAAATATAGCTAATAAAAGGCATATAGTTAGATTTTGGGCTGAGAAACCATAAGCAAATGGACCTGAGGTCAGATATATGGCAGACACTTATATATGGTTACATGGTAATGTGGTGCTACACTGTAGGTATATCAGTATAAGGAAAATGTTTGTTCTCGTAGAGTGTTAGCCATTGGGTAGGAAATATAAAAAAAACAAAAAACTTGATAGTCTTCAGTAGTTGATACCTTTTTAATGGCTAACTAATAATGATGACAGATTACAACGTTTCGGAACTCTCGACTCCTTTCTCAAGTAAATATAAAACCATTAAATTTACGATCCTGCTTCAAACACTGGAGAAGGGGCTAAATCTGTCACATGGTTTTATGTCATCTTACAGAAATCACTGACCTGAGACCCTGAGAACTGATAAGAACTACCTGGAATGTTTACATTGTTTGTACCAATTACTAACAAGCCTCTACCCCCCTTCCTCCTGGAATTCTATCCCTATGTGCCCTTTTGTACATAAATATGCATCCTTCAGAAATGGTTTTAAATTTATCTGAGAAGAGAGCCGAGAGGTTCCCAAAAACATTGTAATCTGTCATCATTATTAGTTAGCCATTAAAAAGGTATCAACTACTGAAGACTATCAAGTTTCTTGTTTTTTTGGTATATCAGTATATAAGATCCTGCACAATGACTACATAGAGTAACTATAGGGAATTACTAGTAGATAAGATGCCACAGTGAGGAATGACGACATGTTATATAGGTTTCTTGTTTACATATTATAACTTTTAAATACGATATTCAAATCATTCCTATAAAATAATCAGTATCCGCCTGTTACATCACAGTATAAGTGTACAATGTTATACCACATTACATAGAGAGAAAAGTAACCAAACACCTTCCAGTCCAGACTCACCTCCTGATCCCAGATACTAGAAATGCCGCTCACTTACTGTAATAGGTTTCTCTTATCCTTCAGTCTTGAGACCTTAGGCTCATTATGTGATACAACTCTGTTACTCTTATAATTAATAGATTACACAGTAGTTAAACCCCACCCTATTCTCTAACTATTGGCTGTATCATTTGGCTGAGAGATAGAGATGAAACAGTTTTTCAAAAATTCAGCCTAAGGTCCTATTGTAGCATAAAAGAGCGCACTCCCTTTACTCTGTCGTCTGCTGATTCCACACAGAACCTCTTCTATTAAATAAAAGTAGCGCCCCCCTGACCGAGGGGAGGGGGTGTCAGCAGTAAGCTTGTGTTGACGGCACGTATTATTTTGGTTATAGGCATAAGTTGGAGCTACTTTTTTGCTGTCGTAGTCCTAATCGTAGCCTGGCTTTATGACTGATGTGATTCCAAACATAGAACACATGTTTTGGGACTATTAGGGGGTGTTAACAGGTAGGAACTTGATGCTGATTTGGGGGTGTATTCTGCCTCTGAATTAACTTCAGATTCTGCTCTGATTCTTCCTCTGAATGTTTTCAATGGAAGGCAAAGATCGCGGAAAACGTCAAAGGCGTTGACTAATTCAGCCGCGGACTCCACAGACCGAGACTCCCCACGGATTATATAGTCTCCTCAATATCTCTTTCCTTGGAATGAAACAGGGAGGCAAAATGGAAGATGTAGAAGTGCATAATAGATACTTCAGGGTGGTGGGATCATCCTTTGTATCTCTGGAGTCCCACTCCGCAATTCAGGATCACTCAGTCCCCAAGCAGGTGGACGACCACCAACATGACATTTAAGAGGTAAGACCTGCATTGACAAGACCGAATGAAACCTTTATGAGCTGACAGTATGTAGCACAGGATTACCCTGTAACACTAATACAATACACTGAATCAGGAACAACGAAACCTTTATAATGAGAAGTCAGTGATAGTCTCAATTAGCGTGAATAGGGGCCTTATGTAAGTAGTTTCTGGGCCTAAAGACAAACTAGTTTGTGGATGTCAATCAATATACAAGGAGGTGATAGTTTTTCTAGAAGACATTGTTATTCATAACCATAAATTTCCAATAATTATCTGAATAATAAACAATGTCCTTTTATAACGTAGATGAATACATGACAGTGTCTACTGCACCGGAGCCCCGGGCCATGTCATCCTCACAATAACATTATGAGTTATGAAGGATTGTAGAGTATACTGGTTTATCAAATCACTGAGTTTTAGTCTCCATTAGAGATGAGCGAGTAGTATTCGATCGAATACTACGGTATTCAAAATACTCGTACTCAATCGAGTACCACTCACTATTCCAATGGAAAAATTTGATGCAGAACCAGCGTTGATTGGCCGAATGCTATACAGTCGGCCAATCAATGCTGGTTCTTCTCCTACCTTTAGAAGTCTTCTCCTAGCTGCATCCCTGTGGCGTCTTCTGGCTCTGAATTAACTCTGCCAGGCATCAGGCCTGGGCAGAGCCGACTGCGCATACCTGCGCTACAAGAAAATGGCCGCTTTGACTGTAAATGGCCATTTTCTTGTAGTGCGGGCATGCGCAGTCATCTATGCCCAGGCCCGATGCCTGGCAGAGTGAATTCATTGCCTGATGACGACGCGGGAATGCTGCGCGGAGAAGACTTCTCAGAGAATCCAGCCCGACCCTCACTCATGCACTTGATAAGTTCAGTTTGATCGAATGTTGCCTACCCCTGAAGCGAGCATTTTTCCCCCATAGAGTATAATAGGAGTCAATATTCGATTCAAGTAGTAGAATATTGAGGTGCTACGCAAAACGAATATCGAATATCGAGTATTTCACTACTCGCTCATCTCTAGTCTCCATGTGGTTGAATTTACCACCAATGTCCAGTCAATAGAATGATGAGCTCTCTACAATGAGTATGAACTGAATTTCATAACGGCCTTTAGTTCATCTCATCAACAGATCAAAGATATTATTATGAGACATTGGCCAGTCCTACAGAATGACCCTTTTCTTAAAAAGGTTCTTCCTATAAGACCCAAATTCACCTTTAGAAGGGCACGAATTCTCAAAAGTATTCTAGCGCCCAGTAAATTACGGTCATCCAATACAACCTCCGTAACAACTAATACCTCCTCCGGAGGGAGTTTCCGTTGTAACCGTAATAGATGCAAGTGCTGCAGATCAATTAGAAATAAAGTATGTGAGATTAGTAGCTTCACTACCAACGAAATTTTTAGATTAAAATACCATCTTGATTGTACTTCGTCATTTGTAATATATTTATTGGAATGCCCGTGTGGCCTCCAATATATAGGTAGAACATCTAGACAATTAAGCGAGCGTATCAACAAGCATCGCTCGAATGTCACAAACGGTTACATGAAACATAGTGTGTCGCGACATGCAGCTGAACATCACAACAAAAACTTCAGCGGATTTTTGGTAACACCAATTGACTGGGTTCCCCCGGGTAATAGTGATAGACTGAGTAAGCTAAATAAAAAAGAGATGTTCTGGATGTTTAAATTTAATACATTACATCCAGCGGGCCTAAATATCGCAACTGAGGATGTAAACAGATGAGTTACCTTGTATAATCCTTTTGGTCATTCTTAATGTATACTGTTAACTAAAAGGTGTATTTTTAGGGAAGGGCCTATATAATTGGTTGAAATGCATGTTTTAAACTATTTAAATTATTCAATTTATTTTTCATTTTTAATTTGTATAATAGTCAGATAGAAATTTAATGTACCAATATCGAGTATATCATGAACATGGTGGGCTATATTTATATATATATATATTTTTAGGAATGTAATCATATAGATTTTTATGTTTTCTAATTAGAATCATTTTCTAAACTTTTATGTTACGTCCTAGGCAAATATCATCACTATGAATTCTTTTAGATGACTCGTATAGCAGATTGTCCTTTTACGCATGCGCAGAAGTTCATGCGTTCCAGGTTGAACCGCATGACTTCCTTTTATTTTATTTTTTATTCACATTTGCATATTTAGCTATACGACTCTTGATAGGTTGTACCACCGTTTTTTCTTAGCCCGTACTGTTGGTTTCTCTGGTGCGGGCGGAGTGCCCGTGCTCTTGTGGTGATAGAATATTCCGCCGAAAAAATTTGCACAAAGGCTCGTAACATCTAGCTAATGAGCATGCGTTCCAGCTTGGACCGCATCTTTTTCCTCCGGAAGTGGCACATGGAGCGGTACGGTTAAATAGGCCGAGGCGCTCCGGATAGAGTTTATTTCTTCCTAGCTTGAGTGAAGCTCGATTAGTGAAGGTAAGACAATATTATTGCTGGAATCTTGTTCTAATGAAATATAATAATAGTCACTGAACATATGGGATGTTAAGGATCTATAGTTATCTCGAGTATGAATAATATGATCAATATATAATAGTTTGTCTATGACTAATGATGTGTAATACATCACCTGAGCTTAATTCAGAATTCATATAATATACCTTGGATTTGTTTATAGGTTCTGGGTTTATAGGTAAATGATTTTCTTGCCTAATAACGTCGTGGTCTGTTGTTTTTTTCTTTGACAAGCTAATCTGTTTTTTAAATTATGTCTTTGTATATTCATGTTTTTTATACATATACTATATTTATTGTTTTTAACTAGTTACGCACTTGATAAAGGGTTCCGACCCGAAACGCGGCAACTGTTTTTGCGTTGTGCAATCTTCTTTTTGAATAAATTCCTTTGGACCTGAGAGCGCCGTCCTTTTGTTCTTCCATTGATGCATCCTCCTGGTTTTTGACCAGTGTTATAGAGACGTGCTGCCACTCTCACTCTGACGAAGCCTAATATTGCTGAAAACGGAGTTGTGAACGGAGTCACAACCCGATCAGGTGAGAGGCCACCAGGTCCTGAGTTCTTTTCATAAACACCAGATAATTCATCTATATATTTATAATAGACCATCTACACTATAAGTGTGCTCGGTATCTCTCTATTCTCTGAGCTCTCTACAATGAGCATTCATTCCTGTACGGGTGATTGAAATGCACAAATTTCCCAGGCACAAAATTAGAATTGGAGACAGAAAAACCAGAAGGGAAAATAGGCAGAGGAGAGGAAGAAGCTGGTAATACAGCAAAACATGCATCGGGTGGTGCGATGTCAGGCAGGGACAGAATTGTCACAGATAGTATACAAAACCCCACAGACACTTCTTCATATTAGAGCTCCTGTAAGTCCGTGCTCTTAGTTCCATCTTACAATGGCGATGGTATAGGGTCCTGATGTGTATGTCTGTACGCACCCTTGGTCTGTACATACACTTCTTTACTGTCTAAGCAGCAGCATTTTTCTGTCATACTCAGAGTGGAGGAGAGGAGTTTTGCCAGGTGAAAACTTTCATGTGGCAGACACAGATTTTCATCACTCCGAATATGTCAATCAGAAAAAACCTCTGGACCAGCGACTCTTCTCCAGTCATCCAGTACATAGAACTTTGGGCCCCTTTAGGACTCCTTTATTGAATTAACCATTGACCACATGATAACTTCTCCTGCACCAATGGTTCCGGGTAGGGTTGAGCCGATCTTGAGATTTCAGGATTGATTTTAAAATCCAATTTCCGATCATTTTCCATCCGATCGTGAAATATGCTTGATTGTCGATCGAGATTCGATCTTTCCCGATCCTGATTGCTCAACCCTATTAATGATATATACATGGATAGGGTTGAACCAATCTTGAGATAACCTCCGACCTCGATCCCGCCGGAAAAGATTGCTCAACCCTAGTTCCTGGTATTAGGCTGGTCTTTGCAGTTACATTGGTGGCGTGTTGTCTTGGCATATAACCATGATGACCAATTGCTGGACATAGTGGACATGTCAGTTAGAATGACCCCTGACCTCTGTGACGAGTGATTGGCAGAAGCGGTAATGAGTCAGGATGAATCAGGATTGGTGGAAAGGCTGAAACTGAGACTAGTGAGGGATCGGGCAGACACTGGCATGGAGGCCGGAAGGTATTTGGTAGGGGAGTACAATGTTCTATTATTTTATCCTCTATAACTCAATAGAATACTTCACTGACCTATTGATGGAGGGACACCGGCATCTGGTGAGGAAGCCGAAACCTATGCATCCTTCTCCTTTATAAATAATTCTATATCATTAGAGGGAGGAAATTTACTGCCATCTAGTGAGGAAATCCCAACTCACATCTCATCCTTCTTCATGGTGATTAACAAGAGACAAGTATATAGTGTAAACTACATGAGATAAAACAAGATAAGATAATCCTCAGGAGAGGCATTACAGTCACAGTAGGTACAGATAGTTATAGTGAATGAGCTTTCAGGTAAGTCTTCTATGTATAAAAAAGATTGTGATACACAAATGGTTACAATTTATAACATATGTTTGTGCTGATTCCGATTCTTATACTGGACTATAGAATATCGATCGTACTGAACTATAAAGGCTCAATAATCAGATCAACTCGGATTACTGGCAAATCCTCAGCATAGAAGGATTTGCCAGTAACTCAGCAGGTTTCCTTCATAGTTTCAAGGGTTTAGCTAGAGAACAATGGCTCCAAATATCCCATGTTTTATAAAACTTGTGGTGTTTGTATTGTTTCCAAGCTGTCACATATTCATACATATAGTCAATATTCAATATGTTCATTATTTCACCCATTATAGGGATCTCTAGTGTACATATTTTGAGAAGGTGTGTGGTCCAGTACGGGTCTGGAATAGGTTTCTCTCCCCAGGTGGGGTCATAGGCTCGTGACTGGCCCATAAAAGGTTGCAGAGCCTGCTCGTCAGGGCAGATCCTGGGAAAAGAAGAAGTGTCTGGGTCTGTCCTGATACTTAGAACCTTTTGATACAGTACAGTGCTGTTTTGGTTGATTCGTGTGGCTTCATTTTACAGTCACTGTATAGTGGATGGGACTTTAGCCAATTCCATCCCCACATTGCAGAATATACATGCTGCGGACATTCTGCAATTTCCAAAACCGTTGTGGTTAGTCCTCTTTGCCATATCCATTGCATTGTGCCTGCCTTAGCAGTGACGCCGGGTGCATGACATCACAGAAGAGCACCACATAATACTGAGGAAGAGACAGCGAATCGGATGCCACGATTAGGCCAAAAAGAGGTAACGGGTGGCGAGTATGGATGTTTTTTTTTATGTTTGTCACCTCCCCTGAGCCTTCACCTGAAATACTCCTCCCATATTGTTTAGGAAGAGTATTTTGGAACATTAGCATCTAATCCAGGTAGTTGCCAACCAATTCAACTATCTCCATAGGGAACCTGACAATAGCAAAGCGGCCATCTGCCCTTTGTGGCTTTTTGGATATAATACATATAATTTCCCAGCCATAGTATTGTATTGGATGGTCAGTGACTGTAGGAATCTCTGACAACCCTTGGTAAGACATGTTGTTCTATCCATCAACCACTTCCTGAATGTAATACAAAATGAGGCCAGAACTTTAGGAAGATTGTTCCCAGAAAAAGCTCATATTGAGGTCCTTCATCTTCTCTTGGTAGATTTTATCAAAGTACTCGCTCTGTGCGACAGTAAAATGATTCTTCCAGTCTCCAGATATTCCTGTAAGGAACAAAATATGCAAAAATACATTATCTTGTATTCTGAGACAGTTTACAAGAGGTGTAATAGCCAAAGTGTACATGGCCTCTTATATAATCATTGGCTACTAAAAATTATCCGATAGCAATGGCTAAGACAAACAGAATTACCTTTACGCAGGAAGGAGCCTTTAGATTGGTCTACTAGTTCAGAAGGAGCTTTACTCCAATTTGACATTGGGTTTTCCTTCATGGATTTGAAAGTTGAATTTTCAACAACCAAGTCAATCTGGGCGTCATCCAACTCCTGCCCCAAAAATTTACAGATTCTTACTACACTGCCACGGAGATCCTGAAAAATATGAGATGTATGTAGATGTATATATAATGTATAACTCACATCACAGTACTAGCCCATGAGACAAGTAGTGAGACAAGTTTTCTCTCCATCAGTCAGATACAACATGGCGCCTTATAGAGATCTTACATTTAGGCAACTGTAAAAGTAACCAGCAAACCCACTTTTGGAGCCTACATCCTTATGTTGTATCTAGAGATGGGCGAGTAGTATTCGATCGAATACTACGGTATTCGAAATACTCGTACTCGATCAAGTACCACTCGCTATTCGAATGGAAAAATCCGATGCAGAACCAGCGTTGATTGGCCGAATGCTATAGAGTCGGCCAATCAACGCTGGTTTTTCTCCTACCTTTAGAAGTCTTCTCCGTGCAGCATTCCCGCGGCATCTTCCGGCTCTGAATTCACTCTGCCAGGCATTGGGCCTGGGCAGAGCCGACTGTGCATGCCCGCGCTACAAGAAAATGGCCGCTTTGACTGTAAGCAGCCATTTTCTTGTAGTGCGGGCATGCGCAGTCGGCTCTGCCCAGGCCCGATGCCTGGCAGAGTGAATTCAGAGCCGGAAGACGCAGCGGGGACACTGCACAGAGAAGGCTTCTCGGAGAATCCAGCCTGACCCTCACTCGTGGACTTGGTAAGTTCAATTTGATCGAATGTGGCCTACCCCTGAAACGAGCATTTTCCCCCTATAGACTATAATAGGATTTGATATTCGATTCAAGTAGTCGAATGTTGAGGGGCTACTCGAAACGAATATTGAATAGCGAATATTTCACTGTTCACTCATCTTTAGTTGTATCTTTTATTGGTAAGAATTATGCCTTGTCCAACAGCCGAGAAATCATGAAGACTACCTTGGTCTGCTCCATGGGTAAGTGATGGACATAGAGGCTGATGTGGATCTATTACTGGTTAATAACCCCGTGGCATGCCTTTAGATTCCCATAAAGCATGGAGTCTGCAACAACTAAACTTATTACCTGGAGAAGCTCCTCGTAAGTGATAAAGAGGAATCTGTCATCATCTTTCATTTGCATCCAGCCTTTTACATGGTCAAACCAAGATCCAATAGAAACTAAAAGACAAAGGCCCAGATTACTTAAAAGGGACAAATTTGCCATTTTGTTCCCATCAGGGGTCACTTACAGAGGCCTGACCTCCTAGTGTCAAGTTGAGGTCGTGTCTTGACCAGTGACTCAATGGTTCAAGACTGGTTGACCAAGTCATTCACTTCATCCCAAGTCACATCAGACACCCCAAGCCAAGAGTCGGTGGGTTCATCAGACACAAACCTTAGTTGGCATGGACCAGAAGCAGGCCCTGTGCCCTCAGGTGTCCTGAACCTCTCTATCCTTTTATGTTACATCAGCTAGTGAATTACTCTGTGCTGTGGACTCATATCCACTATACTGTGAGGATGAGCTACTACTGGACAGTCAGCAGCTCATGCACAGCCAAGATCTGGAGGAGACATCTGCCGCTGCCTCCGGTAGTAGTGATGAGTAGAGATGAGCGAGTAGTACTCGATCGAGTAGGTGTTCGATCGAATACTATGGTATTCTAAATTCTTGTACTGGATCGAGTACTACTAGCTGTTGGAAGTTAAGATTCGATGCAGAACCAGCGTTGATTGGCAGAATGCTATACAGTCAGCCAATCAATGCTGGTTCTTCTCTTACCTTTAGAAGTCTTCTCCCTGCGCAGTGCTCCCGCGTCCTCTTCCGGCTCTTCATTCACTCTGCCAGGCATCGGGGCTGGGCAGAGCCGACTGCACATGTCCGCTTGTAGTGCGGGCATGTGCAGTCGGCTCTGCCCAGGCCCAATGCCTGGCAGAGTGAATTCAAGGCCAGAAGAGGACGCGGGGACGCTGCGCAAGGAGAAGAATCCAGCTGGACCCTCACTCTTGGACTTGGTAAGTAGAATTTGATAGAACGTTGCCTACCCCTGAAACGAGCATTTCCCCCCATAGACTATAATGGGGTTCGAAACCCGCTCGAACAGTCGAACAGTGTGCGGCTGTTCGAATCGGATTTCGAACGCCGAGCATTTTAGTGCTCGCTCATATCTACTGATGAGGAGAATGGAGTGAGAGCTGGTGTTCCAAGCGTTCAGGCTCCTAGCTTACGGTTGGTTCACATCTGTGTTGGCATTTAGAGATGAGCGAGTAGTATTCGATTGAGTAGGTATTCGATCGAATACTATGGTATTCGAAATACTCGTACTCGATCAAGCACCACTCGCTGTTCGAATGTAAAAGTTCGATGCAGAACCAGCATTGATTGGCAGAATGCTATACAGTCGGCCAATCAATGCTGGTTCTTCTCCTACCTTTAGAAGTCTTCTCCGTGCAGCTTCCCCGCAGCGTCTTCCGGCTCTTCATTCACTCTGCCAGGCATCGGGCCTGGGCAGAGCCGACTGCGCATGTCTGCTTGTCGGCTCTGATGCGGACAGGAAAATAGATTGTGAAGTACTTTCCTGTCCGCATGTTCTGTGCGGAGATCTGGTGGCAAGCACATGGATCACATTATAGTCTAGGGGATCCGTGTGCTTTCACTGCATAGCGCTTGTAATTGCGTTTGGTATTCTGTTCGGGGGATACTCATGCAGACTCCCCTGGTCGGTGTACAAATGCAGATGTGAACCAACCCTTAGAGACCACTGAGGAGGACATCAGTGACCTGCAGACATTATTGGATGAATGTTTAATGCCGCCTGTCATACAAATGCTGATATTTGCAATGCATTGCACCCTAGGGGGTCTAATAAATGCAAATCAAAAAAGAATTAAAAGGTCTATTCACCCCTCTTTCCCTAGAATACATATAAAAGTAAAACATTTATTGTGACAATCATACAGTTTAGGTATCCCTGTGTCTGAAAACACCCAATCTACAAATTTATAAAAATGTTTTTTCATGTACAGTGATTGCTGTAATGGGGAAAAAAAATTAAGAAGTGCTGAGCTGGCATTTTTTAATTGGTTCACCTTTGCTAAAAATGTAATCAAAAGTGATCGAAGCAATAGACAGCCCTCATAAAGGTGGGGACACTGCCTGCAAAGCTGGGTTGAGCGGGTCTGGCTGGACCGAATTGCTCAATCAGTCTGCTGATTCTGTCCTAGTTTACACAGCAAAGATAAAAACTGAACCAGGAACCAGCAGTTTGTACTACAGCAGCTAATGTTAAAACTAAGAACTTGCAATATGTTATTTGGACTGTCACATAAAATATTGAGTTACTGAGAGAGTTCACCTTTCCCCTGTATAAAGTCTTCTAAGAAATCCTGAAAATTCTCAGCAGGGGTGTAGATTTTGAGAATCTTGGTAAAATGGAACAAGGATACCATGACATCTCTGGGGTTTCGCATTGTGTAGATAATCTGAAAAAAAAAAAACAATGATAGTCAATAAAATAAGATTAGATTGTGTTATATATACCATGATAGATTCATTGTTTGACAATAGAAAAATGGGAGATGACCAAGTATAGTAGTGGACAACACCAGCATAAACATGGCTGCCACCGACATTGCCACCAACCCTACTCCATAAGCTTCCACTGGGTCTGCTTCAGGCTGGCTTTCTGGATATTGGGGATGAGCATTGGCTGGAATTATAATCACTACTGCCACCACCCTCTTCATGTCTTGTTACTCTGAATGGCCAGGTCCTAGCTGCAAAAGAATAATCACCATCTTTCCCATTCTCCCTGAATTTTTTCTAACTTATCAAAGCCATGAAATTCTTGAATAATCTTCTAATTTCCACCTCCAGATTAGCCCCTACCTGAATGACTACCAATAGTAGTACCATACCTCCTGCCACTACCACCTCCACCACCAATAGTAGTACCATACCTCCTGCCACCTCCACCACCCATAGTAGTACCATACCTCCTGCCACTGCCATCTCCACCACCAATAGTAGTACCATACCTCCTGCCACTGCCACCTCCACCACCAATAGTAATACCATACCTCCTGCCACCTCCACCACCAATAGTAGTACCATACCTCCTGCCACCTCCACCACCAATAGTAGTACCATACCTCCTGCCACCTCCACCACCAATAGTTGTACCATACCTCCTGCCACCTCCACCACCAATAGTAGTACCATACCTCCTGCCACTGCCACCTCCACCACCAATAGTAGTGTCTTCCTTTTCTACTTATTCTACTGTCATCCACCTCATTAAATAGAAGGAAAAAACATCCTGTCTGGTGGGTTTCTGTTTCCTCTCGGCAGAAGACGGAAACCTGAAAGCGGAAATCGGGGCACGGATGTTGCACTTTCACTTTTTGTAAATGTCAGTAGAATATTTCTTAGCACAAGCTCCAGGGATCTGTTCTCACTAAGCAGAGGGTTATGTTTTACTTACTTTTGCTTTAGAATTGAAATAAGATTTAGCAAACAGGTGGTGCGGTAGGTGAGAAGTTAATATTCTTGGTGAGACCAGTTTCTTCTCACGTTCTTTAAAACTCGCTGTTTCATACCATGGTGATCTAGAGAATATAGGCGTGACATTGGTTTTTGTAACATCTCCTTTGTGTTTAATTAAATTCAGGATTTCAATCATCCAGTTAGTACCTAGAAGAAGTAAGAGATTACATCAAGATATTTTAGAAATGCAGGAACTTGGCTGAAATGTATATTCCTTCAAGATCTACAGGGCTCCTGAAAAACTACCCACATAAATACTCTCTCAGTCACAGAAGCAGATTAAGATGTTCATGCACCCTGGTGGACTGTAGGGATTATTGCAGTTTGGTATAGATAAGTGTATCTACTTAACACACATCTATTTATTTCTTACATACATCCATGTAGCATGTACATGGGTTCAAAAGGCTTAGGTTAAAGGTTGAACTAGTCTGGCACAATCCAAACCTTAAGGATAAGGAGCCATGGGATGTTCCGCAGCTCTAAAGCGCTGCCGGAAAAAATGTGGCGGAAACGCAATGCAGTTCTTCTAGCAGAGCTGTAAACAAAGTTTGTGGCATCAAGGATATTATATATCACTATAAATCTAACAGTACGCTGAATTCGGAGCACTGTCAGCTTTCTAGTAGTAAATAATAGCGCTGGTGTAATATGACATCAAAAGTCATCTTTAAAAAATAGTGTATAACTGTCAGGGCTCCTAAGAACATATCTATAAAACATAGTGTAGAATACTCTTAGGGCTCCTAGGAACCTATCTATATAACATAGTGTAGAATACTCTTAGGGCTCCTAGGAACCTATCTATATAACATAGTGTAGAATACTCTTAGGACTCCTAGGAACCTATCTATAAAACATAGTGTAGAATACTTTTAGGACTCCTAGGAACCTATCTATAAAACATAGTGTAGAATACTCTTAGGGCTCCTAGGAACCTATCTATAAAACATAGTGTAGAATACTCTTAGGGCTCCTAGGAACCTATCTATAAAACATAGTGTAGAATACTCTTAGGGCTCCTAGGATCCTATCTATAAAACATAGTGTAGAATACTCTTAGGGCTCCTAGGAACCTATCTATAAAACATAGTGTAGAATACTTTTAGGACTCCTAGGAACCTATCTATAAAACATAGTGTAGAATACTCTTAGGGCTCCTAGGAACCTATCTATAAAACATAGTGTAGAATACTCTTAGGACTCCTAGGAACCTATCTATAAAACATAGTGTAGAATACTCTTAGGACTCCTAGGAACCTATCTATAAAACATAGTCTAAAATACTCTTAGGGCTCCTAGGAACCTATCTATAAAACATAGTGTAGAATACTCTTAGGGCTCCTAGGAACCTATCTATAAAACATAGTGTAGAATACATTTAGGACTCCTAGGAACCTATCTATAAAACATAGTGTAGAATACTCTTAGGACTCCTAGGAACCTATCTATAAAACATAGTGTAGAATACTCTTAGGGCTCCTAGGAACCTATCTATAAAACATAGTGTAGAATACATTTAGGACTCCTAGGAACCTATCTATAAAACATAGTGTAGAATACTCTTAGGACTCCTAGGAACCTATCTATAAAACATAGTGTAGAACACTCTTAGTGATCCTAGGAACCTATCTATAAAACATAGTGTAGAACACTCTTAGGGATCCTAGGAACCTATCTATAAAACATAGTCTAAAATACTCTTAGGGCTCCTAGGAACCTATCTATAAAACATAGTGTAGAATACTCTTAGGGCTCCTGGGAACCTGTCTATAAAACATAGTGTAGAATACATTTAGGACTCCTAGGAACCTATCTATAAAACATAGTGTAGAATACTCTCAGAGCTCCTAGGAACCTATCTATAAAACATAGTGTAGAATACTCTTAGGGCTCCTAGGAACCTATCTATAAAACATAGTGTAGAATACTCTTAGGGATCCTAGGAACCTATCTATAAAACATAGTGTAGAACACTCTTAGGGATCCTAGGAACCTATCTATAAAACATAGTGTAGAACACTCTTAGGGATCCTAGGAACCTATCTATAAAACATAGTCTAAAATACTCTTAGGGCTCCTAGGAACCTATCTATAAAACATAGTGTAGAATACTCTTAGGGCTCCTATGAACCTGTCTATAAAACATAGTGTAGAATACATTTAGGACTCCTAGGAACCTATCTATAAAACATAGTGTAGAATACTCTTAGGACTCCTAGGAACCTATCTATAAAACATAGTCTAAAATACTCTTAGGGCTCCTAGGAACCTATCTATAAAACATAGTGTAGAATACTCTTAGGGCTCCTGGGAACCTGTCTATAAAACATAGTGTAGAATACATTTAGGACTCCTAGGAACCTATCTATAAAACATAGTGTAGAATACTCTCAGAGCTCCTAGGAACCTATCTATAAAACATAGTGTAGAATACTCTTAGAGCTCCTAGGAACCTATCTATAAAACATAGTGTAGAATACTCTTAGGGATCCTAGGAACCTATCTATAAAACATAGTGTAGAACACTCTTAGGGATCCTAGGAACCTATCTATAAAACATAGTCTAAAATACTCTTAGGGCTCCTAGGAACCTATCTATAAAACATAGTGTAGAATACTCTTAGGGCTCCTATGAACCTGTCTATAAAACATAGTGTAGAATACATTTAGGACTCCTAGGAACCTATCTATAAAACATAGTGTAGAATACTCTTAGGACTCCTAGGAACCTATCTATAAAACATAGTGTAGAACACTCTTAGGGATCCTAGGAACCTATCTATAAAACATAGTGTAGAACACTCTTAGGGATCCTAGGAACCTATCTATAAAACATAGTGTAGAACACTCTTAGGGATCCTAGGAACCTATCTATAAAACATAGTCTAAAATACTCTTAGGGCTCCTAGGAACCTATCTATAAAACATAGTGTAGAATACTCTTAGGGCTCCTAGGAACCTGTCTATAAAACATAGTGTAGAATACATTTAGGACTCCTAAGAACCTATCTATATAACATAGTGTAGAATACTCTTAGGACTCCTAGGAACCTATCTATATAACATAGTGTAGAATACTCTTAGGACTCCTAGGAACCTATCTATAAAACATAGTGTAGAATACTCTTAGGGCTCCTAGGAACCTATCTATAAAACATAGTGTAGAATACTCTTAGGGCTCCTAGGATCCTATCTATAAAACATAGTGTAGAATACTCTTAGGGCTCCTAGGAACCTATCTATAAAACATAGTGTAGAATACTTTTAGGACTCCTAGGAACCTATCTATAAAACATAGTGTAGAATACTCTTAGGGCTCCTAGGAACCTATCTATAAAACATAGTGTAGAATACTCTTAGGACTCCTAGGAACCTATCTATAAAACATAGTGTAGAATACTCTTAGGACTCCTAGGAACCTATCTATAAAACATAGTCTAAAATACTCTTAGGGCTCCTAGGAACCTATCTATAAAACATAGTGTAGAATACTCTTAGGGCTCCTAGGAACCTATCTATAAAACATAGTGTAGAATACATTTAGGACTCCTAGGAACCTATCTATAAAACATAGTGTAGAATACTCTTAGGACTCCTAGGAACCTATCTATAAAACATAGTGTAGAATACTCTTAGGGCTCCTAGGAACCTATCTATAAAACATAGTGTAGAATACATTTAGGACTCCTAGGAACCTATCTATAAAACATAGTGTAGAATACTCTTAGGACTCCTAGGAACCTATCTATAAAACATAGTGTAGAACACTCTTAGTGATCCTAGGAACCTATCTATAAAACATAGTGTAGAACACTCTTAGGGATCCTAGGAACCTATCTATAAAACATAGTCTAAAATACTCTTAGGGCTCCTAGGAACCTATCTATAAAACATAGTGTAGAATACTCTTAGGGCTCCTGGGAACCTGTCTATAAAACATAGTGTAGAATACATTTAGGACTCCTAGGAACCTATCTATAAAACATAGTGTAGAATACTCTCAGAGCTCCTAGGAACCTATCTATAAAACATAGTGTAGAATACTCTTAGGGCTCCTAGGAACCTATCTATAAAACATAGTGTAGAATACTCTTAGGGATCCTAGGAACCTATCTATAAAACATAGTGTAGAACACTCTTAGGGATCCTAGGAACCTATCTATAAAACATAGTGTAGAACACTCTTAGGGATCCTAGGAACCTATCTATAAAACATAGTCTAAAATACTCTTAGGGCTCCTAGGAACCTATCTATAAAACATAGTGTAGAATACTCTTAGGGCTCCTATGAACCTGTCTATAAAACATAGTGTAGAATACATTTAGGACTCCTAGGAACCTATCTATAAAACATAGTGTAGAATACTCTTAGGACTCCTAGGAACCTATCTATAAAACATAGTGTAGAACACTCTTAGGGATCCTAGGAACCTATCTATAAAACATAGTGTAGAACACTCTTAGGGATCCTAGGAACCTATCTATAAAACATAGTCTAAAATACTCTTAGGGCTCCTAGGAACCTATCTATAAAACATAGTGTAGAATACTCTTAGGGCTCCTAGGAATCTGTCTATAAAACATAGTGTAGAATACATTTAGGACTCCTAAGAACCTATCTATATAACATAGTGTAGAATACTCTTAGGACTCCTAGGAACCTATCTATATAACATAGTGTAGAATACTCTTAGGACTCCTAGGAACCTATCTATAAAACATAGTGTAGAATACTCTTAGGGCTCCTAGGAACCTATCTATAAAACATAGTGTAGAATACTCTTAGGGCTCCTAGGATCCTATCTATAAAACATAGTGTAGAATACTCTTAGGGCTCCTAGGTACCTATCTATAATACACAGTGTACAATAATCTTAAGGCTCCTAGGAACCTATCTATAAAACATAGTGTAGAATACTCTTAGGGCTCCTAGGAACCTATCTATAAAACATAGTGTAGAATACTCTTAGGGCTCCTAGGAACCTATCTATAAAACATAGTGTAGAATACTTTTAGGACTCCTAGGAACCTATCTATAAAACATAGTGTAGAATACTCTTAGGGCTCCTAGGATCCTATCTATAAAACATAGTGTAGAATACTCTTAGGGCTCCTAGGAACCTATCTATAAAACATAGTGTAGAATACTTTTAGGACTCCTAGGAACCTATTTATAAAACATAGTGTAGAATACTCTTAGGGCTCCTAGGAACCTATCTATAAAACATAGTGTAGAATACTCTTAGGGCTCCTAGGAACCTATCTATAAAACATAGTGTAGAATACTCTTAGGGCTCCTAGGAACCTCTCTATAAAACATAGTGTAGAATACTCTTAGGGCTCCTTGGAACCTATCTATAAAACATAGTGTGGAATACTCTTAGGGCTCCTAGGAACCTGTCTATAAAACATAGTGTAGAATACATTTAGGACTCCTAGGAACCTATCTATAAAACATAGTGTAGAATACTCCTAGGACTCCTAGGAACCTATCTATAAAACATAGTGTAGAATACTCCTAGGACTCCTAGGAACCTATCTATAAAACATAGTGTAGAACACTCTTAGGGATCCTAGGAACCTATCTATAAAACATAGTGTAGAACACTCTTAGGGATCCTAGGAACCTATCTATAAAACATAGTCTAAAATACTCTTAGGGCTCCTAGGAACCTATCTATAAAACATAGTGTAGAATACTCTTAGGGCTCCTATGAACCTGTCTATAAAACATAGTGTAGAATACATTTAGGACTCCTAGGAACCTATCTATAAAACATAGTGTAGAATACTCTTAGGACTCCTAGGAACCTATCTATAAAACATAGTCTAAAATACTCTTAGGGCTCCTAGGAACCTATCTATAAAACATAGTGTAGAATACTCTTAGGGCTCCTGGGAACCTGTCTATAAAACATAGTGTAGAATACATTTAGGACTCCTAGGAACCTATCTATAAAACATAGTGTAGAATACTCTCAGAGCTCCTAGGAACCTATCTATAAAACATAGTGTAGAATACTCTTAGAGCTCCTAGGAACCTATCTATAAAACATAGTGTAGAATACTCTTAGGGATCCTAGGAACCTATCTATAAAACATAGTGTAGAACACTCTTAGGGATCCTAGGAACCTATCTATAAAACATAGTCTAAAATACTCTTAGGGCTCCTAGGAACCTATCTATAAAACATAGTGTAGAATACTCTTAGGGCTCCTATGAACCTGTCTATAAAACATAGTGTAGAATACATTTAGGACTCCTAGGAACCTATCTATAAAACATAGTGTAGAATACTCTTAGGACTCCTAGGAACCTATCTATAAAACATAGTGTAGAACACTCTTAGGGATCCTAGGAACCTATCTATAAAACATAGTGTAGAACACTCTTAGGGATCCTAGGAACCTATCTATAAAACATAGTGTAGAACACTCTTAGGGATCCTAGGAACCTATCTATAAAACATAGTCTAAAATACTCTTAGGGCTCCTAGGAACCTATCTATAAAACATAGTGTAGAATACTCTTAGGGCTCCTAGGAACCTGTCTATAAAACATAGTGTAGAATACATTTAGGACTCCTAAGAACCTATCTATATAACATAGTGTAGAATACTCTTAGGACTCCTAGGAACCTATCTATATAACATAGTGTAGAATACTCTTAGGACTCCTAGGAACCTATCTATAAAACATAGTGTAGAATACTCTTAGGGCTCCTAGGAACCTATCTATAAAACATAGTGTAGAATACTCTTAGGGCTCCTAGGATCCTATCTATAAAACATAGTGTAGAACACTCTTAGTGATCCTAGGAACCTATCTATAAAACATAGTGTAGAACACTCTTAGGGATCCTAGGAACCTATCTATAAAACATAGTCTAAAATACTCTTAGGGCTCCTAGGAACCTATCTATAAAACATAGTGTAGAATACTCTTAGGGCTCCTGGGAACCTGTCTATAAAACATAGTGTAGAATACATTTAGGACTCCTAGGAACCTATCTATAAAACATAGTGTAGAATACTCTCAGAGCTCCTAGGAACCTATCTATAAAACATAGTGTAGAATACTCTTAGGGCTCCTAGGAACCTATCTATAAAACATAGTGTAGAATACTCTTAGGGATCCTAGGAACCTATCTATAAAACATAGTGTAGAACACTCTTAGGGATCCTAGGAACCTATCTATAAAACATAGTGTAGAACACTCTTAGGGATCCTAGGAACCTATCTATAAAACATAGTCTAAAATACTCTTAGGGCTCCTAGGAACCTATCTATAAAACATAGTGTAGAATACTCTTAGGGCTCCTATGAACCTGTCTATAAAACATAGTGTAGAATACATTTAGGACTCCTAGGAACCTATCTATAAAACATAGTGTAGAATACTCTTAGGACTCCTAGGAACCTATCTATAAAACATAGTCTAAAATACTCTTAGGGCTCCTAGGAACCTATCTATAAAACATAGTGTAGAATACTCTTAGGGCTCCTGGGAACCTGTCTATAAAACATAGTGTAGAATACATTTAGGACTCCTAGGAACCTATCTATAAAACATAGTGTAGAATACTCTCAGAGCTCCTAGGAACCTATCTATAAAACATAGTGTAGAATACTCTTAGAGCTCCTAGGAACCTATCTATAAAACATAGTGTAGAATACTCTTAGGGATCCTAGGAACCTATCTATAAAACATAGTGTAGAACACTCTTAGGGATCCTAGGAACCTATCTATAAAACATAGTCTAAAATACTCTTAGGGCTCCTAGGAACCTATCTATAAAACATAGTGTAGAATACTCTTAGGGCTCCTATGAACCTGTCTATAAAACATAGTGTAGAATACATTTAGGACTCCTAGGAACCTATCTATAAAACATAGTGTAGAATACTCTTAGGACTCCTAGGAACCTATCTATAAAACATAGTGTAGAACACTCTTAGGGATCCTAGGAACCTATCTATAAAACATAGTGTAGAACACTCTTAGGGATCCTAGGAACCTATCTATAAAACATAGTGTAGAACACTCTTAGGGATCCTAGGAACCTATCTATAAAACATAGTCTAAAATACTCTTAGGGCTCCTAGGAACCTATCTATAAAACATAGTGTAGAATACTCTTAGGGCTCCTAGGAACCTGTCTATAAAACATAGTGTAGAATACATTTAGGACTCCTAAGAACCTATCTATATAACATAGTGTAGAATACTCTTAGGACTCCTAGGAACCTATCTATATAACATAGTGTAGAATACTCTTAGGACTCCTAGGAACCTATCTATAAAACATAGTGTAGAATACTCTTAGGGCTCCTAGGAACCTATCTATAAAACATAGTGTAGAATACTCTTAGGGCTCCTAGGATCCTATCTATAAAACATAGTGTAGAATACTCTTAGGGCTCCTAGGAACCTATCTATAAAACATAGTGTAGAATACTTTTAGGACTCCTAGGAACCTATCTATAAAACATAGTGTAGAATACTCTTAGGGCTCCTAGGAACCTATCTATAAAACATAGTGTAGAATACTCTTAGGACTCCTAGGAACCTATCTATAAAACATAGTGTAGAATACTCTTAGGACTCCTAGGAACCTATCTATAAAACATAGTCTAAAATACTCTTAGGGCTCCTAGGAACCTATCTATAAAACATAGTGTAGAATACTCTTAGGGCTCCTAGGAACCTATCTATAAAACATAGTGTAGAATACATTTAGGACTCCTAGGAACCTATCTATAAAACATAGTGTAGAATACTCTTAGGACTCCTAGGAACCTATCTATAAAACATAGTGTAGAATACTCTTAGGGCTCCTAGGAACCTATCTATAAAACATAGTGTAGAATACATTTAGGACTCCTAGGAACCTATCTATAAAACATAGTGTAGAATACTCTTAGGACTCCTAGGAACCTATCTATAAAACATAGTGTAGAACACTCTTAGTGATCCTAGGAACCTATCTATAAAACATAGTGTAGAACACTCTTAGGGATCCTAGGAACCTATCTATAAAACATAGTCTAAAATACTCTTAGGGCTCCTAGGAACCTATCTATAAAACATAGTGTAGAATACTCTTAGGGCTCCTGGGAACCTGTCTATAAAACATAGTGTAGAATACATTTAGGACTCCTAGGAACCTATCTATAAAACATAGTGTAGAATACTCTCAGAGCTCCTAGGAACCTATCTATAAAACATAGTGTAGAATACTCTTAGGGCTCCTAGGAACCTATCTATAAAACATAGTGTAGAATACTCTTAGGGATCCTAGGAACCTATCTATAAAACATAGTGTAGAACACTCTTAGGGATCCTAGGAACCTATCTATAAAACATAGTGTAGAACACTCTTAGGGATCCTAGGAACCTATCTATAAAACATAGTCTAAAATACTCTTAGGGCTCCTAGGAACCTATCTATAAAACATAGTGTAGAATACTCTTAGGGCTCCTATGAACCTGTCTATAAAACATAGTGTAGAATACATTTAGGACTCCTAGGAACCTATCTATAAAACATAGTGTAGAATACTCTTAGGACTCCTAGGAACCTATCTATAAAACATAGTGTAGAACACTCTTAGGGATCCTAGGAACCTATCTATAAAACATAGTGTAGAACACTCTTAGGGATCCTAGGAACCTATCTATAAAACATAGTGTAGAACACTCTTAGGGATCCTAGGAACCTATCTATAAAACATAGTCTAAAATACTCTTAGGGCTCCTAGGAACCTATCTATAAAACATAGTGTAGAATACTCTTAGGGCTCCTAGGAATCTGTCTATAAAACATAGTGTAGAATACATTTAGGACTCCTAAGAACCTATCTATATAACATAGTGTAGAATACTCTTAGGACTCCTAGGAACCTATCTATATAACATAGTGTAGAATACTCTTAGGACTCCTAGGAACCTATCTATAAAACATAGTGTAGAATACTCTTAGGGCTCCTAGGAACCTATCTATAAAACATAGTGTAGAATACTCTTAGGGCTCCTAGGATCCTATCTATAAAACATAGTGTAGAATACTCTTAGGGCTCCTAGGTACCTATCTATAATACACAGTGTACAATAATCTTAAGGCTCCTAGGAACCTATCTATAAAACATAGTGTAGAATACTCTTAGGGCTCCTAGGAACCTATCTATAAAACATAGTGTAGAATACTCTTAGGGCTCCTAGGAACCTATCTATAAAACATAGTGTAGAATACTTTTAGGACTCCTAGGAACCTATCTATAAAACATAGTGTAGAATACTCTTAGGGCTCCTAGGATCCTATCTATAAAACATAGTGTAGAATACTCTTAGGGCTCCTAGGAACCTATCTATAAAACATAGTGTAGAATACTTTTAGGACTCCTAGGAACCTATTTATAAAACATAGTGTAGAATACTCTTAGGGCTCCTAGGAACCTATCTATAAAACATAGTGTAGAATACTCTTAGGGCTCCTAGGAACCTATCTATAAAACATAGTGTAGAATACTCTTAGGGCTCCTAGGAACCTCTCTATAAAACATAGTGTAGAATACTCTTAGGGCTCCTTGGAACCTATCTATAAAACATAGTGTGGAATACTCTTAGGGCTCCTAGGAACCTGTCTATAAAACATAGTGTAGAATACATTTAGGACTCCTAGGAACCTATCTATAAAACATAGTGTAGAATACTCCTAGGACTCCTAGGAACCTATCTATAAAACATAGTGTAGAACACTCTTAGTGATCCTAGGAACCTATCTATAAAACATAGTGTAGAACACTCTTAGGGATCCTAGGAACCTATCTATAAAACATAGTGTAGAACACTCTTAGGGATCCTAGGAACCTATCTATAAAATATAGTCTAAAATACTCTTAGGGCTCCTAGGAACCTATCTATAAAACATAGTGTAGAATACTCTTAGGGCTCCTAGGAACCTGTCTATAAAACATAGTGTAGAATACATTTAGGACTCCTAGGAACCTATCTATAAAACATAGTGTAGAATACTCTTAGGACTCCTAGGAACCTATCTATAAAACATAGTGTAGAACACTCTTAGGGATCCTAGGAACCTATCTATAAAACATAGTGTAGAACACTCTTAGGGATCCTAGGAACCTATCTATAAAACATAGTGTAGAACACTCTTAGGGATCCTAGGAACCTATCTATAAAACATAGTGTAGAACACTCTTAGGGATCCTAGGAACCTATCTATAAAACATAGTGTAGAATACTCTTAGGACTCCTAGGAACCTATCTATAAAACATAGTGTAGAACACTCTTAGGGATCCTAGGAACCTATCTATAAAACATAGTGTAGAACACTCTTAGGGATCCTAGGAACCTATCTATAAAACATAGTGTAGAACACTCTTAGGGATCCTAGGAACCTATATATAAAACATAGTGTAGAACACTCTTAGGGATCCTAGGAACCTATCTATAAAACATAGTGAAGAATACTCAGAAGTGTGAGCCATTTTGAAACTCTTTAAATTTCCATTTGTGGATTTTAAGCAATTCCTGACCATTTTATAATCCATTGTGACCAAGAGGGGACCTGATCCCTGATATCTATTCATGTGCCCAGTACCAGATCCTGACATTGACTCTCCATGATGTGATTAAGGCCACACAATGATGTCAATACAGGGGATTTATGGACAACCAAAAGTGTCAGGAATTTGTTTTCAAAACTATTCTATAGGTGGAATTTGGGTGTTAAAGTGTAACGCTCATTTTATTTATTTATTTTGCTATTATGATATGGGGGATGAACATTTTTTTGTGATATACTTTATTAACCTATCTAAGTTCAATTTATTGGAAACCAGCCTATACATTTTCCATTATCAATGCTCTAACTCAGTATGGTCAGGGAGACTGTGTCTGTACACCTGTACTCAATGCAGCAGGTACAGATGAATTGTTTACCAAATGGGGGATGGTCACTTCAAATGGCTGTATCTCCAGTTTTATATCACCTAGAAAAATGTTTCTGATATCACAAGTAAGCTAATATAATGAGTTTCCAGAAACTGCTACTGTAAAAGTTTCAGTTCTGTATATTCACAATACAAATGTGTACCGACTTTCAGGTAACAGCTCAGTTAGGGAAATGTTAAAGAGAATGTTACAGCCTGATTTCTATTTAAAAAAAGGAAGCTAGATAGGTTATTATTACCAAAATGGTCACCAAGCACCCCCAACACAGTAGCAAAAATGAATAAAAAATATAAAACTGCAACAGAAGTTTTTATTTTTTCGATGATCATGTGGTGACCAAATTATTGACAATCAATAGATGTTACATTGTAATACAACACAGTGATCTTAGGGCCACAAGACCAAAATTACCATGAGCCATAAACTAATATGTTCTACTTACCTGATTTGGAAAAAGTTACATTGTAAATGTCATCATCAAATACTTCAAATTCATTTTCGGCATGGTTGAGAGATTCCTCTGTGTGTATCCCCTTGACAAATCTGACTCCTTTGTAATTAAAATGGTCGAAAGACATTTTATCTAAAATAGAACAAATTCCAGTTGAAGATCATTAAGAAATGTCCTTAATAGATAATAGCTTAGTTTTTGTCTTCTTTTAACACTTTACCATTGTATTCTTGGCCACAGCCTCCACATTGGCAGACGGGTATGTTGAGCTTGGACGGATGTCACCAAACACTTATTGTTACATGATATTTCCATATTTGACTTATTACTATGTTAAGGTTGTTTTCTCAAGGCCCTCACACCATAGACCCAATGACAGCCATGTTTCCCAGACTGAACACTGAGCTAATACTCAAGCCCAGAATCATAATCAACATCTATGTATGGTGAACGCCGTGTAGGAAAAAAAAAAAAAATCAAGAGCCAAGCTGCTATCTTTTCACCACTGATAAAAATTTTAACAAAAAGTGATCAAAGCAATAAACATTCCCAAAATGGTATAACTAAAAACTACACCTGGTCCTAAAAAAAAAAAACCCTATGCATCCCTGTACACGGAAATATAGGAAAATTATGGGTGTCAGAATATGGCGACTGCAAGAAAATCGATGGTTTATTGGAAAAAAGTAATTTTTTCATTTTCATGTCCCAATGTTAATAAAATCTATGTAACAGATTAAGGGTCTGTGCACACAGAGATTTTTGGTGCTTATTTTGTGCCAGCGGAAAATCAAACCTATTGAAGTCAATGGGAGGCTTTTTTTAATGCAAATTCCGTGTCAGAATCCACGCCAGAAAACTCTGTGTGAATGGATCCTTACAATTGTAAGCCTTCTAATGTACATAATAAATCAAAGGATAATTAAAAGATGATGTTGATATAAAACAGAGATATGGTAGATACTATTTATTAATATGTATGGGTGGGTGGATAGCTGGCTGTCTGAAGTACAGAGTATTTCACATTTTGAAAAATGCAATATTCTTCCAAATTCTTTCAAATTTCCTATTTTTTTTTTTAGAAATAAATACAAAAATTTTAATTAATGTCATGAAGTACGTGGTGCTATATTTATTTACACAGGTAGATTCTTGGGCATTAATTATGTAGGAAGGATGATTATGGTCCTAGATTTTTATACTGAGGTTGGTTCTAGAGGGGTGGATGGATGGATGGATGGATGGGTGGATGGATGGATGGATGGATGGGTAGATGGATGGATGGATGGATGGGTAGATGGATGGATGGATGGATAGATATAGTATTTTTATGACGGGTTGGAGGTCAGCAAATGGGGATTCCACACAGGAAGCCATTTAAGCTTAGGCCAACCCTACCTTTGAGTAACCATAAACAAATGGACCTGAGGTCAGATATATGGCAGACACTTATAAATGGTTACATGGTAACGCGGTGCTACACTGCAGGTATATCAGTATATAAGATCCTGCACAATGACTACATAGAGTAACTACAGGAAATTACTAGTTCATAAGATTCCACAGTGAAGAATGACGACATGTTATATAGGTTTCTTGTTATACTTATTATAATATATACATAGAATATTAAAATTATTCCCTATTAAAATAAAGATAAATAATCAGGGCCCACCTGTTACATCACAGTATAAGTGTACAATGTTATATCACATTACATAGAGAGAAAAGAGACCAAATACCTTCCAGTCCAGACTCACCTCCAGATCCTGGGTATTAGAAATGCTCCTCACCTTATGTAATCGGTTTCTTTTATCCTTCAGCCCTGTGACCTTGGGCTCATTATGGGATGTAACTTAGTTAAATATATAACTAATAGGTTATAGTAAGTACACAGATCCTCCCTATTCTCAAACTCTTGGCTATATTATTTGGCTGAGGAACTTGTTACTTATAGACAATCTTTAAACATGATGTCAGGATCCATGGATGTCAAGGATCAATTCAGTCATGTCTCAAATACATGTCATCATTTATTGCAGTCATAACAAGAATCAATACAATCTCAGACACGCTACTACACCCAGCAGTCAGACACAAACACACTTCACAAATGGGTTCATAAGGCACACGCAAAGTAGCATAAAAATTAAGAATTTAACACAGGATAATAAATAACACAATGACAAACAAACAGAACAGTTTTAAGAAATAAAAGGAGAGAACAAGAATAAACTTGATAACCTAAAGTTCTTTTCGGTCTGTGGAGTTTGGAGGATTTCTTGTGGTATTTGTAGTTCTTTCTAAGGCAAAATTCTTCCTGACTTGTGCTTAGCCCCCTCATCCTATTCCCTAAGGAGGGGAATTAGCTAATTCATCGATATCTGGGAAAGTTGAAGCCTAAGTTGTTCTATTTTCACCTTGGAAAGCCGGATTCCTGCGGACCTATAAGGTCAACTCTGTTCACATTTTCCCCCTTAGGCTGGACTGAACCTGACCATGACATAGAGTTGTTAAGCCATAAACCTGGCCTGGCCTTTATTACTTGCTCATAAGATGGCATGAAGGAAATATCTCACTCTAATAACACACATACCAATGTAATATATTGATGACCCTCGCATAAGCAGTATATCTACTAGTGACTAGAGATAAGCAAACACCGTTCGATCGAATACATATTTAATCGAATATCAGGCAATTCTAAGTGTACATTTACAATCAAAAACCACGAGGCAAATGCAGTAAAAATTTGTACCCCCTCCCACCTTCCCTGGCGCATTTTTTGCACCAATAACTGCGCAGGAGAGGTGGGGTAGGAACTGCGACAACGGAGGCAGTTAAAAATTTTTAAAAAACCCATTGGCTGCCAAAATCAGGTGACCTCCAATTTAGACGAGTAGTGGATTTAACATTCGATTAATTTGGGACTGTGAACTATGTGACTGTGAGACAGGGACAGATCTACAGGCAGGGTTGGCTAGGGATTACCTTTATTTAGGAGGGAATGTTACTCACCCAGCTATATCGGGCTCTATCTGGTCAGGATCCCTGTCAGCTTGCGAGCTGGAACAAACTGCTTCCGGAAAAAAGAACTGACCAGCTCCTATTGATTTCAATGGGAGCCGTTTTTTTGGTCAGAATTTTTAGGAGAATTCCACCTCAAAATCCTGACCAAAATACCCCATGTGAACTCAGCCTTCCAAGAGGCCTTTGTTTTGCAATGATGCTGGGATTATTACCAGGTATAGTCTCTCAACCGAGGACGGCCGTTTCGATGTTATTGCATCTCGTCAGCCCAGTGTAGAGAAGACTAACCTGGTAGAGGTGAGAGACTTAGACAGGGTTAGGGGGCCTCTCACCTCTACCAGGTTAGTCTTCTCTACACCGGGCTGATGAGATGCAATAACATCGAAACGGCCGTCCTCGGCTATACCTGGTAATAATCCCAGCATCTTGGAAGGTCGAGCATGATGTAAAGGGAGCAGCCTTTATTGGGCTATTTCACTGAGATCATGTCTTCCTAATTTCATCAGGGAAGACAGGCTTGCACATTCCAGTGAGCGCCCTCTATTGGTGCTCTATTGTTATTGATCTTAAAGGGAGCAGCCTTTATTGGGCTATTTCACTGAGGTACCTGACTTCCTAATTACATCATGGAAGACAGATTTGCATATTCTTTTGATAGACCCTAAGGGTGCATTCACACTATGGATACGCTGACTGATTCTGAGTATCCTGAACTCCTGGACCTAGAAGCTAGCCACCAGGCACTCCAACATAAGTCTCCAAAAATTAAAAAGTTTGCAGCTAATATAAGACCATCTTAAAGCCCACATCAACGGCCTACAGCACCTCAGGTTTAATCGTGAGTCTGAGCTTGCACCTCAAGGTGCTTTCACTCTTGATTATGCAGCACGGCTCTATATGGACCCTGTATGTTATAGACAAGTTGCATTTCCAGTTGTGGTTATGAAGGTTTTTCTCTGTCCAGTTATTTGTTTTTTTCTGTATTCATAGCAGGATCTAGATGAAGTGATATGCTGGACTCGGAATTTGATGTTACCCCGTTAACACAAATTGATAAGTCTCTGGTATATTTTACTTTTTTTTTTTTTAATTAAATGTAGATGGTGAGCCCCATATAGGGATCACAATGTGCATTTATTTTTTTTCTATCAGTATCCACAGGGGGACCCCTGACGAAACTACACAGCGAAACGCTCGTCGGGGCGCGTCTGGTGGTAGGTGACTAGGCAATTATATTATTTACATTAGGGTATTGTTTGCATTTTATTCATTTGCCTTGGTCAGTATCTGCTTCTAATTTTGGGCTGTTTACCCCTTATACAAAATGCAGCAAATGGAGGCCTTATGTGTATTCAAGTCACTCAAATCCCTATTTATACTCCACCATTATTCACTGCTTACCGCCTGTTGTATTTTTTGAAGCATGTGGTCCCCTGTCCTACATGTCTGTACAATGTAACCAATTTTTATGCGTATTTAATAATAAAGATTGTTCATTTTATTAGTGGTGCTTCTGTCTTTGACACTGTTATACATTGTAAGCTTTGAAGTCACTGCCTTTTGGCCTTTTGTGCAATTTTGTATATATATGCACCAAATCATGAGCAATACCCCTGGATTAAAGATGTTCTACAACACTTGGGACAGTTTGCTCATGGCGACATTGCTTTGGGTGGTGATCTGAATGTCACTCTGAATCCACAACTGGACTCTTCCTCCAGCAAGTCATCTTTATCACATAGGACTATTGGCTCCCTTAATAAATCCATTTACGAGATTGGCTTCTTAGATGTAAGGAGATCAGAGCATTAGAGATGAGCAAGTAGTATTTGATCGAGTAGGTATTCGATCAAATACTACGGTAATCTAAATACTCGTACTCGATTGAATACTACTCGCTATTCGAATGGAAAAATTTGATGCAGAACCAGCGTTGATTGGCCAAATGCTATACAGTCGGCCAATCAACGCTGGTTCTTCTCCTACCTTTAGAAGTCTTCTCCGTGCAGCATCCCTGCAGTGTCTTCCGGCTCTGAATTCACTCTGCCAGGTATTGGGCCTGGGCAGAGCCGACTGCGCACGCCTGCGCTACAAGAAAATGGCCGCTTTGACTGTAAGCGGCCATTTTCTTGTAGTGCGGGTATGCACAGTCATCTCTGCCCAGGTCCGATGCCTGGCAGAGTGAATTCATTGCTGGAAGATGCCGCGGGGACGCTGCGCATGGAGAAGACTTCTCGGAGAATCCAGCCCGACCCTCACTCGTGGACTTGGTAAGTTCAATTTGATCGAACGTTGCCTCCCCCTGAAACGAGCATTTTCCCCCCATAGACTATAATAGGATTCGATATTCGATTCGAGTAGTCGAATATTGAGGGGCTACTAGAAACGAATATCGAATATTTAACTACTCGCTCATCTCTACAGAGCATCCTTCGACAAAGGACTATTCGCCTTTTTCTGCTAAATATAATTCACATCGAAGGCTCGATTATATCTTATGTTCCTCCCGTTTACTTCAGCACGTATCCCTGGCTCACATTGATAATGCCTCCATATCTGACCACGCACCGGTTTCTGCTACTCTTCTCTTTCCAGAGCTGACCCCCTCTGAGTGACACTGGCGACTAGATGAAGGATTATATTAAATGACTCCATTCTAGTTGCAGAACTTGCATAAAATTTTGACGAGTTCTTCACTTTAAACTCTTCCATTGAGTCCCGATGGGAATAATATGGGAAGCTCATAAAGCCTATGCCAGAGGTTTACTGATAGCCAAAGTGACACAGGTTAAAAAACGGAGATAGGAAGAAGTAGATACACTCCTAGCACAAGTATTATCAATAGAGAGAGTACACAAAGCAAACAGATTAACTTCTCTCCAACCTGAACTTTCTTCGTTATGCGATAAGCTCCAGTGCCTGTTCCAACAGCAGGTCTCAAGACATCAGTTCTTCTATAAATTACGTATGTACGAACAGGGTGACAAGGGGGATAAGCTCATGACTCAATACATCAAAAAGATGAAAGATAAAGCATACATACCCTCGATCAAAGACAACTCCGATAACCTGCTTACCGACACACCTAAGATCGCAGAGGTCTTTCAAAGGTTCTACTCATCAAAGAAAATTAGACTCCTGAAGGAGCAGAGATTAGAGACGTTTGTGACCTCACTAGGCCTCCCGACACTCTCAGAAGACATAGCTATTAGCTACCTCTCTAATTGAAAATGTTACTTTGGCTGAATTAAAAAAAAGTCCTCTGCAACTTTCCATAAGGAAAGAGCCCTAGCCCTGATGGGTTAGCGCTACTATATTATAAGAAAACTAGGAGATGTCCTCCTTCCTAGACGAATTGCCCTCTGCGATGCTCTAGTCAAAGGAGAAGCCCTTCCAAGACAATCACAAGAAGCATTCATTGCTTTAATTGCTAAAAATGGGAAAGACCCCACACTATGAGGGAGTTATTGCCCAATATCGCTTTTGAACCTAGATGCTAAGATATGGGCCAAACTATTAGCCCTCAGAATCCAACCATTACTGCCCACCCTACTGAATGAGGAGCAGTCAGGCTTTGTGAAGTCTAGAGAGGGCAAAGACAATTCGTACAAATTCCTTCATGCCATATCTCTGATCTGCAAAAGAGGTTTGCCCCTAGTCCTTCTCGTTGTAGATGCCAAGAAGGCATTTGATAGGGTAGATTGGGGTTTCATACAGGCCTCCCTAAAGATGTTTGGCTTTCTTGACCTCTTCATATCAGCAGTTTTTTCATTGTATTCTGACCCACACGCTTATATAATAAATGGTACCCAACAAGGTTCCCCCTTCCCTGGAATCACTACTTCAGGCAATAAGGATACAGGCCTTTGACTCAGTTCGAAAAGCTAATACTCTCAAACATACCAAGCACGAGGAAATTGAGCACCTGTACAAAGGCCTTATCCTCCAATCTCACTGACTACAAACCAGCCTGTCTTACTTCTTGGGAGAAAGGCTTGGGCATTATTCTGACTGCAGATGACGTGCAGTCGTGATTCTCTCAAACCTCCATGGTTTCACAACCTGTGTTAGACTAATTGAATTGCACTATAAGACACAGACTAGGTGGCATAGGACTCCGATGTGGCTCTTCTCTCGAAAACTTGCTGACTCAAATCTCTGCTGGTGACATTGCTCAGAACCTGGTACACCATTACACATCTGGGGACGTGCCCCCTCAATCAAACCCTTCTGGACCCAGTTCCAACAGCAGATTAGAATTGTCATGTCCTCGTCAATAACACTGTCCCCAGCATTGGTAATTCTCACTCAACCGCAAACAGACTTTTGCCCGAGCAGGTCAAACCTGACCACTCACCTCAGTGAGGCTGCAAAGTCACTCATTCCACCTAACTGGCTCCAACAGAACCCTCCTCCCATCACACAATGGCTAGAAAAGGTGGCCTTGATTTCCAGATTTGAGGAACTGTTGAGCTAGTCAAAGGTCAACAATAGAGATGAGCGAACAGTGAAATATTCGAGATTCGATATTCGTTTCAAGTATAGCCTCAATATTCGACTACTCGATCGAATATCAAATCCCATTATAGTCTAATTGGGTCCATGCACTTTAACTGCACAGCACTTGCAGTTGCGTTGATAAAAAGTAAACTCCCGCGTAACCGCAAGCTGCCAGCTCTGCCGACTAACAAAGATGAGCCTGTGGCAAATCAACGCTGGTTCTGCAGCAGGCTCATCCTTGCAAGTCGGGAGAGCTGGCAGCTTGCTGTTACGAGGGAGCTTACTTTTTTATCATAGGAATGCATTGACGTTGATTGGCCAGTGGACAACTTTCGGCGAATCAATGCTGGTTCTGCTGCAGGCTCGTCTGTGAGGAGGCGGAGTCTAAGATCGGACCACAATGGAGACTGCCTCCGACTCGTCCGTTGATTGGATGAATGCTGTACAATGGCCAATAAACGCTGGTCAATTCATTCCTATGAGAAAAAGTCAGCTCCCTCATAACAGCAAGCTGCCAGCTCTCCCGACTTACAAGGACAAGCCTGCTGCAGAACCAGCGTTGATTTGCCGAATGTTTTAGAGCGTATAGCATTCGGCCAATCAACGCTGGTTCTAAATCGAATAGTTACTGTGAATAGCTAGTAGTATTTGATCAAGTACGAATATTTCGAATACCATAGTATTCGATCGAACACCTACTTGATCGAATACTACTCGCTCATCTCTAGTCAACAATAAAAATATCTTTGCATCTGGTCCCCTTGACTAACATTCAGTGGCTCTTCCTTGTCCTTGGATGATCGTAGACCTTGAGGTGGATCCTTCTCCTGGTGCTCTTTCCCTTCTCTCTCTCTCTCTCTCTCTACCCCCTCTTCTCTTCTTTCTGCTTTCACTATCATTACTTCCCACTCTCTATCTCTGTTTCATATCATCCTCTCCTACTAATTGTAGTACTTCTGCCTAGTAGCTAAGGAATTAATGTACTGGGCTTTATTATCTCTCCTTTGTTCATATTTTGAGTTTCTTTAATTTTTTGATAATTAATCTGAGTGCTACGAAATGCCTTTAAAGCAATTTTACCATTAAAAACTTTTTTTTTTTTGTTGACACATCAGAATAGCCTTAAGAAAAGCTATTCTTCTCCTACCTTTAGATGTCTTCTTTGCCCCGCCGTTCAGTTACAATCCCGTTTTCCGTCGGTATGCAAATGAGTTCTCTCGCAGCACTGTTGGCGAGCCCCAGCGCTCAAAAAGAACTGGGGGTGTCCCCAATGCTGCGAGAGAACTCTCCAACGCCGCCTCCATCTTCTTCTGGAACGCCCTCTTCATGCGTCTTCTTCTGGTGCAGGTGTCTTTCCTTCTGTGGACATGTCCAGGGAGATCGGCTATAGCCCCATGGATCTTAAATATCTGAATAATATGTGTATGTGTAGTCACAGGAACATCAAGCTGCTTGGAGATGTCTTATACCCTTACCTTTACCATGCTTGTCTATAACTTTCTTTCTAAGCTCCTGAGACAACTCTTTCCTTCGCTTCCTCTGGTCCATGTTGAGTGTGGGCCACACCATGTTACCAAACAGTACAGTGAATATCTGTAACCCTATATACAGGCCACCAAACCTCACAGTGAGTATCTGTAGCCCTATATACAGGCCACCAAACCTCACAGTGAGTATCTGTAGCCCTATATACAGGCCACCAAACCTCACAGTGAGTATCTGTAGCCCTATATACAGGCCACCAAGCAGCACAGTGAGTATCTGTAGCCCTATATACAGGCCACCAAACCTCACAGTGAGTATCTGTAGCCCTATATACAGGCCACCAAACCTCACAGTGAGTATCTGTAGCCCTATATACAGGCCACCAAGCAGCACAGTGAGTATCTGTAGCCCTATATACAGGCCACCAAGCAGCACAGTGAGTATCTGTAGCCCTATATACAGGCCACCAAACAGTACAGTGAGTATCTGTAGCCTATATACAGGCCACCAAACCTCACAGTGAGTATCTGTAGCCCTATATACAGGCCACCAAGCAGCACAGTGAGTATCTGTAGCCCTATATACAGGCCAACAAGCAGCAGAGTGAGTATCTGTAGCCCTATATACAGGCCACCAAACAGCACAGTGAGTATCTGTAGCCCTATATACAGGCCAGTGACTGGTTACAAGATTGTAAACACCTGTGATGCTAATTAGTGGACACACCTTGAGTTAGCTTGTCCCATTATTTTCAAGGGAACCAACATTGCTGTCCAGCCATCCTGCTCCGGATTAGGCCCAAATGAATGGGCCTAATTGGGAGGAAGCCTTGCGCCGCAGATTACGCGGCTGATTCAGCTGCGGAATCCGTGCCAAGATGGGTCACCGCGCTTCTTTTTTCCGCTACTAGCTAGTGGAAAAAAGCAAATGGCTCCCATTGAAGTCAATGGGAGCCGGTTTTGGCAGCGGATTTTGAGGTGGATTCCGAGTCAAAATCCGCTGCCAAAAAACTCAGTGTGAACTGATCCTAAGTGGTAAAAAACGATTAGACAGCTTTCTTCCTTGCCAAACACTGAAAAACTTGTGACGTTCTATACACGACACTAGAACTTCTGAAATAAAGTTTTTGTTTCATTTTAATTTAAAAAGTAAAATGAACATTTTTGATACTGATATCCATCGGATAGGTCATCAGTATCAGACTGATCGGAGTCCAACACCCAAACCTCGAATCGATCAGCTGATGTGGCGGCCAGAAGCTATACACCAAGTATACTATTGGAAGCAGTTCCAGGCACCTACAGTATACAGAGCTCTACAGTATATACTATACAGAACTTCCAGTCCATACATTGTAGCAGTTATGTCTGACACTGTTGCTGGAACAGGGCTGCTTCTGACTATATACTTGATATATGGTTTCCAGTGGTTCCATCTTCTGATCGGTTTGGGCTTTGGTTGTTGTAGCAATTTGATGTACTGAATACCTTCTGTGAAAACCTAATAAAACAAAAATATATATCGGGTCTGGGAGACACAACCATACATCCTAATGGTACGTATTGTACCTGAGACCAGTATTTATTACCATTTACAGATAAGACAACACAAGGAACACAACACATTGATCAATCAGATTCCAAGGTAGTGCAAGGTCTACACTGGACAAACCAGGCCGAGTGATAAAATTAGATTACTTGAGAGACAATTATAAACCATTGGTCTTTCACAATATTGTGCAACCCTTCGCTATCGATTCCCTCCCGGAGAACATTAGGAAATGTTTATTACTCCCTTAGAACTTCTCAACTCTTCACCTCACTCCTCACAGATATGATACACCATTTACACACAGGACAACCAAAAATAGAATTGTAAACATGTGTGACTATGTATACCTGTCTTATTCACTTGTATTAGTAGTTCATGCTCATAGGATGGTCCTTTAACCAACTCATAGGGTTAAATAGAAAATGTATTTCCCCACCAACCATCCTTGTTGATATCATGTTCTTCTAAGGGATAGTTCACATGCAGTTACGCGGGTGCATATTCCGTCGCAGCTGCATTACCATGATGCCAGTGCAGTGTACAGCACCCCGTCGCAGCTTTCCACTCCGGATTAGGCCCAAATGAATGGGCCTAGTCCGGAGGGTGCCGTTGCGAGTCGGACGCCGCGACTGAATCCGCCTGAAGAAAGGGCAGCTCGTTTCCTTTTTCCGCTAGCAGCAACATGCCGCTACCGGAAAGAAGAACGCTAACGGTCTACATAGACCACCATTGTGAGGGGGCGGATTATGACGTGGATTCCACGCCAAAATCCGCCCCCTCTTGCCCCGTGTGAACGGGGCCTAACCAATTTTTCTACAGTTCCTTAACCTTATCCACAGCTGCCTACAACGCCACACCTCTCATGAGGCGACCTGAAGCGACCGCTTCAGGCGGCACTATGCAAGGGCCCTGAGGGGGGGCGGCATTTTTGCTGACCTAAGCCAGTCCAGGACAAACTGTCCTGGACTGGCTTAGCGTCACCGTCTTGGCAGCCCGGCACGGCAAGCGAGCAGTGGATTGGGGAGGCCCTGTGGATGCAGCGCTGCTCCAGCGGCCTCCCCTCACGCTTAGCAGAGAGCAGTCCCTGCCTGCTAACGCCGCCCCATCCCCTCCTCCCAGGGGGGGGCTTTCTGTCGTCTGCCTCAGGCGGCAAAAAAGCTAGGTTCACCCCTGGCTGCCTAGATCCGAAGATTGCCAGCAGGTTCTATATAGCAGTAACAAGTTGGGTCTATAATGTGACACAGATCTCTTAAGTTAAGTTCACATGGCGGATTTTGATCTGGAATTTAGCGCAGATTCCGCATCAAATTCTGGATTAAAATACCATTGAATTCATGGGGAGCCGGGCAATTTGTTTTTCCGCAAGCGGGTTTGTTCCGTTCAACACAAAAAAGAAACGTTGTGCCCTATCTTCTACGGCGGAATCAGCCACGGGAGACCACAGTGCGTCACTAGGCCCATTCATTTGCCCCTAATTTGGAACGGAACTCTGCGACTGGATTCCGGTGCACTGTATGCACTGCACCTGCATCCAGCCGCAGATAGCCGTTTTTTTTAGTCCAGAAACTGAGGTGGCCTCCGAACCAAATTCCGGACCAAAAAACTCCCGTGTGAACTTATGCCTAAGGGTCTATTCCCACAGAGGAAAATGGTGAGAAATTTGGTGTGGAATTTCAGCTCTTAAAAAAAGCCTCCCATTAACTTCAATGGATTCCTTTTTCCTCCGTGTGAATGAACCCTTAGGCTAAAGCCTCACATTGTCAAAACACAGCTTTTTTTGTTGCAGATTTTGTTGCGGTTTTTTTGAGCCAAAGACAGGAGTGGATTGTTCAGTAGTAGAAGTATAAAGACTTCCTATATCTGTACCATTCCTTCTGCAGCCATTCTTGACTTTGGCTCAAAAAAACGCAGCAAAATCTGCAACAAAAAAAGCTGCATTTCCACAACGTGGGGCCTTAGCCTTAGGGTTTTTTGGTCAGGATTTTGAGGCCGTATCCACCTCAAAATCCTGATCAAAAAGACGGCTCCCATTGAAATCAATCAGAGCCAATCAGTTCATTAGTCCGGGAGTCGTTTGTTCCGGCTCCTGGAAAACAGAAGCGACATCCACATTCTTTCAGGTGGATTCGTCTCACAATATCAGCCTGAAGACACATATGACTAAGACACGTATGTGTTGAAACACGTCAGCCGACGTCACTTGTTTCTTGGTGTACGGGGGTAGGGAGCACCTCTAGTCGTATGGACATATTTTTTTAATGGATAAATAAAGATTTTCTATTTTATTCTACGTGGATGCTGGATTTAAACATTTCTTGTACATGCCACTCCGAGTCGACGGGGATTTATCTTCCGAGCACCCGATCTTATCGTCCAAACCGTGAGTGTGAATGGAACACATCAATGTGTTTGAATGTATATATCAAATTGGATTGATGTCATTTAAGTGATTCACTTGGACCATTTCATCTCACATTTGATTGTGTTAAAGTTATATTGCAAATCTTTCATCGCGGATTGCAACATTTTGAGTGTATCTGCCAAGAAGGACTTTGTTTGGGCTGTGTTTCCCCTTCCCCATATTTCCCTAAGCATCTGAAGACACTCCCTCCTCCCGACTAAGCCCATTCATTTGGGCCTAATCCGGAGCAGAGTGCGCGACTGGATGCTGGTGCACTTCACTGGCATCCAGTCGCAGCTTCCCGTATTTTTGGTCCGGAACCTGAGGCGGCCTCTGCCTCAGGTTCCGGACCGAAAAACCTCATGTGAACTTACCCTTAGTGTTGCAGTGAGATAGACTAATAGCATAGTGTGTTGTGTAGTCATTACTATTCTAAAACATATTAGTTTATCCCAATACTCTATGAATAGTCATTTAAATAGTCTGTTGACTTTGCAAGCTTGTATTAGCATTAGATATAATAATAATGGTTCATTTGTGACTCCTACTAACACTGCATGTGGATTAATATCTACAGCTTTACAATTAAAGGGATTGTTTGGGGATGACACTCACACGAGGTAGAATGAACATGGCTGGAGTTAGCTGTGCCGCTGTACAGATGCCTCCAGTGCCCCGAGTGTAAGCATTAGCATGCATGGTCAATGCAAACCAATGCACCTTGGATATTTAGTATTATTAGCTATAATATAGGTAAGGGCCATGGCCATCATCTTTACAAAGTGACATGTTCTAGGCCGTGCACAGTTTTTAGGAAGCAAGATCCAAAGTCATGTTCCCTTTTTCCTTGTTTGTTAGGCCCCTGTGCAGAGAAGGTCTGATATGGGGACCTGTCCCAATACCGCTGAGCTTATACACTTTTTATACCAAACCACTCATTCCTCCTTATAATGAAACAAGTTACCATTTCCTCCAGGTTCACCGGCCACCAGGGATTTGCTGACCATTCAGTTATGGGAATAGACATTGGAGTCTCACTCCACAATTTGAGCTGTAGCTTTTGATTAGATAACTTATCCTTAGTCCTATTTGGCAATGTGGCTGGAACATTTCTTGTTCTGTAACCTGAAAAGCAAGATATGTCTTAGTGGCCGCAGGGGCATGAGTACATGTCCATCAGTATCTCAAATTAGACTGGGAAACCTTAAGTCCTTCATAATTCCGGACCAAAAAACCTCGTGTGAACTTACCCTCTGACAGACCGACCCACACTCCCCTAGCTACCTGTATAACCTGAACCATTGTCAGGAGGGGCTACAATGCTACTGTATTTAGCAACTTCATCCATCATCAAGTTACCCCTCACTTCTTGAGTTGTCTTCTTTGTTTAGACTTGAACCTTTGATAGCCACCTTCTTTGGTATAGGGCTTGCCTGAAAGAAATCTTCTAAAACATACAATCTTTATTGGGTGTATATATATATATATATATATATATATATATATATATATATATATATAATCATAATAACCAACCAAGTAGGACTATGGTGGCTGTTACTTGGAATATCTATATTGTTGTGGATTTGATCAGACTCAATCTGTATTAGTCCATACCATAGATTGAACTCTCCCAAAATAGAGCACTCAATGAAAAAACTCCTAGTGCATTGTATGATAATAGTTACACAAGTTGTGTTACAGCGAGACTGATACCATCCTGGTGTCTACGGGTAAAACTAGGTAACGGTATTTTATTTCCCTCCACATGATGTGAGTGGCGTGTGTCACCGAATAATCACACCAATATGTTGCTGCCCTCAATATTCACAAAACTCCACTGGATCAATGGTGGAGCTTATTAGCAATGTATCCAGATACTGGTAACTTGTAGTCAAAGGGCTTGTTATAAATTAGCTCAGGAACCCTACTAGAAGGTATCATGGTTAGTATACACCAGACCTAACTTCTCTTTGTGGAAAAGGCCAAAATGTGTGATAATTGGGCAAAAAGGCAACTTTATAATCCTGTTGATGCAAAAGGTGGCCACGTGTCAAGTTGCTTCCATCTCCTAGATTTCTCCTTCATACAGTCCATACCATGCCCGCTACTGGAACAGCTGACAGTGGGAGAGGGGAGGTTTGGCTGTGATATACTATACTTTTGCATGTATGCTTCCTCTTCCTTAGGGTCCATTCACACTGAGTTTTTTAGCGATGAATTAGGAAATGTTTTTTTGAAGTGGTTTTTGGAGCATTTTTGGACGCTTGATGTTTTGTTTTTTCCTCAAGCACAGCAAGAAAAAAACACTAGCAATTTTTCCGCGTGTTTTTTGCCAATTCCGCGCCCAAATCCAAGATGTGGATTTTCCACTTCTCATTGACTGCGTTGGTTTTTGCAGACAGAATCCGCCTGAAGCAAGCTTTTTTTTTTTTTTCCGCTAGCAGAAAAATTCCCCTAGTGGAAAAATAAAGCGAGCGAAACCCAAAGAACTCTACAGGGAGATCATTGTAACCACAGAATTTGGTCTCATCTCTACAAGCCTCTACCCTACAGACCTAGAAAGGGGAAACCGAAACAAGGTTGGCTTGCCTCTCCTAGATATTTGTATTATCTAGTTTCTTTTATTTTTTTTTAGATTGTTGACTGTTGTAGATTTCCACTGTTACTTTATTTTTTATTCAAAAGTTATTGAAATTTTTAAAGTTTTACAGAACAAAAATAGGCACAAATAGTAAGTACAAATATATCGGAGGAAAAAATGTGCAATATACAGTGACAACAAAAGAACACTGATAAAGAACGAACTAAGATAACAACATACGCAATAGTGCTATTAGAAGTCATTACAATGTTTACAATCATCAAACACATTATTACTCTCTCAGTTATAGGGATATCAGCATGTGTAGTTATCTGAAAAAGATAAGTGTCAATAGCTAATCATCTTCCTAATAAAGTGTAGAAGTCAAAGTATTGAGATTAGAAATGAGCGAACAGTAAAATGTCCGAGGTTCGATATTCGTTCTGAGTAGCCCCTCAATATTCGACTACTCAAATCGAATATCGAACCCTATTATAGTCTATGGGGGGAAAATGCTCGTTTCAGGGGGAGGCAACGTTCAATCAAATTATACTTACCAAGTCCACGAGTGAGGGTCGGGCTGGATCCTCCGTGCAGTCTTCTCCTTGCAGGGTCCCCGCAGCGCTTCCGGCTCTGAATTCACTCTGCCAGGCATCCGGCCTGGGCAGAGCCGACTGCGCATGCCCGCACTACAAGCGGAAATGCGCAGTCGGCTCTGCCCAGGCCTGATGCCTGGGAAAGTGAATGAAGAGCCGGAAGACGCCGCGGGAAAGCTGCACGGAGAAGACTTCTAAAGGTAGGAGAAGAACCAGCGTTGATTGGCCGACTGTATAGCATTCGGCCAATCAATGCTGGTTCTGCATCAAACTTTTACATTCGAATAGCGAGTGGTACTCAATAGAGTACAAGTATTTCGAATGCCATAGTATTTGATCGAATACCTACTCGATCAAGTACTACTCGCTCATCTCTAATTGAGATTAAATCTAGGTAAAGGGAAGTTCACACGGAGTATTATGGTTCGGAACCTGAGGCGGAGGTTGCCTCAAGTTCTGGACCAAAAGCCGGGTAGCCGCGACTGAAAGCCGGTGCACTGCATCAGCATCCAGCCGCACACTCTGCTCCGGATTAGGCCCAATGAATTGGCAAACGTATGCACGCGGAGAAGCCTCTGGAGAAGCGCAATATCCTCTTCACATCATCTGACTAGCAGATATTTCCAGCTGGAGATAAATGCAGGTTTGTATATGCAGGGGTGACATGATTGTGAAGTAGAATCGAAGTCTTCCGAAGCATCCTAGTTTTAGAAACTATAAGTTTTTTCAAACTGAGTCCTTACGCATACGCAATATATCATTAAATCCATCCAAGATGTGTTTCAAACGTTGAAGGTGAAGAAAAGTAAGTTTCCATCCATCTAATAGGGACAAACATTTGTCCCAAGAAAAGCTCACAATATCTGATGAGACATCTCTAAGCGTGAAGTGCATTAGGACTTTCCAGACACTGTCATCTTCGGCAGTAGGTTCCTTAAGTAAAAACAGTAAAAGACCCACAGGTATCAGGCGAGATAGAGGAGGAGCCAGTGTATGGTTCAAGTCTCTCCACGTCTCAATCACACCATGTACTATGGGAGACCTTGAGTCCACCTTTTTTAGAACTTTGGGTGGGAGCCACAGAGAGGCAATGACCTCTCTGTCCTCGTTGAAAGTCATGTCAAGTAAACTAGCAACCAAGGAAGTCCACCATCCCATCTGGATCACAGAGTAATACCTCTGAAAATCTGGGAGTCCAATGCCACCAAGAATTTTACTTTTAGTGAGCAGTGCCCAAGCAATCCATGGAGTTTTCCTTCACCAAGTAAACTTGGAGAACAAGCTTTTAAGGGAGGTGAAGAAAATCTTCGAGAGAAAAATCGGCAACATTGCCATTTGGTAGAGAATCCTAGAAATGAGATAGATCTGTATCAAGTTCTTCCTACTGAACCCTGAGAAAGGTAGACTTGAGTATTCCGCTAGATCTTATTGAAGGTCTCTTAAAAGTGGCAAAAAGTTTTTGGGATACAAAGTTACGGATCTCAATTCAGCTTCAATCGCTGGGGATTAGTTGACTTTCAGAGCTTCACACTTTGACAAGTTCACTTTATAACGGGATATCATCCCAAATTCAATAAGGAGGTCAGTTATCGCAGGTAACCCTTCAGCTGGATTTGAAATAAGAAAAAGAACATTGGCTGCAAATGCAGTTGCTTTAATTGTTCGTTCACCCACTGTGACACCTTGAACTTTATCACATTGTCTCACCGCCTGTAGTAAGGCCTCAAGGACCATTATGAATAACGTCAGGGAAAACGGACAGCCCTGACTAGTTCCATTTGAGAACTCAAAAGTGTCCTACAAGGTTCCATTAATTTTTAACCTAACTTGAGGAGTACAGGGTGAATAAAGCAGAGATAAATGAAAATGGCGTCCACCCCCAGTAAGACCAGAGAGCGATTGGTGGCTTTCATTCTATGGATCAAAGGGAGCAATTTTGCTGTATTGTACCGACTTCCTCTTCTAAACACAAATCCTGATTGTTCAGCATTGATTAGTGCCGGAAAAAGTGGTCTTAAACGGAGAGCTAGAATTTTTGCCAAAATCTTTATTTCGAGTTTTAATAACGAAATGGGGCGATAGCTTCCACATTGCTCTGGATCTTTGCCCTTCTCAGGAATCAAGGCGCTGAAAGCTTCTTGCAAATGGTAGATGGCTCCCTTGCAATAAAGCATTACACGCTGGAGTTGTGGAGTCAGTACATTCTGAAACTTTTAGTAGTATAGCAATGGAAGGCCATTGGGACTTTTTTCAGGAGGGAATCTATTCAGGTCTTTATTAAGTTCATTTAGAGAAATAGGTTCGATAAGGGTTTTCACCTCCTCATCAGAGATCTTGGGCAAGGAAAGAGAAATTAAGTAATCATCAGTTAGTTTTTCCTTGTCAACGTCAGAAACCGTGTCAGGTTCACATTTCAAGTTGTATAGTTATGAGTAGAACACCACAAACTTCAAATTTTGGATTTCTTTAAGTCTCCTTTTGGGTTCCTAATAGAGGAAATAAAGCATCTAGTCTTGGCCTTCTTGATCAAGGATCAGCGTTGATTTGCCGAATGCTATACAGTTGGCGAATCAACGCTGGTTCTTCTCCTACCTTTAGAAGTCTTCTCCTTGCAGCGTCCCCGCGGTGTCTTCCGGCTCTTCATTCACTCTGCCAGGCATCGGGCCTGGGCAGAGCTGACTGCGCTACAAGAAAATGGCTGCTTTGACTATAAGCAGCCATTTTCTTGTAGTGTGGGCATGCACAGTCGTCTCTGCGCAGGCCCAATGCCTAGTAGAGTGAATTCATTGCCAGATGACGCCGCGGGGACGCTGCACGGAGAAGACTTCTCAGAGAATCCAGCCCGACCCTCACTTGTGGACTTGGTAAGTTCAATTTGATCAAATGTTACCTACCCCTGAAACGAGCATTTTCCCCCCCATAGACTATAATAGGATTCGCTATTCGATTCTAGTAGTCGAATATTGAGCGGCTACTCGAAACGAATATCAAGTATTTAACTACTCGCTCATCTCTACTAATATCCATCCTTGTTATAATTTTTTTTTTCTTTCTAGCATTTGGCTTCATAGTCGTGAGATCTCTTCAGCTCCAATTCCCATAGAGAGTTGTATTACGACTTTTTCCCAGTTGAAAAAGCAGTAAGTTCTACTGTAGTAATTTGATGTGATGTCCAAATTCTGCTGAATATCTTCTGTGAGAACCGAATGAACAACACAAACATAGAACCGGATCCCGGGAGAGACAGTCATACATCCTTATGGTATGCATCAATGTCATAAGAATTTTATTGCACCCGAGTCCAGCTTTTATTACCTTTTATTACTCTTTTACAGATAAGACAACACAATGAATGCAATACATCAACCAGATTTAGAAAAAGTCTACATTGGACAAACCAGGGTCTCCAACCTGATACTGAAGACCTATAAGTCATCAGTATCAAAATATTCAGAGCGTAGACAACCCCTTTAATCCCCCATGCCCATAACATGCCACATGCAAGCTAACTTTTTTTCTAACTTCTCAAGTGACTTTTTTTCTTTCAAACAAGGTTTTAATTTAGAATTAGTTTAGTCCTCCCGATCATTCCTCTACCTATGGGGGCCAGGGGTTGTGTACCAAGTCCAAGTGACAACTTGTCAAATAAATTTGTCTAATCATTTGTCTAATATAAATATAATTTACTAACCTATTGTGGATTTTCATCCACATTGTCAACCCAACACAGCAAATGCACAGCAAGTGTGGAAAACATTACATATGTGAAAGTGAATGAGGATATTCATAGACCTCCGGCTGATACCAGTGAACACATGTGCCAGTGCCGACAGTGAGAAGATGCCACTGCCTCCTCCTTGTCAGTGTACACACAGGGCGATACTTATTTGACACTCTTGAGGAATTTGTCGCCATTCAGGAATAACAAAAGATAAAACCTCCATTTCTGATCATGTATTCGCTGTTTTATTTGGAAGAATATTCAACATTTAATACAAATACAGACTAAACCATTTTCTAATATGGGACAAACCCCAGGACAATAGCAGAGCGGCCATCTGCCCTTTGGGGCTTTTTGGATATAATACATGTAATTTCCCAGCCATAGTATTGTATTGGATGGTCAGTGACTGCAGGAATCTCTGACAACCCTTGGTAAGACATGTTGTTCTATCCATCAACCACTTCCTGAATGTAATACAAAATGAGGCCAGAACTTTAGGAAGATTGTTCCCAGAAAAAGCTCATATTGAAGTCCTTCATCTTCTCTTGGTAGATTTTATCAAAGTACTCGCTCTGTGCAACAGTAAAATGATTCTTCCAGTCTCCAGATATTCCTGTAAGGAACAAAATATGGAAAAATACATTATTGTGGAGTCTATGTCTAGTTGTCTAGATGGGGGAGGGGAAGACCATCAAGAGTGCAATAGTAATAATAGACATCAGGAGACACAAGTGTCATCTCAGGAGACTCTTACACAATCGGCTTCTGCAACAGGTTTGTTTCTTTCTTGTCTCCCAGTATTTTTCTTATATATTGACATGACTCAGGTCTCCAGTCTATACTATATGGATAAAAGTATTGGGATACCTCTTAACCCCTTCCTGTCACAGGAATTTTGCAAGTTTTAATTTTTGCTTTTCACTCCTCGCCTTCCAAACCCCATAACTTATTTATTAATGTTTATGCTCACAGAGCTATAGGAGGGTTTAATGTTTGCGGGTCAAATTAAACACTATAATATCCCCATATAATATTCTGTGTGATGTCCTGGGAAGTTGGAAAAATTCAGTATGGGGTAGAATTGGAGAAAAACTGTGTTTGTGCAACTTACAGTCTTTGTTTTCATGGCGTTCACTGTACAGTCAAAATGACATGTCATCTGTATTTTATAGGTTGGTAAGATTCTGGATACCACTTTATAAAGATTACATGTGAACCCCTTAAAAAATCCCAAATTTCCAAAAAAAAAAAAAAAATCTGACCCTCGTAACTCTTAGATGTTACCATATATGGGAATGCATAAGGTTTCTTTTTTTGCTGTATTTTAGGCTGCACAATACAAACGTGTGCCAGACAAGCCTTGGAGTCTTCAATAGGCTCAAGATTGTTATGACAATGGAACGCTGGTCCCGGATCTTGTACTTGGGGCTAGAGATAGTCCCCATCATTGTGGCACCAATGCACTGCCCAGAAAATGGCACCTCAGTCAGCTTGGCCACTGAACGTTGGGGGCCTTAATGCCACGATCAGTGGTGGGCACTGTAATACAAATATTTATGCCAACACAACCCTGGGTAAAGAACATATATCAGTAAGTTTTATGTCCCTACAGAATTACATCTATTAGGCGGGGGCCCATGTGGTGCAAACGCCATGGTTTGACCAAGGCAGAAGCCTCGTGGGCGTTTTACAGTCTCTGCAAACGCGGATGGGATTCTAGTGAATTTCATCCAAACATTATGGGAAAATACACATAGCGGACATGCTGCACTTTCCAAAAATGTTACACTTTTGGAAATTGCAGCATGTAAATTATACCTACAGAAACATCGGCAGTTTCAGCATAGGAATGAAAGAAGCAGAAAGAGGTCTCCCCTACAAACCAATGCGGGGAAAGCACTGCCATCACCATTTTTCCTGTGGTGCTTTCTTGCTATGGCCTGATACGTGGGGCTTTGGTGTCAAATATTTTTATGCTTCCCGATTATTTCCAGTGGTATATTCTGTTTAGACTGCGTTCTGGAACTTTCCTGTGTCTATTGCGACTGCTAAGACCATAAACCATAAAAATGATAGAAATTCTGAGTCATTTTCTGAGAAAGTTTACAAGAGGTGTAAAAGCTGGAGTGTACATGGCCGATTATATAACCCAATAGCGATGGCTTAGACAAACAGAATTACCTTTACGCATGAAGGCGCCTTTAGATTGGTCCAACACTTCAGAGGGTATTTGACTCCAATTTGACATTGGGTTTTCCTTCATGGTTTTAAAGGTTGAATGTTTAACAACCGAGTCAATCTGGGCGTCATCCAACTCCTGCCCCAAAAATTTACAGATTCTTACCACACTGCCACGGAGATCCTGAAAAATATGAGATGTATGTAGATGTGTATATAATGTATAACTCACATCACAGTTCTAGCCCGAGAGACAAGTAATGAGACAAGTTTTCTCTTATCAGTCAGATACAACATGGCGCCTTATAGAGATCTTATATTTAGGCAACTGTAACACTAACCAGCGAACCCACTTCTGTATGGTGGATGTATGAGCAAAAGGTCCTCAGTGTTTTGGAGCCTCCATCCTTATGTTGAGAGAGAGGGGCACCGAGCCGACCAATGTGTAGAAATGATGGGTAAAAAGTAGGTAAGCAAAAAATTTGTCCGCTCACCTGGAAGAGTTGTGTGTGACACAACAACTCTATGACGTATAATATTGGAAGCAATAGGGACACGGGCAGCCGCTGGAAAGAACGCCTGCAAGACGTCAAGGCAATGAAGCGAAAGATTTATTTCATTTAGCAGTTCTATTCTATGTGATTATTCACACATCTAATGAGACTGTTAGAATTCTCTTAGCTTAGTCCATAAGTGTAGCAACTTACTGGACCTTATCATGATATCCTTAGCCTTTGTATAACTGGATATTTTAACTATTTGTCTAAATTTTGAAGTATTTATTGTTGTTCTGGATGTTGTTGTTAATTTTAAGGTTGATCATATGCACTTGAGAAAGAGCAGTATGCTCGAAACGCGTTGTGCAAAATAAAGTCTTTTCATTGTACCTGGGCGAGCGCGGTTTTCCTTTCATCTTCCACAAGGAGGACGGTCCCTCTTTCGCTCCATCCTTATGTTGTATCTTTTATTGGTGAGCATTGGGTGCCTCTTAAATATCATGAGTTACAATATTCATGTGAATGGAGCATATAAAGTTAACTATATACAACTGCTGACATATATACTTCTATCTTGATACACAAGGGTGTGTTATGTGTATAAGGAATATATATATGTTATCCATATATAGTGACAAGAAAATCTAGATTTATAAGACACCCCTACACTATAAGTATAATCATACACACATAAGGGGTTTGCACTGATGGACAATACATAGATATAAATAGAGATGAGTGAACAGTAAAATGTCCGAGGTTCGATATTCGTTTCGAGTAGCCCCTCAATATTCGACTACTGAAATCAAATATCGAACCCTATTATAGTCTATGGGGGGAAATGCTTGTTTCAGGGGTAGGCCACGTTTGATCAAATTATACTTACCAAGTCCATGAGTGAGGGTCAGGCTGGATCCTCCAAGAAGTCTTCCGGCTCTGAATTCACTCTGTCAGGCATTGGGCCTGGGCAGAGCCGACTGCACATGTCCGCACTACAAGTGGGCATGCGCAGTTGGCTCTGCCCAGGCCTGATGCCTGGCAGAGTGAATTCAGAGCCGGAAGACGCCGCGGGGAAGCTGCACGGAGAAGACTTCTAAAGGTAGGAGAAGAACCAGCATTAATTGGCCGACTGTATAGCATTCGGCCAATCAATGCTGGTTCTGCATCAAACTTTTCCATTCGAATAGCAAGTGGTACTCGATCGAGTACGAGTATTTCAAATACCGTAGTATTCGATTGAATACCTACTCGATCGAGTACTACTCGCTCATCTCTAGATATAAACAGAGGTAAAATCCCCAACCTCTAATCCTGAAGCCATTGTAACATGTTCCTGGTGCTCGGGCCTAGTTAGGTTTGTGCCCTGCACCCTACTTAATGTGGCCAGCAAGCCGGGGACTGTGGAGAAGCACAATGCTTGCTGCCACTGTGGATTAGGCACGGAATGTGCTGTGGCTTCACCGCGACCTTGCTCCCCAGCAGCATTCCCACACCCCCGGCCTCGCCCACGTTCCTTACCGGTAGCCTTGTGCATTTTTAGATGGTTTTGATGGTTTGGTGGGTACACACTGTGACAACCCGGATGAAGCGTCTATAGCCTGAGAATTAGAATGTATATCCCACTGATTTTTTTATGGGTACACACCGTGAAAACCTGGATGAAGCGTATATAGTGTATATGTGCTGAAAATTTCAGTGTATACCCCTTAGTTTCAGGAGGGGGGAAGGGGGGAACACACTGTTGAACCCTGGATTAAGAGTATATGGGCATAAAATTTCAGTGTTTCCCACTTAGTATTATCCCCACCGCGGGGTATTATCCCCACAAGCTGGGTTGCACAGATACAGCCTGGCTTAATTGCTGTGAATCCCACTTTAGCACTTGTGGGTAGACACTGTGCCGAGCTCGTTTCAGCTTCTCCCTTTAGTGTCGCTCTTAGAAGAGCTGTTGTGGTTCTTCTTCTTTGCTATTCCTGCCTAGCAGAATCTAAAACCTAACTGGCCCTCAGCAGATGTCTGTCTCTACCTAAGTGCAAGCACAGAATGAATCGGAGCTGATGCCGCCTGTTCATTTGAATCTGAGGTCACGTCCTTGGCAGCCAATGGCTTTTCCCTAGTTTTTTCACTGTCATAGTTCCTGTGGGAGGGGAATCGAACTGTAAGTGCATTTTCAATGCGGTGTTCGTATGGAATCGAACATTGCGAACAACGTGATGTCCGATGAACATGTACTCGATTGAACGCTGTTTGCTCATCTCTAATAGTGATCTATCTTTATAATAGGTCATCCATTTTTTAGTTAAAAAAAAAAAAAAAAAAAACACTTTTTGTTCAGTTTTGTTAAAAACTAGAGATGAGCGAACAGTGTTCTATCGAACTCATGTTCGATCGGATATTAGGCTGTTCGGCATGTTCGAATCGAATCGAACACCGCGTGGTAAAGTGCGCCATTACTTGATTCCCCTGGGACAGGAACTACGACACCGGTGACGTTGAAAAAAGTAGGCAAAACCCATTGGCTGCCGAAAACATGTGACCTCTAATTTAAAAGAACAGCGCCGCCTAGCTTCGCGTCATTCTGAGCTTGCAATTCACCGAGGACGGAGGTTTCCGTCCAGTTAGCTAGGGGTTAGATTCTGGGTAGGCAGGGACAGGCTAGGATAGGAAGGAGAAGACAACCAACAGCTCTTATAAGAGCTAAATTCCAGGGAGAAGCTTGTCAGTGTAACGTGGCACTGACGGGCTCAATCGCCGCAACCCAGCTTTCCCAGGATCCTGAATGGAATACACTGACAGTGTATTCCCGTATACCCGATATATACCCCCGATACCCGTTCCAACAGTGTGCCCCCCCACCTTCACCCCAGAAATACCCTGCAAGTCCCCTAGCAATAGAATTGGGGCTATATACACCCACTATTTTTGCTACTGCCATATAGTGCCATTGTCTGACTGGGAATTCAAAGAATATATTGGGGTTACATATCACTTCAATTCCAGGGAGAAGCTTGTCAGTGTAACGTGGCACTGACGGGCTCAATCGCCGCAACCCAGCTTTCCCAGGATCCTGAATGGAACACACTGACAGTGTATTCCCGTATACCCCATATATACACCCCAAATCCCCATTCCAACGGTGTGCCCCCCCACCTTCACCTCAGAAATACCCTGCAAGTCCCCTAGCAATAGAATTGGGGTTATGTGCACCCACAATTTTTGCTACTGGTATATAGTGCCATTGTCTGACTGGGAATTCAAAGAATATATGGGGGTTACGTGCACCCACAATTTTTGCTACTGCTATACAGTGCCATTGTCTCACTGGGAATTCAAAGAATATATTGGGGTTATGTGCACCCACAATTTTTGCTACTGCTATATAGTGCCAGTTTCTGACTGGTAATTCAAAGAATATATTGGGGTTACGTGCACCCACAATTTTTGCTACTGCTATACAGTGCCATTGTCTCACTGGGAATTCAAAGAATATATTGGGGTTATGCGCACCCACAATTTTTGCTACTGCTATATAGTGCCATTGTCTGACTGGGAATTCAAAGAATATATGGGGGTTACGTGCACCCACAATTTTTGCTACTGTTATACAGTGCCAGTGTCTCACTGGGAATTCAAAGAATATATTGGGGTTATGTGCACCCACAATTTTTGCTACTGGTATACAGTGCCATTGTCTCACTGGGAATTCCACAAATAATTTGGGGATTCATTCACCCTACATCTCAGGCTCTTGCCATATTCACCCAGGTTGTCAGTGCTGCACCAGCTCGTTCCCAGACAGCTCGGCCCGAAAAACACGTTACCTATATAGAGGATTTGGACAATGAAGACAACATGTTCTAAATCTAATGTCTGCACCTTCTCCAGAATTAAAATAAAGGCAGCGTTTAACTTTCAAATAGCACTGCACAAAGGAAGAGCTTATCAGCTTGTCTCATGACATGCTACTGAAAAGTGTCATTTGTGTATCTTAATGTAAATATAGTTGTATAAGCTTTTTGGGTTTTAGGCACTGCCAAGTTATTTATTACCACCCGCTCCCTTATAATGATGATGACGCCAAAGTCACTGTGGGTGTTCAGCGCTCACAGCTTTGGTTGACATTTGTCTTGCTCTCTGTCGGTACCAGCTGTCTTTTTGGATACCGTAAAGTTATGTTGACTTTATTAACAGCTATAGAAGCTTTAGCCAGGTTGTGACGGTGTGTAACCCTAACAACACTAAGTGGGATATACATTAATAGTCAGTCTATGTACGCTAAACGTATCACTGAAGTAATTTTTTTCCCTCTCCCCTAATATAAGAAAGGAACAGACATTAGACCTAAACCGGGGTTCGAGGCTTGTAAAAATCCAGTATTATTTGTTCTTCATGATGTGAAATATGTGTTGAAAAGCAACCCAAGATGAAGTCAGCCATGTGTGCCAGTGTGTTACTTGGCATGCCTTTGCTGGCCCCAACTGTAAGGGTCACTCTCCATTTCCTCCATTTTCCACTCCCCTTCACACCATTTGTGGTGAAGCAATGGGATGCACTGAAGTGCACCCTCTAGCCTAGTGTGGGACAGGGACATCAGATGCCACTCCAACCCCCTCGTCTTCCTCCGCCAGCCAACGGTGCGAAGATGAGAGGAGTGTGCTCTGAATGTTTTCTGCCTAGCAGAGGCTAGTTCTCACTTATGAAAATGGCCCCACTTTGACCTGTATATCAGGCACAATGGTGTAGGTTTCAAAGAAACATGGCACCAACAAGTTGGAAAACGTGGGCCATGCGTGGACCGTGTTTGAGTCTGGCAAGCTCCAGATCTGCTACCAGGTTCCAGCCATTATCACAGGCGCAAAAATGCCAGGCCCCAGGTGTAGCAGGGAAAAAAAAATGCCATCTCAGCCAGGATGGCATCCCTGACCTCGGAGGCACTGTGCTGTCTGTCCCCCAAGCTGATCAGTTTCAGCACGGCCTGCTGACATCTCCCCATGCCAGTGTTACAGTGTTTTCCGCTAGTAGCTGGGGTGGAGGTTGCAGCATCGTAGGGTTTCAGTCTACTCCTGCCATGAATTTTGGCCTGGGAGAGGAGATAGGCCACCCCAATTTGCACCCGGGGAACAGACTCCACCACATTCACCCTGCCTGCCATTAAAGATAAGCACTGCAGCATCCCTGACCACAGGCGCTTGTCAATGTGTCGGTGGTCAAGTGGACCTTGCAGCAAAGCGCAGAGCTCTGGGCCCGACTGATGTTATGGGACACATGCAGGCGCAAGGCAGGGACAGCACACCAAGAGAAGTAGTAACGGCTAGGCCCAGCATAGGGAGGTGCCCCAGCTGCCATCTGCTGACGGAAGGCCTGGGTCTCCAGAAGCATAAACAAACACCAACATCTCCAGGGCCAGCAGTTTATCGATGAGGCTGTTAAAGGCTTGGGCATGGGGGTGGGTTGTGTTGTACTTCTGCCTGCAATGAAAAGCTTGGGAAATGTGGAGTGGCTGGGAAGAGGCGCATGATGGTGCAGGCCAAAAGGGCGCATGAGGGTGAACTCCCCAATGTGTCAGAGATAGGTGTGTAGGTGTCCTTGCATCATATACTTGCACCATATTTGGCTTTGGAAGTTAATTTTGTGCCAAAAAGTGGTTAAGACAGCGATCCCTCAGCTACTCCCGTTACACTGTCTAGTGAAATTACCATCTTTGGAAGTGGACCACCACTTGTAAGATCCCAAAGGAAGCAAGCAAGAGATGTGCAGTGCAGAAAAAAAGATGAGAAAATAAGTGTAGGCTGTAGAGCACAGAGGGATCGGAGAGGACAGAGCTGGTGTCGGCCAGGTATTCCCACAACATGCGCCTATACTTGTCCCTCCTGGTGACACTAGGCCCCTGAGTGGCAGTAATTTGTCCAGGGGGGCCATTAACGTGTTCCAGACCTAGGAATAAGTCTTCCAACAGGGTAGAGTTTTGCATGCCTTTGCTTCTACCCACTGTTTTTGCTGCTTAGCTTCCCTCCACATCTACACTGCTTTCACCCCTAAACATCACCCCAGTTTATGCCTTTGTTTCTACCCTGTTTTTTTTGTTGAATTAGCTTCCCTCCACATCTACACTGCTTTAGTCCCTAAACATCACCCCAGTTTATGCCTTTGCTTCTACCCAGGTTTTTTGTTGATTTAGCTTCCCTCTACATTTACACTGCTTTAGCCCCTAGACATCACCCCTGTCCATGTGGGGTCGGTGGCCTCATCATCCACCAACTCCTCTTCCAATTGCGCACTGGCCCCTTACTGCAAACCGCACATGACCACAGCTTGTCCTGATGGCAACTGTGTCTCATGATCCCCACTTAGGTCCAGACAAGTCGGTGGCGGGTCCAAAACCCCAAAATTGGAAGGAAATGGCGGATGCTGCAGTATTTCTAACACCTGTTCCTGGTGCTCGGGCCTGGTCTGTGTTGTACCCTGCACCCTGCTTAACGCAGCTGCCATATCCGAAGTTGTGCTGAGCGCATGCTAATGTTTCGTGTCCAGTGCAATGGATGGGATTTCACATAAGTCTGCCACCCATGGCCACTCATGGTTGAGCAACTGAGGGAGTTGACTTTGACGAACCCGAGGGTTTTGGAGTTGGAACTACATCAAAGGTCTGTGCTGCTCACACACTCTGCTCAACACATGATATGTTTAGTGCCAGCAGTGTGGAGACGTCGCACAACAGCCGTTGTTCCAGCAGGTACAGGCGTTGTAGGAGTGCATAGAGGCTAGCAGCGGCAACTATAGACTTTAAAAACTATCCGCACAAGCGCCACACTTTCACCAGTAGCTCAGGAACATTGGGGTACCTTTTTCAAAAGATTAGCAGCAATGAGTTAAAAACGTGGCCCAGGCATGGAATATGTTGCAGGCTGCCAAGCTACAGAGCCAATCCCAGGTTACGGCCATTATCACACATGACAACATGCCTGGGCCCAGGTGCAGTGGCAAAAACCACATTGCCGTCTCATCGAGGATGGCATGACTCACTTTGTAGGCAGTGTGCTGTCTGGCCCCCAAGCTGATGAGCTTCAGCACGGCCCGCTGACGTCTCCCCACACCAGTGTTGCAGCGTTTCCAGCTCGTAGCTGGGGTCAATTTAACAGCGGAGGAGGGTGGTGTTTCAGCCCTCCTCCCAGGAATGTTGTGTGGGGAGACAAGTCAGGCCACCACATTTTGCGACCCGGTCCACGCCTCAACTACATTCAACCACTGTGCCCAAATTGAAAGGTAGCGTCCCTGTCCGCATGCACTTGTCCATTCGTAACTGGTCACGTGGAACTTTAGGGCTAAGCGCTGAATTTAGGGACCGCCTCATGTTTGGGGGAAAGTGCTGGTGTGGACGGCACAGTGCGGTGGTGCAGTAGACACTCTGCCCAAAAAGGGCAGAGTGTCCCCCAGCCGGGATTCCAACATCTCCTGGGCCAGATTTCTTGAGATGAGGCCGTTGAAGCCTTGGGCATGTGGGTGGGTTGCGCTGTACTTTAGCATGAAATGAAAGGCCTGGGAGATGGGGAGTTGCTGGGAAGAGGCACATGATGGCACGGGCAAAAGGAGAAATGGCAGGAAAAGGTGAGGATAAGGGTGAACTCCCCAAAGTGTCAGAGGCAGATGTGGAGGTGTCCTGGCTGCTGGTCTGGACTGCAGCGCCAGCCCTGTCAACAGTGGAAGAGGCAGTGGCCGCCAGGCCAAACGACGATTATCCTGCGCTTGCTCTCACCCACTGAGCCCAGGGCTTGCCTTCCAAATGATGGCACCCGCAAGAGGTGGTGAGATTCCTCTCCGCAGATCTCCAACCCATCTTGGACTTGCAAATTGCACTAAATTTGTCATGTAACTGACATGTATATGATGAGTCTATCCATTGTCTGTTCATTTTGGTGAAAGTCAGCCTGTCAGCTGACAGACAGCTGTGCTTGTCAGTGATGATGCCACCGGCTGCTTGTACCCCCAGTTTTTGCGGCTTAGCTTGCCTCCACATCCACACTGCTTTTGCCCCTACACATCACCCCTATCCATGCCTGTGCCTCTAGCCATAAGTCTGCCACCCATGGAAACTCATGGTGCAGAAAGTGAGGGAGCTGACTCTGAGGAACCCTTGGGTTTTGTAGCTAGTACTCCATCAAAGGTCTCTGCTGCTCACACACCCTGCTGAACATACGGTATCTAGGGTTAGAGCGTGTGGTGACCTCGCACAACAGTAGGTGCTTCATGCAGATGTAGGCCTTGCTGGAGTGTATTGCGGCTAGCTCCAGGTACTGTAGACTTGGGAAAGTGGGTGTCCAAGTGCCGCACTTTCACCCTTAGCTCAGCTAATTTGGGGTATGTTTTTAAAAATCATTGCACCACTACATTGAACACGTGGGCCAGGCATGGAACGTGTTGGAGGCTGGCAAGCTCCAGAGCCCTCCAACAAGACAAAAAAGCCTGGCCCCAGGGGCAGCGGGGATAAACAAATTGCCATCTCATCCAGGATGGCATCCCTGACCTCAGAGGCAGTGTGCTGTCCGTCTCCCAAGCTGATGAGCTTCAGCCCAGCCTGCTGACGTCTCCCCACACCAGTGTTGCAGCGTTTTCAGCTCGTAGCTGGGGTCAATCTAACAGCGGAGGAGGAGGAGGGTGGTGTTTCAGCCCTCCTCCCAGGAATGTTTTGTGGGGAGACAAGTCAGGAAAATTCTTGAAACAGGGGAGAGTTTTGCATCTTTGCCCTTGCTGCCTATGGACATCCCTTTGCCTCTAGCCACCATTTTCCCTGCTTTGCTTGCCTCCACATCCACACTGCTTTTGCCCCTAGACATCACCCCAGTCCATGCCTTAGCTTGTACCCCCAGTTTTTCCTGCTTAGCTTGCCTCCACATCCACACTGCTTTTGCCCCTAGACATCACCCTAGTCCATGCCTTAGCTTGTACCCCCAGTTTTTCCTGCTTAGCTTGCCTCCACATCCACACTGCTTTTGCCCCTAGACATCACCCCAGTCCATTCCTTAGCTTGTACCCCCAGTTTTTCCTGCTTAGCTTGCCTCCACATCCACACTGCTTTTGCCCCTAGACATCATCCCTATCCATGCCTCTGCCCCTAGCCATAACTCTGCCACCCCTGGTAACTCATGGTGCAGGAACTTTGGGAGCTGACTTTGAGGAACCTTTGGGTTTTGTAGATGGAACTCCATCAAAGGTCTGTGCAGCTCACACACCCTGCTCAAGATATGGTATTGTAGGGTTTCAGCGTGTGTGAATGACGGACAACAGCCTGTGTTTGGACAGATGTAGGCCTTACTAGAGTGTTTTTAGGCTAGCAGCGACTCCTGTGCACTTGCAAAAGTGGGCGCACAAGCGCCGCATTTTCAACAGTAGCTTCGGTACATTTGGGTATGTTTTCAAAAAACTTTGCACCACTAGGTTAGACGTGGGCCAAACATGGAACGTGTTGGAGGCTGGCAAGCTCCAGAGCCGCTACCAGGTTCCAGCCATTATCACAGGCGTAAAAATGCCAGGCCCAGGTGTAGCAGGGAAAAAAAAATGCCATCTCAGCCAGGATGGCATCCCTGACCTCGGAGGCACTGTGCTGTCTGTCCCCCAAGCTGATGAGCTTCAGCACCGCCTGCTGACGTCTCCCCACACCAGTGTTTTAGCGTTTGCCGCTAGTAGCTGTGGTGGAGGTTGCAGCGTCGTAGGGTTTCAGTCTACTCCTGCCATGAATTTTGGCCTGGGAGAGGAGATAGGGTACCTCAGTTTGCACCCCGGGACCAGACTCCACCACATTCACCCTGCCTGTCCTCAAAGATAAGCAGCATCCCTGACCACAGGCGCTTGTCCAAGTGTCGGTGGTCAAGTGGACCTTGCAGCAAAGCGCGGAACTAAGGGCCCACCTGATGTTGAGTGACACATGCTGGTGCAAGGCGGGGACGCCACACCGGGAGAAGTTGAGACGGCTAGGGACGGCATAGTGAGGTGCCACAGTTGCCATCAGGTCCGGGAAGGCGGGAGTTTCAACAAGCCGGAACGCCAACCTCTCCTGGGCCAGCAGTTTAGCGATGTTGGCGTTCTAGGCTTGCGTGGGTGGGTGGTTAGCGGTGTATTTCTGCCGGCGCTCCAATGTCTGAGAGATGGTGGGTTGTTGTAAAGAAGCGCCTGATGGTGCCTTTGATGGTGCAGGAGAAGGAGATAAGACAGAAACAGGGGAGGATGAGGGAGAAGTCAACAAAGTGGCGGAGGCAGATGAAGTGATGTCCTGGCTCGTCCTCTGGAGTGCATCGCCAGCACTGTGAGCAGAGGCAGTGGCATGAACGGTGGGCGACGTTTGTCCTGCCGTTGCTGCCTGCCACTGATTCCATTGCTTGGATTCCAAATGACGGTGCATTGAAGTGGTGGACAGGTTGCTCTTCTCAGGGCCCCTACTCGATTTCGAGAGGCAAATTGTGTAGACGACACTATATCTGTCCTCGGCGCATTCCTTGAAAAAACTCTACACCTTCAAGAAACGTGCCCTCGATGGGGGAGTTTTTCTGGGCTGGGTACAAAAGGGAACATCTTCGGACATTCCGGGTCTGGCCTGGCTTCGGCAAAGCAGCTGACCTCTGCCTCTGGACATGTCTCTGCCTCTAGCTACCCTTTTTGGTGCTGCACCTGCCTCAACATCCACACTACTTTCCCAGCTTGACATCTGCCTTGTCCAGGTGGGGTCGGTGTCCTCGTCGTCCACCACCTCCTCTTCCAACTCCTGTCTCGCCTCCTCCTCCTGCACAATGCGCATGTCAACTGGCTGCCCTGACAGCAACTGCGTCTCATCGTCGTCAATGAGGGTGGGTTGCTGGTCATCCGCCACCAAATCGACCGGAGATGGAATGGAGGAGACTCTAGTGTTTGAGCATCTGGACACAGATACTCGTCTGTTAGGTCCGTGGAATCGCGAAATGGAGGGGCAGGTTGCGGTACAGTCAAAGGAAGGGAGAACAGCTCTGGGGAGCAGGGACAGTTGGGGTTATTGTTCTGGGAAGATTGGGAATTTTGGGTGGAAGGAGGACAAGACTGTTGGGTAAGAGGAGGTAGAGGCTGACTGGCTGGTGGACAATGTGCTTTAAGCGTTATCCGACAGCCATTGCAAGACCTGTTCCTGGTTCTCGGGCCTACTAATCTTTGTACCATTCAGCCTAGTTAATGTGGAACTTTTGTGCAAAGTGCAGAACTTAGGGCCCGCCTGATGTTAAGGGACACACGCTGGTACAAGGCTCAACTCACCCTAAGTGCCAAAAACACTGCTGGTGCAAGGCTCTACTCATGCCAAGGGCCTCAATCTCTGCTGGTAGCTCAGCTTAAGGTCATGTAACTTTGTTTGGAAGGGCTCATGTTAAGGGCTAGAAAAGTGAATTTTGGAAGGTCTTACCACATCTCACACACACACACACACACACACACACACACACACACACACTCAAAATGACAGTTAAGGGTGAGGGCTTTTGGAATTCCCATTGCCTATTCCATTTGTGGTTGTCATGGGGAACGTGATTTAAAGGGGTGGTTGTTACTGTTTGTTGAGCTTAAATTGGGGTTTGTGTCCATCCATTTGGGGAGTAAAGAAGGTTTCCAGGTATTTTCCCACATTGATAGAGGTTTTTTTGAATGTGGAAAGTGTGTAGTTGTTAGGCTGTGATGTTGGGGTAATAGAGGGTCTTTGGTGTGTTAGATGCCCCCAGACATGCTTCCCCTGCTGTCCCAGTGTCATTCCAGAGGTGTTGGCATCATTTCCTGGGGTGTCATAGTGGACTTGGTGACCCTCCAGACACGGATTTGGGTTTCCCCCTTAACGAGTATCTGTTCCCCATAGACTATAATTGGGTTCGAAACCCGTTCGAACACACGAACATTGAGCGGCTGTTCGAATCGAATTTCGAACCTCGAACATTTTAGTGTTCGCTCATCTCTATTAAAAAGCAAACAATTTGAAATATTTGGGTCAAAGAATGAAATGGTTTGCCCAACAATAGTCAGTGGTAATTTTTTAAATTTACTGGTACAGCCATATATTTAGGGGATAACCATATAAACCAGTTTAAGTGATCAGAATGCAGTACACAGAGACCCAACCCGCTCTCCATGCCGCCCTGTACTGCAGTATTATTACCTGGAGAAGCTCCTCGTAGGTGATAAAGAAGAATCTTTCGTCATCTTTCATTTGCATCCAGCCTTTTACATGGTCAAACCAAGACCCGTACAGAGCTGAAAGACAAAGGCCCGGATTACTTAAAAGGGAATAAGCTAACAAAGTAGTTTTTCCTGTATAATCTACAAATATTATAGGATTTTACAAGAATATCCAAAGTGTCAACATAAGGACGCTATTAGAGATGAGTGAACGGCGTTCGACTGAATTGATATTCGATCGAATATCAGGCCGTTCGAGGTATTCGATTACAATCGAATACCACGAGGCAAACGCACTAAAAATTTGTATCCCCTCCCACCTTCCCTGGCACTTTTGCACCAATAACTGTGCAGGGGAGGTGAGACAAGAACTACGACAATGGAGGCAGTGAAAAAATTGAAAAAAAAACTTACCGGTAACTCTGTTTCCATGTAATCCACCATGATGGCTACACAAGGAGGTTGACCTCTGACCCGCTGTAGGGACAGGAACTGAGAGACTCTGTTAAATACACCACTCCCACCACCATTCACCAGTGTTTACCAAATTACAAAGGAAAGGTGCGAAATATAAACTACAGTATGCTGTCTTACATAAAGATATTAACTAGGGAGGGTAATTAGACGCCGTCATGGTGGATTACATGGAAACAGAGTTACCGGTAAGTTCTAACTCCGGTTTTCCATTACATCCACCATGACGGCTACACAAGGAGATATACCAGATTACAACTCCTAGGGCGGGATTACTTGCCGAAAGGACCTTATGTCCAAAGGCTAACTCACTTACTGAACCTAACCTGTAGTGTTCAGCAAAGGTCCGCGAACTAGCCCAAGTGGGAGCCCTGCATATCTGTTCCAGGGAAGCCTCCCGTCCCTCATCCCAAGAGGAGGAAGCTGCCCCAGTTGAATGAGCTTCAATGTTTCCTGGCTCTGGTAGAGTCTTTGACAGGAGAGCCTGCAGGATTGGCACATTAATCCCCCTGCAATGGTAGTTTTGGAAGCCTTATGACCTTTATTTTTGTACCCACAAATTTAATAAATTTACATCCTTTCTCCCGGAGGAGGTAGATTCCAGGTAGGCGACCACTGCCCTTCTGACGTCCATGGCCTGCTACTCCCTCTCTTTTGAAGAAGAGGGATTTGAGCAAAAGGAGGTAGTTCTCTAACCTGCTCTCTGAGGAACTCTGCCCCTGCCTCCGGCATAAAATTTTGGCACCGGCCTTAAAGAATCCTCTTCAATGTTCATGGCTTTACCAAATGGCCTTGAATCCTTCATCCCTGTCCTCAGGAGTGGAATTTCTTTTTGGAACTGATAGGATAAGGATCCATAGATATAATCATTTGCTCAGAATCCAGGAAGGATAGAATGAGAACCTTCTCTCCGTAGAAAAGATCTGGACACTGACCCTGCTGCAGAACAGGCAGAATGTGTATAGGCCATTATCCGGACCTGCCCAATATCTATGAACATACCCCTTTATCCGAACAGGCATAAAGTGTAACCTACATACACTATTATCAGAACAGGCCGTCTGTATAATAACATACACTATTATCAGAACAGACGGATCTATTATAAACCGCAGAAGACTGTAGCCATTTGCACTGTTGTCAGAAAGGGGTTTTATTCTCCAATCAATAGAGATCTGCCCTGATATAAGCAGGAACCTGTAATGAATATTATGTCCTTGCGCAATAGGCATATACCATTCGACAATGACGTTAGTCCTATAAACACCGATCAATGTGTACCATTCCACAATGGCGTTATGCGTGCCATATACATAAGTATATATATATATATATATATATATATATATATATATACACAACCGCATATATCTCCATACCATATACTATTCAATGATGGTGTTAAGCATGCTATATCTCTATCTGTATATATTGTTCAGTACTGATGTACTGTATCCCTTATACCATTTGCCAATGGTGTTATGCATGTTATCTACACCTATCTATATACCACATAATATACCCTTCAATAATGGCATTATGTATGCTATATCATTATATACCACTCCGCAGTGGTGTTAAGCATGTTATACCTCTATGCCTATATACCATTCCATACTGATGTAATGCAACCATTATATACCATTCAACAATGGTGTTATGCAAGCTATATACACATATATGCATATATCTCTACATATATATATATATATATATATATATATATATATATATATATATATACACACATTATATATCATTCAGTAATGGTGTTATGCATGCTATATCGTTATGTACCGTTCCAAGATGGTATTGAGCATGCTATAACTTTCCGTATATATCATTTAATACTGGCATATTGCATCCATTATATACCATTCGACAATGGTGTTATGTAAGCTATATACCCATACACCGTTATATATCATTCAGTAATGGTGTTATGCATGCTATATCATTATATACCGTTCAAAAAAATGGTATTAAAGGGGTTGGCCACTTTCTAACTAACAGTCTGTAATGTGTAGCCCAAAGATAAATAATAAACTTTCTCATAGACATTCATTTTTAATTCTGCACCTGTCCCTTTATTTTTGAGGCCACGCCTCCCGCTTCCCTGGATCTGCCGGCTCTCTGACCACTGAGCTGGTGACATGGAGGGGCATCATGTGACCCAGCTTGACCATGTCACGTGTCTGTGCCTGCTCTGCTCTTCTGCCTGGTCTTTCACTACTCAGCAAGGACCTTATGACGTCACAGTCACATGACTCTATTCTTGTTACTGGGTAGGCGTGTCTGTGATTGCAGGAAGGTCCTTGCACATGTAATAAAGTTGTATGCCATTGCAGTGGAGGAACATGCAGAGATGTGAGGTGCCTGGTGTACTGTGGGGATGTGAAAGATGTGGGGTGTAGTGTGGGTGAGATGTAGGGTGCATGGTGTGGAGGGGAGGATAAATCTGGGGGATAGATCTAGGCTGCATTGTGTAGTGGAGCTGAGAGATGTAGGTGCATGGTGTACTATGGGGTAAGAGTTGTAGGGTGCATGTTGTAGTGTGGAGGTGGAGAGATGTGGGGTGTATTGTATAATGTGGGGTGCATTGTCTAATGGGGAGAGATGGGGTGCACAGTGTACTGTGGGGGGCAGATTTGGGGTGCATTGTGTAGTGGGGGTGAGAGATGTAGGGTGCATGGAGTACTGTGGGGGGGATATCTTGGGTGCATGGTGTACTATGGGAGTTGTCAGGTGCGTGTTGTAGTGTGGAGGTTGAGAGATGTGGGGTGCATTGTATAATGTGGGGTGTAGTGTGTACTGTGGGGGGAGAGATGTGGGGTGCATAGTAGAGAGGCACGTGGAGAGCTGGGGGGTGGTTGTGTGTGTGCTCCTTGCACTGAAGTTACATTCAGGAAGGGGGGGGTTGGCGATGCACAAGAGGCTCATGAAGAATGGAGGAATCTTTCATATCTGTGTTAGGGCTAGTTCACACGGGAACATGGAGGCGGATTTTGACTGCAGAATCCACGTTATAATCCGCCTCCATACAATGATAGTCTATGTAGAGGGCTTGGTTGTTTTTTTTTACGCTAGATGAAAAAAAAAGCAACATGACCTTTCTTCAGGCGTTTTCCACCTGAAGAAAGCAATAGAAGTGAATGGGAAGCACAAAACGCGCGTTTTTTTACAAAAAAAAGTGCGGTAAAAACGCGATGCATTTCTTGCAGCCCGTTCTTTTTTTAAGGGATGGGAAAACCGCCTGGCCTTGTTGGAAGCGGTTTTTACAAAAAAAAAAAAAAAAAACCACTCCACAAAAAGTGGGCCAAGGTCTCAAAAAGCACTTCCTAATTAGGAAGTGTTTTTTCCGGTGCCAGAATAAGCCGCACGTTATTTACGTTTGAACTAAGCCTTAGGTTTGCATGAGAGGCACAAAGAAACTCTGGAATATGCTGCAGTTTTTGCCGCCATTTTACCACCACATTGGGCTTTGGCCATAAAAGACACATGGGGAGCTGTGTGAAACTTGTTTGGAGTGTTCTGAGCTGTGGAGTGCTTATTAACACTATGGGGGTGCACTAGAAAGATATAGAATGCTTGTTTGGGGGTGCACAGGAAATATATGGCTATTGGTGAAATAACTGCTAGTAGTGCGGGGGTAGACTTACAGGGGTTATCCCCTCCCCTGTGGGTATCTTGCAAGGGGGCGTATATCTTATGAATAATGAACCGTCACTCGGTGATTAGGCTGGTGCTCGGCACTCATCCACCAGGACTCCCTATCCATTTTGTTTGGCTTCCTATACCTCCTTCTTCCTACCGACACACTGAGGAAGGTCTTGTAGACCGAAACGTTTGTTGGAATAAAATTTCACTTTGGAAGCATACTTAGAGTGCCGGGAATTTCATTTACTATATCTTGCAAGGGGGGGTCATAAAAATTTGGACTCTTCTCTGGAATTTGGACTGGTGAGGACCTGGCTGTGTATATATATGTATGTACATGTATGAGTCACTGGTGAGGACCTGGCTGTGTGTATGTGTATGTATATATATATATATATATATATATATATATATATATATATATATATATACACACACATGTATGAGGACCTGGCTGTGTGTATATATATATATATATATATATATATATATACACACACACACATGTATGAGTCACTGGTGAGGACCTGGCTGTGTATATATATATATATGTATGTACATGTATGAGTCACTGGTGAGGACCTGGCTGTGTATATATATATATATATATATGTATGTACATGTATGAGTCACTGGTGAGGACCTGGCTGTGTATATATATATGTATGTACATGTATGAGTCACTGGTGAGGACCTGGCTGTGTATATATATATGTATGTACATGTATGAGTCACTGGTGAGGACTTGGTCCTTCTGGAGTAGGGGATTTGGCCATTTTACTGTGAGCTGGCTAAATACTACTTCAGTTCAGATTCTGACCACTAGAGGGGAAAAAGGTCCTGACTAGAGATGAGCGAACAGTGTTCTATCGAACTCATGTTCGATCGGATATTAGGCTGTTCGGCATGTTCGAATCGAATCGAACACCGCGTGGTAAAGTGCGCCATTACTCGATTCCCCTCCCACCTTCCCTGGCGCCTTTTTTGCTCCAATAACAGCACAGGGTAGGTGGGACAGGAACTACGACACCGGTGACGTTGAAAAAAGTAGGCAAAACCCATTGGCTGCCGAAAACATGTGACCTCTAATTTAAAAGAACAGCGCCGCCCAGGTTCGCGTCATTCTGAGCTTGCAATTCACCGGGGACGGAGGTTTCCATCCAGTTAGCTAGGGCTTAGATTCTGGGTAGGCAGGGACAGGCTAGGATAGGAAGGAGAAGACAACCACAACAGCTCTTATAAGAGCTAAATTCCAGGGAGAAGCTTGTCAGTGTAACGTGGCACTGACGGGCTCAATCGCCGCAACCCAGCTTTCCCAGGATCCTGAATGGAATACACTGTCAGTGTATTCCCGTATACCCGATATATACCCCCGATACCCGTTCCAACGGTGTGCCCCCCCACCTTCACCCCAGAAATACCCTGCAAGTCCCCTAGCAATAGGATTGGGGCTATATACACCCACTATTTTTGCTACTGCCATATAGTGCCATTGTCTCACTGGGAATTCAAAGAATATATTGGGCTTACATATCACTTCAATTCCAGGGAGAAGCTTGTCAGTGTAACGTGGCACTGACGGGCTCAATCGCCGCAACCCAGCTTTCCCAGGATCCTGAATGGAACACACTGACAGTGTATTCCCGTATACCCCATATATACACCCCAAATCCCCGTTCCAATGGTGTGCCCCCCCACCTTCACCTCAGAAATACCCTGCAAGTCCCCTAGCAATAGAATTGGGGCTATATACACCCACAATTTTTGCTACTGGTATATAGTGCCATTGTCTGACTGGGAATTCAAAGAATATATTGGGGTTATGTGCACCCACAATTTTTACTACTGGTATACAGTGCCATTGTCTGACTGGGAATTCAAAGAATATATGGGGGTTATGTGCACCCACAATTTTTAATACTGGTATACAGTGCCATTGTCTGACTGGGAATTCAAAGAATATATGGGGGTTATGTGCACCCACAATTTTTAATACTGGTATACAGTGCCATTGTCTGACTGGGAATTCAAAGAATATATGGGGGTTATGTGCACCCACAATTTTTAATACTGGTATACAGTGCCATTGTCTGACTGGGAATTCAAAGAATATATTGGGGTGACGTGCACCCACAATTTTTGCTACTGCTATACAGTTCCATTGTCTCACTGGGAATTCAAAGAATATATGGGGGTTATGTGCACCCACAATTTTTAATACTGGTATACAGTGCCATTGTCTGACTGGGAATTCAAAGAATATATGGGGGTTATGTGCACCCACAATTTTTAATACTGGTATACAGTGCCATTGTCTGACTGGGAATTCAAAGAATATATTGGGGTTATGTGCACCCACAATTTTTACTACTGGTATATAGTGCCATTGTCTGACTGGGAATTCAAAGAATATATGGGGGTTATGTGCACCCACAATTTTTAATACTGGTATACAGTGCCATTGTCTGACTGGGAATTCAAAGAATATATGGGGGTTACGTGCACCCACAATTTTTAATACTGCTATACAGTTCCTTTGTCTCACTGGGAATTCAAAGAATATATGGGGGTTATGTGCACCCACAATTTTTAATACTGCTATACAGTTCCTTTGTCTCACTGGGAATTCAAAGAATATATGGGGGTTACGTGCACCCACAATTTTTACTACTGGTATATAGTGCCATTGTCTGACTGGGAATTCAAAGAATATATGGGGGTTACGTGCACCCACAATTTTTAATACTGGTATACAGTGCCATTGTCTGACTGGGAATTCAAAGAATATATGGGGGTTATGTGCACCCACCATTTTTAATACTGCTATACAGTTCCTTTGTCTGACTGGGAATTCAAAGAATATATGGGGGTTATGTGCACCCACAATTTTTAATACTGGTATACAGTGCCATTGTCTGACTGGGAATTCAAAGAATATATGGGGGTTACGTGCACCCACAATTTTTAATACTGCTATACAGTGCCATTGTCTGACTGGGAATTCAAAGAATATATGGGGGTTACGTGCACCCACAATTTTTAATACTGCTATACAGTTCCTTTGTCTCACTGGGAATTCAAAGAATATATGGGGGTTATGTGCACCCACAATTTTTAATACTGGTATACAGTGCCATTGTCTGACTGGGAATTCAAAGAATATATGGGGGTTACGTGCACCCACAATTTTTAATACTGCTATACAGTTCCTTTGTCTCACTGGGAATTCAAAGAATATATGGGGGTTATGTGCACCCACAATTTTTAATACTGGTATACAGTGCCATTGTCTGACTGGGAATTCAAAGAATATATGGGGGTTATGTGCACCCACAATTTTTACTACTGGTATACAGTGCCATTGTCTGACTGGGAATTCAAAGAATATATTGGGGTGACGTGCACCCACAATTTTTGCTACTGCTATACAGTTCCATTGTCTCACTGGGAATTCAAAGAATATATGGGGGTTATGTGCACCCACAATTTTTAATACTGGTATACAGTGCCATTGTCTGACTGGGAATTCAAAGAATATATGGGGGTTATGTGCACCCACAATTTTTACTACTGGTATATAGTGCCATTGTCTGACTGGGAATTCAAAGAATATATGGGGGTTATGTGCACCCACAATTTTTACTACTGGTATACAGTGCCATTGTCTGACTGGGAATTCAAAGAATATATTGGGGTGACGTGCACCCACAATTTTTGCTACTGCTATACAGTTCCATTGTCTCACTGGGAATTCAAAGAATATATGGGGGTTATGTGCACCCACAATTTTTAATACTGGTATACAGTGCCATTGTCTGACTGGGAATTCAAAGAATATATGGGGGTTATGTGCACCCACAATTTTTAATACTGGTATACAGTGCCATTGTCTGACTGGGAATTCAAAGAATATATGGGGGTTATGTGCACCCACCATTTTTAATACTGCTATACAGTTCCTTTGTCTGACTGGGAATTCAAAGAATATATGGGGGTTATGTGCACCCACAATTTTTAATACTGGTATACAGTGCCATTGTCTGACTGGGAATTCAAAGAATATATGGGGGTTACGTGCACCCACAATTTTTAATACTGCTATACAGTGCCATTGTCTGACTGGGAATTCAAAGAATATATGGGGGTTACGTGCACCCACAATTTTTAATACTGCTATACAGTTCCTTTGTCTCACTGGGAATTCAAAGAATATATGGGGGTTATGTGCACCCACAATTTTTAATACTGGTATACAGTGCCATTGTCTGACTGGGAATTCAAAGAATATATGGGGGTTACGTGCACCCACAATTTTTAATACTGCTATACAGTTCCTTTGTCTCACTGGGAATTCAAAGAATATATGGGGGTTATGTGCACCCACAATTTTTAATACTGGTATACAGTGCCATTGTCTGACTGGGAATTCAAAGAATATATTGGGGTTATGTGCACCCACAATTTTTACTACTGGTATATAGTGCCATTGTCTGACTGGGAATTCAAAAAATATATGGGGGTTATGTGCACCCACAATTTTTAATACTGCTATACAGTTCCTTTGTCTCACTGGGAATTCAAAGAATATATGGGGGTTACGTGCACCCACAATTTTTGCTACTGCTATACAGTTCCATTGTCTCACTGGGAATTCAAAGAATATATGGGGGTTATGTGCACCCACAATTTTTAATACTGGTATACAGTGCCATTGTCTGACTGGGAATTCAAAGAATATATGGGGGTTACGTGCACCCACAATTTTTAATACTGCTATACAGTGCCATTGTCTGACTGGGAATTCAAGGAATATATGGGGGTTACGTGCACCCACAATTTTTAATACTGGTATACAGTGCCATTGTCTCACTGGGAATTCCACAAATAATTTGGGGATTCATTCACCCTACATCTCAGGCTCTTGCCATATTCACCCAGGTTGTCAGTGCTGCACCAGCTCGTTCCCAGACAGCTCGGCCCGAAAAACGCGTTACCTATATAGAGGATTTGGACAATGAAGACAACATGTTCTAAATCTAATGTCTGCACCTTCTCCAGAATTAAAATAAAGGCAGCGTTTAACTTTCAAATAGCACTGCACAAAGGAAGAGCTTATCAGCTTGTCTCATGACATGCTACTGAAAAGTTTCATTTGTGTATCTTAATGTAAATATAGTTGTATAAGCTTTTTGGGTTTTAGGCACTGCCAAGTTATTTATTACCACCCGCTCCCTTATAATGATGATGACGCCAAAGTCACTGTGGGTGTTCAGAGCTCACAGCTTTGGGTGACATTTGTCTTGCTCTCTGTCGGTACCAGCTGTCTTTTTGGATACCGTAAAGTTATGTTGACTTTATTAACAGCTATAGAAGCTTTAGCCAGGTTGTGACGGTGTGTAACCCTAACAACACTAAGTGGGATACACATTAATAGTCAGTCTATGTACGCTAAACGTATCACTGAAGTAATTTTTTTTCCCTCTCCCCTAATATAAGAAAGGAACAGACATTAGACCTAGACCGGGGTTCGAGGCTTGAAAAAATCCAGTATTATTTGTTCTTCATGATGTGAAATATGTGTTGAAAAGCAACCCAAGATGAAGTCAGCCATGTGTGCCAGTGTGTTACTTGGCATGCCTTTGCTGGCCCCAACTGTAAGGGTCACTCTCCATTTCCTCCATTTTCCACTCCCCTTCACACCATTTGTGGTGAAGCAATGGGATGCACTGAAGTGCACCCTCTAGCCTCGTGTGGGATAGGGACATCAGATGCCACTCCAACCCCCTCGTCTTCCTCCGCCAGCCAACGGTGCGAAGATGAGAGGAGTGTGCTCTGAATGTTTTCTGCCTAGCAGAGGCTAGTTCTCACTTACGAAAATGGCCCCACTTTGACCTGTATATCAGGCACAATGGTGTAGGTTTCAAAGAAACATGGCACCAACAAGTTGGAAAACGTGGGCCATGCGTGGACCGTGTTTGAGTCTGGCAAGCTCCAGATCTGCTACCAGGTTCCAGCCATTATCACAGGCGCAAAAATGCCAGGCCCCAGGTGTAGCAGGGAAAAAAAAATGCCATCTCAGCCAGGATGGCATCCCTGACCTCGGAGGCACTGTGCTGTCTGTCCCCCAAGCTGATCAGTTTCAGCACGGCCTACTGACATCTCCCCATGCCAGTGTTACAGTGTTTTCCGCTAGTAGCTGGGGTGGAGGTTGCAGCTTCGTAGGGTTTCAGTCTACTCCTGCCATGAATTTTGGCCTGGGAGAGGAGATAGGCCACCCCAGTTTGCACCCGGGGAACAGACTCCACCACATTCACCCTGCCTGTCATTAAAGATAAGCACTGCAGCATCCCTGACCACAGGCGCTTGTCCATGTGTCGGTGGTCAAGTGGACCTTGCAGCAAAGCGCAGAGCTCTGGGCCCGACTGATGTTATGGGACACATGCAGGCGCAAGGCAGAGACAGCACACCAAGAGAAGTAGTAACGGCTAGGCCCAGCATAGGGAGGTGCCCCAGCTGCCATCTGCTGACGGAAGGCCTGGGTCTCCAGAAGCATAAACAAACACCAACATCTCCAGGGCCAGCAGTTTATCGATGAGGCTGTTACAGGCTTGGGCATGGGGGTGGGTTGTATTGTACTTCTGCCTGCAATGAAAAGCTTGGGAAATGTGGAGTGGCTGGGAAGAGGCGCATGATGGTGCAGGCCAAAAGGGCGCATGAGGGTGAACTCCCCAATGTGTCAGAGATAGGTGTGTAGGTGTCCTTGCATCATATACTTGCACCATATTTGGCTTTGGAAGTTAATTTTGTGCCAAAAAGTGGTTAAGACAGCGATCCCTCAGCTACTCCCGTTACACTGTCTATTGAAGTTACCATCTGTGGAAGTGGACCACCATTTCTAAGATCCCAAAGGAAGCAGGCAAGAGATGTGCAGTTCAGAAAAAAAGATGAGAAAATAAGTTTAGGCTGTAGAGCACAGAGGGATCGGAGAGGACAGAGCTGGTGTCGGCCAGGTATTCCCACAACATGCGCCTATACTTGTCCCTCCTGGTGACACTAGGCCCCTGAGTGGCAGTAATTTGTCCAGGGGGGCCATTAACGTGTTCCAGACCTAGGAATAAGTCTTCCAACAGGGTAGAGTTTTGCATGCCTTTGCTTCTACCCACTGTTTTTGCTGCTTAGCTTCCCTCCACATCTACTCTGCTTTCACCCCTAAACATCACCCCAGTTTATGCCTTTGCTTCTACCCAGGTTTTTTGTTGATTTAGCTTCCCTCTACATCTACACTGCTTTAGCCCCTAGACATCACCCCTGTCCATGTGGGGTCGGTGGCCTCGTCATCCACCAACTCCTCTTCCAATTGCGCACTGCCCCCTTACTGCAAACCGCACATGACCACAGCTTGCCTTGATGGCAACTGTGTCTCATGATCCCCACTTAGGTCCAGACAAGTCGGTGGCGGGTCCAAAACCCCAAAATTGGAAGGAAATGGCAGATGCTGCAGTATTTCTAACACCTGTTCCTGGTGCTCGGGCCTGGTCTGTGTTGTACCCTGCACCCTGCTTAACGCATCTGCCATATCCGAAGTTGTGCTGAGCGCATGCTAATGTTTCGTGTCCAGTGCAATGGATGGGATGGGATTTCACATAAGTCTGCCACCCATGGCCACTCATGGTTGAGCAACTGAGGGAGTTGACTTTGACGAACCCGAGGGTTTTGGAGTTGGAACTACATCAAAGGTCTGTGCTGCTCACACACTCTGCTCAACACATGATATGTTTAGTGCCAGCAGTGTGGAGACGTCGCACAACAGCCGTTGTTCCAGCAGGTACAGGCGTTGTAGGAGTGCATAGAGGCTAGCAGCGGCAACTATACACTTTAAAAACTATCCGCACAAGCGCCACACTTTCACCAGTAGCTCAGGAACATTGGGGTACCTTTTTCAAAAGATTAGCAGCAATGAGTTAAAAACGTGGCCCAGGCATGGAATATGTTGCAGGCTGCCAAGCTACAGAGCCAATCCCAGGTTATGGCCATTATCACACATGACAACATGCCTGGGCCCAGGTGCAGTGGCAAAAACCACATTGCCGTCTCATCGAGGATGGCATGACTCACTTTGTAGGCAGTGTGCTGTCTGGCCCCCAAGCTGATGAGCTTCAGCACGGCCCGCTGACGTCTCCCCACACCAGTGTTGCAGCGTTTCCAGCTCGTAGCTGGGGTCAATTTAACAGCGGAGGAGGGTGGTGTTTCAGCCCTCCTCCCAGGAATGTTGTGTGGGGAGACAAGTCAGGCCACCACATTTTGCGACCCGGTCCATGCCTCAACTACATTCAACCACTGTGCCCAAATTGAAAGGTAGCGTCCCTGTCCGCATGCACTTGTCCATTCGTAACTGGTCACATGGAACTTTAGGGCTAAGCGCTGAATTTAGGGACCGCCTCATGTTTGGGGGAAAGTGCTGGTGTGGACGGCACAGTGCGGTGGCGCAGTAGACACTCTGCCCAAAAAGGGCAGAGTGTCCCCCAGCCGGGATTCCAACATCTCCTGGGCCAGATTTCTTGAGATGAGGCCGTTGAAGCCTTGGGCATGTGGGTGGGTTGCGCTGTACTTTAGCATGAAATGAAAGGCTTGGGAGATGGGGAGTTGCTGGGAAGAGGCGCATGATGGCGCGGGCAAAAGGAGAAATGGCAGGAAAAGGTGAGGATAAGGGTGAACTCCCCAAAGTGTCAGAGGCAGATGTGGAGGTGTCCTGGCTCCTGGTCTGGACTGCAGCGCCAGCCCTGTCAACAGTGGAAGAGGCAGTGGCCGCCAGGCCAAACGACGATTATCCTGCGCTTGCTCTCACCCACTGAGCCCAGGGCTTGCCTTCCAAATGATGGCACCCGCAAGAGGTGGTGAGATTCCTCTCCGCAGATCTCCAAACCATCTTGGACTTGCAAATTGCACTAAATTTGTCATGTAACTGACATGTATATGATGAGTCTATCCATTGTCTGTTCATTTTGGTGAAAGTCAGCCTGTCAGCTGACAGACAGCTGTGCTTGTCAGTGATGATGTCACCGGCTGCTTGTACCCCCAGTTTTTGCTGCTTAGCTTGCCTCCACATCCACACTGCTTTTGCCCCTACACATCACCCCTATCCATGCCTGTGCCTCTAGCCATAATTCTGCCACCCATGGAAACTCATGGTGCAGAAAGTGAGGGAGCTGACTCTGAGGAACCCTTGGGTTTTGTAGCTGGTACTCCATCAAAGGTCTCTGCTGCTCACACACCCTGCTGAACATACGGTATCTAGGGTTAGAGCGTGTGGTGACCTCGCACAACAGTAGGTGCTTCAGGCAGATGTAGGCCTTGCTGGAGTGTATTGCGGCTAGCTCCAGGTACTGTAGACTTGGGAAAGTGGGTGTCCAAGTGCCGCACTTTCACCCTTAGCTCAGCTAATTTGGGGTATGTTTTTAAAAATCATTGCACCACTACATTGAACACGTGGGCCAGGCATGGAACGTGTTGGAGGCTGGCAAGCTCCAGAGCCCTCCAACAAGCTAAAAAACCTGGCCCCAGGGGCAGCGGGGATAAACAAATTGCCATCTCATCCAGGATGGCATCCCTGACCTCAGAGGCAGTGTGCTGTCCGTCTCCCAAGCTGATGAGCTTCAGCCCAGCCTGCTGACGTCTCCCCACACCAGTGTTGCAGCGTTTTCAGCTCGTAGCTGGGGTAAATCTAACAGCGGAGGAGGAGGAGGGTGGTGTTTCAGCCCTCCTCCCAGGAATGTTTTGTGGGGAAACAAGTCAGGAAAATTCTTGAAACGGGAGAGTTTTGCATCTTTGCCCTTGCTGCCTATGGACATCCCTTTGCCTCTAGCCACCATTTTCCCTGCTTTGCTTGCCTCCACATCCACACTGCTTTTGCCCCTAGACATCACCCCAGTCCATGCCTTAGCTTGTACCCCCAGTTTTTCCTGCTTAGCTTGCCTCCACATCCACACTGCTTTTGCCCCTAGACATCACCCCAGTCCATGCCTTAGCTTGTACCCCCAGTTTTTCCTGCTTAGCTTGCCTCCACATCCACACTGCTTTTGCCCCTAGACATCACCCCAGTCCATGCCTTAGCTTGTACCCCCAGTTTTTCCTGCTTAGCTTGCCTCCACATCCACACTGCTTTTGCCCCTAGACATCATCCCTATCCATGCCTCTTCCCCTAGCCATAACTCTGCCACCCCTGGAAACTCATGGTGCAGAAACTTTGGTTGCTGACTTTGAGGAACCCTTGGGTTTTGTAGATGGAACTCCATCAAAGGTCTGTGCAGCTCACACACCCTGCTCAAGATATGGTATTGTAGGGTTTCAGCGTGTGTGAATGACGGACAACAGCCTGTGTTTGGACAGATGTAGGCCTTGCTAGAGTGTTTTTAGGCTAGCAGCGACTCCTGTGCACTTGCAAAAGTGGGCGCACAAGCGCCGCATTTTCAACAGTAGCTTCGGTACATTTGGGTATGTTTTTAAAAAACTTTGCACCACTAGGTTAGACGTGGGCCAAACATGGAACGTGTTGGAGGCTGGCAAGCTCCAGAGCCGCTACCAGGTTCCAGCCATTATCACAGGCGTAAAAATGCCAGGCCCCAGGTGTAGCAGGGAAAAAAAAATGCCATCTCAGCCAGGATGGCATCCCTGACCTCGGAGGCACTGTGCTGTCTGTCCCCCAAGCTGATGAGCTTCAGCACCGCCTGCTGACGTCTCCCCACACCAGTGTTTTAGCGTTTGCCGCTAGTAGCTGTGGTGGAGGTTGCAGCGTCGTAGGGTTTCAGTCTACTCCTGCCATGAATTTTGGCCTGGGAGAGGAGATAGGCCACCCCAGTTTGCACCCGGGGAACAGACTCCACCACATTCACCCTGCCTGTCATTAAAGATAAGCACTGCAGCATCCCTGACCACAGGCGCTTGTCCAAGTGTCGGTGGTCAAGTGGACCTTGCAGCAAAGCGCGGAACTAAGGGCCCACCTGATGTTGAGTGACACGTGCTGGTGCAAGGCGGGGACGCCACACCGGGAGAAGTTGAGACGGCTAGGGACGGCATAGTGAGGTGCCACAGTTGCCATCAGGTCCGGGAAGGCGGGAGTTTCAACAAGCCGGAACGCCAACCTCTCCTGGGCCAGCAGTTTAGCGATGTTGGCGTTCTAGGCTTGCGTGGGTGGGTGGTTAGCAGTGTATTTCTGCCGGCGCTCCAATGTCTGAGAGATGGTGGGTTGTTGTAAAGAAGCGCCTGATGGTGCCTTTGATGGTGCAGGAGAAGGAGATAAGACAGAAACAGGGGAGGATGAGGGAGAAGTCAACAAAGTGGCGGAGGCAGATGAAGTGATGTCCTGGCTCGTCCTCTGGAGTGCATCGCCAGCACTGTGAGCAGAGGCAGTGGCATGAACGGCGGGCGACGTTTGTCCTGCCGTTGCTGCCTGCCACTGATTCCATTGCTTGGATTCCAAATGACGGTGCATTGAAGTGGTGGACAGGTTGCTCTTCTCAGGGCCCCTACTCGATTTCGAGAGGCAAATTGTGTAGACGACACTATATCTGTCCTCGGCGCATTCCTTGAAAAAACTCTACACCTTCAAGAAACGTGCCCTCGATGGGGGAGTTTTTCTGGGCTGGGTACAAAAGGGAACATCTTCGGACATTCCGGGTCTGGCCTGGCTTCGGCAAAGCAGCTGACCTCTGCCTCTGGACAGCTGACCTCTGCCTCTAGCTACCCTTTTTGGTGCTGCACCTGCCTCAACATCCACACTACTTTCCCAGCTTGACATCTGCCTTGTCCAGGTGGGGTCGGTGTCCTCGTCGTCCACCACCTCCTCTTCCAACTCCTGTCTCGCCTCCTCCTCCTGCACAATGCGCATGTCAACTGGCTGCCCTGACAGCAACTGCGTCTCATCGTCGTCGATGAGGGTGGGTTGCTGGTCATCCGCCACCAAATCGACCGGAGATGGAATGGAGGAGACTCTAGTGTTTGAGCATCTGGACACAGATACTCGTCTGTTAGGTCCGTGGAATCGCGAAATGGAGGGGCAGGTTGCGGTACAGTCAAAGGAAGGGAGAACAGCTCTGGGGAGCAGGGACAGTTGGGGTTATTGTTCTGAGAAGATTGGGAATTTTGGGTGGAAGGAGGACAAGACTGTTGGGTAAGAGGAGGTAGAGGCTGACTGGCTGGTGGACAATGTGCTTTAAGCGTTATCCGACAGCCATTGCAAGACCTGTTCCTGGTTCTCGGGCCTACTAATCTTTGTACCATTCAGCCTAGTTAATGTGGAACTTTTGTGCAAAGCGCAGAACTTAGGGCCCGCCTGATGTTAAGGGACACACGCTGGTACAAGGCTCAACTCACCCTAAGTGCCAAAAACACTGCTGGTGCAAGGCTCTACTCATGCCAAGGGCCTCAATCTCTGCTGGTAGCTCAGCTTAAGGTCCTGTAACTTTGTTTGGAAGGGCTCATGTTAAGGGCTAGAAAAGTGAATTTTGGAAGGTCTTACCACATCACACACACACACACACACACACACACACACACACAATGACAGTTAAGGGTGAGGGCTTTTGGAATTCCCATTGCCTATTCCATTTGTGGTTGTCATGGGGAACGTGATTTAAAGGGGTGGTTGTTACTGTTTGTTGAGCTTAAATTGGGGTTTGTGTCCATCCATTTGGGGAGTAAAGAAGGTTTCCAGGTATTTTCCCACTTTGATAGAGGTTTTTTTGAATGTGGAAAGTGTGTAGTTGTTAGGCAGTGATGTTGGGGTAATAGAGGGTCTTTGGTGTGTTAGATGCCCCCAGGCATGCTTCCCCTGCTGTCCCAGTGTCATTCCAGAGGTGTTGGCATCATTTCCTGGGGTGTCATAGTGGACTTGGTGACCCTCCAGACACGGATTTGGGTTTCCCCCTTAACGAGTATCTGTTCCCCATAGACTATAATGGGGTTCGAAACCCGTTCGAACACACGAACATTGAGCGGCTGTTCGAATCGAATTTCGAACCTCGAACATTTTAGTGTTCGCTCATCTCTAGTCCTGACCAGTAATGGGAAATAGATCACACTGAGGCGGCTAATACTATAAGTGTTAAGGACCAGGTCCTTACTGAGAATAGTATTTAGTCACAACCCTATTGTAATCGATGGTGTTCGGTGGCATTTTATTGAATTTAGCGCTAAAGAAGGTGTTTTGGGGCTCCATTCAAATTGGATGAATCACAGTGGCCCTCAGAAGCTATTAGTTGTGCAGGACCCCTAGGATTCAGCCCAGTGTTGTGACAGTGACAGCTATTGTGAGCGCACTCTGCTAGCCAGAGGTGCTGAGGTGAATGAAGCTGTGTGATCACATCCTATGTGTGGGCAGCGCTGTGATGCGCCTCAGCCTGGAATGCAGGCCAGGAGTTTTACTTTCAGTTTCTTGATGTCCCGCCCACTCAGGCCGGCTGAGCTCACACTGCAATATCTCATGTTAATGGGGAACAGGTAAAATAAATTTCATTTTTACAGCACATTTGTCCTATAACCATCTTTCTGAGTTGCCTGGGGCACTTTGGTTTTTTCAGCTTAAGGGTGGCCAACCCCTTTAAGCATGCTATATCTTTTCGTATATACAGCATTCAATACTGATGTATTGCATCCGTTATATACCATTCAACAATGGTGTCATGCATGCTAATACACACACACCTATCTGTAGCTGACATTATATACCATTCCACAATGGTGTTATGTATGCCATATGTGCCCTGTACACATAGATAGATAGATATATATATATATATATATATTTATTTATCATTATATACCAGTTAGTATGAAGCTATACAGGTTAGTAAATAGCTTTTAGCCCTGCGGCCATACAGGTTAGTCATTACGTTTTAGCCATGCGGCCATACAGGTTAGTAAATGCCTTTTAGCCATGCGGCCATACAGGTTAGTAAATACCTTTTAGCCGTGCGGCCATACAGGTTAGTAAATACCTTTTAGCCCTGCGGCCATACAGGTTAGTAAATGCCTTTTAGCCATGCGGCCATACAGGTTAGTAAATGCCTTTTAGCCATGCGGCCATACAGGTTAGTAAATGCCTTTTAGCCGTGCGGCCATACAGGTTAGTAAATACCTTTTAGCCCTGCGGCCATACAGGTTAGTAAATGCCTTTTAGCCGTGCGGCCATACATGTTAGTAAATGCCTTTTAGCCATGCGGCCATACAGGTTAGTAAATGCCTTTTAGCCATGTGGCCATACAGGTTAGTAAATATCATTTAGCCATGCGGCCATACAGGTTAGTAAATGCCTTTTAGCCGTGCGGCCATACATGTTAGTAAATGCCTTTTAGCCATGCGGCCATACAGGTTAGTAAATGCCTTTTAGCCATGTGGCCATACAGGTTAGTAAATGCCTTTTAGCCATGCGGCCATACAGGTTAGTAAATGGCTTGTATTCATCCAGTTAATTTTTTGCCTTTGTTCACATATTGTTCACATGTCAAAGAGCATATAACAAGCACAGTCCCGGGACTCTGTAAGAACTCATTCCAAAATGGCACACCCTGGCCTACCACCTTCAGCACATATTGTTCCAAAAGGAACCACATATATCAAACCAGCAATGGTGTTATGCATGCTATCAGTACATATGACTCCACAATGGGATTAACCCACACCGCTATGCCTTCCATATCTATATACACACACATACATATATATATACATATATCAGTGTACACTATACCTACATATACACCTACACCCATGCATCAATGAGCATTGGCATTATCCATATATAAGGCAAAGGTATCATCAGTATCTAGCATTAACAATGGTGTTATGCCTGCTATATATCACTTAGTATATATCATCCAGCACCCATTACCTATATCCATATGTACCACTCTGTCTTTAACACAGCAGAATAGCCGGTTTTGATCAGGCCTCAGCCCTGACCTTAATCACCGCGCCCTTTTAGGATGTGGCAGGTGGTGATCAGCCAGACCAAATTTTAACTGAGGCCACGCCAGACAATGTTGCACCTGTGCAAACCGTTTTGTCAGAATCCCAGCTAGCAAGGCTTCACCTGAGATAAGCCTTTCACCTTGGGCGTTTCCCCCCAGCAGGATCTGCGGGATAATCAGCAACTGCTACCAAGGTTTACTCTGTTATACACTAGGCATCCTGGGAATTTGCCTCTCAATAGAACTTTACCCCCTATGCTTTCCCTGGCTAAGCTTTTTAAGAGAAAAAAAACTACTTTTCCTTCTGTCATCTAGACAGGGCACAAGGCTAGAACTGGAGGACTGGACTTCTTTATACTGAAAGGCCTAAGTCCTCCCAAGTCGGCTTACCCCCTTAAGGGCCTTCGCCGTACTTCCTGAGCATAGGGCTTCTAGAACAGGAATGCCAACTCCTTCCCTCAAAGTGGTCATTCTCTGGAGTTTTTAATACACCCTTGCTCCTATGGGAACCTTCCGTCTCCGATCATAATTGGAGACTGGAAGCCCAATTTACACTCTGCCCCATAAAAAAGAAAAAGGGAAAAATAAATAAATTCTCAGGTACAGAGCAGCTGTTCCAAGTACTCACAACACCAAGGGAGCTGGAACAGCCAGGGGATCTGTGATCAACAGCTGTGCCTCAGAGAGCAACATGCTGGAACATACAGTGATACATCACATACCTTGCAGGAATGCCGCCTAGTTTACTCACCGCCCGGCATTCATCCCTTGTGTAGCCAGAAATTCCTTGATCCTGCAGCCTCAGCGGAAGCTGGGACGCACGCCACTGTGCCTGGCTATGTCACATCCTGGTACGCCTAGGTTGGCCGTTCCTCCCCTGTGCTGGCCGGAGCCGGCATCCACTCTACCCTCTGCATTAGCCATAACAGACCGCTGGAAGGGGGGAGTTTTCCACCCGGGGGCAGGCCGGAGCGATACCCCCGTGTCCTTAATGGCCCAGGGAGGCAGGCGCCTTTGACTACGACCGAGGGCCGGACGGTGGTAGTACTTACCTATTCCCCCAGATGGAGGAGAGCCTCTCATTCCGACCCTGTGTAGGGATAGGAAACACTGGTGAATAAGGGGCCACACGGTGGCTCAGTGGTTAGCACTGCAGCCTTGCAGCGCTGGAGTCCTGGTGTTCAAATCCCGCCAAGGGCATAAAACCATCTGCAAGGAGTTTGTATGTTCTCCCCGTGTTTGCATGGATTTCCATCCCATATTCCAAAGACATACTGATAGGGAAAAATGTACATTGTGAACTCTATGTGGGGCTCACAATCTACATTAAAAAAAAAAACACTGGTGAATGGTGGTGGGAGTGGTGTATTTAACAAAGTCTCTCAGTTCCTGTCCCTACAGCGGGTCAGAGGTCAACCTCCTTGTGTAGCCATCATGGTGGATGTAATGGAAAACCTTTTATATGAACAGTGGATTTAATATCCAGGTCATATGAGACTGAACTATATGACTGAGACAGGGACAGATGTACAGGCAGGGTTAGCTAGGGATTACCTTTATTTAGGTGGGAATGTTACTCACCCAGCTCTTTGGGGCTCTATCTGGTCAAGATCCCTGTCAGCTTGCGATATGCGGAAGCTGACTTTTTCCCATAGGAATGCACTGACCAGCATTGATTGACCAAATGCCATACAGAGTACAGCATTCGGTCAATCAACGCTGGTTCTGCAGGAGGAGGCAGAGTCTAAGATCGGTCTACAGCTGTCTCCATTCTAGTCCGATTTCAGATGTAGCAGTGTTGAGCGCACAGTTCTGCTACACCGGAGATGCAGCAGAGCTGAGTGTGCGTTGAGCTCTGCTACACCAGAGATGCATCTCTGGTGTAGCAGAGCTCAGCGCTCACTCAGCTTTGGTGTAGCAGAGCTCAGCGCACACTCAGCTCTTCTACATCTCTGGATGTGGTAGAGCTCAGCACACACTCAGCTTTTTTCTTATTGTACATTCTATTAATGAAATATCTCACCCTTTCCCTGTATAAAGTCATCTATGAAATCCTGTAAATTTTCAGTAGGTGTGAACATACTGAGAATTTTGGTAAAATGGAACATGGATACAATGACATCTCTTGGGTTTCGAATTGTGTAGATAATCTGGAAAAAAAATTGAAAAGTAGTCAAAATAAGATTGTGTTATTCATACCGTGATAGAGCATGTAACATTTCAATAGTTTTAATTTCAATTTCCAAATGAATTCACTGCTCCGTAGAATAAAGGTAACCTGTCACATTTATCAAACAGTGAATGCCATAGCAAAACCCATGAGAACATGGCACAAATAAGTTGTTTTTTTTCTTATTTTTCAATTCCAATTCCTTTAGAATTTTGTGGCTTCTCGGGACATTGTATGAAAATGTAAGTGGTGCTAATAGGAAATAGGATTTATCCCACAGACTCTAAGCTAATTCTAAAAGTCATGTCATATGGCAAGGAGGATATTTTTAAAAAATCTAGCCTTGTGTCATCCTAGCCTAAGACATTTAACCTAGAAAAAAAAAAAAAAAAAACACAGATTTATAAATTTGCAAAGAAAACCCATCAAAATCTAAAAGAATGGGATTTCATAAGATTATTTTTGAACCTGTAATATATAGCTGCAATATTTTTAATGCAAAACAAACAACGTTTTTCAGCATTCTGAAACATCCTTGCATTTGTTTCCTTTCCTGTCTGTGATTAAATCTGACTGAACTTTGTTCCGCTTCTCCTACTCTTAGGTAAGTACATATGGGTTTTTTTGGTCCGGAACCTGAGGCAGAGGCCGCCTCAGGTTCCAGACCAAAAACCGTGTAGACACGACTGAAAGCTGGTGCACTGCACTGGCATCCAGCCTCACACTCTGCTCCAGATTAGGTCCAATGAATGGGCCTAGTCTGGAGGAAGGAGTGTCTTCAGGACAAAACGTGAGGCGAAATGGCCTGAATAATGAGCATTTCGCTCCCGGAGAAAAGACCTGAGCATCTCCCATTGATTTCAATGGCAATCGTCTTTTTGGTCAGGATTTTGAGGCGGATTTGGCCTCAAAATCCTGACCAAAAATCCCCATGTGAACTTACCTTTAAGATTCTGTACCTGCATTTCAAGTGTTGCTGCAGTCAGTGCTGTGTATTGCTGAAGAAAATGGAGTAATTGAAAAATAACACATCCATCGCCTACTTCCACCATCACTGAAGTGCACTGTGTTCCTGCCCACGGTATTTCATATACTATATGTAACATCAGCTCTGTAAAGTGTTTTACCATCTACCACTGACTATTGGATGGAAAGCTATCAAACAAAACAATTTGGAACATTGAGTCCATCCCAACTCGTTACAATTTGGTTCGCCCATCTCTAGTTGTAAGGTTGTCCACACTACAGGTTGAAAGAAAAAAAAAGGAATAATATTGGGCTTAGTCGTGTATCGCACTTCCACTCCTTGTAAACATCAGTAGAATATTTCTTAGCACAAACGTCAGGGATCTGTTCTCACTAAGCAGAGTTCTATGTGTTACTTACTTTTGCTTTAGATTTGAAATAAGATTTTGCAAAAATGTGGTGCGGTAGGTGAGAAGATAATATTCTCGGAGACTCCATTTTCTCAATAGATTCATAAAATCTGACTGCTTCGTACCACGGTGATCTCATCTGGATGGACAAAACATCACTTTTTGTAACATCTCCCTTGTGTTTAATTAAGTTCAGGACTTCAATCATCCAGTTAGTACCTAGAAGAAGTAAGAGATTACATCAAGACATTGTATACATGCAGAAATATGGCTGATATATATATATATATATATATATCTCTTCAAGATTTACAGACTTCTAGAAAAACTGCACTCTCTTTGACAGGAGCATATTAAGAGTTTCATGGACCCTGGTGGACTGTAGGGATTATTGTAGTATTCTAACAGTGTAGAACACTCCTAGGAACCTATCTATAAAACATAGTGTAGAATACTCTTAGGGCTCCTAGGAACCTATCTATAAAACAGTGTAGAATACTCTTAGGGCTCCTAGGAACCTATCTATAAAACAGTGTAGAATACTCTTAGGACTACTAGGAACCTATCTATAAAACAGTGTAGAATACTCTTAGGGCTCCTAGGAACCTATCTATAAAACAGTGTAGAATACTCTTAGGACTACTAGGAACCTATCTATAAAACATAGTGTAGAATACTCTTAGGACTCCTAGGAACCTATCTATAAAACATAGTGTAGAATACTCTTAGAGCTCCTAGGAACCTATCTATAAAACAGTGTAGAATACTTTTAGAGTTTCTAGGAACCTATTTATAAAAATACAATGTAGGGCACAACCTATTTATCCAATTTCTAGCTTACACCCAAGGCAAACACAGCTTAAGTTAAGTCAAAGGGACAATGTTATGGTCTGGGGTGTCTTCAAAGATGAGTATATTAAGCAGAGGGTAGGAGCAAAAAACATTCTTACTCACCTTTCCTTTCCACTTTTGGGTCTTCTTTCTAATCCAACACTCTCCCGCTGACATCATGATTCCATCACAGGTCTCATTTGGTGACATGAACATGTTGAGAATCATGACATCACCGAGGAGGCTGAGAGAGTGCTGGATGCCTCAAAGAGTTCCAAAAGAGACCTCCTACATTTAGAGATGTGTGCAGAAAACAAAGTTTGAAGCCATTTAACCCCTTGGATATCACCATCAATACTCAATCTGAGGTGTCTCTGTGTTTCCCACCCTCATTGCCCCATACACAATGTGATTGCAGTATGCCAATGCAATACCATGGTAATAGGGGTCTACTGAAGGCCTCCACACAGCCCTCACAAGTATCTCTATAGAATAAGTTTTGCTTTCACTTTCATTTTATATACTACAACACTGTAGCAGCAATTGCACCACCTAGTGTTCACTTCTCAGTATGGAACAAAAAAAAAAAAAAAAACAAGTAAAAAAAACAAACTGTAAAGTATGAAATAAAAAAACTAAATGGAAATTTTTATCAAATTTTTTATATTGTTATTTTGGTAAATAGCCATATTTATTGTTTCTATAACAACCCATAGTATGTTATGTATAGAATGTTATTTTTCCCTCAAAGTGAACATAAGAAATAAAAACTACAAAATTATTGTTTTTTGGTCACATTGCCTCCAAAAAAAAATCTGATAAATGATCAAAGTGTAATATATAGCCCAAAATTGTGGCAATGGAAACAGCATATGTTCCCATAAAGAGACGACAGACTGAATCTCAGGGGTCTGAAGATTGTAATTGGCTAGCACAAGGTCATGATTTGGCCAAGCTCATGAGATACAATGGGCATACATGAGCATTGGGAAGCAAGTACCCATTAGTATTTGTTGTCCTAAAACCTGACGTAACTTAACCAATGTATTCTCCATCTCATGATGACATACCAGCCCTGTGGGTCCATCCAGAGGTGAACCTACTTTTATCGCCGCCTGAGGCGGACGACAGAAAGCCGCCCCCCCCCCCCCTCTAGGTGGAAGAAGCTGCAACAACAGCAAATAGACTCCCTACTTACCCGTATTTCCACTCTGGAGAGAGCACATAAACTCTCACAGTCCATTTTGGATCTGGACAAGCTAAGTGCGCTCAGAACTGAGCTCAGAGATCTACTTTCTGCTAAAGCTACCAAGCATTTCCTCAATTATAAACAAAATTTGTATGCACATGGAAACAAAGGTGGTCGGATGATGAGTTTGTTGATTAAGAAGGCTCGATCCAGGACTTACATCACCTCTATCAAACCTGACTTAGGCCCACTTCTTACATCCACCCCTGATATAGCTGAAGCTTTTAGACGCTACTATTTAGATCTGTACAACTTGGAGACCCCTGACTCGCCCCCGGTGATTGACAGGACAGATGCGATCTCTGCTTTCCTCGCGCCCCTCAATCTCCCTAGACTAAGTGAAGAACAGGCAGAGACTTTGCTGGATCCTATTTCTGAGGACGAGGTCCGCACAGTGGTAAATTCCTTCCCTGCCCATAAGAGTCCGGGCCCAGACGGATATTCTCTGATTTATTATAAGACTTTCCTGAATTTGCTGTTATCTCCTCTTACCAAGTCCCTAAATGCAGCTTTGTCCGGGACACGTTTACCCAGCCAGGCATTGGAGGCACATATTACACTAATTGCGAAGGAGGGCAGAGATCCGCAGTTGTGCTCTAATTATCGCCCCATATCTTTGCTAAATTTAGATCTCAAATTTTGGGCGAAACTATTGGCCCTGCGGCTTCGGCCGCTTCTCCCACATTTACTTAGTGATGAGCAGGTTGGCTTCATTAAGAACCGAGAGGGGAGACTTAACACTCTCCGCCTTCTTCATGTCCTGAACCTGTCTAAGTCTTACCCAGATCCCCTTGTCCTTCTCGGTCTAGATGCCGAGAAGGCTTTCGATAGGGTCAGTTGGCTATTTATGCGTCTCTCCCTGGAGAAATTTGGCATTCCCCTGCCCTTCATTACAGCAGTTATGTCTCTATACAATGGTCCATCGGCTAGGCTAAAGGTGAATAGCACACTGTCCAAGTCGTTCCCTATAAGTAACGGGACGAGACAGGGGTGTCCATTATCCCCCTCCCTGTTTATTTTATCCTTGGAACCTTTCTTGCAGAGGGTTAGGGAGCACCCGGGTATTGGAGGGGTGAACTTTAACGGGGGCTCTCTCCAATCCTTGGCCTTTGCAGATGACGTCCTCTTTTTGGTGTCAAACCCCGACACGGGCCTACAGGCGCTTCTGGACACTATTGAGGAGTTTGGCAGGTTTTCGAACTATAAAATAAACTTAGATAAATGTGACGTCTTGAATATTTCACTACCCGCTTCTAGACAGGCGCTTTTGGCTGGATCTCTTCCCCTCCGGTGGGCGAGATCCTCGATCAAGTATTTAGGAGTGAGGATCCCTCGCTCTGTATCTGAGTTGTATAGCTTAAATTTTGCTGCACTGTTACAGGATATCCAGTCCCAACTGAAGTCCTATGATATCCCTCTCATATCCTGGCTGGGTAGACGTAACTTATTGCAAACATATATTACTCCAAAAATTTCATATGTTCTCAGAATGCTACCTATTTTACTGCCCTCGTCCTTTTTTGTAACTTTACGCTCTTTGTTTACGAAATTCTTATGGAAAGGTAAAAGACCCTGGTTATCTTATTCTGCTCTATGTAGGCGCAAACAGGAAGGAGGCTTAAATGTCCCAGATTTACAACACACCTACGAAGCCATTCAATTGCACTTCTGGACTGAACTTGCTACAACCCCGCCTGAGTCCTCTCTGGGTAGACTCTTGACGACTACGTATGGTCCCTACTTCCTGGCAGACTTGTGGTCTTCGACTTCTTCTAAGCGGAAAAGTAGAAAAGTCTCTGTGCGTGATGCTGTTCTGGGAGGTGCTCTACGGACGTGGGAAAAGTTTAGACACAGGATTGCTCCGGCTCCTTCCCTTTGTCTCCCGGCAGCACTGATACCTGAATGCCTTCTGGAGATTGCTCGACCCTTGGAGGATTTTTGGATGCTGCTTCTTAAGGTCCCTCTAGCGTCCTTTTGTGAGTAGGGAGGCTTGCCTCCTCCGGAAGAACTCCTACAAACGCCTGCTTTTGCTGACAGACGAAAAGTCCTCACCTTTCTTCATGTCTCCCATTACGCCACCTGCAAACGTCTCTTTGATTTAATTCCGGACTGGAAGAGAGGCCCCACGCCTTATGAGCAGATGTACTTTTTAGCGAGCACTAAGCAGTTTAAGGTCGCTATCTTTTTCCACAAAATAATTAGGCCTCTGACTACTACTAAACCCTTCTTTATCAATAGCTGGGAATTTGACTTAGGTGTTACGCTTACAGATGACTTGGTGAAGTTGGTTCTTGCCAGGTCTCACGGGATTTCCACATGTGTTAGGCTCCAAGAAAACCACTATAAATTGCTTTCACGGTGGTATCGCTCTCCCTCCTGGTTGCATTCCCATGGCCTAATAGACTCGGATCTCTGTTGGCGGTGTGGCGGGGCTAGTGGAACTTTGTTGCATATCTGGTGGTCTTGCCCATCCATTCGGCAGTATTGGTCTGCGGTGGAGTCGAAGATCAAGTCGCTTGGATTCGACACCTTTGAACTTACTTCTTCCATGCTTATTTTATTTACGCCAGTGCCACGACTCCAGCCGCACGCACAGACTCTGGTATACCACCTACTTTCAGCCGCAAAACTGCACATCCCATTACTATGGAAATCTTCACAGGTGCCTGTTTTTGCCCACTGGCTTGCAAAAACCAATCAAATTGCGAGATTTGAGGAAATGATGAGTAGGACCAAGAGAAATCATAAGATCTTTGTGAAGGTTTGGTCTCCCTGGTTAGAAAATCGTTAATACATCACAAGCAATAGATGTGGCGATCCTTCCTGTTTGCGCCTATTACAATCTGGGGTATTATTTTATTTTATGGTCTGGTATAATGTAAAATGTGAAATTTTCGGTTGATCGCTACGATTCCCATTTCCCCCCTCCTTTCCCTCCCCTCCCCTCTTCCTTTTGTCTCTCCCTCTTGTCTCTTTCCTCCCTCCTTTTCTCTTCTTCTCTTTCTCCTTGTCGATATGTGTCTGTTGTTGTTCAAAAATTTTTTTATAAATGTTTATTGAACTCCAGATTCCTTTGCTACTTGCTGCTTGGGATGTCGGTGTGAGCTGCGCCTCCACCCCTCCCCCCAGTTTGATTTCAATATTACCTGTTGTTATCTTTGCTCTTGTTCAATAAACTTTGAATTAAAAAGAAAGCCGCCCCCCCCCACCCCTGGGAGGAGGGGTGGAGAGGAGTGGGCGGGGCAGAGCGAAGGGGGCATGGCAGAGCGACGTTAGCAGGCACGGAGAGGACCTGCTCTCTGCCTGAGGGGAGGCTGCTGGAGCAGCGCTGCTCCAGCGGCCTCCCCAATCCACCGCTCGGTGACGCTAAGCCAGTCCAGGACAGCTTGTCCTGGACTGGCTTAGGTAAGCAAAAATGCCGCCCTCCCTGGGGCCCTGGCATAGCGCCGCCTGAAGCGGTCGCTTCAGGTCGCCTCATGGGAGGTGCGGCGCTGGACCGTAGTAGAGATAACAGAAATGGAGGTGGAATTTCTAACAAAAATCACCACTCCTATGCTCTTAGTGTGCTTTGTCAAGTGACCCAAGAGAATATAATGGGATTGGAAACATTTTGGAACTGAGGTGGCTGTAAAAGTTTCTTGTGATACCAGAGGCATTTCTCTATGTGGTATAAAACCAGAGATATCGCCATTTAAAGTGACCGTCCCCCATTTGGTAAATGCTTCTGTTCTGCATATTCACAATATCGACTTCACCTAGCAACAGCTCAGTTGCTTAGGAAAATATTATAGCCTGATTTCTATTAAAAAGGAAGATAGATAGGTTAACATTACAAAAATGGTCACTAAACACCCCCAAAACAACAGCAAACAAAAACAGGTTTAGTTTGTTTGATGGTCATGTGGCGACCAAATTATTGACAGTCAACAGATGTTACATTTGTAATACGACACAGTGATCTTAGGTCACAAGACCAAACTGGCCATGAGCCATAAAGTATTCTACTTACCTGACTTGGGATAGGTCACATTGTAAATGTCATCATCAAATACTTCAAATTCATTTTCTGCCCGGCTGACAGACTCTTCTGTGTGCAGCTCTTTGGCAAATCTGACTCCTTTATAGTCAAAATGGTCAAAAGACATTTTATCTGAAAAGAGAAGAAATCCCAGTTCATCATCACAAAGAAAAATGCCCCATAATGGATATCTTGTTTTTTGTATTCTTTTGTCACATTTCCATTGTATCCTTGACCACAGCCTCCTGATAGATGGATATGTTGGGCTTTGATGTATGCCCCCAACCATTATAAGTGTTGCATGATTGAGTTATTACTTTTTTAGGCCCGGGCCCCACGTGCCATAAACTGTGGAGTTCTAGTGAATCCCATCCACACATTCCAGAAAAATATGCGCAGTGGACATGCTGGGATTTCCAAAACCATCACAGTTTGGAGCCCATTAGTGGGCCCAGTGCAAAGATCTCATAAGTGGACCAACCACCATTACCACTGCTTAGATATACCTGACTTGTACAAATTATAATGTCCACTTAGTGGCCCTCACACAGTATAATGCTTCCCTAGAGTCCACATGCAATACAATGTCCCCAGTGCTGCGAGAGAACTCATTTGCATACCAACAAAAACCGGGATTTCTACCGAACGGCGGCGCAGAGAAGACATCTAAAGGTAGGAGAAGAATAGCCTTTCTTAAGGCTATTCCGATATGTTAGTGAGAAAAAAATGGAATTTTAATGATAGGATCCCTTTAATCATGTGAATTAGCAATTTCAGGGCCCCTTCTCGCGGCGTAAGTGCACCGCTCATTTAGACACGTATACACTAGAGATGAGTGAACAGTAAAATGTTCGAGGTTCAATATTTGTTTCGAGTAGCCCCTCAGTATTAGACTACTCGAATCGAATATCAAACCTTATTATAGTCTATGGGGGGAAAATGCTCATTTCAGGGGTAGGCAACGTTCGATCAAATTATACTTACCAAGTCCACGAGTGAGAGTTGGGCTGGATCCTCCGAGAAGTCTTCTCCTTGCACAGCGTCCCCGCAGCATCTTCCGGCTCTGAATTCACTCTGCCAGGCATTGGGCCTGGGCAGAGCCGACTACGCATGCCCGCACTACAAGCAGACATGCGCAGTCGGCTCTGCCCAGGCCCGATGCCTGGCAGAGTGAATTCAGAGCCCGAAGATGCCGCGGGGACGCTGCACGGAGAAGACTTCTAGAGGTAGGAGAAGAACCAGCGTTGATTGGCCGACTGTAAAGCATTCCCGCCAATCAACGCTGGTTCTGCATCGAACTTTTACATTCGAATAGCGAGTGGTACTCGATCGAGTACGAGTATTTCAAATACCGTAGCATTCGATCAAACACCTACTCGATTGAATACTACTCGCTTATCTCTAGTATACACGTGTCCGAGTGTGGCACATCAAAAATCAAAACAGAGCCCATTGATTTTAATGGGAAGCGCACGTATATCGGCATATACGCGCGCAGCCCATTGAAATCAATGGGCTCTGTTTTGAAGCGCCGCGCTCGGACACATGTATACGCCGTGTGAAGGGGCCCTCAGTTTAGATTCATTAAACAACCGCTCTTCCGTAATAGGAATATTCCCCTCACCTGATGCTTTGGTTTTTTTTAGATGAAGTCATCAACTCATGGTCAATTAATATTAATTTTTACATTAATCTTATCTTGTACCATGTGAATAGCAGTTTATTACTTTATTATAGTCTATTTGTTATGTTATCTTAGCAGTTCTCGGCACAAATCTTGATTAATCTATTTAATATTGAGGACGGGTCAAACTGACCTAGAGAGGAGCATGTCATAAGCCCAAGTGTTGCTGGAAGATTGTACACACATAAAAGGAATATACTGTGTATATATGAATGTATTCATTTCCCAATCAATAGGGATTAGAGATGAGCGAACAGTGTTCTATCGAACACATGTTCGATCGGATATCAGGGTGTTCGCCATGTTCGAATCGAATCGAACACCACGTGGTAAAGTGCGCCAAAATTCGATTCCCCTCCCACCTTCCCTGGCGCCTTTTTTGCACCAATAACAGCGCAGGGGAGGTGGGACAGGAACTACGACACTGGGGGCATTGAAAAAAATTGGAAAAAGTCATTGGCTGCCGAAATCAGGTGACCTCCATTTTAGACGAATAGTGGATTTCAAATCCGGGTCATATGAGAATGTGAACTTTGTGACTATGAGACAGGGATAGCTGTACAGGCAGGGATAGCTAGGGATAACCTTTATTTAGGGGGAATGTTATTAAAAATAACTTTTTGGGGCTCTATCGGGTGTGTAATTGTGATTTTTGTGAGATAAACTTTTTCCCATAGGGATGCATTGGCCAGCGCTGATTGGCCGAATTCCGTACTCTGGCCAATCAGTGCTGGCCAATGCATTCTATTAGCTTGATGAAGCAGAGTGTGCACAAGGGTTCAAGCGCACCCTCGGCTCTGATGTAGCAGAGCCGAGGCTGCACAAGGGTTCAAGCGCACCCTCGGCTCTGATGTAGGAGAGCCGAGGGTGCACTTGAACCCTTGTGCACCCTCAGCTCTGCTACATCAGAGCCGAGGGTGCGCTTGAACCCTTGTGCAGCCTCGGCTCTGCTACATCAGAGCCGAGGGTGCGCTTGAACCCTTGTGCACACTCTGCTTCATCAAGCTAATAGAATGCATTGGCCAGCACTGATTGGCCAGAGTACGGAATTCGGCCAATCAGCGCTGGCCAATGCATTCTATTAGCCCGATGAAGTAGAGCTGAATGTGTGTGCTAAGCACACACATTCAGCACTGCTTCATCACGCCAATACAATGCATTAGCCAGTGCTGATTGGCCAGAGTACGGAATTCGGCCAATCAGCGCTGGCTCTGCTGGAGGAGGCGGAGTCTAAGATCGCTCCACACCAGTCTCCATTCAGGTCCGACCTTAGACTCCGCCTCCTCCAGCAGAGCCAGCGCTGATTGGCCGAATTCCGTACTCTGGCCAATCAGCACTGGCTAATGCATTGTATTGGCGTGATGAAGCAGTGCTGAATGTGTGTGCTTAGCACACACATTCAGCTCTACTTCATCGGGCTAATAGAATGCATTGGCCAATCAGCGCTGGCCAATGCATTCTATTAGCGTGAACTGAGTTTGCACAGGGGTTCTAGTGCACCCTCGGCTCTGCTACATCAGATTGCTACATCTGATGTAGCAGTGCCGAGTGTGCATCAGATGTGTAGTTGAGCAAAACTGACTCAGCACTGCTAAGTCTGCATTCGCATAGGAATGCATTGGCCAGCCTTCGGCCAATCAGCGCTGGCTCTGCCGGAGGAGGCGGAGTCTAAGGTCGGACCTGAATGGAGACTGGTGTGGAGCGATCTTAGACTCCGCCTCCTCCAGCAGAGCCAGCGCTGATTGGCCGAATTCCGTACTCTGGCCAATCAGCACTGGCTAATGCATTGTATTGGCGTGATGAAGCAGTGCTGAATGTGTGTGCTTAGCACACACATTCAGCTCTACTTCATCGGGCTAATAGAATGCATTGGCCAGCGCTGATTGGCCAGAGTACGGAATTCGGCCAATCAGCGCTGGCTCTGCTGGAGGAGGCGGAGTCTAAGATCGCTCCACACCAGTCTCCATTCAGGTCCGACCTTAGACTCCGCCTCCTCCAGCAGAGCCAGCGCTGATTGGCCGAATTCCGTACTCTGGCCAATCAGCACTGGCTAATGCATTGTATTGGCTTGATGAAGCAGTGCTGAATGTGTGTGCTTAGCACACACATTCAGCTCTACTTCATCGGGCTAATAGAATGCATTGGCCAGCGCTGATTGGCCGAATTCCGTACTCTGGCCAATCAGCACTGGCTAATGCATTGTATTGGCGTGATGAAGCAGTGCTGAATGTGTGTGCTTAGCACACACATTCAGCTCTACTTCATCGGGCTAATAGAATGCATTGGCCAATCAGCGCTGGCCAATGCATTCTATTAGCGTGAACTGAGTTTGCACAGGGGTTCTAGTGCACCCTCGGCTCTGCTACATCAGATTGCTACATCTGATGTAGCAGTGCCGAGTGTACATCAGATGTGTAGTTGAGCAAAACTGACTCAGCACTGCTAAGTCTGCATTCGCATAGGAATGCATTGGCCAGCCTTCGGCCAATCAGCGCTGGCTCTGCCGGAGGAGGCGGAGTCTAAGGTCGGACCTGAATGGAGACTGGTGTGGAGCGATCTTAGACTCCGCCTCCTCCAGCAGAGCCAGCGCTGATTGGTCGAGTTCCGTACTCTGGCCAATCAGCACTGGCCAATGCATTTCTATGGGGAAAAGTTAGCTTGCGAAAATCGCAAACTGACAGGGATTTCCATGAAATAAAGTGACTTTTATGCCCCCAGACATGCTTCCACTGCTGTCCCAGTGTCATTCCAGGGTGTTGGTATCATTTCCTGGGGTGTCATAGTGGACTTGGTGACCCTCCAGACACGAATTTGGGTTTCCCCCTTAACGAGTTTATGTTCCCCATAGACTATAATGGGGTTCGAAACCCATTCGAACACTCGAACAGTGAGCGGCTGTTCGAATCGAATTTCGAACCTCGAACATTTTAGTGTTCGCTCATCTCTAATAGGGATCAATTGGGGTCCGTTGTAAGACTGATTTTTTTTTTAAACTCGTTTTATTGAAGGACATGCAACCAAAAACAGGATAATCAAGAAAAACATGTACAGAACAGCAAAAAGGGTAAAACATAGAAACAGGACACAGAGAAACCATCAAGGAACTGCCACGCCACCATCCCACCCCCGCTCCTCCACCACGAGCAGAGAAAATTGCAAAAGCAAAAGGCATTACAGTGTCAGCAAGTATACAATTTTACCAACAAGTAAGGGGCAACGGATCCACCCGGCAGATGTCACACCTCAAGGTATGTAAGCGCCTAATGCCGAGTGCATGGAGAGGGCAGAATATTGGGTGATGGGGGAGGCGCACCACGCTCCCCAGACCTTAGTAAATTTCTGGTGGTAGCCCCTACCTTTATATATAATTTGGTTAAAGGGGAGGATCGAATCAACCAGTTTGCGCCATTGAGACACCGAGGGAGACCGAGGGGCCATCCACCGAAGGGCAATAGCCTTCCTGGCATAGAATAGACTTTCCTGAAGAAAGATCCGGACATGATGGGGCCAAGCCTCATCATCCAGGATGCCAAATAAGCAAATTACAGGAGAAAATGGGATAGGACGGCCCAGGACGTCTGCCAGGAGATCCACCACCCTCCTCCAGAAAGCCTGTACAATTGGGCAGTTCCATATAGAAGAAAAAACTTTTAGAATTTAGTTAATAACTAATGTAAACACATAAGATAAAGTAACAGGTTAGGTATTTCTGTGTGTTTAAGTCTGCACCAGCAAAAAAATAAATTTTATATAACCGGTACAGATATAAACGATACACCGTCTTTAGCGCAATCTTCCTTTCTTTTGATGTTAGGCAGTAAAGGGAGAGGCGGCATACACGAATCATGGGGAAAGAACACTTCATGAACTACTACTCACCACACAGAAAACACACGGACCCATTATAGTCTATGGGATCCGTGTACTTTCATAAGCTCACCGCTTGTCAATGCGTTCGGTATTCCATTTGGTGGGTCCCCAAGTGGACTCCCCGAACACAATACCAAACAGAGGTGAACTGGGCCTTACCCTACAATATCATAATGATTCTACATCATCCAGAGAAACATTATCTGTAGTCCTTGTCATATCTAACTCAATGGGAATCTGCTGAGCTATACTGAGAGACCAAGCCCTACAAGACATAATGGCGTCATGTACAGTCTATAATGTTGGGGTGGACAAGTGCTGAGAAACATTGATACAATACGCTGATCAGAGCTTATTTGCCTTTTATACACTTTGGTGGACATTATATGGGGGAGGAACGATCGCTACTGGGACTGTCCTTCTCCCATACATATAATATTACATCACCCAGAGATACAGTATCTCTAGTGCTGGCCCTTATATAATTCACTGCTAGGGAGAAACATCTACAACTAATAAAGGGTTCACTTACATGGCGCGATGTTCAGACAGACAAGCACCAGTAGATAAAACACATCCATTGGTAATTATTTCTTAATATTGTTGTCATAATAGAACTAAACATTGTAACAAAAGTCAATGACTGCAAGTTTTACTCGTGTGTCCTCACATGTCGCTTTGGTTTGTACCATGGTCCAATTACTATGTGACAGTGGGGATGAGTCTTTGTTTTTGGCAATGTTCCTGACATACAAATATTGGCTTTCCCGGACATGTTCTCTGCTGACCATCGCTTTGTTTTGCATCAGTTCAGAAGTCAAAGTTACATTTTAATTTTTGCTGATCGTTCCAGGTGTTGACATGTTCACATTATTTTCAGATATCTCCCAGTGCTGCAATAAAGTACAAAAAAAAAAAAAAAAAAAAAACCTAAAGGAACAAAAACCGAACATAAACCAAAAACCAAATAGAGGCTTAAATATAGTACATACCGTATTTTTCGGACTATAAGACGCACTGGACTATAAGACGCACAGGTTTTAGAGGAGAAAAATAGGGAAAAAAAATTTTCAGGCAAAAAATGGTAAAAGATTTAATATATGGGAGTTGTAGTTTTGGAACAGCTGCAAGGCCACATTGACAGGTGACCCTGCAGCTGTACGGGGATGTATAGGGCGTTTTTTTTGTGGGGCCAGGTGTAGACCGGGCATTTTCAGACACAGGGATACCTAATGTATATGTTTCACAGTAATGTTATACTTTTATATGTATTCTAGGGAAAGGAGGTGAACTTTTATTTATTTTATTTTTTATTATATTTTTTTAAGTGTTTTTTTTTTTTTTTTTACTATTTTAATATCCCCCGCCTAGGGGGCTTGAACCTGCAATCATTTGATTGCAAGTCCCATAGACGGCAATACAAGTGTATTGCCGTCTATGGGAGATTCTATACATTACTATCGCGGAGGGTCATAGACCAGCCGCGATAGTAATATATATCTATGACAGGCCTGGGAGCCTTCATTAGGCTCCCGGCTGTCATCGGAACAGGCCGGCTCCTGCGGCCTCGCCGTGCAGAAGCCGGCCTGCATCACTAAAGGTATGGGGCCGGGGGGGGGCTAACTGACTGTCGGGACCTGCTAAGACAGTCCCCGGCATCTGCTGTAATAGACTAGCGGATGCGGGGAGTGTCTTAGCTGCCGGGGCCTGCAGTATTGTCACACTTCTGCCGCTGAAGAAAACCAGCGGTGGCAGTAGCGCGGCCATGCTGCAAACCCACATTCAGACTATAAGACGCACCCTCATTTTCCTCCGAAATTTGGGGGAAAAAAGTGCGTCTTATAGTCCGAAAAATACGGTAATTGCCTCCGATAGCATTAAATAGCCCTATCCACATTCAAATACTTTGAAGTGTAGGGTCCGGTCCCCTGGCGGTCTGCACTACCACATGGGTAAGCTCTGAACCATTCTGAGCATTTATTACTTACATCCTGGTATGGATATCTATTTACACTAATATGGCTATCTGGGAGCAAAGTTCATGCTCCATGTGGGAGATACTACTTTACTCTGGCTTAGGTATTTAAGGTCATTTCATGCATTGTAGTTACCCTGTTTATGTATACAGGTATTGACCTTGTCTGTGTCATTACTTATGAGAACATTGTATCTTTTGTGCAGTAACCTTTTGGGGGCCCTATTCCAACTGGTACCCTATTCTTCAATTTGGTTTCCTTGTATTTGCAGTTCTTTCTTTCCATATATATGTCCATGTAATTTTTACTTCTTTGATACTTAATAAAATTCTTTTTTTTATATGGAATCAGATTTTCTTGTGGTTTATACCATAGTGTAGTGTCATACTTACCTTGTTTGTGCTGTTTTGTTCATCAAAAAAAAAAACCTAATAGCCAAATTAAAATAAATTTAGTGTATTTGGCCTTGGTTTTTACTGTGAGAATCTATGTCTAATGTGCTACAATTCAAAAGAAAGTACAACTTGACATGAAAAGAATAAGCCCTCACTTACCTATGTCGACAGAAAAAGAAATCAAAAAGTTATGAATTTTGGAAGGGCGGGAAGCAAAATGTGAAAAAAGTCACTAAGAAATAACGTATAAACTATGTTGCATCCTTAAGGGGTTAAAAAAGCCACCAAATTTATCAGCAAGGACAACAGAAGCATCAGAGAGATCATATCTTTATAATAGAATATATAACATTTTATCTATAAGATATCTTATAGCAAACACTCACACTCATCCAACATGGGATGGAAGAGGAAGAACAGCTTGACCTCATTACCTATATCAATGCAACGGGAACTGGAGGTTCCCATTTTGGTAGAGTAACTGGGACTCAGACTGGAAGAGGAAGAGAAAGAAGACTATATTGGATTCAAAAGCTGAGGAGAAGGCTGACCCTCACTTCTTTCAAGATGATGGTGAAGACAAGCACATGGGTCAAGATCAATAACCACTTAGTCATACTAAGAATGTATCTATAGCTGATCAGATAACTATGAGCCCTGGGCCAATATACTGCAATGAAGAAGGACGACATGTTATACAGGTTTCTTGAGAATATATATATATATATATATATATATATATATATTAGTATTAAATAACTTTAATATTGTGTGTGTATAAATATATATATATATATATATATATATATATATATATATATATATATATATATATACACACAAAATATCAAAATTATTCCTACTAAAATAAAGATAAATAATCAGAGCCCGCCTGTTACATCACAGTATAAGTGTACAATGTTATATCACATTACATAGAGAGAAAAGAAACCAAATACCTTCCAGTCCAGACTCACTCCCTGATCCCGGATACTAGAAATGCCGCTCACTTACTGTAAAACATTTATTTTATCCTTCAGCCTTGTGACCTTAGACACATTATGTGATGTAAATCAGTTAATATATAACTAATAGATTATAAGAATTATTTGGATTCCACGCTACTGTCAAACTATTGGCTATAATATTTGGCTGAGGAACTTTGGAATATTATGAAACAAGTTGTCATGCAGAGACAATCCTAACGTGTGGTGGATACGACTGTCGGGTCAATTCAGTCCACAGACCTCAGATACATGTCCACCACCTATTGTATTCATTAAACACACTGAGCACAGGCCACAGCCAGACTCCGTAGTAGTAATATAAAGAAAGACTTCACATATGCAAGAGACTCTCTCCAGATAACCTCACTGGGATAGCGTGCCTGTGTATAGCAGTTTGACTGAAGCCAAATGAAGCCTTGCAAGAAGCACCTGCTAATTACAGCAGAGGAACCAGGCCCTAGCATACGCTTCACTCTGCTACACAATCAAGACTGCCAGGGGTTAACTTCACTCCTGGTCAGTAACACAAAGAACTCCTTAACCCGCTAGGAGCTGCAATGCAATAAGACACTTTACTGATTCCCCCTGGTGGAGCCAAGGAATCCTAACTTGGTCCCTAGACAGCTCCTACCATTCACAGGAACCTAGCCCTGACCTCCTGTCTCAAGGTATTTCTAGTCAAAGTGTGAGCACCAGGTGGGCGTCAGCTCACACTATATAAAGGCTAGTCCCCGCCCAACAGGGGCGGTGGCATGACATCACCGATCATGCTCAGTATGGCAAAAATGGGACTTAGCCTCTGAGCGGCCCCAAAATGTCTGAGCATGCTCAGTGAGCTAAAAGCTGGACTTAGACTCCAGACACCTCACTGCACAATGCCGAGGGTGAGGTTTGGATTGGCCCGCAGGTGGACGGGAAGCCTGCGGGACTCCATCCTAACACACGTACAGTGCTATACTTTTCGTTTATTAACATGAAAGTGGTAGAAAAAGGATTGAACCGTTTTTTTTTTCCTTTCCAAACATTGAAAAACTTGTGAAGTTCTATACACTGATGACCTAAACCTCCCAAACCTCAAGCTGATCAGCTGATGTGGCTGTCAGAAGCTATATACCAAGTATATGGCTGGGAGTAGTTCCAGACGCAACCACTACAGTGTACAGAGCTCTGTATAGTATACAGAGCTTCCAGTCCGTACATTGCAACAGTGGTGTCTGAAACTGCAGCTCGAACAGGGCGGCTTCCGGTCATATATGGCTTCCGGTGGTCGCATCAGATGATTTGGTGTCAAACCCGATAAACTTAATACTAGGGTTCAGCAATCAGGAATGGAAAAGATTGGATCCCGATTGGCGATCGAGCAAATTACACGATCGGGATCAGCTGGAAAATGAGCAGAAATCGGATTTTAAAATCGATCCTGAAATCTCAAGATCGGCTCAACCCTACTTAATACCTATAACTATTAGTATAAGTACCTATAAGTCATCAGGATCATAATGTTCAGATTCTACTGTAGACACCCCCTTTAAGATTCTGCTCATAGCATGCCACTCTACAAGATGACAAACTTTTTGCACTGCTCAAGTGACAATTTTTTTCAAACATATTATAATTTAATTGAGGCTTCCTATTCATTGAATGAAAGGAGACGGTGAAGTCCAGCCTTGGCACGGGCAGCACACGGGAGTCATCCATGTATCCTCCATGCATCACCTATGTTGTTCTTTCACAGCAGCCGATTAGTACAAGGTGTAACCTGCTCAAGTGCGTGTTAGATACACGTCAGACAGTAGAGGACGCTCTCTATGGACGGCTTGTACTGCTGAGGTTGGATTCTTTTTGATAAAATAATAAAAGATTTTTAGTTCTGGTTTATTTTTGTCTATCATATGGAATGAAGTAACGTGATACTTTGTCAGTGACACACAGGCCGATACTTATTAGACACTGTTGTGGAATTTGCCACCATTCATGAATAACAGAAGATAAAAATTGTTTTATTCTGAAAAATATTCAACATTTAATACAAATACAGACATGTTCTAATATGGGACAAACCCCAGGACAATAGCAGAGCGACCATCTGCCCTTTGGGGCTTTTTGGATATAATACATGTAATTTCCCATTGCCGCTCCCAGCCATAGTATTGTATTGGATGGTCAGTGACTGGAGGAATCTCTGACAACCCTTGGTAAGACATGTTGTTCTATCCATCAACCACTTCCTGAATGTAATACAAAATGAGGCCAGAACTTTAGGAAGATTGTTCCCAGAAAAAGCTCATATTGAGGTCCTTCATCTTCTCTTGGTAGATTTTATCAAAGTACTCGCTCTGTGCGACAGTAAAATGATTCTTCCAGTCTCCAGATATTCCTGTAAGGAACAAAATATGCAAAAATACATTATTGTGGAGTCTATGTCTAGTTATCTAGATGGGGGAGGGGAAGATTATAAAAGTATAATAATAATATCAATTATTATTATTGTCAAAAACACCAGACACAATTGTCATCTCGGGCTGTCATTAGACAATCTGGTAATTCGGAATAAACTGTGTATGTAAATATTGAATCCAAATTTGCGAAAATAAATAAATACTCTGATGCCTAAGACTTATTTTTTGCAGGATGACATGTACTTTTTATTCATGCTAACTTGATTACTACCCTCAAATCTTATTCTTGCAGCTGGGGATTGTCCCCAAAATGGCGGTGCCCCTGCACTGCTGGGAAAATGGTGCCTCAGATAGCTTTGGCTTTAGTACAATTAGCACTCTAATACTATTATTTATGCCAATGGTCCTACCCCCTGCCCTGCTTTGCCATTCCCCATTTTCAGGAAAATGGAGCAGTGTGACACAGATTTTAATAAAATGCTTTTTTTAATTTGCATTGCGCAAATAATTGTGACACTTTATTCCTTGCAAATATATTCCTGACATATATATCTACACACTGGATAAGTGACCTAAAGACCATTAGGAAGTAGATTGTGTTGAGGGGATATCGTCACTCCATAGGGAGAGAACCACCATTTAGGTGTGTGGATTCTTATTAAGTCATTTTGCGCTCCACTGCAAAGGAACATGGGAAGAATATGCAAATCTGACTTCCATGATGTAATTGCCATGTTCCTTTGCACAGTGGAGCGCTCATGGCTTAATAAGACTCCACACACCTTAATGGTGGTCTCTCCCTATGGAGTGATGATATCCCCTCAGTCCTGTCTAAGCCTCTCACCTCTGCTAGATCAGTCCTCTCTGTGCCAAGCTGATGAGATGCAAGTACATCGAAACAGCTGTCTTTGGCTAAGAGACTACCTGGTAAAATCCCACATCATTGCAAACAAAGGCCTCTGAGAAGGTTGGCATGATGTTAAAGGGGCTCTATCAGCAAAATCATGCTGATAGAGCCCCACATATGCGTGAATAGCCTTTAAAAAGGCTATTCAGGCACCGCTAAAGTTATTAAACTACCCCCGTTTTAAAATAAAACCCTAAAACAGAATGTGATCTACTTACGCATCGTGCACGGTGGGCGGGCATTCAGGGTGTGTCTTCTTCATCTACGCCTCCTCTTCCTCCGATGTCCTCCGGTCCCGTCCTCCTCCAGCGCTTGCGAGCTGACACTGATATAAAAAAATGGCCTGGGCGCATACGCAGTAGCATGCGGCTTCTACTACGGCTACTGCGCAGGCGCCCAGGCCATTTTTTTTTATCAGTGTCAGTTCACGAGCGCCGGAGGAGGACGGGACCGGAGGACATCGGAGGAAGAGGAGGCGTGGATGAAAAAGACGGCGGATCCTGAATGCCCGCCCATCGTGCACGATGCGTAAGTAGATCACATTCTTTTTTAGGGTTTTATTTTAAAACTTGGGGGGTAGTTTAATATAACTTTAGCTGTGCCTGAATAGCCTTTTTAAAGGCTATTCACGCATCTGTGGGGCTCTATTAGCATGATTTTGCTGATAGAGCCCCTTTAAAATTATCTCATAGCGATGGTTTAGATAAACAGAATTACCTTTACGCATGAAGGCTCCTTTCGATAAGTCCATTATTTCAGAGGGCATTTCACTCCAATTTGACATTGGGTTTTCCTTCATGGATTTGAAGGTTGAATGTTTAACAACCAAGTCAATCTGGGCGTCATCCAACTCCTGCCCCCCAAATTTACAGATTCTTACCACACCGCCACGGAGATCCTGAAAAAATATGAGATTTATGTAGATCTATATGTAATGTATAACTCACATCACAATACTAGCCTATGAGATAAGTAAAGAGACAACATGGCACCTTAAAAATATCTTATTTTTTGTGCAATAGTAAGAGTAAGTTCACACGGGATTTTTTGGATCAGAACTCGGCCTCAGGTTCTGATCCAAAAGCCAGATAGCCGTGACTGCACTGCACTGGCATCCAGTCATGCACTTCGCTCTGGATTAGGCCCAATGAATGGGCCTAGTCCGGAGGAGGGAGTGTCTTCAGGCCGAATCGCGAAGTAAAATGGCCTGAAGAATGAGCACTTTGCTTCTTTTTCCGGGAGCTGGACCAAGCCGGCCACCAGAAAAAGCTCCTGAGCAGCTCCCATTGATTTCAATGGGAGACGTCTTTTTGGTCAGGATTTTGAGGCGAATATCACCTCAAAACCCTAAGCAAAAAACTCAGTGTGAACTTACCCTTATAGTAACCAGCGAACCCATTTCTGAATGGTGGATGTATGAGCGAAAGGTCATCAGTGTTTTGGAGCCTACACCCTAAGGGTCCATTCACCTGGAGGAAAATGGTGAGGAATTTGGTGTGGAATTTCAGCGCTAAAAAACAAGCCTCCCATTGACTTCAATGAGTTCCTTTATGAACCTTTTTTTTTATAAGTGTGATTCCTTCCTACCTTTCTGGGTAGGAAATATAGTCAGCAATACTATATTTCTTTTTACAGAACTTCATTATAACTCATTTAAAACCGTCTCTCACAAGCGCTGTGGGAAGAACCGCGATGCATTGCCGCCACGTTTTTTCCCGTAGCGCTTTATTGCTGCAGGTCCTTAGCCTTATGTGGATTTTCTGGGATAAAAATATTGATCAACTAAGAAAGGTCATCCATATGACATTAGTGGAGTCCGTGGAGTCCAATAACTAGCCATCAATTAGCTGTTCTCAGTAGCTGATACTCAAAGAATGGATCAGACAGCTCTGATCTCTGTGTAGTGGCCACTTACTGCAGATCAGCTCCTTTATATCTGAGTGGGAGCTAAGTCGCCATCACTCAGTTTCACCACTATACAGAGAACAGATGTCGGCTTCCTGCTCCATTGTCTAGGTATCAGCTACTGAGAACAGCTAACTATTATCAGACCCCAACAGATCTAACATTAGTGATCTATCTTTATTAGAGATCAGCGAACACTAAAATATTCAAGGTTCGAAATCCGATTCGAACAGCCGCACACTGTTCGACTGTTCGAACGGGTTTCGAACCCTATTATAGTCTATGGGGGGAAATGCTCATTTCAGGGTACGCAACATTCAATCAAATTCTACTTACCAAGTCCATCAGTGAGGGTCGGGCTGGATTCTTCTCCCTGCGCCCTCTTCCGGCCTTGAATTCACTCTGCTAGGCATCGGGCATAGGCAGAGCTGACTGCGCATGCCCGCGCCCGCGCGGACATGCGCAGTCGGCTCTGCCCAGGCCCGATGCCTAAGCAGAGTGAATGCAGAGCCGGAAGAGGACGCAGGAGTGCTGCGCAGGGAGAAGACTTCTAAAGATAAGAGAAGAACCAGCGTTGATTGGCAATGTATAGCATTCTGCCAATCAGTGCTGGTTCTGCATCGAATCTTAACTTCGAACAGCTAGTAGTATTCGATCGAGTACGAGTATTTCGAATACCATAGTATTCGATTGAATACCTACTCGATCAAGTACTACTTGCTCATCTCTAATCTTTATAATAGGTCATCCATTTTTTAGCCCCTAAACCCCTTTTTGTTCAGTTTTGTTAAAAAACATACAATTTGAAATATTCAGGTCAAAGAATGAATCGGTTTGTCCATCTCTAGTCAGTGGTATTTTTTTTTTTACATTTCATTTAGCTGCTGGTACAGCCATTTATTTAAGGGATATCGATATAAAGCTGTCTCTTGATCAGAATGCAGTACATACAGCGCGGCACCTCTAATGAGGCAAGGTGAGGCGGCCGTCTCGGGCGGCGGACCGGATGTGGTCTAGGATATTACCATATAGTCCCAAAGTCTGTGCTAGCAGTACCATATAGGCCCGAAGCCTGTGATAGTAGTAATAGCCTGTTACTGCTAGAACAGGCTTTGGGCCTGTATGGCAAGAGGCTGTTATTGCTAGCACAGGCTTTGGGCCTATATGGTAATATCCCAGGCCACGTGACGTCTGGGCATTACCATTTAGGCCCGAAGCCTGCTAGGATTAACATTGGATCCCAGAGAGGTGAGTAACAGTGTTTATTATGTTCCTTTACAACCCACCCACCCCCCTCTAGGGCTTCAATTATTATAGTCAGGGGGTCCCTGAGTATAATAATAGTTCATGGGTGTGAAACTGGGTGGGCAAGTATAATAGAGCTTGAAGGGTCCACTGTAGCCCCTGTAACCTCTATTGTGCCCCACAGTCTATTGTGCAACTGTGGGGCATAATATAGGCTGCAGGGGCCGCTTATATATAGGGGTTGGGTGCACGGAGAAGTGAGGAATCAAAGATATCTGTGTTTCAAACTTTACAGAGTCAAGTTACAGCAGGAAAAAGTGGCCATGGCGGTCCAAGGGGAAGAGACGGGAAATGTGGGAAGACGTCTCCTGTGAGTATTACTGCATTGTATTTATTGTAATGTTACTGCTAGCCCCCCCAACAGTACCCCCCCCACCCCGCTGTGTGAGGCAGACGACCAAAAGATGAACAACAACACCCCCCCCGACTCAATACGGGGGAAGGGGGGGGCGCGTCTTTTGATCGTCCGCCTCAGGCACCATAGAGGCTAGGTTCACCACTAAATACACAGAGACCCAACCCGCTCTCCATGCCGCCCTGTACTGCAATATTACCTGAAGAAGCTCCTCGTAGGTGATAAAGAAGAATCTTTTGTCATCTTTCATTTGCATCCAACCTTTTATATGGTCAAACCAAGACCCAAACATAGCTAAAAGATAAAGGCCCGGATTACTTAAAAGGGAATAAAGTAACAAAGTAATTTTTCCTTTATAATCTACATATATTATAGGATTGTACAAGAATACACAGAGTGTCAACATAAGGACTCTATAAAGATACAGGAAGAGATGGATTATAATGTCACAGCAATTGTTACAGCTCATGTCTTTACTATATCATTAACCTTATACACCAGATAAATCTCTGACCTATAACCTTATACACCAGATACATCTCTGACCTATAACCTTATACACCAGATAAATCTCTGACCTATAACCTTATACACCAGATACATCTCTGACCTATAACCTTATACCCCAGATACATCTCTGACCTATAACCTTATACACCAGATAAATCTCTGACCTATAACCTTATACCCCAGATACATCTCTGACCTATAACCTTATACACCGGATAAATCTCTGACCTATAACCTTATACACCAGATACATCACTGACCTATAACCTTATACACCAGATAAATCTCTGACCTATAACCTTATACCCCAGATACATCTCTGACCTATAACCTTATACACCAGATAAATCTCTGACCTATAACCTTATACCCCAGATACATCTCTGACCTATAACCTTATACACCAGATACATCACTGACCTATAACCTTATACACCGGATAAATCTCTGACCTATAACCTTATACCCCAGATACATCTCTGACCTATAACCTTATACACCAGATAAATCTCTGACCTATAACCTTATACACCAGATACATCTCTGACCTATAACCTTATACACCAGATACATCTCTGACCTATAACCTTATACACCGGATAAATCTCTGACCTATAACCTTATACACCGGATACATCACTGACCTATAACCTTATACACCAGATAAATCTCTGACCTATAACCTTATACACCGGATAAATCTCTGACCTATAACCTTATACACCAGATAAATCTCTGACCTATAACCTTATACACCAGATACATCTCTGACCTATAACCTTATACACCGGATAAATCTCTGACCTATAACCTTATACACCGGATACATCTCTGACCTATAACCTTATACACCAGATACATCACTGACCTATAACCTTATACACCAGATAAATCTCTGACCTATAACCTTATACCCCAGATACATCTCTGACCTATAACCTTATACACCAGATAAATCTCTGACCTATAACCTTATACACCAGATACATCTCTGACCTATAACCTTATACACCAGATACATCTCTGACCTATAACCTTATACACCGGATACATCTCTGACCTATAACCTTATACACCGGATACATCACTGACCTATAACCTTATACACCAGATAAATCTCTGACCTATAACCTTATACACCGGATAAATCTCTGACCTATAACCTTATACACCAGATAAATCTCTGACCTATAACCTTATACACCAGATAAATCTCTGACCTATAACCTTATACACCGGATAAATCTCTGACCTATAACCTTATACACCGGATATATCTCTGACCTATAACCTTATACACCGGATAAATCTCTGACCTATAACCTTATACACCGGATATATCTCTGACCTATAACCTTATACACCAGATAAATCTCTGACCTATAACCTTATACACCGGATAAATCTCTGACCTATAACCTTATACACCGGATAAATCTCTGACCTATAACCTTATACACCGGATATATCTCTGACCTATAACCTTATACACTGGATAAATCTCTGACCTATAACCTTATACCCCAGATACATCTCTGACCTATAACCTTATACACCGGATACATCACTGACCTATAACCTTATACACCGGATAAATCTCTGACCTATAACCTTATACACCGGATAAATCTCTGACCTATAACCTTATACACCAGATAAATCTCTGACCTATAACCTTATACACCAGATAAATCTCTGACCTATAACCTTATACACCGGATAAATCTCTGACCTATAACCTTATACACCAGATAAATCTCTGACCTATAACCTTATACACCGGATAAATCTCTGACCTATAACCTTATACACCGGATAAATCTCTGACCTATAACCTTATACACCAGATAAATCTCTGACCTATAACCTTATACACCAGATAAATCTCTGACCTATAACCTTATACACCAGATACATCACTGACCTATAACCTTATACACCGGATAAATCTCTGACCTATAACCTTATACACCGGATATATCTCTGACCTATAACCTTATACACCGGATAAATCTCTGACCTATAACCTTATACACCGGATATATCTCTGACCTATAACCTTATACACCGGATACATCTCTGACCTATAACCTTATACACCAGATACATCTCTGACCTATAACCTTATACACCGGATAAATCTCTGACCTATAACCTTATACACCAGATAAATCTCTGACCTATAACCTTATACACCAGATACATCTCTGACCTATAACCTTATACACCAGATACATCTCTGACCTATAACCTTATACACCGGATAAATCTCTGACCTATAACCTTATACACCGGATATATCTCTGACCTATAACCTTATACACCAGATACATCTCTGACCTATAACCTTATACACCGGATAAATCTCTGACCTATAACCTTATACACCGGATAAATCTCTGACCTATAACCTTATACACCGGATATATCTCTGACCTATAACCTTATACACCAGATACATCTCTGACCTATAACCTTATACACCGGATAAATCTCTGACCTATAACCTTATACACCGGATAAATCTCTGACCTGAAGGGGTTTATTGCAATGACCAAATGACAGTCCCAATTAAAGATTCGCTGAATTTTCTGTACCAATTTGATTTGATCCAAGTTAATTCGCGTCCAATAACATTGACCCATTCCTGACATCCAACCTAATAGTACGGCACTGCCAGGAAGGACTGCACTCAAACCAAAGAGACTGTGTGCGCACTCTGCACTGCGGTTGTTAGTCGTATGTAATGGCTGACACTGTCCTCTAACACCCCTGGTCAGAGATGATCTACGATCACAGTGTTAACCCCTGAGATGGCCTTCTAGGGTTTTTACTATACATTGGGGTCCCGATGCCCCCCCATCCCGCAACGTTCCCTGGTTGTTCATGCCTTGAATGGAGACTGTCAGCCTGTGCATCTGCACGGTTTGACAGCCTCATATACACTGCGATACAAGTGTGTTACAGCGTATACCTATTGAAGCAGGGATCAGAAGATCAGGGACAAAAAGAAAACATGTTAAAAAAAAAGTAGTGTCCCCTACGCATTATTCTATGCTCAACAATGGCCTACACACAGTATTATAGGCCCACAGTGGCCCTCACACAGTATTACATGCTCAAAGTTGTCCCAACACAGTCTTATATGCTTATTGTGGCCCCCACACAGTATTATATGATCCTCGCTCCTCTTCTGCCTTGTGACTGAGCTCCTTAGGTCGATGTCTAAGGTGCTGCTTCCCAAACATCACTGCATGGGCCTGTGATTGGGCCTCAGAGGTCACATGGGGTGCTTTGAAGTGACTATGCCGGCGCGCTCCATGTGACCGCTGAAGCCCAATCACAGAGCACTGATGCCTGGGGAGTAGGACCTCATTCACCAGCCGGAAGAGCTCCAGAGTGGATGCTGAGCTCAGAACAGGTGAGTATCAGTAGTTTTTTATTTTTAATTACATCCCCTGGTCTAACATCTAATAAAAAAGAGGCCCGGAGATTGCTAGGACCCTTTCCATTAGCAGTATGTATAGTGGTCAGGGAACTAGAAATTCCCCAACTGTTATCATGGTGATCCGGGGCCCCGGCACTTGCCCTGGTATGACGGGTGCCAACTCCGGCCGTGTCAGCGCCACCTGATCTCGCCGTAGGGGGTGCCAAGGGGAAAATTTTGCATGGTGGAACCAGTTAAAACCTCTGATTGGAACTGTGCTCCAACTAGGGGGTATGGTGTATGGTGTTAGTTGTGAGTTATAGCTAACACCCGCTCCTGATGATGGATGTCCACAGGCAGGCAGCAGATAATATCAGGAAAAGTTTGTTACTGAAACAAACTTTCCGTGTTATGGCCTTTACATGATCGGGACCTGAACCTTTGCAATTCGTTACCACGAAGTTTGAGGAAATCCGGATTCCATGTGAATTGAATATGCCCTAAAATTAAGATTGAATTTCACTTTGTCAGCTTCGATTCGCTCATCTCTAGTCCCAATGTATGCTAGAAGGTAGGAATGTAAACTCTTCCAAAAGAAATCCCTTTATTTTCAGTGGAGGTCATATAATTATAAGTAAGGGCCTTTAATGTGCAATTATCGGGCCCATTGTTTGGACCTACTACTCCTAAGAATTGTCATTCTCGGTAATGGGTCCAGGCAAGGGTCCAGAACACTTCCTGCATACTATATAGAATGAATGATTCTCTCATCTTCCCAATGATTGCTGCTTTTAAAGGGGTTGTCTAGTTACATCATGACCCCCCAAGGCAGTGTTCATTTCCCTGAGTCCCTTAGGGGAGGAGTATGTGTAGTGACCCAGGGATGAAGCAATCTGGGGAGCTGAACTTTAGATCACAGGACCCAGAAGTCATGACATTGCCAGAACCCTTGAGTCTCTCAAAAGAAATCCTGAGAACAGATAAGTTAATTAACACTCCCCAGAGTGGGAGTTTGAGGTACATTTCGGACAGGACAGTCTCTAATTAGTAATAATGATATGATCAGTCTGCTGACTCTGCCCTAGTGTACACAGTAAAGCTATAACTGAAAAGTGACAAAACAGCTGATTGTGCTCCTGCAGCTAATGTGGAACCAAATATTTTCTTATATGAAATAGTATTTCGTTTAGACCATCACATAAAACAATTCTAAAAAAATAAAAAAAAAATATATTTCTTATTGTACATTCCATTAATGAAATATCTCACCCTTCCCCTGTATAAAGTCCTCTATGAAATTCTGGAAGTTTTCTGTAGGTGTGAACAAATTGAGAATCTTGGTAAAATGGAACAAAGATACAATGACATCTCTCGGGTTTCGAATTGTGTAGATAATCTGAAAAAAAAAAAAGAAAAGTAGTCAATAAAACAAGATATTTGTATTCATTCCATAATAGAGCATGTAGCATTTAATTAGTTTTAATTGTAATATCTACATTAATTCACATACCGTATTTTTCGGACTATAAGACGCACTTTTTTCCCCAAAAATTTGGGGGGAAAAGAAGGGTGCGTCTTATAGTCCGAATGTGGCGCCTGGCACCCGCCGTAATAGAGAGGCGGATGTCGGCAAGGGATAGACGCCGGGGCCTGAGACATCGCTGCGCTCCTCTGCCCTGCATGAAGCCAGCAGCGGGAGGAGTGATGCTATTCTGCTTCTCCGTCCCCCCGCCGCTGGCTTCATGCAGGGCAGAGGAGCGCAGCGATGTCTCAGGCCCCGGCACCTGTGCCGGCGTCTATCCCTCGCCCGGCATCCGCCTTTCTAGTACAGCGGATGCCGGGTCAGTATCGGTGGCCCCTTCTCCCCCGGGGCCGGTCCCCACCGGCCCCGTACCTGTGAAGTTGCAGGCCGGCTCCTGCGCGGCGATATCGCAGGAGCCGACCTGTTCGGGTGACAGCCGGGAGCCTAATGAGGCTCCCAGGCCTGTCACTGCTATATATTAGTATTGCGGCTAGGTCTATGACCAGCCGTAATACTAATAGACAGAATGTCCCATAGACGGAAATACAGTTGTATTGCCGTCTATGGGACTTGCAATCACGTGACCGCAGGTTCAAGCCCCCGGGGGGGAATAAAATAGTAAAAAAAAAAAAAAAACTTTAAAAATATATAATAAAAATCTGAAATAAATAAAAGTTCTAAATCACCTCCTGTCCCCAGAATATATATATAAAAGTAGAAAATCATATATCATAAACCACCGGGGTTTTTTTCAATACAAGGTGATCTAAGCAATAGATAGTCCCCAAAAATGGTATAACTAAAAAGTACTTCTGGCCCCGCAAAAAAAAAACACTCTATGCGTCCCCGAACAGCTGCAGGGTCACCTGTCAATGTGGCCTTGCAGCTGTTGAAAAACTACAACTCCCATATATTAAATATTTTACCATTTTTTGCTTCCAAATTTTTTTTCCCTATTTTCCTCCTCTAAAACCTGTCTTATAGTCCAGTGCGTCTTATAGTCCGAAAAATACGGTAATTTATATTTAAATCATAGATTGTATGGGAAAATAAATAATGTAGTTAAAAGCGGCTTCTCGGGACATTGTAGGAAATAGGATTTATATGATATGATTCACGTATAACAATTTAGCAGGCTACTGGTGGTGCCACCAAAACTAGAAGTAGTGTTACTGTTGCCATCCAAATTCTTATTGTTAGTTCTTGCATAAGTGTTTTCTCTTCCCTCTGCTTTTGCCTGTCCCCTGTACTGATTTTTCCACTCATTTTACTACAGAGTGGTTAATTTTAATAGTGATTTGCAACAATTATTATGTTATGTGTATATCTTTTTTGCTTTTGTTCTTTTTTTAACAAGCGAGTTCAAGAAAAATAGCAAAACACTTAACTAGTTACCTAGTCACCGAGTATTACACTATAACTGCATCATTTACCTTAAATAGTTACATAGTTACATAGTAGATGAGGTTGGATAAAGACCTCAGTCCATCAAGTCCAACCTATAACCCTACAATCCCCTACAGTGTTGATCCAGGGAAGGGTAAAACCCCATGAGGCTCATGCCAATTGCCCCATTTCAGGGGAAAAAATTCCTTCCCGACTCCAAATCTGGCAGTTAGTATAAAAACCCTGGATCAATGTGACCTTAAAATCTACAGTCCATAACCTGTTATATGTTTCTCTTCAAATAAGGCATCCAGGCCCTCTTTGAACTTGTTTAATAAATCTGCCATCACCACTTCCTGGGGCAGAGACTTCCATAGCCTCACTGTTCTTACTGTGAAGAATCCCCTTCTGTGTTTCTCGTGAAACTTACTCTTCTCCAGACGTAGAGGATGTCCTCTTGTCACTGTCATTGGCCTAGGTGTAGAGGATGTCTTCTTGTCACTGTCACTGGTCTAGGTGTAGAGGATGTTCCCTTGTCACTGTCACTGGCTTTTGTTATTATTAGTAGTAGTATTTTTTTTTTTTTTTTTGCTGTTAGATTGTTGTCAGTTTGTATGTATATTGGTTAACAAAAAAAAAACCTTAACAAACTGAGATTTTTCTAATGATCATCATTGTTTATCGGGTAAATAAAGTAAAAAAAATCTTTTATAAAACATATTTTTCAGGTTAGGAAGGTATGTGACTGTTTATTGGATAAGCAAAAAAATTCTCTTAACCAATGGATATTATTCAGATGAATACAGCGCATCACTGCTTATTAGACAAAAAAGCAACAAATAGAGATTTACAGATTAACAGACTACAAGACAAAAAAAAAATCCCTTAAATAGACTAAAAGGTGTAAAACACTTTTTTTTATTGGATAACCCAAAAAATATTCCTTTTAGAAACAAAGATTTTTCAGTTTAGCAAAGGTGGAATAAGTGTTTTGCTATCAGAGTGGCAGTTTGTCTATATTCAAAGAAAAAATTCTTATTTTTCACTAATAGTAGTATGTTTTTCAGTAATATCAATGGTCACACTAGCGTCTCCATCCCTGAATGTACTTAAAATATGTGGAGAGAAAAGTCCTTCAAGCAGGAACTGGGCGAAAACCTGGCGGACCACATTATACTCTATGGAGTACACAGGTTTTTGTGGGTATTGGTTCTATTTTTTGGGTCCCCAAGCATACCCAAAGAACAGAAACCCGAACGCTAATGTTAACCTAGCATAAGACTCTCTGGGTTAGGGGGATATCGTCACTCCTTGGGTAGAGACCACCATTTAGGTGTGTGGAGACTTATTAAGCCTTTAGCACTCCACTGTGCAAGGTACCATGGGAAGAATATGCAAATCTGTCTTCCATGATGTAAGGTCGAGCATGATGTTAAAGGGAGCAGCCTCTATTGGGCTATATCACTGAGATTCTGTCTTCCTAATTACATCAGGGAAGACAGGCTTGCACATTCCAGTGAGTGCCCTCTATTGGTTTGCAACACTGAGGCACCTGACTTCCTAATTACATCATGGAAGACATATTTGCTTATTCTTCCCATAAGATTCTCTGGACAGTCATAGCTCAAACTTCTCTGCGTTTCAAGTTTTGCTGCAGTCAGTGCTCTGTATTGCTGAAGAAAATGGAGTCATTGCTTTGGATCATGCAGTGAAAAATAACACATCCACTCCATACTTCCACCATTACTGAAGTGCACTGTGTTCCTGCCCATGGTATTTCATATACGGTATGTGACATCAGCTCTGTAAAGTGTTTTACCATCTACCATTGACTATTGGGTGAGAGCATATCAAACACAAGACAATATGGAATATTTGAGTCCGTCCTGACTCTAGCTGTAAGGTTGTCCACACTACAGGTTCAAAGCAAAAAAACGGGAATAATATTGAGCTGAGTCGTGTATCGCACATTCACCTCTCGTAGAATAATTCTTAGGGTTCCGTTTCACTTACTTTTGCTTTAGATTTGAAAAAAGATTTAGCAAAAATGTGGTGCGGTAGGTGAGAAGTGATTATTCTTGGAGGATCCATTTTATCAATGTATTCATGAAACGTGGCCTCTTCATACCATGGTGATCTCCTCTGGATGGACAAAACATCACTTTTTGTAACATCTCCCTTGTGTTTAATTAAATTCAGGATTTCAATCATCCAGTTAGTACCTAGAAGAAGTAAGAGATTACATCAAGACATTGTATACATGCAGGAATTTGGCTGAAATATGTATTCCTTCAAGATTTACAGCCTTCTTAGAAATCTATTCCCATAAATACGCCCTCTGCCACAGGAGTAGATGAAGGCTAAGGCCCCACATGATGACTATAAAGCGTTGTGGGAAAAACTGTGGTGGGACACATCAAGGTTCTTCCCGCAGGGCTTTAAACAGAAAGTTTGCAGAGTTTTCCTCCATTGGACTTTCTGTTACAATTCTATCTAAGGGGAAGAAGCTGGCGTTTCTGTAGATATAATTGAAATGCTGCAATTTCCAATACCACGCCGCTTTTGGAAATTGTACCGTATCTACGGTGCAGATTTTACTGCAAAGTGGGCATGGGATTCTCAAGAATTTCATCCACTTTGCAGTTATTGTAAAATGCCATGATTTTTCCCACCTAAGGGAGCCTTCACACGATGTTACGCTGCGCACATTCTGAACGTAGAAACACATTCAGAATGAGCACGTAAAAAGCAGCTCCCATTGACTTGAATGGAAGACGGCATACGTGCGCTCCCCATTGAAATCAATGGGAGGATTTTTTCCCTATTGCTTTCAATGTATTACGCGTATGTAGGGATTATTTCAGCTTGGAATAATAACACTGTATGCTATAGATAAGTGTATCAACCTAAAGCTCAATCCCCGCATTGAGGAAACGTAGCGTTTTTTGTTGCAGATTTTAAATCAAAGTCAGGAGTGGATTGAAAAGAAATGGAAAATATGAATAAACTCTTTAGACGTGTCCCTTCTGTTTAATACAAAAAATGCTGCCTTTCCGCAACATGGGGTCTTAGCCTGACACACACTAATACATTACTTACTTATGCACATACATTTACCATATAATAGGTTGTTATGAGCACTAACCTATCTATAAAACATAGTGTAGAATACTCTTAGGACTCCTAGGAACCTATCTATAAAACATAGTGTAGAATACTCTTAGAGCTCCTAGGAACCTATCTATAAAACATAGTGTAGAATACTCTTAGGGCTCCTAGGAACCTATCTATAAAACATAGTGTAGAACACTCTTAGGTCTCCTAGGAACCTATCTATAAAACATAGTGTAGAATACTCTTAGGGCTCCTAGGAACCTATCTATAAAACATAGTGTAGAATACTCTTAGGGCTCCTAGGAACCTATCTATAAAACATAGTGTAGAATACTCTTAGGACTCCTAGGAACCTATCTATAAAACATAGTGTAGAATACTCTTAGAGCTCCTAGGAACCTATCTATAAAACATAGTGTAGAATACTCTTAGGACTCCTAGGAACCTATCTATAAAACATAGTGTAGAATACTCTTAGGGCTCCTAGGAACCTATCTATAAAACATAGTGTAGAACACTCTTAGGTCTCCTAGGAACCTATCTATAAAACATAGTGTAGAATACTCTTAGGACTCCTAGGAACCTATCTATAAAACATAGTGTAGAATACTCTTAGAGCTCATAGGAACCTATCTATAATACATAGTGTAGAATACTGTTAGGACTCCTAGGAACCTATCTATAAAACATAGTGTAGAATACTCTTAGGGCTCATAGGAACCTATCTATAAAACATAGTGTAGAATACTCTTAGGACTCCTAGGAACCTATCTATAAGACATAGTGTAGAATACTCTTAGGGCTCCTAGGAACCTATCTATAAAACATAGTGTAGAATACATTTAGGACTCCTAGGAACCTATCTATAAAACATAGTGTAGAATACTGTTAGGACTCCTAGGAACCTATCTATAAAACATAGTGTAGAATACTCTTAGGACTCCTTGGAACCTATCTATAATACATAGTGTAGAATACTCTTAGGACTCCTTGGAACTTATCTATAAAACATAGTGTAGAGTACTCTTAGGGCTCCTTGGAACCTATCTATAATACATAGTGTAGAATACTCTTAGGACTCCTTGGAACCTATCTATAAAACATAGTGTAGGGAACATAACCTATTTATCCAATTTCTAGCTGACACACAAGGCAAACACAGCCGAAGTTATGTCAAAGTGAAAAGGACAATATTATGGTCTAGGGTGTCTTCAAACCCAAGAGTATATTATGTGGAGGCCCAGGGGAGGTGTATTAAAAAAAAAAAAAAAAAAAAACATTCTAACTTACCTTCTCTTAACTCTTTTGGGTCTTCTTGCTAATCCAACACTCTCCTGCTGACATCATGATCCCATCACAGGTTTCATTTGATGACATGAACGTGTTGAACATCATGACATCACCGAGGAGGCTGAGAGAGTGCTAGATGCTGCAAGCAGTCCCAAAATAGACATCCTACACTAAGAGATGTATGCGCTGAAGACATAGTTTGAAGCCATACCACCTTTATTATTATTATTATTATTATTATTATTATTGATTATTTATATAGCACCATTAATTCCATGGTGCTGTACATTATTATATTAATTCCATGGTGCTGGACATTATTATATTAATTCCATGGTGCTGTACATTTGGGGGTTACATACAGTACACAGAATATACAGGTAGATATAATACTAACAATGACTGACTGGCACAGTGGGGTAGAGGACCTTCAATACTATTGGGGCATCTGAGGTGTCTCTTTGTGTTTTCCACCCTCATTGGCCCATCCACAATGTGATTGCAGGTTACCAATGCAATACCATGGTAATAGGGCTCTACTGAAGGCCTCCACACAGCCCTCACAAGTATCTCTATAGAATAAGTTTTTTATTGTAGCAGTAATTGCACCACCTAGTGTTCAAGTCTTAGCATGGAACAAAAAAGTGCAAAAAAAAAAAAATATATCAAGTATAAAATAAAAATAAAATAAAAAACTAAATGGAAATGTTCACCATTTTTTAAAAAAGATTTTTATTTTTTTTAATAGCCATATTTTTGTGTCTATAACAACCCATAGGATGTTATGTATAGTTATTTTTCTTGCAAAGTGAACATCATAAAAAATAAAAACAACAAAATTATTGTTTTTTTGGTCACATTGCCTCCAAAGAAAATCTGACCAATGACCATAAAAGTAATATATAGCCCAAAATTGTAGCAATGGAAACAACAAATGTTCCCATAAAAGAGCAAAAAAGTCATCGACAAAGACTGAATCTCAGGGGTCTGAAGATTGTAATTGGCACAAGGTTATGATTTGACCAAGCCCATGGGATTTGATAGGCTGAGCAGTGGAAAGCAAGTACCCAATGGATTCTGGTAGAGTGCTGGTGTGCGGTGGAACAATATGTATAGCCCCTCGTTCTTCTATTAAATTCACACCATCTGTCCACCAAAGCTAGGGATTGGAGGGCATGGCAGACCTCACCCTTGGATTTGGATGACACATTATCTGCCACAGGGGAGGATCAAGTATTGTGTTATAGGTGAAAATAAAGCCCCCACACCATATTTCCATTGTAGTTGTCCTAAAACCCGACAAAGCTTAACCAAACCAAAATTTCAAGATAATGTTTTCTACATATTATGATGATATACCGACCCTGAGGATCCACCATAGTAGAGATAATAGAAATGGGCGTGGAATTTCCAAAAAAAATCGCCACTCCTATGCTTTTAGTGTGTTTAAGTGAGTAACCTAGGAGAATATAATGGGAATGGAAATGTTTTGGAACTGAGATGGCTGTAAAGGGATAATCCGGGATAAGATAAGATAAGATAATCCTTTAATAGTCCCACAATGGGGAAATTGTCAGGTTGCAATTTTTTGTACTGAAGGAAGGCCTTACGTTGTTTCTGTGGAGAATTGAAATCTCTCATTATGGGAGAGAATCTTAAACACAAGGGAGGAAACTGAGGATGCTATTTGACAATCTACAACAAAATTGAAGCCCTTGGATAGGCCATTGGATCAAAAACAGAGGATCCCAAGGCCAACATGTTCAGAAATTTCAGGAGACATTGCAGAAAAAGGAAGCATTTTTCAAAGTGGCAGATGGTCAATGGCTGTATCTCTAGTTTTATACCGCCTAGCAAAATGGCAAGGATACTAAGATTTCAGATGCTGCCAGATTGAAGTCATAGCTAGCTATAAAAGAAATTAGAGATCTTTTATATCTAGTACTTTGAGATTCTTAGAGATTCTCAACTTTTTTCTGATGCCAGCACAATTTTTCTGGGTGGTATAAAACCAGAGATATAGCTATTTAAAGCGATCATTCCCCATTTGGTAAATGCTACTGCTCTGCATATTGACAATACAAATGTGTATACACTTTATCTAGCAACAGCTCAGATAGAGGGTTAGGAGAATGTTACAGCCCAATTTCTATTAAAAAGGAAGATAGATAGGTTAATATTACAAAAATGGCCACTATACAACCTCAAAACAATAGCAAAAAAATTTATGAAAGGGATCCTATCATTTTTTCTGACTAACATATTGTAATAGCCTTCAGAAAGGTTATTCTTCTCCTACCTTTCGTTGTCTTCTCCGTGCTGCCTGTTTTTTGTCGGGATGCAAACAAGTTCTCACAGTACTGGGAGCATGCTCCAATGCTCAAACCGCAATGGGGGCATCCACAACGCTGCAAGAGAACTCTCTCCAGCATCGCCTCCATCTTCGTCAGCAACGACCTCTTCATCCTCTTCTGGCGCGCGGTGGGTCAAAATTGAATGCATGTGCAAATGGCTCTGCCAGCGGGCCTCGGGCAGAGCTGACTTCACATACGGGCGGTCATTTTTTTGAGGCCACTTAGACGAGCAGGTGCAGTACGCTCCTGTAGTTCTATGGAGTACAGAGCATACTGCGCCTGCTCGCGTAAGCAGCCACAAAAAAATGGCCGCCCGCATGTGAAGTCAGTTCTGCCCGAGGCCCGCTGGCAGAGCAGATTTGTGCATGCGTTGAATTTTGACCCACCACGCGCCGGAAGAAGGAGGTTGCTGACGAAAATGGAGGCGGCGCTGGAGAGAGTTCTCTTGCAGCATACCATGCCTGACGAAGAGACCTAGTAGTCTCTCGAAAGCTTGCAATCTGTCATCATTTTTGTTAGCCATTAAAAAGGTACCAAAAACTGAAGACTCAATCTTTATATGCCATTTTCATGACTTACATTGATGTCTATGCTGATAAATTCACATGTATCTAAAATTCCTGGGCCACACGGTGGCTCAGTGGTTAGCACTGCAGCCTCGCAGCGCTGGAGTCCTGGTGTTCAAATCCCGCCAAGGGCATAAAACCAACTGCAAGGAGTTCGTATGTTCTCCCCGTGTTTGCATGGATTTCCATCCCATATTCCAAATAAGACATACTGATAGGGAAAAATGTACATTGTGAGCTCTATGTGGGGCTCACAATCTACATTAAAAAAAAAAAAAAAAATTCCAGCAGGTTTAGTTTTTCGATGGTCATGTGGCAAACAAAGTATTGACAGTCAAAAGATTTTACATTTGTAATACAACACAGTGATCTTAGGTCACAAGACCAAGCTGGCCATAAGCCATAAACTAATATATTCTTACCGGATTTGGGATAGGTCACATTGTAAATGTCATCATCAAATACTTCAAATTCATTTTCTGCACAGCTGACAGACTCTTCTGTATGCAGCTCTTTGGCAAATCTGACTCCTTTATAGTCAAAATGGTCAAAAGACATTTTATCTGAAAAGAGAACAAATCCCAGTTCATCATCATCAAGAAAAAAGCCCCATAATGGATAATATCTTGTTTTTTGTATTCTTTTGCCACATTTCCATTGTACAGGTAGTCCTCGACTTACGACATTAATCCGTTCTTACGTGGCTTCGTAAACCGAATTTCGGAGTAATTCGGAAACATACCATATGACGCTGCGTAGGAATGGATCAACGTGATTTAGTATGCAGCGGCTCGAAACCGAGGAAGACTGTACCATATAAAGTACAGTACAGTCTTCCTCGGTTCCGAACCGCTGCACACTAAATCACGTACTGTACAGGGAGAGCTGGCAGCTTGCGTTTATGCGGGAGCTGACTTTTTCTCATAGGAATGCATTGGCCAGCGTTGATTGGCCAGTGTACAGCATTTGGCCAATCAACGCTGGCCAGGAGGTGGAGTCTAATATCGGACCACAATGAAGACAGCTGTGGTCCAATTTTAGACTCCACCTCCTCACAGACGAGCCTTCGCCAAAACCAGCGTTGATTGGCCAAATGCTGTACACTGGCCAATCAACACTGGTAAATGCATTCCTATGAGAAAAAGTCCGCTCCCTCATAACAGCAAACTGCCAGCTCTCCTGACTAGCAAGGACGAGCCTGCTGCAGAACCAGCATTGATTTACCGCAGGCTTGTCCTTACTAGTCGGGAGTGCTGGCAGCTTTCTGTTACGAGGGAGCTTTACTTTTTTAGCTCATCTCTAGTCGTAACCACAAAACATCGTAATTCAAGACTATCGTAACCCGAGGATTACCTGTATTCATGACCACAGCCTCCTCATAGACCGGTATCTTGTGTTTTGATGTATGCCACCAACCATTGTTAGTATTGCATGATATTTCCATACTTGATTTATTTAGGTCTGGGCCACATGTGGCATAAACTGCGGAGTTCTAGTGAATCCCATCCACACACTACAGAAAATTATGCGCAGTAAACATGCTAGGATTTCCAAAACTGTTGAGGTTTTTGGCCCATTATTAGGCCTAGTGCAAAGATCTCATAAGTGGGCCGCTCCCCATTACCAGCCCAGAAATACCTGATTCGCACAAATTATAATGCCCCCTTAAAACTAATAAAGCCGCATCCTCATGGTATTTTGGATATTGCAGAAGAGACCTGGGAGACTGAGGCTACCCCTTACAGAAGTGTGATTGACCATATTGCCAGATGCAAGATAGAATTGAAAAAGTGATGCCATATGTAAAGGAGCATTTACAGCAAGCTCAGGAGAATCAGTCCCGGGTTTACAACAGGTATGCTAGAGTAAGGAACTTCAACCTTGGTCTTGGTTCTTGTTCCGACAGTGGAGAGCAACTTCTTGGCTATATGGAAGGGGCAATATAAAGTTTGGTTGGGTAAATTATAGAGTACATCAACCAGGTAAACGGAAGCCCTACCAAATTTACCATGTAAACTTAATCAAACCTTGGAAGGACCGTGAGGTGATGTTAGCAGCCAACAATACATGTAAAGAGGATGGTGTCTCTGAGATACCGCAGGTGAACATTCCAGAAGCTTTGTCTGGTTCACCGATTCAGGAGGTAAAAGAGTTTGCGCAGTACAACAGAGATGTATTCTCTGAACTACCAGACATCATAACAGAACCGGGTTTCAAAATAAACCAAAAGCCATACCAAGTACCTGAGGCGAGGCAAAAAGCGATTTCAGAAGAGGTGAAGCTGATGCTTAATCTCGGGGTTATTGAGGAGTCGCATACTGAATGGTCTAGTCCTATAGTACTAATACCAAAACCAGACAGTACCATATGATTTTGTAATGATTTTAGAAAGTTGAATACAGTGTCAAAATTTGATGCTTATCCCATGTCTAGAGTGGACGAGCTCATTGATAGATTGGGTAATGGCCGATATTTCATTACATTGGATTTGACAAAGGGCTACTGGCAGGTGCCATTGACAGAGGAGGCCAAAGAGAAATCTGCCTTTAGCACCCCTGATGGCCTTTTCCAGTACGCAGTTCTTCCCTTTGGTCTACATGGGGCTCCAGCCACATTCCAATGGCTGATGGACAGAATTTCAAAACGCCATCAAAAATATGCAGCCGCCTATCTGGATGATGTGATAATACATAGCCCTATTGGGAAATTCATCTATCCAGGGTTCAAGCTGTCCTTAATTCTATTAGAGAAGCAGGTTTGACATCAAATCCCCAAAAAAGTACCATTGGACAAGAAGAGGTAAAGTACTTGGGGTACATAATTGGATGAGGCGTGATTAAGCCTGAAATAAACAAGATTGAGGCCATCCAGAACTGGTCTAAGCCAATAAACAAAAAGCAAGTCAGGGCATTTTTGGACCTAACCAGTTACTATAGATGGTTTATTGAAAACTTAGCCAGTATTGCTGCCCCCTTATCTGACCTTACAAAAGGTAAGGAGTCAGTCATGGTCAAGTGGACTGCTGAAACCGAGCAGGCCTTCCAAAGACTGAAGCAAGCTCTGTGCTCCCAGCCAGTGTTGATAACACCTGAATTCCAAAAAGAGTTTATTGTGCAAACCGATGCCTCTGATGTTGGCATAGGGGCGGTGTTGTCACAAGTTAGGGGTGGGGAAGGGCATCCGGTAGTTTACCTAAGTAAGAAACTGAATGAGTATGAGAAGAGATATGCCATTGTGGAGAAAGACTGTCTGGCGATCAAGTGGGCATTAGAAGCCCTCAGGTACTATCTGATAGGGAGAACATTCACAATTGTGACAGACCATGCCCCACTAAAGTGGATGTCTCAAAACCGAGAAAAAAAACAGACATGTGACCAGATGGTTTTTTACCTGGCAGGACTTTAACTTTACAGTTAAGCACTGACCAGGCTGTCAGATTGGAAATGCAGATGCCCTGTCCCGGGAATACCATCTAACTACACAGAGTGTTCCACCCCTGAGGTCAGAACAGAAGGGGAGGATATGTGACAGGACCAGGGGCAAAGTGGTAGAAGGAGTGTACATTTCTCCCAGGTTTCTCTCATACATGTTCTAGATGCACCTGAGAAAGCTGTGTCCCTTGCAGGAGGGTTTTACCAAAACCTTGGAAAGTTCTGGCTGCTGGAGTAGGGAGTATTGGTTGTGGCTTTACTCCACTCAGCCACTCCAAGTTTTTGGGATATGTGGGACTAAATCCTTGTTATCCCGAAGTGTATAAAAGGGCAGACAGCCCACAGGTATATGGCTCTCTCTACTTCTGGAAACTCACCTGTGAGTAAGGCTCCGTTCCCACGGAGTAACGCGCCACGCATTCAGACACGTACACACAGTGTGAGCGCTCAAAACAGATCCCATTCACTTCAATGTGTGCAGGCTTACGCGCGTTACACATTGAAATCAATGGGTTAAAAAGCCGCCCATTGATTTCATGTGTAGCGTGTCTGAATGCGTGTCTGTGGGAACGGAGCCTAACATTACTGAATTTTGTGTGCAGAAGCTCCAGCTCTCAGTAGTTAGGTGACCTGTGTTGAAGATAGAAGCAAGACGGCTAGGATTTTATTTTGCATTGTATTTTTTTGTTTTTCCTGACAAGTTCTAATAAAACTGGTTGCGGCCAGTTTCACCACATTTGGCTGGACTAGACTTTCATTTTTGTGCCAAAACGTGCTTGTCTAACTGAGGAGACGACGATCCCTGAGCTAATCCCGTTACAGTTAATAATAGAAGCAATTATTAGATTGTGATTTCCATTTGCTTATAAAATGCACAGGAAAACTAAGATATACGGTACTAAGATACATGGTAATGCGGTGCTACACTGCAGGTATATCAGTATATAAGACCCCTGCACAATGACTACATAAAGAAACTATAGGAAGATAAGATAAGATAATCCTTTAATAGTCCCACTGTGGGGAAATTTCAGTATGTTACAGCAGCATAGTAATACAGATACAGGATAATACACAGCAATATATTACAGAAGGAAACACATATAAGCTGAGAAAAATACTAGGAGTCTCTAGCAGCTAGGAAGAAAAGAAATAAAGAAGACTTCAGGATCATTTAGGTCTCTGTGATGTGATCTTTGCTTGGCCTGATGTAGATTATACAGCCTGACCACGGTTGGGAGGAAGGACCGATAGCTTCTTCTCACACTTGGGGTGAAGCAGTTGTTTACTAACAGTGCCGCCAAGTGCCGCCATGGTCCCATACATGGGGTGGGACTTATTCTCCCCCATGGAGGTCACCACGGACAGTATCCTTCTGTCACCCACCACCTGTACTGGGTCCAGGGGGCTCCCCAGGACAGAGCTGGCCCTCCTGATCAGTCTGTCAAGTCTATTACTATCCCTGGTTGACATACTGCTCCCCCAGCAGGCCACACCAAAAAAGATGGTTGAAGCAAATACAGAGTTGAGAAAGGCCCTAAGAAATGGCCCCTGGACTCCGAAGGCCCTCAGCCTCCTGAGCAGGTAGAGTCTGCTGTGGCCCTTTCTGTGCAGCGCCTCCAGGTGATCAGCCCAGTCTAGTTTATTATTGAGGATCACGCCCAGATACTTATAAGTCCTGACTATCCCTTAGTGCATCTTAGTTGATAAGATCCCACAGTCCGCCTGTTACATCACAGTATAAGTGTACAATGTTATATCACATTACATAGAGAGAAAAGAAACCAAATACCTTCCAGTCCAGACTCACTCCCCGATCCCGGATATTAGAAATGCCGCGCACTTACTGTAATAGGTTTCTCTTATCCTTCAGCCTTGTGACCTTAGACACATTATGTGATGTAAATCAGTTAATATATAACTAATAGATTATAGAAAGTATTAGTACTCCACATTATTCTCAAACTTTTGGTTATACTATTTGGCTGAGAAATTTTGGATTATTATGACTGTTAGGACTGTGTGTCTAACACTGTGATCTGTAGTACGGGGGCACCACACGGTACAGTTCTTGCCCCATTTCTCTTCACACTGTACACTGCTGACTTTAGGCACAACTCATCCAGCTGTTACTTACAGAAGTACTCCGATGACTCAGCAGTAGTAGGCCTTATCACTGATGGCGACGATAGGGAATACAGAGACTTAAATCAGGACTTTGTTGAATGGTGCCAGCGGAACCACCTCAGGATTAATGCTGGGAAGACCAAGGAGATGGTGGAATTTAGCAAACGGAGGAGTGCTCCGACCCCGGTGGAGATCCAAGGGACATGTATTGAGATAGTCAGGACTTATAAGTATCTGGGTGTGCTCCACAATAATAAACTAGACTGGGCTGATCACCTGGAGGCGCTGCACAGAAAGGGCCACAGCAGGCTCTACCTGCTCAGGAGGCTGAGGGCTTTCGGAGTCCAGGGGACACTTCTTAGGGCCTTTTTCAACTCTGTGGTTGCTTCAGCCATCTTTTTTGGTGTGGCCTGGTGGGGGAGCAGTATATCAACCAGGGACAGAAATAGACTTGACAGGCTGATCAGAAGTGCCAGCTCTGTCCTGGGGAGCCCCTTGGACCCAGTACAGGTGGTGGGTGACAGAAGGACACTGTCTGTGGTGACCTCCATGCGGGAGAACAAATTCCACCCCATGTATGAGACCTTGATGGCACTTGGCAGCACTGTAAGTGACCGTCTGCTTCACCCCAAGTGTGAGAAGGAGCTATCGCAGGTCCTTCCTTCCAACTGCGACCAGGCTGTATAATTTACATCAGACCAAGCGAAGATCACTCCGCACAGAAAACTAATGATTATGACTATGAAGTCTTCCTTCTTTCTTTCTTCTCTTCCTTAGCTGCTATGGACTCCTAGTATATCTTCTCTTCTCAGCATATGTGTGTCTATGTCTGTATTATATTACTGTGTATTATCCTGTATCTGTATTACTATGCTGCTGTAACATGCTGAAACTTCCCTACTGTGGGACTATTAAAGGATTATCTTATCTTATCTTAAACCAATTGTTACTTATGAACCATTCTAACAACCAACCCCTGAAAACTAGAAGCCTCAGCCTGTGCAGGTCAGGAATCCAAATTAAGACTGAATGCATCACAGAAATTGACTTTTTCAAAGTCTTTGTTTCTGATGATTTTATAGTAGCCCCCACAAAATGTATATGTCCAGCAATTTAGAGAACAAAATGCCACCTTGTTGTATGGCATGCCCCATTGGTGGACCCAAGTAAATGCAGCAGAGAGGAAACTATTCTGGAGCCTTGTTCTGCCTATGGGCATAGTGAAGAAACCAAAAATCTGGCAGTATTAGAGTACAGACGTCTTGCACAACACTCCGATTTATCAAATTGCAATGACTACGACATGCTTCAAAATTATCCTGAAACAATCCTGCTGCTCACTTTCTGTAAAAAGTTTCTTTTATCCTTAAGACTTGTGACCTTAGGCACGTTATGGGATGTAACTCTGCTAATATACAACTAATAGATTATCGAAAGTATTTAGACTCCACCCTATTATCAAACTCTTGGCTATAAGATTTGGCTGAGGAACTTTGAATTATTATGAAACCAATTGCCATGCAGAGACAATACTAACATGTGATGTGGATGTGACTATCAGGTCAATTCAGTCCAAAAACCTCAAATACATGTCCACCACCTATTGACCTATTGTATTTATTATCTGGATCAATAGAAATCCCCGGCATACACTACTGCTCCCAGCAGTCAGACACAAACACAATTGGAGGATCTCTGATGCACTGGGCACAACCAGCTTGCTTACTGGCTCCAAGATGTGACAAAATTTCCAAAGTATCCCCAGTCCTTTGTAAGGCAAAGCTTCTTACTTGTGCTTAGCCATGCCACCTGCCATAATGCCCCCTTCCTTCTACTCCTTGAGATCGGGGATGAGCTTGGTAGTGATAATGAGTTGGCCTGGTCTGGCCTTTATTACGTCAAAGAGCTTACTGCCAGATTTGGTCATAAAACAGCAGGGAGTCTGTGTTTGTCTCTAATGGTGAGCTCTGGTACTACAATAGCCAACCATTAGAGCTCTCGAGCTGCAGTGATATCTGCAATATACTACCACAGTCCATTGGATCGGTGCTTTGTTAGGCTGATTTTTAGTCTGAGCTTATGTCTTTATGGCTCCTGATGAACCCTTGTTATGAGGAAGAAATGCGTTGAACAGAGTACACCTTGCCCAATGCAGTATATAGCTCAGCAGTAAGAGAGGCAAGACTCTTTCTAAGCAAAAGCTTGAATTTGGCTCTTGATTTTCAATGGATGTGCAGGGATTGTATACCAGATAAGGTGATACACTATCAGTAATCAGCCAGACTATGTCTCTGTATACATACACAGAGTTATTTGTAAGTCCCTACACTTGGAACATATAGATGCATCCAGCATTCCTCAAATATTCCATAAAGAGGGAGCAGCTGGATGGTGTGTTAAAGACATGACTCCCGGCTGGTTGGGAATATCTGAGTTAGAAGTTCACTTTAAACTCCATGATGGTTATCTGCTGAGTGGGCATAGCAAATGATGAATATTTTATGTAAAGGGATCAACAGCCCTAGTGCCTATATCTAGTCCTTTTTAGAGTTTGGTGTCCATCAATAGATATAGAGTGGTATGAAGGGGTGTGGGTGCTTCCATACCCTGTCTGTGTATTACTATACACTAGGATACCAGAACAGAGGAGTCACAGATATTCGGACTCAAATAAAGTATCCAAAATTAGGCTTCATCAATCCTGTGATGTTTTAGGTGCATTAGTATTGATTAAATTGATAGTTGATGTTCGCAACCTTTTTAGATGCCCATTTTTTATAAGATACTAGAGGGAGGACCCGGCTTCACACGGGTATATTACATTTTATGTTTGTATAGTGGCCCCATAAGAATTGTCCAATTTTTGCACTGGTGTATTTTGTATGTGCTTTGTGTGTATGTCCATAAGCGTCATGTGATTATGTGTATCTCATTTTGGATGTCAGTGAAAAACCTGTGATCAGTTGTTATGGATACCTGGAGTAAAGCTGTATCTAATCCTTCCCCGTGTAGTACTGTGTTTAGATGCAAGTATCCAATCCTTGTTGGTGTGGTACTGTGTGCAGATGCACATATCTAATCCTCCCCGTGTGGTATTGTGTGAAGAGGCGCGTATCTAATCCTCCAGTAAGTGAAACTGTGTGCAGACGCGCATATCTAATGACTCTGGCGTACGGTACCATGTGCAGATGCGCGTATCTAATACTCTGGCATGTGGTACTGTGTGCAGATGCACGTATCTAATCCTCCCCTGTGTGGTATTGTGTGAAAAGGCGCGTATCTAATCCTAAGGCATGTGGAACTGTGTGTAGACGTGGGTATCTAATCCTACGGCATGTGGTACTGTGCGCAGACGTGCGTATCTAATCCTACGGAATTTGGTACTGTGTGCAGATGCACTTATCTTATCCTCTGGCGTGTGGTACTGTGTGCAGACGCACGTATTTAATCCTCCCCCGTGTGGTACTGTGTGAAGAGGCGCGTATCTAATCCTACAGCGTGTGGAATTGTGTGAAGAGGCGCGTATCTAATCCTACGGCGTGTGGAACTGTGTGTAGACACGTGTATCTAATCCTACGGCATGTGGTACTGTGTGTAAACGTGCATATCTAATCCTACGGCATGTGGTACTGTGTGTAGACGCGTGTATCTAATCCTAAGGCATGTGGTACTGTGTGTAGACGCACATATCTAATCCTACAGCATGTGGTACTGTGTGCAGATGCGTGTATCTAATCCTATGGCGTGTACAACTGTGTGAAGACACGTGTATCTAATCCTCCCCTGTGTGGTATTGTGTGAAGAGGCGCGTATCTAATCCTACGGCGTGTGGAACTGTGTGTAGAGGCGTGTATCCAATCCCCCGGCATGTGGTACTGTGTGCAGATGCGCATATCTAATCCTATGGCATGTGAACTGTGTGTAGACGCGCGTATCTAATCCTCCCCCATGTGGTACTGTGTGTAAACACGCGTATCTAATCCTCCCCTGTGTGATACTGTGTGCTGAGACGCGTATCTAATTCTCTGGCTTGTGGTACTGTGTGCAGAGACACGTATCTAATCCTCCAAAGTGTGGTATTGTGTGAAGAGGCGCGTATCTAATCCTTTGGCGTGTGGAACTATGTGTAGACGCGCGTATCTAATCCTACTGCATATGGTACTGTCTGCAGACGCGTGTATCTAATCCTATGGCGTGTACAACTGTGTGCAGACGCGCGTATCTAATCCTCTGGAATGTGGAACTGTGTGTAGACACCTGTATCTAATCCTTCGGCATGTGGAACCGTGTGCAGACGCGTGTATCAAATCCTTCAGTGTGTGGAACTGTGTGCAGAAATGCGTATTTAATCCTCTGGTGTGTGAGACTGTGTGGAGACCCGTGTATCTAATCCTCTGGCGTGTGATACTGTGTGCTGATCTGTGTATCTAATCCTCTGGAGTGTGGAACTGTGTGTAGACGCCTGTATCTAATGCTTCGGCATGTGGAACCGTGTGCAGGCGCACGTATTTAATCCTATGGCATGTGGTACTGTGTGCAGAAGTGCGTATTTAATCCTCTGGTGTGTGGGACTGTGTGCAGACCCATGTATCTAATCCTATGGCGTGTACAACTATGTGAAGACACGTGTATCTAATCCTCCCCTGTATGGTATTGTGTGAAGAGGCACGTATCTAATCCTACGGCGTGTGGAACTGTGTGTAGACGCGCGTATCCAATCCCCCGGCATGTGGTACTGTGTGCAGATGCGCGTATCTAATCCTATGGCATGTAGTACTGTGTGTAGACGCGCGTATCTAATCCTCCCCCGTGTGGTACTGTGTGCAGACGTGCATATCTAATCCTTTGGCGTGTGGAGCTATGTGTATATGCGCGTATCTAATCCTACTGCATGTGGTACTGTGTGCAGACGCGTGTATCTAATCCTATGGCATGTACAACTGTGTGCAGATGCGCGTATCTAATCCTCTGGAATGTGGAACTGTGTGCAGACGCGCATATCTAATCCTCTGGAATGTGGAACTGTGTGCAGACGCGTGTATCTAATCCTATGGCGTGTACAAATGTGTGCAGACGCACGTATCTAATCCTCTGGAGTGTGGAACTGTGTGTAGATGCCTGTATCTAATCCTTTGGCATGTGAAACCGTGTGCAAATGCACGTATCAAATCCTTCAGTGTGTGGAACTGTGTGCAGAAATGCGTATTTAATCCTCTGGTGTGTGGGACTGTGTGCAGACCCGTGTATCTAATCCTCTGGCATGTGATACTGTGTGCTGATCTGTGTATCTAATCCTCTGATGCGTGTATCTCAGTTTGGATATCAGTGTTGGGTTGTGTATGTGGAGTTACCGTGTGTATTGCAGTTGGAATATGAGTGAAAGACTTGCAGGTTTGTATTGGCTAAGGGGGGGGGCACTGTATTTGGAATGCTGTATCTCAGCAACGGTACGTCCGAGCGAGTTGGAGTCTCGTCTTAAACCTTCCCGGATACCTGAAGTATCTCTGTATCAAATTTGGTGAAGATCGGTCGAGTCGTTTGGTTCGCATTAGAGTACAGACAGACAGACAGACAGACAAGAATTCATTTTTATAAGATAGGGAGACTAGCCTCTGCCCATGACTTCGTCTGCATGTTGTTGGAGTCGATGATCCACCTATATTCAGCAAATTGTTGCCATCGATGGTTTGCCTGCTCTGGCATTTTGGCAGCTCTTAAGTTGTCCTGCTGGTAAACTTGTTCCTCATGCTGTGCCCGTGATTGTTCACTCTGCCAGCTCGCTGAGACACCATATAATTAGCCTGTTGTTGGCGCTGATGATCCCTGTCAGGTTCTCTTGAGGAGAACTTTTCATAGCTGTCGTTCTTTTAAAATTTTGCAACAAATTAGATTTTATTTTCCCCGCCATGTTTAAAAGTAGCAAACTGCCAAATTGGATTAAAGGTGTTTTCCCATCCAGTGTGTCAGCACTCTGCCTGGAGCAGATCAGATAATATGCAAATGCATGTACAGAATGGAGTGAGAGTTCGCTGACTGTTGACATAGAGAGAAAACAGACCAGGCTGAGATAAGCTACTGCAAGAGCAGTGTTATATAGACATGAGTGAGTAGTACTCGATTGAATACTACGGTATTCCAAATACTTGTACTTGATCGAGTACCACTCGCTGTTCGAATGTAAAAGTTTGATGCAGAACCAACATTGATTGGCCGAATGCTATACAGTCAGCCAATCAACGCTGGTTCTTCTCCTACCTTTAGAAGTCTTCTCCGTGCAGCTTCCCTGCAGCGTCTTCCGGCTCTTCATTCACTCTGCCAGGCATCGGGCCTGGGCAGAGCCGACTTGTAGTGCTTGTAGTGTGAGCATGCGCAGTCGGCTCTGTCCAGGCCCGATGCCTGGCAGAGTGAATGAAGAGCCGGAAGAGCCGGAAGACGCCGCGGGGACGCTGCAAGGAGAAGACTGCACGGAGGATCCAGCCCGACCCTCACTCGTGGACTTGGTAAGTATAAAATTTGATCGAACGTTGCCTACCCCTGAAACGAGCATTTTCCCCCCATAGACTATAATAGGGTTTGATATTCGATTCGAGTAGTCTAATACTGAGGGGCTACTCGAAACGAATATCGAACCTCGGACATTTTACTGTTCGCTCATCTCTAGTGTTATATAGTATGTGAACATAAATTCATAGCAGTCATGAAGCCATGTCATTTACTGGGATAAAAAGTAGGCTATGTTTTATTTGAAGTTACAAACTATCTATTTGCCAAATTTCATCGATATCTGTTCAGCAGTTTTTGCGTGATTGAGTAACAAACATCCAAACACACAAACTTGAATTCAAGTTCTATTTTATACTTATCTTACTTGACCACTGACCATTCAGATGATTTGTTGCTGGTGTGTTGCTGTGCAGTGTAAGTCATCATCATCAGATCTGTAGTACTCCAACAAACCCAAGGCATTTGCTATTCAGATGACTATTGCGACCTCCTCATTGCTTACCAAGCACATAATTATGCGTAATATGGAGGCTGTGCTACAGGTCAGCCCTATTCATTTGGTGATATGACCAAGGAGCGAACCAGTTATTAATGAACCAGATTCAATCTGACCTTTGATTTGAACAAATCCAAACTTTTTGCAGTTTGGTTCGCACAAACTGACTAAAATGGTGGCCATATTGTAAAAGAAGGGAGAAAACAAAGTATAAGGATTAGGGGTCGTTCACATGGGGCTAGAAGGGGTGGATTTGGACCTCAAAATCCGCCCCCTCACAATAGAGGTCTATGTAGACCGCTAGTGTTCTTTTTGTGCTTAGCTGTGTGTTCCCGCTTAAAGAGGACCTTTCATGAGATCGGGCACAGGCAGTTTTATATACTGCTGGAAAGCTGACAGTGCGCTGAATTCAGCGCATTATCGGCTTTCCCGATCTGTGCCCGGTGTAAAGCGCTATCGGTCCCGGTAAAGTAGCGCTTTACAGTCAGAAGGACGTTTCTGACACTTAGCCAGGTACGTCCTTCTCCGCAGCAGCGCCTATTGCGCTGTACAGTGGAGCGGGGAGTAACTCCTCCCTCCCGCTCCTGATAATACTCATCTATGGACAAGCTGTGTGAGCAGAGGGAGGGGGCGTTCCTCCCCGCTCACACAGCACAGTGCGATAGGCGCTGCTGGGCAGGAGGGCGTCCCTGGCTAAGTGTCAGAAACGCCCTTCTGACACTAAAGCACTACGGTACCGGGACCGATAGCGCTTTACACCGGGCACAGATCGGGAAAGCCGACAGTGCGCTGAATTCAGCGCACTGTCAACTTTCCAGCAGTATATAAAACTGCATGTGCCCGATCTGATGAAAGGTCCTCTTTAAGCAAAAAAAGAAGCGAGCTGCCCTTTATTCACGCCGATTACGCAGCTGATCAAGCTGCGGCGTCCGCCGCGCGACAGCACCCTCCGAACTAGGTCCATTCATTTGGGCCTACTCCGGAGCGGGAATCTGCGACAGTCGCAACAGGCGCATTTTGGTCCTATTCTGACGTGGCTTCACACCCAAAATCAGGACCAAAATATGCCGTCACTAGCCCCGTGTGAACTAGCCCTTACAAGACCTTGAAGATGATGTGGATTTTTCCAATAATGAATGCACTCTATACTTCAGAGCCTCTACCATTTTGCAGCCCACATTTGCACCAGTTTTATTTTACTTATGTCTTTTTGTAGGTGATATCTCCAGGACTGGACACTGTATTTCCAATGTCGTCCCATCAACACACTATATAGTGGGATCACAATCTCTCGCTCTTCCTACTGGTTATACCTCTGAATTACACAGTCCCTTGTCGAGTCTGAGAGTCTGGATTGCAAAATACAAAACAGGTCTTATTCCCGTCTGATTTTGCGGCCCTGCTTCCGAGGCTTCCTATTCATTGAATGAAAGGGGAGGTGGCAGCCCAGCCAGTGCACGGGCAGCACACGGGAGTCATCCTTGTATCCCCCATGCATCACCCGTGTTGTTCATGCATGGCAGCCGCTTAGCACAAGGTCGTGTGCAACCTGCTCAAATGTGTGATCGATACATGTCAGAAAGTAACGGACGCTCTGTATGGATGGCTCTATATACTGCTGAGGTTTTATTCTTTTTAATAAAATAATAAAAGAAGATTTTTAGTTCTGGTTTCTTTTTATCTTTCATATGGAATGAAGTAACATAATGGTGATACTATGTCAGTGTACACACAGGCCGATACTTAATAAACCTTGTTGTGGAATTTGTCGCCATTCATGAGTAACAAAATAAAAACTCCATTTCTGTTCATGTATTCGCTGTTTTATTCTGAAACATATTCAACATTTAATACAAATACAGACTAAACTATTTTCCAATATGGGACAAACCCCAGGACAATAGCAGAGCGGCCATCTGCCCTTTGGGGCTTTTTGGATATAATACATGTAATTTCCCATTGCGGCTCCCAGCCATAGTATTGTATCGGATGGTCAGTGACTGGAGGAATCTCGGACAACCCTTGGTAAGACATGTTGTTCTATCCATCAACCACTTCCTGAATGTAATACAAAATGAGGCCAGAACTTTAGGAAGATTGTTCCCAGAAAAAGCTCATATTGAGGTCCTTCATCTTCTCTTGGTAGATTTTATCAAAGTACTCGCTCTGTGCGACAGTAAAATGATTCTTCCAGTCTCCAGATATTCCTGTAAGGAACAAAATATGCAGAAATACATTATTGTGAATTCTGAGAAAGTTTACAAGAGGTGTAATAGCCAAAGTCTACATGGCCTCTGATATAATAATCGGCTACTAAAAATTACACTGGGGAAGAGCAATTTCATTGTCTTAAATCGTCTTAAATCTGTGAATTGTTTTCAACTATCATTTGGCCTCTGGATCCAAAACTAATCACAGGTTCTGTCTATCACGTCAACTTTTTAAGCTACAGGACACCCTCAGAAGTCATACAAATTGTGCACAGAAAGGAAAATAAAGTAAAAACTTACCAGATATACTATTTACAAAGAGTCATTTTATTCATACAAATTCTATAATGGTTACTGAATGATAAAGTGTGTTCATACAAATAGTTGGTTTTTTATCGCAAGGTAATTACATATTAAGGTACAAATTTTCACTTATAGCTTTTTCTGGATTGTTTAATCTGTGGACATTCTCGCTTGATGCTCCAACAATAGTCACTAGGGTTGAGCGATTGGGATGGGAAAAAAATCAGATCCCGATCAGCAATAGGTTAAATTTCACAATCGCGGTTGGGTTCTGATCCCGTATAAAAAAGATCGGGAACGGAATTCCGATCCAGATTTCTCAACCCTAGTTACCTGCACAGAACCGCTGCTGCTCCCCAGAGCTCCGGGCCTTTGTTCTCTGTCCTCTCCTCTCTCATTCAGACACCGGCAAAGCGCCATGCGCGCCCTCGCCTCCCTAGGCTAGTGTCACTGATGCTGGCAGTAGTTAGGGATTGTTGTGGTTTAGGCGAATGTGGGTGGGTACACAGCGGGGAGACGTGAGTGATTCACTAAGTAGGCGGGGGCTCTTCCGGCGTCTGAATGAGAGAAGAGAGAAATGGACAGAGAACAATGGCCTGGAGCTCCGGGGAGCAGCGTACACACTGGGAGCGGCGGCGGCAGTGGTTCTGTGCAAGGGGGACTAAGTAGCCGGTGGATTTTCTTAATCACTACACAGCGTGGAGTCCAAACATTGAAGCCTTCAATTTTTGGACTCCACACTGTGTAGGGAATAGGATCGTTTTTAAAATCTGATTTTCGATCATTAAAAAATCCCATTGACTTGCATTAGTATCAGAATTGGAATCAGGATTGGGTTCGGATGGAAAATGATCGGAAATCGGATTTTAAAAACGATCCTGAAATCTCAAGATTGGCTCAACCCTAATAGTCAGCCATCATATGTAGGTATGAGCGAGTGTCCTTTGACTGCGAATGGTAAAACTGCCACCTATATATCAAAACGAATTGGGACTGTTTAAGCACTTACAACATGAACTAGAAGAGGTAGACATAAGGAGAAGTTTAATCTCAAACACTAAACCTTTCTAACCTTGAATCTAAACAAGAACTCAGACTCCATGTTGGAATGCGCTGCGCAATTTCAGAGCGACACACGTCTCACGACAGTATTTCAAGTATAAACGCCAAGTATAAACCTATGGCTGTTCTCCTGTGCCCATCGTAGAAGGTTTATGTCAGCCAATAGGAGAGCAATATCCATGATCCATGTTCGATTCCATGGAGAGTGGTCACATTCTCATAAGGTGTAGAGAAAAAAACTTGACGTGGTAATTGAAAACTAACTACAGTTTGGAAACCAGCATGACCATAAAAAAGCTCAAAAATCAAACTCAACAGAAATTGTTTTACAAATGATTCCCTAGTCATCTGATAGTGATGATATATAGAATTACCTTTACGCATGAAGGCGCCTTTCGATTGGTCCATTACATCAGAAGGCAGTTGACTCCAATTTGACATTGGGTTTTCCTTCATGGATTTGAAGGTTGAATGTTCAACAACCGAGTCAATCTGGGCGTCATCCAACTCCTGCCCCAAAAATTTACAGATTCTTATCACACCGCCACGGAGATCCTGAAAAATATGAGATGTATGTATATCTATATATAGTGTATATATAGAGTGTTAGCTGTATATTATCACAGAGAGGGCTTCTAAGACGTAACTTTTACTAAGACATTCAATAAAAAGTAAAGAAATAAAGCTCCTAGAGACATATATACAGATGTGTAATCCCTAAGAAGCCAGTCTAGAGCCAGAAGCTCCTGAGAATTTCTCTGATCATCTGCCGAGGGTCCGAACAGCACATGTGCAAAAAGACAACTAGATAACACCAAAATGGAAATAACAGTGAGTGCACTGTGCAAATTTTTCAACAAGGTGTGGATGGGAATCTCTAGAATCCCATCCACATTGCAGGGACTAAAGCTATATCTTGCACAGAATTTACTACAGAGACCCAACCCGCTCTCCATGCCGCCCTGTACTGCAGTATTATTACCTGGAGAAGCTCCTCATAGGTGATAAAGAAGAATCTTTCATCATCTTTCATTTGCATCCAGCCTTTTATATGGTCAAACCAAGACCCGTACAGAGCTGAAAGACAAAGGACCAGATTACTTAAAAACAGCAGTGTAGCTAGCGGGAGGGTAGAGGGGGTGACTTCACTGGGTCCACTGACACTGTGGAGCCCACCCTGGGGTGGCCATTATTGCTTTACTTTTAACTATATTGGGGTCTCCAACTCCCCAAAAACACCACTACACAGTGGACAAGATTGCTGCTCTCAATCTATTACTTGAATAGAAGTAGCCTGCATGTCTACTATATTAGCGTCCAGTACCTAGCAGATTCAGATTTCGGGTATAAGGCCGGTTGCAGACGACCATGCTGCAACCAGCCTGCTGTGAATTAAAAGCACAAGTGGCATATGGGGGACATGGGGATAGAAAACAATGGTATAAGAATGAACCAGCCTCCGGGATGGATAGCCAAAGGACAGCACTCACCCAAAGGATATTGTGGACAACTTTATGGGCACAACGTTTTGGGCTATTATAGCCCTTTTTCAAGTGCAAATCAATCCTGCCACAGTGGGTCACAGTGCTGTCCTTTGTCTATCCATCCCGAAGGCTGGTCCATTCTTATACCTGGTCTGACGTCCTCGTGACAGTTTCAAGCTGCTGTCCTCCCTCTCCACATTGTTTGTTATGCAAAATAGGTTGTTATTAGAGATGAGCGAACAGTAAAATGTTCAAGGTTTGATATTCGTTTTGAGTAGCCCCTCAATATTTGACTACTCAAATTGAATATTGAACCCTATTATACTCTATGGGGGGAAAATGCTCGTTTCAGGGGTAGGCAACGTTTGATCAAATTATACTTACCAAGTCCACAAGTGAGGGTCGGGCTGGATCCTCCGAGAAGTCTTCTCCGTGCAGCGTCCCCGAGGCGTCTTCCGGCTCTGAATTCACTCTGCCAGGCATCGGGCCTGGGCAGAGCCGACTGCGCATGCCTGCACTACAAGCGGACATGCGCAGTCGGCTCTGCCCAGGCCCGATGCCTGGCAGAGTGAATGAAGAGCCGGAAGACGCTGCGGGGACGCTGCACGGAGAAGACTTCTAAAGGTAGGAGAAGAACCAGCATTGATTGGCCGACTGTATAGCATTGGGCCAATCAATGCTGATACTGCATCGAACTTTTCCATTCGAATAGTGAGTGGTACTCGATCGAGTACGAGTATTTCGAATACCATAGTATTCGATCAAGTACCTACTCGATCGAGTACTACTCGCTCATCTCTAGTTGTTATGAGCCACACAACCAAACCAGGGGAGTAGTCACCTGTATACTCTACTTACGATTTTACACCCAGATATAATACACTAGGATCTGCTCAGTGCTGTGTTCTCTTATCATTATAGATAACAATGGGTCAGCGTGCTAGCTATGAAATACATGGATAGCACACTCACCATTGCCGCGGTCGTATGCAAGGGGCCTAACTCTGATCTAGTTGGTTAACTTCTTTGTGGCCTGGAATACAGAAGTTAAAAATCTTCCACTAAACTAACTAAATAATATTACATTATAATATTATTTGAAATGATATTCAATTTGGACCTTCACATAAAAAATTCCCCAAAAAATTATAATTAAAAAAAATGTACATTTTATTATTGGATATTCCATTAATGAAGTTTCTCACCCTTCCCCTCTATAAAGTCCTCTATGAAATTCTGGAAATTTTCTGTAGGTGTGAAGAGACTGAGAATCTTGGTAAAATGGAACAAAGATACAATGACGTCTCTTGGGTTTCGCATTGTGTAGATAATCTGAAAAAAAAAAAGTAGTGTCATACTTTTTTGGGGGTAACCAAAAAAAAGATCCCTTTAGAAACAAAGATTTTACAGATTAGCACATGTGAAATATTTTTTTTTGGCTATCAGAACAGCAGTTCTGACCCAAAAGCTTATGACTAGAGATGAGCGAATAGTACTACGGTATTCGAAATACTCGTACTCGATCGAGTACCACTCACTATTCGAATGGAAAAATTTGATGCAGAACCAGCATTGATTGACCGAATGCTATACAGTCGGGCAATCAATGCTGGTTCTTCTCCTACCTTTAGAAGTCTTCTCCGTGCAGCTTCCCCGCGGCGTCTTCCGGCTCTTCATTCACTCTGCCAGGCATCGGGCCTGGGCAGAGACGACTGCGCATGTCCTCTTGTAGTGCTTGTAGTGCGGGCATGCGCAGTCGGCTCTGCCCAGGACCAATGCCTGGCAGAGTGAATGAAGAGCCGGAAGATGCCGCGGGGACGCTGCAAGGAGAAAACTGCACGGAGGATCCAGCCCGACCCTCACTCGTGGACTTGGTAAGTATAATTTGATCGAACGTTGCCTACCCCTGAAACGAGCATTTTCCCCCCATAGACTATAATAGGGTTCGATATTCGATTCGAGTAGTTGAATATTGAGGGGCTACTAGAAACGAATATCGAACCTCGAACATTTTACTGTTCACTCATCTCTACTTATGACCCCAAAACACCCTTGCTCCTAAGAAGTCTAACTCTGTCAGTAAAACAATGTAAGCCACTATGGACAGTAAGAAGTTAAACTGCTATATTGAAAAACAGGCATTTATAATATTGGCAATGAAAAGGTTAAGTGTACATTGCATGTATTTCTGCAGCAGACTGGCTTATATAGGATATATAGTCACCATTAGGGTTGAGCGAAAAGATCAGAAAAGAGTGGATTCCGATTCCGATCTTTTCCCGCGGGATCAAAGTCGGAGGTTATTTCCCACAATACTTGGCTACTGGCCAATCATTGTTAGCTTTTTCCCACAATGATTGGCTATCAGCCAATAACCTTGATCCCACGGGAAAAGATCGGGAATGGAATCCGATCTTTTCCAATCTTTTTGCTCAACCCTAGTCACCATTACTCCTATCTATGATTTCTCTCACAGAATTGCTTATAATTAAATAAATCTGACTAAACTTTGTTCTACTTTGCCTACTCCTAGTTCAGATGGGTTTTTTTGGTCTGGAATTTGACGCGGAGGCCACCTCAGATTCCAGACCAAAAAAAACAGCTAGATGCACCTGCAGTGCACTGGAATCCAGTCGCAGCATTCCGCTCTGGATTAGGCACAAATGAATGGGACTAGTCGGGAGGAGGATGTCCATGGCTGAATGAGCTGTGGAATCCGCCTGAAGAAAGGGTATGACAAGCTCCTATTGATTTGAATGGGAGGTGTTTTTTTTAGCAGGATTTTGACACGGATTCCGGCCTAAGATTCTCCTTGCTGCAGTCAGTGATGTGCATTGCTGAAGAAAATGAAGCAATTTGGATAAATAACACATCCATCCTATACTTCCACCATCACTGAAGTGCATTGTGCTCCTACCCACTGTATCTCATATACTGTACATAACATCAGTACTGTAAAGTGTCCATCTCCCATCAACCATTGAAAGAGAGGCTGTCAGGTGATGCCGAACATCACAAACTTGGGTCTCCTCAGTATTTTCACTGTGTCATTCATTTTAGTTAGACAAAATACATATTGTTTGACTCCATTAAAAACTTAATTTGAAATATTACAAATGTCAGTAGAATATTTCTTAGCACAAGCTTCAGGGATCTGTTCTCACTAAGCAGAGGGTTATGTGTTACTTACTTTTGCTTTAGATTTGAAATAAGACTTCGCAAAAATGTGGTGCGGTAGGTGGGAAGTGATTATTCTTGGAGGGTCCAGTTTGTCGATGTGTTCTTCAGATGTAACTGTTTCATACCATGGAGATCTAATGTGGATTGGCACAGCACTGCTTTTTGTTACATCTCCCTTGTGCTTAATTAAATTTAAGATTTCAATCATCCAGTTAGTACCTAGAAGAAGTAAGAGATTACATCAAGACATTGTATACATGCAGGAATTTGGCTGAAATATATATTCCATCAAGATTTACATTTCTATATCTATAAATCTATAGGACTCTATATCTATAAAACATAGTGTAGAATACTCTTAGGGCTCCTAGGAACCTATCTATAATACATAGGGTAGAATATTCTTAGGTCTCCTAGGAACCTATCTATAAAACATAGTGTAGAATACTCTCAGAGCTCCTAGGAACCTATCTATAAAACATAGTGTAGAATACTCTCAGGGCTCCTAGGAACCTATCTATAAAACATAGTGTAGAATACTCTTAGGACTCCTAGGAACCTATCTATAAAACATAGTGTAGAATACTCTTAGAGCTCATAGGAACCTATCTATAATACATAGTGTAGAATACTCTTATGGCTCCTAGGAACCTATCTATAAAACATAGTGTAGAATACTCTTAGGACTCCTAGGAACCTATCTATAAAACATAGTGTAGAATACTCTTAGGGCTCCTAGGAACCTATCTATAATACATAGGGTAGAATACTCTTAGGTCTCCTAGGAACCTGTCTATAAAACATAGTGTAGAATACTCTCAGAGCTCCTAGGAACCTATCTATAAAACATAGTGTAGAATACTCTCAGGGCTCCTAGGAACCTATCTATAAAACATAGTGTAGGATACTCTTAGGACTCATAGGAACCTATCTATAAAACATAGTGTAGAATACTCTTAGGACTCCTAGGAACCTATCTATAAAACATAGTGTAGAATACTCTTAGGGCTCCTAGGAACCTATCTGTAAAACATAGTGTAGGATACTCTTAGGACTCATAGGAACCTATCTATAAAACATAGTGTAGAATACTCTTAGGACTCCTAAGAACCTATCTCTAAAACATAGTGCAGAATACTCTTAGGGCTCCTAGAAACCTATCTATAAAACATAGTGTAGAATACTCTTAGGGCTCCTAGGAACCTATCTATAAAACATAGTGTAGAATACTCTTAGGGCTCCTAGGAACCTATCTATAAAACATAGTGTAGGATACTCTTAGGACTCCTAGGAACCTATCTATAAAACATAGTGTAGAATACTCTTAGGACTCCTAAGAACCTATCTCTAAAACATAGTGTAGAATACTCTTAGGACTCCTAGGAACCTATCTATAAAACATAGTGTAGAATACTCTTAGGGCTCCTAGGAACCTATCTATAAAACATAGTGTAGAATACTCTTAGGACTACTAGGAACCTATCTATAAAACATAGTGTAGAATACTCTTAGGTCTCCTAGGAACCTATATATAAAACATAGTGTAGAATATTGTTGGCAAGTTGAGCCTTATGGCATTACGAGGAGGTGGAGAGAGCACTCAATGCTTCAAGGTGGCCCAAAAAAGACATCCTACAGCCCACAAGTGATTTGTGGACTGAAAACACAGTTTGCAACCATTTAATCCCTTAGATACCAATACTTATAGCAGTATCTGAGGTGTCTCTTTGTGTTTTGCTGTTCCCATTGACCCATCCACAATGCGAATACAGGTTGCTAATGAAATACCATGGTGTTACTGGTTAACTGAAGGCCTCCACATCACCGTCACAAGTATCTCTATAGAATAAGTTTTGCTTTCACTTTTATTTTATATACTACAACATTGTAGCAGCAATTGCACCACCTAGTTTACAAGTCTCAACAGAAAATAAGAATGTTGAAAAGTAAGAAAAAATTGCAATAAAAAACAAAATCAATGAAAATTTGCCCCAATTTTTCAGATTGTTATCTTTTTAAATAGCATATCAGTATAAAAATAGAACATCATTTTTGACATAAAATGAACAACAAATATACTGTTTTTTTAATCACATTGTCTCCCAAAAAATTTCTGACATATAACTAGGGTTGAGCTGATCTTGAGATTTCAGGATCGATTTTAAAATCCAATTTCCAATCATTTTCCAACCGATCCCGATCGTGAAATTTGCTCAATCGCCGATCGGGATCCGATCTTTCCCAATCACTCAACCCTAATTGTATATTATGTATACAGTAGGGTTGAGCCGATCTTGACATTTCAAAATCCAATTTTTAATAATTTCCAGCCAATCCTGATCGTGAAATTTGCTCGATTGCCGATTCGGATCCAATCTTTCCCCATCCGGATTGCTCAACCCAACATATAACCCGAAATACATATTATCCATAGAAACAACAGACATTTCCACAAAGGAGCCCTCACAAAGCTCTGATGATTTACAATCTGGCAATGACAAAAGCTAAATCGGCTAGCACAAGGTCAGAATTTGATCCAGTGCATGGGACATTTTGGGCCTAGGTGAGCATTGGGAGAAGTGATGTGGAAGCAAGAACCCAATCGATTCTGGTAGAGTGTTTGTGGGCAGTGGAAAAATATGTGTAGCCCCTCGTCTTTCCATTAAATTCATGCCATCAGTCTGCCAAAGCAAGGAATTAGATGGCATGGTAGCGCTCACCCTTGGATTTGGCCGACACATTATCTGCCATGGGGGGAGGACCGATCAAGTATTATGTTATAGCAGAAATTAAAGCGCCCCCCCCCCCCCCCCCCCACACACACACACCATATTACTCCAGGAACAGATAGTAGTCCTAAAACCTGAAACAGATCTAGGAAAAAGCCGACCTGGTAATTATTGGGTGCCTACAAATTAACCAAACCAATCTTAAGATCCCTTAATCTACATATCACGTTGATTCACCAACCCTGATGCGAAGGAGCCTTAGCACATTCAGAGGCTGCTTTTGTTTAGTTTGCCACATACGACTAGGTATTTGGGGAAGGGGATCCAGACCCTCTAGGTCTTCAACCACAATTCCTTCCTGCTTGAGGACATCCAAGCTTTCTTTCAAGGAGTGGATGACATAGTCTTTACCATGAATAGAGCAAGGGATATGAAAAGGAAATCCACAGCAATATCAAATTTGAAATTTATGGAGATCTAGAGTGACATGACACATAGTTCTGTGTCTATTCAAAGTGGTTGGAGCTAAGTCACCAAAAAGTTCAATTCCAGATTATTCAGCTTGACTTCTCTAGGGATATTAGGGTTTTTCGGGGAAACACATTATTTATCTGACATCTGTAATGGCTTTGGATAGCTCAGTGGAAAACAGATGTTTAAGTTTTCCAAAAAGAATCTTAGAGTCCATGTTAAGTTCTCCGGTGTCTGGTGAAGGTTCTTGCTTAGAGGCGGCTAATGATGTGGAGATCCACCTTCAGCCATACTGGATTAACATGGAGTCCTGAATAGTTCTGGTAGGGTATGCCAGGAGATTCAGTCATCTCTGCCTTTCCTCCTTTTTCACTTTTGTGAGTCGACATGGCCCATGAGAAGGGAGAAAACAACAGCAAAAGCGACCCTATGAGTTAGCTGTAGTGGGTATACTTGCAGTGATGGTTTGAGGGCTAGGCAGAGATTACAGCTCATTGGAGTAATATAAGGAGTAGAACACGTAGCAAAGGACCAGCAGCAGTAGTGGTGTATACTGTAGCTAGGAGGGCTCTGGTTAGAAGCCCCCCTCCCCAAGAATGCAGCCACTCTAGGAGGGACGCTACACTGTGGGTGAAATGAGACCGGCAGGTGGTATCTGTGCATCCTGTTGGCTCTGATTTGGGCAATCCGGAAAATTAAGAGTCCTTTACAGGGGTGAGAGAGTGGTCTCTAGGGACTATACAAGAACCACTATTGTCTGTGTGTCTATATATTAAGTCTAGTTTAGTCACTTTATTAGAAACCAGACTCTAAACTAAGCATTGCAAGAGAGACTCTGTCTGTACACCTGTACTCAATGCAGCATGTTGAGATGAAGCATTTACCAAATTGAAATAGTCACTTCAAATGGCTTTATCTCCGGTTTAATAAGGCAAATCAGAATGGTTCTGGTATCACAAGGATTCTAAGCTTCCACATACTGCCAGATTCAAGTTATGTCTATCTAACAAAGAATTAGATATATCTTTCATATCTGGTACTTAGGTCTTAGAGAACCTCAACTTTCACGTGATACCCGAGACAATTTTTTGAGTGGTATAAAACCGTAGATACAGCCATTTGTAGCGACCGTCCCCCTTCCCGTAAACGTTTCAGCTGTGCATATTCTCAATACAAATGTGTACTCTAGTAACAGCTCAGAGGGTTGCTTAGGAGAATATTACAGTCTGATTTCTATTAAAAAGGAAGATAGGTTAACATTACAAAAATGGTCACCAAACACCCCCAACACGATAGTAAAAATTAAATAAACAAAATGCAACACTGCATACAAGTTCCATCTCAGGGCTCGTTCACATCTGCGGCCCGGTCTCCGTACATAGGTTTCCGTTTCCTGCCTAAAACACAGGCAGGATACGGAAACCTGCAGGAGACTTTCTCACCCATTCATTTGAATGGGTGAGAAAGCTGTCCGGCCGTGCGCGGCGGTGAGCGTTTTGCGCTCTCCGCCGCAAAACCGGGTTTTATAATCCGGACACAGAGTCGGACATGCAGTACTCTGTGTCCGGACAAAAAAATCCGGTTTCGCGGCGGAGAGCGCAAAACGCTCACCGCCGCGCACGGCCGGACCCGGTCTATGGTTTCCGTCTTCTGGCATGCAGAAGACGGAAACCATAGAACGGAGACCCCAGACGCAGGTGTGAACCCAGCGTCAGTCTCATTTGTGTGACTTACATTGATCTATTCTGTTAAAGTCCCATGTATCTAAGATTCCATCAGGTTTAGTTTTTCAATAGTCATGTGGGTGGTGACCAAACTAGTGACAATCAATAGATATTATGTTGTAATTCAACACATTGCTCTTAGGTCACAAGACCAAAGTTTCCATGAACCATAAGCGAATATATTCTACTTACCTGACTTGGGATAGGTTACATTGTAAATGTCGTCATCAAATACTTCAAATTCATTTTCGGCATGGTTGATAGACTCTTCCGTGTGCACATCTTTGGCAAATCTGACTTCTTTGTAATAAAAATGGTCAAAAGACATTTTATCTGAAATAGAACAAATCCAAGTTCAATATCATGACAAATGTCCTTAACCACTTCTGTACCGGTCCTAGTTCTGGTCCAGCACCAGGCACATTTTTGGGTTTTTTGTATGTGCAGTGTTAAGGGCTGTAACATTTTTATCATTTGTGTTATTCAACTAATTTCTACGTCTTTTTTTCGGCGACACATAGGACTTTATTTTTATGTTTCTGCAAAAGTATAAAATAAAGAGGAGGGAAATCCTGTCTGTTTTTCACTTTCTTTGTTTTTATTTAATAGCACAAAGTGCTACTAGAAAACTTTAAAACTTATTTATTTCAAGATGATGATGATGACATTGACCAATGACAATGACGCTGGTGAAGAACACCAACCATATCTAGGAAGAATATGCAAATATGTTTCTCAAGATCTAAACAGGGAAACAGTGCCTCTGTATGCTGCCCTCTATGGGGAGCTCCCATGAACATCATGCCCGACTTTCCAACAAGCCTTTATTGCAATGATGCGGGATTTTGTTAAGTCAGTATCATCCCAACTGTGGACAGTGCTGTTTAGATCTGATTGGATCTCATCAGCACAGCCTAGGGAGAAGTGACTTGGCAGAGATGAGAGACTCTAGACCAGATTATGGGGATATTGTCGCTCCTTAGGAAGAGACCCCACACAACTACAAGGTGGTCTCTCCCTAAGGAGTGATGACATCCCCATAATCTGGTCTCGAAATCTCTCACCTCTGCCAAGTCAGTTCTCCCTAGGCTGTGCTGATGAGATCCAATCAGATCTAAACAGCGCTGTCCACAGCTGGGATACTGACTTGGTAGAATACTGCATCATTGCAGCAAAGGCTTTCAGGAAAGTCGGGCATGATATTCAAGGGAGCTTCCAATAGAAGGCAACATACAGAGGCACTGTTTCCTTATTTGCATATTGGGACACATATTTGCATATTCTTCCCATGATCCCCCACAGTGGAGCAAAAATGACTTTATAAGACTCCACACACCTACAAGGTGGTCTCTCTCCGTAAGGAGTGACAATATCCCCACAACCATATGTAGTCATACCTAGAGTGCACCCTCAGTCCATCAGATAACTCTGAGCCATGGGACAATGCACAGCATACATTACAGTCAGTCTTACATGTCAGGATCATTTAAGGATAGAGCTGATTCTGCTCAGTAAGATATTGAGGCAAATTCCACAACATTCTGCTGTCATATTGGATTTCTTTCCGAGTATCTTATCTCCTATTACCTATGACCCTAGTAATCATATCAACTAAGAATTATTGCTGTATTACACATGATGATACATATGCCAGGCAATTAACGTCGATGACCGGCTGAGATCCAGCGATCTAATACAGCCTTAAAGGTCCATGACTTATAATAGCACAGTAACGTCAGCTTATAGCTGTGAGTGGTGGCTTTACATCACGTGGTGCGGGGTCGCTCCAGTTACTTTTGAAACAATGAACTAAAATAACCCTGGACCGCAGGATGTAAAGCAGCAGAAAGATTTGACCAAGCCTACATCCTCACAAATCTGGGCTTAGTTCTCCAAGTTGTTTGCAAAAACTTGTCTGCTGAGTTCCTTTAATAACTGTCTGCAAGTGTACCTGGAGGAATTGGTGTGGGTTTGATCAGGACTTTAGATCTTTTTGAAGTTCTTCTATAGTCTTGTAGTTATGCTATGAGCTTAGTTCTGCTATGGGATTTATCTTAGGGACTTGGTTCTGGCACCATGGTCATGTAGGAAGGATGGTTCTGGTTCTTTGTTACAGTAAAAAATGACAATTAAACAGAAAAAAATTGAGACTTTGGGCCATAAGTAACCATAAGCAAATGGACATGAGGTCAGATATGTGGCAGACGCTTATATATGGTTACATGGTAATGCGGTGCTACACTGCAGCTCCTTCAGTATATAAGATCCTGCACAATGACTACATAGAGTAAGGGGATAACATCCATACTTAGGGAGAGACCACCTTTTCAGGTGTGTGGAGACTTATACAGCCATAGTTGCTCCACTGCAAGGGAACATGGGAAGAATATGCAAATCTGTCTCCCAAGATGTAAACAGGGAGACAGTGCCTCTGTTATGCTGCCCTCTATGGGAAGCATCCTGAACATCATGCCCGACTTTCCCAGAAGTCTTTACTGCATAATGCGGGGTTATAACTAGAGATGAGCGAGTACTACTCGATCGAGTAGGTATTCGATCGAATACTACGGTATTTGAAATACTCGTACTCGATCGAGTACCACTCGCTGTTTGAATGGAAAAGTTTGATGCAGCACCAGCATTGATTGGCCGAATGCTATACAGTCGGCCAATCAACGCTGGTTCTTCTCCTACCTTTAGAAGTCTTCTCCGTGCAGCTTCCCCACGGCGTCTTACGGCTCTTCATTCACTCTGCCAGGCTTGTAGTGCGGACATGCGCAGTCGGCTCCGCCCAGGCCCGATGCCTGGCAGAGTGAATTCAGAGCCAGAAGATGCCGCGGGGACGCTGCACAGAGAAGACTTCTCAGAGGATCCAGCCCGACCCTCACTCGTGGACTTGGTAAGTATAATTTGATCGAACGTTGCCTACCCCTGAAACGAGCATTTTCCCCCCATAGACTATAATAGGGTTCGATATTCGATTCAAGTAGTCGATTATTGAGTGGCTACTTGAAACGAATATCGAACCTCGAACATTTTACTGTTCGCTCATCTCTAGTTATAACCAAATCAATTTCTCAGCTACCAACCAGACAGAAACGGCGCCGTCCATAGCTGAGAAATTGATTTGGTTATAACCCCGCATTATGCAGTAAAGGCTTCTGGAAAAGTCGGGCATGATGTTCAGGGTGCTTCCCATAGAGGGCGGCATAACAGAGGCACTGTCTCCCTGTTTACATCTTGGGAGACAGATTTGCATATTCTTCCTACATAGGGTGAATATAGGAAATTACTAGTAGATAAGATCTCACAGTGAAGAGTGACTACATGTTATATAGGTTTATTGATTTACATATTATAACATATAAATACAATATTACAATAATTCCTATAAAAATAAATATTCAGTGTCCACCTGTTACATCTCAGTATAAGCGTACAATGTTATATCACATTACATAGGAAAGACAGAAAAGAAACCAAATACCTTCCAGTCCAGACTCACTTTCGGATCCCGGATACTAGAAATGCCGCTCACTTACTGTCAAAGGTTTCTTTTATCCTTCAGCCTTGTGACCTTAGGCACATTATGTGATGTCATTCTGTTAATATATAACTAATAGATTATAGTAAGTATTAGGACTCCACATTATTCTCAGACTATTGGTTGTATTAATCGGTTGAGAAACTTTGGATCATTATGAAACAAATTATCACCTATGAACCATCCTAACAAATGACTTGCAATTGCCAGAGGTCAATTCAGTTCAATTCTTCAAATATCTGCCAGCTCCATTTATTGTGTTACAGAATCGGGATCAATCGGGTTCACAAGACACACACAAAGTGCTGCTAAAGTTAACAATTTAATGCCAATAGGGTTCAGTATTATAAATATTAAAAGTGACAAACAAGAGGACAAACAAGCATGACAGTTTTAAGAGATAAAAGGAGAAAAACGGAATAAATCAGATAACCTTGAGCCCATTTGATTCTGTGCATCTTGAAGGATCTCTAATAGACTTAGCACAATCTTGGAAGTCCTTGCTTTAAAATGTGACAAAAGTTCCAAGGTATTCACAGTGCTTAGTAAGGTGAAGCTCCTGACTTGTGCTTAGCCAGATCTCCTGCCAGGGTGCCCCCTCCTCCTACTCCCCGAGATGGGAGATAAGCTAATTCATTAGCACATGAGAAAGTTGCAGCATGAATTGTTTTATTCCACCTTGGAAAGCTGGATCCCTGATGACCAATAAGGTTAACTCAGTTCATGAGTGACCCGGGCAGTGACAGAGTGATTAAGCCATAAACCTGGTCTGCTCACAGATGTTTACAATTTCCATAATTTTAAATGGGATGTTATGTTGTGTCCTTTAGTGTCCGATGTCCGAAATTGTAAATGGATGCAGCTAGTGTCTAATGCTAAGCTATGGACACTAGCTGTCGGACAACTACACTGGTGTGAACCCTGCCTTACGTATATTTTTGTGTCTGTATCCTTATACAGTAAAAACCTCCCTTCATTCTTACATGGTTGCTTACCATTCTGTGGAAGTTTTTTTTATCGTAACTGAACTCTGCATTTCACTTCTGTATTATTGGCAGTGGCGTAACTAGGAATGGCAGGGCCCCGTGGCGAACATTTGACATGCCCCCCCCTCCCTTCCCCGACCGACACCAATGCTGAAGACCTCGACCGACCCCCTCCTACGCATTCTATTATCCCCATAGTGGCCCCTGCACACAGTATTATCCCCCATAGTGACCCCTGCACACAGTATTATCCCCCATAGTGACCCCTGCACACAGTATTATCCCCCATAGTGGCCCCTGCACACAGTATTATGTCCCATAGTGGCCCCTGCACACAGTATTATCCCCCTTAGTGGCCCCTGCACACAGTATTATCCCCATAGTGGCCCCTGCACACAGTATTATCCCCATAGTGGCCCCTGCACACAGTATTATACCCCATAGTGGCCCCTGCACACAATATTATACCCCAATAGTGGCCCCTGCACACAGTATTATGTCCCACTGTGGACACCCATAAACAATTATTATACTCTGGGGTCTTTTCAGACCCCAGAGTATAATAATCAGAGACCCGGGGGAATAAAAACAAAAAAAACTACTGTTTCTTACCTCCCCCCCCCCATGTTAAATTGTAGGTAAAATCAATTTTTGTTACTGATCACATCTTTGCTCAAATTTTTTGGCACAGATCTATTTTTTTTAATCTAATGGTATTTGGAATTAGTTGCTAGATAGATAAGTAAATAGATAGATAGGTAGATAGATATGGGATAGATAGGAGATAGATAGATAGATATGAGATAGATAGATAGATAGATAGATAGATAGATAGATAGATAGATAGATAGATAGATAGATATGAGATAGATAGATAGATAGATAGATAGATATGAGATAGATAGATAGATAGATAGATAGATAGATAGATAGATAGATAGAAGATAGATAGATAGATAGATAGATAGATAGATAGATAGATAGATAGCTAAATAGATAGCTAGATAGATAGGAGATAGATAGATAGATAGATAAATAGATAGATAGATAGATAGATAGATAGATAGATAGATAGATAAATAGATAGATAAGACGCTCCAGAACAATTGCTGAGGCAACTCCTGGCAGTGCAGAACCAATGTGGACCCCGCCCCCTGAAAACTATAAGGCTGGGTTCACACAGGGTTTTTTGGTCCGGATTTTGATGCAGAATCCTCATCAAAATCCGACTCAGAAAACCGCTTCCCATTGAAATCAACAGGTTCCTTTTTCCGCGAGTATCTTGTTCCTGTTCGAGGAAGAAAAGAAGTGACATGCCCTTTCTTGAGGCGGATTCCACAACTGATTCACCCGCGATCATCCGCCTCGCGGACTAGACCCATTGATTTGGGCCTAATTTGGAGCGGAATGCCATGACTCAGTCGCGGCTAGCTGTTTTTTGGACCGGATTCTGAGGTGGCCTCCGCTTCAAAACCGGTCCAAACAACTCTGTCTGAACCCAGCATAAGCCTCAGCTTTCTTACTTCGTGTGCAGGTCAGGAATCCAAATTGAGACTGAAGGCGTCACAGAAATTGTCTTTTTCAATGTCTTTGTCTCTGATTATTTTATGGTAACCCAAAAAAATGTATATGTCCAGCAACTTATAGAATAAAATGTCACCTCATCATATGACATGCCCCAGAGGTGGACCCCAGAAAATGCAGTAGAGCTGAAAATATTCTGGGGTCTTGTTCTACATAAGGACATAGTGAAGAAACCCTAAAGGCAGCATTAGGGTTGGTTCACATTCGCGTTGGTATTCCATCCGGAGGAGTCCTCATGGGGACCCCCACAAACGGAATACCAAATGCATTTGCAAGTGCTGTGCAGTGAAAGCCCACAGATCCCCATAGACTATAATGGGGTCCGTGTGCTTGCCGCCAGATCTCCGCACAGAACATGTGGACAGGAAAGTAGTTCACATTCTATTTTCCTGTCCACGTGATTCGTGCGGGTAGCGCACGGCAAGCACACGGGCCCCATTATAAATTTGCATTCCATTTTCACTGCCCAATTCTGTGTAACACATGAAAGGTCAAAGTGCTCATGTATTACACTGACACCATGTTGCATCTGTTAGGATCACATCCTCCATCTTATATTCTGTCAGCCATCTTGTAAGCTTTTTCTCATATAAGCTTTATAAGAATGTCTGTTTAGAGTCTAAGAGACCCCTTTAGGGGATAAGGCGTGTGGAATGTTAATGGATGGGTTATAAATCCTTATCAGTTTGTAGTAAGGATCGCATCTTTGAAGGTGTGTAGAAACCAGTTCTGTAACCTGTTGGTCATTAGGCCAAAACCAGTATGGTCAGACAACATGTGATCATTATCTCTCTTGCTGCGATGTATACATCTAGAATTAGTGTAAGATGTTGGTTTACACATAAACATCTTAGATTCTTCTTGATGTCATGAGAAAGGTCATCCCAGTTTGGAAAATAATAATGAGATGCAAACCTTATCCAATAGTCATGTGCCACAGCTTATGTTCAACCAATCATGTCAGTAGAATAGTCCAACCTGCTTTTGTCTGTATTGTATTTAAACTACCTTTTTGCACCATTAAAATCAGAACTCACTTAATACACTACACTGTGTGCGCGTATCCGTGACTTCTCCAAGCTTGCATATTTAAATTAGACCTACTTCAGCATACGTAAGGGGTCTTTGCCCTAACACATCCTCAAGTGTCCTTGATAAATTGCTTGGGAGGTCGAATTTACAAAATAAGTTCATGTGGAATTTGACGCCATTTATGAATAATAGAAAATAAAAACTCCATTTTTGTTCATGTATCAGCTGTTTTATTCGGAAAAATATTCAACAGACTAAACCATTTTCTAATATGGGACAAACACCAGGACAATAGCAGAGCGGCCATCGGCCCTTTGGGACTTTTTGGATATAGTACATGTAATTTCCCAGCCATAGTATTGTATTGGATGGTCAGTGACTGGAGGAATCTCTGACAACCCTTGGTAAGACATGTTGTTCTATCCATCAACCACTTCCTGAATGTAATACAAAATGAGGTCAGAACTTTAGGAAGATTGTTCCCAGAAAAAGCTCATATTGAGGTCCTTCATCTTCTCTTGGTAGATTTTATCAAAGTACTCGCTCTGTGCGACAGTAAAATGATTCTTCCAGTCTCCAGATATTCCTGTAAGGAACAAAATATGGAAAAATACATTATTGTGAATTCTATGTCTAGTTGTCTAGAGGGGGGGAGGGGAAGACCATCAAAGTACAATAATAATAATAATAGACATCAGGAGACAATTGTCATCTCAGGAGGTTCTTATACAATCGGCTTCTGCAACAGGTTCTGTGAATATGGAGCCTTGTTTCCGATCCATCACAAACTGTAACCTTCTCTACGTTATCATGTCTTAGATAAACAGAATTACCTTTACGCATGAAGGCTCCTTTCGATAGGTCCATTATTTCAGAGGGTATTTGACTCCAATTTGACATTGGGTTTTCCTTCATGGATTTGAAGGTTGAATGTTTAACAACTAAATCAATCTGGGCGTCATCCAACTCCTGCCCCAAAAATTTACAGATTCTTATCACACCACCGCGGAGATCCTAAAAAAAAAAAAAAAATTATACATATTGTATAACTCACATCCCAGTACTAGCTCGTGAGACAAGTAATGAGACAACTTTTCTCCTCATCAGTCAGATACAACATGGCACCTTGTAGAGATCTTAATTTTTGGGCAATTGTAATACTAACCAGCGAACCCACTTCTGAATGGTGGATGTATGAGCAGAAGGTCCTCAGTAGGGTTGAGCGATCGTGTTCGGAAAAGATCGGATTCCGAACGGCGATAGAGAAAATTTCACGATCGCGATCGGAATTCTGAACACGATCTTTTTAAGTGGGATCGAGATCGGTGATTATTTCCCACAATGCTTTGCTACTGGCCAAGCATTGTGGGAAAAGCTAACAATATTAGCCTTCACTCTGAGTATATGCTCCGCTTATTCTGAGTGGAGTGTATACTCAGTGTGAAGGCTCCGCTGCGGTTCCATAAGAATGAATGGAAGCAGCCGGCACACAGCCTTAACCCCCTGCGGGCCAGCTGCGTCCTTTAATTCTAATCAGAGACTAGCTAACATCTCTAGTAGCTACTTACCTGCAAAGATGGCTGGTCCAGTGCCCGGTGTTCTTGTTCTTCTTCGCCTCGCTGCCCCCGACTCCCAGGTTAGTGTTAAAGAGCTAGGAAGAAGGCGAGTCTTGTGGCTTAGGAGAGTGTGGGAGAGACATGACATCTCCCCTCCCAGTACCCTCCCACACTCTCCTAACCTGGGAGGCAGGGGTCAGCGAGGCGAAGAAGAACGAGAACACCGGGCACTGGACCAGCCATTTCTGCAGGTAAGTGGATAAAAAAAAATCACTACACAGCGTGGATTCTAATGATTAAAGCGTTCCATTGTTAGATTCCATGATGTGCAGTGAATAGGATTGTTTTTAAAATCCGATCTCCGATTAGTAAAAAAAATCCCATTGACTTGCATTGGGATCGGAATTGGGATCGAGATCGGGTTCGAATGAAAAATGATTGGAAATCGGATTTCAAAATCGATCCTGAAAAGTCAAGATCGGCTCAACCCTAGTCCTAAGTGTTTTGCAGCCTACATCCTTATGTTGTATCTTTCATTGGTAAGCATTTGTTACCTGCTAATATCATGATTTAAAATATTCATGTGAATTGGGCATGTGGAGTTAAGTATATACAACTGCTGACATATATACTTCTATCTCATCCAGCAGCAATAGGAACCATGAAGACTTCCTTGGTCTGCTACATGAGTAAGTGATGGGCATGTAGGTTGATGTGGATCTGTTACTGGTCAATATTAGCGATGAGTGAGTAGTATTCGATCGAGTAGGTATTCGATCGAATACTACGGTATTCGAAATACTCGTACTCGATCCAGTACCACTCACTATTCGAATGGAAAAGTTTGATGCACAACCAGCATTGATTGGCCGAATGCTCTACAGTCGGCCAATCAACGCTGGTTCTTCTCCTACCTTTAGAAGTCTTCTCTGTGCAGCTTCCCCGCGGCATCTTCCGGCTCTGAATTCACTCTGCCAGGCATCGGGCGCTTGTAGTGCGGGCATGCGCAGTCGGCTCTGCCCAGGCCCGATGCCTGGCAGAGTGAATTCAGAGCTGGAAGATGCCGCGGGGATGCTACACGGAGAAGACTTCTCGGAGGATCCAGCCGACCCTCACTCGTGGACTTGGTAAGTATAATTTGATTGAATGTTGCCTACCCCTGAAACGAGCATTTTCCCCCCATAGATTATAATAGGGTTCGATATTCGATTTGAGTAGTCGAATATTGAGGGGCTACTCGAAACGAATATTGAACCTCGAACATTTTACTGTTCGCTCATCTCTAGTCAATATACCTTCAGGATCCCATCAAAGCATTGAGGTGGCAGTAACTTAACCAAAAATTGGAGATAGGTAGGTAACTATCAGGGACGTATTTAAAATTTCACTTTTATTGATATGTATTAAAAGTATTACTTAGTACAAGACAACATAACAAAAATGTGGTATAAAATACCCCAAAATTCACAAAGGTAATGATTATGTGCAACCACCTAGCCTGTGGGGGAGTGGGACACAGCGTCCTCCACAATCGTTTATTTACCCCACTAGTGTTACACTTCTTATCTTTGTTGTGGATAATGGGTTAAAGAGCAAGGCTGGAAAAACGTGTGCTATAGCCGCCTATGTTATCTATAGAGTACTGGCTGGCAAATAACTCCACTGCTATAGATTTTTCCTTCCCATAAGCTGGAGCTACAGTTAATAATTCATTTTGTTAAAACACTGAAGCTCTCTGCTGTGCAATAAAGTGCCTACAAAAGAAAGAAATGGAGAAATGGGAGAGGGAATCAGTGGAGTCATCTATTAGACTGATGAAACTTTTGCTGGAGGAAGAAAAATTAGTACTGACTAAGACTAGCCAAGAACTGAATGAACAGATTGAACTAACAAAAATTTTTTCTGCAAACGCAGATTTTGAACGAAGGGAAGTTACCCTGCAGCAGACAGTGGAGCGCTTCATGGTTTACATGAAGGAGCGCAAGCATTTCCAATATAAGCGTGACCTGGAGGACTTCAGGGGGGGAAAGATCTTTGATTTCTCTAATAAAAATAGATTTAGGAAAGAGATAGATACCGAGGCGTCTAGTTCGGAATATGAGGGATCAGACAGTGATGCCCCTAGGTCTAGAAATCGAAAGGATAGAGAAAGGGACGTTCATCAGAATAAAGATGACCCTCAGAGATTTCAGAGCCCCCAGATGATTCCCCGTAGGGGTAGGAGTAGAGGCAGAGGGGCTGGTAATGCTAGGGGGGGGGGGGGGGGTTTATCAACGGGCCCTCCAATATCAGACTACCTCACGAGAACCAGGAAGTAGATAGAAGAGTGAATCAGATTGATAAGGATACGATGCAAATTATAAATCTCTCATCACGTACACTCACTTTTGAGGAGGAAAGGGTTTTAAAATATGGTTTATCTTTTGTGCCTACACCCCACTTCGATCTTTTTTCTTGGGTTAAGGACCTAAATTTGTTCTGTAGGAAACTTAAGTGGAAGAAATTTTTCTGTTTGGCTGATAAAAGAACCTGTGATACCTTGGGGGTTACTGCAGAGGATCTCCCCTCGATTAGGTTATTGGGGGGCCTCTAGGAAGAAGCGAACAGAGAAATTGGTGAGGGACCATTCACTGAACTACATGTACCCTCACATAGGTTTCCTCCACTATCGGATGATACAGTGATAGATACGTTCTTGACAGTGACTGTAAACCAACTGTCCAAAATTGCAGGTGAAGTGGGGAGGCAACATTTGGATCGATCTAATCTGTCCAGGGAGGAATTAAAGATCTTACAGACGCTTGAAAAAGATTGTAATGTTTGAAAAAAAGAGGTCACAACTCACCATATAACGTGGAAGTCTTCGAAGTGTGAGATCTCCGCTTTGGGACTTGCAAAGCTGCTGTGTAACGAAGTAGGAAAAAGGAATGGATTTCTCCAACACCCGGCTTCCGTAAAATATAAGACTTTATTCCATATCAAAGGTTAAAAAGGTTATATAAACCATGGTGAAAAAAAAAGAAGAAAAAAAGAAACATAGTGCAACAATAAAAACGCAACAAACTAACGCGTTTCAGGATACACAGATCCCTTAATCATAGCATTGCTGGTGGAGAAGTATGCTCTCCACCATCAAAGCTATGATTAAGGGATCTGTGTATCCTGAAACGCGTTAGTTTGTTGCGTTTTTATTGTTGCACTATGTTTCTTTTTTTCTTCTTTTTTTTCACCATGGTTTATATAACCTTTTTAACCTTTGATATGGAATAAAGTCTTATATTTTACGGAAGCCGGGTGTTGGAGAAATCCATTCCTTTTTCCTGCTTGAAAAAGATGACTCAGTGGTGCTGAAACCCTCTGATAAGGGGGGCAATTTGGTCCTAATGGACCGTGAGGGCTACGTTAGGATGTGTCGTAACATTCTGGATGACAAAAGTTGTTATGAAGTCCTTCCAGAAGACCCGACAAACAGTTATCTGGCAGAATTGAAAATACTGTTAACTAGGGCAAAAGAGGAAAATCTCATCAGTAATAGTGAGCTCAATTTCCTGTTACCAAGGCATCCTGTAAGACCGACGTTTTATGCACTCCCAAAAGTGCACAAAGGTCTAGTACCTTTAAAAGGCCGACCCATAGTGGCAGGAATTAATAGCGTCACTCAGAATATTTCGTATTACATTGATGAGATTCTCAGACCCTTTGTTTTAGCCTTGCCCTCATACGTACAAGACACCACTGATGTTTTGCGTAGATTGGAAGATCTGGTGTTGCCACCTGAGGCATTCCTGGCTAGTTTGGATGTGGAGGCCCTCTACAGCTCCATACCCCATGACACGGGGTGTGGGGCTGTGGAGGGCTTTCTACGATCCAGAGGTACGTTTTTCTCTGCCCATAACTCTCTAATAGTGGATCTCCTCCAGTTCACAGTAACACTTTTCTTTTTGACCGCCTCTTCTTCCACCAGCTCAGGGGTGTGGCCATGGGGAGTCCATGTGCCCCGGCCTATGCTAATCTGTACCTGGGCTGGTGGGAGAGGGAGGTGGTCTTTGGTGATGAAATGGAAAGGTGGGCATCATCAATTTTATTTTGGGTCAGATACATCGATGATGTTCTGTTGGTCTGGGGAGGAACAAGAGAGGATTTTGGGGAGTTTGTGAGAGAGCTTAATGTTAACCATCTGGGTTTATGTTTTACCTCAGAGATTAAGGAGCACTCAATCACCTTTTTAGATCTCACTATCTTTAAGTCACCATCGGGTAGATTGGGGACCACGATCTACAGGAAGGAAACATCTACCAATTCCCTGTTAAATTGGCAGAGTTGCCATCCCCACCCACTGTGCCGTGGAATTCCGAAGGGCCAATTTTTGCGGTTGCGCAGAAACTGCACAAATGTAGCAGACTATGAAGTGGCAGCCAGCGATTTACGTAGGAGATTCCAATGCAGGGGGTACCCGGATGGGGTTCTGCGCAAAGCTTACCAAGATGTCCTGTTACGTGACAGAACCTCTCTGCTCAAACCAGTGGAAAGGGATAAAACGGCAGATATGCGAATTATCGCAACATTTGATTCCGCAAATCGAGAAGTGGTGGATGTTTTTAAAAAACACTTGGGAAATTCTTAAATCAGACCCAGACATTGGTCCCCAGATTAATGATTATCCGCTTGTCACATATAGGAGGGGTCCTAACCTTAAGGACAGATTGGTGAAGAGTCATCTAGCACCCCTTGTAAATGATAACTGGCTAGGGAGGCATGCTCAGGGTCTGGTGGGGACTTTTTCCTGCGGATCCTGTCGGGCATGCGCATCAATCGTACCTGGCAAGACCTTTAGGAGTAATTCGACAAATATGGAATATACTAATAAAAATTTCATAAATTGTAAGACACGAGGAGTTATTTATCTGGCCAGCTGCTCTGCCTGCGGAACGCAATACGTGGGTAAAACCATTCGCGAGTTCCGCAGAAGGATTCGTGAGCACATAAATGATATCTCTAGAGGCGAAGACACCCCTTTGGCACGTCATATATGTGAAAAACACGGTGGAGATGTGTCCATTGTAAAATTCCAGGGAGTGGAACTGGTCCATCCATCTCCTCGGGGGGGAGATTTTGATAAAAAGCTCCTGCAGAGGGAGGCTAGATGGACCTTTACGTTAAAGACTGTGAAACCGTGGGGTCTTAATGATGGCATCTCGTTTGCCTGTTTTATTTAAACTTGGGTTCAGTTTACCATTTCCATATGTGGGATTTTATGCTTGGTGATTTACCCTATTTACAACCTTTTAAGATCTTGGATGGTGGTGTAGGGTGGTAATATTTATGGTTACAGCTATGGTAGTATGGTTCTATAGTTCTTGATAGGGGTTATGCATGAGGTGTAGTCATCTGTTTTCCCTGTGCAGTATCCCCGTGTAGCTGGTACCAGGATGCTGTGCTGAGTGAGTCCCCCTCTGGGAGGGGATCCCAGTGTTCTGTCATATAGTCATGGTGTTTTATATATTCATCAGGTCATATACTCACCTGTATAGACATTTCCTTTGTAACAATTGTGTATTTGAACTGCAGGGGGGCGGAGTTGGTGAGTTATCATAAATGGTCTTTCTGGCAGTTCTCACCTAGCTGATGTCATTGAATGTGCAGGGAGCTTGGGGCGTAATCGGCCGTATTGAGTAAGGACACACCTCCGGCTTCTGAGTGGTGCTCGCCTGCACATGTGCAGTAAAGACACAACGTCACATGCCGGCCATTAGAACTATGAGTCTAGTTTGCACACGCTGATTGGTTATAGCGTCTGCTAGGGGGTGTGGCTTTGCACATTTAAACTCAGCATTTTCTCGCGCCCCCCTATGGCTAAACATCAATGCCATGGGGGAAACGGGAGTCATATCATAAGACGCTAAAGTGATTTAGATAGTGGTCAGTTAATCTCCTGTGCACAACAAAAGCCTCTGATGATTCATGCTGACAGGGAGAGTGTTAGTATGTTGAAACGCTGGGTCAGGCAAAGATTAATATAATCTCGGCTATTGTTTTAGCCCTAAAGCAGGCAAGGGGAATTGAGCTGTCTGAGCTGCATGTGATTTATCAGCAGCAGAGCAGCTCTACCCGGATAACTACCTTAGCTTTTGATAGGTGTTACTATCCTGTTACTCTGTATACCAGCCTGCTAACAAGTCCTCTTTTGTAGGCACTTTATTGCACAGCAGAGAGCTTCAGTGCTTTAACAAAATGAATTATTAACTGTAGCTCCAGCTTATGGGAAGGAAAAATCTATAGCAGTGGAGTTATTTGCCAGCCAGTACTCTATAGATAACATAGGTGGCTATAGCACACGTTTTTCCAGCCTTGCTCTTTAACCCATTATCCACAACAAAGATAAGAAGTGTAACACTAGTGGGGTAAATAAACGATTGTGGAGGACGGTGTGTCCCACTCCCCCACAGGCTAGGTGGTTGCACATAATCATTACCTTTGTGAATTTTGGGGTATTTTATACCACATTTTTGTTATGTTGTCTTGTACTAAGTAATACTTTTAATACATATCAATAAAAGTGAAATTTTAAATACGTCCCTGATAGTTACCTACCTATCTCCAATTTTTGTTTATTAACTGGGCACGTAGCATTGGTTATCTCTACTTTAATTTTTGAATTGGCAGTAACTTAACTCTAGCTACCCCACTGTGGGAACATGGAGCAAACCAGAGCGACTTTGGATCAGAATTTCGGACAGGTAACAAGCCACTTCAGTGAAACGCTTGATAGTTTAGAAATCAGGAGAGCAAGGTCAGGAATCCATCCAGGGTCTGGTACACATAACATATCAGGAACCCCATACAGCAGGAACTAAACTAAATATTGGGAACCTTTGCTCAGACAAGGTGTGCAAGTAAAGATTTAGCTGTACAATCTCAGTCTGACAAGCTGGGAAGGATTGCCAGACCTCAGAGTATAATAATTGACTGCAATACATGTCGTGGCGGCCATTTTAGTTTGTCTAAGACAAATCTCTATTCATTTGGTCTCATTAAAAGCCAAGTAATTTGGAATATTTTGGTTGAACACGGCTAGGAATGAATCAGATTGCATATCTCTAGTCAATGGTAATTTTTTTTTCATACATGTCATTTAGCTGCTGGTACTGCCATATATTTAGGGGATAACCATATAAATCTGTTCCTTGATCAGAATGCAGTACATAGAGACCCAACCCGCTCTCCATGCCGCCCTGTACCGCAGTATCATTACCTGGAGAAGCTCCTCGTAGGTGATAAAGAAGAATCTTTCGTCATCTTTCATTTGCATCCAGCCTTTTACATGATCAAACCAAGACCCAAAAAGAGCTGAAAGACAAAGGTCTGGATTACTTAAAAGGGAATAAAGTAACAAAGTAGTTTTTCCTGTATAATCTTCATATATTATAGTATTTTACAAGAATATCCAAAGTGTCAACATAAGGACTCTATAAAGATCCAGGAAGAGATGGATGGACTTATGGAATGGAATGGAATGATACAATGTTATAAAGATAACATTGTATCCTTCCATCTGTACCAAGGATGAGGCAGTAAGATGAAGAGGGTTTAGTGCAATGACCAAATGCCAGTCCCAATGTATGCTAGAAAGTAGGGATGTAAACTCTTTCAAATAATTCCCTTTTATCTCCCTGTTGGCTGGAGAGGACGAGTCGAGGGCCGGTTTCTTAAGTCTAGCTGTTACGGTGGCATGTTCAAAGGCAGAAGGAAAGGATCCATCAGTTAGGGATAGGTTGAAGAGATGAGTTGAAGATAATAAATAATATTGTATGAAATAATATTTCATTGGGACCATCACATGAAAAATTCTAAAAAAATAAATAAAAAATGCACTTTTTCTTATTGTATATTCCATACTTCCTACTTCCTGGCGCCCTTAGTGGCTGCCTCGATACAGGGCTCCAAGCTGGGAGCAATCTCTATCTTTCCTTTCTCACTCTTTTCCACTGTATCTTCAAGAATCGTGTAACTAAGCAATCTAGCACTATGAATTAGCAACTATAAATCGAATGGAAAACCCTGTGGAGTATTTTGTTTCTATTGTAAAGCATGGACAATGACAAGACCTGGTTCAGCTGGTTTCCACATGTGCCTGTTACCATCCCCCCAGCTAGGACAGCATGGCTCACCATGCGGCAAGGAGGAGAAACCAACATGGAAATGCGGACTTCTTCCTTCAAGGAGATGTTTTTTTGAGTCTATTGCTGGTGTGTGAAGAGGCTACAGCTGACAGGTATTTCTGTCTATTACTGTGGACACGTGGGACTCTGTTACAGCCTGGGAACCATCACCCACCTACCCCACGAGTTATGGAAGCTTGGCAAGAGAGCAGCACCATGTATACCTGGATGGCTTCGGACTTCTTTGGGGAAGTAGAACACAGTGGTAAGGAGGAGGAGGGCTTGTGATGAAGAACATTTGGGGCATTTTTTGTGGTTAATGGACAATAGTGCTGATACAAGATACCAAACTATCAGCTGTGAGCAGGAGATCTCACCACCTACCAAAGGAACTGCCACATGTTATCATGATAGCTGCATATGTCCCCCACCTCTGCAAAAATGTTTTCTGCTTTTTATATCTACATGCTGTGACCCCTCCTCATGTCCTCCAACCACGGTCGGGCTGTATTATTATTATTAACAACACTCCACACAGAGAACTAAATGATCCTGCAGTGTGTCTGTATTTCTTTCTTTTTTAGTTGCTCTGATTCCTAGGATTTCTCTGCCATGAGCTTGTATGTGTTTCTCTCTTGTTATATACTACTGTACCATCTATGAAACTGTATCACTGAAATTTCCCCATTGTGGGACTATTAAAGGATTAACTTATCTTATTACTGAAATCTCTCACCTTTCCCCTGTATAAAGTCCTCTATGAAATTCTGGAAATTTTCAGCAGGTGTGTATAGACTGAGAATCTTGGTAAAATGGAACATGGATACAATGACATCTCTTGGGTTTCGCATTGTGTAGATAATCTAAAAAAAAAGTAGTTGATGAGATAAGATAAATTAAGATAAGATAAGATCATTAGATTATTTTTTAATTTTTAGTTGCTCATTATTTGACATAATTTATATTTAGATTGTATGGAAAAATAAATAATGTAGCTAAAAAGGGAAATGTCATCTCTCTGTTAGTAACTACAGATTTCCCCACATAACATAAGAAAATGGCACAAATACATTTTTGTTTTTTCCTCAATTCAAATCCCTTTAGATTTTTTCTATGTGGCATCTCGATACATTGTATGGAATATTAAATGGGAAATCTGATTTATCCCACAGAACATAAGCTCTGATATGGCTATGTGAAGGGAAAATTATTAAAGTCATGACATGTAGGTGGCAAGGAGTAACAAAATATAAAACCGAAAATATGCCACTTTAAAAAAAAATCTGTCCGCCTCTAATCCTTGCTTTAGACAACAAAGGACCGACACTGGATCAAGGATGATGAACCAGTGTTGAAGAAACCGTGCTCAACAGGTGAGGAGATCAACGACTTTATTATAAGGTTTAAAGCACGACGCGTTTTGGGCGTACACTTCGCGTACAGCTGACGTGGAAAAGATCGGGATCAGAAATCCTACTGGAAAAGAAAATTTACTCGATCGCCGATCAGAATCCGATCTTTTCCGATCACAATCTCTCAACCCTACTTATGACCCCAAAACACCTTTGCTCCTATAAAGTCTAACTCTGTCAGTAAAACATTGTAAGACACTCTGGACAGTAAAAAGTCAAACAGCTATATTGAAAAACCAGACATTTAGATTATTGGCAATGAAAAGGTTAGGTGTCCATTGTACGTCTATCGCACTTCCACCTCTTATAAGTGTCAGTGGAATATTTCTTAGCACAAGCTCCAGGGATCTGTTCTCACTAAGCAGAGGGTTATGTGTTACTTACTTTTGCTTTAGATTTGAAATAAGATTTTGCAAAAATGTGGTGCGGTAGGTGAGAAGATAATATTCTCGGAGAGTCCATTTTATCAATGTATTCTTGACATCCAACTGCTTCATACCATGGTGATCTAAAGTGGATAGGAATCACGTTGCTCTTTGTTACGTCTCCCTTGTGTTTAATTAAGTTCAGGATTTCAATCATCCAGTTAGTACCTATAAGAAGTAAGAGATTACATGAAGACATTGTATACATGCAGGAACTTGGCTGATATATGTATTCCTTCAAGATTTACAGAGTTCCTGGAAAACTCTTCACATACATATACCCTCATTGACAGGATCAGATTAAGAGTTTCATGGACTGTGGTGGATAGTAGGGATTATTGCAGCTGTGCGCTCAACACTGCTACATCTGAGATTGGAACAGAATGAAGACGCTGTGGACTGATCTTAGACTCCGCCTCCTCCGGCAGAACAAGCGTTGATTGGCCGAATGCTGTACTCTGTATGGCATTCGGCCAATCAACGCTGATCAATGTATTCCTATGGGAAAAAGTCAGCGCCCACATATCGCAAGCTGACAGGGATCCTGACAAGATAGTGGGGTAATACAGATACTTGGGCTTGTTAGATGCCCCCAGACATGCTTCCCCTGCTGTCCCAGTTGCATACCAGGGTGTTGGCATCATTACCGTGGGTGTCATAGTGGACTTGGTGACTCTCCTGAGTCGAAGTGTGGCTTACCCTGAAACAAAGCATTTTCTCCCATAGACTATAATGTGGTTCGATATTCATTCGAATAGTCGAATACTGAGAGGCTATTCGAAACGAATCTCGAATATTTCACTGTTCGCTCATCTCTACGCCTAATGTGTGCACTGAAAAAATAGTTTGAGGCCATTAACCCTTTAGATACCAGCACCAATATTTATGGTGGTATTCGAGGTGTCTCTTTCTGCATGCCGCTCCCATTGGGCCATCCACAATTCGAGTGCAGGTTGCCAATACAATACCACGGTGATGGAGCCTACTAAAGACCTCCACATTGCCCTCACAGGTAGCTCTATAAAATACGTTTTCCTTTCACTTTTACTTTATATGCTACAAAATTATAGCAGTAATTTCACCACCTGGTCTTCAAGTCTCAGCAAGGTACAATAAGTGCAAAAAAAATAAAAACTAAATAAAGTAAAAAAAATAAATAAATAAATTGTAAAGTATAAAATAATAAATAAAATTAAAAACAAAAATATTTTTAAAGATTTTTTTTTTAAAATCATAGTAGAGATAACAGAAATGGTTGTGGAATTCCTAACAAAACTCGGTCCGGCTGCAGGGGTGAGGGCTGCTTTTCTTTAATGTGCCATGTACAACTAGGTATTTGGGGAAGGGGTGGAGGAACAAGAATCCTACACTGTGGGTGAATAGAGACCAGCAAGTGGTAGCTGTGCAGCCTGTTGGCCCTGATTTGGGGCAATCCAGAAAATGAAGAGTCTATTACAGGTGCAGAGAGGGTCGCCAGGGGATATACAAGGGCCTCCAGTGCAAAACTTCTGGTTCAAGGCTTAAGCAGATGAGGCCCCGGCTTCAGTACAGAAATTAAGCTTCAATATGCAGAGCAGGGATGCCACAATGGAAACTACAGTGCTCACTCCCACACCATCCCTGATGTATGTTGTCTGCGACAGCTATATTCTCAGCTGGGAGTCCAGTGGAGATAGTTAGGAGTGGTGTTGAGGTGAGAGACATCTATTGAGTCTACCCCCACTTCTTCACCCCCCACCCGTTGTTTATGGTTAATATGCCATCTCTTTCTGAACAATAGGGATCAAATAGCCTTTCTTATTTTAAAGATTTTTGTGTTACAGGTGAATGGAAAATATGGCTGAAAAACAGAACCCCTATTTTATTTACTTATTTATTTGTTTATCTATTTTGCTATTATGATAATGGGGATGAACATCGTTGTAATCTACTTTATTAACCTTTCTAACTTCAATTTAATAGAAAACAGGCTGTAAAGTTCCCATTTTAATTATGTAACTATAACTAAGCATTGCCAGGAAGACTCTGTTTGCACACCTGTACTCAATGCAGCATGTAGAGATGAGGCATTCACCAAAAGGGAATGGCTATATCTCTGGTTTTATACTACCTGGTTTTGATATCACAAGGAAGAGGAGATTCTAAGCTTTTATGTGCTGCCAGATTCAAGTTATAATTAGAGGTATCTTTTGTATACCTTCAATCTTTGATAATCTCAACTTCCTTGTGATGCCAGAACCAGAGATATAGCCATTTGACATGACCATTCCCCTTTGGTAAATGCTTCTGTTCTGCATATTTACAATACACATGTGTACTAACTTTACCTAGTAACAGCTCAGTTAGAGGGTTGCTTAGGAGAATGTTGCTGCCTGATTTCTATTAAAAAGGAAGATAGATAGGTTAATATTATAAAAACTTACATTGATGTCTATGTTGTTCAAGTCACAGGTATCTAAGATTCCAGCAGCTTTAGTTTTTTTTTTTTTATTGGTCATGTGCCGACCAAATTATTGACAATCAATAGATGTTACATTGTAATACAACACAGTGATCTTAGGGCCACAAGACTAAACTTGCCATAAGGCAAAAACTAATATGTTCTACTTACCTGATTTGGGATAGGTTACATTGTAAATGTCATCATCAAATACTTCAAATTCATTTTCGGCATGGCTGATAGTCTCTTCTGTATGCGCACCTTTGGCAAACCTGACTCCTTTATAGTCAAAATGGTCAAAAGACATTTTATCTGAAAAGAGAGCAAATTCCAGGTCAACATCATCAAGGAATATCCTCAATAGATCTTATCTTAGTTTTTGTCTTCTTTTACCGCTTTTCCATTTTATTCATGACCACAGCCTTCAGATAGGTAGACCGGTATGTTGTGCTTCGATGTATGTCACCAAACACTTAGTGTTCCATGGTACATCCATATGTGATTTATTGCTATATTAAGGTTGTTTTCTCCAACACCTTCACACCAACACATTTGGTCTGTGAGCTGTAGACCAAATGACAGCCATGTCTCCCAGACCGAACGCTGAGTCAGTACTCAAACCCAGGATCATAATCAGTAGTGACCCAGGAACATGACATCACTTAGGAGGCCGAGAGAGTGCACCAGGCACTGCATGGAGGTCCAAAAGAGTCGAGATAGGGTCATTATAATTATTTTTGTTACATCTCCTTTGGACCTCGACCGGAAGAGATCCCAGAGTATACAAATTTCACTTCCAGTTCTATCTATCTATCATAGTATAGGTTAGCACAGAGACATAAAAAGGCTAGAGTGCAGTTTGCCAAAATGTACGAGAGTAAGCCAAAATCCTTCTGAGAAAATGTCTTGTGGACAGATGAGACCAAGACAGAGCTGATTCTGACTGATTTAAAAGTTAAAGGGGTTCTCTTATATTGCCTGGATATCCCCTTTAAGTTGAGGGTGCCAGTAATTTTGTCCAGCCCATTTTTGAAATGTTATGTGAATTTATATCATATTTGGATTTTTTCTCTGTTTTTTTTTGTGTTGCTCCTATACACACAAAGGAAATAAACATGTCTTTTTGGGAGAACACTTAATTTCCTGAAAAAAATTTCAGGGGTGCCCACACTTACGGCCATAACTGTATCCACCTGCCATAAATGGAGGTGTTCATATTTATTTATTTTTTTAATGAGATCCAGCTTACACAATGTTACAATACTCTTCACAAGTGACTTTGATCACCTATATTATCTATAGTATAGTAAGGCAAGCAATACATTGATATAATACATACAAAACTCAACTGACTCTACTTAGCTACCTTAGTTGGCCTTTACACTGATCTAACATGACTTTCTTCTGATATTGATCACAGGTCATGGATGTTCATAAACGTATCTGCCAAGTGTTTGCTTAGGTGACTCTTACCCTACAGAATTAATGATTCTACATCATCCAGAGAAACGTTATCTGTAGCGCTTGTCATATCTAACTCACTGGGATTCTGCTGAGCAATAACGAGAAAGACCAAGCCCTATAAGAAATAACGGCTTCATGTACATTAAATAATGTTGAATGCACAAGTGCTGTAAAACATTGATAAACTACGTGGATCAGAGCTTATTGGCACCAGACTTTTACACACATTGGTGGACACAATGGCTCCTGAGACTGTTCTTCTCCCATACATTTTTCCACCATCTAATAGATCTGTCCCTGATATATCCATTGCAGTCTCAGGCCTTACTATAACTCCTAGGCAGCAGGCCCGCTGCCTCGGGGTCATGTGTGACGCAGACCTTTCCTTCACCCCTCATATTGAATCACTCGCACGCTCATGTCACCTCCACCTCAAACACATCTCCAGAATATGCCATTTCCTTACCAGAGATACATTAAAGAATTAAAATTAAAACTTGTTGTCTCTCTGATTCATTCTCGCCTTGACTACTGTAACTCCTTACTAATTGGTCTTCCCCTCACTAAACTCTCCCCTCTACAATCCATTCTGAATGCAGCGACCAGGCTCATCTATCAGGCTAGACGCTATAGCGATGCCTCCGGTCTGTGCCAGTTGCTACACTGGCTGCCTATTCATTATAGAATAAAATATAAAGTTATTACTCTCATCCACAAGGCTCTCCATAATGCCGCACCGCCATACATTTCCTCCCTCATCTCTGTCTACCGCCCAACCCGTGCTCTCTGTTCACTCAATGACCTAACACTTACATCCTCTATTATCAGAACCTCCCACGCTCGTATACAAGACTTCTCCCGAGCTGCACCACTTCTCTGGAATGCTCTACCCCGGACAATCAGATTAACTCCCAATTTCTACAGCTTCAAGCGCAAACTAAAGACGCATCTTTTCAGACAGGCCGATCACAATTCCTAATGTAAACCCTTCCATACTGTAATTAGAATGCCCCAAATTTAACCCTCCTCTGTTCCCGCTCCCACATTACCCCACATGATATGATGCCATTTCAGCTTAACTCTATATGTCCAGGCTCCATTCACATGTTAAAGGACACGACTGGTGACTAGGGTTGAGCGATCGTGTTCGGAAAAAATCGGATTCCGATCGGCGATCGAGAAAATTTCATGATCGCGATCGGAATTCCGAACACAATCTTTTAAGGTGGGATCGAGATCGGTAGTATTTCCCACAATGCCTTCACACTGAGTATATAGTGTATACTCAGTGTGAAGGCTCCCCTGCAGTTCCATAAGAATGAATGGAAGCAGCCGGCACACATCCTTAACCCCCACGTCACATCTCCCTGCCCTGTACCCGCCCACACTCTCCTAAGCCACAAGCCCCGCCTTCCTAGCTCTTTAAACACTAAGCTGGGAGACGGGGCAGTGAGGCGAGAAGAGCAGCGTGGAGCGGCAGCGAGGCGAAGAATAACACTGAGCACCGGAGCAGCCATCTCTGGAGGTAAGTAGCTACTAGAGATGTCATGTTAGTTTAGTCTCCCATTAGAATGAATGGAGGCAGCCGGCGTGCAGGGGGTTAAGGCTGGGTGCCGGCTGCTTCCATTCATTCAAATGGAACCACAGCGGAGCCTTCACACTGAGTATACACGCGTATACTCAGTGTGAAGGTTAAGCAAAGCATTGTGGGAAATAGTACAGATCTCGATCCCACCTAAAAAGATCGTGTTCGGAATTCCAATCGCGATCGTGAAATTTTCTCGATCGCCGATCGGAATCCGATTTTTTACGAACACGATCGCTCAACCCTAGTGTCTTGTTGTTTTTTTTTCGTGGTTACTATGTGACAGCAGGAATGAGTTTTTAGAAATGTTCCTGCCATACAAATATTGGCTTTCCCGGTCATGTTCTCTGCTGACTATCGCTTTGTTTTGCATCAATTCAGAAGTAAAAGTTACATTTTAATTTTTATCGATCGATGGTGACATTTTCACATTATCCTCAGATATCCCCTAATGCTTGAATGAAGAAGAAGAAGAGAGGACCTTAACCATTTATTATATGCAGCAAAGCACTTGAGCAATGCTGTATTTCACAGGTAGTGACATCAGATGACTTGTTGTGATCACTGAGGTTAATCAACGGCTTCAGTAGATCTCCGGAACAGACCAGTTCAGCAGAAGTATTGGAATGTGCTGGAAGGACACCACAGTATCAGGGACAGGTGAGGATGCCTGATTTAAAAGTTAAATGTGTTGTCCAATTTTGCCTGGACAATCCCTTACCCTGTGTCCTTATACCTCTTAGTCAACATCATTACCCTGGGTTGATGTAAGGGGAACTGGAGAAGGATGAAGATTTAGGTCACAGTCATTTTGGTAGAAGAACTGGGAGTCCTATACTGGTAGAGGAAGACAAGGGCTCTTGATTTTTTACAGGTGCAGGTAGGGGAAGAAGCTGACCCATATTGCTTTCAAGCTGATGATGACGTCCATGCTGACCAAGAACACCAACCATACCTAGTCATAGCTAGAGTGCACCTATAGTCCATCAGATAACTCTGACCACTGGGCCGATGCAAAACATACATTAAAAATCAGACTTACAGGTGAGGATCATTCACGATAGAGCGTATTCTGCTAAGTAGTCTTAAGTTATACATTACTGGGGAGAAGGTAAGCTATTGAGGCAATTCCACAAAATTCTGCTGTCATGTTGGATTTCTTTCCTAGTATCTTATCTCCCATGACCTATAAACCTAGTATTGATAATAGCTAAGAGTAAGTGTTGTATTGCATATCCTGATCTCCCATACAATAACCTCAATGACGAATTGTTACATAACAGGTGAAGTTCAATTTAATGTAGTTTAATAAATTGTTAAATCTATGTTGAGTTGTTATTTTAACATATACATAGTATCTGTGTATTTTTATCATGCAAGACTAAAAAAAAGCTGTGCAGTAGTAATTCTTTCCTGGTATATAGACTCTGAAAGGGTCCCTGCACTAGTACATATGGACTCTGAAAGGGTCCCTTTACTAGTGTATATGGACTCTGAAAGGGTCCCTGCACTAGTATATATGGACTCTGAAAGGGCTCCTGCACTAGTATATATGGACTCTGAAAGGATCCCTGCACTAGTATATATGGACTCTGAAAGGGTCATTGCACTAGTATACTGTATATGGACTCTGAAAGGGTCCTTGCAGTAGTATATATGGACTCTGAAAGGATCCCTGCACTAGTCTATATGGACTCTGAAAGGATCCCTGCACTAGTCTATATGGACTCTGAAAGGGTCCCTGCACTAGTATATATGGACTCTGAAAGGGTCCCTGCACTAGTATATATGGACACTGAAAGGGTCCCTGCACTAGTATATATGGACTCTGAAAGGGTCCCTGCACTAGTATATATGGACTCTGAAAGGGTCCCTGCACTAGTATATATGGACTCTGAAAGGATCCCTGCACTAGTCTATATGGACTCTGAAAGGGTCCCTGCACTAGTATATATGGACTCTGAAAGGATCCCTGCACTAGTCTATATGGACTCTGAAAGGGTCCCTGCACTAGTTTATATGGACTCTGAAAGGATCCCTGCACTAGTCTATATGGACTCTGAAAGGGTCCCTGCACTAGTATATATGGACTCTGAAAGGATCCTTGCACTAATATATATGGACTCTGAAAGGGTCCCTGCACTAGTATATATGGACCCTGAAAGGGTCCCTGCACTAGTATATATGGACTCTGAAAGGGTCCCTGCACTAGTATATATGGACTCTGAAAGGGTCCCTGCACTAGTATATATGGACCCTGAACGGGTCCCTGCACTAGTATATATGGACTCTGAAAGGGTCCCTGCACTAGTATATATGGACACTGAAAGGGTCCCTGCACTAGTATATATGGACTCTGAAAGGGTCCCTGCACTGGTATATATGGACTCTGAAAGGGTCCCTGCACTAGTATATATGGACTCTGAAAGGATCCCTGCACTAGTCTATATGGACTCTGAAAGGGTCCCTGCACTAGTATATATGGACTCTGAAAGGGTCCCTGCACTAGTATATATGGACTCTGAAAGGGTCCCTGCACTAGTATATATGGACTCTGAAAGGGTCCCTGCACTAGTATATATGGACTCTGAAAGGGTCCCTGCACTAGTGAGAGCCATAAATCTGCTGCAATTATTAAATTCATTAATATTTCTGGCACATTCTGGTTTATATCAGACTGGTCAATGTCACTTCAGTTAGTCTTCAAGGTAGACCAATAATCTAAAGTAACCCTGGACCATATGATGTAAAGCTGGCTTTATGCCGGATTCCCATATTTAGGTCAATATCCAGTAACCGGGTAAGAAAAATAGAGGAACCTCATAACTAATTGAAAAAACTGTCATCCAGTCCAATACAATAAAGCATCCTCAGCCTAGCATTACCACAAGGAGTTGTGATATACAATACTGTGCTGCCTGATCTCAACATCCAGTCTGTCTTGGAATACATGAAGTGACGGATTTAACCAAGCCGCAGAAGATCTGGGCTATGTTGTCCTAGTCGTTTGCAACAACTTGTCTGCAGAGTTCCTTCAAAAAACTGTCTGCAAGTCTACCTGGAGGAATTGTTGTAGGTTTGATCAGGACTGTAGAACTTTTTGAAGCATAAACATACAGCTATTGGCCTATTGTGTAAGGGAAGGGGTATGAATGGTGACTGAGATATGGTAATAATAGAAGCAATTATTAGATGGAGATTTCTATTTGCTTATAAAGTACAAATTTACATAAATCACATTAAAACTAAATGACAATTACATGGAAAAAATTGAGACTGTCGGCCATAAGTAACCATAAGCAAATGGACCTGAGGTCAGATATATGGCAGACACTTATATATGGTTACATGGTAATGCGGCGCTACACTGCAGGTATATCAGTATATAAGATCCTGCACAATGACTACGTAGAGTATATATAGGGAATTACTAGTAGATAAGATCCTACAGGGAGGAATGACGACATGTTATATAGGTTTCTTGTTATACATATAACATATACATATAAAAATAAAGATACATAAGTTTCCACCTGATACATCACAGTATAAGTGTACAATGCTATACCACATACCTTCAATTCCAGACTCCCTTTCGGATCCCAGACAGTAGAAATGCTGTTCACTTACTGTAAACGATCACTTTTAACCTTAAGACTTGTGACCTTAGGCACTTTATGTGATGTAACCCTGTTAAATAAATAACTAATAGATAATACAAAGTATTTAGACTCCACCTTATTCTCAAACTCTTGGCTATATTATCAACTGAGAAACTTTGGATTATCATGAAACCAATTGTCACACATGGATGTTCCTAACACAAGATGTGTATAAAACTGTCAATTCAGTCCACACATCTCATATACACACCACCACTACCTAGTGTATTCAGAATGAATAGAGATACCATAAAGACGTTACTGGTTCCAGCAGTCAGACACAAACACACTTCAGAAAATGAATTCATAGATCACACAGAAAGTACTGTTACAATTTGCAATTTAATACCCAAAGAGTTCAGTGTAATATATAGTGACAAACAGACAGATAAGATGACAAATAAGCATAACAGTTTTAAGAAACAAAAGGAAAAAGAAAACAGAATAAACTGGATAATCAAGAGTCAGTTTGGTTCCATGGAGCTTGGAGGATCTCTGATGGACTGAGCACAACCAGCTTGCTTACTGGCTCCAAGATGTGAGAAAAGTTTCAAGGTATTTTCAGTGTCTTGTAAGGCAAAGCTCCTGACTCATGTCTCCTGCTAGAGTGCCCCCTTCCTCCCACTCCCTGAAGTGGGATATTGGCTAAATCATTGGCACCTGGGAAAGTTGGAGCATGAATTGTTCTCTTTCCATCATGAAAAACTGGATCCCTGAATATCCATAAGGTTAAAGGTGATTCCCCATCTCAAGGATCCTATCTATACTGCTATCTTATGTGGAGTTGAGTTTTCCTATATACATTGCTTTATCAAAACTGCTTTGTTTGGCCACTATTCTAACTTATTCACTTCATTGTTTACACTGCCAAGACAAGTGATGTAGCTCCCTGCTCCAGGAGGGGAGGGGGAGCTGAGTGCTTTGTGCTTGTATTTCTGAGCTGTTTATCTCTCTGCCCCAGACAAGTGACATAGCTCCAGGAGGGAGGGGGAGCTGAGTTCTTGGGAGCAGTTTGTATTTCTGATAAGTTAATGATTGCCAAATGTATTTCCACATAACATTGCTCCTTCCGGCACGCCCATAGACTTTATGTGTCTGGAAGGTGGTTGCCTTGATCTGACAGGACATGCCGCTACATCCAAGCAAAATACAGCAGTTGCACAAGAGTGTGCGGCTGCTGAAACTGGGAGCCGGCTGTGACTTCAGCCAGAGCTCCCAGAGAGAAGGCAGGGGAGGTTTATTACCTTCCCTGCCTTCTAGATCGCTGTGTATACAGTGCTAAATGAGCTCTGTATACACAGCTATGGGCGCTGCCATGATGTGGCCGCCCTCTAACCTGGCGGTCACGTGATCCGCCGTGATCAGCATCTTACAAGAGCTGCTGGGTCCTACAGGACCCAGATCAGCTCTGTAAGATGTATATACTAAGGTGCAGGAGACTGAGACTGCAACTGAGGGTAAATGTACCAGCCCCAATTACAAGGGAAATCAGTCTTAATACAAAAAAAAAAAAAAAAAAAAAGGATCAGATGTCCTGAAAGGTCTCTTATGACCTTATGGGGATACAATCTGAAAAAAAAAAATGAATAGAAAAGCTTAAAAAAAATGTAAATAAAATAATTAAAATAAATACACCAATAACATGCTGTTATTAAAGGTTATGACCCCACCCCTGACAAAATCATCCTATCCTACCTACTATAATATTATAAATGTGAAAGTTTGTATGTTTGTTCCGAATGAAATTTGGCTCATAGATAGATCATAACCTCCATAAAAATATAGGCTTTTATCCCGGTAAATGACATGGTTTCAACACTGTTATGAATTTATGTTCACATACTATATTAAACAGCTCTTAGTAGCACCTTATCTCAGCCAAGGCTGTTATCTCTCTGTGTAAACAGACTTAACCCTAAGTGTATAGACACCTTTGCATATTATCTGATCTGCTCCAGTGCGGGCAAACACATTTAATCCAAATTGGCAGTTTGCCAATTATAAACATGCCTGGAAAAAGAAAATCTAATTTAATCGCCAACAAGAGCTATGAAGGCAGCCAAAAGTCACAGAGTTCTCCTCAAGCGGAGCTGAGGGAGATCATCAATGCCAACAACACACTCATTAAATGGGATCCCAGCGAACTGCTGAGATGCCGGAACAATCCCATGCACAGTGCAAGAAACAAGTTCAGCGGCAGGCCAGCTTGAGAGCTGCCAAAACGCCGGAGCATGCGAATCATCAACGCCAACAACACGCTCATTATATGGCATCCCAGCGAGCTGCTGAGATGCCAGAGTAATCACGGGCACAGCACGAGGAACGAGTTCAGCGGCAGGCCAGCTTGACAGCTGCCAAAATGCCAGAACAGGCGGATCATCAACACCAACAATACGCTCATTATACTGTATAGAGGAATCACAATCTCTCTTCCTATTGATTATTCAGCGTACTTTTAGCTTTCCCAGTATTCGCCTCGATGCTGGAGATATTGGTGCCATTAGTTCTGGCACAGATACTGCAGTCAAGGTCCGCAAGCACCAGGAGGACAGCCGTCTGCCTGAGCAAAGCAGCAGTCTGTTTGTGCGGCGGCTCTGGTGTGAACAAAGAGCAATATACGTTCACCAGTTAACATCACTGGGTAAATGTGTTGATGAAGCTCTTATTGTGAACAGGCTGCAATGAGGTGTTTCACCGGTTGGCTTCACTGGGTAACTGTGTTTGTGCAGCCCTGATGCAAATAGGCTGCAATGAGGCTTCCACCAGTTGACTTCACTGTGTAACCGTGCTTGTGCAGCTCTAATGAGAACAGGCTGCAATGAAGCTTTTGCCAGTTGACTATACTGGGAAGCTGCACCTGAGTATAGATTTTATAGTAAAGGTTGCCAAGGGTTAACTTCACCCCTGGTCAGCAACATAAACCTGGTCCAGCAAGTCTGGAGCTGCAGTGTCAGTGCACGGGTGTCTGCGTACTCACAGACCCCTTGGAGGGTCCTGACTTAGAGGAACGTTCAGCAGGCTACTAGTCCCTACCGGCAGTGCCCTGGTTGAGGCCAAGGAAAGCTAACCTAGAGCCCTATACTGGCAACCTGCCTATCCCGGAACCTAGCCCTGAACTCCTGCCTTACAGGCATATAGTCAAAGTGTGAGCACCCGGTGGGCGCGAACTCAAACTATAAAAAGGCAAGTCCCCGGCCATACTTCACCGCACATGCTCAGTATGGGCAAACTTGGACTTAGCCTCCGAGTGGTTCCAAAACGTCTGAGCATGCTCAGTAGCGGAAGAATGGGACTTAGACTCCACACACCTCACTGTCTGAGGCTGTGGGCGAGAGTTGGATTAACCCGCAGATGGCGCTGTGCACCGGAAGGAAAACCTGCGGGACCCCATCCTAACAACTGTCAGATCGGTAAGCCTTACAGCTCAGTGACATCATTTAGCGGTAAGGAATGCCCCCTCTGACACTGCAAGACTATGTTAAACTACTGTCAGGGGGGAGATACCGGTGCCTTCAATTTTGTGTGAGTCAGAATGTATTATAAAGTAGAGGCTGTTTTGTATAGATGTCGTGTACTGTTGTGGTTTTTATCCTTTTTGATGGAACAACAAGGCTGAGGCCCATACATGGTGTCCCACAACAAAGAAGCACTGTGGGAAAATCTGTGGCAGCAACATATCATAGTTTTTCCCACAACGCTTTTCACGTAAAGTCTGAATGATACCTATATGGAAACCCCGGTGATGCCAAAGGTATAAATGACATGCTGCAATGATCAAAACCACAATGGGGATGAGATAGTAGGGACTACACAGCGACTGTAAAACACTGTTTATTCTAGCTAGGGACAATTTTTTTAGTCCTGTTTTTTTTTCTTGTCTTTGCTATAGAATGAAGTAACATGAATGAAGGCTGATACTATGTCAGTGTACACACAGGCCGACACTTCATGGACATTGTTGTAGAATTTGTAGCCATTCATGAATAACAGAAAATAAAAACTCCATTTCTATTCATGTATCCGCTGTTTTATTCTGAAACATATTCAACATTTAATACAAATACAGACTAAACCATTTTCCAATATGGGACAAACCCCAGGACAATAGCAGAGCGGCCATCTGCCCTTTGTGGCTTTTTGGATATAATACATGTAATTTCCCATTGCGGCTCCCAGCCATAGTATTGTATTGGATGGTCAGTGACTGTAGGAATCTCTGACAACCCTTGGTAAGACATGTTGTTCTATCCATCAACCACTTCCTGAATGTAATACAAAATGAGGCCAGAACTTTAGGAAGATTGTTCCCAGAAAAAGCTCATATTGAAGTCCTTCATCTTCTCTTGGTAGATTTTATCAAAGTACTCGCTCTGTGCGACAGTAAAATGATTCTTCCAGTCTCCAGATATTCCTGTAAGGAACAAAATATGGAAAAATACATTATTGTGGAGTCTATGTCTAGTTGTCTAGATGGGGGGGAGGATAATAATAAATAATAATAATAATAATAATAATAATATTATTAGACATCAGGAGACACGATTGTCATCTCAGGATGTTTTTACACAACTGGCTTCTGCAACAGATGAATTTATGAATGCAAAGACAGAAGTGGAATAAAAAAAGTTAATGAACTCGATAGTAGCTCGATACAGCGCTTTATCTGTATAAGCAGAGCTCCTATGCTCTGTCTAGTTCTCCAGTAATATAATAATATAATAATAATTTATCTGTGATTACGGAGCCTTGTTTCCAATCTGTCAAATTAGAACCTGCTCTACTGTATTATGGATGAGATGACTGGGGGGGTGACTGAGCTGTAGACACCAGAAAGTAACATCTTATTGTATCTGCTGTAAAAGCTTCACCTGCTACAATAAAAAGACGACAAATATCACAAACCATAAAACTGAGTCATTTTCTTACATTCTGAGAATTTACAAGAGGTGAAATAGCCAAAGTGCACATGGTCGATATATAGATATATATATATATATATATATATATATATATATATATATATATATATATATATATATATATATATATATAATATCTCTGCTGCTAAAAATGATCTGATAGCGATGGCTTAGGAAAACAGAATTATCTTTACGAGCCGAGCTTATAGCCTGTAATACAGGGGAGGCCTCCCAATCGATAGAGACAATATTTCTGTTTGTATTTTCAATTTTTGTAAAAACCTTAATGAAAATTACATAAAAATGAGTTACCTTTACGCATGAAGGATCCTTTAGAGTTGTCCAATATATCAGATTGACTCCAATTTGACATTGGGTTTTTCTTCATGGATTTGAAGGTTGAATGTTCAACAACCAAGTCAATCTGGGCGTCATCCAACTCCTGCCCCAAAAATTTACAGAGTCTTACCACACTGCCACGGAGATCCTGAAAAAAAAAAAAAAAAAAAAAAAAAAAAAAAGATTTATGTAGGTGTGTGTGTATATGTGTATATATATATATATATATATATATATATATATATATATATATATATATATATATATATACACATATACACACACACACACACATATACACATATACACATACATACATACAGTCCTATGAAAAAGTTTGGGCACCCCTATTAATCTTAATCATTTTTAGTTCTAAATATTTTGGTGTTTGCAACAGCCATTTCAGTTTGATATATCTAATAACTGATGGACACAGTAATATTTCAGGATTGAAATGAGGTTTATTGTACTAACAGAAAATGTGCAATATGCATTAAACCAAAATTTGACCGGTGCAAAAGTATGGGCACCTCAACAGAAAAGTGACATTAATATTTAGTACATCCTCCTTTTGCAGAGATAACAGCCTCTAGTCACTTCCTGTAGCTTTTAATCAGTTCCTGGATCCTGGATGAAGGGATTTTGGACCATTTCTTTCTACAAAACAATTCAAGTTCAGTTAAGTTTGATGGTCGCCGAACATGGACAGCCCGCTCTCAAATGATCTGAAAACAAAGATTGTTCAACATAGTTGTTCAGGGGAAGGATACAAAACGTTGTCTCAGAGATTTAACCTGTCAGTTTCCACTGTGAGGAACATAGTAAGGAAATGGAAGACCACAGGGACAGTTCTTGTTAAGCCCAGAAGTGGCAGGCCAAGAAAAATATCAGAAAGGCAGAGAAGAAGAATGGTGAGAACAGTCAAGGACAATCCACAGACCACCTCCAAAGAGCTGCAGCATCATCTTGCTGCAGATGGTGTCACTGTGCATCGGTCAACTATACAGCGCACTTTGCACAAATAGAAGCTGTATGGGAGAGTGATGAGAAAGAAGCAGTTTCTGCACGTACGCCACAAATAGAGTCGCCTGAGGTATGAAAAAGCACATTTGGACAAGGCAACTTCATTTTGGAAACAAAGATTGAGTTGTTTGGTTATAAAAAAAGGCGTTATGCATGGCGTCCAAAAAGAAACAGCATTCCAAGAAAAACACATGCTACCCACTGTAAAATTTCGTGGAGGTTCCATCATGCTTTGGGGCTGTGTGGCCAATGCCGGCATCGGGAATCTTGTTAAAGTTGAGAGTCACATGGATTCCACTCAGTATCAGCAGATTCCTGAGAATAATGTTCAAGAATCAGTGACGAAGTTGAAGTTACGCCGGGGATGGATATTTCAGCAAGACAATGATCCAAAACACCGCTCCAAATCAACTCAGGCATTCATGCAGAGGAACAATTACAATGTTCTGGAATGGCCATCCCAGTCCCCAGACCTGAATATCATTGAACATCTGTGGGATGATTTGAAGCGGGCTGTCCATGCTCGGCGACCATCTAACTTAACTGAACTTGAATTGTTTGTCCAAAATACCTTTATCCAGGATCCAGGAACTGATTAAAAGCTACAGGAAGCGACTAGAGGCTGTTATCTTTGCAAAAGGAGGATCTACTAAATATTAATGTCACTTTTCTGTTGAGGTGCCCATACTTTTGCACCGGTCAAATTTTGGTTTAATGCATATTGCACATTTTCTGTTAGTACAATAAACCTCATTTCAATCCTGAAATATTACTGTGTCCATCAGTTATTAGATATATCAAACTGAAATGGCTGTTATAAATACCAAAATATTTAGAACTAAAAATGATTAAGATTAATAGGGGTGCCCAAACTTTTTCATAGGACTGTATATAAAGTATTGTCCCCCCTGCAGTTCTGTCAGATAATCCTCGGTGTCCCCCAGAAAATGATTACAAGCACAAACTCTTTGGTAATATCTTCATTTATTTTGCTTGCAATGAAAAAACACAAAAGAGAATAAAAAAAAAAAAAAAAAAGTCAAATCATTGATCATTTTACACAAAACTCCAAAACTGGTCCGGACAGAAGTATTGGCCCCCTCAGCCTAATACTTGGTAGCACAACCTTCAGACACAATAACTGCGCACAACCGCTTCCGGTAACCAGCAATGAGTTTCTTACAAGGCTCTGCTGGAATCTTAGACCATTCTTCTTTGGCAAACTGCTCGCGGTCCCCCCTGAGATGTGAAGGGGGCCTTCTCCAAACTGCCATCAAGAGATCTCTCCTCCTCCCCCACAGGTGTTCTATGGGATTCAGGGCTGGACTCATTGCTGCCACTTTACAAGTCTCCAGGGCTTTCTCTCACCACCATTTTCTAGTGCTGACCTGAAGTGTGTTTTGGGTCATTGTCCTGCTGGAAGACCCCTGACCTCTGAGGGAGACCCAGCTTTCTCACACTGGGCCCTACATGATGCTGCACAATGTGTTGGTAGTCTTCAGACTTCATAATGCCATGCACACGGTCAAGCAGTCCAGTGCCAGAGGCAGCAAAGCAACCCCAAACCATCAGGGCCCCTCCGCCATGTCTGACTGTAGGGGGCGTCTTCTCTTTGAAGGCCTCTTTTTTTCTTCTGTAAACTCTATGTTGAGGCCTTCTCCTACTTTTGTCTCCTCTGACCAGAGAACATTCTTCCAGAACGGTTTTGGCTTTCTCAGGTAAGTTTTGGCAAACTCCAGCCTGGCTTATGTCTCTGGGTAAGAAGTGGGGTCTTCCTGGGTCTCCTACCATACAGTCCCTTTTCATTCAGACGCTGACACTGGATAGTTCGGGGTGACACTGTTGTACCCTCGGACTGCAGGGCAGCTTGGACTTGTTTGGATGTTAGTCGAGGTTCTTTATCCACCATCCGCACAATCTTGCGCTGAAATCTCTCATCAATTTTTCTTTTCCGTCCACATCTAGGGAGGTTAGCCACAGGGCTATGGGCTTTACACTTCTTCATGACACTGCGCACGGTAGACACAGGAACATTCAGGTCTTTGGAGATGGACTTGTAGCCTTGAGATTGCTCATGCTTCCTCACAATTTTGCTTCTCAAGTCCTCAGACAGTTCTTTGGTCTTGTTTCTTTTCTCCATGCTCAATGTGGTCACACAAGGACACAGGACAGAGGTGGAGTCAACTTTAATCCATTTCAACTAGCTGCAAGTGTGATTTAGTTATTGCCACCACCTGTTAGGTGCCTCAGGTAAATAACAGGTGCTGTTAATTACACAAATTAGAGAAGCATCACATGATTTTTCAAACAGTGCCAATACTGTTGTCCACCCCCTTTTTATGTTTGCTGTGGAATTATATCCAATTTGGCTTTTTGACAATTCTTTTTGTGGTTTTCCATTGAAGACAAATTAAATGAAGATAATACCAAAAAATTTGTGATTGCAATCATTTTCTGGAAGAACGTGAGTATTATCTGACAGAATTGCAGTGGTGCCAACACTTTTGGCCAACACTGTAGAGACCCAACCCGCTCTCCATGCCGCCCTGTACCGCAGTATTATTACCTGGAGAAGCTCCTCGTAGGTGATATAGAAGAATCTTTCGTCATCTTTCATTTGCATCCAGCCTTTTACATGATCAAACCAAGTTCCATACAGAGCTGAAAGATAAAGGACCAGATTACTTCAAAGGGAATAAAGTAACAAAGTAGTTTTTCCTGTATAATCTACATATATTATAGGATTTTACAAGAATACCCAAAGTGTCAACATAAGGACTCTATAAAGATACCTATTACCCTGTGGTGCTTACAACAAAGTACTGTGGTCCACCATCGGGGCCATGGGAAATGCAGTTTTTTCTGCAGTTAGAACTTTGTTTTGTGTATCTCCTTCCTGATGAACCCATTTAATACCAGGTGAAACGTGTTGAGGGGCAGCTTGGGCGTTTGTAGCTGTCACTAATATGGTCTACAACTTGCGATAGTGACACTCACAGAAGGGCAGAATGTAGCTAGACTTAATTGTCAGCTGATATTATATAGAGAGATGGGAATTAAAGGGATCCTATCTTTTAAACCCTTTTTTTTTCTAGCTAACACGTCGGAATAGCCTTAAGAAAGACTACTCTTTTCCTATCTTTTATTGTCTTCTCCGGGCCCCAGCGCTCAAGCAGTACTGGGGCATCCCCAATGCTGCCAGAGAACTCTCCAGTGCTCCCTCCATCTTCTTCTGTAACGAGGTCTTCACTGCGTCTTCTTCCAGCGGTGGCTTCTAACTTCTGGGGCTCAGGCCTAGGGCAAGCCGACTGCACATGCTCGAGGCCATTTTCTCGTGGCCTGTGGATATGCGCAGTCAGCTTGCCCTAGGCCAGAGGCCTAGAAGTTAGAAGCTAACACTGGAAGAAAACACTGTTTAAGTGCTGGGACCTGCCCCCATTACTGCAAAAGAACTCATTTAAGGCTATTCCGACATGTTAGTTATAAAAAAAAAAAAGGGGGTTGAAATATAGGATCCCTTTAATTGTATCAGATCCCAGCAGTGAGTTCTATTACACTTGTCAACCCTTATATAATAGACAAAACAAATATATGTAGGACAGTGTAAGTTACATTGTATAGGAGCGGCTGTACTTCACCCTATTTTCACTATTTCATTCTTATTACACATATTAATGGGTCGTACATTTTTTTAAACAATTTTTTTCAAATTAAAAAATTAAGTTTTATGTCACTCCCTATCAGTTGAGAATATACAGAGTGTCATCCCTTTGGAATTATAGGTTTCATAAATATTTTGGACCTGACAGACTCCTTTTAGTAATAATGATATTATCAATCTGCTGACTCAGTCCTGGTCTACACAGCAAAGCTAAAGCTGGAAAGCGAAAAAAAAAAACAAAAAAAACAAAAAAAAAACAACAAAAAAAACAGTAGATTGGGCTTCAGCAGTTAATGTGAAAACTAATTAATATAAAAAATCATATTCGGCAAAAAAAAAAAAATCTAAAAAAAATCAAAATAAAATAAAATAAAATAAATTGTATTTTTTCTCATTGTACATTCCATTAATGAAACTCACTTTCCCCCTGAACAAAGTAATCTATAAAATTCTGGAAATTTTCAATAGGTGTGAAGAGATTGACAATCTTGGTAAAATGGAACAAAGATACAATGACATCTCTTGGGTTTCGCAATGTGTAGATAATCTAAAAAAAATAAAAAATGCAGTCAATAAGATAAGAGTTTTATTAAAGAGGACTTTTTTGGGCACTTGCAGTTTATATACCGCTGGAGAGCCCACAGTGTGCTCACGATCAATGCCCTGGTTGAAGAGCTATCAGTACTGGTACCGTAGCTCTTCACAGAGGCCGCCTCAGGTTCCGGTCCAAAAAACAGTTAGCCGTGACTGAATACCGGTGCACTGCATCAGCATCCAGTCGCGCACTCCACTCCAGATTAGACGCAATGAATGGGCCTTGTCAGGAGGAGGGAGTGTCTTCAGGCCGAATCACGAGGCAAATCTACCTGAAGAATGAACACCTTGCTTCTTTTTCCAGGAGCTGAACCAAACCGGCTCCCAGAAAAAAGACCTGATTGGCTCCCATTCATTTCAATGGGAGCTGTGTTTTTGGTCAAGATTTTGAGGCGGATACGGCCTCAAAATCCTGATGAAAAAATTCAGTGTGAACTTACATTCTTTGAGCCTAATCTGGATCGGAGTGCCGTGCACCAGCATTCAGTCGTGGCTACCCGTTTTTTGGACTGGAGCCTGAGGCGGCCTCTGCCTCAGGTTCCGGTCCAAAAAATCCTGTGTGAACATACACTTTAACCGCATGTACCCCAGGTGGTGAAAGGTCCTCTTTTTTGGTCAGGAGTTTTTTGGTCAGGATTTTGAGGAAAATACCACTAGTAGAAAAAAAGGCTAGCAGAACCTATTGAAATCAATGGGAGGCTTTTTTTTTCAGAGCTGAAAATTCGGAGCCAAATAAACACCATTTTCCTCCATGTGAATGGACCCTAAGGGCTAGTTCACATGGGGGCAGGTGGGGTGGATTTTGGCACCGGGAGTGACGCAGGGAGCCGCGTCACTCTCGGGTCAAAACCCACCTACCGAGGGGCCACACGGTGGCTCAGTGGTTAGCACTGCAGCCTTGCAGCGCTGGGTCCTGGTGTTCAAATCCCGCCAAGGGCAAAAAACCATCTGCAAGGAGTTTGTATGTTCTCCCCGTGTTTGCATGGATTTCCATCCCATATTCCAAAAAAGACATACTGATAGGGAAAAATGTACATTGTGAGCTCTATGTGGGGCTCACAATCTACATTAATAAAAAAAAAAAAAAACCCGCCTGCCACGACCGTCGATATCGCAGCTTCCCCCTCCAGAATCAGCTCAAATGAATGGACCAAAAACGGAAGTTGTTGCCGCCTGGAAAAAGGACAGCTCACTTCTTTTTTCCGCTATTGGCAAGATGCCGATAGTGGAAAAAAACGCTAATGGTCTCCATAGACCACTATTGTATGGAGGCGGATTTTGAGATGAAATCTGCTGTCAAAATCCGCCTCCGTGTGAACTAGCCCTAATAGGGTGAATCGCTGTTTATTTTTTTTTTTTTTTAAAAAAAAGCCTTAAACAGATAATTACAGATTAACAGACTAAAGGATGGTTTATTGAGGAGCAAAAAAAAAAAAAAAAAATCACTAACAAATATTTTTCAGACTAGCTGATGTGTCAGTATGTTTGGGTAAACTTATAAACATTCTGTAAGGAGATTGTTAGAGCAGCAATTTCCCAGTAGCTGCTGGTTAACCCTAGGGGGGGGAGGGGCACAACAAGAAAGTACAACAGGTAACACAAACATTAACAAAAGGAAGTCTGCTGGCCAAGGGGTCGGTAAGGCGCAAGCAACACAGTACAGAATCGAAATCCAAGAGAATAGTCAAAGGTAAATCTAAAGGTTGTCTAAGTTTGTCCACACTACCGGTTCAAAGCAAAACAAAGGGAATATTATTGGGCTTAGTCGTGTATCGGACTTCCGCTCCTTGTAAACATCAGTAGAATATTTCTTAGCACAAGTTTCAGGGATCTGTTCTCACTAAGCAGAGGGTTATGTGTTACTTACTTTTGCTTTAGATTTGAAAAAAGATTTAGCAAATATCTGTTGTGGTAGGTGAGAAGTTATTATTCTTGGAGGGTCCAGATTATCAATTTGCTCTTTAGCCATAGTTGTTTCATACCATGGTGATCTCATCTGGATGGGCACAGCATTGGATTTTGTAACATCTCCCTTGTGTTTAATTAAGTTCAGGATTTCAATCATCCAGTTAGTACCTACAAGAAGTAAGAGATTACATCAAGACGTGCGTTTCATGGACTTTGGTAGATTATAGGGATTACTGCAGTTTGGAATAATAACATTGTATGCTACATATAGGTGTATACACTTAATATGAATTTATATATTACTAATATACATACATTTATATATAGAATGCACTCTCTTCATATACCAGAAGAATATAATATGAGGGATTGTGTCCATGATGCTAGGCTCCAGGTAAGAGTGCCAAATAGCCATCCTAACATTGGCTTCAGTACTGAGATCCATTGACCTACAGCTTAACTCTTAGTAAATTGACTCCTAGGAAGCTATCTATAAAACATAGTGTAGAATACTCTTAGGCCTCCTAGGAACCTATCTATAAAACATAGTGTAGAATACTCTTAGGCCTCCTAGGAACCTATCTATAAAACATAGTGTAGAATACTCTTAGGGCTCCTAGGAACCTATCTATAATACATAGTGTAGAATACTCTTAGGACTCCTAGGAACCTATCTATAAGAGTGTAGAATACTCTTAGGACTCCTAGGAACCTATCTATAAGAGTGTAGAATACTCTTAGGCCTCCTAGGAACCTATTTATAAAACATAGTGTAGAATACTCTTAGGGCTCCTAGGAACCTATCTATAAAACATAGTGTAGAATACTCTTAGGGCTCCTAGGAACCTATCTATAAGAGTGTAGAATACTCTTAGGACTCCAAAATTATTGGTGTCTTCAAGCCATAGCATAAAGTGGAGACACAATATCACCTCACTTTTGGATCTCCTTCGGCTTCCGGCACTTTCACAGTTTGCAGCCATTTAACCCCTTAGATATCATCAATACTGAAGCATACTGATGTAATACTATGGATACAGGGGTCTACTGAAGGCCTCCAAATCTCCCTCAAGTATCTCTATAAAATAAGTTTTGCTTTCACTTTTTTTATATACTACAAAATTATAGTAGCAATTGCACCACCTAGTGTTCAAGTCTTAGCATGAAAAAATAAGTGCAAAGAAAAAAAACATTCGTAAAGTATGAAATTAAATAAATAAATTAAATAAATGAAAATTTTCCCCAAAATTTTTAAGGATTTTTTTTTTTTTTTTTTTTTTTTTTTTTTTAAACAGCCATATTTGTTGTGTCCTTAACAATCCATAGGAGGAAAACAGAATGTTATTTTTCCTGCAAAGGGAACATTGAAATAAATTATAACAAAATGACATTTTGTTGTTATAAATGTAACATATAACGCAACATTGTATCAATAGAATTTTGGTCTTAGAGAAACTTCTATTACATGTGATACCAGAATCATTTTTCTAGGTGGAGTAAAACCGGAGATACAGCCATTTGTAGTGACCACCTGCCTTTGGTAAATGCTTTTGCTCCTTATAAAATAAGTTAATCCTTTAATAGTCGAACAGTGGGAAAATTTCAGTATATTACAGAAGCATAGTAATTCAGATGCAGGATAATACACAGTAATATAATACAGACGTAGACACACATACGCTGAGAAGAGAAGATATACTAGGAGTCCATAGCAGCTAAGGAACAGAGAAGAAAGAAGGAAGACCTCATAGTCATAATCATTAGTTCTCTGTGCGGAGTGATCTTCGCTTGGTCTGATGTAGATTATACAGCCTGGTCGCGGTTGGAAGGAAGGACTTGTGATAGCTCCTTCTCACACTTGGGGTGAAGCAGTCGGTCGCTCACAGTGCTGCCGAGTGCCATCAGGGTCCCATACGTGGGGTGGGATTTGTTCTCCCGCATGGAGGTCACCACAGACAGTATCCTTCTGTCACCCACCAGCTGTACTGGGTCCAAGGGGCTCCCCAGGACAGAGCTGGCCCTCCTGATCAGCCTGTCAAATCTATTTCTGTCCCTGGTTGATATACTGCTCCCCCAGCAGGCCACACCGAAAAAGATGGCTGAGGCAACCACAGAGGTGAAAAAGGCCCTAAGAAGTGTCCCCTGGTCTCTGAATGCCCTCAGCCTCCTGAGCAGGTAGAGTCTGCTGTGGCCCTTTCTGTGCAGCGCCTCCAGGTGATCGGCCCAGTCTAGTTATATTAACAATACAAATGTAAAATGACTTTCACTAGTAACAGCTCAGTTAGAGGGTTGCTTAGGAGAATGTTACAGCCTAATTTTTACTAAAAAGGAAGATAAGTAGGTTAATATTACAAAAAATAAGTAAATATTACCTTTGTAATGTAGCACAGTGATCTTGGGGCACAAGACAGAAGTTTCCATGAGCCATAAACTTATATATTCTACTTACCAGATTTTGGAAAGGTTATGTTGTAAATGTCATCATCAAATACTTCAAATTCATTTTCGGCATGGTTGATAGACTCTTCCGTGTGCACATCTTTAAGAAATCTGAATCCTTTGTAATAAAAATGGTCATAAGACATTTTATCTGAAAATAAAACACAGTTCAGTCCAACATCATCAAGAAATGTCCTTAATAGATCACATCTTAGATTTTTTTTTTTAATTCTTTTACCACTTTTACATTGTATTCATGCCCACAGACTCATGTAGATCGGTATGTTGTGCCAAAGCATGTATGCCACCAAACACTTAGAGTTACATGATATATCCATACTTGGTTTATTACTGTTTTAAGGTTGTTTTCTCCAACACCCTCACACCAACACATTTGGTCTATGAGCTATAGACCACATGATGGCCATGTTTCCCAGACCGAACACTGAGCCAGAACTCAAGCCCAGGATCATAATCAGTGGTCACCCCGGGAACATGATCAGTGGCGTAACTAGGAAAGGCGGGGCCCCATGGCAAACTTTTGACATGGGCCCCCTGCCAAGAGGAGTACCTAAGCGTGCAAGCTGTATGTGAACAAGAGAGTGACGTGGAGTGCAGGGTGTGTAGAAGCAAGAGGGGGGAAAGTGGGTGCAAGCTGTGTGCTCACCTACAGCCTGTGCCCCCATTCCCCCTTCTTTCTCGCACACAGCCCGCGCCATGTCACACTCTTTACTCACACACAGCCTGCACCCCCATCCCCCCTTCTTTCTCACACACAGCCTGCACCACCATTCCCTCCTCTTGCTCACATAAGGCAGAATGGAGGGTGCAGACTGTGAGCAAGAGGGGTACATGGGTGTGCAGGCTGTGTGTGAGAAAGGAAGGAAAGGGGTGCAGACTTTCTCACACACAGCCTGCAAACCCATGTACCCCTCTTGCTGACAGTCTGCACCCCCATCCCCTCCTCTTTCTTACAGTCTGCACACCCATGTACCCCTCTTCCTCACAGATAGCCTACAACCCATTCCTCTTCATTGTACACTGACCTGTACAATCTGAATAGCTCCACCTATAAAAGACTGATTCTATGTTCATGTCACAGGTCCTTCAATCTACTAGTATAGATGCCAGTACAGGGCTTAGGACAGCGGGCAGGAGACAGAAGTTTCTCCTGCCTGCTGTCACTATGCAAGTGTTGGGAGGCAGGGGCCCGGACAGCAGGCAGCCCCTGCTTGGGTATAGTAGTGAAGCCAGCAATTTCTGGCTTTACTACTGTTAAAAGATGGACTGTGTAGGAGGCAGCTCCTCTCCTCTCCGCATCCATCTTCAGGCAACATCCGGCACTGCAGTATACAGGGCCCGTTACGTGCTGGAGTTACTGAAACCAGATAAAAAGGAAAGAAGTTGACTCAAGCTTTGCATTATGTGTCTTTGTGAGCCACACTAGGAATGGAGAACAGAAAGAGGTGAAAAGAGAACTGTCTGAGGACCTGAGAACCAAAATTGTGGGAAAATATCAACAAGGTTGATCTTCAGGTTACAAGTATCCCAAGATCTTGATGTTCCTTGGTTCACTGTACGCAACATAATCAAGACGTTTACAAACTATGGTACTGTAGATAATCTCTTTGGACATAGACAGAAGTGAAAAATTAATGAAAAAAAGAAGTGACATGCTCATTCTTCAGGCGGATGTCGCGGCCGATTCAGCCACGGATGTCCTCCTGAAGACACTCCCTTTCGACTAGGCCCTAATCCGGAGCGGAGTGGCGCGACTGATGCCGGTGTACTGCACCAGCATCTAGTTGCGGCTACCCGTTTTTTGGACCAGAAGCTAAGGCAGCCTCCACGTCAAGTTCCGGTACAAAATTCCCTGTGTGAACCTGGCCACATACTGGAGCCAAAATACAAAGTGAAGTTCAGTTTACACAATGTAACAATATTTATCACAAGTGTCTTTAATCACCTATAGCAACCACGAGGCGGCAGCCATTGTAGTTCATCTGAGACAAATCTCCATTTGTTTGGTTTTTGTAAATCAAACAGTTTGGGATATTCAGGTTGAACCAATCTATATCTGTAATGTCCATTTGAAATGAAAGTGAATGAGGAAGAGGTCACTGATATCTACACAGCACTGTCTATCTTACAGGGTGAATCAGGTTTAGTAAATGTGCTGTCATTGTAGATTGTGTAGGTAATAAATTGATATAATAGATACAAAACTCCAATGACCGCACTCAGTTACATTAGTATCACCTTCTGAACTCGGTTAGCCTTTACACTGATCTAACATTATTTGCTTATGATATTGATCGCAGGTCACGGATGTTCATAAACGTATCTACTGACTGTTTACCTTGTGCTGTGACTCTTACCCTACAATATTAATGATTCTACATCATCCAGAGAAACATTATCTGTAGTCCTTGTCATATCTAACTCACTGGGAATCTGCTGCGCAATACTGAGAAAGACCTAACCCTACAAGACATAATGGCGTCATGTACAGTCTATAATGTTCAGGTGGACAAGTGCTGAGAGACATTGATACAATACGCTGATCAGAGCTTATTTTCCTGTTACACATGCCGATGACACTATATGGGGGAGGAATGATCCCTACTGGGAATGTTCTTCTCCTATAGACTTAATATTACATTATCCAGAGACACAGTATCTCTAGTGTCCGTCCTTATATAATTCACTGCTAGTGAGAAACATCTCCAACTAATATCTCTGAAAGATTGCAGGACTTTTCTCTCTGCATTTTCCAAGAGGAATTGCAGAAGGAATCCCGAACGTTCACCGAGTGCAGACATAGCTAACCTTAGAGGGATCAGTACTCAGCTTCTGAACTTCTGTCCTCACTAGCTAGAAAGCCTTATGGTGCATTCACACTACTGACACGCTGCCTTATTCTGAACGTTGAAACACGTTCAGAATCAGCGCGTATAAAGTAGTTTCCTTTCATTTCTATGGGAGCCGGCATACGAGCGCTCCCCATTGAAATGAATGGGCTGCCTTTTTCACTACAAGCGCTCCCATTGAAGTGAATTGGAAGTGCTGGCGTATACGGCAAGCTCTGCTCATGCCGAGCCGTACACGTCGCCACTTCCCATTCACTTCAATGGGAGTGCTCGTAGTGAAAAAAGCAGCCCATTCATTTCAATGGGGAGCGCTCGTATGCCGGCTCCCATAGAAATGAATGGAACTGCATTATACGCGCTGATTCTGACCGTGCTTTAACGTTCAGAATAAGGTAGCGTATCAGTAGTGTGAATGCACCCTTAGAGGGAACATTGTGTGTGGACCATGGTAAGGCTGAATTCACATGGGGTTTTTTGGACCGGATTTTGATGGGGAATCCATCTCAGAATCCGGATCAAAAAAACCTCTCCAATTGACTTCAATGGGAGCCGTTCATTTTTACGCAATCGGTTTCTTCGCGATCGCGGAAAAAAGAATGGGAGCTGCCATTTGTTGCCACAGCTGAATCAGCCGCATACGTCCACAGCCCAACACTCCCTCCCAACTGGGCCCATTCATTTGGGCCGAATCGAGAGCAGAATGCTGCTACAGTCGCACTAGCCACAGGAAGCGTTTTTTTGGACCGGATTCTGAAGCGGCTTCCCGCATCAAAATCCGGTTCAAAAACCCCTGTGTGAATTCAGCCTAAGACAATGGTGAGGGAAAATAAGACAATATTAAAGAAGATCCCACTGAGATTCAAAAGTCTGTTTCAAGGTGAGTTTAATTAGATGTGAAATACACCCTGTTTGGTGCAGATTTGATAAACGTTTTCGGCCTTACTTGGCCTTCATCAGAGTCTACTAAATATTAACAAAAGTTGGAGAAACGAAAGAAGAAAAGTGAGTAATGCTCCACAATACGTGTCTATGTACCGTAATAACGTGCAAAACCATATACACATTTATGTACAAAATCCGTTACATAGTGGATAGTATGTTCACCATAGATGACATCAGTAATACAACACAAAGGGGATCTTTTCAGGTCAGTCATCACTGGGTTCGGAATAAGCTATTAAACACAACATCTTATTCAATATCATATGAAATATATCATCGTGGTGATCCTTGGTCCCGATCCATGTGTATGAACAAGATTGAAATTCTATGAAAAAACGCCAATATGCCAACGTGTATTATATGGTAAGAGTGTGAGTCCGCGCTGTAACATACTATCAGTATCTGCACACCCATCTATAGTGATATGGAGGAAAATTGGTCCGAACTGCTAAAGAAGTAGTAAAATGAAAATCAATTAGACATACCAGCTCAAGATGGTCACAAAGTATAAGATTGCAAAAATCAGCCAGAAGGCGGCTTAAAGGACGGACAGGCCTAGTGCAGTGTCCCAGAACTGGATGGTAACGTTCTGTCATCATTATGTCACCATATTCTCTCTTATATTGTCAGGTGGTAATCTCTAATGTCAGCCATTCTATTTGTGTGCTGTATAGTGTATTGTATTGCATTACTTAGCATACACTGAGGATTGTCTGCAGCAGTGTACAGGTTAGAGGGGTATTCCCACCTCACAAACTCATCAGTCTTCACTGCTGTAAAATCTTCTTTCTTCCTGGTTTCTTGGATCATTTGGTGGGCGGGGTTTCACATGCAACCTGCCGTTTAGCTCCGCCCCCAAATTAGTGTGTAGCCCCGCCCACCCATATTGGACTATGAAGTACAGGCAGCAGCAACTCCATTCTGTGTTACATACAGACATTGCCTGTCTCTGCCATAATGAACACAATTGAATTAGCTAGCCTGATAACTGGGAGAACAGAAGAAATGAAAGCAGCTCCTCTCCCCAATCTGATAGCAGGAAGCTAGGTCATGTGGTGTAGACACAGGAATAGCTAGATACACAGGCTTGCGCCTGTGCACTTAGCCCCTCCCTCCCCCTGAGAGCAGCAGATACATCACTTGACTCATGAGCAGATAAGTCAGGGCCGTGGCCACAAGGAATTGAATAAAGTAAGGTAGTGGACAAACAAAGCAGCTTTGCTGAAGCAATGTATTTAGGAAAAGTCTTACATTCACGTTAACAAGCAGTATAGATAGGATCCTTGTGATGGGACAACCCCTTTAACTAGCTTTGCACCTTGTTTTAAGTTTGCAAACCCACATGTATTAGCATCTTGCAACTTCAGTCACATGTTTTGCTCTCAGCCTATAGGAGCACAAGCTGCTTCTAGGGCGAGCTCACACTTGTCCCTAGTCCAGCCTCTGCATACGCAGAATGAAGTCTAAGCCTGGGCTCCAGCCAGTCCACATGTCTGCCAGCATTGCTCCAGGCTGGTCAGAACCTCACATGGGCTATATCCATCCTGACTACTGAATTGCTGCCAGTCCACGCCTGGGAGATCATCTTAAAGTCTAATCCTGTCCTATTGGCCTAAGTCAGAGAAATAACCTGTTGGATAAAGAAGTCCTCTGCCTGGATCCACGCTCCTCATGGGTTCCCCAGCTGGATCTAACCTAAGTGGCTTCCATGTCATTGATTCACGGCTTTAGCACCCTGCGATAGGGCATTGCTCTAGCACAGGGGTAGGGAACGTATGGCTCTCCAGCTGTTGCAAAACTACAACTCCCAGCATGCATACTGGCTCTGCTCTTCTGGGAACTCCCATGGAAGTGAATGAAGCATGCTGGGAGTTGTAGATTCACAGCAGCTGGAGAGCCAAAGGTTCCCTACCCCTGCTCTAGCACCTTCTCTGTAAGTACTCTCTTGCACCACATTGCACAGTATAGCCAAGCTGTGACATCTCCCAAGGTAGAGCTGAAGCTGCACTGGACTGTATATCAATGATCTATCACCTACCCAGAATCAGTATACCTGCTATTGCAGTGGATACAGGACTGTGACTCAAGTGCTGCAATAACTTGTGAGAAGTGTAAAAGCTATACTGCTATTTGCTCCTAAAGAGACTGTGATATCTGTACTTTGCCTGCACAAAAGATTTTTCAAGCAAAAGTTCTTCCAAACCAATGTTACTGGACTCACAGAAGTCATTGCAGCCTGTACACTGTAGACAAGTAACAGCCAAAAGTGAAAGGAAACTTGCAAGTCTTGGGTTAATAGCAGCGCCCTAGTTATCCTGGTATGGAGTGTAATCCCATTCTATGTAATTGGAGGCCACAGAGGTGTCCGAGAGGGAGAGGCAGGGGGGGGGGGCAGAAGGGTTTGATTCACAAAGGGCTTACCTTAACCCCCAAGTGTCCTGGGCTGGAGACCGCTCACATTGGTGGTGTGGTAGTGCCGTATTGTGAGGAGTAGCTGGGATTAAATGCCGCGCCGTGTGTGGCTACATGGTGACGTCCTGCGTCATGATATTTCTATGCTACTGTACTTTATCATTTTTCCCCGCGTCATCATATCTATTATTCAAGCTCCGCCTGTGTCCCCGCCTTGAGAGAGACGCAGTGAGCTAGAGGAGCGTCCGCATCACGTGAGGTTTCCTAAGGACGCTTAGAAGAATATAATGTATTCATAGCAGCTGCTGGGATAGTGAAACTAGTGTAAGTGATAGGAGGAATATCAGAGAATGGAAAGTGTGAACCATGAATGGAATAAGGCTGGAAATTGATTAAAGTCTGTGATGGATTACATATACAAGAATGGATCTGTAGTAGTAGAGGAAAAAGGATCAGGAATGAGAAAGGAATAAGAGTTATATGCAAAAATAATAGAGTGCAGTAGCATAGAAATATCATGACGCAGGACGTCAGAGATGTCACCATGTAGCCACACACGGCGCCGCATTTAATCGCAGCTACTCCTCACAATACGGCACTACCACACCACCAATGTGAGCGGTCTCCAGCCCAGGACACTTAGGGGTTAAGGTAAGCTCCGGCCACTTTGAATGTTTGTGAAATAGACACTTCTGCCCCCCTGCCTCTCCCTACAGGACACCACTGTGGCATCCAATTACATGGAATGGGATTACACTCCATACCAGGATAACTAGGGCGCTGCTATTAACCCTACACATGTCTATATACAATAGTGAGCAATTGTTACGGTTCTGTGTATATATATATATATATATATATATATATATATATATATATATATATAAAAAAACATTTTTAAACTGCAGAACCTCTTAGCTGTAGAACACTACAGCGAGGTCCACAGGCCCAATGGTGGGCGGCTGTATGTCTGAACTCAATGTGAATTGCTGCAAAGACACTGCAGCCTGAACTCAATGTGAACAGTGTGTACTGTGCGACACTCCATGTGAACACGGTGCAAATAAAACCCTGCCAGTTTAGCTTACTGGCCAGGTGCACTAGTACAAGTGAAACACACATGGCTGCCAAGGGTTAACACTCACCCCAGGCCAGCAAACACCCACACTTACCCCTGCGACAGCTAGGGGCCACCACAGAAGTTTTAGAACATTCTCCTGCACACAGCTTGGAGTTATCAGGGGGGTTTGTATGCTCCGACACACAGCTGTGAGCCATACATGAAGTCAGACAGTACACATAGGCTATCTCAGAGACCATACCTGCTGCAGATCTACAAGCTGGAACGGTGTCTACAACTCCTAGTCCTGGCGTAGATCTAACAGTTCAGGGCTTACAGGTCCTACCCAACAGCACCCAGGAGAAGCAGAGGAACCCCACACAGAGGCCTAGTCTGACAACCTGCCTGAGTACTGGAGCCTAACCCTGAAACTACTGTCATTCACTCCGTGGACTTTGAGGAGATTTTAGAAAAAGTGTGATCCCCTGGCGGGCATCGGCTCACACTATTTAAAGAGAAGTCCCCGCCCAATAGGGGAGGTGGCTATGACCTCACCGCTCATGCTCAGTAGGGGAGAAATGGCACTTAGTTTGTGAGCAGCTCCAATATGTCTGAGCATGCTCAGTAAGATGAAAGCTGGATGGTTAGACTGACCCACAGGTGGCGCTGTGCGCTATGATAGCAACCTGCAGGACCCAATCCTAAAAACCAATATGTTTATCTCCCAACCCTTATCCACAGGGGCGATTCAATTTTTCTACTGACAATATCAGTACATCCATCTACCTACCATTGACTGACACACAGGAACAGCATAATATAGACGGTGAGCCTATATCATGATTACATGGGAACATATATCACTCTGCTCTGGTCTATGTATATACTGAATTCAGTCTTCACTTCCATCCACCCTAGGCCTGTCTGTCCTTTAAGCCACCTTCTGGCTGATTTTTGCAATCTTAGGGGGCGTTCACACTACCGTCAGTGTCCGACAGGTAGTGTCCGCTCCTAGTGTCCGTTCAAAATCTCGCACGGACATTAGGAGCGGACACTAGCTGTGTCCGTGACACTTGTCATTCATTTAAATGGCGATCGGGTTCATTCTTTTGTACTCCGTGCCTGTCTTTCACTGTCCGCTTGTAAAGATGTCTGACTTTTCAAGCGGACAGAAAAACCCGACATGTTAATATCCCACCACACCGCTTTACAGGAAATAAGACAAGGACATTGTGTAATGTTGTTTCAGGAGCTCACCGTCCTAGTCAGGCTGTGTACCTTGTATAACAATGGAAATTCATCTCCAAGAACATCTTCTGAGAGTAAATAGAGTAAAAAATTCATGACTATAGATGCATGGAGACTAAACCCTTTAATCGCCAGGCAATAGATCACTGACTAGTTGCAAAATGTAAGACAATCTCTTCTCATCTGTTACATTAGAAGGTCCTGTCTCATAGAATAAGGGTCTACTGATCCCAATCATGGTCTTGCTGAGTTCCCCAGAACATGGCCAATAAAGAGGGGATGGAACATAGAACACGTCTATGATGTCAGTCTGCCCTAATATATTTACAGAGGTTGCCCTACCTCCTTTCTAGAGCGAATTCTTGATAATGGCAGTTATGGGCACTGAAGTGAGATCTCAGATACTTCAAAGTGGAACAGCTTTAGTACCCACAACTGCAGTTATCAAGACTACGCAGAGTGAGCAGCGCAGCGCCCGGCATGTAAACAATACTGGGACAGTATTACATGATCTGCAGTGGATCCCACTCAGTATTATGTGCTCCACAATGCCCCCAAACCAGTATTATATGGTCCACAGTTGCCCCTACACAGTATTATATGATCCACATTGGCCCCCCACAGTATTATATGCTCCACAGTGCCCCACACAGTATTATATGATCCACATTGGCCCCCCACAGTATTATATGATCCACAGTGACCCACACAGTATTATATGCTCCACAGTGCCCCACACAGTATTATATGATCCACATTGGCCCCCCACAGTATTATATGCTCCACAGTGCCCCACACAGTATTATATGCTCCACAGTGGCTTCCACACAGTATTGTGTATAAGTATTTTAGTCATCTTCCTTAGGCTGGTATCAATTGGAAAGGGGCCTGTCTATATCTCTGCCCCTTTCAACATGTATATCAAATGAAGATGATTTAAGGACACAGCGTACTCAGCTAAGCAGTCACAAATGAATGACATACTTTACTAGTCAGCAGGTAAGATATTGCAAAATCTACAACATTCTTCTACCAGGAATTCTTAGTATCTTATCTCTCATTGCTTATAAACCTCATAATGATATCAGATAAGAGTAATGACTGTGTTACACATCCTGGTTATCGTAAGGGTAAGACCAGGTCACTCATCTTCTTTATACAGTGTTGGCCAAAAGTATTGGCACCCCTGCAATTCTGTCAGATAATCCTCGGTGTCCCCCAGATAATGATTACAAGCACAAACTCTTTGGTAATATCTTCATTTATTTTGCTTGCAATGAAAAAACACAAAAGAGAATGAAAAAAAAGTCAAATCATTGATCATTTTACACAAAACTCCAAAAATGGACCGGACAGAAGTATTGGCCCCCTCAGCCTAATACTTGGTAGCACAACCTGTAGACACAATAACTGCGCACAACCGCTTCCGGTAACCAGCAATGAGTTTCTTACAAGGCTCTGCTGGAATCTTAGACCATTCTTCTTTGGCAAACTGCTCCAGGTCCCCCCTGAGATGTGAAGGAGGCCTTCTCCAAACTGCCACCAAGAGATCTCCTCCTCCCCCACAGGTGTTCTATGGGATTCAGGGCCGGACTCATTGCTGCCACTTTACAAGTCTCCAGGGCTTTCTCTCACCACCATTTTCTAGTGCTGACCTGAAGTGTGTTTTGGGTCATTGTCCTGCTGGAAGAGCCCTGACCTCTGAGGGAGACCCAGCTTTCTCACACTGGGCCCTACATTATGCTGCACAATGTGTTGGTCGTCTTCAGACTTCATAATGCCATGCACACGGTCAAGCAGTCCAGTGCCAGAGGCAACAAAGCAACCCCAAACCATCAGGGACCTCCGCCATGTTTGACTGTAGGGACCGTGTTCTTTTCTTTGAAGGCCTCTTTTTTTTCCCCTGTAAACTCTATGTTGATGCCTTTTCCTACTTTTGTCTCATCTGACCAGAGAACATTCTTCCAGAACGTTTTTCGGCTTTCTCAGGTAAGTTTTGGCAAACTCCAGCCTGGCTTTTTTATGTCTCTGGGTAAGAAGTGGGGTCTTCCTGGGTCTCCTACCATACAGTCCCTTCTCATTCAGACGCTGACGGATAGTACGGGGTGACACTGTTGTACCCTCGGACTGCAGGGCAGCTTGGACTTGTTTGGATGTTAGTCGAGGTTCTTTATCCACCATCCGCACAATCTTGCGTTGAAATCGCTCGTCAATTTTTCTTTTCCGTCCACATCTAGGGAGGTTAGCCACAGGGCCATGGGCTTTACACTTCTTGATGATACTGCGCACGGTAGACACAGGAACATTCAGGTCTTTGGAGATGGACTTGTAGCCTTGAGATTGCTCATGCTTCCTCACAATTTTGCTTCTCAAGTCCTCAGACAGTTCTTTGGTCTTCTTTCTTTTCTCCATGCTCAATGTGGTGCACACAAGGACACAGGACAGAGGTTGAGTCAACTTTAATCCATTTCAACTGGCTGCAAGTGTGATTTAGTTATTGCCACCACCTGTTAGGTGCCTCAGGTAAGTAACAGGTGCTGTTAATTACACAAATTAGATAAGCATCACATGATTTTTCAAACAGTGCCGATACTTTTGTCCACCCCTTTTTTATATTTGCTGTGGAATTATATCCAATTTGGCTTTTTGACAATTCTTTTTGTGGTTTTCCATTGAAGTCAAATTAAATGAAGATAATACCAAAGAATTTGTGATTGCAATCATTTTCTGTAAGAACATGAGTATTATCTGACAGAATTGCAGGGGAGCCAACCCTTTTGGCCAACACTGTACAGAACACATCTTCAACTTTTTTACCTTGTTGCAAACATTGTAGAAAGATTACCCCCAATGTTTCTGATAAGGAATATAGAGTGAGATATATCCGTCAGTTGGCTGAACCAATGGGATACTAAGTCAGTCTTAGTGAATCTATAGTCATTGTCATACATGGAAGAAGGGAGGGGTCCGGCTTTTTAACTCACACACAGAGCATAGCAATAAATTTAAATTAAATAAATGAATGTGAAGATCCCTCCACAATGACTACATAAGGTGAATATAGGAAATTACTACCTATTAAGATCCCACAGTGAGGAATGACTACTTGTTATATAGGTGTTTTGTTTTACATAGTATAACATATAAATACAATATTAAAATAATTCCTATAAAGATAATCAGAGCCCGCCTATACATCACAGTATAAGTGTACAATGTTATACAACATTACATAGAGAGAAAAGAAACCAAATACCTTCCAGTCCAGATTCACCTTCTGATCCCGGATACTAGAAATGCCGCTCACTTACTGTAATAGGTTTCTCTTCTCCTTCAGCCTTGTGACCTTAGATACATTATGTGATACAACTCTGTTAATATATAACTAGTAGATTATAGTAAGTGCTCAGACTCCTCCCTAGTCTCAAGCTATTGGCTATAATATTTGGCTGAGGAGCTTTGGATTATTATTGTCCTATCACGTAACGTGTGTGCGACTGTCAGGGGTCATTTAAGTCCACGCACCTCAAACACACGCCTCCACCACCGATTGTATTCAGAATCAGGATCAATAGAAATCCCAGACACACGCTATTGCTACAACAGTCAGACACAAACACAAAAGTCATACAAAGTTCTGTTAAGATTAAATATTACTAGAGATGAGCGAACAGTAAAACGTTCGAGGTTCGATATTCGTTTCGAGTAGTCCCTCAATATTCGACGAATCGAATCGAATATCGAACCCTATTATAGTCTATGGGGGGGAAATGCTCATTTCAGGGGTAGGCAACGTTCGATCAAATTATACTTACCAAGTCCACGAATGAGGGTCGGGCTGGATCCTCCGAGAAGTCTTCTCCTTGCAGCGTCCCCGCGGCGTCTTCCGGCTCTGAATTCACTCTGCCTAGGCATCGGGGCCTGGGCAGAGCTGACTGCGCATGCCCGCACTACAAGCACCCGATGCCTGGCAGAGTGAATGAAGAGCCGGAAGACGCTGCAGGGAAGCTGCACGGAGAAGACTTCTAAAGGTAGTAGAAGAACCAGCGTTGATTGGCCGACTGTATAGCATTCGGCCAATCAATGCTGGTTCTGCATCGAACTTTTACATTCGAACAGCGAGTGGTACTCGATCGAGTACGAGTATTTTGAATACCGTAGTATTCGATCGAATACCTACTCGATCGAGTACTACTCGCTCATCTCTAACTATTACCCAAAGTGTTGAGAGCTTTATGTACAGTCATGGCGTAAGTGTTGGAACTCCTGAAATTTTAACAGAAAATTAAGTATTTCTCCTAGAAAATTCTTGCAATTACACGTGTTTTGTTATACATTTTTATTTACTTTGTTTTTATGTTTTCACCTCTCCACTGGAATTTTTGAGCACTCTTCATCTTCTTTGGGAAAACACCCGCATGCATCTACCCCAAAAAAGGACAACTTTTGGAACGTTGAAGTTTAACCCATAAATTTTACTTGTTTCTAGGTCTCAAAACGATGAAAGTAACATATAACTTATTACCCAAATATAAAATCCACATAACGGATGATTAAAAAAACAAAAATACACACATGAGATGCCACCTAGACCATGTTATTCTACTCACTAAATTTGCAACAGGTTGTGTTTACAGCCGACCCCTAAGGGGAATGCTAGAGAAAAGAAAATGAATTTGTCTATCAGTCTCAAAAAGTTGCCCTTATACAGTGACAAGTCTGCAGATTCTCTCCTATAGATATAGTGGGTTTGAGATAGCGACTGATAAAAGATCTAGGGGCTAAAGATTGTCTTAGCCTGTCCCTATAAATAAATTGAAGGGTAGCTCTCCTTACACTGTGTTCCACATTATTATGCAAAAAGTGTTTAGGAGTTATAAGGTAAGAATTTTTTTGTTTGTCAGTCAAACTCATTGATGGTGATGTGTGTCAGGGTTCTTTATATCACTGAAAGCAATTGCAGATGCCTGTGCTAATTAGTTTGGCAGGTGTGTCCAATTAAAGGCAAGACTACTTAAGAAGGCTGTCCCACATTATTAAGCAACCAACATTTTCTGCCAAAATGGGAAAGAAGAAGGATGTGTCGGCTGCTGAGAAGCAACAAATTGTGGAGTATTTAGGTCAAGGAATGACTACAATCAACACTGCCAAGACACTTCATCGTGATCATCGCACAATCAAGAAGTATGTAGCTGATTCACCAGGACACATGTGTGTGCGTGCTGATAAGGGGAAATTGAGGACTCTTTCCAACAGACAATTACGTCAGGTTAAAAGAGCAACTGCAAACATGCCTTGTAATAGCAGCAGACACGTTTCTGAAGCTGCTGGTGCCTCCAACGTCCCCCGAACAACAAGATGCAGGTGCCTTCAGAGGTTTGCAGCTGTGCGTAAGCCATCCTGTCGACCTCCTCTATCCACTGCACACAAGCAGAAACGGCTCCAGTGGGCCAAACAATACTTGAAGACTGACTTCAAAACTGTTTTGTTCACCGATGAGTGCCGTGCAACGCTCGATGGTCCTGATGGATGGAGTGGAGGACGGTTGGTTGATGGACACCCCATGCAAATACAGCTATGGCGCCAACAAGGAGGAGGTGGAGAAATGTTTTGGGCTGGAATCATGGGGAGAGAGATTGTCGGCCCCTTTAGGATCCCTGAAAGGGTAAAGATGAACTCCATAATGTATGTGGAGTTCCTCAAACAGAACTTCATGCCATGGGTCAAGAAGAAGAACCGTGCATTCCGCAGCAAGATCATTTTCATGCAACGTCATCTGCATCTCTGGTTGCTATGGGTATAAAAGGGGACAAACTTATGGTGTGGCCCCCATGCTCCCCTGACCTCAACCCCATTGAGAACCTCTGGAGCATCATCAAAAGGAGTGTCTATGATGGCGGGAGGCAGGTCACATCTAAGCAACAGCTCTGGGAGGGTATTCAGTCCTCATGCCAAACAATTAAAGCAGAAACCTTCCAAGACCTGACAAATTCAATGGACAAAAGAGTTCAGAAGCTCCTTTCATACAAGGGGTCCTATGTGCAAATGTAACATCACCTAGAAGAAAGTTTTGACTTGAAAACTGTTTGATTTCAGTTTGTAATAACCTGCTAAGGCTTAGAATTTCACAAATGACCATTTTTTTGTTCTTTATAAAAATAAAAAGGTTGAAAACTCTGCTGTGCATAATAATTTAGAACGTGCATTTTGTGTTTATTTTTTAATTAAAATATACTGTTATCATAGGCAGTCTGTTCAAGAACCTTTCAATTGTACTCTAATAGTTGATGACTGGAAAACTACAAAGACTGAAATTTATATATGTAATTTTTGAAAATATGAGAAAATATTATTTGCATAATAATTTGGAACACAGTGTATTATCCCTTTAAAGTACTGATGCCGCTTATTTCTATAAGAATTACCCCCACTGAGATATCAAAGCAAACACTACAACATGCGTCTTACAAGAGCGTTTAATGCAGTGGTGAACCTAGCCTCTCTGCTGCCTGAAGCAGATGATCAGAAGACATATATATATATATATCCCACAGCGGCCCCTGCAGCCTATATTCTGCCCCACAGTGGCACAATAGACTGTGGGGCTTAATAGAGGTTGCAGGGGGGTCGCTGTGGGGCATAATAGAGGTTACAGGGGCCACAGTGAACTTCAAGCTCTATTATGCCCAGTGCCGCACCTCCCATGAGGCGACCTGAAGCGAGCGCTTCAGGCGGCACTATGCCAGGGCCTCAGGGAGGGCGGCATTTTTGCTAACCTAAGCCAGTCCAGGACAAGCTGTCCTGGACTGGCTTATCACCGAGCGGTGGTTTGGGGAGGCCGCTGGAGCAGCGCTGCTCCAGCAGCCTCCCCTCACGCTAAGGCAGAGAGCAGGCCCCTTCACGCGGCCCCGCCTCCGATCCACCCGACCACGCCCCTGATCCACCCGGCCACGCCCCTGATCCACCCGGCCACGCCCCCGATCCACCCCCTCCTCCTGGCGGGGGGGGGGGGGGGGCTTTCTGCAGTTAGCTCGGGCGGCGAAAGGGGAAGGTTCACCCCTGATTATGCCCCACAATTGCACGCCCATGAACATGAAAGTTATTATACTCAGGGGTCTTTTCAGACCGCCGAGTATAATAATCGGAGCCCCAGGGGAGGTGAGGGAACATAATAAACACTGTTACTCACCTCTCCGGGATCTGATGTTACTCCTTTATCAGCACACCTGTGCGAGACGTTTATTTATGATATATTTGATATATGAATATCCAAGTAATGCTCCAGCTCACTCTATCAGTCTGGTAGCACTTGCTTTAGAGGCATAGTAATTACGCACAGGTGTGCTGATAAAGTACAAGGGTTAATATCGTTCTGAACAATTCTATGCCATTTTTGAATAGATGAGAGCAAAGAAGCAATCTTTTTATATCATAAACTCGGCAGTTAATCAGTTTTGGGTTATTATGTACAACTGAATCCTTGTCCAGTTAGGAGGAGGATTGGAGCTAGCACCTACTTTGCAGCATGTGTAATATTGAGATGGTAGCTGCATGACTCATAAGTTAGGAATGCAGATTTCCTGATAAGCGCCCATTGTCCAGGGAATGTGTGTAGAGACGTATCATTCACATACACTCACCGGCCACTTTATTAGGTACACCATGAACATGACACCATGCTAGTAACGGGTTGGACCCCCTTTTGCCTTCAGAACTGCCTCAATTCTTCGTGGCATAGATACAACAAGGTGCTGGAAGCATTCCTCAGAGATTTTGGTCCATATTGACATGATGGCATCACACAGTTGCCGCAGATTTGTCGGCTGCACATCCATGATGCGAATCTCCCGTTCCACCACATCCCAAAGATGCTCCTCTATTGGATTGAGATCTGGTGACTGTGGAGGCCATTGGAGTACAGTGAACTCATTGTCATGTTCAAGAAACCAGTCTGAGATGATTCCAGCTTTATGACATGGCATTGCATTATCCTGCTGAAAGTAGCCATCAGATGTTGGGTACATTGTGGTCATAAAGGGATGGACATGGTCAGCAACAATACTCAGGTAGGCTTTGGCGTTGCAACAATGCTCAATTGGTACCAAGGGGCCCAAAGAGTGCCAAGAAAATATTCCCCACACCATGACACCACCACCACCAGCCTGAACCGTTACCGATACAAGGCAGGATGGATCCATGCTTTCATGTTGTTGACGCCAAATTCTGACCCTACCATCCAAATGTCGCAGCAGAAATCGAGACTCATCAGACCAGGCAACGTTTTTCCAATCTTCAATTGTCCAATTTCGATGAGCTTGTGCAAATTGTAGCCTCAGTTTCCTGTTCTTAGCTGAAAGGAGTGGCACCCGGTGTGGTCTTCTGCTGCTGTAGCCCATCTGTAGCCTCAAAGTTCGACGTACTGTGCGGCGTTCAGAGATGCTCTTCTGGCTACCTTGGTTGTAACGGGTGGCTATTTGAGTCACTGTTGCCTTTCTATCAGCTCGAACCAGTCTGGCCATTCTCCTCTGACCTCTGGCATCAACAACGCATTTCCGCCCACAGAACTGCCGCTCACTGGATGTTTTTTCTTTTTCGGACCATTCTCTGTAAACCCTAGAGATGGTTGTGCGTGAAAATCCCAGTAGATCAGCAGTTTCTGAAATACTCAGACCAGCCCTTCTGGCACCAACAACCATGCCACGTTCAAAGGCACTCAAATCACCTTTCTTCCCCATACTGATGCTCGGTTTGAACTGCAGGAGATTGTCTTGACCATGTCTACATGCCTAAATGCACTGAGTTGCCGCCATGTGATTGGCTGATTAGAAATTAAGTGTTAATGAGCAGTTGGACAGGTGTACCTAATAAAGTGGCCGGTGAGTGTATAAGATCCCTTGGTGGTTAGGAATTGAAGGTGCAGCAAAAGAAACAAAATATCGTTTATTATGAATAGTTCTTGTACCCAGGTTAAATATTTTTTAAAGAGAAACAAATAAAGATTAGAATTTTAATAGCCATTTTTTGTTTTGGATTTGCTAAAGAAAGAGATTCTGGTGGAAGTAACTGGTCTCTTACATTTACATTATTTTTTATTTTACATATTTTGTCTTTTTGTAGGTGATCTCTCCAGGACTGGACACTGGATTTCTGCTGTGGTCTCACGAGCTCTCTATACAGTGGGATCACAATCTCTGTCTTTCTATTGGTTATACTGATGAATCGTTACAAACAAAAAGGGGTTATAGGGATGGTGGTAATTTATGTCCAACATTTGTAACTATGTAACTATTCATGGATAACAGAAAATAAAAAGTCCATTTCTATTCATGTATTTGCTGTTTTATTCGGAAAAATATTCAACATTTAATACAAATACAGATTAAACCATTTTCTAATATGGGACAAACACCAGGACAATAGCAGAGCGGCCATCTGCCCTTTGGGGCTTTTTGGATAGAATACATGTAATTTCCCAGCCATAGTATTGTATTGGATGGTCAGTGACTGGAGGAATCTCTGACAACCCTTGGTAAGACATGTTGTTCTATCCATCAACCACTTCCTGAATGTAATACAAAATGAGGCCAGAACTTTAGGAAGATTGTTCCCAGAAAAAGCTCATATTGAGGTCCTTCATCTTCTCTTGGTAGATTTTATCAAAGTACTCGCTCTGTGCGACAGTAAAATGATTCTTCCAGTCTCCAGATATTCCTGTAAGGAACAAAATATGGAAAAATACATTATTGTGGAGTCTATGTCAAAGTACAATAATAATAGACATCAGGAGACACAATTGTCATCTCAGGAGGTTCTTACACAATCGGCTTCTACAACAGGTTTTATGATGAAATATTGAATCTAAATCTAGAAGCAGAATTTAAAAAAAAAAAAAAAAAAGCTAAGAAACTATGTCTTCTATTAGGAAAATATTTCTCTGTACTTCAAGTGGAGGACTGTGTGACGTAAGAGCTGGGGCAGGGATTTTGCAGAGCTAGCAGGGACCCAAGTTAGAGAGCGATCTATTCAAATTGGTTATGTCGTGAGCCAAATACACAAAGAGACTTCTACACCCCTGATATCAATGTTTATCAGGATACAACAGAGGACCCTGGGTAATAAACATATATCAGTAATCATCTATTAACAGGTATATTTATCTTCCCTGATAAGACTTTCAAGTGTTATATTCTATTTAGATTGTGTTCTGGGACCATCCTGTGTGTATCCTGACTGCTAAGGCTAGGCTCACACTAGCGCTCACTCTACCTTCGGGGTTTCCATCCCTGAACCTGCTTAAAAGCTTCAGAGAGAAAAATCAGGCAGGACTTCTCTAAGCATTTTTTGGGTGGAAACCCAGTGGACCATATTATATTCTATGGGGTACATAGGTTTCCACTGGTAACCACTTTATAAGTGGGTTAGCTTTCCATTCGTCAGGTCCCCAAGCAGACCCGAAGAACGTGAACCCAACCGCTAGTGTAAGACCTATGATCCCTATGATCAGGGAATGCCAACATGTATACAGAGCTTTATCTGTGTAAGCAGAGCTCCTATACAGAATTGTCTAGTCCTCCAGTAGTATAATACAATAATCTGTCATGATAATAACAAATAACACTAATAATAATTTAGCCGTGAATACGGAGCCTTGTTTCTTGTTTCAAAAGTTAGAACCTGCTCTACTTTATCATGGATTTGATGACCGGGGGTGACTGAGCTGCAGACAACAGAAAGTAACATCCTATTGTATCTGCTGAAAAAGCTTCACCTGCTACAATAAAAAGAAGACAAATATCACAAACCATAAAACTGATAGAAATTCTGAGTCATTTTCTTACATTCTGAGAAAGTTTACAAGAGGTGAAATAGCCAAAGTGTACATGGCCGATTATATAACAATCAGATCTGATAGTGATGGCTTAGGAAAACAGAATTATCTTTAGGAGCCAAGCTTATAGCCGGTAATACAGGGGAGGTCTCTCAATTAGAGATGAGCGAGTACTGTTTGGATCAGCCGATCCGAACAGCACGCTTGCATAGAAATGAATGGACGTAGCCGGCACGCGGGGGGTTAAGCGACCGGCCGGCGTCAAAGCGGAAGTACCAGGTGCATCCATTCATTTCTATGGTGCGTGCTGTTCGGATCAGCTGATCCGAACAGTACTCACTCATCTCTACTCTCAATCGATTTGGTCTTCATGGGATAACTATTGTATGGTCTCTAGGAAATCTACACTAATCAGCCCCCAAGCCCGTCCCTTCTCTCCCCCTATGTGCTATCTCTTGGTTTTCTGTGATTTGTTTCTTGTCCATTCACTCCCTACTTTATTATTCACTGCTTTTGGTATTCTGAGCCTCAGAGAGGTACCTTTACGCAGGAAGGTTCCTTTAGAGTGGTCCACTATATCAGACTGACTCCAATTTGACATTGGGTTTTCCTTCATGGATTTGAAGGTTGAATGTTCAACAACCGAGTCAATCTGGGCGTCATCCAACTCCTGCCCCAAAAATTTACAGAGTCTTACCACACTGCCACGGAGATCCTGAAAAAAATAAAAGTGATGGGCATGTAGGCTGAAGTGGATCAGTTACTGGTTACTAAACCCCTGGCATGACTTCAGATTCCCATCGAAGCATGGAAGCAGCAAAAACTGAACTCCAACTCTGCCACTGTATGAGCTTTGTTCTTAAACTGCAGTATCTGGTCTTGGCTACTATTACAACATAAAGTTTTTCCTGTTAAGTTTAGGATTGTCTGAGGGTTCCATGGCATGAGAGTACACTAACAGACCAGTGGATGTGTAATCTCTCCACTACCAAACCAGAGTGACTTTGGGTCAGAGTTCAGGACAGGTAACGGAGGTACGGGAATGAGGATCAAGCCAGGTCAACAAAGTGTTAGATAGCTTAGATATCAGGAGAGCAAGGTCAGGAATACTGTGCCTCCAAGTGAAAAAAACGCTAAATGAGAATCTCCTTTAGCCGTGATAGGATAAACCCCATTCGTAAGTGGTGGATCAAATCACACTATGAATGAGTTTGATAAAATCTTGTTCATTGAGGGTAAAAAGCACAACGCGTTATCTTAACTCTATTTGTTCCAACATCTCTGACAAGTACACACTAAATACGAGGACTGATTGAGTGCAATTGATAAAGGGAATTTTGAATCCCGAAACGTGTTGTGCTTTTTACCCTCAATAAACAAGATTTTATTAAACTCATTCACTGGATAGTGCGATTCGATCCACCCCTTAAGAGCGCGGTTTGTCCTATCACGGCTAAAGGAGATTCTCATTTAGCGGTTTTTCATCTGGTTCATTTGACGTTGCCCCAACGTACAATGACAAAGACGCAGCCACCCGTATTTTGGGCTTCTGTGCCTATATATGTTTGTCACTAGAGATGAGCGAACAGCGTTTTATCGAGTACATGTTCGATCGGATATCAGGCTGTTCGAGATGTTCGATTCGAGTCGAATACCAGGTGGCAAAGTCACTAAAAATTTGATTCCCCTCTGCTGCTGAGATCGTTCCACAATGGAAACTGCTGTGGACAGATCTTAGACTCCGCCTCCTCCGGCAGAACCAGCGTTGATTGGTCGAATGCTGTACACTGGCTAATCAACGATGGTCAATGCATTCCTATGGGAAAAAGTCAGCTCCCGCATATCGCAAGCTGAAAGGGATCTCGACGTAATACAGTGACTTGGGCTTGTTAGATGCCCCCAGACATGCTTCCCCTGCTGTCCCAGTTGCATTTCAGGGTGTTGGCATCATTTCCTGTGGTGTCATAGTGGACTTGGTGACTCTCCTGAGTCGAATAGTGGGATCCCCTGAAACGAGTATTTATTCCCCATAGACTATAATGGGGTTCAATGTTCATCGAACAGTCGAGTATTTAGCGGCTACTCGAATCGAACTTCGAACATTTCACTGTTCGCTCATCTCTATTTGTGACTATTCACAACCAGTGAAGGTAAGAGGCCAATCTGGCCCCACCTTCCTTTATCTTGTATACATCATTGAAGTATTCCAACTGTACTACACCATTGTGCCGCTCGGCGTTTCTCTCTTTCTTGCTAATAGGAATCCATCCAGGGTCTGGTACACATAACATATCAGGAACCCCATACAGTAGGAACTAAATTAAATGTTAGCTCAGGCAAGGTGTGCAAGTAAAGATAACTTTAAAAACCTCAGTCTAACATGGTCAGGCTGAGAAGAATTGCCAGTATACATGCTGACTATTAACTACAAGACAAATCTCTATTTGTTTGGCTTTGTTAAAAACAATTTGAGTCAAATATGGCTTGAAACTAAACCGTTTGCCCAAATCTCTAGTCAGTCAGTCAGTGGTAATTTTTTTTTCCATACATGTAATGTAGTTACTGGTACAGCCATATATTTGGAGATAACCATATAAAGCTGTCTCTTGATCAGACTCCAATACACAGAGACCCAGCCCGCTCTCCATGCCGCCCTGTACCGCAGTATTATTACCTGGATAAGCTCCTCGTAGGTGATCAAGAAGAATCTTTTGTCATCTTTCATTTGCATCCAGCCTTTTACATGGTCAAACCAAGACCCGTACAGAGCTGAAAGACAAAGGCCCAGATTACTTAAAAGGAAATAAAGTAGTTTTTCCTGAATAATCTACATATATTATGGTGTTTTACAAGAATATCCAAAGTGTCAACATAAGGACTCTATAAAGATACCTAATACCCCGTGGTACCTCCAATGAAGTACCGTGGCCCACCATCGGGGCCCACGGGAAATGCAGTTTTTAAGGAATTTAGGACTTTGCTTTGTGTATCTCCTTCCTGATGATCACGTTTAATACCAGGTGAAATGCATTGAGAGGTAGCTTGGGTGTTTATAGGTTAATATGGTCTACAACTGGTGATAGTGACACGCACAGAAGGGCAGAATGTAGCTGGGGGAACTGAGATCCTCATAGTGAATAGAGATGAGCGAACACTAAAATGTCCGAGGTTCGAAATCTGATTCGAACAGCCACACACTGTACGACTGTTCGAACGGATTTCGAACCCCATTATAGTCTATGGGGGGGAATGCTCATTTCAGGGGTACGTAAAATTCGATAACATTGTCCTTACCAAGTCCACGAGTGACGGTCAGGCTGGATTCTCCTTGAAGTCTTCTCCCGGCGCAGCGTCCCCGCGGCGTCTTCCGGCTTGAATTCACTCTGCCTAGGCATCGGGGCCTAGGCAGAACCGACTGCGCATGCACGGTCGGCTCTGCCCGGTGCCTGAGCAGAGCCGACTGCGCATGCGAGGGCATGCCCGCGCATGCGCAGTCGGCTCTGCCTAGGCCGGATGCCTAGTACGAGTATTTTGAGTACCGTAGTATTCGATCGAACACCTACTCGATCGAACACTACTCGCTCATCTCTAATAGTGAGCTATATTCTACTTAGAACTTTGGATTAGTAGGGTTCAGGTGTGCCCATTGTATTAGGTCTATATGTCTGTATTATATTACATAGAGATACGGTCATTAATTGTATCAGATCCCGGCAGTAAGTTCTACTACACTCATCAACTCTTATATTATAGACAAAACTAATATAGGACAGTAGGACAGTGTAAGTTACATTGTATAGGGGCGGCTGTACTACACCCTGTTTTCACTATTTCATTCTTATTACACATATTAGTGGGTCGTACATTTTTAAACATTTTTTTTTTTTTTTTTTTAAATAAAATTTAAGTTTTATGTCACTCCCTATCAGTTGAGAATATACAGAGTGTCATCCCTTTGGAATTATTATAGGTTTGAGATACATTTTGGACCTGACAGACTCTCTTTAGTAATAATGATATTCTCAATCTGCTGACTCTGTCCTGGTCTACACAGCAAAGCTAAACCTGAAAAGTGAAAAAAAGAAAACAGTAGATTGTGCTTCAGCAGTTAATGTGAAAGCTAATAACTAATAATATTTAAAATATTTCATTTGGATTGTTACATAAAAAATTCTAAAAAATAAATAATAATAATAATAATAATAATAATAATAATAATAATAATAATAATAATAATAATAATTTAAAAAATCTATTGATCCATTAATTAAATATCTCACTTTTCCCCTGAATAAAGTCCTCCATAAAACTCTGGAAATTTTCAGGAGGAGTGAAGAGATTGACAATCTTGGTAAAATGGAACATAGATACAATGACATCTCTTGGGTTTCGTATTGTGTAGATAATCTGAAAAAAAAATGTAGTCAATAAGATAAGATAAGATTGTGTTATTGGTACCGTGATAGAACATGTAACATTTACTTTAGTTCTAATTTTCAGAAGCGTATTTCCCCATATTTTTATATGTGAAACAACAAATTTGGTTGCAGTAGCGGCATCTTGTATCATTTTTTCACATCGGGGCAACATTGGTGACCTGTGTGTATTCACGTTATGTCATACTGATAATACACTCTTTTTACTGGGGTTTACTATAATTTTTTAATAATACATTGAAAGCAAAAGGGAAAAAAGCTTCCCATTGATTTCAATGGGGAGCGCACGTATGCCGGCTCCCATTCAAGTCAATGGGAGCTGCTTTTTTATGTGCTCATTCTGAACGTGTTTTTACTCCATGTGAAGGCTCCATAAGAGTTAATAATCAGTGTGTTTTAATTTATTGCTGTGCAACTCGCTATAAGTAGAAGGTAGCACGCCTTCAGGAGTCACATAGAGCTTGATAAAGTGCGGAACAGCACGAAACAGCTGTCGCTCTTCCTCTGAGCGTGCCTCCTCCCATGTATGTTTTTACCTGGACATCTACAATAAAGTTTGGACTTTTTAACGCACAGGGTGAGTGCCAAGTTTTTTTTTTAATATATTTAAAGGTAGAATACCTTTAAGAAACAAAGATTTTTCAGATTACAGGTGGAATAAGTGTTTTGCTATCATAACGGCAGTTTGTATAGATTTAATGAAATAAATAAACTCTTGCACCAAAAGCACTCTTAAAAACGATTTACGTTATGTGTTACTTACTTTTGCTTTAGATTTGAAATAAGATTTTGCAAAAATGTGGTGCGGTAGGTGAGAAGAGATTATTCTTGGAGAATCCATTTTAAAAATGTATTCATGAAATCTGAATATTTCATACCACGGTGATCTCATCTGCATTGACAAAACATCACTTTTTGTAATATCTCCCTTGTGTTTAATTAAGTTCAGGATTTCAATCATCCAGTTAGTACCTAGAAGGAGTAAGAGATTACATCAAGACATTGTATACATGCAGGAATTTGGCTGATATATATATATATATATATATATATATATACTAGCTGGTACCCGCGACTTCGTCTGCGGTGATTGTAGCAGTGGGTATATACAGGCGTGGGTAAGGTTTTCGTACTGTGTATAAGGTATGGGATATGAAATGTAAGTTTGTATCTTGTTTTTGCTGTAATTCTGAGAATACGTGAGACTTTTGTGTTGCAGTTACTTTGTATTTGAGCTGCTATATATACGGTGTTGTGAGAAACTTTACATAGTGACTTTGGGACAGAAGTATTTGAAGTTAACCCTTTCCCGCCGATGGCATTTTTTGATTTTCGTTTTTGACTCCCCTCCTTCTAAACCCCATAACTTTTTTATTTCTCCGCTCCCAGAGCCATATGAGGTCTTAATTTTTCCTGGGACAAATTTTTCTTCATGATGCCACCATTATTTATTCTATATAATGTACTGGGAAGCAGGGAAAAAATTCAGAATCGGGTGGATTTGAAGAAAAAATGCATTTCTGCGACTTTCTTACGGGCTTTGGTTTTACGGCGTTCACTGTGCAACCAAAATGACCTGTCCCCTGTATTCTGTGCTTCGTTACGATTCCGGGGATACCAAATTTATATGGTTTTATTTACATTTTGACCCCTTAAAAAAAATCCAAAACTGTGTTAAAAAATTATTTTTTGAAAAGTCGCCATATTCCGACAGCCGTAACTTTTTTATACTTGCGTCTACGGGGATGTATAGGGCGTCTTTTTTTGCGGGACTGGGTGTACTTTGTAGTTCTACCATTTTTGGGAAATGTTATTGCTTTGATCACTTTTTATTCAAATTTTTAGCAGAATCAAAACAGTGAAAAAATGGCAGTTTGGCACTTTTGACCATTTTTCCCGCTACGGCGTTTACCGAACAGGAAAAATATTTGTATAACTTTGTAGAGCGGGCGATTTAGGACGCGCGGATACCTAACATGTATGTATTTCACAGTTTTTAACTACTTTTATATGTGTTCTAGGGAAAGGGGGGTGATTTGAATTTTTAATCCTTTTTATTTTTTTTTTTTTATATTTTTTGTACTTTTTTTTTACATTTTTTTTTTTTTGTATTTATTAGACCGCCTAGGGGTATTGACATGGGTGGGCGGTGTCGCGGATTGTCAGAGTGGTGGGGGCAAACATGGCTGCTCCGGAGCGTTAAAGAGCGCCTCCTGGAGTATCGTTAAGGTGAGGGGCAAAGTGGTAAAGTATATGTATATGTGATTGTGTGGGGTTAGGGGCGAGGCTGTAGAGGGCAATATGAATTTTGTGGCTTGCTATGGTCCAAAGTGTGTGAGATTGCAGAGATGGTGGTGTGAGTTTGGGTTTTGTGGGGGTCCTGGCACAAACATATGTGCGCTATTGTGACGAAAAGTAGCCTATTGTTTAATTGAGTGTAATAACTATGTTTGTGGAAAATTTCAGCCAAATCGGTGGAGTGGTTTTTGCGTGATTGACCGCCAAACATCCGAACATCCAAAGGGTCCTGGGAAAAACGTATGTGAGCTATTGTGACGAAAAGTAGCCTATTGCGCCATCGAGTGTAGGGACTATGTTTGTGGAAAATTTCAGCCAAATCGGGGTCCAAAGTGTGTGAGATTGCAGAGATAGTGGTGTGAGTTTGGGTTTTGTGGGGGTCCTGGGAAAAACGTATGTGCGCTATTGTGACAAAAAGTAGCCTATTGTTTAATCGGGTGTATTAACTATGTTTGTGGAAAATTTCAGCCAAATCGGTGTAGCGTTTTTTCCGTGATTGAGGAACAAACATCCGAACATGCAAACATCCAAACACACAAACCCACAAACCCACAAACTCACAAACTTTCACATTTATAATATTAATAGGATTCCTTGATGTTTTCTGAGTTGTTAGAAAACTATTCATATAAATACATCCTCTGTCATAGGAGCTGATAACCAGTTTCATGGATCCTGGTGGACTGTAGGGAGTATTACAGTTTGGAATAATAACACTGTGTGCTACATATAAGGGTATATACTTAATACACACTTATTTGTTACTAACAGACATATATTTATATGTAGAACTAGCGTCTGCACTCTCTGCATTGACTAGAAGAATATACAGCGCCGCACCTCCCATGAGGCAACCTGAAGCGACCGCTTCAGGCGGCGCTATGCCAGGGCCTCGGGAGGGCGGCATTTTTGCCGACCTAAGCCAGTCCAGGACAAGCTGTCCAGGACTGGCTAAGTGTCACCGTGTCTGCAGCCGACACGGGAAGCGAGTGGTGTATTGGGGCGGCCCTGCTGGACGCAGCGCTGCTCCAGCAGGGCCGCCCCTCACAAGCAGGCAGAGAGCAGGTCCTCTCCCTGCCTGCGAACGCCGCTCACTCTGATAGGCCCCGCCCCCTTTATACCGACCCCGCCCCTTTCCGATCAGTGCCGCCCCTTTCTCGCGGCCCCACTCCCCTCCTAGGGGAGGGGGGGGGGCGGCTTTCTGACGTCTGCTTCAGGCGCCAGAAAGCCAAGGTTCACCCCTGAGAATATAATATGAGGGATTGTGTCCAGGATGCTAGGCTCCAGGTAAGAGTGCCAAATAGCTATTCTAACATTGGCTTCAGTACTGAGATACAGTGACCAACAGCTTAACTCTTAGAAAATTATCTGTTACGAACCAATCTATAAAACATAGTGTAGAATACTCTTAGGGCTCCTAGGAAATTATCTATAAAACATAGTGTAGAATACTCTTAGGGCTCCTAGGAACCTCTCTATAAAACATAGTGTAGAATACTCTTAGGGCTCCTAGGAATCCTATTAATATTATAAATGTGAAAGTTTGTGAGTTTGGATGTTTGTGGGTTTGTGTGTTCGGATGTTTGTTAGTCAATCACGCAAAACCCGCTTGACTGATTTGGCTGAAATTTTCCACAAACATAGTTAATACACCCGATTAAACAATAGGCTACTTTTTGTCACAATAGCGCACATACGTTTTTCCCAGGACCCCCACAAAACCCAAACTCACACCACTATCTCTGCAATCTCACACACTTTGGACCCCGATTTGGCTGAAATTTTCCACAAACATAGTCCCTACACTCGATGGCGCAATAGGCTACTTTTCGTCACAATAGCTCACATACGTTTTTCCCAGGACCCTTTGGATGTTCGGATGTTTGGCGGTCAATCACGCAAAAACCGCTCCACCGATTTGGCTGAAATTTTCCACAAACATAGTCCCTACACTCGATTGCGCAATAGGCTACTTTTCGTCACAATAGCGCACATACGTTTTTCCCAGGACCCTTTGGATGTTCGGATCTTTGGCGGTCAATCACGCAAAAACCGCTCCACCGATTTGGCTGAAATTTTCCACAAACATAGTTAATACACCCGATTAAACAATAGGCTACTTTTCGTCACAATAGTGCACATACGTTTTTCCCAGGACCCCCACAAAACCCAAACTCACATCACTATCTCTGCAATCTCACACACTTTGGACCATAGCAAGCCACAAAATTCATATTACCCTCTACAGCAGAGGTCAGCAACCCCTGGCACACATGCCAAGAGTGGCACTCCTGCCATATTTCACTGGCATGCCAGCAGCACAGGACCTGCAAGAGTTAAATAAAGTCTCTGCTAGAGCTGAGGCATAAGGACACTCCCCTTTGCGAGATGTGCAGGAAACCCAGGGGGTGGAGCTTAGTCGCTCAAGTCTCTGCCTGCTATAGTGATGGCTCCTGCCGAAGCTGCTAGCAAACTGAAAGTAAGAAACACGCAGGTCCCTTCCTTTACTTCCTATTCTCATTAATGTCAGGCATGGGGTTATTAGTTTAGTGTTAGTAACTCCATGTACCTCACATTAATAGGAATAACCCCCACCATGTCCCTCATATTAACCCCTGTGTGCCCCATATAAAGGTTACTAATATGTGAGACATATGGAGGTACTAATAAAAGACCTCAGTAATGAAGATACTTAATTATTACCTCCAAGTCTCTCACATATCAGTAACTAGAGATGAGCGAGTACTGTTGGGATCAGCCAATCCGAACAGCACGCTCCATAGAAATGAATGGATGCACCTGTTACTTCCGCTTGGACGTAGCCAGCGCGCTTAACCCCCCGTGTGCCGGCTACGTCCATTCATTTCTATGCGAGCGTGCTGTTCGGATCAGCTGATCCCAACAGTACTCGCTCATCTCTATTAGTAACTCTTACACTGGGGTTAATGTGAGGGACATGATGGGGTTAATTGCTATTAATAAGAGGCACATGGAGTTACTAAACTGTCATGCACAGGGCCAGACTTTATGTTGCTTGCTCAAGAGTATCCTGTGCCCAAAACTTACATGTACTGGCGGAAAATAACAAATCATACAATGTCGTATATCGAAGTATATCAACCTGAAATACCTCTGTCCCAAAGTCACTATGTACAGTTTATACCAACACCGTATAGCGGCTGAAATACAAATTACATTCAACACAAAAGTCTCATGTGCTCTCAGAATTACAGGAAAAAAAACAAGATACACAGTTACATTTCATATCCCATATCTTATACACAGTACGAAAACCTTACCCGCGCCTGTATATACCCACTTCTACAATCACCGCAGACGAAGTCGCGGGTACCAGCTAGTCTATCTATAAAACATAGTGTAGAACACTCTTAGGGCTCCTAGGAACCTCTCTATAATACATAGTGTAGAATACTCTTAGGGCTCCTAGGAACCTATCTATAAAACATAGTGTAGAATATTCTTAGGACTCCTAGTAACCTCTCTATAATACATAGTGTAGAATACTCTTAGGGCTCCTAGGAACCTATCTATAAAACATAGTGTAGAATACTCTTAGGACTCCTAGGAACCTATCTATAAAACATAGTGTAGAATACTCTTAGGGCTCCTAGGAACCTATCTATAATACATAGTGTAGAATATTCTTAGGACTCCTAGGAACCTATCTATAATACATAGTGTAGAATACTCTTAAGACTCCTAGGAACCTATCTATAAAACATAGTGTAGAATACTCTTATGGCTCCTAGGAACCTATCTATAAAACATAGTGTAGAATACTCTTAGGACTCCTAGGAACCTATCTATAAAACATAGTGTAGAATACTCTTAAGACTCCTAGGAACCTATCTATAAAACATAGTGTAGAATACTCTTATGGCTCCTAGGAACCTATCTATAAAACATAGTGTAGAATACTCTTAGGACTCCTAGGAACCTATCTATAATACATAGTGTAGAATACTCTTAGGACTCCTAGGAGCCCTATCTATAAAACATAGTGAAGAATACTCTTAGGACTCCTAGGAACCTATTTATCCAATTTTTAGCTCACAGACAAGACAAATACAGCCAAAGTTATGTCAAAGTGAAAGTGATAATATTATTCTCTGGGGTGTCTTCTAACCCCAGAGTAAAATAAGTGGAGGCCTAGGGAAGGCTTAAAAAAATCATATTTACCTTCGCTTATTTTTCTTGGGTCTCCTTGCAGCTCTCCTGCTGATGTCGTGCACCCATCACAAGTCTCATGCAGTGACCTGGGCATGTTGAGCATTATGACATCACCGAGGAGGCTGAGAGAGCGCTGGATACTGCAAGGAGGCCCAAAAGAGATATCCTACACTTAGACATATGAGCAGTGAAAACACATTTTGCAGCCGTGTTGATGCAATACTATGGATACAGGGGTCTACTGAAGGTCTTCAAATCTCCTTCACAAATATCTCTATAAAGTATGTTTTGGTAGCACTTTTATTTTATATACTACAAAATTATACCAGCAATTGCACCACCTAGTGTTCACTTCTCAGCATGGAACAATAAGTGCAAAAAAATAAATAAAGCATTAAAGTATGAAGCAAAATCAAATAAATAAAATAAATAAATGGAATTCTCCCTAATTTTTGAAAGATTTTTTTTTTTTTTAATAGTCCTTAACAACTCATAGTATGAAAACAATGTGAATTATTTTACTAGGTGGTGTAAAACCAGTGATACAACCATTTCTAGTTTACCCCCCCTTCCCCAATTTGGTAAATGCTTTTGCTCTTTTATATTCACAATACAAATATGAAATGACTTTCACTAGTAGCAGCTCATTTAAACCGGGTTCACACTGAGTTTTTTGGTCAGGATTTTGACGCAGAATCTGCATCAAAATCCGGCTCAAAAAACCACCCCCCATTGAATTCAATGGGTTCCTTTTTCAGCAAGTGGTTTGTTTCCACTCGCGGAAGAAAGAAGTGACATTCCCTTTCTTGATGTGAATTCCGCGGCTGAATCAGTCGTGGACATCCGTGGCGTGACACTCCTTCCCGACTAGACCCATGCATTTGGGCCTAATTTGGAGCAGAATGCCACGAATGGATGCCGGTGCACCTCATGCACTGCATCGGCATACATTCGTGGCAAGCTTTTTTGGACCGGATTCTGAGGCGGCTTCCTCGTCAAAATCCAGTCCAAAAATCCCCATCTGAACCCACTTTTGAGGGTTCAGGAGAATGTTACAGCCTAATTTTTATTAAATAGGAAGATAAGTAGGTTAATATTATAAAAATGGTCACCAAACACCCCCACATAATACATTGATGTCTATGTTGTTAAAATCACATGTATCTAACATTCCAGCAGGTTTAGTCTTTTAAATTGACCAAATATTGACAATTAATGAATGTTACATTGTGATACAACACTGTGATCTTAGGGCCACAAGACCAAAGTTGCCTTTAGCCATAAACTAATATATTCTACTTACCTGATTTGGGAAAGGTTACATTGTAAATGTCATCATCAAATACTTCAAATTCATTTTCTGCATGGCTGAGAGATTCTTCCGAGTGCACATCTTTGAGAAATCTCATTCCTTTGTAATAAAAATGGTCGAATGACATTTTATCTGAAAAGAGAACAAATTTCAGTTCAACATTAGAGATGAGCGAACAGTAAAATGTTCGAGGTTCGATATCCGTTTCGAGTAGCCCCTTAATATTCGACTACTTGAATCGAATATCGAACCCTATTATAGTCTATGGGGGGGAAAATGCTCGTTTCAGGGGTAGGCAACGTTCGATCAAATTACACTTACCAAGTGCATGAGTGAGGGTCGGGCTGGATCCTCTGAGAAGTCTTCTCCGTGCAGCTTCCCCGCGGCGTCTTCCGGCTCTTCATTCACTCTGCCAGGCATCGGGCCTGGGCAGAGCTGACTGCGCATGCCCGCACTACAAGCAGACATGCGCAGTCGGCTATGCCTAGGCCTGATGCCTGGCAGAGTGAATTCAGAGCCGGAAGACGCCGCGGGGAAGCTGCACGGAGAAGACTTCTAAAGGTAGGAGAAGAACCAGCGTTGATTGGCCGACTGTATAGCATTCGGCCAATCATTGCTGGTTCTGCATCAAACTTTTACATTCGAACAGTGAGTGGTACTCGATCGAGTACGAGTATTTTGAATACCTTAGTATTTGATCAAATTCCTACTCGATCGAGTACTACTTGCTCATCTCTATTCAACATCATCAAGAAATGGAACACTATGCTAAAAAAGCGCACTGCCACAGAAAATGTTTAGCAAAAAATATATAAAGCTTTATTTAAATACATTTTAAAACATATATAAGACAGAAATAATAAATGGGGTGATACAACCAAACAGAACAATGAAGGCCCAAGATGGAATACTAATGGTTGATGATGAATAAATGACACTTACATTACATATATATAAGGATATGTGAAACATCCATGGTTTCTAAAGTGCATATATAACATATAGTTTTTTAAAGTGCAAATATTCTGTGAAATAACATGATACCAAGTGGTAAATTACCTATGGGTGGACCTTCATGTAGTGAACGCGCGTGTAAGCTTTATATATTTGCACTTTAGACCGAAAACTGAGCCAGAACTCAAGCCCAGGATCATAATCAGTGGTGACCCCGGGAACATGATCAGTGGTGACCCCGGGAACATGATGTCACTGAGGAAGCCTAGACGCTGCATGGAGGCCCAAAAGTGGTGAGGGAAGATGAAGGTGAGATGTAATATCCTGCAGCAACTGATGGAGACATTGCCAAGACCAGAAGTTATGTAGTTGTTTCTACCCACATTCTTATTGTTCCTTGCCATAGGGGATGGCATGGTAGTAGCATGGGTGTTTCCTCTTCATTTACAATACCCTACACCTATGTTTTTCCATATATTTAACTGCTTATAATTTTTTACAATGAATGTATTATATACACAGTTTTGGGGGAAATATGGCCTACAAACTAACACCTTACTGCTAGTAGAAATTATGGTATGGATGGTCTTAAAATGTTACTGAAAAATGTGGCCCTGGCACCTACATAACTGGCACTTCACTGCCAGAAGAAGTTACTGTGTGGACTACTTGCAAAATTTTCGGGAAAAAAAAAAAAAAAAAAGCAGCTTAGCCACCTACAAAACTGTCACGTAGCTGCAAAAACATAAATAGCAATGGTATGGTAGATTTTCTTGTATATGATGCCTAAACAATAGACTGGCTAGGTTACAGGGATCTTCCTTCTCTACAGTTATGCTCTCAAGTTTCACATGGCAGCAATTATTTTTTCCAGTTCACCTATACATACATCTGTGGCAAGTAATAGGTGTGGGCAATATAAAAATCACACTTGATACCAGATAAAAAGGAGAGAAGTTGACTCAAACTTTGCATTGCTTGTCTTTGTGTGCCACACTATGAATGGAGCTCGAAGCATTGTGCAGTATATTTTGGTTCAATAAAGGTCCATTTTATCCACCATTTTGTCATTTGTGGACCAGAGAACGCAGATTTCCATTTCCAGTTGCTAGTGTCTATTGCTGCAGGCTTAGGGGGCATCATTGTCAGTGCCAACTATCTGCCAACATAAGAATGAAATGAAACGCTATAGCAGGAGATCCAGGTGGACCCCACAGCTGACACTGAGCCATAAAAAAGCAAGAATGCAGTTTGCCAAAATGTATGTGAGTAATCTGGATCTAAATCCCTTTGAACACCTGTAGAGAGGTCTTCTTCTCCCAATGATGATGAATCCCCTTCGTCACCTGGCTCTCATTTGCAATCGGCTAGATCATCATCAACTTTCTGCAGGTCACTCATGTCCTTCTCAACAGTCTCTGAGCCAGGAGCCTGACCGCTCGCAACACCAGCTCCCATACCACTTTCCTTATAACTACTTGCCTGCCTACCGGAGCAAGTGGCAGATGTTTCCTCCAAATCTTGGCTGAGCCGTAGCTATTGACTATCCTCTCGTAGCTCGTCCTCACTATACAGTGGATCTGAGCCCACGGCATTGAGTACTTCTCTGGCTGAGGGAATAGCAAAGGACAAAGACAGGTTGAGGAGAGGTGAGGGTACAGGGCCTGCTTTTGGGTCATACCAACTAAGGGTTATGCCTGATGGCAAGGTGTGAAGGTTGCAGCAGCCGTATGAGGACATGCAGCGACCCAGTGGCAGAGTAAGCAGGTCTACTTGAAGACCGGAAAAGCTAAACCCAATCTGCTTAAAAAGCAGTTACCCATAGAGTACTGGATCTTCTGGGTTTCTGTGCGAAAAAATGCAAAGAGAATACATTTTTCTAGCAGAATGGTGGAAGAAAATCCCAAATGTTCAGCAAGCACAGATGTGAACCTAAACTTGGCGGGATCAGTACCCAGCTCCTGAACCTCTGCCCTCACTAGAGGGAACATTGTGTGTGGACCATGGTAAGACAATAGTGAAGGGAAATAAGACAAGGGCATTGTGTAATGTTGTTTCAGTAGCTCACCATCCTAGTCAGGCTGTGTACCTTGTAATACAATGGAACTCCATCTTCAAGAACATCTTGTGAGAGTAAATAGAGTAAAAAGCTCATGGTTTCAGAAGCCTGGAGATTTAACCATTTAATTGCCAGCCAACAGATCACTGACTAATTACAAAATGTTAGTGTTAGGGAATAGCCAGATGATAATTCCCCAGAAGCTGCTGGCGAACCATGGAGGAAGGGGCACAAGGGACAGTGAGCCCTAAGCTGAAGCCCCAACTGACCCTTCCTATTGCCAGACCCTATTCTAGGGTCCACGAAGACGTTCCCTTCCTGTATAAGTGATACACAAAACGCAGACAAGACGAACAACAACAAAGGGAGGTCAGCTAGCCAGGGTTCGGTAACAGTTGAGCGATGCAGTGCCAAATCAAAGTCCAAAGAATAGTGAGTAGGGAAGCCAGAGGTCAAGGATTAGAATGCAAGTAAATAAACAGCAAGTAAACCAGCAAGCAAGAGGCAATAACCGGCACCAGTGTGAATGTGAGCCAAGACTAAATAGGGGAGGAAGAACCCACCCTGAACCTGACAGGAAGGAAAGCTGTCAATCACAGGCAAGACAAAATCAAACCACTGAATGGACAGAGGCAACAAGGGCAGAAGACGGGTGTGGTGCAAATACAATCACAGAACTAGAGCCGTGCTCACACAGTGCAACTAAAAACTTCAAGCAAATTATCAAACTGCACATGCCTCCTGCGCCACAGCACGTGAGCAGAGGGTGGCGCAGAGACCCGAACTGGCAGAGATGTTACAGTTTGACAATCTCTTCTCATCTGTTACATTAGAAGGTCCTATCTCATAGAATATGGGTGCACTGTTCACCACCATGGTCTTGCTGAGTTTCCCAGAATATGGCCAATAAGGAAGGGATTGAGCATAGAACACCCCTATGATGCCTGCGATCGGTACCAGCACTGATTGTGGGCATTAACACCTGTGGCACCTTGGTCAGAAGGGACCAAGGTACCATTGTCCCGGTGATCGCACCTGGAGTAAGCTGTGGGGCCAGCATCACGTTTCTATGACAGACAGGAATTTTCAGTTTTGGATTTTTATTAAGGGGTTAAAATGTAAATAATACCAGATACAGTAAATGTGGTCTCCCCAGAATTGTACTGAATCATAGAATACAGATGACAGGTCATTTTGGCTGCACAGTGAATGCCGTAAAAACGACACCCGTAAGAAAGTCACACTAATGCACTTTTTCTTCATACTGAATTTTTTTCCCAGCTTCCCAGTACATTGTACAGAATAATTAATAGTAACCTCATGAATAAAAATTTGTCCTGCAAATATTAAGCCCTCATATGTCTCTGAGAGTGGAAAAATAAAAAAGCTATGGAGTTTGGAAGAGAAAGAAAAAGAAAATTTAAAAATGTCCGTGGCAGGAAGGGTTAAAACATATCAATAAATTTAAATTAAATAAATGAATGTGCAGATCCCCATACAATGACTATATAAAATTATTCCTATAAAGATAAATAATCAGTGTCCGCCTGTTACATCACAATATACAGGTGCATGCACATGGAGTAACGCTCCGCTCATTCAGACACATAAACACGTGTCATAGTGAGCAGAGTAAAACAGAATCCCATTGACTTCAATGGTTTCGGTCTTACGTGCGCTACCCATTGAACTCAATGGGAGTCTTTTTTACCTATTGCTTTCAATGTGATACGCACGTGTCAGAATGAGCGGAGCATTACCCCGTGTGAAAGCAGCCTAAGTGTACAATGTTATACCACATTACAATTACATGGCATAGACAGAAAAAAACCCAAATACCTTCCACTCCAGACTCACCTCCCGATCCCGAAAACTAGAAATGCCGCTCACTTACTGTAATAGGTTTCTCTTCTCCTTCAGCCTTGTGACCTTAGATACATTATGTGATACAACTCTGTTACATATATAACTAATAGATTATAGTAAGTGCTCAGACTCCTCCTTAGTCTCAAACTATTGGCTATAATATTTGGCTGAGGAACTTTGGATTATTATTGTCCTATCAAGTGTCAGGGGTCAATTGAGTCCCCAACCTCAAACACACGCCTCCACCACCGATTGTATTCAGATTCAGGAACAATAGACATCCCAGACACACGCTACTACTACGGCAGTGAGACACTAACACAAAACGCACATACAAAGTACTGTTAACATATCTATTACCCATAGGCTTGAGAGCTATTTATGTACAGTCATGGTGTAAGTGTTAGGAATTTTTCAAAAAAATTAAGTATTTCTTCTAGAAAATTATTGCAATTCCATACGTTTTGTTCTACAGACTTTTATGTCCTTTGTTAGTTTTTGCGTTTACACCTCTCCACTGGAATCTTAAAGCACTTTTCTTCTTCTTCTTTGGGCAAACACCTGCATGCATCTGCCCCCAAATAAGTCAACTTTTGGAATATTGTTGAAGTTTAACCCGTTAGCCATACAGGACATGGCATTAAAGGGTCTGGTGACTGGTGACATGGTGGACATGAGGAAATGAGACTGAAGGCTTCACAAAAATTGACTTTTTCAAAATGTATTTCTCTGACGATTTTATGGTGGCCAATAAAATGTATGTTCCCAGCACTTTATAGAACAAGATGCCACCTTCACCTCATCCCCTGGCGCTCATTGCTATCAACTATATCATCATCGACTGTCTGCAGGTCACTGATATCCTTCTCAATAGTCTCTGAGCCAGGAGCCTGACCGCTCGCAACACCAGCTCCCACATCACTCTCCTTATCACTACTTTCCTGTCTACCAGAGCAAGTAGCAGATGTCTCCTCCAAATTTTTTGCTGGGCAGTAGCTGATGACTATCCTCTAGTAGCTTGTCCTTGCTATATAGTGGACCCATAGCATTGAGTACTTCTCTGGCTGAGGGAACAACAAATGACAAAGGCAGGTTGAGAACAGGTGAGGGCACAGGGCCTTCTCCCGGGTCATACCAACTAAGGGTTATGTCTGACGAACCCACCTGACTCCTGGCTGGTGGATTGACCAAGTCAACCATTCTTGAACCGTTGGATTGCTGGTCAAGACACGACTGCAAACTGACACTGGGAGCTCAAGTCTCTGGAAGTTACCTCTGCTGCCTCTCCATGCTTGCAGGACTTTTCTCTCTGCATTTTACAAGCGGAATGGTGGAAGGAATCCCTGAACATTCACCAAGCGCAGATGTGTACCTAAACTTAGAGGGATCAGTACTCAGCTCCTGAACTTCTGCCCTCACTAGCTAGAAAGTCTTAGAGGGAACATTGTGTGTGGACCATGGTAAGACAACGGAGAAGAGAAATAAGACAAGGACATTGTGTAATGTTGTTTCAGGAGCTCACCGTCCTAGTCAGGCTGTGTACCTTGTACAACAATGGAGCTCCATCTCCAAGAACATCTTCTGAGAATAAATAGAGGAAAAGTTCACGGTTTGAGAAGCCTGGAGACTTAAACCTTTAATTGCCAGCCAAAAGATCACTGATTGTTTGCAAAATGTTAGACAATCTCTTCTCATCTATTTATAGAACAAAATGTCACCTCTTCATATGCCAGACCCTAAAGGTGGACCCCAGTGAATGCATTTGAGATGAAAATATTCAGTGGTCTTGTTCTGCATACATAGTGAAGAAACCAAAACCCAACAGTATTGGAGTGCAGACGTCTTCTAAAATACTCCAATCTATTGAATGGCCATGACTAGGACACATTTTGAAATTTTCTTGAATCTTTTTACACTATAATGATAATACACAGTGCCCGGCACAAGATGATGCCAACTCAAAGTCAGGCCAGTTATTGATCACTCTAGTGCCAAATTTTCAGGCTCATGCATCCCAAATTGGAACATTTCTACAGTTGAGTCCATGATCAGTTTCAATGAGAGACTGAAATTCTGCCAATACCTGATCAGTAAGAGGGTACGATACGGCAATAAAATGTACACACTGTGCGAAAGCAGCTCAAGGTACACCCACAAGTTTAGGGTTTATTGAGAAAGTGAGACAAGAATTGAGATTGCCCCCCCCCCCGGTCCTGGGAGTAGGTGGGAACACAGTGTTGGATTTTCTGTACCCTCTGCTGAACCGGGGTTATCACCTATAGGTGGATAATTTCTACACCATCATCCCACTCTTTAGGTGCTTCAGATCCAGAGGAACTTGAGCTTGTGGGACACTGCACAATAATCAGAGAGGCCTCCCTAGAACATAGATTCTGCACCCCCTCAGAAGGGGTGAGTGTAGGGCTGTCGTCATGTGAACCTGCCATTGATTAACTATAAGGACAAAAGAGATGTCTATGTACTGATCACAATTCATAGTAATAACATCACTAGAGATGAGCGAACAGCGTTCGATTAAGTACATGTTCGATCGGATATCAGGCTGTTTGAGAAGTTCAATTCCAGTCGAACACCAGGTGGCAAACTCGCTAAAAATTAGATTCCCCTCCCACCTTCCTTGGTGCTTTTTTTTGCACCAATAACATTCATTGGCATTGAAAATCAGAAAAAGTAATTGGCTGGCTAATTCAGGTGACCTCCAATTAATACGAACAGTGGATTTAATATCTGGTTCATATGAGACTGTGAACTATGTGACTGTGAGACAGGGATAGATGTACAGGCAGGGTTAGCTAGGGATTACCTTTATTTAGGTGGGAATGTTACTCACACAACTCTTCGGGGCTCTATCTGGTCGGGATCCCTGGCAGCTTGCGATATGCGGGAGCTGACTTTTTCCCATAGGAATGCACTGACCAGCGTTGATTGGCCGAATTTCCATACAGAGTACAGCATTCGGCCAATCAACGCTGGTTCTGCCGGAGGCTCGTCTGTGAGGAGGCAGAGTCTAAGGTTGGACCAGAATGGAGACTGCTGTGGACTGATCTTAGACTCCGCCTCCTCCGGCAGAACCAGCGTTGATTGGCCGAATGCTGTACTCTGTATGGCATTCGGCCAATCAACACTGGTCACAGATGCAGCCGAGCTGAGCGCACGGCCAGCACTGCTACACCAGAGATGTGAACCCTGTTGCACACTCAGCTCTGCTACATCAGAGATGTGCATCTCTCGGCCTCTTCCTCAGGTATAGCATAAAAACAATTTCTGAAGGATGCATATTTATGTACAAAGAGGCACATGAGAATAGAATAGAAACTGTTGTTTATTTGTACATACAAGTAAACAATTATCAGTGCACAAGGTCCTTATCAGCTCAAGAGTGGTCTTTTATGGCTGCTTTGACCAGTGATGATTCCTGTAAGATGCCATAAAACCATGTGACAGATTCAACCCCTCCTGGAGTGTATTGGACAGGGTCATAAACTTCTACTCATAAATCCTTCTGTCTTTCTTTGATTTGAAATTTTAAGAAATTTTACCTGAGGAAGAGGCCGAGAGCTTCGAAAGCTTGTAATCTGTCATCATTATTAGTTAGCCATTAAAAAAGGTATCAAGTACTGAAGACTCAAGTTTCTTGAGTTTTTTACATTTCATATCCACTGGCTAACACGGTACAAAAACACACTTTTTCCTTATTTTTAGTTCTGGTTTATTTTTGTCTCTCAAATGGAATGAAGTAACATGAATGAGAGATGATACTATGTCAGTGTACACACAGGCCGATACTTCATTCACGTTGTTGTGGAATTTGTCGCCATTCATGAATAACAGAAAATAAAAACTCTATTTCTGTTCATGTATCCGCTGTTTTATTTGGAAGAATATTCAACATTTAATTCAAATAAAGACTAAAATATTTTCTAATCTAGAACAAACCCCAGGACAATAGCAGAGCGGCCATCTGCCCTTTGGGGCTTTTTGGATATAATACATGTAATTTCCCATTGCGGCTCCCAGCCATAGTATTGTATTGGATGGTCAGTGACTGGAGGAATCTCTGACAACCCTTGGTAAGACATGTTGTTCTATCCATCAACCACTTCCTGAATGTAATACAAAATGAGGCCAGAACTTTAGGAAGATTGTTCCCAGAAAAAGCTCATATTGAAGTCCTTCATCTTCTCTTGGTAGATTTTATCAAAGTACTCGCTCTGTGCGACAGTAAAATGATTCTTCCAGTCTCCAGATATTCCTGTAAGGAACAAAATATAGAGAAATACATTATTGTGGAGTCTATGTCTAGTTGTCTAGATGGGGAGGGGGAGACCATCAAATGTACAATAATAATAATAATAATAATAATAATAATAATAATAAACATCAGGAGACACAATTGTCATCTCAGGAGGTTCTTACACAATCGGCTTCTGCAACAGGTTTTATGATGGAGTTTTGAATCTAAGGGTCAGTTCACACGTGAGCCGCGTCTCTCTCTTGTCAAAACCCGCCTGCCGCGACCATCGCGGTCGCGGCTTTGCCCTCCGCTGTCGGCTCAAATGAATGAGCCGACATAGGAGGGAGCTGCCGGGGGCGGAAGCCGCGCCACTGAGCCCGCGCGGCTTCCGCCTGAAGAAAGGGCAGCCCTCCACTAGCGGAAAAAAAAAGCCCGGTGGTCTACATAGACCACCATTGTAAAGGGCCGGATTTTGAAGCGAAATCCGCTGTCAAAATCCGCCCCTTTGTTCACGTGTGAACTAGCCCTAAATCCAGAAGCAGAATTAAAAAAAAAAGTTAAGGAACTCAGACTACCATTAGGAAAGGATTTCCCTCTGTAATTCAAGTGGAGGACTGTGTAAAACCTGGGGTAAGGATTTTGATTGTATCCTGCGGCTCCCATTGGCCTCATCTGAGTATTATATATCTGCTGGGGTGTTGTAATCCCATCACAACACCCCAAATAAAGTGAGCTATATCTATAACGGTAACACACTAGGTACGGCACAAGGCTTCTCTTTCTGCTTTTTTTTCTCAATGTTTTTGTTTCGATTTTCGATTTTTGCAAAAAAACGTAATAAAAATTACATTAAATACAATGAATTACCTTTACGCATTAAGCAGCCTTTAGATTGGTCTATTATATCAGGTGGCATTTGACTCCAATTTGACATTGGGTTTTCCTTCATGGATCGGAAGGTTGAATGTTTAACCACCGAGTCAATCTGGGCGTCATCCAACTCCTGCCCCAAAAATTTACAGAGTCCTACCACAATGCCACGGTGATCCTGAAAAAAAATTATATGTATGTAGATGTATATATATAATGTATAACTCACATCACAGTACTAGCCAGTGAGAGAAGTAATGAGTCATTTTTCCTATCCCTCTCACTGAAGTATGGGAATGAGGAACAAGCCAGGTCGGCAAAGTGTTGGATAGCTCAGAGATCAGAAGAGCAAGGTCAGGAATCCATCCAGGGTCTGGTACACGTAACATATCAGAAACCCCATACAGCAGGACCTAAACTAAATGTTAGGAACCTTTGCTCAGGCAAGGTGTGTAAGTAAAAATAACTTTAAAATCTCATTCTAGGGGTACATGCACATGGAGTAACACTCCGCTAATTCAGACACGTAAACACATGTCATAGTGACCGCTGTAAAACAGAATCTCATTGATTTCAATTGGTGCCGGTCTTACGCGCGCTACAGATTGAAATCAGTGGGAGACTTTTAAATGGGCGGGACGGGCTGAGAAGGATTGCCAGTATACATGCTGACTATTAACTACAAGACACATCTCTATTTGTTGGCCCTGTACTGCAGTATTACCTGGAGAAGCTCCTCGTAGGTGATCAAGAAGAATCTTTTGTCATCTTTCATTTGCATCCAACCTTTTATATGGTCAAACCAAGACCCGTACAGAGCTGTAAGACAAAGGTCCGGATTACTAAAAAGGAAATAAAGTAACAAAGTAGTTTTTCCTGAATAATCTACATATATTATAGGATTTAACAAGAATACTCAGAGGGCGGGGCCTGATTGCCAAATATGCTGCCTGATATTACCCCTTTATCAGTGAATTACATTGTCCGGTCTCTTTCTTCATCACAGCTGCCTGTATTTACTAAATCACGCCCCGCACCCAATGCACTTGAGGTTGATTTGTATATCCATAAAAAGACAATCTGCTTCTATTAAAGGTCCATGCAAGACATTATTATGGGTTTGAGATACATTTTGGACCTGACACACTCCCTTTAGTAATAATGATATGGTCAGTCTGCTCACTCTGTCCTAGTCTACACAGCAAAGCTAAAACCGAGAAGTGACAAAACAAACAAACAGTAGATTGTGCTTCAGTAGTTCATGTGAAATCTAATAAATAATAATATGTCAAATAATATTTCATTTGGATTGTCACATAAAAAATTCTAAATAAATGCATATGATAATAAAAATAATAATCATTATCATCATCATTATTATTATTATTTATATTATTAGAGATGAGCGAGTAGAGAAATATTCGATATTTGTTTCGAGTAGAACCTCAATATTCGACTATTCAACCAAATATCGAATCCCATTATAGTCTACGGGGAAAATAATCCATTTCAGGGGAAACCACAATTCGACTCAGGAGAGTCACCAAGTCCACTATGACACACCAGGAAATGATGCCAACACCTCTGAAATGCAACTGGGACAGCAGGGGAAGCATGTCTGGGGGCATCTAACACACCAAAGTCCCAGTATTACCCCACTATCACAACCTATCAACTACACACTTTCCACACTCTATGAAAGTTGAAAATAACTTGGAAACCTTCTTTCCTCCACAATAGTACCGTGTTTCCCCGAAAATAAGACAGTGTCTTATATTAAATTTTGGTCCTAAAAATATGTCTTATTTTCAGGGGATGTTTTATTTTATTTTTGTGTGCTGCTGCCATTACTGCGCTATGCTGAGATGTGCTTGCTGCGCAAAGACTGTATGAAGAAAAACATTGCAGCCGGCTGAACGCTGTGTGCGGTGCTACGTGTGCACAGGAAAGCTGGCTGCTGCCGCTGCTGTGATGCCATATGTTGTATCCATTGTTCTGGCTGCTGTAGGATGAGCTGGGAGAGTGGACTCCCCGCCGCAAACGATGCTTAGTGTATACACAGTGGGCATCTCCCAGCTCATCTACGTATTGCAGCGGCGTCAGCAACCGGCATACCTGTGAACACGGAACATCGTGCACAGTGTTCAACTGGCTGCAATATTATTCTTCATATAATCTTTACACAGAAAGATTATCATCATTTGGGGATGTATTACTTTCAGGGGGTGCCTTATATTAGGCAATTTAACAAAACCTCTGCTATTATCTTACTTTCGGGGGATGACTTATTTTTGGGGAAACAGGGTATGGACAGAAACACAAATTTAAAGTTAAAGAAACATTAGCATGCACCCCTTAAATCACATTGCCCATGACAACCACAGATGGCAGAGACAATGGGAAATCCAACAGCCCCCACCCTTAACTGTCATAGTGTGTGTGTGTGTGTGTGTGTGTGTGTGTGTGTGTGTGTGTGTGTGTGTGTGTGTGTGATGTGGTGAGACCTCCAAAAATTACTTTTCTGGCCCTTCACGAGAGCCCTTCCAAATTAAGTTGGAGGGCCTTAAGCTGAGCTACCAGCAGAGATTGAGGCCCTTCAGGTGACTTCAGCCTTGCACCAGCAGATTTTTTTGCCCTTTAACTTAGTTCAGCCTTGCACCAGCAGAGATTTGTTGGCCCTTTGGGTGAGTTGAGCTTTTAAAAACAGTGTTTTTGGCCCTTGGAGTGGGTGGAGCCTTTAAACTACAGTGCTTTTGGCCCTTAGCATGAGTAGAGCCTTTAGAAAGCACTGTTTTTGGCCCTTGGAGTGAGTAGACACTCTAACCAGCAGAGTTGGGGGTATCAGGGTGGATTGACACTCTAACCAGCAAAAAAATTCTTAGCTCCTAAAAAGGTGGTTCCAGAACGATCACTCTCATTGTGTTGGATTGATGCAGTGGATTGAACTGAGGACCCAGACATTGACCTTGATTTTAATTGGGAAATTGATAACATTTTGGCATTAAGTCCTGGGGGTAACTTTTATTTAGAGGACCGCAAAGGTTGAAAATTGGCTGCAACTACTACTACCGGTAATGGTCCTCTAATATGGGACTCTACATTACCTATACAGGGTTCTGATCACGTGTTAATAGTCCAAACAACACGCTCCAGTACTTTAGCTGTAGATCAGAAACCACTTTCCCTTCCGACACCAGATTTAACCAAGCTTCACCATCATCATCCTGCTGAGATGGAGCCACTAAAGGAAACCTTGCCTTCCAAGGCATGTTCTGTAGCTGCGACTGAGCCAAATCTAAATACAGAGTCATTGTTTTTGGCCCTTGGGGTGAGTAGAGCCTTGCACCAGCAGTGTTTTTGGCCCTTGGGGTGAGTAGAGCCTTGTACTAGCAGTGTTTTTGGTCTTTGGGGTGAGTCGAACCTTGTACCAGCAGTGTTTCTGGCCCTTGGGGTGCGTAGAGCCTTGCACCAGCAGTGTTTTTGGCCCTTGGGGTGAGTAGAGCCTTGTACTAGCAGTGTTTTTGGTCTTTGGGGTGAGTCAAACCTTGCATCAGCAGTGTTTTTGGCCCTTGGGTGAGTAGAGCCTTGAACCAGCAGTGTTTTTGGCCCTTAGGGTGAGTAGAGCCTTGTACCAGCAGTGTTTTTGGCCCTTGGGGTGAGCAGAGCCTTTAACCAGCAGTGTTTTTGGCCCTTGGGGTGAGTTGAGCCTTGCACCAGTAATGTTTTTGGCAATTGGGGTGAATTGAGCCTTTATACAGCAGAGTTTTAATTTTTGGCCCTTGGGGTGAGCTCTAAAAAATTGGTTTTCAGGCCCTTGTGGTGAGCCCTAAAACATTTACTGGGGTTTTTGAATTATTTTTTAAGGGTGGTGGTGTTGGAGGAGGAGTAGGAGGAGGACAAGGAGGAGGATGAGGAACTGTGACCTGGCACAGACACATGGAACTGTGTCTCGTCAGTACAGTTGACGGGACATGCTGGTTGCGGGTCCACAATATCTGCTATCCACTCTAAGAAAGGTTCCTGGTGCTCGGGCCTTGTCAGTGGGGTACCCTGCACCCTGCTTGGCGTTGTGGCACTGCTGGATGCCCCTCTCCAGTAGCTAATTGGATCCGCAGTCAAGCTACTGTGACATGGATCCCCAGTTGGATTTCCATGTCCACGTCCACGTCCCTTTGTGCTAATAATGAGGCGCACTTCTGGCTGCCCCTCTCCAGTAGCTGGACTGTGGCCTGGATTCCCAGCTGGATTTCCACGTCCACGTCCCCGTTCCCACCCCCGTCCCTTGATGCTACCCTGACGTATCTTACACTGTTCCTGCAGTGTAGCTCTGAAAAGACCTGTTGATTAATGTTTTCCTGCCTAGCAGAAGCTACAACCTTTCTCACCTTCAACACAATGTCTCACCCTAACTAACTCCAAACCGCATCTGACATGAATATGGCTGCCACTCTTCTTATAAATCCAAGGTCACCTGATTTAGCCAACCAATGACTTTTTCCTATTTTTTTTTTCGATGCCTACGTTTTCCTGCTTCCTGTCCCACCTCTCCTGCACAGTTATTGTTGCAAAAAAAGCGCCAGGGAAGGTGGGAAGGGATACGAATTTTTACTGCGTTTACCGCGTGATATTCAATCGAATATATAATCGATCGAACGGTATTCGCTCATCTCTAGTAATAATAACAACAACAAATACTACTACTACTAATAATAATAATTAATAATAATAATAATAATAAACATCAGGAGACACAAGTATCATCTCAGGAGGTTCTTACACAATCGGCTTCTGCAACAGATTTTATGATGAAATATTGAATCTAAATCTAGAAGCAGAATTTTTTTTTTTTAAAAGCTAAGAAACTATGTCTTCCATTAGGAAAATATTTCCCTCTGTACTTCAAGTGGAGGACTGTGTGACGTAAGAGCTAGGGCAGGGATTTTGCAGAGCTAGCAGGGACCCAAGTTAGAGAGCGATCTATTCAAATTGGTTATGTCGTGAGCCAAATACACAAAGAGACTTCTACACCCCTGATATCAATGTTAATCAGGATACAACAGAGGACCCTGAGTAATAAACATATATCAGTAATCATCTATTAAAAGCAGTGGCGTACCTACCACCATAGCAGCAGAGGCAGCTGCCACAGGGCCCGGGACATCAGGGGCCCGGTGACAGCTGCTACCGCTGCTATCATTATTCTCGGAGGTCTTTTCAGACCCCCGAGTATAATGATTGGGGCCCCCTGTTGGTGGAATACTTTCCACCAACAGAGGGCCCCGAAGCTGCAGCAACGGCTGAGACACAGGAGCTGCAGTTCTGGCTCCTGTCAGCGCTTCAGGACGCTCCCCCTCTCCCCCCCCCCCTTTTCTCTGCCTGTCCTCTGCCCACCAATGAGAGGAGGAGGCGGGGCTTATCCCTGCCGAGCTCCTGCCGTCCTGCAAGAGAAGAAGAGGAAGAAGCTGCTCCAGGAAAATGAAACTGAAGATACACAGGTACGTACTAGGGTTACTTATTAATAGAGATGAGCGAACACTAAAATGTTCGAGGTTCGAAATTCGATTCGAACAGCCGCTCACTGTTCGAGTGTTCGAATGGGTTTCGAACCCCATTATAGTCTATGGGGAACATATACTCGTTAAGGGGGAAACCCAAATCCGTGTCTGGAGGGTCACCAAGTCCACTATGACACCCCAGGAAATGATACCAACACCCTGGAATGACACTGGGACAGCAGGGGAAGCATGTCTGGGGGCATAAAAGTCACTTTATTTCATGGAAATCCCTGTCAGTTTGCGATTTTCGCAAGCTAACTTTTCCCCATAGAAATGCATTGGCCAGTGCTGATTGGACAGAGTACGGAACTCGACCAATCAGCGCTGGCTCTGCTGGAGGAGGCGGAGTCTAAGATCGCTCCACACCAGTCTCCATTCAGGTCCGACCTTAGACTCCGCCTCCTCCGGCAGAGCCAGCGCTGATTGGCCGAAGGCTGGCCAATGCATTCCTATGCGAATGCAGAGACTTAGCAGTGCTGAGCCAGTTCTGCTCAACTACACATCTGATGCACACTCGGCACTGCTACATCAGATGTAGCAATCTGATGTAGCAGAGCCGAGGGTGCACTAGAACCCCTGTGCAAACTCAGTTCACGCTAATAGAATGCATTGGCCAGCGCTGATTGGCCAATGCATTCTATTAGCCCGATGAAGTAGAGCTGAATGTGTGTGCTAAGCACACACATTCAGCTCTACTTCATCGGGCTAATAGAATGCATTGGCCAGCGCTGATTGGCCAGAATACAGAACTCGACCAACCAGCGCTGGCTCTGCTGGAGGAGGCGGAGTCTAAGATCGCTCCACACCAGTCTCCATTCAGGTCCGACCTTAGACTCCGCCTCCTCCAGCAGAGCCAGCGCTGATTGGCCGAATTCCGTACTCTGGCCAATCAGTGCTGGCCAATGCATTCTATTGGCGTGATGAAGCAGTGCTGAATGTGTGTGTTTAGCTCAACTACACCGGTGGAGTAGTTGAGCTAAGCACACAGATTCAGCTCTGCTTCAATCAGCGCTGGCCAATGCATTCTATTAGCTTGATGAAGCAGAGTGTGCACAAGGCTTCAAGCGCACCCTCGGCTCTGATGTAGCAGAGCTGAGGCTGCACAAGGGTTCAAGCGCACCCTCGGCTCTGATGTAGCAGAGCCGAGGGTGCACTTGAACCCTTGTGCACCCTCGGCTCTGCTACATCAGAGCCGAGGGTGCGCTTGAACCCTTGTGCACACTCTGCTTCATCACGCCAATAGAATGCATTGGCCAGCACTGATTGGCCAGAGTACGGAATTCGGCCAATCAGCGCTGGCCAATGCATCCCTATGGGAAAAAGTTTATCTCACAAAAATCACAATTACACACCCGATAGAGCCCCAAAAAGTTATTTTTAATAACATTCCCCCCTAAATAAAGGTTATCCCTAGCTATCCCTGCCTGTACAGCTATCCCTGTCTCATAGTCACAAAGTTCACATTCTCATATGACCCGGATTTGAAATCCACTATTCGTCTAAAATGGAGGTCACCTGATTTCGGCAGCCAATGACTTTTTCCAATTTTTTTCAATGCCCCCGGTGTCGTAGTTCCTGTCCCACCTCCCCTGCGCTGTTATTGGTGCAAAAAAGGCGCCAGGGAAGGTGGGAGGGGAATCGAATTTTGGCACACTTTACCACGCGGTGTTCGATTCGATTCGAACATGGCGAACACCCTGATATCCGATCGAACATGTGTTCGATAGAACACTGTTCGCTCATCTCTACTTATTAATATCAGGCATTTGGGGTGATTACTTTTGTTTTAGTAACTCCATGTGCCTCATATTAATAGCAGTTAACCCTATCATGTCCCTCACATTAACCCCTGTGTGCCTCACCATAAGAGTATATATATGTGATATATGTGTGATATAATATTTAAAATAATATTTCATTTGGATTGTTGCATAAAAAATTCAAAAAAAAAAAATATAATAATAATAATAATAATAATAATAATAATAATAATAATAATTTTAAAAAAATCTATTGATCCATTAATTAAATATCTCACTTTTCCCCTGTATAAAGTCCTCCATAAAACTCTGGAAATTTTCAGGAGGAGTGAAGAAACTGAGAATCTTGGTAAAATGGAACATAGATACAATGACATCTCTTGGGTTTCGCATTGTGTAGATAATCTGAATAAAGATAAGATAAGATTGTGTTATTGGTACCGTGATAGAAAATGTAACATTTACTTTAGTTGTAATTTTCAGAAGTGTATTTCCCTATATTCTTATATATGAAAGAACAAATTTGGTTACAGTAGTGGATTTTTACTTCACTTTATCACATTCCGGGCTACATTGGGAACCTGTGTGTATTCACGTGTTGTCATACTGACAATATACTGGGGGTTTATTATTATTATTTTTTTATGTATATCAATAAAGCATCAAATTATAACAGAAGCCATTTCCTCTTCCACAGGTTGTAATTGATTATTTAACCCCTGTGATTACAAATATTTCCTCATAAGGTAACAATTCTGGACAATACTTTCTTAGGCTATAGCGCTGCAGGAAAAACCCCAGCGGGAACGCATGCAAGTTCACAGAGTTTTCCTCTGCGGACTTCTGTTATCATTATATCTATGCGTAAGCCGCCAGAGTTTCCATAGATATAATTGACATGCTGTAATTTCCAAAACTGCGCAAAAACACAAAGTGGGCTTGGGATTCGCATGAATCCCATCCTATTGGTAGTTACTGTATAACACCACAATTTTTCCTGTGTTATTGTGGCGTTTCCGGCCTGTGGGGCCCTGGCCTCAAGCACTGTGCTCTTCTTCTCTTAAGGTAAGTTCTAATGGGGATTTTTGGACTGGATTTTGACACGGAGATAACTCAGAATCCAGTCCAAAAAATAGCTAGCTGCGACTGGATGCCGATACAGTGAAGTCCTAGTAAATATATGCCCAGCATACATTTCTAGCAATTTGAAACTACAATGAGCATGTCCATCAATGTGTTGGAGTTGCTGGCTGAAGGAGGACAGAAGAAGCAGGTAATGAATAGTGAACTTTATCTAATTACTCACAGACCTGCATTACTGTGCTGTGTTTCAGTGACTGACACACATTTCACAGCGCAGTGTCGCTAAGTAATTAAAAACTTCACCTTTATTCTCAGAAATACAACAATCCTGCAGGCTACTTATGGTGCCACCAAAACTAGAAGTAGTGTCACTGTTGACATACACAATCTTATTGTTAGTACTTGCAGTACTTGTTAGTAATTTAGTACAGAATCAAAATCATAGAGAATAGTCAAAGGTAAAGCTAGAGGTCAATAATAAGAGTACAGGTAACAAATCAGCAAGAGTAACAGCCAGCACACACAAGACAATAGCATGCAGCAATATGAATGTGAGCAAACAATACATAGGAAGAACCCACCCCAGACCTGACAGGAAGATAGGCTGTCAATCACATAGGCAAGGCTAACATTAACTATTAGGGTAAGTTCACAATGAGTTTTTTGGTCAGGATTTTGAGGCCGTATTCGCTACCCATATTTTGGTTCGGAACATGAGGAGGCCTCTGCCTTAGGTTCCAGTCCAAAATACCCCGTGTGAACTTATCCTAAGCAAGGAATCAAAACTGAACACACCTCCTGCACCGCACCATGTGAGCGGATGGCACAGAAGTTTGAATGGGTGCAGGGATAACACATTCGTAAGAAACAAAGATTTTTCAGATTACAGGTGGAATAAGTGTTTTTTACTATCAGAACGGCAGTTTGTATATATTTAACAAAATAAACCAAAAACTCTTGCACCAAAAACACCCTTAAAGAGGACCTTTCATGGTCCGGGGCACAGGCAGTTCTATATACTGCTGGAAAGCCGACAGTGCGCTGAATTCAGCACAGTATTGGCTTTCCCGATCTGTGCCCCAGGTAAAGAGCTTTCAGACCCGGTACCGTAGCTCTTTACAGTCAGAAGGGCGTTCCTGGCAGTCAGTCAAGAACATCCTTCTCCACAGTGGCGCCTATCGCGCTGTACAGTGTGAGCGGGGAGGAATGCCCCGTCCCCTCCTGATAATACTCGTCTATGGACGAGCACTGTGAGCGGAGAGATGGGGCATTCCTCCCCTCTTACACTGTACAGCGCGATAGGCGCCACTGTGGAGAAGGATGTTCTTGACTGACTGCCAGGAACGCCCTTCTGACTGTAAAGAGCTACGGTACCGGGTCTGAAAGCTCTTTACAGTCAGAGCTTTACAGCTCAGATCGGGAAAGCCAATAGTGTGCTGAATTCAGCGCACTGTCGGCTTTCCAGAAGTATATAAAACTGCCTGTGCCCCAAACCATGAAAGCTCCTCTTTAAAAAAGATTTTTCACTAACAGAACTAACTTTTTTAGCAAAAACAACAGCCTGGACAGTCACAAGTCAAATTGCTCTTTTACAAAACAGACTTTTAGTTTATTGGCAATGAAAAGGTTAAATGTCCCTTGTATGTATTGCTGTAGCAATCTGATTTACATAGCGCAGATATTCTCCTTCACTACTATCTATCATTTCTATCACTAATATGCCTGCAATGGATTAAATCTGACTAAACTTTGTTCTTCTTCTCCTACTCCTAAGATTCTGAATTTGTAAGGTTGTCCACACTACCGGTTCAAAGTAAAACAAAGGGAATAATATTGAGTTTAGTTGTGTATCGCACTTCCGCTCCTTGTAAACATCAGTGGAATATTTCTTAGCACAAACGTCAGGGATCTGTTCTCACTAAGCAGAGGGTTGTGTTTTACTTACTTTTGCTTTAGATTTGAAATAAGATTTAGCAAAAATGTGGTGCGGTAGGTGGGAAGTGATTATTCTTGGAGGGTCCATTTTATAAATGTATTCATGAAATCTGACTGCTTCGTACCATGGTGATCTCAGCTGGCTTGCCAAAACAGCACTTTTTGTTACATCTCCCTTGTGTTTAATTAAGTTCACAATTTCAATCATCCAGTTAGTACCTAGAAGGAGTAAGAGATGACATAAAGACATCTTATACATGCAGGAATTTGGCTGATACATATATATATATATATATATATATATATATATATATATATATATATATTCCTTGAAATTTTGCAGAGTTGTTCACATAAATACATCCTCTGTCATAGAAGCAGATAAAGAGTTTCATGGACCCTGTGGACTGTAGGGATTATTGCAATTTGGAATAATAACACTGTATGCTACATATAAGGGCACATACTTAATACACACTTATTCATTACTAACATACATACATTTATATGTAGAACTAGCCTTTGCCCGCGGCTTCGTCTGCGGGTTGTTGGAGTGGCTGATCCACCTATATTCAGCAAATTGCTGCCGTCAATGGTTTGCCTGCTCCGGCGTTTTGGCAGCTGTCCTGCTGCTGAACTCATTCCTCGCGCTGTGCCCGGGATTGTTCGGGCATCTCAGCAGCTCGCTGGGACGTCATATAATGTGTGTTGTTGGTGTTGATGATCCACATGCTCCTGCATTTCGACAACTCTCAATCTGGCCTGCCGCTGAACTAATTCCTTGTGCTGTGCCCGTGATTGTTGCGGTATCTCAGCAGCTCGCTGGGACGCCATATAATGAACGTGTTGTTGGCGTTGATGATCCGCCTGCTCTGGCGTTTCAGCAGCTCCCAAGTTGCCCTGGCACTGAATTTGCTCTTTGCTCCGTGCCTAGAATTGTTCTGGCATCTCAGCAGCTTGCTAGGACACCATATAATGAGCGTGTTGTTGGCATCAATGATCTCCCTTAGCTCCACTTGAGGAGAAATCTGTGACTTCTGGCTTCCTTCATAGCATTGGTTGTTTTCGACAAATTAGATTCTCTTTTTCCTGACATGTGTAAATTTGACAAACTGCCAATTTTTATCAAAGGTGATTGCCGATGTCAATGTGTCAGCAGTGCCTGGAGCAGATCAGATAATATGCAAATTCGTGTACACTGAGGGTTAGCTGAGTGTTTACACAGAGAGATAGCCCTGGGACCTGAGATAAGGCTGCTGCAGGAGCAGCGTAATATAATATGTGAACATAAATTCATAACAGTTGTTAAGCCATGTCATTTACCGGGATAAAAAGTAGCCTATATTTTAATCGAGGTTACAATCTATCTATGTGCCAAATTTCATTCAAATCCGTTCAGTTATTTTTACGTGATTGAAGAACAAACACACAAACACACAAACATCCAAACTTTTATTAGTAGGATGCACTCTCTCCATTTACCAGAAGAATATAGTATGGGGATTGTGTTTAGGATGCTAGGTTCCAGGTAAGAGTTTCAAATAGTCATTCTAACATTGGTTTGAGTACTAAGATATAGCACAGCTTAGTAAATTATCTCTTAGGAACCTATCTATAAAACATAGTGTAGAATACTCTTAGGACTCCTGGGAACCTATCTATAAAACATAGTGTAGAATACTCTTAGGACTCCTGGGAACCTATCTATAATACATAGTACAGAATACTCTTAGGACTCCTAGGAACCTATCTATAATACATAGTGTAGAATACTCTTAGGACTCCTGGGAACCTATCTATAAAACATAGTGTAGAATACTCTTAGGGCTCCTAGGAACCTATCTATAAAACATAGTGTAGAATACTCTTAGGACTCCTAGGAACCTATCTATAATACATAGTGTAGAATACTCTTAGGACTCCTGGGAACCTATCTATAAAACATAGTGTAGAATACTCTTAGGGCTCCTAGGAACCTATCTATAAAACATAGTGTAGAATACTCTTAGGACTCCTAGGAACCTATCTATAAAACATAGTGTAGAATACTCTTAGGGCTCCTAGGAACCTATCTATAAAACATAGTGTAGAATACTCTTAGGACTCCTGGGAACCTATCTATAATACATAGTACAGAATACTCTTAGGACTCCTAGGAACCTATCTATAATACATAGTGTAGAATACTCTTAGGACTCCTGGGAACCTATCTATAAAACATAGTGTAGAATACTCTTAGGGCTCCTAGGAACCTATCTATAATACATAGTGTAGAATACTCTTAGGGCTCCTAGGAACCTATCTATAAAACATAGTGTAGAATACTCTTAGGGCTCCTAGGAACCTATCTATAAAACATAGTGTAGAATACTCTTAGGGCTCCTAGGAACCTATCTATAATACATAGTGTAGAATACTCTTAGGGCTCCTAGGAACCTATCTATAATACATAGTGTAGAATACTCTTAGGACTCCTGGGAACCTATCTATAAAACACAGTGTAGAATACTCTTAGGACTCCTAGGAACCTATCTATAAAACATAGTGTAGAATACTCTTAGGGCTCCTAGGAACCTATCTATAATACAAAGTGTAGAACACTCTTAGGGCTTCTAAGTACCTATTTATCCTATTTATAGCTCACACACAAGACAAATATAGCCAAAGTTATGTCAAAGTGAAATTGAAAGTGAAATTGATGCAGAATCTGCATCAAAATCTGTCTTAAAAAAACGCCCCCCCCCCCATTGAATTCAATAGATTCCATTTTTAGCAAGTGACTTGTTCCCGCTCACGGATGAAAGAAGTAACGTGCCCTTTCTTGACGTGGATTCCACAGCTGATTTAGCAGTGGACAGGGGCAACGTGACACACATGCATTTGGGTCTAATCTGGAGCGGAATGCCGCGACTGGATGCCAATGCACTGTATGCACTGCACTGGCATCCAGCTGTTTTTTTTGACCAGATTCTGGGGTGGCCTCCGCCTCAAAATCCGATCCAAAAATCCCCATCTGACCCCAGCTTTTGAGAGTTGCTTAGGAGAATGTTACAGCCTAATTTTTATTAAAAAAGGAAGATAAGTAGGTTAATATTACAAAAATGGTCACCGAACACCCCCAACACAATACATTGACATCTATGTTGTTACAGTCACATGTATCTAACATTGCAGCAGGTTTAGTCTTTTGATTTGACCAAATTATTGAAAATCAGTAAATTTTACATTGTAATGTAACACGGTGATCTTAGGACACAAGACCAAAGCTTCCATGAGCCATAAACTAATATATTCTACTTACCTGATTTGGGATAGGTCACAATGTAAATGTCGTCATCAAATACTTCAAATTCATTTTCTGCATGGTTGAGAGACTCTTCCGTATACATACCTTTGGCAAACCTGACTCCTTTGTAATAAAAATGGTCGAATGACATTTTATCTGAAAAAAAGACCAAATTCCAGTTCAACATCATCAAGGAATGTCCTGAATAGATCTTTTTAGTTTTTCTATTCTTTTACCACCTTCCATTGTATTCATGCCCACAGACATGACAGGTAGACAGGTATGTTGTCCTTTGATGTATGTCATACTTGCCATACTTGATTTATTTATATTTTAAGATTTTTTCTCCAACACCCTCACACCAAGACATTTGGTCTATGAGCTATAGACCACATGACAGTCATGTTTCCCAGACCGAACACTGAGCCAGAACTCAAGCCCAGGATCATAATCAGTCATGATGTCACTGAGGAAGCCGAGAGAGAGCACCAGACACTGCATGGAGGTCCGAAAGTGGTGAGGGACGGTGAAGGTGAGATCTAATATCCTGCAGGAACTGATGGAGACATTGCCAAGACCAGAAGTTATGTAGTTGTTGGTACCCACTTTACTATTGTTACTTGCAGTGGTGGATAGCATGGCAGTAGCATGGGTGTTTCCGCTTTATTTACAATACCCTGCGCCTATGTTTTTCCATATTTTTCACTGCTTATATTTTGTTTACTATGAATGTATTGCATACACAATTTGTGCTGGAAATATGGCCTACAAACTAACAATTTACGGCAAGAAAAAATTATGTTATGAATAGTCTACAAATTTTACTGAAAAAATGTGGCCCAGCCACCTACATAACTGGCACTTCACTGCAAGAAGAAGTTAATGTAGAGGACTGCATGCAAAAATTTTTGGAAAAAATAAAGCTTAGCCACCTACTAGGGTTGAGCCGATCTTGACTTTTCAGGATCGATTTTTAAATCCGGATTCCGATCATTTTTCATTCGAACCCGATCTCGATCCCAATTCCAATCCCAATGCAAGTCAATGGGATTTTTTTATTAATCGGAGATCAGATTTTAAAAGCAATCCTATACCTTATACAGCATGGAATCTAACAATTAGAAAAGCGTTAGAATCCAGGCTGTGTAGTGAATCACTAAAGTAGCCAGAGGATTTTTTTTAATCCTCTGGCTACTTAGTCCCCCCTGGTGTCCACTTACCTGCAGAGATGGCTGCTCCGGTGCCTTCCTTCTTCTTTGCCTCGCTGCCTCTGCACGCTGCTCTTCTCCCTTCACTGCCCCCTCCCTGCCAGGTTAGGAGAGTGTGGGCGGGTACTGGGAGGGGATACATCACGTCTCCCCGCCCTGTACCCGCCCACACTCTCCTAAGCCACAAGCCCCGCCTTCCTAGCGCTTTAAACACTAACCTGTTTAAATACTGTTAAACACATACAGGTCTCCCTGAGTCCGAAAATGCCCAGTCTGCAAATCTATAAAAAATATTTTTCCTGTACGGTAAACGCCGTAGCGTAAAAAAAAGTCAAAAGTGACAAACCGCCATTTTTTCACGGTTTTGCCTCTGATAAAGATTTGAATAAAAAGTGATCAAAGCAAAAGCAATTCCCCAAAATGGTAGAACTGAAAAGTACACCCGGTCCTGCAAAAAAAAAAAAAAAAATATCCTCTGTATTCCTGTAGATGGAAGTATAAGAAAGTTACGGGTGTCAGGATATTGCAATTTTGGATTTTTTTTTAAGGGGTTAAAATGTAAATAAAACCCTATAAATCTGGTATCCATGGAATCGTACCGAAACATAGAATACAGGTGACATGTCATTGTGGCTGCAAAGTGAACGCCGTAAAACCGAAACCCGTAAGAAAGGCGCACAAATGCAGTTTTTCTTCAAATCCACCCCATTCTCAACTTTTTTCCAGCTTCCCAGTACATTACACAGAATAAGTAATATAAATATGATATTAAAATTATTCCTATAAAGATAATCATTATCCACCTGTTACATCATATGTTATACAACATTACAATTACATGGCTTATACAGAAAAGAAACCAAATAACTTCCAGTCCAGACTCACCTCCTGATCCCAGATACTAGAAATGCCGCTCACCTTATGTTATAGGTTTCTCTTCTCCTTCAGCCCTGTGACCTTAGGTACATTATGTGATACAACTCTGTTACTCTTATAACTAATAGATTACAGTCCTATGAAAAAGTTTGGGCACCCCTATTAATCTTAATCATTTTTAGTTCTAAATATTTTGGTATTTGCAACAGCCATTTCAGTTTGATATATCTAATAACTGATGGACACAGTAATATTTCAGGATTGAAATGAGGTTTATTGTACTAACAGAAAATGCGCAATATGCATTAAACCAAAATTTGACCGGTGCAAAAGTATGGGCACCTCAACAGAAAAGTGACATTAATATTTAGTAGATCCTCCTTTTGCAAAGATAACAGCCTCTAGTCGCTTCCTGTAGCTTTTAATCAGTTCCTGGATCCTGGATAAAGGTATTTTGGACAAACAATTCAAGTTCAGTTAAGTTAGATGGTCGCCGAGCATGGACAGCCCGCTTCAGATCATCCCACAGATGTTCAATGATATTCAGGTCTGGAGACTGGGATGGCCATTCCAGAACATTGTAATTGTTCCTCTGCATGAATGCCTGAGTTGATTTGGAGCGGTGTTTTGGATCATTGTCTTGCTGAAATATCCATCCCCGGCGTAACTTCAACTTCGTCAATGATTCTTGAACATTATTCTCAAGAATCTGCTGATACTGAGTGGAATCCATGCGACCCTCAACTTTAACAAGATTCCCGATGCCGGCATTGGCCACACAGCCCCAAAGCATGATGGAACCTCCACCAAATTTTACAGTGGGTAGCATGTGTTTTTCTTGGAATGCTGTTTCTTTTTGGACGCCATGCATAACGCCTTTTTTTTATAACCAAACAACTCAATTTTTGTTTCCAAAATGAAGCTGCCTTGTCCAAATGTGCTTTTTCATACCTCAGGCAACCCTATTTGTGGCATACGTGCAGAAACGGCTTCTTTCTCATCACTCTCCCATACAGCTTCTATTTGTGCAAAGTGCGCTGTATAGTTGACTGATGCACAGTGACACCATCTGCAGCAAGATGATGCTGCAGCTCTTTGGAGGTGGTCTGTGGATTGTCCTTGACTGTTCTCACCATTCTTCTTCTCTGCCTTTCTGATATTTTTCTTGGCCTGCCACTTCTGGGCTTAACAAGAACTGTCCCTGTGCTCTTCCATTTCTTTACTATGTTCCTCACAGTGGAAACTGACAGGTTAAATCTCTGAGACAGCTTTTTGTATCCTTCCGCTGAACAACTATGTTGAACAATCTTTGTTTTCAGATCATTTGAGAGTTGTTTTGAGTAGCCCATGATGCCACTCTTCAGAGGAGATTCAAATAGTAGAACAACTTGCAATTGGCCACCTTAAATACCTTTTCTCATGATTGGATACACCTGGCTATGAAATTCAAAGCTCACTGAGGTTACAAAACCAATTTTGTGCTTCAGTAAGTCAGTAAAAAGTAGTTAGGAGTATTCAAATCAATAAAATGATAAGGGTGCCCATACTTTTGCACCGGTCAAATTTTGGTTTAATGCATATTGCGCATTTTCTGTTAGTACAATAAACCTCATTTCAATCCTGAAATATTACTGTGTCCATCAGTTATTAGATGTATCAAACTGAAATGGCTGTTGCAAACACCAAAATATTTAGAACTAAAAATGATTAAGATTAATAGGGGTGCCCAAACTTTTTCATAGGACTGTATAGTAAGTGCTCAGGCTCCTCCCGAGTCTCAAACTATTGGCTATAATATTTGGCTGAGGAACTTTGGATTATTATTGTCCTATCACGTAATGCGTGTGTGACTGTCAGGGGTCAATTGAGTTCAAAACCTCACGCAAACGCCTCCACCACCGATTGTATTCAGAATCAGGATCAATAGACATCCCAGACACACGCTATTGCTACAACAGTCAGACACAAACACAAAAGGCACACACAAAGTATTGAAATTAAATTAAATTTAAATTAACAATTACCCAAAGGGTTGAGAGTAGAGATGAGCGAGTAGTATTCGATCAAGTAGGTATTCGATCGAATACTATGGTATTCGAAATTCTCGTACTCGATCGAGTACCACTCGCTATTCGAGTGGAAAAATTTGGTTCTTCTTCTACCTTTAGAAGCCTTCTCCGTGCAGCGTCCCCGCGGCGTCTTCCGGCTCTTCATTCACTCTGCCAGGCATCGGGACTGGGCAGAGCCGACTGCGCATACCCGCGCTACAAGAAAATGGCCGCTTTAACTGTAAGCAGCCATTTTATTGTAGTGCAGGCATGCGCAGTCGGCTCTGCCCAGGCCCAATGCCTGGCAGAGTGAATTCAGAGCCGGAAGACGCCGCGGGGACGCTGCACGGAGAAGACTTCTCGGAGGATCCAGCCCGACCCTCACTCGTGGACTTGGTAAGTTCAATTTGATCGAATGTTGTCTACCCCTGAAACGAACATTTTTCCCCCCATAAAGTATAATAGGATTCGACATTCGATTCGAGTAGTCGAACATTGAGGGGCTACTCGAAACGAATATCGAATCTCGAACATTTTACTATTCACTCATCTCTAGTTGAGAGCTTTATATACAGCCATGGCGAAAGTGTTGGAACTCCTGAGAATTTTGCCAGAAAGATAAGTATTTCTCCTAGAAAATTATTGTAATTCCACATGTTTTGTTATACACATTTTTATTTCCTTTGTTTGTTTTTGTGTTTTCACCTCTCCACTGGAATTTTGGAGAACTGTTCTAGGCGCAAATGGATGGCAACCCGCATGGATCTGCCCCCAAAAAGGACAACCTTTGGAACATTGTTGAAGGTTTAACCCCTTAGCAATACAGGGCATGGCATTAAGGGGCCTCCGTGTCCGGTGACATGGTGGTCATGAGAAAACGAGACTGATGGCTTCCCAGAAATTTAACTTTTCTGGGGCCACACGGTGGCTCAGTGGTTAGCACTGCAGTCCTGGGTTTGAATCCCACCAGGAACAACATCTGCAAGGAGTTTGTATTTTCTCCCTGTGTTTGCGTGGATTTCCTTCCATTCTACAAAGACATACTGATAGGAAAAAAAAAGTACATTGTGATCCCCACAATCTACATAAAAAAAAAATTGACTTTTTCAAACTGTTTTTCTCTGATGATTTCATTGATTTTATGGTGGCCAATAAAATGTATATTCCCAGCACTTTATAGAACAAGATGTCGCCTTCACCTCGTCCCATGGCTCCCATTTTCTATCAGCTACATCATCATCGACTGTCTGCAGGTCACTGATGTCCTTCTCAATAGTCTCTGAGCCAGGAGCCTGACCGCTTGCAACACCAGCTCCCACATCACTCTCCTTATCACTACTTTCCTGTCTACCAGAGCAAGTAGAAAATGTCTCCTCAAAATCTTGGCTGGGCAGTAGCTACTGACTATCCTCTAGTACTTCGTCCTTGCTATATATAGTTGCTCTGAGCCCACAGTGCTTCTCTGGATGAGGGAACAGCAAAGGACAAAGGCAGGTTGAGGACACGTGAAGGCACAGAGCCTGATCCTGGTCCATGACATCTAAGAGTTGTGTCTGACAAACCATATTGACTCTTGGCTGGTGGGTTTATAGAGTCCACCATTCTTGAACTGTTGGGTTGCTGGTCAAGACACTGAGAGCTTAGGCCTCTGGAAGTGACCTCTGATACCACACCATGCTTGCAGGACTTTTCTCTCCACATTTTACAGGTGGAATGGTGGAAGGAATTCCCGAACATTCACCGAGCACAGATGTGAACCTAAACTTAGAGGGATCAGCACTCAGCTCCTGAACTTCTGCCCTCACTAGCTAGAAAGCCTTAGAGGGAACATTGTGTGTGGACCATGGTAAGACAATGGTGAAGGGAAAGAAGACAAGGACATTGTGTAATGTTGTTTCAGGAGCTCACTGTCCTAGTCAGGCTGTGTACCTTGTACAACAATGGAGCTCCATCTCCAAGAACATCTTCTGAGAGTAAATAGAGGAAAAAGTTCATGATTTTAGAAGCCTGGTTGACTTAACCCTTTAAATTCCAGCCAACAGATCACTGACTAGTTGCAAAATGTTAGACAATTTATTCTCATTTGTTTATGGAACAAAATGCCACCTGTTCATATGCCAGACCCCAAAGGTGGACCCCAGTAAATGCATTTGAAATGAAATGAAATATTCTGTGGTCCTGTTCTGTGTATGGGCATAGCGAAGAAAGCAAAGATTCAACAGTATTGGAGTGCAGACGTCTTGTAAATTGATCCAATCTATCAGGTGGCCTTTACTAGGACATATTTTCAAATTATCCTGAATCTTTTAGACTGTAATGACAATACACAGTGCCCACCATGAGATACCACCAACTTTGACTGTCTATTCATAGTCAGGCCAGTTATTGATCACTCTAGTGACAGATTTTCAGGGTCCCCAATTTCTCTTCATTACACACACAAACTTATACACTGTACACAGTGCAGAACAGTATATAATTCAAGATAGAGAAGAAAGGGAAATAATGCAGGATTTCACAAAAAGGAGACAAAATGTGTTAATAAAGTGTGTTACAAAAAAAAAAATCAAAGTCCAAAAGTTTGGTCACCCTCCGCTGAAGCGCTTTATGCTTTAGACCCTCTACCATTTTGCAGCACACATTTTCACCAGTTTTATTTTATTTGTCTTTTTGTAGGTGATATCTCCAGGACTGGACATTGTATTTTCGATGTGCTCTCACTAGCTCCCTATACAGTTGGATCACAATATCTCTTCTAGAGATGAGCAAACAGTAAACTGTTCGATATTCGATATTCGTTTCGAGTAGCCCCTCAATATTGGACTACTCGAATCGAATATCGAACCCTATTATAGTCTATGGGGGGAAAATGCTCGTTTCAGGGGTAGGCAACATTCGATCAAGTTACACTTACCAAGTCCACGAGTGAGGGTGGGGCTGGATCCTCCGAGAAGTCTTCTCTGTGCAGCGTCCCCGTGGCATCTTCCGGCATTGAATTCACTCTGCCAGGCATTTGGCACTACAAGCGGAAGAGCAGGAAGATGCCGCGGGGAAGCTGCACGGAGAAGACTTCTAAAGGTAGGAGAAGAACCAGCGTTGATTGGCCGACTGTATAGCATTCGGCCAATCAATGCTGGTTCTGCATCAAACTTTTACATTCGAATAGCAAGTGGTACTCGATCGAGTACGAGTATATCGAATACCGTAGTATTCGATCGAATACCTACTCGCTCGAATACTACTTGCTCATCTCTAATCTTATGTTATATTATTAGTTTGTATTGTCTTGTTCATTGTGTTTGTCTATGTATATTCCTGGAGTCTTTCTTGTTCTCCGCACCTACTTCAGGTGTTACTTTCCTTCACCTCCCTATCTATGATTAAGGACTCGGTGTGAGTCAGAAACGCGTCAGGAAGTAGAGGACGCTCTGTATGGATGGCTTGTACTGCAGGGGTTTTATCCTTTTTCATAGAACAATAAAAAGATTTTTGGTCCGGGTTTTTATTTGTCTTTCATATGGAATGAAGGATGATACTTTGTTTGTGTACACACAGGCCGATACTTCATGGACATTATTGTGGAATTTGTCGCCATTCATGAATAACAAAAGATAAAAACAAAAGATAAAAACTCAATTTCTATTCATGTATCCGCTGTTTTATTCTGAAACATATTCAACATTTAATACAAATACAGACTAAACCATTTTCTAACATGGGACAAACCCCAGGACAATAGCAGAGCGGCCATCTGCCCTTTGGGGCTTTTTGGATATAATACATGTACTTTCCCATTGCGGCTCCCAGCCATAGTATTGTATTGGATGGTCAGTGACTGGAGGAATCTCTGACAACCCTTGGTAAGACATGTTGTTCTATCCATCAACCACTTCCTGAATGTAATACAAAATGAGGCCAGAACTTTAGGAAGATTGTTCCCAGAAAAAGCTCATATTGAAGTCCTTCATCTTCTCTTGGTAGATTTTATCAAAGTACTCGCTCTGTGCGACTGTAAAATGATTCTTCCAGTCTCCAGATATTCCTGTAAGGAACAAAATATGCAAAAATACATTATTGTGAATTCTATGTCTAGTTGTCTAGAGGGGGAGGGGAAGACCATCAAAATAATAATAATAATTCATTTTCTTACATTCTGAGAAAGTTTACAAGAGGTGTAATAGACAAAGAGTACATGGCTGATTATATATGCTCTAGATGTGCTGAACATCTGTGGAGAACATCACGTACACCTGTAGATATCCTCCACTTCAAATCTATGCTTAAAACATATAGTTCTGCCATTTACCTTGCCAAACAAGTCTATTTCACTGCTCTCATCTCTTCTCTCTCCTGAAACCCTGAAAGACTCTTTGAAACTTTTCACCCTTTATTCACATCCAAGGTGCAGGCGTCTGATAACTTATTTCCATGGCAAAGTTGATACGCTCTATCAGGAAATACCTGCCCAATCCCTGATGGCATTGATCCCCTCACCTACCATAGCACTGATCCGCTCACCTGCCATAGTACTCATCCCTTCACTTACCATAGTACTGATCCCCTCACCTACCATAGTACTTATCCCCCACTCATCTACCATAGTACTGATCCCCCTCACATACCATAGTACTGATCCCCACACCAACCATAGTACTGATCCCTTCACCTACCAAAGTACTGATCCCCTCACCTTCTATAGTAGTTATTTCCCCACACCCTCACCTATCTTGGTACTGATCCCGTCACCAACTGCACTTCAGACTGTCCATTCTCATCTTTTGAACCTGTTACAGAAGAGGAAGTCTCCCAGCTACTTTCTTCATCTCACCCTACAACCTGCAGTAGTGATCCCTTCCCCTCACACCTTCTCCAATCTGTCGCCTGCTGTCACGTCTTACCTTACTAAAATATTTAACCTCTCTTTCTCTTCTGGAATTTTCCCATCCTCTTTCAATCATACTGTCATAACCCTGCTATTGAAAAAACCCTCCCTGGACCCATCCTGTGCTGCTAACTATCGATCCATCTCTAACCTCCCCTCCATCTCTAAAATCTTGGAACACCTGGTCTATTCTCCGCTATCTCTCTGCTAGCTAACTCTCTTCTTGACCCCTTACAATCTGGTTTCCGCGCTCTGCACTCTGCTGAAACGGCTCTCACAAAAGTCTCCAATGATCTCCTGATGGCAAAATCCAATGGTGACTTCTCTCTTCTTATTCTTCTGGACCTCTCTGCAGCTTTTGACACTGTTGACCATCAACTCCTCCTCACTATGCTCCGCTCAGTCGGATTCAAGGACACTGCGCTCTCCTGTCTCTCCTTTTATCTCTCAGACTGCACTTTTAGTGTATCATTTGCGGGCTCTGTTTCCTCCCCTCTTTCCCTTGCTGTTGGGGTTCCTCAGGGCTCGGTCCTAGGCCCTCTGCTCTTTTCTCTCTACACAGCCCCCATTGGACAAACCATCAACAGATTTAGCTTCCGGTACTATCTTTATGCTGATGACACCCAATTATACACATCTTCCCGTGACATCACCCCTGCACTCATACAGAACACCAGTGACTGTCTCTCTGCTGTCTCAAATATCATGCCTTTGCTACTATTGTTTCCACCACCTAATAGATATGTGCCTGATATATCCATTGCAGTCTCCAGCCTTACTATAACTCCTAGGCAGCAGGCCCGCTGCCTCGGGGTTGTGTTTGACTCAGACCTTTCCTTCACCTCCCATATCCATTCACTCGTATGTTCATGTCCTCTCCACCTCAATACCATCTCCAGATTATGCCCTCTCCTTACCAGTGATACATTAAAGACACTTATTATCTCTCTGATTCATTCTCACCTTGACAACTGTAACTCCTTACTAATCGGTCTTCCGCTTACTAAACTCTCCCCTCTACAATCTATTCTGAATGCAGCGGCCAGGCTCATCTATCAGGCTAGACGGTGCAGCGATGTCTCCAGTCTGTGTTAGTGACCTTAGACTTACATCTTCTGTTACCAGAACCTCCCACGCTCGGAATACAAGACTTCTCCCGAGCTGCACCACTTCTCTGGAATGCTCTACCCCGGACAATCAGATTAACTCCCAATTTCCACAGCTTCAAGAGCAAACTAAAGACACCTGTTATCAGACAGGCCTATCACAATTCACAGAGTAAACCCTTTCATTCTGTAATTGGAAACCCTAAAATGAACCCTCCTCTGTTCCCGCTCCCACATTACCCCACACAATATGGTGCCGTTTCAGTCCCATTGTGTGAAATGACTTTCTTTGTAATGTATCTTTCTGTCTGTACTTGAGCCCTATGAATTGTGCAGCACTGCGGAACATGTTGGTGCTATATAAATAAAATGCATCATTATTATATAACGATTAGAGATGAGCGAACACTAAAATGTTCGAGGTTCGAAATTCGATTCGAACAGCCGCTCAATGTTCGTGTGTTCGAACGGGTTTCGAACCCCATTATAGTCTATGGGGAACAGATACTCGTTAAGGGGGAAACCCAAATCCGTGTCTGGAGGGTCACCAAGTCCACTATGACACCCCAGGAAATGATGCCAACACCTCTGGAATGACACTGGGACAGCAGGGGAAGCATGTCTGGGGGCATCTAACACACCAAAGACCCTCTATTACCCCAACATCACAGCCTAACAACTACACACTTTACACACTCAATACCACCTCTCTGACAGTAGGAAAACACCTTGAAACATGTGTATTTGGCACTTGCAGTGAGGAGAGCTTGTCACCAGCAGTGAATTTGGCCCTTGTAGTAAGTTGAGGTTGGCACCAACATTTGTTTTGAAAATCAGGGTGGATTGAGCCTCTAACCAGCAGAGTTTGGGCAAATTCATGGTGGAGGGAGCCTCTAAACACCCCAGTTTGGGCAAATTCATGGTGGAGGGAGCCTCTAAAAACCCCAGTTTGGACCAATTCATGGTGGAGGGAGCCTCTAACCAGCCCAGTTTGGACCAATTAATGGTGGAGGGAGCCTCTAACCAGCCCAGTTTGGACCAATTCATGGTGGAGGGAGCCTCTAAACAGCCAAGTTTTGGGAAATTCATGGTGGAGGGAGCCTCTAACCAGCCCAGTTTGGACCAATTAATGGTGGAGGGAGCCTCTAAAAAACCCAGTTTGGACCAATTCATGGTGGAGGGAGCCTCTAAACAGCCCAGTTTGGGCAAATTCATGGTGGAGGGAGCCTCTAACCAGCCCAGTTTGGACCAATTAATGGTGGAGGGAGCCTCTAAACAGCCCAGTTTGGGCAAATTCATGGTGGAGGGAGCCTCTAACCAGCCCAGTTTGTACCAATTCATGGTGGAGGGAGCCTCTAACCAGCCCAGTTTGGACCAATTAATGGTGGAGGGAGCCTCTAACCAGCCCAGTTTGGACCAATTCATGGTGGAGGGAGCCTCTAAACAGCCCAGTTTGGGCAAATTCATGGTGGAGGGAGCCTCTAAAAAACCCAGTTTGGACCAATTCATGGTGGAGGGAGCTTCTAACCAGCCCAGTTTGGACCAATTAATGGTGGAGGGAGCCTCTAACCAGCCCAGTTTGGACCAATTCATGGTGGAGGGAGCCTCTAACCAGCCCAGTTTGGACCAATTCATGGTGGAGGGAGCCTCTAAACAGCCCAGTTTGGGCAAATTCATGGTGGAGGGAGCCTCTAAAAAACCCAGTTTGGACCAATTCATGGTGGAGGGAGCCTCTAAACAGCCCAGTTTGGGCAAATTCATGGTGGAGGAAGCCTCTAACCAGCCCAGTTTGGACCAATTAATGGTGGAGGGAGCCTCTAAACAGCCCAGTTTGGGCAAATTCATGGTGGAGGGAGCCTCTAACCAGCCCAGTTTGGACCAATTCATGGTGGAGGGAGCCTCTAAACAGCCAAGTTTGGACCAATTCATGGTGGAGGGAGCCTCTAAAAAACCCAGTTTGGACCAATTCATGGTGGAGGGAGCCTCTAACCAGCAGAGTTGGTGGAAATCAGGGTGGAGGGAGCCTCTAACCAGCAGAGTTGGGGAAATCAGGGTGGAGGGAGCCTAGTATTAGCAGAATTGTGCAACGCTTATGGTGGATGAGTATGAGGATGCGGAGGAATTGGAGAGGTTGAGTACAGACATGGAGTTTCATGTTGGGGTGCTTTACACAGGTGGGCACAAAAATGACGGCTCTACCCAGTGGTGGTTCATTTTTATCAAAGTGAGCCGGTCGGCACTCTCAGCTGACAGACGGGTGCGCTTGTCAGTGATGATGCCACCGGCTGCACTGAACACCCTCTCAGATAGGACGCTGGCGGCAGGACAGGACAGCACCTCCAAGGCATATAGGGCAAGTTCAAGCCACAGGTCCAACTTCGACACCCAATACGTGTAGGGCGCAGAGGGGTCGGAGAGGACAGGGCTGTGGTCGGAAAGGTATTCCCGCAACATGCGCCTATACTTCTCACGCCTGGTGACACTAGGACCCTCCGTGGCGGCACTTTGGCGAGGGGGTGCCATCAAGGTGTCCCAGACCTTAGACAGTGTGCCCCTCGTTTGTGTGGACCGGTGAGAACTTGGTTGCCTACTGGAGGAACTGCCCTCCCTGCCGCCAACGTCACATGCTGGAAACATCTCCATCATATTCTGCACCAATTGCCTGTGGCAAGCATTGATGCGATTGGCCCTCCCCTCTACCGGAATAAAAGACGAGATGTTGTTTTTATACCGGGGGTCAAGGATAGCAAAGATCCAGTACTGGTTGTCCTCCATGATTTTGACAATACGCTTGTCGGTTGTAAAGCACCCCAACATGAACTCAGCCATGTCTGCCACAGTGTTAGTTGGCATGACTCCTCTGGCCCCACCGGAAAGTTCAATCTCCATTTCCTCCTCATCCTCCATGTCTACCCATCCGCGCTGCAACAATGGGACGATTCGAAGTTGCCCGGAAGCCTCCTGTATCACCATCACATCATCGGACAACTCTTCTTCCTCCTCCTCCTCCTCCTCCTCCTCCATTAAACGCAGTGAAGCGGACAGATGTGTGGACCTACTCTCCAGCTGTGACGGATCGGATGCTATCCCTAACTCCTCTGTGTGATCTGAGTTATCCCTGATGTCAATCAGGGATTCTCTCAGAACACACAAGAGCGGGATTGTAAGGCTCACCATCGCATCCTCAGAGCTCACCCTCCTTGTGGACTCCTCAAAGACCCGTAGGATGTCACAAAGGTCTCTCATCCATGGCCACTCATGGATGTGAAACTGAGGCAGCTGACTTTGTGGCACCCTAGGGTTTTGTAGCTGGTATTCCATCAAAGGTCTCTGCTGCTCAACCACTCTATTCAACATCTGAAACGTTGAGTTCCAGCGTGTGGGGACGTCGCACAAAAGCCGGTGTTGTGGCACATGCAGGCGTTGCTGGAGAGATTTTAAGCTAGCAGCGGCTACTGTCGACTTGCGAAAGTGGGCGCACATGCGCCGCACTTTCACCAGTAGCTCTGGAACATTGGGGTAGCTCTTTAGGAAACGTTGCACCACTAGGTTGAAGACGTGGGCCAGGCATGGAACATGTTGGAGTCCGGCAAGCTCCAGAGCTGCTACCAGGTTCCGGCCGTTATCACAAACGACCATGCCTGGGCCCAGGTGCAGCGGCTCAAACCATATTGCCGTCTCATCGAGGAGGGCATCCCTCACCTCGGAGGCAGTGTGCTGTCTGTCCCCCAAGCTGATCAGCTTCAGCACAGCCTGCTGACGTCTACCAACGCCAGTGCTGCAACGTTTCCAACTCGTAGCTGGGGTCAATCTAACAGCGGAGGAGGAGGCGGTGGCGGAGGAGGAGGCGGTGGCGGAGGAGGAGGCGGTAGAGGAGGAGGAGGAGGGGGGTGTTCTTCTCGTGTCCCTGCCAGGAATGTTAGGCGGGGAGACGAGGTACACCGGGCCAGTTTGGGAAGCAGTCCCAGCCTCAACTACATTCACCCAGTGTGCCGTCAGTGAAATGTAGCGTCCCTGTCCGCATGCACTTGTCCACGCGTCGGTGGTCAAGTGGACCTTTGTGCAAAGCGCGGAACTAAGGGCCCGCCTGATGTTGAGTGACACGTGCTGGTGCAAGGCGGGGACGGCACACCGGGAGAAGTAGTGACGGCTAGGGACGGCATAGCGAGGTGCCGCAGTTGCCATCAGGTCCAGGAAGGCGGGAGTTTCAACAAGCCGGAACGCCAACATCTCCTGGGCCAGCAGTTTAGCGATGTTGGCGTTCAAGGCTTGCGCGTGTGGGTGGTTAGCAGTGTATTTCTGCCGCCGCTCCAATGTCTGAGAGATGGTGGGTTGTTGTAAAGAAACGCCTGATGGTGCCTTTGATGGTGCAGGAGAAGGAGATAAGACAGGACCAGGGGAGGATGAGGTAGAAGTCAACAAAGTGGCGGAGGCAGATGAAGTGGTGTCCTGGCTCGTCCTCTGGAGTGCATCGCCAGCACAGTCAGCAGTGGCAGTGGCAGAGGCAGTGGCAGAGGCAGTGGCAGTGGCGTGAACGGCAGGCGGCCTTTGTCCTGCCGTTGCTGCCTGCCACTGATTCCAGTGCTTGGATTCCAAATGACGGCGCATTGAAGTGGTGGACAGGTTGCTCTTCTCAGAGCCCCTAATCAATTTCGAGAGGCAAATTGTGCAGACAACACTATATCTGTCCTCGGCGCATTCCTTGAAAAAACTCCACACCTTCGAGAAACGTGCCCTCGAGGTGGGAGTTTTTCGGGGCTGGGTACGAACTGGAACATCTTGGGAGATTCCGGGTGTGGCCTGGCTTCGCCTAAGCTGCTGACCTCTGCCTCTGCCTCTAGCTACCCTTTTTGGTGCTGCACCTGCCTCAACATCCACACTACTTTCCCCGCTTGACATCCCCCCTGTCCAGGTCGGGTCAGTGTCCTCATCATCCACCACTTCCTCTTCCAACTCCTGTCTCATCTCCTCCTCCCGCACAATGCGCCGGTCAACTGGATGCCCTGACGGCAACTGCGTCACATCATCGTCGATGAGGGTGGGTTGCTGGTCATCCACCACCAAATCGAACGGAGATGGAGGAGACTCTAGTGTTTGAGCATCTGGACACAGATGCTCCTCTGTTAGGTTCGTGGAATCGTGACGTGGAGAGGCAGGTTGAGGGACAATGAAAGGAGCGGAGAACAGCTCTGGGGAGCAGGGACAGTTTGGGTTATTGTTCTGTAAAGCTTCGGAATTTTGGGAGGAAGGAAGACAAGACTGTTGGGTAATAGGAGGAGAGGAGGCAGAGTCTGACTGGCTGCTGGACAATGTGCTGTAAGCGTTCTCTGACAGCCATTGCAAGACCTGTTCCTGGTTCTCGGGCCTACTAAGGTTTGTACCCTGCAGTTTAGTTAATGTGGCAAGCAACCCTGGCACTGTGGAGTGGCGCAATGCTTGCTGCCCCACAGGAGTAGGCACGGGACGCCCTGTGGCTTCACTGCTACCTTGCTCCCCAGAACCATTCCCCCGACCTCGCCCACGGCCTCGTCCACGTCCCTTTCCGGGAGCCTTGCGCATTTTGAATTCCTAGTTAGAAATTGGCACTGTATACCAGTAGTAAAAATTGTGGGTGCACGTAACCCCAATATATTCTTTGAATTACCAGTCAGAAACTGGCACTATATGGCAGTAGCAAGAAATGAGGGTATTTATAACCCCAATATATTCTTTGAATTCCCAGTCAGACAATGGCACTGTATACCAGTAGTAAAAATTGTGGGTGCACGTAACCCCAATATATTCTTTGAATTACCAGTCAGACACTGGCACTATATGGCAGTAGCAAGAAATGAGGGTATTTGTATTCCCAATATACTCTTTGAATTCCCAGTCAGACAATGGCACTGTATACCAGTAGTAAAAATTGTGGGTGCACGTAACCCCAATATATTCTTTGAATTACCAGTCAGACACTGGCACTATATGGCAGTAGCAAGAAATGAGGGTATTTGTATTCCCAATATACTCTTTGAATTCCCAGTCAGACAATGGCACTGTATACCAGTAGTAAAAATTGTGGGTGCACGTAACCCCAATATATTCTTTGAATTACCAGTCAGAAACTGGCACTATATGGCAGTAGCAAGAAATGAGGGTATTTATAACCCCAATATATTCTTTGAATTCCCAGTCAGACAATGGCACTGTATACCAGTAGTAAAAATTGTGGGTGCACGTAACCCCAATATATTCTTTGAATTCCCAGTCAGACAATGGCACTGTATACCAGTAGTAAAAATTGTGGGTGCACGTAACCCCAATATATTCTTTGAATTCCCAGTCAGAAACTGGCACTATATGGCAGTAGCAAGAAATGAGGGTATTTGTATTCCCAATATACTCTTTGAATTCCCAGTCAGACAATGGCACTGTATACCAGTAGTAAAAATTGTGGGTGCACGTAACCCCAATATATTCTTTGAATTCCCAGTCAGAAACTGGCACTATATGGCAGTAGCAAGAAATGAGGGTATTTATAACCCCAATATATTCTTTGAATTCCCAGTCAGACAATGGCACTGTATACCAGTAGTAAAAATTGTGGGTGCACGTAACCCCAATATATTCTTTGAATTACCAGTCAGAAACTGGCACTATATGGCAGTAGCAAGAAATGAGGGTATTTATAACCCCAATATATTCTTTGAATTCCCAGTCAGACAATGGCACTGTATACCAGTAGTAAAAATTGTGGGTGCACGTAACCCCAATATATTCTTTGAATTCCCAGTCAGACAATGGCACTGTATACCAGTAGTAAAAATTGTGGGTGCACGTAACCCCAATATATTCTTTGAATTACCAGTCAGAAACTGGCACTATATGGCAGTAGCAAGAAATGAGGGTATTTGTATTCCCAATATACTCTTTGAATTCCCAGTCAGACAATGGCACTGTATACCAGTAGTAAAAATTGTGGGTGCACGTAACCCCAATATATTCTTTGAATTACCAGTCAGACACTGGCACTATATGGCAGTAGCAAGAAATGAGGGTATTTGTATTCCCAATATACTCTTTGAATTCCCAGTCAGACAATGGCACTGTATACCAGTAGTAAAAATTGTGGGTGCACGTAACCCCAATATATTCTTTGAATTCCCAGTCAGACAATGGCACTGTATACCAGTAGTAAAAATTGTGGGTGCACGTAACCCCAATATATTCTTTGAATTCCCAGTCAGAAACTGGCACTATATGGCAGTAGCAAGAAATGAGGGTATTTATAACCCCAATATATTCTTTGAATTCCCAGTCAGACAATGGCACTGTATACCAGTAGTAAAAATTGTGGGTGCACGTAACCCCAATATATTCTTTGAATTCCCAGTCAGAAACTGGCACTATATGGCAGTAGCAAGAAATGAGGGTATTTATAACCCCAATATATTCTTTGAATTCCCAGTCAGACAATGGCACTGTATACCAGTAGTAAAAATTGTGGGTGCACGTAACCCCAATATATTCTTTGAATTACCAGTCAGAAACTGGCACTATATGGCAGTAGCAAGAAATGAGGGTATTTATAACCCCAATATATTCTTTGAATTCCCAGTCAGACAATGGCACTGTATACCAGTAGTAAAAATTGTGGGTGCACGTAACCCCAATATATTCTTTGAATTCCCAGTCAGACAATGGCACTGTATACCAGTAGTAAAAATTGTGGGTGCACGTAACCCCAATATATTCTTTGAATTACCAGTCAGAAACTGGCACTATATGGCAGTAGCAAGAAATGAGGGTATTTGTATTCCCAATATACTCTTTGAATTCCCAGTCAGACAATGGCACTGTATACCAGTAGTAAAAATTGTGGGTGCACGTAACCCCAATATATTCTTTGAATTACCAGTCAGACACTGGCACTATATGGCAGTAGCAAGAAATGAGGGTATTTGTATTCCCAATATACTCTTTGAATTCCCAGTCAGACAATGGCACTGTATACCAGTAGTAAAAATTGTGGGTGCACGTAACCCCAATATATTCTTTGAATTCCCAGTCAGACACTGGCACTATATGGCAGTAGCAAGAAATGAGGGTATTTGTATTCCCAATATATTCTTTGAATTCCCAGTCAGACAATGGCACTGTATACCAGTAGTAAAAATTGTGGGTGTATATAGCCCCAATTCTATTGCTAGGGGACTTGCAGGGTATTTCTGGGGTGAAGGTGGGGGGGCACACCGTTGGAACGGGTATCGGGGTATATATCGGGTATACGGGAATACACTGACAGTGTATTCCATTCAGGATCCTGGGAAAGCTGGGTTGCGGCGATTGAGCCCGTCAGTGCCACGTTACACTGACAAGCTTCTCCCTGGAATTTAGCTCTTATAAGAGCTGTTGGTTGTCTTCTCCTTCCTATCCTAGCCTGTCCCTGCCTACCCAGAATCTAAGCCCTAGCTAGCTGGACGGAAACCTCCGTCCTCGGTGAATTGCAAGCTCAGAATGACGCGAACCTGGGCGGCGCTGTTCTTTTAAATTAGAGGTCACATGTTTTCGGCAGCCAATGGGTTTTGCCTACTTTTTTCAACGTCACCGGTGTCGTAGTTCCTGTCCCACCTCCCCTGCGCTGTTATTGGAGCAAAAAAGGCGCCAGGGAAGGTGGGAGGGGAATCGAGTAATGGCGCACTTTACCACGCGGTGTTCGATTCGATTCGAACATGCCGAACAGCCTAATATCCGATCGAACATGAGTTCGATAGAACACTGTTCGCTCATCTCTAATAACGATCTGCTGCTAAAGTTATCTGATAGTGATGGCTTCGATTACCTTTATACGCTGACCTTCTAGCACTGTTTAAAGATGTCTGCAGCCTTGTAAACCTGAGAGCAACCCGTAATACAGTGGAGTCCTTCCAATCGATTTGGTCTTCATGGGATACCTATTGTATATTACATGTCTCTAGGGATCTACACTAGCCCCCTCCTATGTGATATCTCTTGATTTTTCATGTTCTGTTTCTTGTCCATTCACTTGCCACATTACTGTTAACTAATTTCTACTTTTGGTATTCTGAGCCTCACAGACAATATTTCTGTTTGTGTTTACGATTTTCTTGAAAACCTTAATAAAAATTGCAGCTTAAAAAAATAAAAATAAGAATAATACCTTTACGCATGAAGGTGCCTTTAGATTGGTCCATTACATCAGATGGCAGTTGAGTCCAATTTGACATTGGGTTATCTTTCATGGATTTGAAGGTTGAATGTTCAACAACCGAGTCAATCTGGGCGTCATCCAACTCCTGCCCCAAAAATTTACAGATTCTTATCACACCGCCACGGAGATCCTGAAAAAAAAAGAGATGTATGTAGATGTATATATAAGGTACTAGAGGGAGGACCCGGCTTCGCACGGGTATATTACATTTTATGTTTGTGTAGTGGCCCCATAAGAATTGTCCAGTTTTGCACTGGTGTATTTTGTATGTGCTTTGTGTGTATGTCCATAAGCGTCATGTGATTATGTGTATCTCATTTTGAATGTCAGTGAAAAACCTGTGATCAGTTGTTATGGAAACCTGGAGTAAAGCTGTATCTAATCCTTCCCCGTGTAGTACTGTGTTTAGATGCAAGTATCCAATCCTTGTTGGTGTGGTACTTTGTGCAGATGCACATATCTAATCCTCCCCGTGTGGTATTGTGTGAAGAGGCGCGTATCTAATCCTCCAGTAAGTGAAATTGTGTGCAGACGCGCGTATCTAATGACTCTGGTGTGTGGTACTGTGTGCAGATGCGCATATCTAATACTCTGGCGGGCGGTACTGTGTGCAGATGCGCGTATCTAATCCTCCCCCATGTGGAACTGTGTGCTGAGACGCGTATCTAATTCTCTGGCATGTGGTACTGTGTGCCGAGGCCTGTATCTAATCCTCCAAAGTGTGGTACTGTGTTCAGATGCACGTATCTAATCCTCCCCTGTGTGGTTTGTGTGAAGAGGCGTGTATCTAATCCTATGGCGTGTGGAACTGTGTGTAGATGCGCGTATCTAATCCTACAGCATGTGGTACTGTATGCAGACGTGTGTATCTAATCCTATGGCATGTACAACTGTGTGAAGATGCGTGTATTTATTCCTCTGGCATGTGAATCTGTAAGAAGACGCACGTATCTAATCCTACGGCATGTGGTTCTGTGTGCAGACCTGCTTATCTAATCCTCTGGTGTGTGGAACTGTGTGCAGATGCACATATCCAATCCTCTGGCATGTGGTATTGTGTGCAGACGCATGTATCCAATCCCCCGGCGTAAGGTACTGTGTGCAGACGCACATATCTAATCCTCCGGCGTGTGAAACTGTGTGCAGATGCACGTATCTAATACTACGGCATGTGGTACAGTGTGCAGATGTGCGTTTCTAATCCTCCGGCATATGGAACTGTGTGCAGATGTGCATATCCAATCCTCTGGCGTGTGGTACTGTGTGCAGATGCGCATATCTAATCCTTCCCTGTGTGATACTGTGTGTAGAAACGCGTATCTAATCCTCTGGCGGTGGTACTATGTAAAGACATGCGTATCTAATCCTCCAGCGTGTTGAACTGTGTGCAGATGTGTGTATCTAATCCTCCCCCGTGTGGTACTTAGAGCAAACACACGTATCTAATCCTTCAGCGTGTGTAACTGTGTGCAGACGCGCACATCTAACCCTCGGTCGTGCGGTACTGTGTGCAGATGGACGTATCTAATCCTCCCCTGTGTGGTATTGTGTGAAGATGCGCGTATCTAATCCTACGGCATGTGGAACTGTGTGTAGACGTGGATATCTAATCCTACGGCATGTGGTACTGTGTGCAGACGCGCGTTTCTAATCCTACGGAATTTGGTACTGTGTGCAGACGCGCTTATCTAATCCTCTGGCGTGTGGTACTGTGTGCAGATGCGCGTATTTAATCCTCCCCTGTGTGGTATTGTATGAAGAGGCGCGTATCTAATCCTACGGCATGTGGTACTGTGTGCAGACGCGTGTATCTAATCCTATGGAGTGTAAAACTGTGTTAAGACACGTGTATCTAATCCTCCCCTGTGTGGTATTGTGTGAAGAGGCGCATATCTAATCCTACGGCATGTGGAACTGTGTATAGACGCACGTATCTAATCCTATGGCATGTGGTACTGTGTGTAAACGCACGTATCTAATCCTCCCCCGTGTGGTACTGTGTGCAGACGCACATATCTAATCCTCCCCGTGTGATACTGTGTGCTGAGACGCCTATCTAATTCTCTGGCATGTGGTACTGTGTGCAGAGGCATGTATCTAATCCTTCAAAGTGTGAAACTGTGTGCACACACACGTATCTAATCCTCTCCTGTGTGGTATTGTGTGAAGAGGCGTGTATCTAATCCTTCGGCGTGTGGAACTATGTGTAGACGCGCGTATCTAATCCTACTGCATGTGGTACTGTGTGCAGACGCATGTATCTAATCCTATGGCGTGTACAACTGTGTGCACACGCGCGTATCTAATCCTCTTGAGTGTGGAACTGTGTGTAGACGCGTGTATCTAATCCTATGGCATGTGGTACTCTGTGCAGACGTGTGTATCTAATCCTATGGCGTGTACAAATGTGTGCAGACGCACGTATGTAATCCTCTGGAGTGTGGAACTGTGTGTAGACGCGCGTATCTAATCCTACGGCATGTGGTACTGTGTGCAGACACGCGTATCTAATCCTACGGCATGTGGTACTGTGTGTAGATGCGCGTATCTAATTCTACAGCATGTGGTACTGTGTGCAGACACACTGTCAGGATACGGAGTCGCCGCAGTCTCCTTGGGAGACGTGTTAGGAGTTCTATTGGGTGTGCTTAGGTCATTAAGGGTTAATCTTCTCCTTGCCTTCAGTCTCCATGTCATTAGCCATCAGGTGTGTTCTCTGCTGCTATTTAAACCCCACCCAGGCATGGATCCTTGCCAGCCATTCACTTTGGGTTTCCTGGTCCCCCTGCTCAGTCTGTTTCCCTGTCTGTTTGTATTCGGTCTGTTCCTTGGTTATATACCCGGTTTGTAATTTTGGCTATCCCTTGTCTTTTGATTCGGTACCTTTATTATATCTCCTGGCTTGACCTCTTGCTCGTCTGACCTCGCCTTCTCTTCTGTGTCTTGCTGGGACTTGTGGTTCTCCCTGGTTCCATGCTGTTTAGTCTTTTGTTTTGCATTGCAGTTACACTGTGCTTTTTGTTTAGGTGTGACCCCGTGACTCCAGTCCCTAGGACTTTCAGGGCCTCCTCTCCCCTTATCCTAGCCGCCGGGATAGAAGCGTAAGGAGTCGTGGTAGGCGCACTTCAATTAGGAAGTGCATTGGTCTGCCTCATCTCACATACTACAGCATAGTCATAGCCGCAGGGCCTGCGACCCCTTTTGTCATTAGTTGCACAGTGTTGCTTTCCCAGCTGTGTCACTTTGCACTGCCTGACCCTGACTCCAATCCTTACACACACGTATCTAATCCTACGGCATGTGGTACTGTGTGTAGACGCGCGTATCTAATCCTCCCCAGTGTGGTACTGTGTGCAGACGCGCGTATCTAATCCTCCCCCGTGTGATACTGTGTGCTATCTAATTCTCTAGCTTGTGGTACTGTGTGCAGAGGCATGTATCTAATCCTCCAAAGTGTGATACTGTGTGCACACACACGTATCTAATCCTCCCCTGTGTGGTATTGTGTGAAGAGGCACGTATCTAATCCTTCGGCGTGTGGAACTATGTGTAGACACGCGTATCTAATCCTACTGCATGTGGTACTGTGTGCAGACGCGTGTATCTAATCCTATGGCATGTACAACTGTGTGCAGACGCGCGTATCTAATCCTCTGGAGTGTAGAACTGTGTGTAGTCGCGCGTATCTAATCCTACGGCACGTGGTACTGTGTGCAGACGCGTATCTAATCCTACGGCATGTGGTACTGTGTGTAGACGCGCGTATCTAATCCTACGGCATGTGGTACTGTGTGCAGATGTGTATATCTAATCCTATGTCATGTACAACTGTGTGAAAACACTTGTATCTAATCCTCCCCTGTGTGGTATTGTGTGAAGAGACGTGTATCTAATCCTACGGCATGTGGAACTGTGTGTAGACACGCATATCCAATCCCCCGGCATGTGGTACTGTGTGCAGACGCGCATATCTAATCCTTTGGAGTGTGGAACTGTGTGTAGACGCGTGTATCTAATCCTAAGGCATGTGGTACTCTGTGCAGACGTGTGTATCTAATTCTATGGTGTGTACAAATGTGTGCAGACGCACATATGAAATCCTTCAGTGTGTGGAACTGTGTGCAGAAGTGAGTATTTAATCCTCTGGTGTGTGGTACTGTGTGTAGACGCACGTATCTAATCCTACGGCATGTGGTACTGTGTGCAGACGCGTGTATCTAATCCTATGGCGTGTACAACTGTGTGAAGACACGTGTATCTAATCCTCCCCTGTGTGGTATTGTGTGAAGAGGCGTGTATCTAATCCTACGATGTGTGGAACTGTGTGTAGACGCGCGTATCCAATCCCCCGGCATGTGGTACTGTTTGCAGACGCACGTATCTATTCCTATGGCATGTGGTACTGTGTGTAGACGCGTGTATCTAATCCTACGGCATGTGGTACTCTGTGCAGATGCGTGTATCTAATCCTATAGCATGTACAAATGTGTGCAGACGCGCGTATCTAATCCTCTGTAGTGTGGACCTGTGTGTAGAAGCCTGTATATAATCCTTCGGCATGTGGAACCGTGTGCAGAAGTGCGTATTTAATCCTCTGGTGTGTGGGACTGTGTGCAGACCCATGTATCTAATCCTTTGGCGTGTGATACTGTGTGCTGATCTGTGTATCTAATCCTCTGATGCGTGTATCTCAGTTTGGATATCAGTGTTGGGTTGTGTATGTGGAGTGACCGTGTGTATTGCAGTTGGAATATGAGTGAAAGTCTTGCAGGTTTGTATTGGCTAAGGGGGGGAGGCACTGTGTTTGGAATGCTGTATCTCAGCAACGGTACGTCCGAGCGAGTTGGAGTCTCATCTTAAACCTTCCCGGATATCTGAAGTATCTCCGTACCAAATTTGGTGAAGATCGGTCCAGTCGTTTGGTTCGCATTAGAGAACAGACAGACAGACGGACAGACAGACAGACAGACAAGAATTCATTTTTATAATATAGAGATAACTCACATCACAGTACTAGCCCGTGAGACAAGTCAGTCAGATACAACATGGCATCTTATAGAGATCTTATATTCAGGCAACTGTAATAGTAACCAGTGAGCCCACTTCTGAATGGTGGATGTATGAGCAGAAGGTCAACAGTGTTTTGGAGCCTACATCCTTATGTTGTATCTTTTATTGGTGAGATCTTGATTTCTAAGACACCTCTACAATATTGGTATGAATGATTGGTGGACACACATAGGGGTTCCCACTGAGGACAATGCACAGAGGTGAAGTCCCTGACCTCAACTCAACACTTTCAAGGATGAAAACTTGTACTTTGACATCTGATCCATCTACTGCTCATCTAGTTTTTCTGTGTCTACCTTCAGACTGAGGCCCCATGTTGCGGAGATGCAGCATTTTTCAGAATGCAGTACATAGAGACCCAACCCGCTCTTCATGCCGCCCTGTACTGCAGTATTATTACCTGGATAAGCTCCTCGTAGGTGATAAAGAAGAATCTTTCGTCATCTTTCATTTGCATCCAGCCTTTTACATGGTCAAACCAAGACCCGAACAGAGCTGAAAGACAAAAGTCCAGATTACTTAAAAGGGAATAAAGAAACAAAGTAGTTTTTCCTGTATAATCTACATAGATTATAGGATTTTACAAGAATACCCAAAGGGTCAACATAAGGACTCTATAAAGATACAGGGAGAGATGGGTTATAATGTCCCAGAAATTGTTACAGCTCATGTCTTGTCTCTAATGTCAAATGAGAATCATGAGGTCAAAGGAACTGCCCAAGGAGCTCAGAGACAGAATTGGCAAGGCACAGACCTGGCCAAGTTTACAAAAGAATTTCTGCGGCACTTAAGGTTCCTGAGAGCACAGTGGCCTCCATAATCCTTAAATGTAAGACGTTTGGGATGACCAGAACTCTTCGTAGACCTGTCCAGCCATACTGAGCAATCGTGGGAGAAGAGCTTTAGTGAGAGTGGTAAAGAAGAACCCAGAGATCACTGTGGCTGAGCTCCAGAGATGCAATAGGGAGATGGGAGAAGTTTCCACAAAGTCAACTATCACTCCATCACTCCCCCAGTCGGGGCTTTATGGCAGAGAGACCCTAAGGAAGCCTCTCCTCAGTGCAAGACATATGAAAGCCCGCATAGAGTTTGCAAAAAAAAAAAAAAAAAAAAAAATGAAGGAATCCCAGACTATGAGAAATAAAATTCTCTGGTCTGATTAGATGAAGATTGAACTTTTTGGCATTAATTCAAAGCTGTATGTGTGGAGAAAACCGGGCACTGCTCATCACCTGCCCAATACAATCCCAAAAGTGAAGTATGGTGGTAACAGCATCATGCTATGGGGCAGGATGACTGGTTACAATTGAACGAAAGATGAATACAGCCAAGTACAAAGGTTTCCTGGAAGAAAACCTCTCCCAGAGTGCTCTGGATCTCAGGTTCACCTTCCAACAAGACAATGACCCTACACACAGCTAAAATAACAAAGAAGCGGCTTCAGAGCCCAGCCAGAGCCCTGACCTAAAACCAATTAAACATCTCTGTAGAGACCTGAAAATGGCTGTCCACCAACGTTCACCATCCAACCTGATGGAACTGGAGAGGATCTACAAGGAATACTGACAGAGGATCCCCAAATCCAGATGGGAAAAAACTTGTTGCATCATTCCCAAGAAGACTAATGGCTGTACTAGCTCAAAAGGGGCAAATACTCAATACTGAGCAAAGGGGCTGAATACTTATGACTATGCAATATTTCATTTTTTTTTAATTTGCAAAAATATCTACATTTCGGGGGGGGGGGGGGGGTTCTGTCAAGATGGGGCTGAGTGCACATTAATGAGAACTATTTTGATTTTAGCAAATGGCTGCAATGAAAAAAAGAGTGAAAAATATAAAGGGATCTGAATACTTTCCATACCCATTGTAAGTTAGTTAACAATCCCCAGAGTGGGAGGAGGTAAAAAGCTTGGAACATCCATTGCCAAACATTGCCTGTAAAGTTGTCCTATGTTGACCTCTCTATGGGGGTTCCACATCAGATGGTAGAAGCTGGTGCAGTGGATGAGGAGTACATGCAGGCTGCCTATATTCAAGCAATAGTTGTGCTGCTGAAACTTCCCAAAACTACCTCTCTATGGTGGACAAGTCTGCTCTGCTGCTATATCTTGAATAGGAGTTTCCTGCATACTCTCCTGGACCACCATATCAGCTTCTGATGTCTAGCAGCTGCCGAAACGGCCAATCTCTTTGGGGTCCAGCTGTAATTCTGATCTAGTTGGTTGACTTCTTTGTGGCATGTCATGCAGAAATTACAAATCTGCCATTGTAATAACATATTTATGCGTTTTCAATGGCCGCCTCAATTCATGGGATTTACCAGACAAAATACATAGTTAGATAGTTATATAGTTGATGAGGTTGGATAAAGACATGAGTCCATCAAGTCCAACCTATAACCCTACAATCCCTACAGTGAAGAGTTGATAATTTAATTTATTGTCATTTCAGAAACAGAGAACAATTCTCTCCTCTAACTAATACGTCATCACATAAAAAAGTACTTTTTCTTATTGTACACTCTGTTAATGAAATATCTCACCTTTCCCCTGTATAAAGTCTTCTATGAAATTCTGGAAATTTTCAGTAGGTGTGAAGATCTTGAGAACACTGGCAAAATGAAACAAAGATACAATGACGTCTCTTGGGTTTCGCATTGTGTAAATAATCTGGAAAAAAAACAATAGTCAATAAGATAAGAATGTGTTATTGATACCATGTTTATTGGGCAAGAAAAAAAAAAAAAAAAAACTTTTTACAGTCAGAACAAAGTGGATGTGACTCTAGCAAATCCCATTCCCTCTTTGTGGTAAAAACCATGCTGCGGCCACACGATGATTTCCAAAACCAGTTTTGGAAATCGCAGCACGGCAATTATACCTACGGACACGCAGGCGGTTTCTCCATAGAAACAATTGAAACATAAAGTTCACAGAGGAAACCTCTGAGAACTTTCTGTGTAAAGCACTGCAGGAAGAACCACAATGCGATGCCATCATGGCTTTTCCCACAGCGCCTTTTGGGAGGCCTTGAATCTGACTCAACTTTGTTCTACTTCTCTTACTCCTAAGATTCTCTAGCTGAATTTTAAGTGTTGCTGCAGTCAGCGCTGTGTATTGCTGAAGAAAATGGAGTCATTGCTTTGGATCATGCAGTGATAAATAACACATCCACTCCATACTTCCACCATCACTGAAATGCATTGCATTGCATAACTCATAATTCAGGGATCTGTTCTCAGTAAGCAGGGGGTTATGTTTTACTTACTTTTGCTTTAGATTTGAAATAAGATTTAGCAAAAACGTGGTGTGGTAGGTGGGAAGCGATTATTCTTGGAGGCTCCAATTTGTCGATGAATTCTTGAGATCCAACTGTTTCGTACCATGGTGATCTGATGTAGATGGGCAAAGCATTGGTTTTTGCAAAATCTCCCTTTTCTTTAATTAAATTCAGGATTTCTATCATCCAGTTAGTACCTAGAAGAAGAGATTACATCAAGACATTTTATACATGCAGGAATTTGGATGGAATACTCTCTATATATATTCCTTCAAGATTTGCAGAGTTCATCGAAAACTATTCAGATAAATATTTCATCTGTCACAGGAGCAGATTAAGATTATCATGGACCCTGGTGGACTGTAGGGATTATTGCACACACTTATACATTAATTACATACATTCATATATAGTATGCACACTCCACATTTACCAGAAGCATATAATAGTGGGGATGTGTCGAGGATGTTTGGTTCCAGGTAATAGCCATTCTACTCTTGGCTTGAGTACTTAGATACAATGACCAACAGTTTAGCTCTTACTAAATTATATTCTAGCTATTGGTTATGGGAGAACTGCTTCCTTCCGAGCTGTGTTCAACCAGAATATTCCAATGGTGTTTGGTTTTCAATAAAACCAAAGCAATGGAGATTCATCACAGATGAACTATCATTCTTATACTACTAGGAAGCACAGGTGGGAGCTGGGCCTCAATAACAGTCTACAAAAGGGTGTTAAAGGAGTTTTCCCATCTCAAGGATCCTATCTATACTGGTAGTTTGTGTAAATTGAAGCCTTTTTCTAAATATATTGCTTTAAAAATTCTGCTTTGTTTGCCTGGTATGTGAATTTATTCCTCCGCTTGTTTACACAGTGTTGCTATAACCATGGACCTGGCAGATAGGACAAGTGACATCACTTACTCAGTGCCAACAGGACAATCTGTTCAGATAATTGAACTTTGCTGATAAATTCAAGTCTGTTATCTCTCTAAGTAAACACACAGATAAGACGGAGTCCATTCTGTACGAGAATCTGCATATTATTTGACCTGCAGAAGTGTGGTTTGTCCCGTTCAGTAGAAGGATGGGGGGGGGGGAGAAGTACAGGGACATGAGAAGCAGACACTGCATACAGACTAGCTGAGAGACTGAGATGGGAGAACTCCTTTAAAAAAGACCTTTCACCTCCTGGAGCACATGTGGTTTAATACACCGCTAGGAAGCCAACAGTGTGCTGAATTCAGCACACTGTTATCTTTCATGTTCAGTGCCCCCAGTGAAAAGCTATCAGTGTCAATACCATAGCTCTTCACTGTCAGAAGGGCATTTCTGACAGTCAATCAGGAACGCCCTTCATCATAGTAGCATCTATTGTGCTGTACTGTGAGAGGGGGCATTGCTTACCATCCAGTGTTGACGTTGAGCGGTGAGGAACGTCCCATCCCTCCAGTACTCATCTATGGATGAGTACTATCAGGAGGGGGGGAGGTATTCCTCACGGCTCTCACAGTACAGCACTATAGACGCTACTGTGAGGAGGGCGTTCCTGACTGACTGTCAGAAATGCCCTTCTGACAGTGAAGAACTATGGTACCGGCATCAATAGCTCTTCACCGGGGGCACAGAACATACAAGCCAATTCACTGCACTGTCGGTATATAAAACCGCATGTGCCCCAGGAGATGAAAGATCCTCTTCAAGTCCTCAGTCCTGGACAGTTCCTGAGGGATAGAGGAGGAGCCAGGTTTTGTCCTAAGTCCCTGAAAACTGGTGAGAGTCCAGTGTGAACTGCTGCCTCTGTTTTTGCCTTTTATGTTGACCGTGTGGCTGAAGCAAGCCTCATGTACAGTTAGGGTTTCTTTGTATAGTGAGCAGCTCAGACGAGCAGGACTTGTGTTATTGTTTTTTCCTGAAGTTAAGGCCTGTTTATTTTCCACCAGTTTTTGCGAATAAACATACAGGCTAAAACCTATTTACACCTGTTTTTTTGTGTCTGTCTCTGACTGTCTGGGTCCCCTGCAGCTACCACTGTCCCAATTCCCCCACACTATCTATAAATTTCAGTGTTTTTAACCACTGATGTCTCAGAATATTTTTCTAGGTGATATAACAGCAGAGATACAGCAAGACCAAAGTTGCCATGAGACATGAACTAATATAGTCTACTTACCTGATTTGGGATAGGTTACAATGTAAATGTCATCATCAAATACTTCAAATTCATTTTCTGCTTGCTTGATAGACTCTTCTGTATGTAACCCTCTGGCAAATCTGACTCCTTTGTACTCAAAATGGTCAAAAGACATTTTATCTGAAATAGAACAAATTGAACATAATCAAGAAATGTCCTAATAGATCCCCATCTTAGTTTTTATATTATTTTCCCACTTTTCCATTGAGTTCATGACTAGGTTTGAGCAATCTGGATCGGGAAAGATCGGATCCGGATCGGCGATCGAGCAAATTTCATGATCAGGATGGGCTGGAAAATGATTGTAAATTGGATTTTAAAATTGATCCTGAAATTTCAAGATCATCTCAACCCTATTCATGACCACAGCCTCCCGAAAGTAGACATGTATGTTCTGCTTTGCTACCAAATGTTTAGTGTTACATTATATTTCCATACTTGAGTTATTACTATGTTAATGTTGTATACTTTTCTCCCACTAAGGCCAGCTTCCCACCAACACATTTGGTCTGTGAGATATGGTCCAAATGATAACCATGTTTCCTAAATCTAACCTCAGCATCAGTCATCTGTGATGATGGGAGTCCCTTCCAGCACAAATACAATGACGGGTGGGGTTTAAATAGCAGCAGAGAACACACCTGATGGCTAATGACATGGAGACTGAAGGCAAGGAAAAGATTAACCCTTAATGACCTAAGCACACCCAATAGAACTCCTAACACGTCTCCCAGGGAGACGCCGTGCAGCAAGGAGACCGCGGCGACTCCGTATCCTGACAGTACCCCCCCTTTGAGGAGGGGCCTCCGGACCCTCAAGAGGACCCCCTGGTTTAGTAGGGTAAAAACGGAAAAACTTCTCCACCAATCTAGGAGCGTGAAGGTCTCTGGCTGCCACCCAAACACGCTCCTCCGGTCCATACCCCTTCCAATGTATGAGGAACTGAAGGGAATTCCGCACTCTGCGTGAATCAATGACCCGTTCCACCTCATACTCTAGTTCCCCCTGAACGATCACTGGTTCGGGTGGGGAACGAGTGACCATTGCCGGCACATACTTTTTGAGTAGGGACTTATGAAAAACTGGGTGAATATGGAGGGACCTAGGAAGTGATAATTTGAATGACACAGGGTTGATTATTTCAGAAATGGGATATGGACCAATAAAACGCGGGGCAAACTTAGAAGCTGGAACACGAAGTTGGAGATTTTTAGTGGATAACCAGACCTTGTCACCCACCACAAAGTCAGGTCCAGGGCGGCGCTTTCTGTTGGCGAAATTTACTTGATTAGCCTGGGCTTTTCTCAGTGATGCCAGGCTTTCAGCCCATACAGTACAGAGAGATTTAGCAACATCCTCTACTGAGGAAAAAGCGAATTCATTGCCTGTTCCTGAGGAGAATCTGGGGTGAAAACCATAGTTAATGTGGAAAGGAGACGACTGAGTCGAGGAGTTGACATGATTATTTAGTGCAAACTCAGCCATGGGCAAATATTCACTCCATTTATCTTGGCAATCAGACACAAAGCACCTCAAATACTGTTCCAAAGATTGATTCAATCTCTCTGTTTGACCATTAGTCTCTGGGTGGAAGGTTGAGGAGAAAGAAAGAGAGACTCCCAACCTGTTACAAAAGGCTTTCCAAAACCTGGACACAAACTGTACGCCCCTGTCCGACACCACATTTGAAGGAATACCATGCAGACGTAAAATGTGACGGATAAACAACCAGGCCAACAATTTAGCTGAAGGCAGTTTTTTCAAGGCAATAAAGTGGGACATCTTAGAAAAACGATCTACTACAACCCAAATTACCGATTTCCCTTTAGAGGAAGGGAGATCAGTAATAAAATCCATGGAGATGTGTGACCAGGGTCTATTGGGTAGCGGGAGTGGATGTAAAAGACCCGCTGGAAGTTGATGGGGCACCTTAGATCTGGCACAGGTCTCGCAAGAATGAACAAACTTTTTAACATCCCGTTGCCAAGATGGCCACCAATACGTACGTGATAACAGATTCCCAGTACCAGTAATGCCTGGATGACCTGCCAGAACAGAGGAGTGGATCTCCTCTAAGAGCTCCAAGCGGAGGTGACTAGGGACAAACAATTTACCTGGTGGTAACGCACTAGGGGCAGCATCCTGAGTGTTGAGAATACGGGTTTCAAGATCCGAGGTCACAACTGCCACTACCACCCCAGGAGCAAGTATATTTTCAGGTTTCCCATCAGAACTACCTCTAAGACCAAAACTTCTGGACAAGGCATCTGCTTTAGTATTCTTTGAGCCGGGACGGTAGGTAATTACAAAGTGGAACCTAGTGAAAAATAGAGCCCACCTGGCTTGACAGGGATTTAATCTTTTTGCCTTGTCTAAATATAATAAGTTTTTGTGGTCAGTCAGTACAGTAATTTTATGTCTGGCCCCCTCCAGGAAGTGTCTCCACTCTTCAAAGGCCCACTTAATCGCCAGAAGCTCTCTATTGCCAACATCATAATTGGCCTCGGTAGTGGAGAACCTCCTGGAAAAGTAGGCGATAGGTTGGAGGTTGGTAAATGGTTCAATGCCCTGAGACAAGACTGCTCCTACACCTACTTCTGAAGCATCAACCTCTACAATAAAGGGCAATTCAGGATAAGGATGGACCAGGACTGGGGCAGAAGTAAAGAGTTGTTTTAAGGTGGTGAACGCTACCTCCGTCTCTGGTGTCCAGGAGGCAGGATCCGCCCCCTTTTTGGTCAAATCGGTGAGAGGTTTAACAATAGAAGAAAAATTTCGGATAAATTTTCGGTAATAGTTGGCGAAACCTAGAAACCTCTGAACTTCTTTTAAGGTAGTAGGTTTCTCCCATTCAAGTACTGCAGATACCTTTCTGGGATCCATACCAATGGTACCAGGAGTAAGGATGTATCCCAAAAAAAACTATTTCCTGGACTCCAAATTGACACTTGGATAACTTAGCACAGAGGTGGTTTTGACGTAGCCTAAGAAGAACCTCTTTTACATGTTGCTGATGTGACTCCCAGTCCGGTGAGAATATGAGGATGTCATCTAAATAAATTACTAGATATCTACCTAACAGATCCCTAAAAATGTCATTCACAAAACGTTGAAATACCGCCGGAGCATTGCTCAAACCAAAAGGCATAACTAGGTATTCAAAATGACCTTCAGGGGTATTAAATGCGGTTTTCCACTCATCCCCGTCTCTTATCCGAATCAAGTTGTAAGCTCCGCGGAGGTCAATTTTAGAAAACCATCAAGCCCCCACCACCTGGTTAAAAAGATCCGGGATGAGTGGCAGAGGATGTTGATCTTTGACCGTAATCTTATTCAACTCCCTGTAGTCAATACAAGGTCGGAGGCCACCATCTTTTTTTTCAACGAAGAAAAACCCCGCCCCCACAGGAGAAACTGAAGGTCGGATATGTCCTTTAGATAGGCTTTCTTTAATGTACTGGCGCATGGACTCGCGCTCAGGAGCTGAAAGGTTAAAAATGCGACCTTTGGGTAGTTTAGCTCCAGGAACCAAATCAATTGCGCAGTCATAAGGTCGATGTGGAGGCAAGGCCTCCGCATTGAGCTCGTCAAAGACGTCTTTGAACTCAGTAATAAATTCCGGAATTTTGATATCCTTTTTGATAGTACAAACAGTATTAATATGAGAAGTACAGGAATCTCCCCCATCTAACCAACTCCGAAGTTTCCCAATTAAACACTGGATTATGTACACGCAACCAGGGTAAACCAAGAATAACGTCTGCAGCCAGTTTTTTCATAACAAAAAATGACACTTTTTCAACATGTAAACTGCTGACAAAAAACTGCACCTCAGCAGTACGGGCTAAGATTTTCCCTTCAGACAAAGGGGTTAGATCTGCTCCAGATACCTGAAATGGGTATTTCAAGGGAATCAATTCAATTCCTAGAGCTTGTGCTACCACTTCATGGATGAAGTTCATGGCGGCACCTGAATCCACCATCGCCTGACATGCAAAAGTTTTGTTACCGTTAACAAGAATAGCAGGGAGTAAACATTTCTCAATATTATTAGGAGGTACCTGTGTGCCTGAGTGACCCTCCCGGCAATCACTCAGGCATTGGCGTTTCCCAGTGGTGGTTTAGGTCTGGTTGGACAGTTTCTCAGGATATGTCCAGGTTTGCCGCAATACAGACACAGAGCGTTTTCTAGGCGATACTTTGTCCTGGAGGCGGTTGTGGACCCCAATATCATTGGTTCTTCTTTAGGTATAGGACTAGAGGTAGGGACTAGAGATGAGCGAACAGTGTTCTATCGAACTCATGTTCGATCGGATATTAGGCTGTTCGGCATGTTCGAATCGAATCGAACACCGCGTGGTAAAGTGCGCCATTACTCGATTCCCCTCCCACCTTCCCTGGCGCCTTTTTTGCTCCAATAACAGCACAGGGTAGGTGGGACAGGAACTACGACACCGGTGACGTTTAAAAAAGTAGGCAAAACCCATTGGCTGCCGAAAACATGTGACCTCTAATTTAAAAGAACAGCGACGCCCAGGTTCGCGTCATTCTGAGCTTGCAATTCACCGAGGACGGAGGTTTCCGTCCAGCTAGCTAGGGCTTAGATTCTGGGTAGGCAGGGACAGGCTAGGATAGGAAGGAGAAGACAACCAACAGCTCTTATAAGAGCTAAATTCCAGGGAGAAGCTTGTCAGTGTAACGTGGCACTGACGGGCTCAATCGCCGCAACCCAGCTTTCCCAGGATCCTGAATGGAACACACTGACAGTGTATTCCCGTATACCCCATATATACACCCCAAATCCCCGTTCCAACGGTGTGCCCCCCCACCTTCACCTCAGAAATACCCTGCAAGTCCCCTAGCAATAGAATTGGGGCTATATACACCCACAATTTTTGCTACTGGTATATAGTGCCATTGTCTGACTGGGAATTCAAAGAATATATTGGGGTTACGTGCACCCACAATTTTTGCTACTGGTATATAGTGCCATTGTCTCACTGGGAATTCAAAGAATATATTGGGGTTACGTGCACCCACAATTTTTGCTACTGGTATATAGTGCCATTGTCTGACTGGGAATTCAAAGAATATATTGGGGTTACGTGCACCCACAATTTTTGCTACTGGTAGATAGTGCCATTGTCTGACTGGGAATTCAAAGAATATATTGGGGTTACGTGCACCCACAATTTTTGCTACTGGTATATAGTGCCATTGTCTCACTGGGAATTCAAAGAATATATGGGGGTTATGTGCACCCACAATTTTTGCTACTGGTATATAGTGCCATTGTCTGACTGGAAATTCAAAGAATATATTGGGGTTATGTGCACCCACAATTTTTGCTACTGCTACAGTCCTATGAAAAAGTTTGGGCACCCCTATTAATCTTAATCATTTTCAGTTCTAAATATTTTGGTGTTTGCAGCAGCCATTTCAGTTTGATATATCTAATAACTGATGGACACAGTAATATTTCAGGATTGAAATGAGGTTTATTGCACTAACAGGAAATGCGCAATATGCAATAAACCAAAATTTGACCGGTGCAAAAGTATGGGCACCTCAACAGAATAGTGACATTAATATTTAGTAGATCCTCCTTTTGCAAAGATAACAGCCTCTAGTCGCTTCCTGTAGCTTTTAATCAGTTCCTGGATCCTGGATGAAGGGATTTTGGACCATTCCTCTTTACAAAACAATTCAAGTTCAGTTTGATGGTCGCCGAGCATGGACAGCCCGCTCTCAAATGATCTGAAAACAAAGATTGTTCAACATAGTTGTTCAGGGGAAGGATACAAAAAGTTGTCTCAGAGATTTAACCTGTCAGTTTCCACTGTGAGGAACATAGTAAGGAAATGGAAGACCACAGGGACAGTTCTTGTTAAGCCCAGAAGTGGCAGGCCAAGAAAAATATCAGAAAGGCAGAGAAGAAGAATGGTGAGAACAGTCAAGGACAATCCACAGACCACCTCCAAAGAGCTGCAGCATCATCTTGCTGCAGATGGTGTCACTGTGCATCGGCCAACTATACAGCGCACTTTGCACAAATAGAAGCTGTATGGGAGAGTGATGAGAAAGAAGCCGTTTCTGCAAACACGCCACAAACAGAGTCGCCTGAGGTATGCAAAAGCACATTTGAACAAGTCAGCTTCATTTTGGAAGAAGGTCCTGTGGACTGATGACACAAAGATTGAGTTGTTTGGTCATACAAAAAGGTGTTATGCATGGCGTCCAAAAACAGCATTCCAAGTAAAACACTTGCTACCCACTGTAAAATTTGGTGAAGGTTCCATCATGCTTTGGGGCTGTGTGGCCAATGCCGGCACTGAGAATCTTGTTAAAGTTGAGGGTCGCATGGATTCCACTCAGTATCAGCAGATTCTTGAGAATAATGTTCAAGAATCAGTGATGAAGTTGAAGTTACACCGGGGATGGATATTTCAGCAAGACAATGATCCAAAACACCGCTCCAAATCCTCAGGCATTCATGCAGAGGAACAATTACAATGTTCTGGAATGGCCATCCCAGTCCCCAGACCTGAATATCATTGAACATCTGTGGAATGATTAGAAGCGGGCTGTCCATGCTCGGCGACCATCAAACTTAACTGAACTTGAATTGTTTTGTAAAGAGGAGTGGTCCAAAATACCTTCATCCAGGATCCAGGAACTGATTAAAAGCTACAGGAAGCAACTAGAGGCTGTTATCATTGCAAAAGGAGGATCTACTAAACATTAATGTCACTTTTCTGTTGAGGTGCCCATACTTTTGCACCTGTCAAATTTTGGTTTAATGCATATTGCACATTTTCTGTTAGTACAATAAACCCCATTTCAATCCTGAAATATTACTGTGTCCATCAGTTATTAGATATATCAAACTGAAATGGCTGTTGCAAACACCAAAATATTTAGAACTAAAAATGATTAAGATTAATAGGGGTGCCCAAACTTTTTCATAGGACTGTATATAGTGCCATTGTCTCACTGGGAATTCAAAGAATATATGGGGGTTACATATAACTTCAATTCCAGGGAGAAGCTTGTCAGTGTAACGTGGCACTGACGGGCTCAATCGCTGCAACCCAGCTTTCCCAGGATCCTGAATGGAACACACTGACAGTGTATTCCCGTATACCCCATATATACACCCCAAATCCCCGTTCCAACGGTGTGCCCCCCCACCTTCACCTCAGAAATACCCTGCAAGTCCCCTAGCAATAGAATTGGGGCTATATACACCCACTATTTTTGCTACTGGTATATAGTGCCATTGTCTGACTGGGAATTCAAAGAATATATTGGGGTTACGTGCACCCACAATTTTTGCTACTGCTATACAGTGCCATTGTCTCACTGGGAATTCAAAGAATATATTGGGGTTACGTGCACCCACAATTTTTGCTACTGCTATACAGTGCCATTGTCTCACTGGGAATTCAAAGAATATATTGGGGTTATGTGCACCCACAATTTTTGCTACTGGTATATAGTGCCATTGTCTGACTGGGAATTCAAAGAATATATTGGGGTTACAAATACCCTCATTTCTTGCTACTGGTATATAGTGCCATTGTCTGACTGGGAATTCAAAGAATATATTGGGGTTACAAATACCCTCATTTCTTGCTACTGGTATATAGTGCCATTGTCTGACTGGGAATTCAAAGAATATATTGGGGTTATGTGCACCCACAATTTTTGCTACTGGTATATAGTGCCAGTTTCTGACTGGGAATTCAAAGAATATATGGGGGTTACGTGCACCCACAATTTTTGCTACTGCTATATAGTGCCATTGTCTCACTGAGAATTCAAAGAATATATGGGGGTTACGTGCACCCACAATTTTTGCTACTGCTATACAGTGCCATTGTCTGACTGGGAATTCAAAGAATATATTGGGGTTATGTGCACCCACAATTTTTGCTACTGGTATATAGTGCCATTGTCTCACTGGGAATTCAAAGAATATATGGGGGTTACGTGCACCCACATTTTTTGCTACTGCTATACAGTGCCATTGTCTCACTGGGAATTCAAAGAATATATTGGGGTTACGTGCACCCATAATTTTTCCTACTGGTAGATAGTGCCATTGTCTCACTGGGAATTCCACAAATAATTTGGGGATTCATTCACCCTACATCTCAGGCTCTTGCCATATTCACCCAGGTTGTCAGTGCTGCACCAGCTCGTTCCCAGACAGCTCGGCCCGAAAAACACGTTACCTATATAGAGGATTTGGACAATGAAGACAACATGTTCTAAATCTAATGTCTGCACCTTCTCCAGAATTAAAATAAAGGCAGCGTTTAACTTTCAAATAGCACTGCACAAAGGAAGAGCTTATCACCTTGTCTCATGACATGCTACTGAAAAGTGTCATTTGTGTATCTTAATGTAAATATAGTTGTATAAGCTTTTTGGGTTTTAGGCACTGCCAAGTTATTTATTACCACCCGCTCCCTTATAATGATGATGACGCCAAAGTCACTGTGGGTGTTCAGAGCTCACAGCTTTGGTTGACATTTGTCTTGCTCTCTGTTGGTACCAGCTGTCTTTTTGGATACCGTAAAGTTATGTTGACTTTATTAACAGCTATAGAAGCTTTAGCCAGGTTGTGACGGTGTGTAACCCTAACAACACTAAGTGGGATACACATTAATAGTCAGTCTATGTACGCTAAACGTATCACTGAAGTAATTTTTTTTCCCTCTCCCCTAATATAAGAAAGGAACAGACATTAGACCTAGACCGGGGTTCGAGGCTTGTAAAAATCCAGTATTATTTGTTCTTCATGATGTGAAATATGTGTTGAAAAGCAACCCAAGATGAAGTCAGCCATGTGTGCCAGTGTGTTACTTGGCATGCCTTTGCTGGCCCCAACTGTAAGGGTCACTCTCCATTTCCTCCATTTTCCACTCCCCTTCACACCATTTGTGGTGAAGCAATGGGATGCACTGAAGTGCACCCTCTAGCCTCGTGTGGGACAGGGACATCAGATGCCACTCCAACCCCCTCGTCTTCCTCCGCCAGCCAACGGTGCAAAGATGAGAGGAGTGTGCTCTGAATGTTTTCTGCCTAGCAGAGGCTAGTTCTCACTTATAAAAATGGCCCCACTTTGACCTGTATATCAGGCACAATGGTGTAGGTTTCAAAGAAACATGGCACCAACAAGTTGGAAAACGTGGGCCATGCGTGGACCGTGTTTGAGTCTGGCAAGCTCCAGATCTGCTACCAGGTTCCAGCCATTATCACAGACGCAAAAATGCCAGGCCCCAGGTGTAGCAGGGAAAAAAAAATGCCATCTCAGCCAGGATGGCATCCCTGACCTCGGACGCACTGTGCTGTCTGTCCCCCAAGCTGATCAGTTTCAGCACGGCCTGCTGGCATCTCCCCATGCCAGTGTTACAGTGTTTTCCGCTAGTAGCTGGGGTGGAGGTTGCAGCATCGTAGGGTTTCAGTCTACTCCTGCCATGAATTTTGGCCTGGGAGAGGAGATAGGCCACCCCAGTTTGCACCCGGGGACCAGACTCCACCACATTCACCCTGCCTGTCCTTAAAGATAAGCAGCATCCCTGACCACAGGCGCTTGTCCAAGTGTCGGTGGTCAAGTGGACCTTGCAGCAAAGCGCGGAACTAAGGGCCCACCTGATGTTGAGTGACACGTGCTGGTGCAAGGCGGGGACGCCACACCGGGAGAAGTTGAGACGGCTAGGGACGGCATAGTGAGGTGCCACAGTTGCCATCAGGTCCGGGAAGGCGGGAGTTTCAACAAGCCGGAACGCCAACCTCTCCTGGGCCAGCAGTTTAGCGATGTTGGCGCTCTAGGCTTGCGTGGGTGGGTGGTTAGCGGTGTATTTCTGCCGGCGCTCCAATGTCTGAGAGATGGTGGGTTGTTGTAAAGAAGCGCCTGATGGTGCCTTTGATGGTGCAGGAGAAGGAGATAAGACAGAAACAGGGGAGGATGAGGGAGAAGTCAACAAAGTGGCGGAGGCAGATGAAGTGATGTCCTGGCTCGTCCTCTGGAGTGCATCGCCAGCACTGTGAGCAGAGGCAGTGGCATGAACGGCGGGCGACGTTTGTCCTGTCGTTGCTGCCTGCCACTGATTCCATTGCTTGGATTCCAAATGACGGTGCATTGAAGTGGTGGACAGGTTGCTCTTCTCAGGGCCCCTACTCGATTTCGAGAGGCAAATTGTGTAGACGACACTATATCTGTCCTCGGCACATTCCTTGAAAAAACTCTACACCTTCAAGAAACGTGCCCTCGATGGGGGAGTTTTTCTGGGCTGGGTACAAAAGGGAACATCTTCGGACATTCCGGGTCTGGCCTGGCTTCGGCAAAGCAGCTGACCTCTGCCTCTGGACATGTCTCTGCCTCTAGCTACCCTTTTTGGTGCTGCACCTGCCTCAACATCCACACTACTTTCCCAGCTTGACATCCGCCTTGTCCAGGTGGGGTCAGTGTCCTCGTCGTCCACCACCTCCTCTTCCAACTCCTGTCTCGCCTCCTCCTCCTGCACAATGTGCATGTCAACTGGCTGCCCTGACAGCAACTGCGTCTCATCGTCGTCGATGAGGGTGGGTTGCTGGTCATCCGCCACCAAATCGACCGGAGATGGAATGGAGGAGACTCTAGTGTTTGAGCATCTGGACACAGATACTCGTCTGTTAGGTCAGTGGAATCGCGAAATGGAGGGGCAGGTTGCGGTACAGTCAAAGGAAGGGAGAACAGCTGTGGGGAGCAGGGACAGTTGGGGTTATTGTTCTGGGAAGATTGGGAATTTTGGGTGGAAAGAGGACAAGACTGTTGGGTAAGAGGAGGTAGAGGCTGACTGGCTGGTGGACAATGTGCTTTAAGCGTTATCCGACAGCCATTGCAAGACCTGTTCCTGGTTCTCGGGCCTACTAATCTTTGTACCATTCAGCCTAGTTAATGTGGAACTTTTGTGCAAAGCGCAGAACTTAGGGCCCGCCTGATGTTAAGGGACACACGCTGGTACAAGGCTCAACTCACCCTAAGTGCCAAAAACACTGCTGGTGCAAGACTCTACTCATGCCAAGGGCCTCAATCTCTGCTGGTAGCTCAGCTTAAGGTCCTGTAACTTTGTTTGGAAGGGCTCATGTTAAGGGCTAGAAAAGTGAATTTTGGAAGGTCTTACCACATCACACACACACACACACTCAAAATGACAGTTAAGGGTGAGGGCTTTTGGAATTCCCATTGCCTATTCCATTTGTGGTTGTCATGGGGAACGTGATTTAAAGGGGTGGTTGTTACTGTTTGTTGAGCTTAAATTGGGGTTTGTGTCCATCCATTTGGGGAGTAAAGAAGGTTTCCAGGTATTTTCCCACTTTGTTAAAAGTTTTTTGAATGTGGAAAGTGTGTAGTTGTTAGGCTGTGATGTTGGGGTAATAGAGGGTCTTTGGTGTGTTAGATGCCCCCAGACATGCTTCCCCTGCTGTCCCAGTGTCATTCCAGAGGTGTTGGCATCATTTCCTGGGGTGTCATAGTGGACTTGGTGACCCTCCAGACACGGATTTGGGTTTCCCCCTTAACGAGTATCTGTTCCCCATAGACTATAATGGGGTTCGAAACCCGTTCGAACACACGAACATTGAGCGGCTGTTCGAATCGAATTTCGAACCTCGAACATTTTAGTGTTCGCTCATCTCTAGTAGGGACAGCAAAAGGAGGTATAGGTTCCGAAAGGACAGAACAGGATTTAGCTGAGGACCCAGGTTTGCTTAATTTCTCTCTACGCCTTTCCCTAAGCCTCCTATCAATAGAAATAGCCAAGGACATAAAGTCTCCTAGATTTTCAGGGACTGGATAACTTACTAGAGCATCTTTTACAGAACCAGATAAGCCTTGTCTAAAAAGGGTTAACAAAGGTCTGTCTGTCCACCCTGACTGCGAGCTCCACTGGCGAAACTCCGTACAATAGTCCTCGGCAGTTCTAACTCCCTGCTGAATAGACAACAGATGGGACTCGGCCAAGGCAACTCTATTAGGGTCATCATAAATCTGACCTAATGTTTGAAAAAACTTATTTAATGAATTCCATTCAGGAGCTCCAGCAGGTAGAGCCAAGGCCCAGTCTTGTGGTGACCCTCGTAGAAGGGACATCACCAGCGCCACCTGCTCTGCTTCAGAAGAAAGGAAATTAAAACGAAAAAATAAACGGCAAGATTCCCGAAATGTTCGGAATCTGTCTGGTTTACTGTCAAAACGGTCAGGCAAGAGCATTTTAGGATCCTGACGGGTATTCAATGTGGGAAAAACTAGTGATTGAATAGAAGCACCTGCAGCGGCTGATGCTGGATCAGGCAAAGCCTCCAGACGCTGCGAGACTTGGTTAATTAACCCAGCCATGCCCTGCACCTGCCTTGACAGTTCGTCCAGGCGGTCAGTTACGGAGTGTTCGGCATCCATACTAAACCGCCGGGCGGCCTGTCTAGGGTAAGGGCCAGCCATTATGTAAGGATTGGAGTCAGGGTCAGGCAGTGCAAAGTGACACAGCTGGGAAAGCAACACTGTGCAACTAATGACAAAAGGGGTCGCAGGCCCTGCAGCTATAACTATCCTGTAATATCTGAGATGAGGCAGACCAATGCACTTCCTAATTGAAGTGCGCCTACCAAGGCTCCTGACATTTCTATCCGGCGGCTAGGATAAGGGGAGAGGAGGCCCTGAAAGTCCTAGGGACTGGAGTCATGGGGGTCACACCTAAACAGAAAGCACAGTGTAACTGCAATGCCAAACAAAAGACTAAACAGCATGGAAGAACAGAGAACAAGAGAACAGACCGAATACTAACAGACAGGGAATCAGACTGAGCAGAGGACCAGGAACCACAAAGTGAATGGCTGGCAAGGATCCATGCCTGGGTGGAGTTTAAATAGCAGCAGAAAAACACACCTGATGGCTAATGACATGGAGACTGAAGGCAAGGAAAAGATTAACCCTTAATGACCTAAGCACACCCAATAGAACTCCTAACACGTCTCCCAGGGAGACGCCGTGCAGCAAGGAGACCGCGGCGACTCCGTATCCTGACACACATATAACCAACATTTGGAGATGCTGAGAGGAATCACACACAAACTACATTTAGTTTTGCAAAAAGACGACTGTCTAAAATCCATATTTGCAGACCTCCCTCTCTTGTGCTATGGACAGCCACCAAACCTCAGGAATATGGTTGTTAGCAGCTCACTGTCACCTCCAACTAACACAGGAACATTTCTGTGCGGACAAAAAAAGGTGCAAAACTTGCCTGCACATACTGTCTATGGATAAAATGAAGATCCAGAACTCTGATCAACACTACAAGATCCCAGGTAACGTCACCTGCAGCACACCTAATGTAGTGTATTTGATATTGTGTACTAAGTGTCCTGGGGGCCGTATGTAGGTGAGACAGGACAGTCACTGAGGATGAGGATGAACTCACACAGACATAGGATTAGAGAGCAGAGAATGGACCTCCCTGTGCCAAAACACTTCTGCAATCAAAATCATAATAAGATCAAAGATATGAAGATCCTGGTACTAAGAGGGAATTTCAAAAGCAGAAAACATAGGAGGATATGGGAATATAAACTTATGATGACCTTTGACACACTCCAAATGGGGATAAACCAGTCACAGGATTTTATGACATTTTACAACAACTAGACACCACGTACGTGATCAAATGAACCATAAAGTCAGAGAAGCTTCCTGGGAACTGATATATATATATATTTTTTAACTGTTTATTTACCTGTCCTGCTTTTGCATCTAACATTCTATTCCTGTATACATATGCTTGCCTTCAGATATTGTGTTATACCAGCCCGATGAAGGGACTTTTTTTTTAGTAATCCCGAAATCTCACAATATGTCATCATTTTTAGTTTGCCATAGATAACGGTATGAACTACTGAAGACTCCTCAAAAATGTTTTTTTGTTTTATATTTCATAACTAGAGATGAACGAATACTGTTCAATCGAGTAGATATTCGATCATATACTAAGGTATTCAAGATATTCAATTCCAATACAATACCACGCGGTAAACACAGTAAAAATTTGTATCCCCTCCCACCTTCCCTGGTGGTTTGTTTTGCACCAATAACTGCGCAGGGGAGGTGGGACAGGAAGCAGCAAAACGTAGGCATCAAAAAAATAAGGAAAAAGTCATTGGCTGGAGAAATCACGTGACCTCCAATTTATAAGAATAGTGTCAGCCATATTTGTCTCAGATGCGGTTTGGAGAGCTAGGGAAAGACATTGTGAGCAGGGTGAGAGAGAAAGTTTAGCTCTACTCACTCCAAGGGCCAAAAAGTAAAACAATGATGGTGCAAGGCTCTAATCACCCCAAGGGCCAAAAACTAAAACTCTGCTGTTTAAAGGCTCAGTTCACTCCAAGGGCCAAAAACACTTCTGGTAGCTCAGCTTAAGGGCCTGGAATTTAATTTGGAAGGGCTCATGTGAAGGGCCAGAAAAGTAATTTTTGGAGGTCTCACCACATCACACACACATAAATAATGACAGTTAAGGGTGGGGGCTTTTGGATTTCCCATTGCCTATGCCAGGGGTCCTCAAACTGTGGCCCGCAGGCCACATGCGGCCCGCCAAGCACTTCTGTCTGGCTCCGCCGACAACGCCGACAGGCGTGCATTTATAATGAAGCTCCTGGGGAGCTCGGTCCAGGCCATGGAGCGCACTTCACTTTACCTATTGGAGGGCACCGCTCCCGATGTCTGTGCGATTTGCTCTGCCTCCGGCCCACTGTTTAAAAAGTTTGAGGACCCCTGGCCTATGCCATCTATGGTTGTCATGGGCAACACGATTTAAAGGGGTGCATGCTAATGTTTCTTTAGCTTTAAATTTGTGTTTCTGTCCATACTATTGTGGAAAGAAAGAAGGAAAGAAGGTTTCCAGGTATTTTTCAACTTTCATAGAGGTTCTATTGAGTTTGGAAAGTGTCTAGTTGATAGGCTGTGATAGTGGGGTAATCCTGGGACTTGGGCTTGTTAGATGCCCCCAGACATGCTTCCCCTGCTGTTCCAGTTGCATTACTGAGGTGTTGCCATAATTTCTTGGGGTGTCATTGTGGACTTGGTGACTCTCCTTAGTCAGATTTGGGTTTCCCCTGAAAAGAGCATTTTTCTCCAAAGACTATAATGGGATTCCATATTCGGTCGAATAGTTGAATATTGAGGGGCTACTCGAAACGAATATAGAATATCAAATATTTCACTACTCGCTCATGTCTATTCATATCCACTGGCTAACACGGTACAAAGATATTTCTCCATATATGTTACCGGGTGAATCTACAGGTTTAGTAAATGTGATATCATTGTAGATTGTGAAGCTAAATAAATTGATACAATATATACAAATCTGAAATGACTCTGCTTAGTTACATTCCATTGTGACCTCTGTTAGCCTTGACACTGATTTACCATTATTTGCTTATGATATTGATCGCAGGTCATGGATGTTCATAAACGTATCTACTGACTGTTTGCTTTGTGTATTGACTCTTACTCTACAATATTATTGATTCTACATCATTCAGAGGAACCGTATGTGTAGTCCTTGTCGTAGCTAAATCCCTGGAATTTTGCTGAGCAATACTGAGAAAAACCAAGCCCTACAAGAAATAATGGCTTCATATACAGTCTATAATGTTCAGTTGGACAAGTGCTGAGGAACATTGATACAATACGCTGATCAGAGGTTATTTGTACCAGCCTTTTACACACACTGAGGGACACTATAGAGGAATGATCAATACTGCGACATATTCCATCATGTAGAGATGCAGTATCTCTAGTACCTGTCCTTATATAATTCACTACTAAGGAGGAACAATTATTAAAGGGTATTATTTTGGAATATTCAGATCAATCCCTGCACAGCATATATTAAAGTCAGTATTACATGTGAAGATGATTTAAGGACACAGCGTACTCAGCTAAGCAGTCCCAAATGAATGGCCTAGTTTACTGGTCAGCAGGTAAGATATTGCAGATCCCACAACATTCTGCTACCATGTTAGAATTCTTCCTTACTATCTTATCTCTCATTGCCTATAAACCTGGTAATGATATCAGATAAGAGTAATGACTGTGTTACACATCCTGGTTATGGTAAGGGTGAGACTCGGTCATTTACCTTCTTTTATAGGACTACGAATCCCTTGGGAGCAGTAAAGTCATCTTCCTTATGGCTGTGAGTGGCGGCTTTACATCAGGGGGTCCAGGATCACTCCAGTTACCTTTCAAGGTAGACCAATGGACTAAAGTAACCCTGGACCACAGGATATAAATCTTGGCTTCAGGATGGGTTCACATAGTTAGGTGAATATGCAGTTTAGGACAATGCATTGCTGTATCAGATATCAGTAACCGGTTATGTCAGATAATGGTACCGGACCCCTGACAAATTACATCAAATGTTCCCCAGGTTTCCTTATCCTGTTGGTCATGTGATCAAGGGTGGGGGAGCTACTATGGGAAATTTTACAATTTACGGAACATCAGCTTCTTCAACTTTTTACATTGTTGAAAAGATTCTAGAAAGATTAGTCCCAATTTTTCTGACATAGAATATAGAATGAGATGTATCAGTCAGTTGGCTGAACCAATGGGATACAAAGTCAGTAACCATAAGCAAATGGACATGAGGTCAGGTATATGGCAGACACTTATATATGGTTACATAGTAATGCGGCGCTACACTGCAGGTATATCAGTATATAAGATCCCTGTACAATGACTACATAGAGTAACTATAGCAAATTACTAGTAGATAAGATCCTACAGTGATGAATGACGACATGTTATATAGGATTCTTGTTATACATATTATAATATATACATAGAATATTAAAATTATTCCTATAAAGATAAATAATCAGAGTCCACCTGTTACATCACAGTATAAGTGTACAATGTTATACCACATTACATAGAAAGGTAAGAGAAGAAACCAAATACCTTCCAGTCCAGACTCACTTCCAGATCCCAGATACTAGAAATGCTCCTCACCTTATGTAATAGGTTTCTTTTATCCTTTAGGCCTGTGACCTTAGGTACATTATGTGATGTAATGTGGTTAATATATAACTAATAGGTTAAAGAGAGTATTCAGACTATATAGTATTCTCAAGCTATTGGCTGTATTATTTAGCTACTTTGGATTATTATCAAGCAGATTATATGGGGCCGACCTATAAATGTTTTATAATGCGCCAGATTTATCACAGTGGCTAATGCATCAGATTTATCACAGTGGCTCATTATAAGTTTGCTGCCTATTTAGACCATTTTGCCTGGTTTGTACAACCACTGAGTTGACTTATTTTGAACAACAATTTTCTACCATTGGAACACATTGTGGAATCAAAAACTTCAGGACTTTCCCTTCTTGGCAAGCCTTGCTAACTTTTAAACACAAGGCAAAAAGAGCAGAAAAAAAACATAATAAATGTGATGTACAATATATAGGACATATTTTGTGCTATTCACAATTTGCAATTTGTCACAATTCTGGAATGTTTAGCCAAGTAACTTTGCTCTAGTGTTCCCCGACCAGTGCAGGAGGCAGAGGCACACTTGGGTCCCCTGGACTCGAGATTGCCTCCTGGCTGCTGCAAGTGACTTCCTCCAGTATTCGCACTGCCATGGACCAGAACAATCTCTGTACTGCAGGTGTTTCCATGCTGGCGTGGTGCTGAGAAGGGCAGTGCTTATAGAGCCTGTGTAGTGGGGCTGCCATGTAAAGGGGAAGTCAGGGAGACAATGAATGTCCTCTTACAGCTATGTGAATGTAGAGAAATAAAATACAGGAAAGTGGGGAGGAAAAAAAACGGAAATCATGATGTAGTGGAATGAAATTAAGGTAGGAAAGAGCCATTTCATAAATTCTACGATTATCAATAATAGCAAATAGCAAAATTTGACATAGACATGGGGGGGCAGAGCTTGACTGCTGTGAGTAGTGGAAGCATGACCCTGTAGCTCCGTTACTAAAAAAGCACGGAGTTCGCCCATAAGCTACTTTTCCATCGCCGAGATGGTCAAAATCGGGAGGGATAAGGGGGGAGACCAACCCTGCATCCCGAAAACGGCGCGACAACAAACAGACCTGCAGAAATTCCTCTGAAAAAAGAGCCCACACAATCGAGGTGGCTTACCCAAGATGGCACCGGAAGGCGTGAACACGATTGCTTCTGCTGTGGGATCTGACCTGGATAGCTGTGGTGAGGGAGATAGTGATGATGGAGCCACCTCAGCGATCTCCAGATCCTTCCTGTAAAAGGTTCTGAACCAGGCTCTATACCAGACTCCTGATTCTTCTGGAGAACCAAGAAAACAGGGGACGGAGGCACAATGTTAGAATCAAAGGCATATCTGAGGACTCTGCCCCCCCAGATCTAAAATACAGAGTGGTGGTCATCTTTACATTGCTGCTAGGCCCTGACCACGGTGCCTCGGAAGTCATAGAAAGAGCACACAGGACTCTTTGCCCCAAACCAAAACCGGATGATCCACCGAGGGATGTGGTATGCGGCCTGTTGTCTTATGTGGATACCCAAGATATCCTGTCTGCTGCCCGAGCTAACTCTGATTTCATGTATGAGTCAGAAAAGCTGTCTTTCTATCAGGACTTGGCTCCGTCTACACTGGCTAAGCACCGCCAATTAAAACTGCTCCTGGAGGTACTACGCAAAATGGACATAGCATACTCCTGGCTTTACCCATTTGGACTCTCTTTCCAGTTCAAAGGTGGTCGATTGATTGTCCAAACGCCAGCAGACCTCGCTAATGTTTGGGACCAGCTATATACAACGCCGGTCACAATCCCATCATGGCTGCCAACACTGGACCTGGCTTCTCTCCCAGAGCTGCTGTCTCCTGAAACCTGGAAACTGCTGCAGTGTTTCAAATCTCCTAAATCCAAAAGGTTCATTCACTGGACTCTCTCAACTCAGCAGTGATGTGTAGCAGGTGTTCAAGTCCCCCAGATTCCAGCTTACTTACAGGTGGACATTTTGGCATAATAATGGATATATTTTTTTGTTGTATAACCTTTTTTTTCTCTCTATGAGGTCACACTTAGAGTGTTTGTCAATGACCCATGTTATCGAACAGCACCCAATATGGCAGTGTCTCCCCACATGGCTTCATAGTTGACAATTTATAAGCATAATGTTGGTAGTTGCTAGTTTCTTTAGTAGTAGATGTCTATCATACCTTTCCTAGTATAATACGGTGTTGCACCTTGACCTATGTGGGTTGTGTTGAATATTCAAATACATACCTAATCTTTATGAACACCGTTAGGCCACTTGGCTAACTGAGACCCTTGTTTACCTTAGACCCCCGAGACGGCCTTCTTGGGCTATGGATTAGTTCACTACTCCTCTATCTATTAGCACTATTGTGGGCTATTTTCCTGCTTGACCCATCAAGTTCTTTTCGCCAGGCAGTGGCTCACCTATGACCCCAATTTTTATTCTTGGAGCTTTAGGTGACTGCGCTCTCTTTCACTAGGGGGCATATAAGTAATAGCAGTGCTCATTCAGCCCTGAGCACACTTAACTTCATTCTAGCTATTTCATTATATTGGTGTTTAAAGTTCTCTTTTGTTTTGTTTTGTCTCCCTCCCTCTGTGTGAGTGTTATCTGTTTGTCTTCACATCTCTCTTTTCTCTTCTCTTTGCTGCACCTTCTGCTCCCAGGGATTTGCCGAGAGGGACACTTACCCAACATCAGGCCAACTATGGTTAAGGCAAATGTGACATCTTTCAACGTTCATGGTTGGAACTCTCCCGAAAAGAGACATGACATCCTACTCCTCGTACGGAAACTGCAGACGAAGATACACTTCCTTCAGGAAACACACTTCGGGAAAGGCAGAGTGCCTAAATTAACTCTCAATTACTTCTCTCAATGGTTCCACAACCCCAGTGATTCAGGAGCTTCAAAAGGCGTGTCAATCGCGCTCCATCATTCTATTCCCTTCAAATGTGAACAGATGTTCTCAGATCCGGTTGGAAGAGCTTTATTTGTTAAGGGAAAGACCGCAATGGACACTTATACTCTGGTAAATTTTTACACTGCAACTTCTGGGCAGGTGTCATGGCTAGCCAATATGCTTGAATATTTTAATCTTTTTACTGAGGGCGCAATTATACTTGGCTCCGAATTGAACATAACCTTGAACCCCCTACTAGATTCATTGAGTGGGAAATCTCAATTGTTGCAGAGGGCACTGCGAAACTGCTGGCCTTGTGCCTCCAACCTCTCCTTCCTTTTTTGATATGTGATGAACAAGTGGGATTCATTAAATCCAGAGACAGTAGACAGAACTCGTTACGCCTTCTACATGCTTTGTTTTTCACGATTTACCTCTTCCCCTCTCGTCCTTCTCAGCCTTGATGCCAAGAAGGCGTTTGACAGGGTGAACTGGGAATTTATGGTCTCCACCCTGGAGAAATTTGGTATACCATCACATTTCATCTCAGCTATCATGACATTATATGAGGGTCCCTATACAACAATCAAAGTAAATGGAACCCTGTCAGCATCTTTCCCTATCTCCAACAGTACCCGACAGGGCTGCCCTTTATCTCCCTCCCTCTTTATATTGTCATTAGAACCTTTCCTACAAAGAATCAGAGAACATCCAAAGATTGTTGGCTTGCAGTTTGGTGGGGGATCCCTCCACTCCTTGGCATTCGCAGACGATGTTTTGTTCTTAATTTCTAACCCAGAGATTGGTCTGAGATCTGTACTCAGCGTAATAGAGGAGTACGTTCACTTCTCAAACTACAAAGTAAATGCAGATAAGTGTGAGATTCTCAATGTTTCCTTGCCATCAGATATGTCAAACTTGCTAAGATCGCTCCTGCTCTTTCATTTTCAAGTACCATATCAAATATCTAGGTGTAAAGATCCCTAGCTCTCTAGAGGACATTTATCGTCTCAACTATGAGCCCTTGCTGCAAGATAGACTCCTAAAAACTTATGACATCCCATGTATATCCTGGTTCAGAAGAAAGAGCTTGCTGCAAACATATATCGCACCAAAGATTACTTACGTACTTAGAATGCTCCCGATAAAACTCCCCCATGCCTTCTTGAAAACCCTAAGGTCCTCCTTTGCAAGGTTCCTCTGGAGGGGCAGAAGACCCAGAATGGCATGCTCAGCATTAAGTAGGCGCAAACTAGCAGGCGGAATAAATGTTCCAGAATTACAATATACTTATGAGGCTATATAACTGCAGCTGTGGACCGAGATCACCACCTCTTCCACACAGACACCTACAGGAAAACTACTTGAGGCTACATATGGAGATCACCTCATAGCAGACCTTTGGCTCCCTTTTCATTCTAAACGTTCAACTAGATTGGCTACTAAGTTGGACGAAGTCCTAGGAGGAGCACTCTCGGTCTGGGAGAAGTACCAACCTATGATAGCCCCAACTTCCTCACTGTTTCTACATACCAGCTTGCTCTCAAATCTCCTCTCCGACATCCCTCATAGGATAGATGATTTTTGGAGACCTCTTTTACGCACTCCATTGATTTCCTTTTGTAAATGTCTAAAACTCAAACGTTAAAGACACAGAATAGTATGTTTTGCAAATAAATATCAGGGTTTTGGTTGGCAAATTCCTGCAACCATATAAATAATGTAAGACGTATAAAACAGGATGACCATATTGTTGCTGCAAATCGTGCAGGGTGTTTTTTTGCAATGTAAAAAATAGATTTTTCTGATCCTAAGAAGATCCTCTTAAGCTATGACAAAGGTGTATAAAGTGGCATACAACCACAATAGGGAGACAACATGGTATTCATCGCAACTGCAGTTCACCAACAATATTGATGTTGCTTGCAACACTGCCCAGTTGGATATGACAAGCAGCCATCCAGCAGGATACAGTGAAGCAGCACCACTGCTGTGTAGCTCCTCTGATCCAGTCTCCAGAGGAGTAAGAAGAAAAGTGGAAGCAACAGCAATTGTTACCATCACCAGTTCCACCACACTCTTCACTTGATGTCAACTTGTCACTCTGACACAGTTGCCATCATCATCATTGACAATGTAATCATCATATTTCATACTTTTTTAGGACATATCATGGCCATGCAAACCTGCAGAATTGCCAAGTTCCCCTATTATAATGCCTAGCAGTAGTCGTACAACACCCCCTGATACTACCATCACCTCCACCACCAATAGTCATCAGGTCTTCCTCCTCTGCTTGTACAAAATGCTGACTGTTCTCATGTAGCTCATCAAAAAGAAAAGAAATATGAGAAATAGATTGCTCAGCAGGTGCCACATCACTACCAGGGAACTGGTTTCTTAGCTAACCACTTTTTAACGAGTATAGGTTTCCATTTGGGGGTCCCCACCTTTACGATAAACATTTAGTCTTCAGTCCCTGAGATAAGTTCAACAAACAAAAAAGCACATGCACACCCAGCCATTCATCTGAATGTAAAACATTGTTCTGACCCAGTAGTTAGAGGAGAATTTACGACACTACAATAGGTCCATGACACTAACAACAGCCAATATCAACATTTCCTTGGGTTGGGTGACGTAGGATTATGTAGGAGCTTCTTCCTTGAGGAAGTTCTACTAAACTTTTCATCTTTAAAGGTATAGCTTGAAGCTCATGAACTCAAATGCAGGATTTATAATGGGGCCCTTAATTACCTTGCACAATTTAGTATAGCATTTAATCTCACTTTCTGCAGCATGATAACTTGGTGCAGCAGGACATCTTATCACAGTGTTAAGAGTTACCTTTTACTACATCTGTATATGTATTGACCAGAAAGACCATTTGATACAAGGACAGGGGATTGTATACAAGGTAACCCAGGAGTAAGGAATGAGATCTTTCTATATCCTCCCCTCTCCCCAGTATACTGCTGCCCTCTACAGGTGAGCACTAGTTGTGAACAGTGGATGTCTGTTATACACTAAACTTTTATCCTATTAAATGTTTGTGAGTTTGTGGGTTTGTGTGTTTGGATGTTTGGATGTTTGTTCCTCAATCACAGCCAAACGGCTGAACGGATTTGGGTGAAATTTCACACACACACACCTACATATTTCCCACGAAAGGCGAATAGGCTACTTTAAACGAGGTTCACTCACCCCAAATTGCCACCGTTACCCTCCAAACACCCCTCCGGGCTCGGCTGTCCACGCTCCTCCTATTGGTGCGGGGCAGGCTGTGGGCGGGCTATGGAGCCAGGGCTGCAGCACCATAGGTGCCACAGGGAGCAGCAGGAGCAGTGTGTGCAGGCAGCCAGCAGAGGGAGCAGAGGAGAGAGACAAAGGTGAGAGATACTACACGGGGGACGATGTAGGGGGTGGGGGCAGGGATGGAGGAACATAAGACTGGGGGCAGAGATGAGGGGCAAGACACTGGGGGCAGAGAAGGGGGGACATGAAGCTGGGGGCAAAGATGGGGGGACAAGATTCTGGGGGCAAAGATGTGGGGGACAAAATACTGAGGGCAGAGATGGGGGGGCAAGTTACTGGGGGCAAAGATGGGGGGACAACATACTGGGGGAAGAGATGGGGGGACAAGATACTGGGGGCCGAGATGGGGGGGACAAGATACTGGGGTCAGAGATGGGGGGGGGGGCAAGATACTGGGGCAGGCCCGCTTTGGCCACAAGTAGAGGGGCATTGGGGCCCACGGGCCGCACTGCAGGTGGTTTGCACAGGCATCAGGGGGCTGCCGACTAAGTCGCGGGTTTTAGCTAGTTAGGAATAAGGAAACCTTTATAATGTCAAGTCAGTGATCGTCTCACCTGATGTGAACAGGTGCCTTACAGTATGTGATCAGCTTCTGGGCATGAAGATGAATAATTCAGGGCTATGATGCCAACTAGTAAACAAGGAGGGAATAGATCTGACTAGAAGACATTAGAATTGAATTATGTTTTGTTTGCTCAACTCAAATAATCATCAGGATAATAAACAATGATGTTGCATATGATAGATGAATACATGACACTGTCTACAGCATCGGAGCCCCGGGCCATGTCCCCATCACAACTGCAACTTCAAGTGGTTCAACCCCTTAGACTATGAATCTAAGGGGTTTTACACATCTTTGGGGTTGTCAATGATTGGTTTCTATGGCAGCTTGGTGTCGGATCAATGATCAGAGTTTTTGCCATTAGCAATTCAGCCTGTGCCCCTGCATGAGTATTGCAGTCTATAACTTTGAACCAGAGATATGTGTACAGGAAGCCTAAATCTACACCCCAGAATCCAAATACCACTTAAAAATAGCCCAGCCTAAAATACCCTTAATTGAATCCATAACAAATACCCTGTGTGTCATTTACATAAAATACACCAAATAAATCCATCATATATTGTATGTATAAAGTCATGCTCAATTATAAATACCAATCCACCTTGGCATTTATAGAGGGTGGGCAGAAGTAGGGGTGCTATAGTAGAGACAACCACAAGGGGCAGTGTCAGTCTGGGATGTCTGTGTTCAGGTTGCGTGTTCTGGTAAACATATGATCTGCAGGGTTCTAACAGTCTAAAAGATCAGTGAGGTTCTAAACCCAGGACCCTGCTGATCAACTGTTTGAAGGGACCATGATGCTTTTTTGAGCTCCCTCACCCCTTCGCTATTTACAGATCTGTTTTACAGTGACCGTACAATGTAATTAAGCCTGTGATAATATCATGTTATAGAATAGATGGAGTGTGATGTAAGTAATGCCGGGGCCCCACACAGTGTAATATGCTTCACCGTAGCCCTCACACAGTATAATAGTCTCCACAGTGGCCCCCATACAGTACAATATACTCTCACAAGGGGTCTGATGATTTCATCTCGGTACCTAATGGCAGTCAGGCTACCTCTGGCAAGCACATGGAGGGCTGTGCGGCCTGCCAAAGAAATGCCACCCCTCACCATTACTGACCCATTGCCAAACCGGTCATGCTGAAGGATGTTGCAGGCAGCAGATCGCTCTCCGGTTTGGCAGTGGGTCAGTAATGGTGTAGGGTGGCATTTCTTTGGAGGGCCGCACAGCCCTCCATGTGCTCGCCAGAGGTAGCCTGACTGCCATTAGGTACTGAGCTGAGATCCTCAGACCCCTTGTGAGACCATATGCCGTTGTGGTTGGCCCTGGGTTCCTCCTAATGCTGGACAATGCCAGACCTCATGTGGCTGGAGTGTGTCAGCAGTTCCTGCAAGATGAAGGCATTGAAGCTATGGACTGGCCCGCCCATTCCCCAAACCTGAGCACACCTGGGACATCATGCCTCGCTCCATCCAACAACGTCATGTTGCACCACAGACTGTCCAGGAGTTGTCAGATGCTTTAGTCCAGGTCTGGGAGGAGATCCTTCAGGAGACCATCCGCAACCTCATCAGGAGCTGCCCAGGCATTGTAGGGAGGTCATACAGGCACGTGGAGGCCACACACTCCTCAGCCTCATTTTGACATGTTTTAAGGACATTACATCAAAGTTGGATCAGCCTGTAGTGAGTTTTTCCACTTTAATTTTTTGGGGGGACTCCAAATCCAGGCCTCCATTTGATTCCCATTGATGATTTTGTTGTCATCAAATTCAACTTTGTACAGAACAAAGTATTCATTGAGAAGATTTCATTCATTGAGATGTAGGAGGTGTTATCGGAGGGGTCCCTTTATTTATTTATTTTTTGGAGCAGTGTATAATCTATTAGTTATATATTAACAGAGTTGTATCACATGATGTGTCTAAGGTCACAAGTCTTATGGATAAAAGAAACCTATTACAGTAAGTGAGCGGCATTTCTAGTATCCGGGATCAGGAGGTGAGTCTGGACTGGAAGGTATTTGGTTTCTTTTCTCTCTTCACTATAAACTGATTGTAATGTGGTATAACATTGTACACTTAAAGCTCTATGCACACTAGCGTTCGGGTGTCCGTTTAGGGGGGGTCCTCTTGGACCCCTTGAATGGAAACCTAATCTGCTTAAAAATCAGTTACCCTCAGAAAGCCATGTAACCCTCTAGACTATAATGGGGTCCAGCGGGTTCCAGAAATGGGTGGAAAAATGCGAAGAGAGAGAAGTCCTACTTGTCATTTAATTTTTCTGTGACTTACGTCAATTTTTTTTACCTTATAAGTAGAGATGAGCGAGTAGTATTCGATGGAATACTCGTATCGGTCGAATACCATGTGAGAAAATCCCATTGAATTCAATGCAAAAACCTCCTCGTGCTCCTCGTCCTGCTACTTCCGGAACTTGGAGGATCGAATGTGTCGAAATTTGTTTTCCATGGAAACCGGAACAACATTCCTGTTTTTTCCCATAGACTATAATGTTATTCGATATTCGATCGACTACTACTCGCTCATCTCTACTTATAAGCAAATGGAAATCATCATCTAATAATTGCTTCTATTATTAACATATCTCAGTTACCTTCATACCCCTTACCTTACACAATAGTCCAATAGCTTTAGTTTTACTCTTTACACTGGTTTGAAATCAAAATAAAAGAGAAAATGCCAAATTTATAGAAAAAAATTACAAATAAATAAATTTTACATTTATTGATTTGTTCATAAAAATCATAAACATATATATTTGCTATATTTTTTAGTTAAAAAGCCAGACCCCTTCCTTCTTTCAGGTATGACAATTACTATAGATTCACTAAGACGAACTTTCTACCTCATTGGTTTGGCCAACTGGTGCTATATCAATAACATCGGGGCTACGATCTTCCCACCAATGTAAAAAAGTTGGAGAAGCTGGTGATCCGTAAACACTAGGGTTGAGCGATCGGGATCGGAAAAGATCAGATTCCGATCGGCGATCAAGTAAATTTCACGATCGCGAACGGAATTCCGACCCGATGTTTTCCAGCGAGATCAAAGTCGGAGGTTATCTCAAGATTGGCTCAACCCTAAGAGTGACTTTTCCCATAGAGAAGCATTGACTTGGGTTGAGGATCGGGATCGGAAAAGATCGGATTCCAATTGGCGATCAAGCAAATTTCACGATCGGGATCGAGATCGGCTGGAAAATGATCGGAAATCGGATTTTAAAATCGATCTTGAAATCTCAAGATCAGCTCAACCCTAGTAAACACCAAAAATTAACATATTAGATCCTTCACCTTTGACCTCATCACCAATGGAATAAGAAAATGGCAACATATTGTATCAATGTTTCTCAGCACTTGTCCACCTCGACATTATATACATTATTTCTTGTAGGGTTAGGTCTTTCTCAGTATTGTTCAGCAGAATCCCAGTGAGTTAGATATAACAAGGACTACAGATAATGTTTCTCTGGATGATGTAGAATCATTAATATTGTAGGGTAAGAGTCACTGCACAAGGTAAACAGACAGTAGATACGTTTATGAACATCCGTGACCTGCGATCAATATCATAAGCAAATAATGTTAGATCAGTGTGAAGGCTAACAGAGTACACAAGGTGGAGTAGGGTCATTTCAGTTTTGTGTCGATTATATTAATTTATTACCTACACAATCTATAATTATAGCACATTTACTAAACCTGTAGAGTTACACTAGGTTCACACCTGCATTCCGGTTTCCATACTTTGAGTCCGTTTAGGGGCCCGAAGAACGGAAACCCACTCTACTTAAATGACAGTTACCTGCGGACCCCATAGAGCAGTGATGGTGATCCTATGGCACGCGTGCCAATGAGGGCACACAGAGTCCTCCATGCTGGCATGCGTGCGGTCGCCCGGATCGCTTGCCAACGGGGAATCTGGTACAGGATTCCCCATTGATGAGCGATTGCTGCCTTCAGTTGTATGTGCAAATACACATACAGCTGAAAGCTGTCAGTGTAGGCCGTGGATCCAACACAATGAATATAGTAAAAATAATAATTTATTTTTCTACATAGTCTCCTAACAAGTCTATACATTTAGTTTATCTCTTTTCTAAATTTAGAATTCCCTTACAAAAAAATTCTTGATCTTGACCCTCAAAAAAATCCCCAACAGCGGTTATCACGTACGAAGTCACTGGGGGCTAGATCTGGCGAATAGGGAGGGGGGGGGGTGTTCCACCAGTTCAAAGCCCGCTTCTTGGACGGCAGCCACGGCAACTGCAGCTTTGTGAGCCGGCGCATTGTCTCGGTGAAACAGCACTCCAGCCCGCAGTTTGCCGCACCTTTTCTCCTTGATAACCTCCCCCAATCTTCTTATTTGCTCTGCGTAGTAGGAGCCCATAATAGTGGCTCCCTTCTCCAAAATAGTATACAATAATAATTCCTTCAGCGTCCCAAAAACGGATGCCATAACCTTCCCTGCTGAGCCTGACACTTTGAATTTCTTCGGCGGCTGTTCGTTGGCTCGTTTCGATGTCATTGATTGTTGTTTAGTTTCAGGATCAAAGTGGTGGATCCAGGTCTCGTCCATGGTCACAAAATGTGACAAAAAATTCTCCTGTTCTGCTTGGAACTTTTCAAGATTTGCTCTTGAAATGTCGACTCGTTTCTTCTTTTGCTTGTCGGTTAACATTCTCAGCACCCATGGAGCGGAGACCTATCTCATATGCAATTTGTTTGCAAGGATTCTTTGAATACTGCCATATGAGATCCCTGTGACCTCAGCTACATGCCTGATAGTCACTCTTCCATCTGCCAATACAACTTCTTCAACTTTCTTTCACGTTATCTTCAGTGAGGGACATGGATGGGCGTCCTTCACGATGTTCTTCTTCCATCGATGTTCTTTCCAGCTTAAACTCCTTGGCCCAGCGTGCAACTGTGGGATATGGAGGAGAAGAGTCCCCCAATGTTTCCACCAAGTCGCTGTGTATGTGTTATGGTCAGCAGGGTTTATTAAAAAAAACAAAAACAAATGAAAACCCTACAGAGCCCTTTGGGCCACTGACTACTAACCAACCTGGTGTGAACACAAGCTAACAGTTCCTGTCACTGCCAGCTAAAATAAAGAACCAGGTGCGCTCTGTTACCAGTCACAGAGGCCTGTGCAGTCAGAGCAGCCGCACAAATAAACAAACTGGCTAGCCTGAACTCCAGGACTAGCCAGAGACCAAGTAAACCCTGTGTGCAGTTCCACCCAACCACCCAGGCAACTACTGCCAAGCCCACTCCCAGTCACCCTGTCTGAGAAGTATTGCTAGCTGACCCTACAGAGTTGTACCACACACAAACAAGGCAGCATGCTGCCTGACTAACTGTGGAAATGCTAGCTCAGGGGTCTTTTGCTAACTAGGGCAATACTAATAATATTTCAGGCAGGAACCCAAGCACACACACAACACACATCATTTCAAGTTTGGAATGAGATCATAGAGCGCCGGGCGTCCAGACCAGCCCCCTTATAAAGGCAAGGGGCGGTCACCAGCAAATAGCCCAGCTGCCCAATCCCAGCGTCTATTGGTCGACTCCTATGTCGATCACCCAGTCGACCACGCCCGGCTGCTGCAAGGCAGATTAACCCCTGCAACCCTGGACTGTGCAGAGGAACTGACAGCGACGCCCATATCATGGCCGCAGTTACTGCACAATCCTAACAGTATGTCTTTGGTAGACATTGTTTTCAAGCAGAGGTATTTGATGACAGCTCTGATTTCGTTTTTTTTCCATTTTGATGTTCACTCCTCGGCAGTTCGTATTCAAATGAATGTAGCTCCCGGCTATCATGGCCTATTTAAGTGATTTTTTTTTTCCTGAATTAGTGGGTACCTACGCGAGTAGATGACATTTTATTTTTATTTTAGTGTACATATATACTCAGTACATATATTCAGTAATCCAGTGGGGAGAAGGATGACAGATAAAAATGATATTTCACTGCAAAATAATGTGTCCCCGAGAAGTTGACCTTAGTTGAACAAAACAAGTGCATAGCATTTAAAATAGTAATATATTACGTAAGGAAATATCATGTAACATACCTGTCTACCCATCAGGAGGCTGTGATAATGAGTAAAATGTAAAACAAATACGAAAACTAAGATACGATCTACTGAGGACATTCCTTGTTGATGTTGAACTGGAATTTGTTCTCTTTCCAGATAAAATGTCTTACGAACATTTTGATTACAAAGGAGTCAGATTTGTCAAAGGAATCTATACAGAAGAGTCTGTCAGCCATGCCGAAAATGAATTTGAAGTATTTGATGACGACATTTACAATGTAACCTATCCCAAATCAGGTAAGTAGAATATATTAGTTTATGGCTCATGGTAACTTTGGTCTTGTGGCCCTCAAATCATCGTGTTGTGATTTATTGAGTGACAATAATTTGGTAGCCACTCCACCATGAAATCTGATGGAACTTTAGACACTTTAACAGCACAGACATCAATGTCACATGCAAATGAGACTCACTCTTGTTTGCAATTTTATATCTTTTTTTATTTCATTTTGTTTTCTATTGTGTTGGTGTTTGTTGACAATTTTTGTAATATTAACCTTTCTATCTTTCTTGTTAATAAAGACAGGCTGTAACTATGGTTGAACCGATCTTGAGATTTCAAGATTGATTTTAAAATACGATCTCCAATCATTTTCCAGCCGATTTTGATCCTGATCTCGATCGTGAAATTTGCTCGATCGTTGATCAAAATCCGATCTTTTCCGATCCCGATCCTCAACCCTAGTCAATGCTTCTCTATGGGAAAAGTCATTTTTAGGGTTGAGCCGATCTTGAGATAACCTCTGATTTCAATCCCGCTGGAAAAGATCTGGGCGGAATTCCGATGGCGATCGTGAAATTTACTCAATCGCCGATCGGAATCCGATCTTTTCCGATCCTGATCACTCAATCCTAGCTATAACATTTTCCTTTGCAACCCTATAATGGAGCTGTTACTAGAGAAACTTTGTAAACCTTTTTTTTTATTGTAAGTAGGCAAAGTAGAAGCTTTTATCAAAGAAGAGATGGCTACTTCAAATGGCTGTATCTCTAGTTTTATACCATCTAGAAATTGTTTTGATATCACAAGAAAGTAGAGATTCTCATCTTGCATAGGCTGCCAAGATGGCTGTACTAGCTATAAAAGATCCTGAGATCACTAGTTTAAAACACAGTAGGGGATGTCGACTATGTTTTTAACTAGTGATACCTCTAATATTTGTATAGCGTTACATAAAATATATAGTTGTCACTTCAATCTTGGCAGCATATGAGAGCTTAGAATCTCAGCTTCCTTGTGATACTAGTAACATTACTAGGTGGTATAACACCAGAGATACAGCTATTTGAAGTGACACCCCCCCCCCTTCATTGGTAAATGCTTCAGCATTATGAACTCCATTAAACACAGGTGTACGGACAGTCTCTCCCTGGCAATACTTAGTTTCAGCCTGTTTTCTATTAAAATTGAAGTTAGATAGGTTAATAAAGTATATTGCAAAAATGATCCCCCCCCAATACAATAGTAAAAAAGTAAATTGTAATAAAATTGGAGTTACACTGTAAGAACCAAATTGCACCCTTTATAAAGGTTATATTAAGTTGCAGACAAATACATCACATTTTTTTTACTGTCCAAAAATCCACCTGTGACTGTCACCACTGAGCCCCTAATCTGACTACTTACACATATTGACATCATTGTGGGGCCATAATTAGAGATGAGCGAACACTAAAATGTTCGAGGTTCGAAATTCGATTCGAACAGCCGCTCAATGTTCGTGTGTTCGAACGGGTTTCGAACCCCATTATAGTCTATGGGGAACAGATACTCGTTAAGGGGGAAACCCAAATCCGTGTCTGGAGGGTCACCAAGTCCACTATGACACCCCAGGAAATGATGCCAACACCTCTGGAATGACACTGGGACAGCAGGGGAAGCATGTCTGGGGGCATCTAACACACCAAAGACCCTCTATTACCCCAACATCACAGCCTAACAACTACACACTTTACACACTCAATACCACCTCTCTGACAGTAGGAAAACACCTTGAAACATGTGTATTTGGCACTTGCAGTGAGGAGAGCTTGTCACCAGCAGTGAATTTGGCCCTTGTAGTAAGTTGAGGTTGGCACCAACATTTGTTTTGAAAATCAGGGTGGATTGAGCCTCTAACCAGCAGAGTTTGGGCAAATTCATGGTGGAGGGAGCCTCTAAAAACCCCAGTTTGGACCAATTCATGGTGGAGGGAGCCTCTAACCAGCCCAGTTTGGGCAAATTCATGGTGGAGGGAGCCTCTAAAAAACCCAGTTTGGACCAATTCATGGTGGAGGGAGCCTCTAACCAGCCCAGTTTGGGCAAATTCATGGTGGAGGGAGCCTCTAACCAGCCCAGTTTGGACCAATTAATGGTGGAGGGAGCCTCTAACCAGCCCAGTTTGGACCAATTAATGGTGGAGGGAGCCTCTAACCACCCCAGTTTGGACCAATTCATGGTGGAGGGAGCCTCTAAACAGCCCAGTTTGGGCAAATTCATGGTGGAGGGAGCCTCTAAAAAACCCAGTTTGGACCAATTCATGGTGGAGGGAGCCTCTAACCAGCCCAGTTTGGACCAATTAATGGTGGAGGGAGCCTCTAAACAGCCAAGTTTGGACCAATTCATGGTGGAGGGAGCCTCTAAAAACCCCAGTTTGGACCAATTCATGGTGGAGGGAGCCTCTAACCAGCCCAGTTTGGGCAAATTCATGGTGGAGGGAGCCTCTAAACAGCCCAGTTTGGGCAAATTCATGGTGGAGGGAGCCTCTAACCAGCCCAGTTTGGACCAATTAATGGTGGAGGGAGCCTCTAACCAGCCCAGTTTGGACCAATTAATGGTGGAGGGAGCCTCTAACCACCCCAGTTTGGACCAATTCATGGTGGAGGGAGCCTCTAACCAGCCCAGTTTGGACCAATTCATGGTGGAGGGAGCCTCTAAAAAACCCAGTTTGGACCAATTCATGGTGGAGGGAGCCTCTAAACAGCCCAGTTTGGGCAAATTCATGGTGGAGGGAGCCTCTAAAAACCCCAGTTTGGACCAATTCATGGTGGAGGGAGCCTCTAACCAGCCCAGTTTGGGCAAATTCATGGTGGAGGGAGCCTCTAAAAAACCCAGTTTGGACCAATTCATGGTGGAGGGAGCCTCTAACCAGCCCAGTTTGGGCAAATTCATGGTGGAGGGAGCCTCTAACCAGCCCAGTTTGGACCAATTAATGGTGGAGGGAGCCTCTAACCAGCCCAGTTTGGACCAATTAATGGTGGAGGGAGCCTCTAACCACCCCAGTTTGGACCAATTCATGGTGGAGGGAGCCTCTAAACAGCCCAGTTTGGGCAAATTCATGGTGGAGGGAGCCTCTAAAAAACCCAGTTTGGACCAATTCATGGTGGAGGGAGCCTCTAACCAGCCCAGTTTGGACCAATTAATGGTGGAGGGAGCCTCTAAACAGCCAAGTTTGGACCAATTCATGGTGGAGGGAGCCTCTAAAAACCCCAGTTTGGACCAATTCATGGTGGAGGGAGCCTCTAACCAGCCCAGTTTGGGCAAATTCATGGTGGAGGGAGCCTCTAAACAGCCCAGTTTGGGCAAATTCATGGTGGAGGGAGCCTCTAACCAGCCCAGTTTGGACCAATTAATGGTGGAGGGAGCCTCTAACCAGCCCAGTTTGGACCAATTAATGGTGGAGGGAGCCTCTAACCAGCCCAGTTTGGACCAATTAATGGTGGAGGGAGCCTCTAACCACCCCAGTTTGGACCAATTCATGGTGGAGGGAGCCTCTAACCAGCCCAGTTTGGACCAATTCATGGTGGAGGGAGCCTCTAAAAAACCCAGTTTGGACCAATTCATGGTGGAGGGAGCCTCTAAACAGCCAGTTTGGGCAAATTCATGGTGGAGGGAGCCTCTAAAAAACCCAGTTTGGACCAATTCATGGTGGAGGGAGCCTCTAACCAGCCCAGTTTGGACCAATTAATGGTGGAGGGAGCCTCTAAACAGCCAAGTTTGGACCAATTCATGGTGGAGGGAGCCTCTAAAAACCCCAGTTTGGACCAATTCATGGTGGAGGGAGCCTCTAACCAGCCCAGTTTGGACCAATTAATGGTGGAGGGAGCCTCTAACCAGCCCAGTTTGGACCAATTAATGGTGGAGGGAGCCTCTAACCACCCCAGTTTGGACCAATTCATGGTGGAGGGAGCCTCTAAACAGCCCAGTTTGGGCAAATTCATGGTGGAGGGAGCCTCTAAAAAACCCAGTTTGGACCAATTCATGGTGGAGGGAGCCTCTAACCAGCCCAGTTTGGACCAATTAATGGTGGAGGGAGCCTCTAAACAGCCAAGTTTGGACCAATTCATGGTGGAGGGAGCCTCTAAAAACCCCAGTTTGGACCAATTCATGGTGGAGGGAGCCTCTAACCAGCCCAGTTTGGACCAATTAATGGTGGAGGGAGCCTCTAACCAGCCCAGTTTGGACCAATTAATGGTGGAGGGAGCCTCTAACCACCCCAGTTTGGACCAATTCATGGTGGAGGGAGCCTCTAAACAGCCCAGTTTGGGCAAATTCATGGTGGATGGAGCCTCTAAAAAACCCAGTTTGGACCAATTCATGGTGGAGGGAGCCTCTAACCAGCCCAGTTTGGACCAATTAATGGTGGAGGGAGCCTCTAAACAGCCAAGTTTGGACCAATTCATGGTGGAGGGAGCCTCTAAAAACCCCAGTTTGGACCAATTCATGGTGGAGGGAGCCTCTAACCAGCCCAGTTTGGGCAAATTCATGGTGGAGGGAGCCTCTAAACAGCCCAGTTTGGGCAAATTCATGGTGGAGGGAGCCTCTAACCAGCCCAGTTTGGACCAATTAATGGTGGAGGGAGCCTCTAACCAGCCCAGTTTGGACCAATTCATGGTGGAGGGAGCCTCTAACCAGCCCAGTTTGGACCAATTAATGGTGGAGGGAGCCTCTAACCACCCCAGTTTGGACCAATTCATGGTGGAGGGAGCCTCTAACCAGCCCAGTTTGGACCAATTCATGGTGGAGGGAGCCTCTAAAAAACCCAGTTTGGACCAATTCATGGTGGAGGGAGCCTCTAAACAGCCCAGTTTGGGCAAATTCATGGTGGAGGGAGCCTCTAAAAAACCCAGTTTGGACCAATTCATGGTGGAGGGAGCCTCTAACCAGCCCAGTTTGGACCAATTAATGGTGGAGGGAGCCTCTAAACAGCCAAGTTTGGACCAATTCATGGTGGAGGGAGCCTCTAACCAGCCCAGTTTGGACCAATTAATGGTGGAGGGAGCCTCTAACCAGCCCAGTTTGGACCAATTAATGGTGGAGGGAGCCTCTAACCACCCCAGTTTGGACCAATTCATGGTGGAGGGAGCCTCTAAACAGCCAAGTTTGGACCAATTCATGGTGAAGGGAGCCTCTAAAAACCCGTTTGGACCAATTCATGGTGGAGGGAGCCTCTAACCAGCCCAGTTTGGGCAAATTCATGGTGGAGGGAGCCTCTAAACAGCCCAGTTTGGGCAAATTCATGGTGGAGGGAGCCTCTAACCAGCCCAGTTTGGACCAATTAATGGTGGAGGGAGCCTCTAACCAGCCCAGTTTGGACCAATTAATGGTGGAGGGAGCCTCTAACCACCCCAGTTTGGACCAATTCATGGTGGAGGGAGCCTCTAAACAGCCAAGTTTGGACCAATTCATGGTGGAGGGAGCCTCTAAAAACCCCAGTTTGGACCAATTCATGGTGGAGGGAGCCTCTAACCAGCCCAGTTTGGACCAATTAATGGTGGAGGGAGCCTCTAAACAGCCAAGTTTTGGGAAATTCATGGTGGAGGGAGCCTCTAACCAGCCCAGTTTGGACCAATTCATGGTGGAGGGAGCCTCTAAACAGCCCAGTTTGGGCAAATTCATGGTGGAGGGAGCCTCTAAAAAACCCAGTTTGGACCAATTCATGGTGGAGGGAGCCTCTAACCAGCCCAGTTTGGACCAATTAATGGTGGAGGGAGCCTCTAAACAGCCAAGTTTGGACCAATTCATGGTGGAGGGAGCCTCTAAAAACCCCAGTTTGGACCAATTCATGGTGGAGGGAGCCTCTAACCAGCCCAGTTTGGGCAAATTCATGGTGGAGGGAGCCTCTAAACAGCCCAGTTTGGGCAAATTCATGGTGGAGGGAGCCTCTAACCAGCCCAGTTTGGACCAATTAATGGTGGAGGGAGCCTCTAACCAGCCCAGTTTGGACCAATTAATGGTGGAGGGAGCCTCTAACCAGCCCAGTTTGGACCAATTAATGGTGGAGGGAGCCTCTAACCACCCCAGTTTGGATCAATTCATGGTGGAGGGAGCCTCTAACCAGCCCAGTTTGGACCAATTCATGGTGGAGGGAGCCTCTAAAAAACCCAGTTTGGACCAATTCATGGTGGAGGGAGCCTCTAAACAGCCCAGTTTGGGCAAATTCATGGTGGAGGGAGCCTCTAAACAGCCCAGTTTGGGCAAATTCATGGTGGAGGGAGCCTCTAACCAGCCCAGTTTGGACCAATTAATGGTGGAGGGAGCCTCTAACCAGCCCAGTTTGGACCAATTCATGGTGGAGGGAGCCTCTAAACAGCCCAGTTTTGGCAAATTCATGGTGGAAGGAGCCTCTAACCAGCAGAGTTGTGGGAAAGCAGGGTGGAGGGAGCCTCTAACCAGCAGAGTTGGTGGAAATCAGGGTGGAGGGAGCCTCTAACCAGCAGAGTTGGGGGAAATCATGTTGGAGGGAGCCTAGTATTAGCAGAATTGTGCAACGCTTATGGTGGATGAGTATGAGGATGCGGAGGAATTGGAGAGGTTGAGTACAGACATGGAGTTTCATGTTGGGGTGCTTTACACAGGTGGGCACAAAAATGAAGGCTCTATCCAGTGGTGGTTCATTTTTATCAAAGTGAGCCGGTCGGCACTCTCAGCTGACAGACGGGTGCGCTTGTCAGTGATGATGCCACCGGCTGCACTGAACACCCTCTCAGATAGGACGCTGGCGGCAGGACAGGACAGCACCTCCAAGGCATATAGGGCAAGTTCAAGCCACAGGTCCAACTTCGACACCCAATACGTGTAGGGCGCAGAGGGGTCGGAGAGGACAGGGCTGTGGTCGGAAAGGTATTCCCGCAACATGCGCCTATACTTCTCACGCCTGGTGACACTAGGACCCTCCGTGGCGGCACTTTGGCGAGGGGGTGCCATCAAGGTGTCCCAGACCTTAGACAGTGTGCCCCTCGTTTGTGTGGACCGGTGAGAACTTGGTTGCCTACTGGAGGAACTGCCCTCCCTGCCGCCAACGTCACATGCTGGAAACATCTCCATCATATTCTGCACCAATTGCCTGTGGCAAGCATTGATGCGATTGGCCCTCCCCTCTACCGGAATAAAAGACGAGATGTTGTTTTTATACCGGGGGTCAAGGATAGCAAAGATCCAGTACTGGTTGTCCTCCATGATTTTGACAATACGCTTGTCGGTTGTAAAGCACCCCAACATGAACTCAGCCATGTCTGCCACAGTGTTAGTTGGCATGACTCCTCTGGCCCCACCGGAAAGTTCAATCTCCATTTCCTCCTCATCCTCCATGTCTACCCATCCGCGCTGCAACAATGGGACGATTCGAAGTTGCCCGGAAGCCTCCTGTATCACCATCACATCATCGGACAACTCTTCTTCCTCCTCCTCCTCCTCCTCCTCCTCCATTAAACGCAGTGAAGCGGACAGATGTGTGGACCTACTCTCCAGCTGTGACGGATCGGATGCTATCCCTAACTCCTCTGTGTGATCTGAGTTATCCCTGATGTCAATCAGGGATTCTCTCAGAACACACAAGAGCGGGATTGTAAGGCTCACCATCGCATCCTCAGAGCTCACCCTCCTTGTGGACTCCTCAAAGACCCGTAGGATGTCACAAAGGTCTCTCATCCATGGCCACTCATGGATGTGAAACTGAGGCAGCTGACTTTGTGGCACCCTAGGGTTTTGTAGCTGGTATTCCATCAAAGGTCTCTGCTGCTCAACCACTCTATTCAACATCTGAAACGTTGAGTTCCAGCGTGTGGGGACGTCGCACAAAAGCCGGTGTTGTGGCACATGCAGGCGTTGCTGGAGAGATTTTAAGCTAGCAGCGGCTACTGTCGACTTGCGAAAGTGGGCGCACATGCGCCGCACTTTCACCAGTAGCTCTGGAACATTGGGGTAGCTCTTTAGGAAACGTTGCACCACTAGGTTGAAGACGTGGGCCAGGCATGGAACATGTTGGAGTCCGGCAAGCTCCAGAGCTGCTACCAGGTTCCGGCCGTTATCACAAACGACCATGCCTGGGCCCAGGTGCAGCGGCTCAAACCATATTGCCGTCTCATCGAGGAGGGCATCCCTCACCTCGGAGGCAGTGTGCTGTCTGTCCCCCAAGCTGATCAGCTTCAGCACAGCCTGCTGACGTCTACCAACGCCAGTGCTGCAACGTTTCCAACTCGTAGCTGGGGTCAATCTAACAGCGGAGGAGGAGGCGGTGGCGGAGGAGGAGGCGGTGGCGGAGGAGGAGGCGGTAGAGGAGGAGGAGGAGGGGGGTGTTCTTCTCGTGTCCCTGCCAGGAATGTTAGGCGGGGAGACGAGGTACACCGGGCCAGTTTGGGAAGCAGTCCCAGCCTCAACTACATTCACCCAGTGTGCCGTCAGTGAAATGTAGCGTCCCTGTCCGCATGCACTTGTCCACGCGTCGGTGGTCAAGTGGACCTTTGTGCAAAGCGCGGAACTAAGGGCCCGCCTGATGTTGAGTGACACGTGCTGGTGCAAGGCGGGGACGGCACACCGGGAGAAGTAGTGACGGCTAGGGACGGCATAGCGAGGTGCCGCAGTTGCCATCAGGTCCAGGAAGGCGGGAGTTTCAACAAGCCGGAACGCCAACATCTCCTGGGCCAGCAGTTTAGCGATGTTGGCGTTCAAGGCTTGCGCGTGTGGGTGGTTAGCAGTGTATTTCTGCCGCCGCTCCAATGTCTGAGAGATGGTGGGTTGTTGTAAAGAAACGCCTGATGGTGCCTTTGATGGTGCAGGAGAAGGAGATAAGACAGGACCAGGGGAGGATGAGGTAGAAGTCAACAAAGTGGCGGAGGCAGATGAAGTGGTGTCCTGGCTCGTCCTCTGGAGTGCATCGCCAGCACAGTCAGCAGTGGCAGTGGCAGAGGCAGAGGCAGTGGCAGAGGCAGTGGCAGTGGCGTGAACGGCAGGCGGCCTTTGTCCTGCCGTTGCTGCCTGCCACTGATTCCAGTGCTTGGATTCCAAATGACGGCGCATTGAAGTGGTGGACAGGTTGCTCTTCTCAGAGCCCCTAATCAATTTCGAGAGGCAAATTGTGCAGACAACACTATATCTGTCCTCGGCGCATTCCTTGAAAAAACTCCACACCTTCGAGAAACGTGCCCTCGAGGTGGGAGTTTTTCGGGGCTGGGTACGAACTGGAACATCTTGGGAGATTCCAGGTGTGGCCTGGCTTCGCCTAAGCTGCTGACCTCTGCCTCTGCCTCTAGCTACCCTTTTTGGTGCTGCACCTGCCTCAACATCCACACTACTTTCCCCGCTTGACATCCCCCCTGTCCAGGTCGGGTCAGTGTCCTCATCATCCACCACTTCCTCTTCCAACTCCTGTCTCATCTCCTCCTCCCGCACAATGCGCCGGTCAACTGGATGCCCTGACGGCAACTGCGTCACATCATCGTCGATGAGGGTGGGTTGCTGGTCATCCACCACCAAATCGAACGGAGATGGAGGAGACTCTAGTGTTTGAGCATCTGGACACAGATGCTCCTCTGTTAGGTTCGTGGAATCGTGACGTGGAGAGGCAGGTTGAGGGACAATGAAAGGAGTGGAGAACAGCTCTGGGGAGCAGGGACAGTTTGGGTTATTGTTCTGTAAAGCTTCGGAATTTTGGGAGGAAGGAAGACAAGACTGTTGGGTAATAGGAGGAGAGGAGGCAGAGTCTGACTGGCTGCTGGACAATGTGCTGTAAGCGTTCTCTGACAGCCATTGCAAGACCTGTTCCTGGTTCTCGGGCCTACTAAGGTTTGTACCCTGCAGTTTAGTTAATGTGGCAAGCAACCCTGGCACTGTGGAGTGGCGCAATGCTTGCTGCCCCACAGGAGTAGGCACGGGACGCCCTGTGGCTTCACTGCTACCTTGCTCCCCAGAACCATTCCCCCGACCTCGCCCACGGCCTCGTCCACGTCCCTTTCCGGGAGCCTTGCGCATTTTGAATTCCTAGTTAGAAATTGGCACTGTATACCAGTAGTAAAAATTGTGGGTGCACGTAACCCCAATATATTCTTTGAATTCCCAGTCAGACACTGGCACTATATGGCAGTAGCAAGAAATGAGGGTATTTGTATTCCCAATATACTCTTTAAATTCCCAGTCAGACAATGGCACTGTATACCAGTAGTAAAAATTGTGGGTGCACGTAACCCCAATATATTCTTTGAATTCCCAGTCAGAAACTGGCACTATATGGCAGTAGCAAGAAATGAGGGTATTTGTATTCCCAATATACTCTTTGAATTCCCAGTCAGACAATGGCACTGTATACCAGTAGTAAAAATTGTGGGTGCACGTAACCCCAATATATTCTTTGAATTACCAGTCAGAAACTGGCACTATATGGCAGTAGCAAGAAATGAGGGTATTTATAACCCCAATATATTCTTTGAATTCCCAGTCAGACAATGGCACTGTATACCAGTAGTAAAAATTGTGGGTGCACGTAACCCCAATATATTCTTTGAATTCCCAGTCAGAAACTGGCACTATATGGCAGTAGCAAGAAATGAGGGTATTTGTATTCCCAATATACTCTTTAAATTCCCAGTCAGACAATGGCACTGTATACCAGTAGTAAAAATTGTGGGTGCACGTAACCCCAATATATTCTTTGAATTCCCAGTCAGACACTGGCACTATATGGCAGTAGCAAGAAATGAGGGTATTTGTATTCCCAATATACTCTTTAAATTCCCAGTCAGACAATGGCACTGTATACCAGTAGTAAAAATTGTGGGTGCACGTAACCCCAATATATTCTTTGAATTACCAGTCAGAAACTGGCACTATATGGCAGTAGCAAGAAATGAGGGTATTTATAACCCCAATATATTCTTTGAATTCCCAGTCAGACAATGGCACTGTATACCAGTAGTAAAAATTGTGGGTGCACGTAACCCCAATATATTCTTTGAATTCCCAGTCAGAAACTGGCACTATATGGCAGTAGCAAGAAATGAGGGTATTTGTATTCCCAATATACTCTTTGAATTCCCAGTCAGACAATGGCACTGTATACCAGTAGTAAAAATTGTGGGTGCACGTAACCCCAATATATTCTTTGAATTACCAGTCAGAAACTGGCACTATATGGCAGTAGCAAGAAATGAGGGTATTTATAACCCCAATATATTCTTTGAATTCCCAGTCAGACAATGGCACTGTATACCAGTAGTAAAAATTGTGGGTGCACGTAACCCCAATATATTCTTTGAATTCCCAGTCAGACACTGGCACTATATGGCAGTAGCAAGAAATGAGGGTATTTGTATTCCCAATATATTCTTTGAATTCCCAGTCAGACAATGGCACTGTATACCAGTAGTAAAAATTGTGGGTGCACGTAACCCCAATATATTCTTTGAATTACCAGTCAGAAACTGGCACTATATGGCAGTAGCAAGAAATGAGGGTATTTATAACCCCAATATATTCTTTGAATTCCCAGTCAGACAATGGCACTGTATACCAGTAGTAAAAATTGTGGGTGCACGTAACCCCAATATATTCTTTGAATTACCAGTCAGAAACTGGCACTATATGGCAGTAGCAAGAAATGAGGGTATTTATAACCCCAATATATTCTTTGAATTCCCAGTCAGACAATGGCACTGTATACCAGTAGTAAAAATTGTGGGTGCACGTAACCCCAATATATTCTTTGAATTCCCAGTCAGAAACTGGCACTATATGGCAGTAGCAAGAAATGAGGGTATTTGTATTCCCAATATACTCTTTGAATTCCCAGTCAGACAATGGCACTGTATACCAGTAGTAAAAATTGTGGGTGCACGTAACCCCAATATATTCTTTGAATTACCAGTCAGAAACTGGCACTATATGGCAGTAGCAAGAAATGAGGGTATTTATAACCCCAATATATTCTTTGAATTCCCAGTCAGACAATGGCACTGTATACCAGTAGTAAAAATTGTGGGTGCACGTAACCCCAATATATTCTTTGAATTACCAGTCAGAAACTGGCACTATATGGCAGTAGCAAGAAATGAGGGTATTTGTATTCCCAATATATTCTTTGAATTCCCAGTCAGACAATGGCACTGTATACCAGTAGTAAAAATTGTGGGTGCACGTAACCCCAATATATTCTTTGAATTCCCAGTCAGACACTGGCACTATATGGCAGTAGCAAGAAATGAGGGTATTTGTATTCCCAATATATTCTTTGAATTCCCAGTCAGACAATGGCACTGTATACCAGTAGTAAAAATTGTGGGTGTATATAGCCCCAATTCTATTGCTAGGGGACTTGCAGGGTATTTCTGGGGTGAAGGTGGGGGGGCACACCGTTGGAACGGGTATCGGGGGTATATATCGGGTATACGGGAATACACTGACAGTGTATTCCATTCAGGATCCTGGGAAAGCTGGGTTGCGGCGATTGAGCCCGTCAGTGCCACGTTACACTGACAAGCTTCTCCCTGGAATTTAGCTCTTACAAGAGCTGTTGGTTGTCTTCTCCTTCCTATCCTAGCCTGTCCCTGCCTACCCAGAATCTAAGCCCTAGCTAACTGGATGGAAACCTCCGTCCTCGGTGAATTGCAAGCTCAGAATGACGCGAACCTGGGCGGCGCTGTTCTTTTAAATTAGAGGTCACATGTATTCGGCAGCCAATGGGTTTTGCCTACTTTTTTCAACGTCACCGGTGTCGTAGTTCCTGTCCCACCTACCCTGCGCTGTTATTGGAGCAAAAAAGGCGCCAGGGAAGGTGGGAGGGGAATCGAGTAATGGCGCACTTTACCACGCGGTGTTCGATTCGATTCGAACATGCCGAACAGCCTAATATCCGATCGAACATGAGTTCGATAGAACACTGTTCGCTCATCTCTAGCCATAATCACATCATGCATGGTGAATGTCAGGATCTGGTACTGGGCACATGGCTTTATATCAGAGATCAGGTCTCCACTTGGTCCCTATGGGAATATGCCATCACTATCTGTTATTGTCAAAATTCTGTAAAGGATAATATATTATAAATGCTGTATTCCTTCTATTAAACCACAATGACCACTTTAATTGATTTGGACTGATAGAGAGAGAGAGAGAGAGAGAGAGAGAGAGAGAGAGAATAGATAGGAGATAGACTGCTCTCATTGTAACTCCAAGCAACACTGATTGACAATCACTTTCACCTGCTGTTGTGCAAGTGGAATAGACAACAGATGGAAATTATTGGCAATTTTCGAGACACTCAATAACGGAGGGCTCTGCAGGTGGGGACCACAGACCACATCTCAGTACCAATGCTTTGTGGCTGATGTTTTGGTCACTATTGAATGTTGGTTGTGCTTTCACACTGGTGGCAGCATGAGACGGACTCTACAACCCACACAAGTGGCTCAGATAGTGCAGCTCATCCAGGGTGGCACATCAATGCGAGCTGTGGCAAGAAGGTTTGCTATGTCTGTCAGCGTAGAGTCCAGAGGCTGGAGGCACTGCCAGGAGACAGGCCATTACACCAGGAGATGTGGAGGGGACATAGGAGGGCAACAACCCCACAGCATGACCACCTACCTCCACCCTTGTGCAAGGAGGAACAGGAGGAGAACTGCCAGAGCCCTGCAAAATGACCTCCAGCAGGCCACAAATGTGCATGTGTCTGCACAAATGGTTAGAAACCGACTCCATGAGGATTATATGAGGGCCCGACGTCCACAGATGGGGGTTGCGCTCACAGCCCAACACTGTGCAGGACGCTTAGCATTTTCCACAGAACACCAGGATTGGCAACTTCACCACTGGCGACTTGTGCTCTTCACAGATAAAAGCAGGTTCACACTGAGCACATGTGACAGACGTGACAGAGTCTAGAGATTCCGTGGAAAGTGATCTGCTGCCAGCAACATCCTTCAGCATGGCCGGTTTAGCAGTATGTCAGTAATGGTGTGGGGGTGGAATTTCTTTGGAGGGCCGCACAGCCCTCCATGTGCTCGCCAGGTAGCACCCAGATGAGATCCTCAGATCCCTTGTGAGACCATATGCTGGTGTGGTTGGCCCTGGGTTCCTCCTAATGCATAGTAATGCCAGACCTCATGTGGCTGGAGTGTGTCAGCAGTTCCTGCTAGATGAAAGCATTGAAGCTATGGACTGTCCCGCCCGTTCCCCAGACCTGAATCCGATTGAGCACATCCACCATCGTCATGTTGCACCACAGACTGTCCAGGAGTTGGCAGATGCTTTAGTCCAGGTCTGGGAGGAGATCCTTCAGGAGACCATCCGCAACCTCATCAGGAGCTGCCCAGGTGTTTTAGGGAGGTCATACAGGCACGTGGAGGCCACACACACTACTGAGTCTCATTTTGACATGGTTTTTTTTTTTGTTTTTTTTTAATGTAGATTGTGAGCCCCACATAGAGCTCACAATGTACATTTTTCCCTATCAGTATGTCTTTTTTTTTTTTTTTTTTGGAAGATGGGATGGAAATCCATGCAAACACGGGGAGAACATACAAACTCCTTGCAGATGGTTTTTTGCCCTTGGCGGGATTTGAACACCAGGACTCCAGCGCTGCAAGGCTGCAGTGCTAACCACTGAGCCACCGTGTGGCCCCTAATTTTGACATGTTTAAGGACATTACATCAAAGTTGGATCAGCCTGTAGTGTGTTTTTCCACTTTATTTTTTTTTGGGGGGATGGGGGGGGTCTCCAATTCCAGGCCTCCATTGGTTAATAAATTTGATTTCCATTGATGATTTTTGTGTGATTTCGTTGTCATCACATTCAACTTTGTACAGAACTAAGTATTCAATGAGAATATTTCATTTATTCAGATCTAAGATGTGTTATTGGAGGGTTCCCTTTATTTTTTTAAGCAGTGTATTTGATCCAAGTTCCTGCATGTATACAATGTCTTGATGTAATCTCTTACTTCTTCTAGGTACTAACTGGATGATTGAAATCCTGAACTTAATTATAAACACAAGGGAGATATTACAAAAAGCAACGCCACGCCTATCCAGATGAGATCACCATGGTATGAAATAGCTGGAACTCAAGAACAAATCGAGAAACTGGACTCACCAAGAATATTAACTTCCCACCTACCGCACCACATTTTTGCAAAATCTTATTTCAAATCCAAAGCAAAAGTAAGTAACACATAACCCTCTGCTTAGTGAGAACAGATCCCTGAAGCTTGTGCTAAGGATTATTCTACTGACACTTACAAGAGGTAAAGTGCAATACATGACTAAGTGTTAGGATTGGGCCCCGCAGGCTTCCCGTCCAGCACATAGCGCCACCTGCGGGCCAATCCAAACCTCGCCCTCGGCCTTGTGCAGAGAGGTGTCTGGAGTCTAAGTCCAGCTTTCGGCCCACTGAGCATGCTCAGACATTTTGGGTCTGCTCAGAGGCTAAGTCCCATATCGGCCATACTGAGCATGATCGGTGACGTCATGCCACCACCCCTGTTGGGCGGGGACTAGCCTTTAAATAGTGTGAGCCGACGCCCGCCTGGTGCTCACACTTTGACTATTACATTGAGACAGGAGGTCAGGGCTAGGCTCCTGTTAATGTCAGGTTTCCAGTTCAGGTATTCTAATTAGGATTTCTGGGTACTGCTGGTAGGGACCTGAATAGCCTGTTGGTTCTGTCCGGTAATATTGTAGCTCCAAAGCTGTTGTGGAGCCCTTTGTGTTTCTGACCAGGAGTGACATTTAACCCTTGGTAGCCTAGGTTGCAGCCTATACTCAGGTGCAGTTCCCCAGCAAGTTACTGGTGAACCACTGTTGCCGCCTATTCACATTAAAGCTGCACGAAAACACTTGCCCAGTGAAGTCAACTGGTGTAAGCCTCATTGCAGCCAATTCACATTAACACTGCACAACATCACTGCCAGTGCAGTTTAACTGGTGGTTCATATTCAGGCATACAGCTGCCCATCTGGGCTTGTGGACCTCGCTGCAATGCTCTGCAGCTTAGCGGTTCTGGTTGTGTTCATTATTATTTTTATATATACACACAGAACCGTAACACTAAGCGCAACATTATTCCCTTTTTCTTTGAACCTGTAGTGTAGACAACCTTAGGCTGAGTTCAGACGGGGCTTTTTTGGTCCGGATTTTGAAGCGGAAGCTGCTTCAGTTTCCTGACCAAAAGACGGCTAGCCGCACCCAGATGCTGATACAGTGCACCAGTATCCAGTCACAGCATTCCGCTCCGGATTACACCCAAATGAATGGGCTTAGTTGGGAGGAAGATGTTGTGAGGCGGATGTCCGCAACTAAATCAGCAGCGGAATCTTTCTGAAGAAAGGGCTTGTTGCTTCTTTTTTCCGTGTGTGTTTTTTTCCCATTGATTTCAATGGGAGGCAGTTTTTTGAGCTGGATTTTCACACGGATTCTGTGTTAAAATCCAGTCCAAAAAAACCCCATCTGAACTCAGCCTACCAGCCGTACTTCTGGCTTTGGATGTCGTTTCTACACTTCTTGTATTTTTTTTTTTCCGCTTTTATTTCGGATAGGTTTTAAACATGTAAAGTTGCAACATTTTAGGCATAATAGGCAAAGTGAATTGTTACAAACCAGACTTGTGTCTTAGACAAATAAAAATGGTTACCGCTACATGCTTTGCGCAGTGAAAATACTGAAGAGAAACATGTCTGTGATGTCCTGGGGTCACTTGACATAACCTGACAATCTCTCAGTGGTAGGTGGACATCTTACAGAGCTGATGTCACATACAGTATATAAAAGGCTGTGGGTAGGAACACAATGCATTTCAGTGATGGTGGAAGTATGGGATGGATGTGTTATTTATCACTGCATGATCCAAAGCAATTGTTCATCAATAAGCAGTACCAGCAACAGCAAATCTTCATAGGAGTAGGAGAATTAGAAGAAAGTTTAGTCGGGATTAATAAATTACAGGCAGATTAGGATAGAAACCATAGACAGGAGTGTGAATATCTGTACAGTGTGAGCCAGACTGCTGCAGCAATACAGACAATAGATGGTTAATAGAGATGAGCGAGTAGTATTCGATCGAGTAGGTATTTGATGGAATACTATGGTATTCGAAATACTCGTACTCGATTGAGTACCACTCGCTATTCAAGTGTAAAAGTTTGATGCAGAACCAGCAATAAATCAAGTATGGATATATCATGTAACTCTAAGTGCTTGGTGGCATACATCAAAGGACAACATACCGATCTACATGAGTCTGTGGGCAAGAATACAATGTAAAAGTGGTAAAAGAATATAAAAAACTAAGATGTGATCTATTCAGGACATTTCTTGATGATGTTGAATAGAGATGAGCAAGTAGTACTCGATCGAGTAGGAATTTGATCAAATACTAAGGTATTCAAAATACTCGTACTCAATCGAGTACCACTCGCTGTTCGAATGTAAAAGTTTGATGCAGAACCAGCAATGATTGGCCGAATGCTATACAGTCGGCCAATCAACGCTGGTTCTTCTCCTACCTCTAGAAGTCTTCTCCGTTCAGCTTCCCCGCGACGTCTTCCGGCTCTTCATTCACTCTGCCAGGCATCGGGCCTGGGCAGAGCCGACTGCGCATGTTAGTTTGTAGTGCGGGCATGCGCAGTCGGCTCTGCCCAGGCCCAATGCCTGGCAGAGTGAATGAAGAGCCGGAAGATGCCACGGGGACGCTCAAAGGAGAAGACTTCTCGGAGGATCCAGCCCGACCCTCACTCGTGGACTTGGTAAGTATAATTTGATCAAATGTTGCCTACCCCTGAAACAAGCATTTTCCCCCCATAGGGTTCGATATACGATTCAAGTACTCGAATATTGAGGGGCTACTCGAAACGAATATCGAACCTCGAACATTTTACTGTTCGCTCATCTCTAATGGTTAACCCTTTCATTTTCAACAATTTTAAAGTCTGTTTTGCAACAAAGAAGTGGGATCGTGCAGTGTCACATTGTTTTTTACTGACAAAATCATTTTATGTCACTTTTCACAGAAAGTTCAAAGAATTTTCTTCTGTAGACTTTCTGCTTCCATTATACCTATGGAGAAACCGCCAGCATTTCTGTAGGTATAATTGACATGCTGCGATTTCCAAAAATGTGGCGGTTTTGGAAATTGCAAATTGGACTGGGACTGTAAACCACTGTGGTTTTTGTAGCAGTGTTTTTGATGTTGCCAAACCTTGGCATTTTCATTAAATAGATCAATAAGTTACAAATTAGGCTGAGGCCCCACGTTGTGAAAAAACTGTTTTGTTTGGTTTTTAGTTTTGTTTGCAGATTTTGCTGCAGTTTTTGAGTCAAACCCAGGAGTGGCTATGAAAGGAATGGAAAATATAAAGAAAATTGTTACGTCTCCCTTCTCAATCTACACTTAACTTCGGCAAAAGTCTGCCTCAAAGTCTGCAACAAAAAAAGCTATTCTGCATTGTGGGTACTCAGCCTTACTCCTCGTTCACACCTGCATTTGGTAATCTGTTCAGGGAGTCCGCATGGGGACCCTACTGAATGGACTAACAAAGGCATTTGCAAACGGTGTGCAGTGAAAGCACACTGATCCCCATAGACTATAATGGGGTCCGTGTGCTTGCCAAATGCTGTCTGCACAAATCATGTGGACAGGAAAGTAGATTTTGAAGTGCTTTTCTATCTGCATGTTCCCTGCGGAGATCTGGCGGCAAGCACATGGACCCCATTATAGTCTATAGGGATATGTATGCTTTCCCCCGAACGGATTACAGATGCATATGTGAAAGAGGGGATAAGCAAGAAGCAGAATGGATTTCTAGGTTGAGATTTCGAAGCTTAAGTGTAAGTTCACACAGTTTTTTGGTCAGGATTTTGAGGCGGATACGGCCTCAAAATTCTGGACAAAAAGACGGCTCCCATTGAAATCAATGGGAGCCGCTCAGGGCCTTTTTCGGAAAAAGAAGCGAGGTGTTCATTCTTCAGGCCCTCCTGGACTAGGAACCATTCATTGGGCCTAATCCAGAGCAGAGTGAGCGGCTGGATGCCGGTGCAGTGCAACGACTTTCAGTCGCAGCTACCCGTGTTTCGGACCGGAACCTGAGGCGACCTCCACTTCAGGTTCCGTTAAAAAAAAACGTACCCTAAAAGATAACTAATATTTGTTCTTTTAGTAATTGTAACGTGGTCTCAGTTTGAAATAAAGCTGTTTTCTGGGGTCATCTCTTAAGGACCTCACCACTGGTGGACAATAGTATGTCAGCCAACAAGGATGAGGAGCTGAAGATATCACATTATGATTTTCAGATGCTATTGAGTAATTTTCTTTTTCTTTGAAGACACCTAATCTTCAAACCTTTGAGCAATCATATGACCTTCATCAGACCAGGGGTAGTTAGGCCGGGGTCCCTTGTGGTATAAACACTGCGATTTGCCCACAGCAGAAATCCCATGGAAAAAAAAAACATGGCATTTTACAGTCACAGCAAAGTGGACGGTAGTCTAATGAATTCCTTCCTCACTTTGCAAAAAAAAAAAAAAAAAAAATACATGCAGCAGACACTCTGCGATTTCTAAAACCATTGTGGTTTTGGAAATCACAGGATGCTATTTATACCTACAGCAACACTGGTGGTTTCTCTATAGGTATATTGGAAGCAGTAAGACTGCAGAAGAAACCTCTGCAAACTTTCTGGGAAAAATTGCAATGTGTTGCTGCCATGGTTTCCCAGCAGAACCCCATGTGTGACCTTAGCCTTAGGCTAGGTTCACAACTGAAGTGGAGTCCATATAGGACACTCCGATGCAGAATCTGCCAAAAATCGGAGCAGAGGACTTTTCTCTCCATACAATGGCAGAAACCCAGAGGACATCTGGTGGACCCTATTATAGTCTACGGGGTCCGCAGATAATTGATGTTTTAGCAGACGGGCTCTTCCATGGTGGACCCGAATGATGGAAAGTGCAGTGCAAATGTTAACCTAACCTTAGCTTTTTGCATGGGGCATTACTATACACCATGTCAATAGTAGTTGGCCAATCAGATGGTGTGAGGGCACAACCTATTGAGAAGAGAAATTGTAATACCTCCAATTTACATATTTCTAGGATCCCTAAGAGAAGAAGAGCTCAGTGCATGAGAAAGTATTCTCCAGAATTGTTACCTTATGGGGAAATATATCGTACTAGAGGAGAGATGACATTTCCCTTTTAGCTACACAAGTTATTTTTCTATACAATCTAATTATAAAAATATGTGAATTAATTTGCGTATTAAAATTAAAACTAAAGGGGCCACATGGTGGCTCAGTGGTTAGCACTGCAGCCCTGCAGCGCTGGAGTCCTGGTGTTCAAATCCCGCCAAGGGCATAAAAACCATCTGCAAGGAGTTTGTATGTTCTCCCCGTGTTTGCATGGATTTCCTTCCCATATTCCAAAAGACATACTGATAGGGAAAAATGTACATTGTGAGCTCTATGTGGGGCTCACAATCTACATTTAAAAAAAAAAAAAAGAAAAAGAAAAAAAATAAATTAAAACTAATTAAATGTTATATGTTCTATCATAGTAGCAATAACACAATCTTATCTACTGTTGTCTGTTCAGATTATCTACACGATGCGAAACCCAAGAGATGTCATTGTATCCATGTTCCATTTTAGTAAGATTCTCAATCTCTACAAATCTACTGAAAATTTCCAGAATTTACTGGAGGACTTTACACAAGGAAAGAGTAAGATATAAATGTCTTAGAATTTTTGATGTGACGGGCCAAATGAAATATTGCAATTTATTAGTTTTCACATTAACTGCTGAAGTGCAAACTGCTGGTTTCTCAGTTTTAATTTTTAGCTTTACTGTGTAGACTGGGACAGAGTCAGCTGAGTGATTATATCATTACTAAAGGGAATCTGTCAGGTCCAAAATGTTTCTCAAACCAAATGTTACTCACTACTAAAGGGGTAATATAGGGCAGAAATGTTAGAGGACATTCAAAGCACACTTGCTGATTTATAGGCATATTTGGGAAGCGAGTTCCCACCCTCTGAGAACTTACAAGCTGATTTGCATATCCATAAAAAGATGATTCCCTTGGGGCAACATGGTGGCTCAGTGGTTAGCACTGCGAGCTTGCAGCGCTGGAGTCCTGGGTTAAAATCCTGCCAGGAACAACATCTGCAAGGAGTTTATATGTTCTCCCCGTGTTTGCGTGGATTTCCTCCTATTCTACAAAGACATAATGATAGGGAATAAAATGTACATTGTGATCCCTATATGAGGCTCACAATCTACATTAAAAAAAAAAAGATGATTACCTCTTTATTACTTCATTGGTTTGCAGCCACAAAGGCATGTTTCTACTCCCTGTGTCTTCTTCAGTCCTGGGTTTCAATCTTCTAGGCCTCAGGCCTTGGGCAGAGCCGACTGTGTGTGCGTGGGCAACAACAAAATGGCCTCTTACACAAGCTTACTGTGTAAGCGGCCATTTTCTTGTGGCCCGGCCATGCGCAGTCTGCTCTGACCGAGGCCTAGAAGATTGAAACCCAGGATGGAAGAAGACGCAGGGAGAGGCCATTTCAGAAGAAGATGAGGTGGCACTGGAGATTTCTCTCGCAGCATTGGGGGCACCCTCAGTGCTGTTTGAGCGCTAGGGACCGCCCCTAGTGCTGCAAGATGACTCATTTGCATACCGAAAAAAACCTGGACTTCTACCTAACGGCGATGCAGAGAAGACACCTAAAGGTATGAGAAGAATAGCCTTTCTTAAGGCTATTCCTACGTCTTAGGGAGAAAGAAAAGTGTATCCAATGATAGGATCCCTTTAATGACAGAACATAAGCCTACTGTATAGCTGGGAGTCAAGCAGCAGAGCAACACTTTATACACCTGGATAACGTTATACGCAACTTCCCTACTCCCTTTCCCACCCCAAGAGCTGAACACTGCCTCAGATCACATGACATTAATGGGATTCCCAGGTCCATCAAAAGCATTTCCAGAATCCAGGTCAGTTAATATTCCCTGGACAACCCCTCTAAAAAGCAACAATTGTTGAGGCTGACAGATTTGTTCATCCCATACCGTATGCAGTAAGTGATTTGCTGCTAGTGATCTATTAATGTTACCTTTGCTGATTTGTTTGGTCAATGTTTTAGGCCTGTTACCAAGAATGACCATTCCTAGAAATGGTAGTTCCAAAGATTGGGCCCAATAACTGCACAATGTTAAAGGTTACTTATAATTATATGACCTCCACTCAAATAAAAGGGGTTTCTTTGGAAGAGTTTACATTCCCGCCTTCTAGCATACATTGGGACTGGCATTTGGTCATTGCACTAAACCCCCTTCATCTTACTGCCTTCCCCTATGTACAGATGGAATGATACAATGTTATCTTTATAAATTAGCTTGAAGATGGCGATTATGTAACCAAAAGATTTAGTTTTAATACTCCAAAAGATCTATCTCCAATAGAAGTAGGAAGTCCATCCATCTCTTCCTGTATCTTTATAGAGTCCTTATGTTGACACTTTGGGTATTCTTGTAAAATACTATAATATATGTAGATTATACAGGAAAACTTACTTTGTTACTTTATTTCCTTTTAAGTAATCGGGGCCTTTATCTTTCAGCTCTGTATGGAACGTGGTTTGACCATGTAAAAGGCTGGATGCAAATGAAAGATGATGAAAGATTCTTCTATATCACCTACGAGGAGCTTCTCCAGGTAATAATACTGCAGTACAGGGCGGCATGGAGAGCGGGCTGGGTCTCTTATGTACTGCATTCTGATCAAGAGACAGGTTTATATGGTTATCCCCTAAATATATGGCTGTACCAGCAGTTAAATGACATGTATGAAAAAATAAATAAATAAAAAACTACCACTAGAGTCAGGCAAACTGATTTGTTCCAAGCCGGGTTTGACCCAAATATTCCAAAGTGTTGGGTTATTAATAGAGATGAGCGAACACTAAAATGTCAGAAGTTCGAAATCCGATTCGAACAGCCGCACATTGTTCGACTGTTCGAACGGATTTCGAACCCCATTATAGTCTATGGGGGGAAAATTTATACTTACGAGTGATGGTCGGGCTGGATTCTCCTTGAAGTCTTCTCCCAGCACAGCGTCCCCGCGGCGTCTTCCGGCTGGAATTCACTCTGCCTAGGCATCGGGGCCTTGGCAGAGCCGACTACGCATGCGCAGTCGGCTCTGCCTAGACCGGATGCCTAGTCAGAGTGAATTCCAGCTGGAAGACGCCACGGGGACGCTGCACGGAGAAGACTTCTAAAGGTAAGAGAAAAACCAGCGTTGATTGGCAGAATGTATAGCATGTATAATGTATAGCATTCTGCCAATCAATGCTGGTTCTGCATCGAACCTTAAACTTCGAACAGCTAGTAGTGTTCGATCGAGTACGAGTATTTCGAATACCGTAGTATTCAATCGAACACCTACTCGATCGAACACTACTCACTCTAGTTATTAACTAAATCAATGTTACCCCTCCTTGTAAAATTATAGAGATTATGTCATTATTACTATTACTCTCTCCTAATTACTTTATCACAGTATTACTGTGGAGCCTCCAGGACCTTTTGGGGATGGCGTCATGGGCAATTGCCCAGCAACCCCCCCAGTCCCCCCGTCCCCCAACGCTGGCTGTGATGCCCCATTTACTTGTCCAATGCTTACCAATAATAGATACAACATAAAGATGTAGGCCCTAAACCAATGATGACCTTCTGCTCATACATCCACCATTCAGAAGTGGGTTCGCTGGTTACTATTACAATTACCTAAATATAAGATCTCTATAAGGCGCCATGTTGTATCTGACTGATGAGGAGAAAAGTTGTCTCATTACTTGTCTCTTGGGCTAGTACTGGGATGTGAGTTATACATTACATATAGATCTACATAAATCTCATATTTTTCAGGATCTCCGTGGCAGTGTGGTAAGAATCTGTAAATTTTTGGGGCAGGAGTTGGATGACGCCCAGATTGACTCGGTTGTTGAACATTCAACCTTCAAATCCATGAAAGATAACCCAATGTCAAATTGGACTCAAGTTCCATCTGATGTAATAGACCAATCTAAAGGCTCCTTCATGCGTAAAGGTAATTCTGATTATCTAAGCCATCACTAATGGATAATTTTTAGTAGCAGATTGTTATATACTGTATTCGGCCATGGACACTTCAGCTATTTCACCATTGGATAACTTTCTCAGAATGTAAGAAAATGACTAAGAATTTCTAATTTTTATGGTTTGATATTTGTCTTTGTATTGTAGCAGGATAAGCTTTTATAGCAGATACAATAGGCTGTTACTTTCTGGTGTCTGCAGCTCAGTCACCCTAATCATTTCATTAAAGGGGTTGTCCAGCCTAAATTTTTATTTATTAATTAGGCCAGGGGAGGTAAATTACATAAAAGAAACTGTTGTGTGAGGGCACCTAAGATATCCTGTATAGTCAAGATTAGGATCCAATAAAATTCAACAACTATAGAACCAGGGTGTTTTGCCAATAGGATGGCTTCGTAAGAGCAGCCTGAGATGACAATTGTATCTCCTGATGTCTATTATTATTGTATCTCCTGATGTCTATTATTATTGTACTTTGATGGTCTTCCCCTCCCCACCTAGACAACTAGACATGGAATTCACAATAATGTATTTTTGCATATTTTGTTCCTTACAGGAATATCTGGAGACTGGAAGAATCATTTTACTGTCGCACAGAGCGAGTACTTTGATAAAATCTACCAAGAGAAGATGGAGGACCTCAATATGAGCTTTTTCTGGGAACAATCTTCCTAAAGTTCTGGCCTCATTTTGTATTACATTCAGGAAGTGGTTGATGGATAGAACAACATGTCTTACCAAGGGTTGTCAGAGATTCCTCCAGTCACTGACCATCCAATACAATACTATGGCTGGGAAATTACATGTATTATATCCAAAAAGCCACAAAAGGCAGATGGCCGCTCTGCTATTGTTCAATATTAGGAAATGTTTTTATCTGTATTTGAATTAAATATTGAATATTTTTCAGACTAAAACAGCTGATACATGAACAGATATGGACTTATTTTCTGTTGCTTATGAATGGCAACAAATTCCACAACAAGGTTTAATAATTATTGGCCTGTGTGTACACTGACATAGTATCATCTTTCATTGTATATGAAAGACAAACAGAAACCAGAACTAAAAAGAGAAACCAAAATCCAGGGCTAAAAATCTTCTTCTATTGTTCCATGAAAAAGGGTAAAAACTTCAGCAGTACAAGCTATTGAGAGTCCTTAACCTTAACTACCTGAAGTAGGTGCGGACTGTTGTGGTTAGATGAAGGGCCACAATATAGTAACAATATTGGCTGATAGCTGTCTCTACTGCTTGCTGTTATCTACCACTAGAAGACCTCTAGAAGCCAAGACAGACCCAGGAGCTTACACCAGAACACGCCGCAAGGAGAGATGGACTGCAACTGAATTGTCACCAAACCAATACATGTGGTAATAATAAATGTACTGCTACAGAAACCAACACAAAGTCCAGAAAACTTACAGAGTGTCTTGGATGAAGAGTTGTACTAAGAGTCAAAAACAGGAGAGAATGTAGTAAGCAGAAATGTCTGGGCAATTAGCCAAGAGTCACATTCTGGCCAGGGACATCACAATAAAATCCAGAGGGGAATTCAAGGAGCAAGCCAGTAGTCAGAGATCAAGGTATATACAGACAGTCAGAGCCAAATTAGTAAGCAACAAAATTAGACAGCACCTGAATCAAAAAGGAGTGGTCTTATAAAGGTCTCTTCAGCTGCTGATAGGTCAACGCATGGAAGTATATAAGAGAAAAGCTTCCCTAAATTGTCATGGCAATTTTAAAGAAGCATTACACCTCACAGTTACCTTCAGTGCTCTATGAAATTGCCACCTATAGATTTTTCAGCAATTGCAAAATTAAGCTCTACAAGAGCATGACGCTTAATATTTCTCTTGTGCCTCCCTTGTTCTTTGCCTCCACTTCTCCTTTCCCTTCACTTGGTCAATTAAAGCCATTAAATACCTAGGGGTACATCTCTCATGTAATCTGTCAGAGACGTACTCCTTCAACTTGCTGCCCATTCTACATACACACCATTCAGATCTCCAGCGATGGGACGCAAAATGCTTCTCATGGTTGGGCTGGATTAACATCCTTAAAATTAATTCTCTCCCCAATTTCATTTATCTTTACCAGACCAGTCCTATAACTCTTCCCTAAGATTTTTTCTCTACCATTAAAAGTCATTCTCTAAAGTTATCTGAGACCCTAAACCCCCGAGAGTCACCAAGCGAGTCATAATAATGCCTAAACAAGAGGGAAAATGTATTTGTACCGTGCTAACAAGTGGATATGAAATATGATTTTTTTTTTTTTTGAGGAGTCTTTAGTAGTTGATACCTTTTTTAATGAGTAACTAAAAATGATGACATATTGTGAGCTTTCGGGACTGCAAAAAAGGTCCCTTCATCAGGCTGGTATAACACAATATCTGAAGGCAAGCATATTTATACAAGAATAGAGTGTTAGATGCATAATTGATGGAAAGCAGTACAGGTAAATAAACAGTTAGAAAAACATATATCAGTTCACAGGAAGGTTCTCTGAGTTTTGATTCCTTTAATCAGCCACGTGGTGATTGGTTGTTGTAAAACCACATAAAACCCTGTGACTGGTTTAACCCACTTTGGAGTGTGTCAAAGGTCATCATTAGCTTGTATTCACACACACGCCGATCTTTTTTGCACCAGTTTCTTGCCACTCAGACCCTTACCATTTTCTGCCTCTGCCATCCTGTGCAAAAAGAGTTGATCCTTCCACTGCTATCACTTTACTAATCCTACATGAGGGACCAGAGCTGTGCCCTGTGCCTCAGACCAGCCCCAATTCACCACTTACCTCATTGTTAGGATGGGGTCCTGCAGGCTTCCTGCCCAGCGCATAGCGCCACCTGCGGGCCAATCCAACCCTTGCCCTCGGCATCGTGCAGTGAAGTTTCTGGAGTCTAAGTCCAGCTTTCGGCCCACTGAGCATGCTCAGACATTTTGGAGCCGCTTAGAGTAAAGATGAGCGAACAGTAAAATGTTCGAGGTTCGATATTCGTTTCGAGTAGCCCCTCAATATTTGACTACTTGAATAGAATATCGAACCCTATGGGGGGGAAATTCAGGGGTAGGCAACATTCGATCAATTATACTTACCAAGTCCACGAGTGAGGGTCGGGCTGGAGCCTCCGAGAAGTCGGGCTCTTCATTCAATCTGCCAGGCATCGGGCCAGGGTAGAGCCGACTGCGCATGCCCGCACTACAAGCGGACATGCGCAGTCGGCTCTGCCCAGGCCCGATGCCTGGCAGAGTGAATGAAGAGCCGGAAGACGCAGCGGGAAAGCTGCACGGAGAAGACTTCTAAAGGTAGGAGAAGAACCAGCGTTGATTGGCCGACTGTATAGCATTCGGCCAATCAATGCTGGTGCTGCATCGAACTTTTATATTCGAACAGCGAGTGGTACTCAATCGAGTACGAGTATTTCGAATACCATAGTATTCGATCGAACACCTACTCGATCGAGTACTACTTGTTCATCTCTAGCTTAGAGGCTAAGTCCCGTTTTGCCCATACTGAGCATGATCGGTGGCATCATGGCCACGCCCTGTTGGGTGGGGACTAGCCTTTATATGGTGTGTGCCAACGCCCACCCGGTGCTCACACTTTGACTAAGTACCTTAAAACAGGAGGTTAGGGCCAAGTTCCAGTTAATGGTAGGAGTAGTCTCTAGGGATCTAGGTAGAATTCTTTGGTACTGCCAGTGGGAATCAGTAGCTCATTTAACTGTCTACTCACTTTGTAGCACAAGCCCTGGCTCAAACACCATCAGCTGCTGGGGCAACCCTCCGTCTGTCTCTCCCCAATACATTTTCTGGAGAGTCGAAGGAATGTAGAGGGTTTATCAGCCAATGTACCATCCATTTTGAGTTACAAGCGTCCGCATTCCCCACGGAGAAGTGTAAGGTGGGGTTTGTAATCTCCTTCCTGGCCGGCCGGGCATTAGAGTGGGCTACGCCGCAATGGGAGCGTGGCGATCCTGTCAACACTCGCGCCACATCTTTTCTAGGGTCCCTGAAACAAGCCTTCTTAGGTCCACGGGTTACCTTCGACTCGTCCCTGCAGCTACTCGACCTAAGCCAGGGTTCGGGTACAGTCAGTACATATGCAGTACAGTTTAAGACACTGGCATCCAAAATTGACTGGCCGGATAAGGCTTTAGTACCAGTGTTTTGGAAAAGGTTGGCTTCCCATGTCAATGATGCTTTGGCAACCCGTGAGGTTCCTTTAACCCTAGAGGCCCTGATCGCTCTGGCTACTCGCATTGACTTGCAGCATAGGGCATGTGGAATGGAGATTGCGGCCAGCCAATCCCGTATTAGATTGGTTCCCGAATTCCCCTCCTCCAGCTCCTCTGTGCTGTCAATGGAAGGTGCTCCAGAGCCAATGGACATTTCTCACGCCGAAGTTACTTCCCGGTATCCGAAGCGAGATTACGTATGTTTTTCCTGCCGGCTGCCAGGGCATATCTCCTCTCACTGCCCTGAGAAGCAGGAGGAAGCAGGGAAACATCAACCGCTAGTATCCATTGGTGGGGGAATGCTAGTTACTAGAGATGAGCGAACACTAAAATGTTCGAGGTCCAAAATTCGATTCGAACAGCCGCTCACTGTTCGAGTGTTCGAATGGGTTTCGAACCCCATTATAGTCTATGGGGAACATATACTCGTTAAGGGGGAAACCCAAATTCGTGTCTGGAGGGTCACCAAGTCCACTATGACACCCCAGGAAATGATACCAACACCCTGGAATGACACTGGGACAGCAGGGGAAGCATGTCTGGGGGCATAAAAGTCACTTTATTTCATGGAAATCCCTGTCAGTTTGCGATTTTCGCAAGCTAACTTTTCCCCATAAAAATGCATTGGCCAGTGCTGATTGGCCAGAGTACGGAACTCGACCAATCAGCGCTGGCTCTGCTGGAGGAGGCGGAGTCTAAGATCGCTCCACACCAGTCTCCATTCAGGTCCGACCTTAGACTCCGCCTCCTCCGGCAGAGCCAGCGCTGATTGGCCGAAGGCTGGCCAATGCATTCCTATGCGAATGCAGAGACTTAGCAGTGCTGAGTCAGTTTTGCTCAACTACACATCTGATGCACACTCGGCACTGCTACATCAGATGTAGCAATCTGATGTAGCAGAGCCGAGGGTGCACTAGAACCCCTGTGCAAACTCAGTTCACGCTAATAGAATGCATTGGCCAGCGCTGATTGGCCAATGCATTCTATTAGCCCGATGAAGTAGAGCTGAATGTGTGTGCTAAGCACACACATTCAGCACTGCTTCATCACGCCAATACAATGCATTAGCCAGTGCTGATTGGCCAGAGTACGGAATTCGGCCAATCAGCGCTGGCTCTGCTGGAGGAGGCGGAGTCTAAGGTCGGACCTGAATGGAGACTGGTGTGGAGCGATCTTAGACTCCGCCTCCTCCAGCAGAGCCAGCGCTGATTGGCCGAATTCCGTACTCTGGCCAATCAGCGCTGGCCAATGCATTCTATTAGCCCGATGAAGTAGAGCTGAATGTGTGTGCTTAGCACACACATTCAGCTCTACTTCATCGGGCTAATAGAATGCATTGGCCAATCAGCGCTGGCCAATGCATTCTATTAGCTTGATGAAGCAGAGTGTGCACAAGGGTTCAAGTGCACCCTCGGCTCTCCTACATCAGAGCCGAGGGTGCGCTTGAACCCTTGTGCACACTCTGCTTCATCAAGCTAATAGAATGCATTGGCCAGCACTGATTGGCCAGAGTACGGAATTCGGCCAATCAGCGCTGGCCAATGCATCCCTATGGGAAAAAGTTTATCTCACAAAAATCACAATTACACACCCGATAGAGCCCCAAAAAGTTATTTTTAATAACATTCCCCCCTAAATAAAGGTTATCTCTAGCTATCCCTGCCTGTACAGCTATCCCTGTCTCATAGTCACAAAGTTCACATTCTCATATGACCCGGATTTGAAATCCACTATTTGTCTAAAATGGAGGTCACCTGATTTCGGCAGCCAATGACTTTTTCCAATTTTTTTCAATGCCCCCGGTGTCGTAGTTCCTGTCCCACCTCCCCTGCGCTGTTATTGGTGCAAAAAAGGCGCCAGGAAAGGTGGGAGGGGAATCGAATTTTGGCGCACTTTACCACGCGGTGTTCGATTCGATTCAAACATGGCGAACACCCTGATATCCGATCGAACATGTGTTCGATAGAACACTGTTCGCTCATCTCTACTAGTTACGCCTATACCACCCACCAAACTATTCTTCACTGTACACCTAGCGGTAGGTACCCGTACTATATCCGCCAAGGCATGCGTAGACTCTGTAGCAGATGGAGTCTTTATGTCATCTGAGTTCGCATGCAAAAAAAGTCATTCCATTGGTGTTTCTACCACAGCCAACTAAGGTGCAAGTAGTGAATGGCTCCATCTTGCCTGTGGAGATCACACAACATACGGTACCGCTAGTTATGACACTCCCCTCCAAACATAGGGAGACCATCTCATTCTTGTCTCTGCATGAGGGTGTGGATGATATCCTCCTGGGCTTCCCGTGGCTTCGCCAACACTCTCCACAGATCAACTGGGTCATGGGAGAGATATTGTCCTGGAGTGAGCACTGTTGCCAGCACTGCCTGTTACAATCAGAGGGGGTCACTCTCCAACCTGTGACTCCTGATTTGACAGGTCTGCCGCCCCAATGTTCCCCTTTCATGGATGTGTTCTCTAAGGGGGCAGCTGAGACGGAACGACTTATTATCCCTTCCCTGAAGGTTCAGGTGGTCTCTTTTCTCGCCCAGAAATGGGGGTCGTCTGATAAAACTTTCGTATCATCTTATGGGCGTCAGGAGACGCTCGCCTGGGCGCACTCCTCACGCATTGGGGAACACTGTGGTAGCAGAGAGATGCAGAGACTCCTGGGCAAAACATATTTCTAGCCTGGCATGGCCCGTGATGTCAGGGAATTTGTGCAGGCATGTGTGCCCTGCACCCGTAATAAGCCCACGGTAATGGAATGGGCTGACACTCACCGCCATCCTGGTTCCTCTTTCCAGCCTGAGAATCGGACATTGATGCATCAGACCTTGTTGTGGCTTTTGAAGGGGGTCGCTAGGAGGGGTTTAGTGTTAGGATGGGGTCCTGCAGGCTTCCCGTCCAGCGCATAGCGCCACCTGCGGGACAATCCAGCCCTCAGCATCGTGCAGCAAAGTGTCTGGAGTCTAAGTCCAGCTTTCGGCCCACTGAGCATGCTCATACATTTTGGAGCCGCTCAGAGGCTAAGTCCCGTTTTGCTCATACTGAGCATGATCGGTGACATCATGGCCACTGCCCTGTTGGGCGGGGACTAGCCTTTATATAGTGTGAGCCGACGCCCGCCCCATGCTCACACTTTGACTAAGTACCTTAAGACAGGAGTTTAGGGCCAGGTTCCAGTTAATGGTAGGAGTAGTCTCTAGGGATCTAGGTAGGATTCCTTGGCTCTACCAGTGGGAATCAGTAGCCCATTTAACTGTCTACTCACTTTGTAGCTCCTAGCTGTTGCAGAGCATGTTCTGTTGCTGACCTGGGGTGATGCTTAACCCTTGGCAGCCTCGCTGTATCAGCCATACACAGGTGCTCCTTTCCACTGAAGCCAACTGGTGAGGTTTGGTTGCAGCCTGTTCACATTTAGAACCGCACAAACACCACTGCCAGTGCAGTTTAACTGGTAGTGCGTATTCAGACATACGGCTGCCCCCTCTGGGGCTTGTGGACCTCACTGCAGTGTTCTGCAGCCTAGAGATTCTGTTATGGTTAATAATATTATTTTAATATATACAGAGAACTGTAGACATAATCGATGTATATTGTAATGTGATGGTAGTAATTGAATGTAATTGGGGGACTCCTTTAAAACATTCCCCCTCTGTATTATCTTGTATCTATATTTCCTATCTCTGACATGCTCTTATCTGCCTAATCTCTCCCCACAAAATAGACACCTTCTCTTCCTGCCTGGGCTCTTTCTAATGCATATGAGGCTATAAAGACTCATTAGTGAGTAATTAGCAACTTCAAACCTATAGTTCCTCATGATTTATCATACAGGCTGCCCACAATTCAAGGTATTGTGACCCAACCAAGAAAGTACTGCAGTGTTTGATGCCACATTTATAGATCTGCCCCACATCATGTACTTTATACTAATCCAAAGTAGTCAAATAATATAGCTAATAGCTTGAGAATAATGTGGAGTCTGAGTAATTTCTATAACCTACTAGTTATATATTAACCAAATTACATCACATAATGTGTCTAAGGTCACAAGGCTGAAGGATAAAAGAAATCTATTACAGAAAGTGAGCGGCATTTCTAGTATCTGGGATCGGGGAGTGAGTCTGGACTGGAAGGTATTTGGATTCTTTTCTCTATTTGCTATGTAATGTGGTGTAACATTGTACACTTATACTGTGATGTAACAGGTGGACACTGATTATCTTTATAGGAATACTTTTAATATCCTATATACAGTAACATGTAGTCATTCTTCACTCTGTGCATAGATCCAGGGGCCAGCCACAGTTGGTGTTCTTGACCAGTGTGGTTATTGTCATTATGACCATCCTGAAAGAAATAAAGGTCAGCCTACTCCCTGATTGTGTCTGTGACATATCAAGGCCCCTTATGCATCCAAAAGAGAATCTTCCTCCTCTTCCTCTTTCAGTCTAGGTGTCCCAGTTCCTCCACCAAAATGACTATGACCCAAATCTTCATCCTCCTCTAGTTCCCCTTGTATTGATCCAGGACAATGAAATTAACTAAGAGGTATACTCTGTCCTTCCTCTTCCATCCCTTGTTACATGAGTCTAAGTTTGTCCTGTAAGATATATAAAAAAGGATGAAATAATGAGGCTCCAAATCCTTGCTGACAAATTTGGTGGCTTCTTCAAAGGGCTTGAGAATCTTATATGCTCCCTCATGAGCTTCCAATGGCCGATCTCAAAATACCACCATGTCCATGTGTTCTGATGCTCACAAAGCAGAAATCAAGCCCACATATGGTACTGTTCTTTATTTGGCTTCAGTAATGTTCTAGTGACATCTAAAAATAATGTGAACATGTCACCACCTCGATCAGTAAAAATTAAAGTTTAACTTTTACTTCTGAATTAATTCAAAACAAAGCGATGGTCAGCAAAGAACATGACCAGGAAAGCCAATATTTGTATGGCAGGAACACTTCCAAAAACAGACGTTTTCTCATCCCCGCTGTCACATTGTAATTGAACTATATTAACAACCAAGACAATATGTGAGGACACTTAGGTAAAACTTGCAGCAACTGACTTTGTTACAATGTATAGTTGCATTATTACAACTGTATTAAGAAAGCCGATGCAAACCATTACCAATGGATGTGTTTTATCATCTGCTGGTGCTTGTCTGTCCGAACATCGCACAATGTAAGTGAACCCTTTATTAGTTGGAGATGTTTCTCGCTAGCAGTGAATTATATAAGGACTGGCACTAGAAATACTGCCTCTCTGGATGATGTAATATCATTTTTTCTTGTAGGGCTTGGTCTTTCTCAGTATTGCTCAGCAGAATCCCAGTGAGTTAGATATGACAAGCGCTACTGATAACATTTCGCTGGATGATTTAGAATCATTAATATTGTAGGGTAAGAGTCACAAATGCAGACACTTAGCAGATACATTTATGAACATCCGTGACCTGCGATCAATATCATAAGCAGGTAATGTTACATCAGTGTAAAGAGTAACAGAGTTCACAAGATAATACTAATGTAAGTAAGTAGAGTCACTTGAGTTTTGTATCGATCATAAGAATTTATTTGCCGGCACAATCTACAATGACAGCACATTTACTAGACCTGTAGATTTACCCTGTAAGATAGACAGTGCTGTGCAGATATTGGTGACCTCTTCCTCATTCACTTTCTTTCCAAATGGCAATTACATAACACATATTAACTCTTTCACTTCCACAAACTCCAGTTCTAGGTCTCCAGTAATAAGTACTGCTCCACTGAGTCCAGCTGCTGGAATTTTTCCTTTAGTTCCCAAACAATCAATACAGTTATTTTTGGCACCTGATATACCAAAAAGGTTCTGTATCGGAAGGTGAGTGGTCTCAGGCAGAAGCAAGATATGAGCACTTTGATACTGTCTACGTCTGATTGTGCAGAGGTGGAGGCAGGGGTGAACCTAACTTTTATGCCGCCTGAGGCGGACGACAGAAAACCGCCTGGTTTGGTTACTACTTGTGTACCTCTTCTTTGGTTACCTATTGTGTATTTATAGGCACATATGGTAGCTATGTGTTAGGTACTGTTAGGATGGGATCCAGCACATAGCGCCACCTGCGGGCCAATCCAAACCTCGCCCTCGGCGTTGTGCAGTGAGGTGTCTGGAGTCTAAGTCCAGCTTTCGGCCCACTGAGCATGCTCAGACATTTTGGAGCCGCTCAGAGGCTAAGTGCCATTCTTTCCCTACTGAGCATGCTCAGACATTTTGGGGCCGCTCAGAGGCTGTCCCATTTTTGCCATACTGAGCATGATCGGTGACATCATGCCACCGCCCTTGTTGGGAGGGGACTAGCCTTTATATAGTGTGAGCCGACGCCCGCCCGGTGCTCACACTTTGGAAATACATTGAGACAGGAGGTCAGGGCTAGGTTCCTGTGAATGGTAGGAGCTGTCTAGGGACCAAGTTAGGATTCCTTGGCTCTGCCAGTGAGAATCAGTAAGCCTATTCACTGTCTAATTGCATTACAGCTCCTAGTGGGTTAAGGAGTTTATTGTGTGACTGACTAGGAGTGAAGTTAACCCCTGGCAGTCTTGATTTTGTAGTAGAGTGAAGCGTATGTTAGGGCCTGGTTCCCCTGCTGTAATTAGCAGGTGCTTCTTGCAAGGCTTCATTTGGCTTCACTCAACTGCTATACAAAGGTACGCTCTCCCAGTGAGGTTAACTGGAGAGAATCTCATGCAGCCTCTTCACATTGGTGCCGCACAACATCACTGCCAGTGCAGTCTAACTGGTGGTTCATATTCAGACATACAGCTGCCCATCTGGGCCTGTGGACCTCACTGCTGTGTCTGCAGGTTAGTGGTCCTGTTTGTGTTCATTATTATTTTTATATATACACACAGAACCGTAACAGGTACACAATGACTGTGGTGCATTTCAGTATGTAACCCTGGACATCCAGATTATTTTATTATACATGTTAGTTGTTAATGGGGTGGACACTTAGTTATGTGAAGTTGTTCTTGTGTTTTTAAGTATTTATATAAATATGATAATATATATATATATATATATATATATATATATATATATATATTCCTTTATTATATTTATACTGGGGTTACTGGGTTAGTGTTTGGTTGTGAATACAATCGAAAAGTGATAAAAGAATACAAAAACTAAGATGTGATCAATTAAGGACATTTCTTGATAATGAATGATAATGATATGAATTTGTTCTTTTTTTCAGATAAAATGTCTTTCGACCATTTTGAATACAAAGGAGTCAGATTTATAAAAGGAATGTATACAGAGGAATTTCTCAACCATATAGAAAATGAATTTGAAGTATTTGATGATGACATTTACAATGTAACCTTTCCAAAATCAGGTAAATAGAATTTTAGACACTTTAACAGCATAGACATCAATATCACGCACACATGAGACTCATTTAACTTGTTTGTTTTTGTTACTGTGTTGGGGGCGTTTGTGACCATTTTTGCCATATTAACCTATATAGCTTCCTCTTTAATAGAAAACAGGCTGTAACATTCTCCTTAGCAACCTTCTAACTTTAGCTGTTATTTTAATGTGATTATACAGAGCAGCAGCTTTTATCAAAGGGGGGTGATGACTTCAAATGGCTTTATCTCTGGTTTTATACCACCTAGAAACCTAGAAATTGTTCTGGTATCACCAGAAAGCTGAGATTCTCAGCTTGCATAGGCTGCTAAGATTGCAATGATAACTATAAAAGATCCTGAGCTATTACAAGTTAAAAACAGCCAGAAATTTTCCTTAACCCTCTTTGGACACTTGCAATAATAATACCACGGAGGTCGGGTCTTTAAAGGTGGAGGCTACTCTGTAGCAGCACGACACACCCACAAGCAGGAAGTGTAACCCAGGAAGTATTGCATGAGCCTGAAAATACGAAGAAGGATAAAGAAATTACATTTTTTCACTTGTGACAAGCATTTCCTGCCTTTGGTCATATATTCTTAGTCACCTTTTAGGACGCAGGTTTTTTTTTTTTTTTTTTTTTTTTGCCTTTTACCATGTTACAAGTTGTACTTTTCTATTAAACTGTTTTACAAAACATCTAACTGATAAAAATTTTATTAACTTTTTCAGTAGGAAGGGAAAAAAAAGGTCAGTTTTGCATCCTGTTCTAAATTTAGTCTGGTGCACTAGACATCTTAAAGGGATTCTACCATTAAAACAACTTTTTTCTAATTACCACATCAGAATAGCCTTAAGAAAGGCTATTCATCTCCTACCTTTAGATGTGGTCTCTGTTGCGCCGTTCCGTAGAAATACCGGTACTTACCGGTATGCTAATGAGGTCTCGGCAGCAATGGGGGCGTCCTTCTTCTTCATCTGCCTCCTCCCCTTGTCTGTCGTCTTCTTTCTTTGTCATGTCTGACGCCTGCGCAGTCGGCTCAGACAGCAGAGACCCTGTTAGAGCCGACTATGCATAGAGAAGATTATTTATAGTATGAAATTGTATTATTCTAAAGTGAAATAATCCCTAGATTCCTCCAATGGACTATAAAACTTTTTGGCTAAGGCCCCACTTTATGGAAAAGCAACTTTTTTTTGTTGCAATTTTTTTTAGACAAATCCAGGATTGGATTGACCAGAAGACAGAAGTATAAGGCTGAGTCCAGACAGGGTTTTTTGCTCCAGACCAAAAAACGGGTAGCCGTGACTGGATGCTGATGCATCCACTCTGGATTAGGTCCAAATGAATGGGCCTAGACGGGAGGGAGTGTCTTCAAGGGGACGTCCGGCTGCAGCATCCTTCTGAAGAAAGAGCATGCCGCTTATTTTTTTCCGGGAACGGCAACAAACTGCTCGCAGAAAAAGAAACCCACTGATTTCAATGGGAGGCATTTTTTTGGTCAGGATTTTGAGACGAATTCTGCCTCAAAATCCTGACCTAAAATCCCTGTCTGAACTCAGCCTTAGGCTATGTTCATACGGTGGAATTTGCATTCCATGTGTGAACATTCCGCATGGCTAGCCATGACGGGATACCGCTGAACTGCGTACTAGCTAGCGGAAAAAACAAGCGAGCGGCTCCCATGGAAGTCAATGGGAGCCAATTTTGACAGCAGATTTTGAGGCGGATTCCACGTCAAAATCTGCTGCCAAAAAAATCTGTGTGAACTGACCCTAATAAGCTTTCTGTATATTTTCTATTCCTTTTGTGACTACTCTTGGGTTTGGCTAAAAAAAAACAGCAAAATTTGCAACAAAAATAGTTGCTTCTCCACAATGGAGCCTAAGGCATATTTGCATGAATGGTTTTCCAGGAACTCTGTAAATCTTGAAGGAATATATATTTCAGCCAAATTCCCATAAAATATCTTGATGTAATCTCTTACTTCTTCTAGGTACTAACTGGATGATTGAAATCTTGAATTTAATTAAACACAAGGGAGATGTTACAAAAACCAATGCGACGCCTATCTTCTCTAGATCACCATGGTATGAATTACCGGCAAGTCAAGAACAAGTCCAGAAACTGGATTCTCCAAGAATAATCTCTTCCCACCTACCGCACCACATTTTTGCTAAATCTTATTTCAAATCTAAAGCAAAAGTAAGTAAAACACAATTTTAAGTGGCGGAAGTGCGATACACTACTAAGTTCAAGTATATTCCTTTTCATTTTCTTTAAACTTTTAATGTGGACAGTGTCACAACTAGAGATGGGCAAACCAATTTGTTACAAGCCAGTGTGATCCAAATATCCACATTGTTCGGTCTTTAATACGGTTGAGCCAATCTTGACTTTTCAGGATCGATTTTAAAATCCGATTTCCGATCATTTTTCATTTGAACCCAATCTTGATCCCAATGCAAGTCAATGGGATTTTTTTACTAATCGGAGATTGGATTTTAAAAGCGATCCTATTCACTATACAGCATGGAATCTAACAATTGAATGCTTTAATTGTTGGAATCCACGCTGTGTAGTGAATCACTAAGTAGCCAGAGGATTTTTTTTTTAATCCTCTGGCTACTTAGTCCTCCCTGGTGTTCACTTACCTGCAAAGATGGCTGCTCTGATGCCCAGTGTTCTTCTTTGCCTCGCTGCTCTTCTTGACTCGTCATGTCTCCCCGCCCTGTACCTGCCCACACTCTCCTAAGCCACAAGCCACGCCTTCCTAGCTCTTTAAACACCAACCTGGGAGGCGGCGGCAGCGAGGCGAAGAAGAAGGAGAACACTGGGCACAGGAGCAGCCATCTCTGGAAGTAAGTAGCTACTAGAGATGTTAGTTTAGTCTCCCATTAGAATGAATGCAGGGGGTTAAGGCTGTGTGCCGGCTGCTTCCATTCATTCCTATGGAACCTCAGCGGAGACTTCACACTCAGAATGAGCGGAGCGTATACTCAGTGTGAAGGCTAAGCAAAGCATTGTGGGACATAATCACCAATCTCAATCCCACCTAAAAAGATCGTGTTCGGAATTCCGATTGCGATCGTGAAATTTTCTCGATCGCCGATTGGAATCCGATCTTTTCCAAACATGATCGCTCAACCCTAGTCTTTAACTAAACATTTTGTGTTTAGTCTCAAACATAAATGGGCAGCAATACATGAATTGTACAGTGATATCCTGACATGCCTCTCAGCCAATAGTCAGTGGTAGGTGGACACCTTACAGTGCTGATGTCACATACAGTATATAAGATGCTGTGGGCAGGCAAGAGGCATTTCAGTGATGGTGGAAGTATAGGATGGATGTGTTATTCATCACTGCATGATCCAAAGCAATTGTTGCACTTTCTCCTGCAATGTAAAGCACTGACTGCAGCAAAACTTGAAATAGAGGTAAAGAATCAGTAGTTGAATAGAGTAGGTGAATTAGAACAAAGTTTAGTCAATGCTCTGTGAGCCAGACTGCTACAGCAGTACAGACAACAGGTTGTTGACAGTGAAAGAGTTAACTGTCTAAGTGTCTTATACAGCAGAGCAGTGTGACTGTATACGGGGGGTCTTACATTGTTTCTACTGACAAATTCAGTTCTGTTAGTGAAAAAAAAATCTTTTTTTGGTAAGAGGTATTTTTTTGTTTATTAAAGGGGCTATATCAGCAAAGTTTGCCGTATGAGCCCCACATATGCATGAATAGCCTTTAAAAAGTCTATTCAGGCACCGGTAATCTAATTTTAAACCCCGCTCCCGTTTTAAAATAAAACTATAAAAACATATATGTAAATCATACCTTTGCATGCACAGGGGGTGGTTGTGCACGATCAGATGTCATCTTCGGTCCCGCCTTCCTCCTTCTTTCTTCTTCCAGCGACGTCCTCCTGTCCTGGCTCTTCTCTGCCTTCATCTTCCAGAGTGAAGACATTCGCGAACGTACTGCACATGCTCGCGTAGTTGTAAGGGATACTTAGAACTACAACAAAAATGGCGCCAGTGCAAGCGTGGGATTTAAATGCAACCTGCCGGAAGAACAGAAGAATAGGCGAAACTATGACACACGTTACTGGTGGGACGCCAAGACATTTTAGGTGACACATCGGCAGCTACTTATTGTGTTACTGCAACAAGTAGCTGCCGATAATTCCATGTTCCATCCTGGCCGCCCTCCGATGCCTCTTCCAGGTATAAGGAATTATTCTCCAGAATTGTTACCGTAGGGGGAAATCTGTAGTTACTAAATGAGAGAAGACTTTTCCCTTTTAGCTACACAAGTTATTTTTCCATACAATCTAAATATAAATTATGTGAATCTTAACTTGCTGACTGGCATATTTTTCCAGATTATCTACACAATGCGAAACCCAAGAGACATCATTGTATCCTTGTTCCATTTTACCAAGATTCTCAGTCTCTACACGCCTATTGAAAATTTCCAGAATTTCATAGAGGAGTTTATACAGGGGAAGGGTGAGATATTTCATTAACGGAATATATAATAAGAAAGTGTGTGTGTGTGTGTGTGTGTGTGTGTATATATATATATATATATATATATATATATATATATATATATATATATATATATTTTTTTTTTATTTATTTTATGTATTGTATTCTATTGTATAGCTCGGAATCAAGCAGCAAAATGACACTATACTCACCTGATGATATAAGCAACTTCCCTTCCCCATTTTGGTATTTAGAGATGGGAACTGTTCTCTATTAGAGATGAGCGAACACTAAAATGTTCGAGGTTCGAAATTCGATTCGAACAGCCGCTCACTGTTCGTGTGTTCGAACGGGTTTCGAACCCCATTATAGTCTATGGGGAACATATACTCGTTAAGGGGGAAACCCAAATCCGTGTCTGGAGGGTCACCAAGTCCACTATGACACCCCAGGAAATGATGCCAACACCCTGGAATGACACTGGGACAGCAGGGGGAGCATGTCTGGGGGCATAAAAGTCACTTTATTTCATGGAAATCCCTGTCAGCTTGCGATTTTCGCAAGCTAACGTTTCCAATAGAATGCATTGGCCAGCGCTGATTGGCCAGAGTACGGAATTCGACCAATCAGCGCTGGCTCTGCTGGAGGAGGCGGAGTCTAAGATCGCTCCACACCAGTCTCCATTCAGGTCCGACCTTAGACTCCGCCTCCTCCGGCAGAGCCAGCGCTGATTGGCCGAAGGCTGGCCAATGCATTCCTATTGGTGGCAGTGCTGAGCCAGTTCTGCTCAACTACACCGTGTGCCGGTCAGCCCATCTGATATAGCAGAGCCGAGTGTGCACACTCGGTTCTGCTACATCAGATGTAGCAGAGCCGAGTGTGCACACCTGGCTCTGCTATATCAGATGGGCTGACCAGCACATCAGATGTAGCAGAGCCGAGTGTGCACACTCGGCTCTGCTACATCTGATGCACACTCGGCTCTGCTACATCTGATGCAGCAGAGCAGAGTGTGCACACTTGGCTCTGCTACATCTGATGCAGCAGAGCCAAGTGTGCACACTCGGCTCTGCTGCATCAGATGTAGCAGAGCCGAGTGTGCATCAGATGTGTAGTTGAGCAGAACTGGCTCAACACGAAGTCTCTGCATTCGCATAGGAATGCATTGGCCAGCCTTCGGCCAATCAGCGCTGGCTCTGCCGGAGGAGGCGGAGTCTAAGGTCGGACCTGAATGGAGACTGGTGTGGAGCGATCTTAGACTCCGCCTCCTCCAGCAGAGCCAGCGCTGATTGGTCGAATTCCGTGCTCTGGCCAATCAGCGCTGGCCAATGCATTCTATTAGCGTGAGCTGAGTTTGCACAGGGGTTCTAGTGCACCCTCGGCTCTGCTACATCAGATGCACACTCGGCTCTGCTACATCAGATGTAGCAGAGCCGAGTGTGCATCAGATGTAGCATCATGTGTGCATCAGATGCAGCAGTGTGCACACTCGGCTCTGCTAAATCTGATGCAGCAGAGCCGAGTGTGCATCAGATGTAGCAGAGCCGAGTGTGCATCAGATGTGTAGTTGAGCAGAACTGGCTCAGCACTGCTAAGTCTCTGCATTCGCATAGGAATACATTGGCCAGCCTTCGGCCAATCAGCGCTGGCTCTGCCGGAGGAGGCGGAGTCTAAGGTCGGACCTGAATGGAGACTGGTGTGGAGCGATCTCAGACTCCGCCTCCTCCAGCAGAGCCAGCGCTGATTGGTCGAGTTCCGTACTCTGGCCAATCAGCGCTGTCCAATGCATTCCTATGGGAAAAAGTTTATCTCACAAAAATCACAATTACACACCCGATAGAGCCCCAAAAAGTTATTTTTAATAACATTACCCCCTAAATAAAGGTTATCCCTAGCTATCCCTGCCTGTACAGCTATCCCTGTCTCATAGTCACAAAGTTCACTTTCTCATATGACCCGGATTTGAAATCCACTATTCATCTAAAATGGAGGTCACCTGATTTCGGTAGCCAATGACTTTTTCCGATTTTTTTCGATGCCTTCGGTGTCGTAGTTCCTGTCCCACCTCCCCTGGGCTGTTATTGGTGCAAAAAAAGCGCCAGGGAAGGTGGGAGGGGAATCAAATTTTTTTGGAGTTTGCCACGTGATGTTCGATTCGAATCGAACACATCAAACACCCTGATATCCGATCGAACATGTGTTCGATAGAACACTGTTCGCTCATCTCTATTCTCTATCTCTTTATGAAACTACAATATATTAGATTAACACTTTTCTGTGTGCTAAATCCCTTTAATAGAATGCACATAAGGCAAAGGCCCAACATAGCGAACCTGTCAGGATCTGAGTTGTTTATAAAATTGTTGTGTATTTTCTGGTGTAGTGTCCTGTGATTCTCTGGTCATTCTCTTTGCCACTGAGCTGTTGGGATAGCGGTTGGGTCTCTGCCACAGTGTCAACTTGAGCTTATTTGGTGTCGCAGTGGATGCAAAATTCAGGTGTGTGTAATTGTCGTCAACCTATCAGGTCTTTCCAGGGTCTGTAAAAGGCTGACTGCTGGCTTCAGTCCTCGATGGTTTTTGTGGTTACCAGCTAGGATTCTTGGAGGAGAGTTTAGTTGGAGTTGTATGGTTTCTAAAGCTTAATTGGAAGTGGTGTGTGTTTTGTCCTGTGTGAGAGTCTGCTTTTCCCTCGTACATTCCTACTCAACCCCTGTCCTGCATTTCTGGCTGCCAGTCACTGTTTGGTATTAGTGAGTTTCTGTTTTGCCCCGTCCTTTGATACCCTTTCCTCACTACTCCACTCTTCCTCTCCTCAATATCTGTAGTGTGCTTAGTGGTTGTGCTGCACCTGTTAGTTCTCCAGCATGTCCCATCCTAGTTAGTACTGTTTGCAGCTGCACTTATTCTTTTGTTAGGGGTGACCGCCTCTAGTTTCCCAGTCCCTAACCTCTTTCAGCTCTCATCCTACCTGTCTATTAGGTCTGCGTGTTTAGAGAGGCAGTAGTTGTCGGGGCAGAGCTTAGCTCGGGAACAGCTGACCAACACCCGCAGGCAGGGTCTAGGCAGGCATCCTAGCGCTAGGGACAGCTTACCTACCCAGATTCCCTAGCAGTGCAAACACCATTCAGTACCACGGTTTTTGGGCATTGACACAACAATGACAGAAACGAAGCCAAAAATTACTGTGGAAAAAACCATGATGGAAATGCATCGCATTTTCCCATAGCACTTTTCATAGAAATTTTGCAGTTTTCCTCTGTAGATTTTCTGCTTCTACTATATGGATAGAGAATGCCAGTGTTTCCATAGGTATAACTTGCCATGCTGGTGTTTTTGAAATTGCGGCATTTCCACGGCAGATTCTTTTTCTACAATGTGTGTATAGGATTAGCCAGACTCCGATCCATAAGTTTACATTGCACAATGTAAAATGCCTTAACATATAATTAGAGATGAGCGAACACTAAAATGTTCGAGGTTCGAAATTCGATTCGAACAGCCGCTCAATGTTCGTGTGTTCGAACAGGTTTCGAACCCCATTATAGTCTATGGGGAACATATACTCGTTAAGGGGGAAACCCAAATCCGTGTCTGGAGGGTCACCAAGTCCACTATGACACCCCAGGAAATGATGCCAACACCCTGGAATGACACTGGGACAGCAGGGGGAGCATGTCTGGGGGCATAAAAGTCACTTTATTTCATGGAAATCCCTGTCAGCTTGCGATTTTCGCAAGCTAACTTTTCCAATAGAATGCATTGGCCAGCGCTGATTGGCCAGAGTACGGAATTCGACCAATCAGCGCTGGCTCTGCTGGAGGAGGCGGAGTCTAAGATCGCTCAAACTCAGTTTGAGTGTGTAAAGTGTGTAGTTGTTAGGCTGTGATGTTGGGGTAATAGAGGGTCTTTGGTGTGTTAGATGCCCCCAGACATGCTTCCCCTGCTGTCCCAGTGTCATTCCAGAGGTGTTGGCATCATTTCCTGGGGTGTCTAAGATCGCTAAGATCCGTATAGGTACTCTATGGCATGGTACGGGAGGTATATCGATGATTTGCTACTAGTCTGGAAGGGATCAGTTGAAACTATACCCAAGTTTGTGGATTATATTAATGCTAACCCCTTCAATCTCAGGTTTACATTTCGATATCATTTGGATACGATGGATTTTCTCGACGTCACCTTACATGGGGATACAGAATTGGGTCGAGTTTCCACTAAGTTGTTTAGGAAACCACAAGCGGGTAATTCCCTTCTTCACGCCACAAGCCAACATCCCAGACACACAGTCAGATCTCTACCAGTTGGGGAATTGACCAGGATCAAGAGGTCCTGTACAGATTCTGAAGTGTATCATAAATGTGCCAGGGAAGCCAGGAGTAGGTTTGTAGAGCGTGGTTATCCACGTTGGACACTGGATAGGGCTGAAGCTATAGTGTCCAAAAAAGATAGGGGCCAGCTGTTAGTACAGTCAGGTAAAGAGAATGAAATTAAAGATAAAAGATCTAATATTTATTTCTCTACAAGATATAACAACAATTTTAAACAGATAACTAATATAATTTCAAGAAATTTACCTATCTTGAACCAAGATCCCATTCTAAATCCATTATTGAAGCAGGGATGCAATTTCATTGCCAAGAGAGGCAAAAGCCTTGGCAATGTTCTGTCTCCGAGTTTTTTTGCTACCAAACCATCTACAGATGATTACACCTGGTTACATCTCAAAGGTTTTTTTTAAATGCGGATTGAACCGCTGTGGGGTTTGCAAGTATGCCAGCAAAAGTAGAGTGTTCCATAATTCTGATAGAACTAGGTCATTTCCAATTAAAACATTTTTGAATTGTTGCACCAACTATGTGGTTTATATAATCACATGTACTGGGTGTGACAAGGATTACATTGGCAGCACCACCAGACCAGTCAAAATTCGAATAGCGGAACATATTTACAGTATTAATAACACGACCACTACAAAGTCTACTGGCATATCCCAACATTTTATCCAAGAACATAATGGTGACCTGTCCTTCCTTTCGTTTAGGGCGATAGAGTATATCTCTAGACCCAGGCGAGGAGGGGACAGAGAACATTTGCTCAGATTGGCTGAGGCAAAATGGATTTTGAATCTGGGTACCAGACAGCCGGCAGGTTTCAATAAACGCAATGATTTGGCATATATTTATTAAATACAATCTGGTTTTCACAATACTTACCCAGGTGGGTTGGGTTTGGTCTCTTCGGTATCCTTCCATTCATCTATCTTCAGCGTTGTTGTCCTTCTTGTTGCGATGGGTGTGGGATTGCGCATGCGCTTGTGCATGGGTGTCCATGTCCAGGGGATGATGTGGCCGTACATATTTGACAAGCGCATGCGTAGTCAAGCTTATCAGTATACGCATGCGCAACCAGAACCTTCATCGACCTATCGGCCATTTTTATTCCTGGCATGGTAGGGGGTTGGATATAGGTCCCCGTCGGTACCCACTTTGTACTATGGCGCATGCGCTCAGTGCACACAAAAGATGGAGATTATGCAAAGGCATCTGTACTAGTTAGATAGGGTTGGTTATGCATCACATACTATAGTTTTGGTCATTCTTTGGCATTATATGGGTTTTAATATAGATCCATATAGATTAGTTTGTGCATGTAGCCATCATGTATTTCGGTTTCATAGGTGGGATCTTACATCGCACGGATCCACCCCGGACCGTTTGCTTGTTAGCTTACAAATTATGCTTATCATGCACAAGTGAAGAATAATTCTTATCATTTTTACTGGTCTTGTCTACTAATACTTACGGTCTTGACATGTAGTATAGACTGTTGATTCTTCTTTTTTACAGATTTTTGAATTATGTGGTCAATGCGTTTTCCAACATGCGGTTTCTTGGAGAATACAATATTTTTTGTTGTTTGATTATTTTTTGTAAACAACTGCAGTTTTCATGTCTCCCGTTCCTCTATATATCTTTTAACCTGATTAGTTGTTTTATGTGTTTGTTCACTCAGTTAGTGTTTATTTGTTACAGTTGTGGTTTTGGGATATAAAGGGGGTTGGGTGTCAAATACGATCAGGCTATGACTAAGGCACGCATGTGTTGAAACGCGTCAGCCAACGTCACTTCTCCGTGGTGTGTTCGGGGGTAGGGAGTGATGTTCACTGATTGTATGGACAAAAAAATTTTTTACGTTTCCTAACAAAGCATTTGGATTTTATGCACGTGGATGCCGGATTTTTTCAATTCTTCATTACGAGACACTCCAAGTCGACGGGGATTTCTTTCATCCAGGCACCCGATCATTCCTCCGTTAACCGTGAGTGTGGTCTCATTACAAGGATGTATTTGTTTGTGCAAATACCACTCAATACCACCTCTCTGACAGTAGGAAAACACCTTGAAACATGTGTATTTGGCACTTGCAGTGAGGAGAGCTTGTCACCAGCAGTGAATTTGGCCCTTGTAGTAAGTTGAGGTTGGCACCAACATTTGTTTTGAAAATCAGGATGGATTGAGCCTCTAACCAGCAGAGTTTGGGCAAATTCATGGTGGAGGGAGCCTCTAACCAGCCCAGTTTGGACCAATTCATGGTGGAGGGAGCCTCTAAAAACCCCAGTTTGGACCAATTCATGGTGGAGGGAGCCTCTAAAAACCCCAGTTTGGACCAATTCATGGTGGAGGGAGCCTCTAAACAGCCCAGTTTGGACCAATTCATGGTGGAGGGAGCCTCTAAAAACCCCAGTTTGGACCAATTCATGGTGGAGGGAGCCTCTAACCAGCCCAGTTTGGACCAATTCATGGTGGAGGGAGCCTCTAAAAACCCCAGTTTGGACCAATTCATGGTGGAGGGAGCCTCTAAACAGCCCAGTTTGGACCAATTCATGGTGGAGGGAGCCTCTAAAAACCCCAGTTTGGACCAATTCATGGTGGAGGGAGCCTCTAAAAACCCCAGTTTGGACCAATTCATGGTGGAGGGAGCCTCTAAACAGCCCAGTTTGGACCAATTCATGGTGGAGGGAGCCTCTAAAAACCCCAGTTTGGACCAATTCATGGTGGAGGGAGCCTCTAAACAGCCCAGTTTGGACCAATTCATGGTGGAGGGAGCCTCTAAAAACCCCAGTTTGGACCAATTCATGGTGGAGGGAGCCTCTAAAAACCCCAGTTTGGACCAATTCATGGTGGAGGGAGCCTCTAAACAGCCCAGTTTGGACCAATTCATGGTGGAGGGAGCCTCTAAAAACCCCAGTTTGGACCAATTCATGGTGGAGGGAGCCTCTAACCAGCCCAGTTTGGACCAATTCATGGTGGAGGGAGCCTCTAAAAACCCCAGTTTGGACCAATTCATGGTGGAGGGAGCCTCTAAAAACCCCAGTTTGGACCAATTCATGGTGAAGGGAGCCTCTAAACAGCCCAGTTTGGACCAATTCATGGTGGAGGGAGCCTCTAAAAACCCCAGTTTGGACCAATTCATGGTGGAGGGAGCCTCTAAAAACCCCAGTTTGGACCAATTCATGGTGAAGGGAGCCTCTAAACAGCCCAGTTTGGACCAATTCATGGTGAAGGGAGCCTCTAAACAGCCCAGTTTGGGAAAATTCATGGTGGAGGGAGCCTCTAACCAGCAGAGTTGTGGGAAAGCAGGGTGGAGGGAGCCTCTAACCAGCAGAGTTGGTGGAAATCAGGGTGGAGGGAGCCTCTAACCAGCAGAGTTGGGGGAAATCAGGGTGGAGGGAGCCTAGTATTAGCAGAATTGTGCAACGCTTATGGTGGATGAGTATGAGGATGCGGAGGAATTGGAGAGGTTGAGTACAGACATGGAGTTTCATGTTGGGGTGCTTTACACAGGTGGGCACAAAAATGAAGGCTCTATCCAGTGGTGGTTCATTTTTATCAAAGTGAGCCGGTCGGCACTCTCAGCTGACAGACGGGTGCGCTTGTCAGTGATGATGCCACCGGCTGCACTGAACACCCTCTCAGATAGGACGCTGGCGGCAGGACAGGACAGCACCTCCAAGGCATATAGGACAAGTTCAAGCCACAGGTCCAACTTCGACACCCAATACGTGTAGGGCGCAGAGGGGTCGGAGAGGACAGGGCTGTGGTCAGAAAGGTATTCCCGCAACATGCGCCTATACTTCTCACGCCTGGTGACACTAGGACCCTCCGTGGCGGCACTTTGGCGAGGGGGTGCCATCAAGGTGTCCCAGACCTTAGACAGTGTGCCCCTCGTTTGTGTGGACCGGTGAGAACTTGGTTGCCTACTGGAGGAACTGCCCTCCCTGCCGCCAACGTCACATGCTGGAAACATCTCCATCATATTCTGCACCAATTGCCTGTGGCAAGCATTGATGCGATTGGCCCTCCCCTCTACCGGAATAAAAGACGAGATGTTGTTTTTATACCGGGGGTCAAGGATAGCAAAGATCCAGTACTGGTTGTCCTCCATGATTTTGACAATACGCTTGTCGGTTGTAAAGCACCCCAACATGAACTCAGCCATGTCTGCCACAGTGTTAGTTGGCATGACTCCTCTGGCCCCACCGGAAAGTTCAATCTCCATTTCCTCCTCATCCTCCATGTCTACCCATCCGCGCTGCAACAATGGGACGATTCGAAGTTGCCCGGAAGCCTCCTGTATCACCATCACATCATCGGACAACTCTTCTTCCTCCTCCTCCTCCTCCTCCTCCTCCATTAAACGCAGTGAAGCGAACAGATGTGTGGACCTACTCTCCAGCTGTGGCGGATCGGATGCTATCCCTAACTCCTCTGTGTGATCTGAGTTATCCCTGATGTCAATCAGGGATTCTCTCAGAACACACAAGAGCGGCATTGTAAGGCTCACCATCGCATCCTCAGAGCTCACCCTCCTTGTGGACTCCTCAAAGACCCGTAGGATGTCACAAAGGTCTCTCATCCATGGCCACTCATGGATGTGAAACTGAGGCAGCTGACTTTGTGGCACCCTAGGGTTTTGTAGCTGGTATTCCATCAAAGGTCTCTGCTGCTCAACCACTCTATTCAACATCTGAAACGTTGAGTTCCAGCGTGTGGGGACGTCGCACAAAAGCCGGTGTTGTGGCACATGCAGGCGTTGCTGGAGAGATTTTAAGCTAGCAGCGGCTACTGTCGACTTGCGAAAGTGGGCGCACATGCGCCGCACTTTCACCAGTAGCTCTGGAACATTGGGGTAGCTCTTTAGGAAACGTTGCACCACTAGGTTGAAGACGTGGGCCAGGCATGGAACATGTTGGAGTCCGGCAAGCTCCAGAGCTGCTACCAGGTTCCGGCCGTTATCACAAACGACCATGCCTGGGCCCAGGTGCAGCGGCTCAAACCATATTGCCGTCTCATCGAGGAGGGCATCCCTCACCTCGGAGGCAGTGTGCTGTCTGTCCCCCAAGCTGATCAGCTTCAGCACAGCCTGCTGACGTCTACCAACGCCAGTGCTGCAACGTTTCCAACTCGTAGCTGGGGTCAATCTAACAGCGGAGGAGGAGGCGGTGGTAGAGGAGGAGGAGGAGGGGGGTGTTCTTCTCGTGTCCCTGCCAGGAATGTTAGGCGGGGAGACGAGGTACACCGGGCCAGTTTGGGAAGCAGTCCCAGCCTCAACTACATTCACCCAGTGTGCCGTCAGTGAAATGTAGCGTCCCTGTCCGCATGCACTTGTCCACGCGTCGGTGGTCAAGTGGACCTTTGTGCAAAGCTTGGAACTAAGGGCCCGCCTGATGTTGAGTGACACGTGCTGGTGCAAGGCGGGGACGGCACACCGGGAGAAGTAGTGACGGCTAGGGACGGCATAGCGAGGTGCCGCAGTTGCCATCAGGTCCAGGAAGGCGGGAGTTTCAACAAGCCGGAACGCCAACATCTCCTGGGCCAGCAGTTTAGCGATGTTGGCGTTCAAGGCTTGCGCGTGTGGGTGGTTAGCAGTGTATTTCTGCCGCCGCTCCAATGTCTGAGAGATGGTGGGTTGTTGTAAAGAAGCGCCTGATGGTGCCTTTGATGGTGCAGGAGAAGGAGATAAGACAGGAACAGGGGAGGATGAGGGAGAAGTCAACAAAGTGGCGGAGGCAGATGAAGTGGTGTCCTGGCTCGTCCTCTGGAGTGCATCGCCAGCACAGTCAGCAGTGGCAGTGGCAGTGGCGTGAACGGCAGGCGGCCTTTGTCCTGCCGTTGCTGCCTGCCACTGATTCCAGTGCTTGGATTCCAAATGACGGCGCATTGAAGTGGTGGACAAGTTGCTCTTCTCAGAGCCCCTAATCAATTTCGAGAGGCAAATTGTGCAGACAACACTATATCTGTCCTCGGCGCATTCCTTGAAAAAACTCCACACCTTCGAGAAACGTGCCCTCGAGGTGGGAGTTTTTCGGGGCTGGGTACGAACTGGAACATCTTGGGAGATTCCGGGTGTGGCCTGGCTTCGCCTAAGCTGCTGACCTCTGCCTCTAGCTACCCTTTTTGGTGCTGCACCTGCCTCAACATCCACACTACTTTCCCCGCTTGACATCCCCCCTGTCCAGGTCGGGTCAGTGTCCTCATCATCCACCACTTCCTCTTTCAACTCCTGTCTCATCTCCTCCTCCCGCACAATGCGCCGGTCAACTGGATGCCCTGACGGCAACTGCGTCACATCATCGTCGATGAGGGTGGGTTGCTGGTCATCCACCACCAAATCGAACGGAGATGGAGGAGACTCTAGTGTTTGAGCATCTGGACACAGATGCTCCTCTGTTAGGTTCGTGGAATCGTGACATGGAGAGGCAGGTTGAAGGACAATGAAAGGAGCGGAGAACAGCTCTGGGGAGCAGGGACAGTTGGGGTTATTGTTCTGTGAAGCTTGGGAATTTTGGGAGGAAGGAGGACAAGACTGTTGGGTAATAGGAGGAGAGGAGGCAGAGTCTGACTGGCTGCTGTGCAATGTGCTGTAAGCGTTCTCTGACAGCCATTGCAAGACCTGTTCCTGGTTCTCGGGCCTACTAAGGTTTGTACCCTGCAGTTTAGTTAATGTGGCAAGCAACCCTGGCACTGTGGAGTGGCGCAATGCTTGCTGCCCCACAGGAGTAGGCACGGGACGCCCTGTGGCTTCACTGCTACCTTGCTCCCCAGAACCATTCCCCCGACCTCGCCCACGGCCTCGTCCACGTCCCATTCCGGGAGCCTTGCGCATTTTGAATTCCCAGTTAGAAATTGGCACTATATACCAGTAGCAAAAATTGTGGGTGCACGTAACCCCAATATATTCTTTGAATTCCCAGTCAGACAATGGCACTATATACCAGTAGCAAGAAATGAGGGTATTTATAACCCCAATATATTCTTTGAATTACCAGTCAGAAACTGGCACTATATGGCAGTAGCAAGAAATGAGGGTATTTGTAACCCCAATATATTCTTTGAATTCCCAGTCAGACAATGGCACTATATACCAGTAGCAAGAAATGAGGGTATTTATAACCCCAATATATTCTTTGAATTACCAGTCAGAAACTGGCACTATATAGCAGTAGCAAGAAATGAGGGTATTTGTAACCCCAATATATTCTTTGAATTCCCAGTCAGACAATGGCACTGTATACCAGTAGCAAAAATTGTGGGTGCACGTAACCCCAATATATTCTTTGAATTACCAGTCAGAAACTGGCACTATATGGCAGTAGCAAGAAATGAGGGTATTTGTAAACCCAATATATTCTTTGAATTCCCAGTCAGACAATGGCACTATATGGCAGTAGCAAAAATAGTGGGTGTATATAGCCCCAATCCTATTGCTAGGGGACTTGCAGGGTATTTCTGGGGTGAAGGTGGGGGGGCACACCGTTGGAACGGGTATCGGGGGTATATATCGGGTATACGGGAATACACTGTCAGTGTATTCCATTCAGGATCCGCGGAAAGCTGGGTTGCGGCGATTGAGCCCGTCAGTGCCACGTTACACTGACAAGCTTCTCCCTGGAATTTAGCTCTTATAAGAGCTGTTGGTTGTCTTCTCCTTCCTATCCTAGCCTGTCCCTGCCTACCCAGAATCTAACCCCTAGCTAACTGGATGGAAACCTCCGTCCCCGGTGAATTGCAAGCTCAGAATGACGCGAACCTGGGCGGCGCTGTTCTTTTAAATTAGAGGTCACATGTTTTCGGCAGCCAGTGGGTTTTGCCTACTTTTTTCAACGTCACCGGTGTCGTAGTTCCTGTCCCACCTCCCCTGCGCTGTTATTGGAGCAAAAAAGGCGCCAGGGAAGGTGGGAGGGGAATCGAGTAATGGCGCACTTTACCACGCGGTGTTCGATTCGATTCGAACATGCCGAACAGCCTAATATCCGATCGAACATGAGTTCGATAGAACACTGTTCGCTCATCTCTACATATAATCATATTGCTGTGACATTATAACCCAACTCTTCCTGTATCTTTATAGAGTTGACCCTTTGGGTATTCTTGTAAAATACTATAATATATGTAGATAATACAGGAGAAACTTTGTTACTTTGTTTCCTTTTAAGTAATCCGAGCTTTTGTCTTTCAGTTGCGTTTGGATCTTGGTTTGACCATGTAAAAGGCTGGATGCAAATGAAAGATCATGAAAGATTCTTCTTTATTACCTATGAGGAGCTTCTCCAGGTAAGTCACATACTGCATGTATGTTGGGTCTCTATATATAGTGAATTCTGATCAAGAAACAGGTTTATGTGGCTACTCCCTAAGTAAATGGCTGTACCAGCAGCTAAATGAGATGTATGGAAAACAAAATATAATACCATTGACTAGAGATGGTCAAAAAACTTCATTTTGCACAGGTAACAGATCCACCTCAGCCTACATGTCCATCACTTTCCCATGGATACAGAAGTAGTCTTTATGGTGTCTCAGCTGTTGGGTGAAGCATTGGCTTTTGGAATATTGAGGTCCATAGTCCACCAACTTGCAAACCATTATGGACACTTTCGGAACGATCTTTGGAGAACTGATTGATTCTTCAGCCAGTTTAGCACTGGTTCGTACAGTTAGGTTTACTGTTCACCAATATTCAGCACAATACACAAAGGCCGAATTCACACAGGTTTTTTTGGACCAGATTTTGATGCGGAATCGTGTCAAATTCCGGCTCAAAAAACCGCCTCCCATTGATTTCAATGGGAACAAACCACTTCCCTTTCTTCACGCGGATTCTGCAGTGAAATTCGCCCATAGGGAAACAGAACAATTAAATACATTGTATTAAATATTTATAAATATGGTAATATGGTAGGGATATAGGAATCACTTGTCCTTTAGTATACACCACCATACAGAAGTGAGTTCGCTGGTTACTATTACAGTTGCCTATAATATAAGATCTCTATAAGGCGCCATGTTATATCTGACTGATGAACAGAAAAGTTGTCTCATTACTTGTCTCTCAGGCTAGTACTGTGATGTGAGTTATGCATTACATATACATCTACATAAATCTAATTTTTTTCAGGATCTCCGTGGCAGTGTTGTAAGAATCTGTAAATTTTTGGGGCAGGAGTTGGATGATGCCCAGATTGACTCGGTTGTTGAACATTCAACCTTCAAATCCATGAAAGATAACCCAATGTCAAATTGGAGTCAAATGCCCTCTGATATAATGGACCAATCCAAAGGCGCCTTCATGCGTAAAGGTAATTCTGGTCATCTAAGCCATCACTATCAGATAATGTTAGTAACAGATTGTTAGAGGACCTTTCACCACCTACAACAAGTCCAACTCTTTGTGTCATTTAATAGCTGCTGCTCTGTTGGAAGTTTCTCTCTAGCCCCCACCATTCCTGAGCAATCAGTGCTGTTAGTTTTAGTGCCTGATATGTTATTTAGTCTCCGTACAGTCAGGAGGGCGGTGTCAGGCAGGGGCAGACAATGGGTGTGACTCTGAGCTCTGACACTGGCTGCCTCTGATTGGAGCTCTGAATCCCACCCCCTGCCTGACACCTCCCACCTACCAGTCTACTTCCAACTCTACAATGCACAGGCTATAGCGGCACAGCCTGGGGCCTCACCAAGTATTGTAACTAGCCATCCAGATGACCTCCAAAATAGAGACATTATACATAATTGTGGTCACTCTTAGGCCTTATGCAAATGGTTGTCATTTTTCCTGAACATAATATCAACAATGACAACATATTGAATTTGATGGGACAGATTCATTACATCTTGTACCCCAGTTTTCTTGCATGCAAAAAAATTCTGGCTTAAATGAAATGGGAAAGGGGAGATGTACACCATCTTCGAGTCCCCATTTTTCTGGTGAAGCATGGACACTACTCGTTTCGATAGGATCACTGGCCCCCAAAAGCAAGATCTGGTGCCAACAATCTATTGCCATAACAGTCAGGAGCTATTTAAGACTCCTAGAATTGTCTGGCATTCATTTGTATTACATTGTATTGCATTAGAGATCAGACCCCCCTGGGGTTCAAGACCCCTAAAAAGCTGATTGTGTAAAAGCCTCCTGAGATGACAATTGTCTATTGTAGTCAATTATTATTATTGTACTTTTGATGGTCTTCCCCTCCCCCCATCTAGACATAGACTTCACAATAATGTATTTCTCTATATTTTGTTCCTTACAGGAATATCTGGAGACTGGAAGAATCATTTTACTGTCGCACAGAGCGAGTACTTTGATAAAATCTACCAAGAGAAGATGAAGGACCTCAATAGGAGCTTTTTCTGGGAACAATCTTCCTAAAGTTCTGGCCTCATTTTGTATTACATTCAGGAAGTGGTTGATGGATAGAACAACATGTCTTACCAAGGGTTGTCAGAGATTCCTCCAGTCACTGACCATCCAATACAATACTATGGCTGGGAACTTGCATGTATTATATCCAAAAAGTATCAAAGGGCAGATGGCCGCTCTGCTATTGTCCTGGTGTTTGTCCCATATTAGAAAATGGTTTAGGCCATGGCGTCCACACACTGCGGAAAAATACAGGCAGCAAACCGTCACAGCTTTGGAAATCATAGCATGTCAATTATACCTATGGAAACACCAACAGATATAATGGAAGTAGAGAGCGCTGTGGGAGAAACCACAATGTGTTGCTGTGTTTGCTCTTTCTTGCTGCGACCCGCTACATGGGGCTTTAATCTTAGTTTATATTTTCAATAAATGTTAAATATTTTTCAGAATAAAACATCTGATACATAAATGGACTTGTTGTTTTCTGTTGCTCATTAGAGATGAGGTATTCAATTGAATATCATGGCGTTTGATGTATTCGTTCACAATCGAATACGCAGTAAAAATTTGTGTCCCCTCCCACCTTCCCTGACGCGTTTTTTTGCACCAATAACTGTGCAGAGGAGGTGGGCCGGGAACTACGACAACGGAGGCAGAGAAAAAAAAAAATTAAAAAACCCATTGACTACCAAAAACATGGACCTCCCATTTATAAGAATGGCCGTCGCCCTATTCACCATTTTTGCGGTCAGACATAGGGAGAGAAACATATCTGCTGAGGGCTAGATAGCGATTAGCTTCAGATAGGCAGGGAAGAAGAAAAGAAGAAAACCAACAGCTCTTCTCAGAGCTATACACTGTAGGGACATCAGTCCAGCTTTTCCCGGACGGTGGAAAACAGGGATACACAACAGATACAAGTTCATATATAGCGGAGAAACAGCTTTCATTGTTGGCTGTCCGCACACAGAATAGCCGGAATCCACAGCAGTGACTAGATCATATAGAGCTGGAAAAATAGCATCAATCCATAGCAATTACAAGTTCATATAGCTGGAAAAAGCCTTGAATTTGGGGAGGGGGGGGGGTCTGAAAAATAGCAGCAATCTACAACAGTGACTAGTTCATATAGAGCTGGAAAAAAAACTAGCATTTGGGGGGGGAGGGGTGGAAAAATAGCAGCAATCCACTGCAGTTACTTCTTGCTATATATGTGCAACGCAGCTTTTCAGGCTGTGTAACCCCAAAACAAGGATACAGAGCAATTAGGTCAGGCTATGTATGCTCAATCCAGATGTCCAGGGTGTGTACCGCCAAAACCTAGATGGGAGAGACAGAAATTCAGTCAGGCTATGTCTGCTCAATCCAGTTGTTCACAGTGTGTAACCCCAAAACCTAGGTGGGAGATCCAGCAATTCAGTCAGGTTATATCAGCTCAATCCATTTTTGGTTCAATCCAGTATTATTTGCTCTCCATGATGTGAACTATGCCTTTGTCTCTTGAAAAGCAACCCAACATGAGGTCATCCATGTGTGCCAGTGTGTTACTTGGCATGCCTTTGCTGGCCCCAACTGTAAGGGTCACTCTCCATTTCCTCCATTTTCCACTCCCCTTCACACCATCTGTGGTGAAGCAATGGGATGCACTGAAGTGCACCCTCTAGCCTCGTGTGGGATGGGGACATCAGATGCCACTCCATCCCCCTCGTCTTCCTCCGCCAGCCAACGGTGTGAAGATGAGAAGAGTGTGCTCTGAATGTTTTCTGCCTAGCAGAGGCTAGTTCTCACTTACGAAAATGGCCCCACTTTGAACTGTATATCAGTCACAATGGTGTAGGTTTCAAAAACACATGGCATCAACAAGTTGAAAACGTGGGCCATGTGTGGACCGTGTTTGCGTCTGGCAAGCTCCAGATGTGCTACCGGCCATTATCACAGGTGCAAAAATGCCCGGCCCCAGGTGTAACAGGGAAAAACATATTGCCATCTCAGCCAGGATGGCATCCCTGACCTCGGAGGCACTGTGCGGTCTGTCCCCCAAACTGATGAGCTTCAGCACGGCCTGCTGACATCTCCCCACGCCAGTGCTGAGAACCAAAGGGGTCCCTAATGAATTAGTTTATGAAATTTTCTTGTAAATAAAATCGCATTTCACATTGTGAAAATTGCAATTTTATTTCCAAATTTTCATCGCATTATTTTTTTTTTACAATATAATACAAATATAGTAATGTGTTACGAAAAAACAATCTCAAAATCACTTGTGTAAGTTAAAGCATCTCAAAGTCATTGCCATATAAATGTCACATGTTAGTTTTGAAAAATGAGTAGAGATGAGCGAATATTCAATGCACTTAACCCCTTGGTGTTCGGCCGCTTACACGCATTCCTATGGCGGCGAGGTATTCTATCGAATACTACTCGCTTATCTCTAAAAATGAGTCCTGGCCATTAATGGACTTTTGTGCTCGGTCCTTAAGTGGTAATTCTAAAGTTTCATTGGAAATAATATTCCATCCTGCAAACATTTGTCATTTATTTTATCTTTTTAGACAAAAGGTTCTAGAAGTTAGATCAACTTGTTCAGCTCTGATGCCTCGGTGCAGGTAAGTGTATCCTGATATGTTTCACAGACTGTAGTCTTGTTGTAATTACATTCTGATCGTGTTGCACATCCCATATTGATCCTTGTAGTGTTCGGTGATACTGAAATATACACATAAGAAGTGTCACATAGCACAATATTACAGCAGGTCTGATACAGTCCTATGAAAAAGTTTGGGCACCCCTATTAATCTTAATCATTTTTAGTTCTAAATATTTTGGTGTTTTCAGCAGCCATTTCAGTTTGATATATCTAATAACTGCTGGACACAGTAATATTTCAGGATTGAAATGAGGTTTATTGTACTAACAGAAAATGTGTAATATGCATTAATCCAAAATTTGACCGGTGCAAAAGTATGGGCACCTCAACAGAAAAGTGACATTAATATTTAGTAGATCCTCATTTTGCAGAGATAACAGCCTCTAGTTGCTTCCTGTAGCTTTTAATCAGTTCCTGGATCCTGGATAAAGGTATTTTGGACAAACAATTCAAGTTCAGTTAAGTTTGATGGTGGCCGACCATGGACAGCCCAAATCATCCCACAGATGTTCAATGATATTCAGGTCTGGGGACTGGGATGTCCATTCCAGAACATTGTAATTGTTCCTCTGCATGAATGCCTGAGGATTTGGAGCGGTGTTTTGGATCATTGTCTTGCTGAAATATCCATCCCCGGCATAACTTCAACTTCGTCACTGATTCTTGAACATTATTCTCAAGAATCTGCTGATACTGAGTGGAATCCATGCGACCCTCAACATTAACAAGATTCCCGGTGCCGGCATTGGCCACACAGCCCCAAAGCATGATGGAACCTCCACCAAATTTGACAGTGGGTAGCAAGTGTTCTTTTTGGAATGCTGTTTTGTTTTGGATGCCATGCATAACGCCTTTTTGTATGACCAAACAACTCAATCTTTGTTTCATCAGTCCACAGGATCTTCTTCCAAAATTAAGCTGGCTTGTCCATATGTGCTTTTACATACCTCAGGTGACTCTATTTGTGGCGTACGTGCAGAAACGGCTTCTTTCTCATCACTCTCCCATACAGCTTCTCCTTGTGCAAAGTGCGCTGTATTGTTGACCGATGTACAGTGATACCATCTGCAGCAAGATGATGCTGCAGCTCTTTGGAGGTGGTCTGTGGATTGTCCTTGACTGTTCTCACCATTCTTCTTCTCTGCCTTTCTGATATTTTTCTTGGCCTGCCACTTCTGGGCTTAACAAGAACTGTCCCTGTGCTCTTCCATTTCCTTACTATGTTCCTCACAGTGGAAACTGACAGGTTAAATCTCTGAGACAAGTTTTTGTATCCTTCCCCTGAACAACTATGTTGAACAATCTTTGTTTTAGATCATTTGAGAGCGGGCTGTCCATGCTCGGCCACCATCAAACTTAACTGAACTTGAATTGTTTTGTAGAAAGAAATGGTCCAAAATCCCTTCATCCAGGATCCAGGAACTGATTAAAAGCTACAGGAAGCGACTAGAGGCTGTTATCTTTGCAAAAGGAGGATCTGCTAAATATTAATGTTATTAGATATTTCAAACTGAAATGGCTGCTGCAAACACCAAAATATTTACAACTAAAAATGATTAAGATTAATAGGGGTGCCCAAACTTTTTCATACGACTGTATATAATAATGATGTCACATCAACTCTATAAATCCTGTTTATCCTGGGAATAAACCCTGCACTACAACTGACCAATCCCTGTTAGACAGCTTTCATAAAGGAGGTTATTTAGCAGATATTTTATCCATGAGGGAGATTTTTATCCCAATTTACAGGGACATTCTGATAATTCCATATGGATGGAGCAGCTGGTCATGTATGTACAACCAATCCTTACACTCCTATGAGACTGATGGAAATTGCTAGTACAATGTTCAGCTATACCCAGCAGTTCCATAGAGAATGAATGGCACCTTGTATGTTTGATTTGCTGCTCCATTCAGTTTGCTGCTCTAACCTGCATCCTGCTCACACCCCTGAAAATGAGTTTATAGAAATTAAACACTCAACACCTTAAAGTTGATTGAAATATACTATTAAGTCTTCCTGTTGCATACTGGATGAATGGCATGAGTTCTGTGCTACTCTTGTCTTCTGGGTACTTACCTGCAGGGAGGTGTCACCCCTACACAGAACATGCACCCAACCATTTACTACTGCCAGGACAATGCTACCCAGATTGCACAATTTAAAAAAATATCCTCAGAACACGCCTACCAATTAATGTTTACCATCAGATAAAAATCCAAACAATCCAAGGGCGCAGATAATGTTGCAAGACGGCAATTGTTCACCTACCCAACCTTGATATTATGGCACCCCTGAATTGCTGGTAAAGGGAATAATTTCTAATAAACTCTGTAAAGACCTGACAAGCTTCTAGATGTTTCATCATCAGGATAGAAATCTGTTTTCCAATTGCCCCGACTACTGTGAGCTCTCAATACCAGTCAGTAGCATGAAAGGGGCTCATATGTCAGTGCTCCCTGTTATTGTTCTTCCACAGGGACAGCAAATCCATCTACTGGCTCCTAATAGACATGTCAGAGAACTAGTTAGTGAGAAGGAAAGTGCTCAGTACTGGAGATGACTGTTATAGGAGATCAGATCGGAAGGAATCTTCTCTTTATGGTGAACAATAAGAAAACAGTTTATAATACCTGTGAAGTTTCGATACAGATGAAAACACATTTTCTCATCACTCGCGCACTGTGCGGGCATTATATGATCACAATGTGTTCTCTGAGTTATGCAGGAAGTACAGAATAGTCCTTGTACATGAGAATTTCCTTTTCTTGCTTCTAGAACTGTAGAACAGAACAAGTAATAATAAAGTAATAATAAAGTAATAATAAAGAGGACTTGCTCCATAACATTCCCCCATAATATTTCCCATGTATGACCCTATGAAGAATATTCCTCCTCTCCCCTTCTCATTATAAAGGGGTTATCCCTCACTATCAGTTAGTTGTGAAATCTTCAAGCTTCCGTACAATACAGAGACACTAGGCCACAAACGCAGAAAAAATTTGTATTCCCTGCCGCTTTTTTTGCATCAATAACTGTGCAGGGGAGGTGGGACAGGAACTACGACAACAGAGGCAGTGAAAAAATTTGAAAAAAACCCATTGGCTGCCGAAAACATGTGACCTCCCATTCATAAGAATAGTGTCGGCCATCTTCGTCTCATTTTAGTTTTGGAGTGATAGGGAGAGATTGGTTTCAGTGCGATACAGTGCATTCTAGCTTTGGTTAGGCAGGAAATAACAGATCTTTTCAGAGCTTAATTAATCTGCAAATCATATAGCGTAGCAGCAGGGGACGTGCGCGAGGACGTGGATACCGAGCTGGGTATCCACTCCACAGTCCAGGTACTGGAGAGAAGCTGCCAGCACCCAATTTGCTCTTCCTCCTCATACTCCTCCTCCTCCTACAACCCCAGCCCCTACTTCTTAATGTGAATTTTTTTTATATATATATATTTTAAAATAAAAAATTCCATTATCCCCCCAGGGGCTTGCAACTCAATTTTTTAGGGCTCACCCCCAAGGGCCTGAAATCTAATTTTTTAGGGGCCACGCCAAGGGCCAAAAAATAATACACTGCTGCTGCATGGCTCTAGTCACCCCAAGGGCCAAAAACTAAATCTCTGCTGTTTAAAGGCTCAACTTACCCAAAGAACCAACAAATCTCTGCTGGTGAAGGCTGAACTAAGTTAAAGGGCCTAAAACTCTGCAGGTAGAGGCTGAAGTCACCTGAAGGGCCTCAATCTCTGCTGGGAGCTCAGCTTAAGGGCCTGGAACGTAATTTGGAAGGGCTCATGTTAAGGGCTAGAAAAGTGAATTTTGGAAGGTCTTACCACATCACACACACACACACACACACACACACACACACACACACACACACACACAATGACAGTTCAGGGTGGGGACTGTTGGATTTCCCATTGCCTATTCCATCTGTGGTTGTCATGGGCAACGTGATTTAAAGGGGTGGTTGTTAATGTTTATTGAGCTTAAATTTGGGTTTGTGTCCATCCATTTGGGGAGTAAAGAAGGTTTCCAGGTATTTTCCCACTTTGATAGAGGTTTTTTTGAATGTGTAAAGTGTGTAGTTGTTAGGCTGTGATGTTGGGGTAATAGAGGGTCTTTGGTGTGTTAGATGCCCCCAGACATGCTTCCCCTGCTGTCCCAGTTACATTCCAGAGGTGTTGGCATCATTTCCTGGGGTGTCATAGTGGACTTGGTGACCCTCCTGAGTCGAATGGTGGGATCCCTGAAACGAGCATTTTCTCCCATAGACTATAATGGAGTTCGATATTCATTCGAATAGTCGAATATTGAGCGGCTATTCGGAACAAATAACGAACATTGAATATTTTACTGTTCGCTCATCTCTAGTGAGAAGGAAAGTGCTCAGTACTGGAGATGACTGTTATAGGAGATCAGATCGGAAGGACAAGAAAACAATCTTTATTACCTGGTAAGGTTCTATACACATAATATACCATTTCATATTTACTTCTTTTTGAAGCCATTATTTGATCAAGATATGCTTTATAAAGGTTGTTGAGAAAAGAATCCATTCTATTTAGGTGATGAGTTTCTATTGTTCTTTCTAGATCTGAAGAAGAGAAGCAGTGACATAATAAAGAGGACTTGCTCCATAACATTTTCCCCATAATATTTCCCATGTATGACCCTATGAAGAATATTCCTCCTCTCCCCTTCTCATTATAAAGGGGTTATCCCTCACTATCAGTTAGTTGTGAAATCTTCAAGCTTCGGTACAATACAGAGACACTAGTGGTCCTCCATAGTGAGAGCTACTCATTGTAAGAGATCTCTGCTCTACCTAACACAGCGATATCTTACTAGAGGGACCACATGGAGAACAGACAGATTTACTATCAGGACATATGGGAAGGGTTTGTCCAGCACATTTAACCCCTTCCCATCTCAGACATTTTTCAATACACAGAATTCCAAAAACTATACTTTAAAAAATAAATAAATAAATAAATAAATAAATAAATAAATAAATGGGCTTATTTTTTGCAGGACAAATTCATAATTTTGGTATTTTTGAATTTTATAATGTCCAGGAAAAATTTTTCTTGGAACCTGTTAGTCTTTTATATTTACATATATGGCGCTGAGTGAGGCATCTTTTTTATATTTTTTATTGATACCATTTTTTAGTAAAATCTAATGTTTTGATCACTTGTTAAAATAGTTTACTAAGGAAAACTAGATAAAATCTTTTGGTTTGGCCATTTTGATTGGTCTTTCCTGCTTTGGTGTTCAACATATGAGAATGTCTTATGGCTCGCAGCTGCCATGGAGACAAGATGGCTACCATAATCTTACCACATAGGAGCTGTCCTGCAACTGTAAGGGTTAGAGATGAGCGAGTAGTGTTCGATCGAGTAGGTGTTTGATCGAATACTACAGTATTCAAAATACTCGTACTCGATCGAACACTACTAGCTTTTCGAAGTTAAAGGTTCGATGCAGAACCAGCGTTGATTAGCAGAATGCTATACATTGCCAATCAACGCTGGTTCTTCTCTTACCTTTAGAAGTCTTCTCCGTGCAGCGTCCCCGCAGCGTCTTCCGGCTGCAATTCACTCTGCCAGGCATCCGGCCTAGGCAGAGCCGACTGCGCAGAGCTGACCGTGCATGCGCAGTCGACTCTGTCTAGGCCCCGATGCCTAGGCAGAATGAATTCCAGCCGGAAGACGCCGCGGGGCGCTGCGCCAGGAGAAGACTTCAAGGAGAATCCAGCCCGACCACCACTCGTGGACTTGGTAAGTATAATTGTATAGAACTTTGCATACCCCTGAAACAAGCATTTCCCCCCATAGACTATAATGGGGTTCGAAATCCGTTCGAACAGTCGAACAGTGAGCGACTGTTCGAATCAGATTTCAAACCTCGGACATTTTAGTGTTCGCTCATCTCTAGTAAGGGTGCATTCACATGGAGGAAAATGGCACTGAATTTGGTGTGAAATCTGCATCAAATTCAGCGTTGAAAAAAAAGCCTCCCATTGACTTCAATAGGTTCCATTTCCTGCTAGAAGTAAACTGAATCTGACTGATTTCCCTGAGGTCACCGTATTCTATAACTTTTTACTGTTTTGTTGACAGAGCTACGTCAGGGCTCTTTCTTTGCAGGACTACTTGTAGTTTTTATTGGAACGTATGAATTTCTGATCACTGTTTATTGCTGTTTTTGGGGGGAGATGAGCTGACCTGTGAGCATAGTCCTGTACATATAGGAATGGGAAGCCTATAAAATATCAACCATTTATCCTATAGTAGTTTTCTAATGGGAAACTACAGACTATGAATATTATTTCTATTTCTATTTCTATTTCTATTTATTTAGAAATAGAAGACTTACAATCACCGATAGTAGGATCACAGATACGTTTGAAATAAGGACTGTAGTTGATTTTTTCATCCAGTGAAGTTTTTTTGTCTTTGGAGTCAGTTGGTTTATTATCTAAAAATAAACAAGGCTTTTTTATAATAATAAAAACACAAAAAAGGAAAGAAAAAAATATAACACAAATTAAGAGATTCTTGGTTTTGCTCTATTAGAAGTGGTCCCTGGCTAGAAATGAAAGAACCTCAAAAGATTTATTTCCGCCCATGTTCAGATGAAGCAATCCCCTGGTACATTTTGGTCTGAATGCCTCCTCCAGTACTCGTCTATGGATGAGTATTATCAGGAGGGGAGAAGGCGTTCCTCCCCGCTCACACTGTACAGCGCTATAGGTACTGCTGTGAAGAAGGGCATTCCTGACTGACTGTCAGGAACGTCTTTCTTACGGTGAAAATCTACGGTACCGGCACCGATAGCTCTTCACCTGGCGCACAGACTGAGAAAGCAGATGGCAAAGCAGTCAGCACAATGTCGGCTTTCTAGCGGTATATAAAACCGCATGTACCCCAAGTGATGAAAGATCCTCTTTAAGTTGGAACTACGACACTTGGGCAACTGAGTAGATCCCGTTTAAAATAGAACACAGAAGATGTACCATTCTATCACCAGAAGGCTTCTATCTAATCATGGACATCTTAGACATTCCATCATGGCTACCTGTTACAAGTGAATACCAGGATCTTCCGACATTACCAAATCTGAAGCAATGGTATAAGGTGAATGAACTGAAAACCCCTAAATAGAGGAGACTTTCTACCTTACGCTAGAAGACATTATTGATAAGGTTCTTAGCCATATTTTTGTCTTTTCTGGACTTTGTAAGTATACAGGTCCCACTGTGACCAGGTTCCATAGTTACATTGTTGTTGAGCATACATCTAAGTTACAGTCAACTTGCAACTTATCTGAACTTTGTGGACCATTGCACTTATGGTTTAGTTACTGCTACCTGGTTACACTTTGATTTGAACCTCCATCATACAGTTGGGACGTGTGGCCTTCAATCTGGTCAACATCTCCGTCTGCTCCACCCCCACATCTCCATATTTTTTTTACTCCACTAATCTTTTTTTTTATTATTTTTTTTTTTTAATGTAGATGGTGAGCCCCACATAGAGCTCACAATGTACATTTTCCCCTATCAGTATGTCTTTGGAATATGGGATGGAAATCCATGCAAACACGGGGAGAACATACAAACTCCATGTAGATGGTTTTATGCGCTTGGCAGGATTTGAACACCAGGAATCCAGCTCTGCAAGTGCTAACCAATGAGCCACCATGTGGCCCCACTCCACTAATCTGTCACCACTTGATCCCCAGGTCCCTTTTGGTTATATAGTTTTGTAACCAATGTTACAAAGGTTATAGTTGACTCAAATTATTTCTGGTATAGTCACCATCAGATAATGCATGCTATGGTTATACAGACATTGCAACTAGTAAAAATCAAAGGGCTTAACACCTGACAGATAAGATCTCAAGTTTCCACTTTACGTAGAAGAAGCAAGCTAGATATACAGTGGCAGCATGTGGAGCTTGCAGTAGCCTTATAAAGCCATACAGTGACCCAGTGGCAGAGTGTGGAGGTTGCAATATCCTCATTATGCCATACTGTGACCCAGTGGCAGAGTGGGGAGGCGGAAGTAGCATGAAGAGGCCCTATAGTGACCCAGTGTCAGTAACACACATGGGAAATCTGCTGTGGTAGTCAAACAATACAGCAAGTGAGTATGACACACACATGGTAGATTTTGCTCTTAGAACCGCTGCATACCTTGCTTATTTGGCCACAGTGGCAGTGTGTGGAGGTTGCAGCAGCCTTATGAGGCCATACAGTGACTCAATAGAAGAGTATGAAGGTTTTAGTTGCCTTTTCAGGCCATACAGTAACCCAGAGGCAGAGAGTGGAGGTTGCAGCGGCGTGAGGAGGGCATAGAGTCACCTATTGTAACAGTGCGGAGATTGGAGCAGTATGAGTATGCCACAGAGTGGCAAATCAATATAATGTGGTGGTAGCAACAGCCCTAGGAGGCCATACAATGACAAAATGGCAGAGTGAGGCGAGGCAGCATGGATCATTTAATCTGCTGCATCAGGCATTGGTGGGTGGAAATCCTGGGTGATCCGGGCCTGATTTACTATAATAGTGAAGAAAACTGCTCTTCATCGACTTTAGGCTCAGACTGCTAATGGAGCCAATACTGCTCCTGCCACCCCCAACTCCTCCCATGTCTGCCATGCCAGTTCAACTTTAGTGCTCAGGGTCCCCCTGGTCGAACATGCGAGAGGATAAATGATGATGCAGAAAGGCAGCCTCCAAATCGCTACATAGCATGTCTCTCTAGTAGTTCAGTTTGTCCACTCTCTCAGCGGGTCTATAAAGCACAAGCCATCAGTTCTCTGAAAGGTGCAGAGTCCACTAAATGGAAAGGGAGTAACTGCAGCACCAGCAACTTGGACAGGATCATGTTCAGCTTCTGCACTGTTGGATGAGTGCACACATACTGTTGTCATTTAGATATAGATTATCTAATCAATTGCTGATGCAATGACGGACTAGAAGGAGGAGGAAGAAGAGCAGAAGCATCACAACCAGCAGATGATGGGAAGGACATACAGCTTGCTTTGGCTGAGGTGGTGCATCCTTGACTACTTGAAATGGAATGTGTGCCACTGGGTGATGCAACGCTTCACCTTCTGCCCACACATTGAACATATGGCCATATTCATTGATAAGACATACAATGTCTTATCAGACACAGACAAGCACAGAATAATCACATCCAGTGACTCTCAGGTGACATCTCTGGTTGGAGTTGTTCATATTCTCCATCTTTTCCATCCAGTCTGGACCACCAAGTGTGCTATAGTGGAGCTAGATGGAACTAGCCACAGGACATGTCTGGCTAAGAGGTGAACGTGGTGGTAGATGTGAAAATATGTGTGGCAGTGCAGTAGGTATGTACATGAGATCTTGGTATGACCTTGTTTGTGATCAGTAGACTCCATTCTATGGGGCAGTACTTTCCAATGTATCAGAAAGATTGTCCAAACATTTTAAATGATTTGTTGACTTGCAATAAAGGGGTCAAGTCTCCAGGCCGCATGCATGGATGATGATATTTCGTTTTTGAGGCACAGTTTGGTATTTGGACACCACACCACCTTTGCAGAGCTTCTAACTTCCTAGCAAAGTAGAAGCCCCTAACATGTGACACCATTTATGCAACTTCAATCCTCAGAAGATTCATCAAGGAAACGTTTTAAACCTTCGAGTCAGGTTTTTTAGTACTTCTCTCTGACAAAACCATTGGGAACTGAAATTAAGTATTTCTAAAAAAAAAATTGCCAACAACTGGATGACAAAATACGTGACACACAAAACATGGAAAGACAAACAACAACAAGGGAGGTCAGCTAGCCAGGGGTCAGTAACAGTCAAGCAATGCAGTGTTAAAATCAATATCCAAAAGAGTAGTCAATAGGGGAAGCCAGAGGTCAAGAATCAGATTACAAGAAAAAAACAGCAAGAGAAAAGCCAGCACGCACAAGGCAATAGCAAGCACCAATGTTAATGAGAGCCAAGAGTAAATAGGAAGGAAGAACCTGCCCTGGAGTTGATAAGCGGATAGGCTGTCAATCACAGGTCAAGGCTAAACTTAACTATTAGAGGAGCAGAGAGAAATGAAGGTGAAGGCGGATGGGTGTGGTGGAAAATCAATTACAGAGATTGCACAGTGTGAACACTGCTCAATGAAAAAATACTAAGCAAAGAATCAAACTGGATACGCCTCCTGTGCCGCAGAGTGAGAGCAGAGTGTGGTGCAGAGACCAGAACAGGCAGAGACGTTACAATAAATATATAAGCTAGGGGGCAACATGAGACATAATACTGTGTGAAGGGATCACTACGTGAGATAATACTGCATGCAGGGACAACTATGGGACATAATATTGTGAGAAGGGATCACTACGTGAGATAATACTGTGTGCAGGGGCCACTATGGGGCATAATACTGTGTGCAGGGGCCACTATGGGGCATAATACTGTGTGCAGTGGCCACTATGGGACATAATACTGTGTGCAGGGGCCACTATGGGGCATAATACTGTGTGCAGGGGCCACTATGGGGGATAATACTGTGTGCAGGGCCCACTATGGGGGATAATACTGTGTGCAGGGGCCACTATGGGGCATAATACTGTGTGCATGGGCCACTATGGGGTATAATACTGTGTGCAGGGGCCACTATGGGGCATAATACTGTGTGCAGGGGCCACTATGGGGCATAATACTGTGTGCAGGGGCCACTATGGGGCATAATACTGTGTGCAGGGGCCACTATGGGGGATAATACTGTGTGCAGGGGCCACTATGGGACATAATTCTGTGTGCAGGGGCCACTATGGGTCATAATACTGTGTGCAGGGGCCACTATGGGACATAATACTGTGTGCAGGGGCCACTATGGGACATAATACTGTGTACAGGGGCCACTATGGGACATAATACTGTGTGCAGGGGCCACTATGGGGCATAATACTGTGTGCAGGGGCCACTATGGGACATAATACTGTGTGCAGGGGCCACTATGGGACATAATACTGTGTACAGGGGCCACTATGGGACATAATACTGTGTGCAGGGGCCACTATGGGGCATAATACTGTGTGCAGGGGCCACTATGGGACATAATACTGTGTGCAGGGGCCACTATGGGACATAATACTGTGTGCAGGGGCCACTATGGGGCATAATACTGTGTGCAGGAATACGGGGAAGGGGGTCAATTGGGGTCTTCGGTGACATGTCAAAAGTTCACCAAGGGGCCTTGCCGTTCCTAGTTACGCGACTGGTCTCCAATCCACATACTCAACAAGGTCACATCATTGAAATGTCGGAAAGATGCATTGAACGTGATTATCTTCCAAATTTATTAGAGGAGGCTGTGAGACATAATACCAATTCTACAGATAGAGCCAAGAACTCTAAACAAATTCCCTTTGTGCAAAAATATCCTCCTCTTTCACCTAAGTTAAATAATATCATCAAAAACATTGGCCCATATCACACAGGGCATTCCCAGATATTGGGGAATTCCATAATCCACCACTAACATGTTACAAGAGGGATAAGAATATTAGGGGCACACTGGTTAAGTAGCATATATACGGTAAACTAGGAAAACGGATGACACGGTCCATACATGACAAGTAGTATCATCCTCAAAATCATAAATAGGCTCCAAATACAAATCGTGCCCTGACAACAGATAGTCGTATAGAAAACCCAGGAGAAGGAAGCAGAAGCACTCAGACTACAGGTAGTCCTCGACTTACGACGTTGATCCGTTCCTATGCGGCGGCGTAAACCAAATTTCAACGTAAGTCGGAAACATGTACCATACGACGCCGCGTAGGAACGGATCAACGTAATTTAGTGTGCAGAGGCTCAGAAGGTGAGGAAGACTGTGCCATATACAGTACAGTACAGTCTTCCTCGGTTCCAAGCCGCCTCACATTAAATCACGTACTGTACCGCTCTCCCAGCTAGCAAAGACAAGCCTGCGGCAAATCAATGCTGGTTCTGCATCAGGCTTGTCCTTGCTAGTCGGGAGAGCTGGCAGCTTGCTGTTACGAGGAGCTTACTTTTTCTCATAGGAATGAATTGAACAGCGTCTGTACAGCATTCAACCAATCAACGCTGGTTCATCTGTGAGGAGGTGGAGTCTAAGATTGGCTCACAGCAGTCTCCATTCTGGCCCGATTTTAGACTCTGCCTCCTCACAGACGAGCATCCAGCAGAACCAGCGTTGATTGGCCGAATGCTGTACACTGGCCAATCAACGCTGGCCAATGCATTCCTATGAGAAGAAGTCAGCTCTCACATAAATGCAAGCTGCCAGATCTCCCGACTAGCAAGGACCTACTCGCTAATCTCTAGTCGTAACCACGAAATGTCGTAACCCGAGACCGTCGTAACCCGAGGACTACCTGTATATGGAATAAAATACAAATCTTATTTGAAAAATAATAAAACAAAATAGTAAGAAGAAACAAACACTACAAAAATTTCAGAGGAGAAATACAGAGACAATAGAATAGGACAATAGAAACCCCAAAATAAATAGGACTAAACTAAACCTCTAGTAATAGGGTAATACCAATGTTCAAATAAGGTGCAAGTGCAAAATAAGGTGTAAAGTGGAAGCGCTTATACCAGAGGAAAGCTGCAGAGTAAAGACCAATCAATCCAGATAGGCCAAGAAACATCCCAGCACATAACATATGAAATAAAGATATAATATCCATAGTGATGATAATGCCTGGCCTCCATTCTCTGGCACGTCCCAACGCACGTTTCGGCAAGACGTTGCCTTCATCATTTTCTACACACTGGTTATGGAAGATGTGGGACGTTTACAGCGAGTGTCACGCCAAACATTTTATCTACTCCCAGGAAGGTCCATTCCCTTGTCTGCACTGCATCCAGTGCTCAGCCGTCATCAGAGGGGATCACTTTACCCAACCTCATTCAGGCCATCGCTTCCCCATACACAACTTTTACACCCGTGAGACTTCTTTCATTGTTCCCATCATCAAATGCCCATAAGGTCTTGTATATGTTGGGGAAATCACCTGGCCTATATAAGACCTCATATCCAAACACAAATCCACCATCAGAAATAATGTCAATCCTCTACCCAGCCCATCCCAGCCCATTGTAATAGATCTAGACATAATGCGGCACAATTACAATTTCAAGTAATTGTACATGTGGAGCAGCCAAGAAGAGGGGAAACCAGATTGTCCTCCCAACACAGAGGGAATCATACTGGATCCATACGCTGGGTACCATTGAGTCTACGGGATTAAATAGAGCGTATGATCGTACATCCTATTAATATTATAAATATGAAAAGTTTGGATGTTTGTGGGTTTGTGTGTTTGGATATTTGGATGTTTGTTCCTCAATCACACCCGAACGGCTGAATGGATCTCCTCAAAATTTTGCACACACCTACATAATTGGCCAGGAAGGGGTAATAGTCTAGTTTAAAAGTGTCTCACTAACCCCAAAATATCACCGCAACCCTCCAAAGTTGTCTCCTGCTCCACTGTCGGCCCGGGCATGACGTCACCGCAGAGACTTACACACAGCTGCTATTGGTGCATGCTGGTGTGTGGGTGGGATAGGGAGCCAGCACAGCAGCCCGTAGGTTGCCGAAGAATTGTGGGCGTGAACAGCGTGTGGGAACACGACGCTGAACATGGCGGCTACCCTCAGGCCTCAGGGTAGTGTAGCATGCAGCAGTGCATCCAGCCCCAACCAGCCCAGCCACACCTACCAGCAAACTGTGCGTCCGGGAACACAGACACCACGGGAAGGACCGCACATGCTCGCTGAAGCTGCGGCCACAAGACACACACCTCCCCAGCATGTAAATGGTGAGTACTTTGGGAACAGGGATCGGCGGGATGCTTAAGGGAGGAGAGGGGGGTGCTGGTGCTACGGGTTACGGAGGGGGCTGGGGGTGCACATGTGGAAAGATTGCACATGTGGAAAGGGGGTGGAGGGGGTACATGTAGGAGTGACTGTAATCTCTAAAGAGGAGGAGGGGGCCAGGGAGCGGGTGGGGGGTAAGAGGAGAGTCAGGGGCGCGGGTGGGGGGAAAACAGAGGGCCGGAGGTTCAGCAGCGGGGCCGTCAGGTCCCGGCCCATGATGCTGTGGGAGGGGCCCGCGCCGGCCGCAAGAAAAGGGCCGTGGGGGCCACAGGCGGCGCTGCAGGTGGTTCACGCAAGGGTGAGGGGACAGTGGACGAAGTCATGAGTTATAGCTAGTATTCTAATTAATATAGCTTATATATAATTTGGATCCAGGGGCCAATGAATATGTAATCCTTTACAGACATGTCAGGGCTCTTTCTTTGCAGGACATTTGTTTTTATTGGTACGTACGACTTTCTGATCACTTTTTATTTCTATTTTGGAGGGGGGGGGGTGAGCTGACCTGTGAGCATACTACTATAAATATAGGTATGGGAAGCCTATAAAAGTCAGCCATTTATCCAATAGTAGTTTCCTAATGAGAAACTACACAGACCAAGAAAAATATAAACAGAAATAGATGACTTACATTTGATATGAGGATTAGCGAAACCGTTGTAAAAAGGAAAGCTGATCATTCTTTTATCCAGTGAGGTCTTGGCGTCTTTAGAGTCAGTTGGTTTATTATCTACAAATAAACAAGATATTTATTATCTTAATAAACCCAAAAAAGAAAAAAAAAAAACACAAAGATTCTTGATTTGGCCCTATAAGGGGGAGTTCACACGGAGTAACGTGCCGCGTGATGTGGCACATATACGCCGTGTGAGATTTTGCGGGCCGTATACGCTCCCATTGATTTCAATAGGAGCCGGGATCGTAAACGCGGCGTTATTTTGCAGCCGTGATTTTGCGATTTTGATATTAATAAAACTAGGGGAGCTATTACCCCCCCTCATTAATAATTATTCACAGAGTTTATTATTAATTGCCCAATGTGTGTGTATATATATTGCCTTAATTACCAGTGGTATATGGATCACTTATATTAATATTTGCCAACTCATTTTCTAATATTAATATTACTGATTATTATTATTATTATTATTATTATTATTATTATTATTATTATTATTATATTTTTGAAAATAAATAAATTAATGAAAATATTATAGTTTCCCAATAAAAAAAATAAATAAATATCCAAATATCTTGTGCTCCAATGTGTCAGATAACTTACCTGCTGCTGCAGATAATGAGAGGAGACTCAGAATTACAAGCAGGGAGATCATTGTTCAGCTCTTGAGGACAGGTCGTATTGTGTGATGGAAATCTTGGTTGAGGTTCTTCATTTATAGGACTTGGGCGGACATGGGAGGATCTTAGTAATTACAATGAAAGCAAAACCTTCTCACTACCGTTTAAGATAGTGAGAAGTGAGAAGAGAAGGCTGAGGGGAGATTTAATAGCAGTCTACAAATATCTGAAAGGTAGTCACAGTGCAGAGGGATCTCCCCTATTCTCATTAGCACAAGGAAGTACAAGAAGCAATGGGATGAAACTAAAGGGAAAGAGATACAGATTAGACATTAGGAAAAACTTTCTGACAGTGAGGGTAGTGAGAGAGTGGAATAGGCTGCCACGGGAGGTGGTGGGCGCTCCATCAATGGAAATCTTCAGGCGGAATCTGGATAAACATATAGCTGGGATGATTTAGGAAAACCTGCACTCGCAGGGGGTTGGACCCGATGGCCCTTGAGGTCCCTTCCAACTCTACCAAAAAAGAAAAGAAAAAAAAAAGAAAAAAAGTCTCAGTATGAACCTCCGTCCCCCATTCCTCTTAAAATAGGTGGAGGGAAAATTCTTACAAGGAGGACTTTTCTCTCTGCCATCTTCAGTAGAAACCAGGAGGAAACCTGATGGACACTTACTATGGTCAGATAAGAAATTCATTTTTTTGGGTCCCCAAGCGGACTTGAAGGACGGAAATCCGAAAGATAGTGTGAACCAAGTGGAAGAAACAATGTGGGATTCCAGCCCAACAGAGAACTTCCACCTGGAGTTCTGCAAATACCTGCTCCATGTCCATCGCAACACCACCAACATGGCCTGCAGGGCAGAGCTAGGCAGACCCCCCCTATGGATCACCATACAGAAGAGGGCGCTAGCTTTCCAGGCACACATCCAGGGGAGCAAGCCTGACTCCTACCACCACCAAGCTTGGCTAAGCCACCTGAGCAAACCAGACACTCACCAACCAAACAACAGCCAACCACCAAACCAAAAACACCAACATATGATAACCAAGGCTGAAATAAAGGCGACCACAGAGGCAAACATAGAGTGGGACATTGAAGAATGAAGAAACGAAATAAATAACTCCAAGAAACTCACCGTGTACCAATCCCTACAAAGGGACTACACCATGGCTACCTACCTGGAGAGAATACGCCACCCCAAGCACAGACAGACCCTGAGCCGGTACAGACTGAGCGCGCACAACCTAGAGATAGAGACGGGGCGATGCAGGCAGACGTACAAGCCACAGGAGAACAGACTGTGCCAGCACTGTGACCAGGGGGCCCTAGAAGACGAGACCCACTTCCTGCTACACTGCACCAAATACTCAGCTGTGAGGGCCGTCTACTACCAAAGACTCTCTGCCCACATCCCAGACTTCATATCTGCAGACGAGAAGAGGAAACTCTACATCCTACTGGGAGAAGAAGAGGCCACTGTGGAGATCGCTGCCCAATACGTGTCCAGCTGTCACCAAATAAGAGGAAGATGAGACTCCACGGAATGTTATATTTATCCCAATACACCCGCCCCACCCCATCCCACCCCCACCTCCCCATATAGCGGTCACCAACGAAGAGGAAGATGAGACTCCACTGACTGTTATACCCCAAACCACCCACCACCACCATACCCACCACTCACCCACCCGAGTCCAACTCCTTCCCCCCCCCCACACACACACTTTACTAGCTTTGGCAATGCCAAATACCTATTCGGACGTGCCAATAAAGCTTTTTGATTTGATTTGATTTGAATAGTTATGTCTTAACACTCCTCCCCTTCTCCTTTGGTCTTGTCAGTCATGTAATTTGTCACGGCTGAGTCCTGGGATTGGCTACAGCAGTCACCAGGCACAAGTGGAATGTCACTACTGGAAACAGAGGATCGGGGAGAGGTAAGGACATGTTTTTTATTATTTTTTTCATTTCACTGTTCCCATTTTCAGCATTTATAAACATTAAAAATGGGACTCAGACAATCCCTTTAACTACAAAGAGTTAAATCATCTTTTACTTTAGACAGGATGTAGTATGCCGCCTCCTCTGGCTGTGTAATGTGTGAATACAGCTCAACATCACTGTATAACACACATCAACTATTAATACTATGACAATCATTTCTATACAAGTCCAGATGGAGCAAACTATAACTTCACCCTTTATGTGTTATATTCTCTGGATTTACAAGATGTCACTAAATTATCAAAACCGAGATATAACAGTGATAATCCCTGGGGAAGGGTAATATATATCAATGGGTCTCTATAAAGATATAACTCAATGTCTATTACACATTGGGAACAAGAAGGACCCACAACCCCCCATGATCCTCTAGTACTAGATGCAAAATAATTGTTAAAGAAATTAGATTTGTGGCAATTGTCTATGAAACATCTCAAATTCATAAAGATTATCTCTAACCGTATATAGTGAGAGAATAATTCCGTCATATAATCGCTAAGTAATATCACCATAATGGAATTAAATAATACCGCCATAGTGTGACTATATAATACATCTCTATGGTCACTGTTACCGCCATCTGCAAACTGGACCAATAAATAACATAAAAACCAGACACAGACAAGCCCAGAATAATCACATCCAGTGACTCTCAGGTGACGTCTTCTCTGGTTGGACTTGTTCACATTCTCTTTCTTCTCCATCCAGTCTAGACCACCAAGCTTATTCGTTCTATGTATTCCAAGAACATTTCCAACTGTTAAATAAACTTTATGTAATATTACGACCTTCCACTCCCCTAAAAATGTGTCTGCCCTATCGCTGACTGCCTTCAAAAGTACTGTATATAGTAACTTGCCCCATAGTAGAAACCACCTTACATCAGCATCTCCACATCAGATAAGCCAATTCCAAGAAGAAAAAAAATTGTGTCTGTGAGCCAAATTGACAAATGATACAAAAATCTATTTATGGGAACAGTTTGTTATAGTGGAATGAGATGGCGCAAACCACAGGACATGTCTGGTTGAGCAATGGTGGTAGATGTGCCATTATGTCTGGCAGTGCGGTAGGGTATGTACATGAGGTCTCAATGTGACCATGCTTGGGATCGGTAGACCCCATTCTATGGGATGGTATCTTCCAATATATAAGAAAGAGATTGTCTAACCATATTAACCAATGATCTGTTGACTTTGAACTAAGGGGTTAAGTCTCCAGGTTTCTGAAACCATGAACCTTTTCATCTATTTACTCTGACAAGATGTTCTTGGAGATGGAGCTCCATTGTTGTACAAGGTACACAGCCTGACTAGGACGGTGAGCTCCTGAAACAACATTACACAATGCCCTTGTCTTATTTCCCTTCACCATTGTCTTACCATGGTCCATACACAATGCAGGAATCCCCTGACATCAGGAATACCTCTGCCCCATCACCAGGTACTGGGCACATAATATTGTACTGATAGTGGGGTCACTGAGCAGAGGGCAGGAACCAGTGGGGTCACTAAGAATGAGAGCAGCAGTAAGTCTATCAGATATAATGACACTGCCCCCGTCAGTCTATCAGCCTACCTACTAAATAGTTAGCAGCCAGGCATGTTAAAAATAGAGATGAGAGAATTTAAAAAAAATTTGATTCGACCATTTTGCCAAACATTTAGGCCTGTGCCCCACCCCTGTGCAGTATCTGTCAAAAAACTCCTTCTAAACTTATCCTTGGGATTAAGACACACAAAATTTTTGTTGCAGATTTTGCTGCAGTTTTTTTTTTTAGCCAAACCCAGGGGTGGGTTAATGAGAATTGGAAAATCTAAAAAGGACTTTTATTGTTCCTTCCTACTGAATTCACGCCTGGATTTTGTGAACAAAAAATTGAAGTGAAAACTGTATTTGAAAAAAAAAAAAAAATCTAAGAAACTTTACATCACCAATCTTATTCTTTGTCTCTTTCTTATTTTCAACTTCCATCTTGTACATGAGCATCATCAAACAAAAAAAGGTTATACGGATGGCGGTAATTATGTAACATCATATAGTAAAGAATTCACACAATATGGTCTATTATTAGTAATCTGCCCAGGCTTCCACAAGACGAGGGTTTGCCGAGGACCCTTCAGACGGGCTGCAGATCTGCCTCTGATAAAGCCCCTACTTTGGGAATGATGATGTCTCCCGGCATGTTGTGTTGTCCTAATAGGTTGACTTGTCAGTAAAGGTTTATTATTAGAGATGAGCGAACAGTGTTCTATCGAACTCATGTTCGATCGGATATTAGGCTGTTCGGCATGTTCGAATCGAATCGAACACCGCGTGGTAAAGTGCGCCATTACTCGATTCCCCTCCCACCTTCCCTGGCGCCTTTTTTGCTCCAATAACAGCACAGGGTAGGTGGGACAGGAACTACGACACCGGTGACGTTGAAAAAAGTAGGAAAACCCATTGGCTGCCGAAAACATGTGACCTCTAATTTAAAAGAACAGCGCCGCCCAGGTTCGCGTCATTCTGAGCTTGCAATTCACCGGGGATGGAGGTTTCCGTCCAGTTAGCTAGGGGTTAGATTCTGGGTAGGCAGGGACAGGCTAGGATAGGAAGGAGAAGACAACCAACAGCTCTTATAAGAGCTAAATTCCAGGGAGAAGCTTGTCAGTGTAACGTGGCACTGACGGGCTCAATCGCCGCAACCCAGCTTTCCCAGCATCCTGAATGGAATACACTGACAGTGTATTCCCGTATACCCTATATATACCCCCGATACCCGTTCCAACGGTGTGCCCCCCCACCTTCACACCAGAAATACACTGCAAGTCCCCTAGCAATAGAATTGGGGCTATATACACCCACTATTTTTGCTACTGCCATATAGTGCCATTGTCTGACTGGGAATTCAAAGAATATATTGGGCTTACATATAACTTCAATTCCAGGGAGAAGCTTGTCAGTGTAACGTGGCACTGACGGGCTCAATTGCCGCAACCCAGCTTTCCGCGGATCCTGAATGGAATACACTGACAGTGTATTCCCGTATACCCTACATATACACCCCCGATCTCCATTACAACGGTGTGCCCCCCCACCTTCACCCCAGAAATACACTGGCAGTCCCCTAGCAATAGAATTGGGGCTATATACACCCACTATTTTTGCTACTGCCATATAGTGCCATTGTCTGACTGGGAATGCAAAGAATATATTGGGGTTACAAATACCTTCAAGTCCTGCCACTGCCATATAGTGCCATTGTCTGACTGGGAATTCAAAGAATATATTGGGGTTACAAATACCCTCATTTCTTGCTACTGCCATATAGTGCCATTGTCTGACTGGGAATGCAAAGAATATATTGGGGTTACAAATACCCTCATTTCTTGCTACTGCCATATAGTGCCATTGTCTGACTGGGAATTCAAAGAATATATTGGGGTTACAAATACCTTCAAGTCCTGCCACTGACATATAGTGCCAGTTTCTGACTGGGAATACCTGGCCGACACCAGCTCTGCCCTCTCCGATCCCTCTGTGCTCTACAGCCTACACTTATTTTCTCATCTTTTGGGATCTCAGAAGTGGTGGTCTCAGTGCTGAGAAACACATCTGAGTCCCCCATGCAATATGCATTAAGAGAACCCTGGAGCCTACCATAGCATCAAGCCTGGCTAAATGCAGAGAAAGATTTTGGACCACTTCCAGAGATGGTAATTTCAGCGCTGCAGTTGGCAACGGATGGTGTAATGGGATTAGCTGAGGGATCGCTGTCTTGACCACTTTTTGGCACAAAATGAAAGTCCAATCCAGCCAAGTATGGTGCAAGGATATGATGCAAGGACACCTACATATCCGTCTGTGACACATTGGGGAGTTCACCCTCATCCGCCCTTTTGGCCTGCACCATAATGCGCCTCTTCCCAGCTAAGCTAAGGGCTGAATTTAGGGACCGCCTCATGTTTGGGGGAAAGTGCTGGTGTGGACGGCACAGTGAGGTGGCGCAGTAGACACTCTGCCCAAAAAGGGCAGAGTGTCCCCCAGCCGGGACTCCAACATCTCCTGGGCCAGATTTTTGGAGATGAGGCCGTTGAAGCCTTGGGCATGTGGGTGGGTTGCGCTGTACTTTAGCATGAAATGAAAGGCCTGGGAGATGGGGAGTTGCTGGGAAGAGGCGCATGATGGCGCGGGCAAAAGGAGAAGTGGCGGGAAAAGGGAAGGATGAGGGAGAAGTCAACAAAGTGGCAGAGGCAGATGAAGTGATGTCCTGGCTCGTCCTCTGGAGTGCATCGCCAGCACTGTGAGCAGAGGCAGTGGCATGAACGGCGAGTGACGTTTGTCCTGCCGTTGCTGCCTGCCACTGATTCCAGTGCTTGGATTCCAAATGACGGTGCATTGAAGTAGTGGACAGGTTGCTCTTCTCAGGGCCACTACTCGATTTCGAGAGGCAAATTGTGTAGACGACACTATATCTGTCCTCGGCGCATTCCTTGAAAAAACTCCACACCTTCGAGAAACGTGCCCTCGATGGGGGAGTTTTTCTGGGCTGGGTACAAAAGGCAAAGCTGCTGACCTCTGCCTCTGGACATGTCTCTGCCTCTAGCTACCCTTTTTGGTGCTGCACCTGCCTCAACATTCACACTACTTTCCCAGCTTGATATCCGCCTTGTCCAGGTGGGGTCGGTGTCCTCGTCGTCCACCACCTCCTCTTCCAACTCCTGTCTCGCCTCCTCCTCCTGCACAATGCGCATGTCAACTGGCTGCCCTGACAGCAACTGCGTCTCATCGTCGTCGATGAGGGTGGGTTGCTGGTCATCCGCCACCAAATCGACCGGAGATGGAGGAGACTCTAGTGTTTGAGCATCTGGACACAGATACTCGTCTGTTAGGTCCGTGGAATCGCGAAATGGAGGGGCAGGTTGCGGTACAGTCAAAGGAAGGGAGAACAGCTCTGGGGAGCAGGGACAGTTGGGGTTATTGTTCTGGGAAGATTGGGAATTTTGGGTGGAAGGAGGACAAGACTGTTGGGTAAGAGGAGGTAGAGGCTGACTGGCTGGTGGACAATGTGCTTTAAGCGTTATCCGACAGCCATTGCAAGACCTGTTCCTGGTTCTCGGGCCTACTAAGGTTTGTACCATTCAGCCTAGTTAATTTGGAACTTTTGTGCAAAGCGCAGAACTTAGGGCCCGCCTGATGTTAAGGGACACACGCTGGTACAAGGCTCAACTCACCCTAAGTGCCAAAAACACTGCTGGTGCAAGGCTCTACTCATGCCAAGGGCCTCAGTCTCTGCTGGTAGCTCAGCTTAAGGTCCTGTAACTTTGTTTGGAAGGGCTCATGTTAAGGGCTAGAAAAGTGAATTTTGGAAGGTCTTACCACATCACACACACACACACACACACACACACACACACACACACACACACACACACACACACACTCAAAATGACAGTTAAGGGTGAGGGCTTTTGGATTTCCCATTGTCTATTCCATCCGTGGTTGTCATGGGGAACGTGATTTAAAGGGGTGGTTGTTACTGTTTGTTGAGCTTAAATTGGGGTTTGTGTCCATCCATTTGGGGAGTAAAGAAGGTTTCCAGGTATTTTCCCACTTTGATAGAGGTTTTTTTGAATGTGTAAAGTGTGTAGTTGTTAGGCTGTGATGTTGGGGTAATAGAGGGTCTTTGGTGTGTTAGATGCCCCCAGACATGCTTCCTCTGCTGTCCCAGTGTCATTCCAGAGGTGTTGGCATCATTTCCTGGGGTGTCATAGTGGACTTGGTGACCCTCCAGACACGGATTTGGGTTTCCCCCTTAACGAGTATCTGTTCCCCATAAACTATAATGGGGTTCGAAACCCGTTCGAACACACGAACAGTGAGCGGCTGTTCGATTCGAATTTCGAACCTCGAACATTTTAGTGTTCGCTCATCTCTATTTATTATAAATGTGGTGTCATGTTTGTGTTTGCTGCAGATCTGCTTCTCCAAGGAAGGATTTGGTCTCTCCAATTGTTGGGTCTATTTTCACTATCAAACAGTTCATTGACTGCATCACCATGTCCATGGCGTACCGTATAGAGAGTGTTTTATGTAATTTGTCATATATTGGCCACACATCTCATCCTCTTGTTAGATGGAACAATAAAAGAAGATTTTTAGTCCGGGATTTTGTTTGTCTTCATATGGAATGATAGATGTTACTTTGTCAGTGTACACACAGGCCGATACTTCATGGACATTATTGTGGAATTTGTCGCCATTAGTATTTCCCTCTGTACTTCAAGTGGAGGACTGTGTGGCGTAAAAGCTGGGGTAGGGATCTTTTAGGGCTCGTTCACACGGGGGGCGGTGGAGCAGAGTTTGGTACCCAGAGTGACGCCGGGAGCCACGTCACTCTCAGGCCAAAACCTGCCTGCCATGACCGTCATGTAAATTAGCTCTCTCAGCACTGGGGGTGGGCCCCAGTGCTCAGACAGCACTGGGGGCATCCCCAATGCAGCGAGAGAACTCTCTCCAGCGCCACCTCCTCTTCTTCAGCAGCGTCCTCTTCAGCCTCTTCTTCCGGCGGTGGCTTGTAACTTCTAAGGCCTCGGGCAGAGCAGACTGCGCATGCCCACAGGCCACGAGAGGCCTGCTTGCACAGTATTCTAAGTGGCCATTTTCTCGTGGCCTGTGGGCATGCGCAGTCTGCTCTTCCCAAGGCCTGAGGCCATAGAAGTTACAAGCCACCTCCAGAAGAAGAGGCTGAAGATGACGCTGCTGAAGAAGATGGAGTCAGCGGTGGAGAGAGTTCTCTCGCAGCATTGGGGACGCCTCCAGTGCTGTCTGAGTGCTGGGGCCCACCTCCAGTGCTGCGAAAGAACTTATTTACATACCGAGAAACTGGGATTGTAGGCGAATGGTGAAGACGACAAAAAGTAGGAGATAAATAGCCTTTCTTAAGGCTATTCCGACGCGGTACCTACAAAAAATTGTCTCTGACTGGTAGGATCCCTTTAAATTTAGAGTTGTTCCTGAATTCCTGAAGGGATTATCCCATATCGTTAACATTCATCTCTAAGATCCTCCCAGATATTTCACAACTGGATTTAATAATTGACATAAACTTCAGGGACACCCTGAAAATAAACCCATGAGACATATTAGGAGCCTCGATAGGAAATCTTTCACTACCAAAACCTTATCAGGACATTACTCTTACGTATCACAGCCAACAATTCAGGACAGAAGACTAGAGATGAGCGAACAGTGTTCTATCGAACACATGTTCGATCGGATATCAGGGTGTTCGCCATGTTCGAATCGAATCGAACACCGCGTGGTAAAGTGCGCCAAAATTCGATTCCCCTCCCACCTTCCCTGGCGCCTTTTTTGCACCAATAACAGCGCAGGGGAGGTGGGACAGGAACTACGACACTGGGGGCATTGAAAAAAATTGGAAAAAGTCATTGGCTGCCGAAATCAGGTGACCTCCATTTTAGACGAATAGTGGATTTCAAATCCGGGTCATATGAGAATGTGAACTTTGTGACTATGAGACAGGGATAGCTGTACAGGCAGGGATAGCTAGGGATAACCTTTATTTAGGGGGGAATGTTATTAAAAATAACTTTTTGGGGCTCTATCGGGTGTGTAATTGTGATTTTTGTGAGATAAACTTTTTCCCATAGGGATGCATTGGCCAGCGCTGATTGGCCGAATTCCGTACTCTGGCCAATCAGTGCTGGCCAATGCATTCTATTAGCTTGATGAAGCAGAGTGTGCACAAGGGTTCAAGCGCACCCTCGGCTCTGATGTAGGAGAGCCGAGGGTGCACTTGAACCCTTGTGCACCCTCGGCTCTGCTACATCAGAGCCGAGGGTGCGCTTGAACCCTTGTGCACACTCTGCTTCATCAAGCTAATAGAATGCATTGGCCAGCGCTGATTGGCCAATGCATTCTATTAGCCCGATGAAGTAGAGCTGAATGTGTGTGCTTAGCACACACATTCAGCTCTACTTCATCGGGCTAATAGAATGCATTGGCCAGCGCTGATTGGCCAGAGTACGGAATTCGGCCAATCAGCGCTGGCTCTGCTGGAGGAGGCGGAGTCTAAGATCGCTCCACACCAGTCTCCATTCAGGTCCGACCTTAGACTCCGCCTCCTCCAGCAGAGCCAGCGCTGATTGGCCGAATTCCGTACTCTGGCCAATCAGCACTGGCTAATGCATTGTATTGGCGTGATGAAGCAGTGCTGAATGTGTGTGCTTAGCATACACATTCAGCTCTACTTCATCGGGCTAATAGAATGCATTGGCCAATCAGCGCTGGCCAATGCATTCTATTAGCGTGAACTGAGTTTGCACAGGGGTTCTAGTGCACCCTCGGCTCTGCTACATCAGATTGCTACATCTGATGTAGCAGTGCCGAGTGTGCATCAGATGTGTAGTTGAGCAAAACTGACTCAGCACTGCTAAGTCTCTGCATTCGCATAGGAATGCATTGGCCAGCCTTCGGCCAATCAGCGCTGGCTCTGCCGGAGGAGGCGGAGTCTAAGGTCGGACCTGAATGGAGACTGGTGTGGAGCGATCTTAGACTCCGCCTCCTCCAGCAGAGCCAGCGCTGATTGGTCGAGTTCCGTACTCTGGCCAATCAGCACTGGCCAATGCATTTCTATGGGGAAAAGTTAGCTTGCGAAAATCGCAAACTGACAGGGATTTCCATGAAATAAAGTGACTTTTATGCCCCCAGACATGCTTCCCCTGCTGTCCCAGTGTCATTCCAGGGTGTTGGTATCATTTCCTGGGGTGTCATAGTGGACTTGGTGACCCTCCAGACACGAATTTGGGTTTCCCCCTTAACGAGTTTATGTTCCCCATAGACTATAATGGGGTTCGAAACCCATTCGAACACTCGAACAGTGAGCGGCTGTTCGAATCGAATTTCGAACCTCGAACATTTTAGTGTTCGCTCATCTCTACAGAAGACAACTTGGAATATTCACCCAACCAATCTATGATAGAGAACATTCGATTGCCCAGTCAGATTCTACTCCGAACTTTACCCCCGATACTATTGCAGCCAGTATGACTGCTCGCTGGAGTTTTGTTACTGTTTTTACCTGTATTTGTTTTTGGCATGTTCCGTTGTTTCTCCAGGCCATGTGATATAATATTACGCACAACGATAAGATCTGAATCTTTGCCGTCACCTACAGATGTTTTTGGAAACTGCAGATGTCACATTACAAATATAGCATTCTATTGTAGCTTATTCCGTCACTGATGTCAATGACCGTTAAGACATTATCATTATATGTTAACCCCTTCCCACTGGAGGAATTTTTGGATTTTAAATTTTTGTTTTCGACTCCACGCCTCCTAAACCCCATAACTTTGTTATTTTTCCCTTCACAGACCCATAGGAGGACTTACTTTTCGTGAAACAAATTGTTCTTCATAATATTGCCATTTATTATACTGTACAATATTCCGGGAAGCTGAAAAAAAATGCAGAATGGGGCAGAAGTGGAGGAAAAGCGCATATGTGCAACTTTCTTATGGGCTTCGATTTTACAGTGTTCACTCTGCAGTCAAAATGACATGTCACCTGTATTCTTTGTTTTGGTGCGATTCCAGGGATATAGTTTTTCTTTTTACGTTTTAACTAGAGATGAGCGAACACTAAAATGTCCGAGGTTTGAAATCCGATTCGAACAGCCGCTCACTGTTCAACTGTTCGAATGGATTTCAAACCCCATTATAGTCTATGGGGGGGAAATGCTCGTTTCAGGGGTACGCAAAATTTGATAAAATTATACTTACCAAGTCCACGAGTGATGGTTAGGCTGGATTCTCCTTGAAGTCTTCTCCCAGCGCAGCGCCCCCGCGTCTTCTTCCGGGTGGAATTCACTCTGGCTAGGCATTGGGGCCTAGGCAAAGCCGACTGCGCAGCCGACACCGGATGCCTAGGCAGAGTGAATTCCAGCTGGAAGACGCCGTAGGGACGCTGCACGAAGACTTCTAAAGGTAAGAGAAGAACCAGTGTATAGCATTCTGCCAATCAACGCTGGTTCTGCATCGAACCTTAAACTTCGAATAGCTAGTAGTGTTCGATCGAGTACGAGTATTTCGAATACCGCAGTATTCGATCGAACACTACTCGCTCATCTCTAGTTTTAACCACTGAACAAAAATTTAAAATGTTGCAAAAAATGTTTTTTTCTTAAAGTCACCATATTTATTTATCTGATAATACCACCATAGTGTTACTAAATAATAACGCCATAGAGTGACTATATAGTACTTCACTGCCATCACTGTCAGCACCATAAATAACATAGACACAGACAAAGAACAATCTCATCCAGTGACTCTCAGGTGACATTTGCATAGAGTTTCATTTTAACTGGCACCAAAAAATGATAATAAATATGTCGGAGCAAAGTGTCACCTCCCTGCTCACCCCCATCCATCCACATTATCACAATGTTGCAAGCAAGACACTGATTGAGGGCAGCGACACATGCTTGGCGAAATCATATGCTAATGTGAGTACAGGTGGTGGAGGAGGACAGAAAAAAGACCCAGTGTTCTTCTTGCAGGAAGGTTGAAACTTTAGGGCCGAAAAATCACGGAATTTTACAGTAACCGCAAAGCGAGTGAGATTCTTATGGATCCCATGCTCACGTTGCGGTAAAAACCACAGCATGGACACGCTGCGATGTCCAAAACCGGAAATCGCAGCATGCCAATTGTATCAATGGAAACACCAGCGGCTTCCACGTAGATATAATTGAAAGAGAAAGTCTGCGGAGGAAAATTCTGCAAACTTTCAAAGTTTAAAGTGCTGCCGATACGGTTTTTCCTGCAGCGCTTTATAGGTCGTCCTGTGGGGCCTTAGCCTAGCAATAGGGTTGAGCGATCGGGATCGGAAAGATCGGATTCCGATCGGTGATCGAGTAAATTTCACGGAATTCCGATCCCAATCTTTTTCGGCAGGAACGAGGTCTCACATTAGATGATTGGTTACTGGCCAATCATTGTGGGAAAAGCTAACATTAGGGTTGAGCGATCGGCAGCGGGAAAGATCGGATCCCGATCGGCGATTGAGCAAATTTCAGGATCGGCTGGAAAATGATCGAAAATCAGATTTTAAAAATGATCCTGAAATCTCAAGATTGGTTCAACCCTACCTAGCAAACATGTTATTTAACTCATTGATGACTAAATAAGCTCTACCATGTTTTATGTTAGGGAAAGAAAGTTCATAAAAATGAACTCAGAGCAGACTGATACTGAAATAGAGATTTGTCCTGGACTGGAAATGCAAAAACAATTCTTTGAAAACATCCGAGCGCTCCTTGGACTCTAACCGGCTTCTTTCTCAGTAATGGAAACACAGATATGGCTCTGGGTAAACAGACGGTTTAATAGAACACTGCACTGTAGGATTCTTTGTAATGCTTTCACTTTGTCTTAGTGTTTAGTAGGGAAATACAAGCAGAATTGTACATTACCATTGTAAGGGGGGGGGGGGGTCAATTAAAGAGGTCGTTTATATAACTTTATAAACAACAACAACAAAATGTACGAAAAGAGTACAGTGTTGAATGTATAAATTATCTGATCTTGGCCTTGGCATAGCACAGAGTATATATTATTGTTTTGTGCAGCACAGTAACATTAGCACATCACTTCACTGACACACTGTGACAGAAACAAGGTGACTCTTATCTCTCTTAATTAATTAAATTAATTAATTAATAGAGATGAGCGAGTAGTACTTGATCGAGTAGGTATTTGATCGAATACTACGGTATTCAAAATACTCGTACTCGATCGAGTACCACTCGCTGTTCGAATGTAAAAGTTTGATGCAGAACCAGCGTTGATTGGCCGAATGCTATACAGTCGGCCAATCAACGCTGGTTCCTCTCCTACCTTTAGAAGTCTTCTCTGTGAAGCTTCCCCGCGACGTCTTCCGGCTCTTCATTCACTCTGCCGGGCATCGGGCCTGGGCAGAGCCGACTGTGCTTGTCCGCTTGTAGTGCGGGAAGACGCCGTGGGGACGCTGCAAGGAGAAGACTGCACGGAGGATCCAGCCTGACCCTCACTCGTGGACTTGGTAAGTATAATTTGATCGAAGGTTGCCTACCCCTGAAACGAGCATTTTCCCCCCATAGACTATAATAGGGTTCGATATTCGATTTGAGTAGTCGAATATTGAGGGGCTACTCAAAACAAATATCGAACCTCGAACATTTTACTGTTCGCTCATCTCTATTAATTAAGTCAAATTCTTCATCTTCAGGATCAGTTTTACCCTTCTCCGGAATCTCTACAGTGTAATATCTGCGTATTATTGCTATTTCTTTCAGTTTGACTTTGAGATCCTATCTCTCTAATCTCTCCCCACATTTTCTTTTTATACTCTGAGGCCAAACCAGCAGCTCTGACTCCTCCGTTCTTCTATAGCCCGAGTCTGACTCCAGCTCCAACTCTGACGTCATAAGTGACTGACAGCCATAGCTATTAGAAACCAGCAATGTTCCTCTAAGGATGAGGCCCCACGTTGCGGAAATGCAGCTTTTTCTGTTGCAGATTTTGTTGCGATTTTTTGAGCCAAAGCAAATAATAGCTACAAAAGGAATGGGAAATATATAGGAAGTTCTTAGACTTCTCCATTCTGCTCAACCCACTCCTGGTTTTGGCTCAAAAAACCGCAACAAAATCGGCAACAGAAAAAGCTGCATTTCCGCAACGTGGGGCCTCAGCCTAAATTAGGGAAAAAAATCTGATGAAAGTCAACATGTAATAAGCTAACCAACTGCATAATATCAATAATTGTACAGTATAATAGACCATTTGTTTTATTTTAAAGTTTGAGTTAAAGTAAGTAACTACTATGGCCTGTCATCAGGGCTGGAGGGTTAGAATATTCTGGTTATGGTTTCGCCAGCAGGTGCCTTTTTGAGGAATCCTGGGCAATATATTGTGATGTATTATTTACACCTCTTGGTATTGACCATTTATCATAGAACAGCCTGTAAGAGATGGTAATGGCAGACAGACCTGGGAGCGTTCAGGCTGTCATGGCAAAGGAATGCCAACCCCCTGGTCAAGGGTGGGATATTTTCTTCCTGTGAATACAGGACAAGTCTCCTCACCAATTTTTGAACAGGTCTGGCACCAAGCAGTTTGAAGTGATAAATATCAGACCAGGTTACTGTCACTACCAGGCTCACTCTAACCTAGACTAACCAGGAGCTTCACCTTACAAAGGACTGTGAATACCTTGGAACTTTTGCAAAATCTTGGAGCAAGCAAGCAAGCTGGTTGTACCTAGTTCATCAGAGATCCCCCAAGCTCCACGGAACCAAAAGGACTTTAGGTTTATTCTGTTTTTTTTTCATCTTATTTTTTAAAACTGTTATGCTTGTTTGTCATCTGGTCTGATACTATATACAGTGTGGCCAAAAGTATTGGCACCCCTGCAATTCTGTCAGATAATACTCGTTTTCTTCCAGAAAATGATAGCAAGCACAAACTCTTTGGTAATATCTTCATTTATTTTGCTTGCAATGAAAAAACACAAAAGAGAACAAAAAAAAAAAGTCAAATCATTGATCATTTTACACAAAACTCCAAAAATGGGCCGAACAAAAGTATTGGCGCCCTCAGCCTAATACTTGGTAGCACAACCTTTAGACAAAATAACTGCGAACAACCGCTTCCGGTAACCAGCAATGAGTTTCTTTTGTTGGTAGCCTTCAGACTTCATAATGCCATGCACACGGTCAAGCAGTCCAGTGCCAGAGGCAGCAAAGCAACCCCAAAACATCAGGGACCCTCCGCCATGTCTGACTGTAGGGACCGTGTTCTTTTCTTTGAAGGCCTCTGTCACGGAGCGAAGGTATACGTCCTTCCTCCGGAGGATATCTTGAATCAACAGGGACGCAAGAGGTCGGGAGGCAACAGCAATTTATTGTAATCCACAAAGTTAGTAGCCGGCGGCGGTCACATCAACCGTAATAACAATAAGTCCACAGAAGTCACAATCCAATGATAGCTTTGGCTCCTTGGTCCTGTAACTAAATCCTGGCTCTCTGCAGAGCTGTGCACAGGCTGGCTAACCCATACTAACTGCTAGCTACATACTATATACTAACACTGTTACATCCTATATCTGTGGGTGGGAAGGGCTGAGTCACAGATCCTTCCCCCCTCACCTATACCAAGGAGAGCAGACTCCCTGTCTCCTGTGGACAATGCACCGTCCAACATCTTCTTGGGGACACAGATCAGATTATCTCCACCCATTGTCCTCACTAGTTAGAGGTATTTGCATACAATGTGCTAACACACTAGACCCCAATCAGCTAATTACACATTGATGTATACAACAGGTTAGAGAATACACTCCACACCAAATATATATTACACATGGCCTATAGTATAGACTCTAAACACCCCGTGACAACCCCTCCCCCTCTCAAAACATGTGCATGACACAATTGGCCTACACAGGTAAATTGGGGAATGCACATCAGTCTCTATAGCTCATATGTCCTCCTGCCGGGATAACCCATCTGCGTTCTGGTGTTGGTTCCCTCGGCGGTACTGAATGGTAAAGTTGTAGGGTTGAAGGGCTGGCATCTGGCAGAAAATCCGGTGGATCCATGTTGGCTTCTCCCTGAGCTTGGCTTCGGGTCACTGCTCCCACAAAGTGGCACTGTAGATTTCCAACATCGTTGCCTAACAGAACATCGGCCGGCAGCCCGCTCATCACACCAATTGTGCATTGTTTTGGTCCATAACCATAGTCGAGTTCCACGGTAGCTTTAGGAATACGTCTCCGAGTACCCCCTGCCAACTCGATAGAAATGCCAGGGCCCTCCTCTAGGGCCTCGGGTCGCACAACTCGGGGGTCCGCTACCGTTAGGAAAGCTCCCGAGTCCCGGAATCCAACAACTGTTCGGCCATCCAGGAGGACCTCCTGCAAGTGCTTCCGCTGAAGGTTTGCGGGATGTGTGGCAGAGGGCTGAATCCCATAGACCCCTGGAGGTGGAACAGATGGGTCATTCATGGAGTCATCTGGAAATGGGGCCAAACTTTCTGTCCTAGGGGTGGTTCCCAGGTAGTGAATAGGCCGGGATGCCACGGTGGCCCGTGCCCCCATGTTAGCAGGGCAACTATCTTGCAAATGTCCAGGCCGCCCGCACCCAAAACATCTGCGCTCTAGCATTCTTCCAGTAGGTCGTTGTATAGGGACAGGGTTGTTCATAGCTGGAGGCCGATGGGCTGGGGCAGGGGTAGAGGGGGAATTGTAATCCTGAGGCCGGGCACAAAAGGTGGGTGGCTGGCTGGAGGGTGTCTGGCGGACTGTGGTAGTTTTCCGCTCCTCTGCAAACAACCTCTTCCACTGCGGCTTGATGGTCAGGTCCTCATCTGCAAGAGAAGCAGCTTGCTCAACTGTGGCTGGGTTCCGTTCCAGCACCCACTCACGGATCTCAGTGGGGCACTGGGAAAAGAACTGTTCCTTAAGTATGACTTGGAGGACCTTATCGACTGTGACAGCCTCCTCTCCTTCTAGCCAGCGCTTGCATGCTTGCTTCAACTTGTGGGCGAACATGTGAAAGGAGCTTCCCCCATTGTAAGACAAAGAGCGGAACTGAACTCGGTAGGTCTCTGTTGTGACTGCATAATACTTCTGCACCGCTCTTTTAATGGCCTCATAGTCCCGCTGATCACTAGGGTCCATGGCTCTGAGAGCTTCCGCAGCCCCATCTCGTAGGTGTCCCACCAGATACCGGACCCAATCCTTCTCTGGGACTTCCATCAGGCGGCACCGGTGTTCGAAGTCCTGAAAATACCCATCAACATCCCCAGCCGCTTCATCAAAGGTCTTGAAGTGTTTATGGGACACATATGGTGGTTCTCTCACTGTTGGGCTAGGGGTCGGCGTTTGATTATAATTCCCCTTAGTTATCTCAGCCATTCGCATTTCATGCGCCATTCTTTCATTTTCATGCGCCATTCTCTGTTCCTCCGTCTCCGTTTCCTGAGCCCTCTGTAATGCTCTACTCCTTTGCTCTGCAGTTGCTTCTAGCCCCAGCACTGCCAATTCCTCCTCATACAAAACAACCCATCTGCTCTTTTGGGTCTGTACCTGCCACTCCTGTATCTCTCCAGTCTCCTGGGGGCAGCCCTCCTCATGGTCGCTTTGCAGGGTCATCTCCTCCAGTGCCTCGATCAGTTGCTCTTTCGTTCTTCCCTGGTAACTCAGGTTTAGTTCCCGGGCCCTTACTTGTAGACTTGCCATAGTCCAGTTCCTGTATTCTGAGGTTGTGGCTCCATTAATCGCTGGGCTGTTGTAGTCCATCTCGCTGTCCGCTGTTGATCCCGCCGCTGCCAACCAGTTGTCACGGAGCAAAGGTATACGTCCTTCCTCCGGAGGATATCTTGAATCAACAGGGACGCAAGAGGTCGGGAGGCAACAGCAATTTATTGTAATCCACAAAGTTAGTAGCCGGCGGCGGTCACATCAACCGTAATAACAATAAGTCCACAGAAGTCACAATCCAATGATAGCTTTGGCTCCTTGGTCCTGTAACTAAATCCTGGCTCTCTGCAGAGCTGTGCACAGGCCGGCTAACCCATACTAACTGCTAGCTACATACTATATACTAACACTGTTACATCCTATATCTGTGGGTGGGAAGGGCTGAGTCACAGATCCTTCCCCCCTCACCTATACCAAGGAGAGCAGACTCCCTGTCTCCTGTGGACAATGCACCGTCCAACATCTCCTTGGGGACACAGATCAGATTATCTCCACCCATTGTCCTCACTAGTTAGAGGTATTTGCATACAATGTGCTAACACACTAGACCCCAATCAGCTAATTACACATTGATGTATACAACAGGTTAGAGAATACACTCCACACCAAATATATATTACACATGGCCTATAGTATAGACTCTAAACACTCCGTGACAGCCTCTTTCTTTCCTGTAAACTCTATGTTGATGCCTTTTCCTACTTTTGTCTCCTCTGACCAGAGAACATTCTTCCAGAACGGTTTTGGCTTTCTCAGGTAAGTTTTGGCAAACTCCAGCCTGGCTTTTTTATGTCTCTGGGTAAGAAGTGGGGTCTTCCTGGGTCTCCTACCATACAGTCCCTTTTCATTCAGACGCTGACACTGGATAGTACGGGGTGACACTGTTGTACCCTCGGACTGCAGGGCAGCTTGAACTTGTTTGGATGTTAGTCGAGGTTCTTTATCCACCATCCGCACAATCTTGGCAATGTTTCTTTTGCGTCCACATCTAGGGAGGTTAGCCACAGTGCCATGGGCTTTAAACTTCTTGATGACACTGCGCACGGTAGACACAGGAACATTCAGGTCTTTGGAGATGGACTTGTAGCCTTGAGATTGCTCATGCTTCCTCACAATTTTGCTTCTCAAGTCCTCAGACAGTTCTTTGGTCTTCTTTCTTTTCTCCATGCTCAATGTGGTCACACAAGGACACGGGACAGAGTTTGAGTCAACTTTAATCCATTTCAACTGGCTGCAAGTGTGATTTAGTTATTGCCACCACCTGTTAGGTGCCTCAGGTAAGTAACAGGTGCTGTTAATTACACAAATTAGAGAAGCGTGACATGATTTTTCAAACAATTTGTTAATTTTAACAGTACTTTTGGCATGTTTTATGAACCCATTAATATTTTGAAGTATGTTTGTGTCTGACTGCTGAGAGAAGAAGCATATAACTTAGACTTCTATTGATCCCGATTCTGAATACAGTAGGTGGTGGCAACGTGTATTCGGGGTGCTTGGACTGTGTTGGGGTGTAATTTACACTAAACTTGCAGCCTGATTTAAGGGTAAATGCAAGACTGAGTTTATGGAGTGAATTGACCCATGACAGCCGCATTCACGTCACGTGTTTAGAATGGTTCATACATAACAATTTGTTTCAGAATAATCCAAAGTTTCTCAGCTAAATAATATAGCCAATAGTTTGGAGTCTGAACGCTTTCTATAATCTATTAGTTATATAGTTAACCAAGTTACATAACATAATGTACCTAAGGTCACAAGGCATAAGGTTGAAAGAAACATTTACAGTAAGTGAGCGGCATTTCTAGTATCCGGGATCAGGAGGTGAGTCTGGACTGGAAGGTATTTGGTTACTTTTCTCTCTATGCTATGTAATGTGGTATAACATTGTACACTGATACTGTGATGTAACAGGCGGATACTGATTATTTATCTTTATAGGAATTATTTTAATATTCTATTTATATGTTATATGTAAAAGAAGAAACCTATATAACATGTCGTCATCCTTCACTGTGGCATCTTATTAACTAGTAATTCCTTATATATACTCTACGTAGTCATTGTGCAGGATCTTATATACTGATATACCTGCAGTGTAGCACCGCATTACTATGTAACCATATATAAGTGTCTGCCATATATCTGACCTCAGGTCCATTTGCTTATGGTTACTTATTAATTTATTATTTATGTAATTGTTAGAGATGAGCGAGTAGTTAAATACTCGATATTCAATATTCGTTTCGAGTTGCCCCTCAATATTCGACTACTCAAATTGAATATCGAACACTATTATAGTCTATGGGGGGAAAATGCTCGTTTCAGGGGTAGGCAACATTCGATCAAATTATACTTACCAAGTCCACGAGTGAGGGTCCGGCTGGATCCTCCGAGAAGTCTTCTCCGTGCAGCGTCCCCGCGGCATCTTCTGGCTTTGAATTCACTCTGCCAGGCATCAGGCCTGGGCAGAGCCGACTGTGCATGTCCGCTTGTAGTGCGGGCATGCTCAGTCGGCTCTGCCCAGGCCCGATGCCTGGCAGAGTGAATTCAGAGCCAGAAGACGCCGCGGGGACGCTGCATGGAGAAGACTTCTAAAGGTAGGAGAAGAAGCAGCGTTGATTGGCCAACTGTATAGCATTCGGCCAATCAATGCTGCTTCTGCATCGAACTTTTCCATTCGAATAGCGAGTGGTACTCGATCGAGAACAAGTATTTCGAATACCGTAGTATTCGATTGAATACCTACTCGATTGAATACCTACTCGCTCATCTCTAGTAATTGTCATTTAGTTTTACTCTTCACTTTATAAGCAAATGGAAATCATCATCTAATAATTTTGTTATAGGTTTCTATGATTAATGGTATTTCCTTAGGCCATCAATATTAGATCTACAGGGTTTCAATACCCTGGACTCTGTAAATCCCAGATTTCAAGACAGTAAACAATACTGCGAGCCGAGCTGCTCAGACTGTAGCCACGAGTGTAGGTACTGCAGCCTTGCTGCGTAGATTTCGGCATAGACCATCAATGTTAGAAACTGGATAACCCCTAACCTCGTAATGCTCAATGACATACCTGTATATCATTGGTCACTCAGGAGTAGAGATGAGCGAACACTGTTCGGAACAGCACGCTAACAGCACGCTCTCATAGAAATGAATGGAAGCGACCGGCACGCGGGGGGTTAAGCGGCTGGCCGCCGGCAAAGTGTGTTCACTCATCTCTACTGAGGAGTTGAGACCTCTCCATACACAGCGGATGTCGGTTGCCTAATACAGCCAACACATGCCGCTAAAAGCTGCTATCAGTGCTGACACCAATGACAGCTGTTAACACTTTAGCTGTGGTTAAAGGTGACCATGGTATCTAAAATGCACAGTAGCCATTGGCGCCGCCATCTTTAACTGATTGCCGCCCTCTGGAACAACATCAGAGGACAGCAATCGGTTCCCCTGACAGCTGGGAGCTTAATGAAGGCTCCCAGGGTTTTCATTACATCAATGAATGGATTTTCCTATACAATACAATATATTATTATTATTGCAGTGTATAGTATGATTGGTAAGACCCCCACAGGTTCAAAGTCCATAGGGAATCTGAAAATAAAATTAAAAACGTTTTTAGGGCGGGTTCACACCTGCACCCGGTCTCCACTTTGCAGGTTTCCGTCTTTTGCCCGAGAAACTGGACAGGAGACGGCTACCGGCAGTCAGTTTTCAAACCCATTCATTTGTCCGCCCGTGAGCGCCCATGAAGGTCTTCTGCCTCTCTGTGGCGAAACTTTTTTTTTAACCGGACACAAAGTCGGACATGTAGGACTTTGAGTCCAGTTTTAAAAAACGGTTTCACTACGGAGAACAGACAATGCTCACAGGTGCTCACGGGCGAACACTGACTGCCGGGTTACCGTCTCCTGTCCAGCTTCTCGGGCAAAAGATGGAAACCCACAAAGCGGAGCCCGGGCACAGGTGTGAACAAAAATAAATAGACTAAAGTAAACATAAACTCTTTAGGTCTCCAGCGCTAAAAAATTTCTGAAATATTAAAATTAAATTAGAATAAACTGCATAATAAATGTTGGACTTTGTTTATATAGATATTCTGCCACTGAATGATAGAATATTCTAGGTAATTCAGATTTCCTCCCAGTTCAAGTTTCTTCTACACCACAGTACACTTTGTCTTCTAAACCAAAGGTTGACTTAGAAAAATATAATGTGAACACATTATCGATCATACTGTAACAGTAGTCAGAATATGTGGAAGTAAAAGGTGTAGGAATAGAGCACATTGTGTCAATGAGTTAAATCTGGTTATAGAAAATACTAAAAACTAAAAAATCTTAGATCTTTTTCCATCATCCTTTTGACTTACTATCAAAATAAACTGGTTGCACTTTATGGATGTTTTTTTATGTGTTGGATATTTGCCAGCAATGAGTAACAGTAACCCGTAAGTGGTGGCGAGAAGAGGAGAAGAGCCATTGTATGTTACACAAGCAAAGGGACTAACATGTTACTCATCATTGCATGAACATCCGTGACCTGCAATCAATATTATAATCAAATAATGTCAAAGAATTGTAAAAGCTTCACAAGGTTAGACTAATATAACTAAACAGAGTCATTTCAATTTTGTATCTACGGTCATGGTCCTAAGTAGGGTTGAACGATCGGGATCGGAAAAGATCGGATCCTGATCGGTGATCGAGCAAATTTCATGATTGGGATTGGAATCAGCTGGAAAATGATCGGAAATCAGATTTTAAAATCGATCCTGAAATCTCAAGATCGGCTTAACCGTAGTCATAAGTGTTGGCACTCCTGAAGTGTTTATCAGAAAATGATTGCGATTACATATGTTTTGTTATGTACAGGTTGTCTGTGTTGGAACAGTACACAAAAAAATACAGATAAAAAAGGCCAAAAATGATAGCATTTCAAGCCATATTCCAAAGATGGGACAAACAAATTACTGCCCCCCTCAGATTAATATTTGGTTAATTGCAAACAATCACTTCCTATAACCATAAACAAGCTTCTTACATCTCTCATCTGGTGTCTTACATTTGAAGGATGCCTTCTCTTCTCCCAACAACAATTTTAAGATTTCTCCACAGGTGTTCAATCGGATTTAGATATAGGATTTCTTTGGAACTTGACTGGGGCTGCTTATCCATCATCTGGACTATCCTGCGTTGCAACCTTTTGGCTAAGGCCCCACGGGATGATACGCAGTGCTAAAGCGCTATGAGAAAAACTGTGGTGGGAACGCATTACGGTTTTTCCTGCAGCGCTTTGAACAGAAATTGCACAGAGTTTTCCTCCACGGATTTTCTGTTAAAATTAAACGCCGCCGGCGTTTCCGTAGATATAATTGCCATGCTGCGATTTCCAAAACCGTGCTGATTTTGGAAATTGCAGCATGTCCATGCTGTGGTTTTAATCACAAAGTGAGCTTGGGTTCTGCATGAATCCCATCCACTTTACCTGTACTGTACAACACCACAATTTTTCCCACGGCGTTTCCGCCTTGAGCAAATTGCAGCGTTTACGGCCCATGGGGCCCCGGCCTTCATCAATTTCTCTCCTTCATCCACGTCCAGAAAGATTAGCTACAGTGCCATGGGTTGCAACTTCTTGATTAAGTTGTTCACAATGACGAAGGAGCATAAAGATATTTGGAGATGGACTTGTAACCTTGAGATTGCTGATATTTTTATACAATTGTGATTCTCAAGTGCTCAGACAGATCTTTTCCCTTCTTTTTGTTCTCCATGCTTAGTGTGGCACACACAGACACACAATGCAAAGACTGAGTCAACTTCTCTCCTTTTTATCTGGTTTCAGGTAGGATTTTAATATTGCCCACACCTGTTACTTGCCACAAGTGGAAGAAGCATCACGTACTGGAAACTAAATATTTACTCACAATTTTGAAAAGATGCCAAATTATAAAATTCAATTGTATCATTTTTGGCTTCTTATTTCCTCTTTTTTTGTGTGTTGTTCAAATATACACAAAGGAAATAGGAAATAAACATGTGTATAACAAAACATGTAATTGTATTCATTTTCTGGGAAGATTTCAGGAAGTGCCAACACTTACGCCTTGATTGTATTAGATCAATTTATTTACCTACACAATCTATAATGATTTACTAAACCTGTAGATTTACCCTGTAAGATAGACAGTGCTGTGCAGATGTCAATGACCTCTTTCTCATCACTTCCTTCCAAATGACGATCATGTAAAATATATTCGCTCTTCTACCACCTCCACAAATTCCAGTAATGGGTGCTGATCCAGTCATTTCAGCTAAACTGGAATTTTTCTCTAGTTCTTAATCAGTTCAGTTATTTTTAGCACCTGATATGCCAAAAAGTTCTGTACTGGCTGGTGGTTGGTCTCAGACAGGAACAAGCTAGGAGCACTCTGACGCACTCTAAGGGTGCAAAGAGGGGAAGATTAACCTTTTTAGTTTGGCAATAGGGTTGAGCGGTCGTGTTCGGAAAAGATCGGATTCCGATCGGCAATCGAGAAAATTTCACGATCACCATTGGAATTCCGAACATGATCTTTTTATGTGGGATCGAGATCGGTGATCTTTTCCCACAATGCTTTGCTTAGCCTTCACACTGAGTATACGCTGTATACTCAGTGTGAAGGCTCCGCTGCAGTTCCATAAGAATGAATGGAAGCAGCTGGCACACAGCCTTAACCCCCTACGTGCCGGCTGCCTCCATTCATTGGAATGGGAGGCTAAACTAAACATCTCTAGCACCTACTTACCTCTAGAGATGGCTGCTCCGGTGCCCTCCTTCTTCTTGCCTCGCTGCCCCGCCTCCCAGGTTAGTGTTTAAAGCGCTAGGTAGGCGGGGCTTGTGGCTTAGGAGAGTGTGGGCAGGTACAGGGCGGGGAGATGTGACGTCTCCCCTCCCAGTACCCGTCCACACTCTCCTAACCCACCCACACTCTCCTAACCTGGCAGGGAGCAGTGTGGAGCGGCAGCGAAGCAAAGAAGAAGGAAGGCACCGGGCACCGGACCAGCCATCTCTGGAGGTAAGTGGACACCAGGGGGGACTAAGTAGCCAGAGGATTAAAAGAAAATCCTCTGGCTACTTAATGATTCACTACACAGTGTGGATTCTAACAATTAAAGCGTTCAATTGTTAGATTCCATGCTGTATAGTGAATAGGATTGCTTTTAAAATCCGATCTCCGATTAATTAATAAATCCCCTTGACTTGCATTGGGATCGGAATTGGGATCCAGATCGGGTTCGAATGAAAAATGATCGGAAATCGGATTTTAAAATCGATCCTGAAAAGTCAAGATCGGCTCAATCCTATTTGGCAACCTTAGATAGGTGACTATAACTGGGCATAACCCTTAGTCACAACCCTTAGACATGCTAAATATAAGTGAAACTGTTACAAATATTCAATCTTTAGACCCCAGAGTATAATAGGTGACGGCCCAGGGGAAGTGTAAAAAAATTAAATTGAAAAAACAAACAAAAAAAAACATATATATATATATATATATATATATATATATATATATATATATGGATTATCCAGGGATTTCAGGTTTCTGCAAAGAGGCCAGGGAAGGTGAAAAATAATGATAAAAAAAAAAAACATACCGTTCCCCAGTCTCTGGTGTCTCCCACCGTTGTCTGGTGCAGCTGCTCCCGGGTACATGTTCTGGCAGACGTCCTCCTGTATCTAAGAAACTAAGACGTTATCTATTAAGGACATTTCTTGTTGATGTCGAACTGAAATGTCTTCTCTTTTCAGATAAAATGTCTTTTGACCATTTTGATTACAAAGGAGCCAGATTTGTCAGAAAGGTGCACACAGAGGAATCTCTCAACCATGCGGAAAATGAATTTGAAGTATTTGATGATGATATTTACAATGTAACCTATCCCAAGTCAGGTAAGTAGAATATAGTAGTTTATGGCTCTTGGCAAGAACATTATGTTGCATTACAACTTATATTAATTGTATTGATTGTCAATAATTTGGTAGCCACTTGACCAATGAAAAACCTAAGCCTACTGAAGATGTAGGTACTTTAATAATACAATCAATATCATGTATGTACAAATGACACTCATGCAACTTTAATTTTTAATTTTTATTTTTGTTATTGTGTTCGGAGTGTTTGGTGACCATTTTTGTAATATTAACCTATCTATATCCCTTTTTAATAGAAAACAGGTGGTAACATTCTCCTTAGCAACCCTCTAACTGAGCTAGGGAAAGTCCATACACATTTGTATTGTGATGGGGGATGGTCACATTAAGTGGCTGTATCTCTGGTTTATACCACCTAGAAATGTATAAATGGTTCTGGTAACACAATAAAGCTTTCATATGCTGTCAGGATTGCAGTACTAGCTATAAAAGATCCTGATACTACCTTGTATTGTTCCATTCACTATGGAGAATGACTGACAGAACACATTTACCTGTATTTTTGTGCTTGTTTTAGTATAAAGTGAGAAAATTGATAAACAGGGATCATGGTACCCACTAGGATTGAGCCGATCTTGAGATTTCAGGATGGAATTTAAAATCCGATTTCTGATCATTTTTGTGATCTTTCCCGATCCCGATTGCTCAGACCCTAGTGAATGCTTCTCTACGGGAAAAGTCACTTTTAGGGTTGAGCTGATCTTGAGATTTCAAAATCCAATTTCCGATCATTTTACAACCAATCGTGATCATGAAATTTGCTGGATCTATTCCAATCCCGATTACTCAACCCTATTCCTGCTCTCCCTGGGGTAACACCACGTTGTTTGGGGTTAACCAATGAAGGGATTAAGGATTGGAGGCGAGTTGCGAGCAGCTTTATCCACAATTTCACACCCACATTTAGGATAGTTGAGACATAATTTTATTTCTCTTATTACCATGAGCTTAGAACTTGAATTTAGCATATTGGAAGGGCTTGGCATGCTGTACATTGAAGTGATTGCATAACTAAGTGAGTATATCTGCTAGATCTATCTGTATTTTTCATGTTTCTGAATAGTTTCAAGAGCATAAATCATAGATCATTGAGATAGGCTGTGCGTTGTCTCTTAAACTTGGACCCAAGGTTATGTATGAAGTCAGAGACATTAGCAGGATTGTCAAGTCTCCAAGACCAGGCCCTAATTGGTAACAATTGAAAAGTAATTGTGATAGAAATATGTGCGCCGTCTGAGATGGTAAAAGAACCAACAAGAGATTGTACATAAGACTGAAATGAATAGGAATTCCGATTTTTGAAAGGAGTTATGAAGTTTAGAAAAATAAGTATAATCCTTAGAAGAAGGATGAAGTAACCACCATGCGTCCAGCACATCAATGTCCTGCAATACTTTGTGTAATGTTTTTGAGAGTGATGTGCTCATAGAGGAGTCTAGCAAGGTTTCTGACATGTGAATACACCCTAGATCTTGAAGAAATGTATATTTCATCCAAATTCCTGCATGTATACAATGTCTTGATGTAATCTCTTACTTCTTCTAGGTACTAACTGGATGATTGAAATCCTGAATTTAATTAAACACAAGGGAGATGTAACAAAAACCAACGCTGTGTCTATCCACATGAGATCACCATGGTTTGAAAAAGTTGTGTCTTGCAAACACATTGACAAACTGGATTCTCCAAGAATAATCTCCTCTCACCTACCGCACCACATTTTTGCTAAATCTTATTTCAAATCTAAAGCAAAAGTAAGTAAAACATAACCCTCTGCTTAGTGAGAACAGATCCCTGGAGCATTTGTGGTTCTACTGACAGAACAACACGACTAAGTTCAACATTATTCCCTTTCATTTGCTTTGAACCTGTAGTGTGGACAGTCGTACAACTAGAAACAGACGAACCAACTTTTTATCACTGACGGGTAGTTACTCACATAAAGACTAAATCACTGTAGGAGTAAATAAAATATAACTTTTAATAATCTTTCTTAAAAATGGCCTCAATTTATTTAATGTTTTTTTAAATGTTTTCTTTAAAAAAACTGTACTATGACCTCATTGATAAAGGGTAACCAATAATTATTAAGGCAATCCCTGTCTGGTACAGCCATTAACAGTTTCATTCCCTGATAGTGTGCCAGGAGCTAATCTGGTATGGCCCAGTACACCTATAGATCCCTGGAACTCTAGATGAAATCAGGTGCGAGGAAATCTAGATACAAATCCCTAGTGGTTCCACATAGGCTGTGAGTAAGGCCAGAGGGAGGTCCTGGAGGCGAAAGCTCTGTGAGCAGTCTCTGTTACTGACAAATTAACCCCTGTATATGATAATGACAGCAGGAGCTATATTGAAACGGAGGATATTCAATACAGTACAGTCTCACGTTCTCACAAGCCGTATTCCACTCAACTACACCTCACACAATGCCCTACTGATCTCAAGTATGCTCCAATTGCCTATGTTAACATTGTTGCCACTTAGGGTATAGTTACATTAGCCCTATTAGTCTCTACTCATGGGCTACGTATCCTAACTAGATAAATACAATATATGGTCCCTGATGTATCCACCACCTATTGTATAAGTTTTCCCTCACACTTCCCTCAACGCGTTTCGCTAGGGGTCTAGCCTAGCTCATCAGGAGGATGATAATGCAGGAGATGATAATATTTGCAGTTAAAACTGCATTTCCCGCGCCCTTGATGATAGGACACAGTATCAATATGTGGCCGGCGAGCCTGACTGCCATCTCTTTATAGCCAAAACTCCGCCTCAAGACCCGCCTCCCGATGACTCAGCGTGCTCCCATTGGTCACGCCTATTCCTCTGTCATCCGGCTGTCTCGTACGGCGTGTTGGATCCATGAATGCTCACTACGATCCCTGTTTAGCTGGCCAGCGAACCACAGGTCCCAGCCAGTATACAAATGGCTTGATTTCTTTGCAGCTACGATTCTACTACTGGCCGGTGAACCACAGGTCCCAGCCAGTGTATAAATGACTTGATTTCTTTGCAGCTACGATTCTACTGCTATTAATAAATCTCAATCTAAAACTATATCCAAGACTCCCTTGGATCTTATTGATTACATCAAATTAACCCATTCTTCAAAAGGGAAGTTATCCGCATCAGAGTGTGAACAGGGGTTTATTTTCATTCCTAACATGTAGGTTTAACCACATCAGAGTGTTTACCGGGATTTACTTAATTCCTAACATGTAGGTTAACCGCATCAGAGTGTGAACAGGTGTTTAATTTGTTCTTAACTTGCAGATCAACTACATCAGTGTGTGAACAGGGGTTTATTTTATTCGGGTCATAATCAAGATTCATATGATGTTTACACCAGAATTACCCCCAAATATCAATAAACCAGGTTTATTATAATATCATAGCCTCCATTAGTTATCTTTACGGTTCAAAAGGTCCATAAATGTAGATGGATAGATCATTTGCATATATATACATATAATTTTATAGATAAATCAGATGGACAGGTACGTATTATAGAGATTTATCGATTCATTTATCGATTGGTGTCAATGTATGTCTATACCTAATAAACCAATCAAACCATAACCCATTCCCTACTGTGTCCAGAATATTATTTTTCATGGAAAATGTCACACTTACTACCCCTAACTTAAATCCATAATAAGCTCCTTATTTAAATAAAACAACTGTAATTTATGTTTTCATTCAGGCCCCCCGGGGCGAGACTCTTAAGCCTAAATGTCCATTCGGCCTCCCTTTGCAAAATTCTTTTATCCAGGTCCCCTCCCCTCGGGTGCATTCTGACTACCTCAAGACCTTGGAAAGTTAAATTGTCCAGGCTGCCCCCATGTTGCTCCCATATATGTCGACTGAGAGTACGATCATCTTTTCGTCTGATGTTACCAACGTGATCTAAAATACGCCTACAGAACTTGCGTTTCGTTTTGCCCACATAATTTTTTGGGCAGCCACAAGTGGCCATGTACACAAGTCCTGAGGTCTGGCAGTTTATAAAACCGCGAATGTCATACGATTCATTGGTAACAACACTCGAGAATTTCGAGCCCATTTTGATGAAACTACAAGCTTTGCAGTGTCCACACCGGAAGTTTCCTTCCGGGATGTGTTTTGATAGCCAGGTTGAGTCCGTTATGGGTGACAGATGACTATGCATCAATCTGTCCCTAAGGTTCCTGCCCCTTCGGTAGGTTATTGCGGGGTATGGTGTCAACATTTTCTGAATGTCAGAATCCAATCTGAGCACATTCCAGTGTTTCGTCAGGATAGATCTCACTTCCTTATTCAAGTTATCATAGGTGCCTATTATGCGAATTTCATTCCCCGAGTCAACTTTAGGACGGGGGTTTAGGAGCGATGTACGGTTATAGTTTTAGATTGAGATTTATTAATAGCAGTAGAATCGTAGCTGCAAAGAAATCAAGTCATTTATACACTGGCTGGGACCTGTGGTTCACCGGCCAGTAGTAGAATCGTAGCTGCAAAGAAATCAAGCCATTTGTATACTGGCTGGGACCTGTGGTTCGCTGGCCAGCTAAACAGGGATCGTAGTGAGCATTCATGGATCCAACACGCCGTACGAGACAGCCGGATGACAGAGGAATAGGCGTGACCAATGGGAGCACGCTGAGTCATCGGGAGGCGGGTCTTGAGGCGGAGTTTTGGCTATAAAGAGACGGCAGTCAGGCTCGCCGGCCACATATTGATACTGTGTCCTACCATCAAGGGCGCGGGAAATGCAGTTTTAACTGCAAATATTATCATCTCCTGCATTATCATCCTCCTGATGAGCTAGGCTAGACCCCTAGCGAAACGCATTGAGGGAAGTGTGAGGGAAAACTTATACAATAGGTGGTGGATACATCAGGGACCATATATTGTATTTATCTAGTTAGGATACGTAGCCCATGAATAGAGACTAATAGGGCTAATGTAACTATACCCTAAGTGGCAACAATGTTAACATAGGCAATTGGAGCATACTTGAGATCAGTAGGGCATTGTGTGAGGTGTAGTTGAGTGGAATACGGCTTGTGAGAACGTGAGACTGTACTGTATTGAATATCCTCCGTTTCAATATAGCTCCTGCTGTCATTATCATATACAGGGGTTAATTTGTCAGTAACAGAGACTGCTCACAGAGCTTTCGCCTCCAGGACCTCCCTCTGGCCTTACTCACAGCCTATGTGGAACCACTAGGGATTTGTATCTAGATTTCCTCGCACCTGATTTCATCTAGAGTTCCAGGGATCTATAGGTGTACTGGGGCATACCAGATTAGCTCCCGGCACACTATCAGGGAATGAAACTGTTAATGGCTGTACCAGACAGGGATTGCCTTAATAATTATTGGTTACCCTTTATCAATGAGGTCATAGTACAGTTTTTTTTAAAGAAAACATTTAAAAAACATTAAATAAATTGAGGCCATTTTTAAGAAAGATTATTAAAAGTTATATTTTATTTACTCCTACAGTGATTTAGACGAACCAACTTGTTTCAAGTCAAGTTTACAAAACTGATTTCATATGTGTTAAATATTCTAAATAATTTATGTTCCGTCAGGGGTCTTTTTTGGTTACCCAATGAACAGTGAACAGTAAAAATCTCTGTTTTTTATTCTCCAATATACAATATATACAATATAATACACATAGCCAAAAACTATAAATAAATGAACTGACATATACAGTTCTAATGACTAGTTCTTTGCAATTTTTCATGATAATGTTTGTGAAAACAAAAAAAACAAAAACATAGCATCAAAATTGCTGCTGTTCAGCAAACTGTCTGGGGAAAAAAGGAAGGGAGGTGTAACAGCTGAGCAAATACTAACAATAAAATGTGTGTGGCAACAGCAACACTACTTCTGGTTTTGGTGGCACCAACAGTATTCATATTCCAATATAGAATATTCAGGTCGAACCCAGCTCAGAACAAAATGGTTTTCTTATCTCTAGATGGCTATATGTCACTTGATATGATTTTTGAGTTCATTTAGCTAAAAACGTTGTTTAGTGCCTTGGTGAGTGAGTTTATTTTAAAGTAGAACTTTTCCCTCTGACAACACTGTTTTTACTATATAAACTATACATGTACAAATCCTAACAAATTACTGGGACTATCCATTAGTTAATCCATCTGTAGCAGAGAAGTGGTGAGGAAGAAGGATATTAAACATTGGATTCTATAAATGTGTTAGAAGGGCTGGAATATATATGTACAATAGATACTGGATACTGAGCTTACTGTTTCCATTAGAGATGAGCAAATGTTTCAAAAATTTGATATGGCAACTTGACAAAATTTTCCGATACTAATTAATTTGTGGTGAATCATGTTAACCCCTTCCCGACATCCACCTTAATAGTATGGCGCAGCAGGGAAGGACTTCCCACAAACCATCTGGAAGCATGGTGCACACATGGAAACTGTTTGCATACGACATTATCATACAACGTATCAACATAGTTGAGCTGAACGCTAATCGGGCACTATCAGATGGTGTAAGGACACAAGCTATTCAGAAGAGAAATGGTAATACCTTCCATTTATATATTTCTAGGATCAATAAGAGAAGAAGAGCTCAGTGAGTAAGAACATATTCTCTAGAATTGTTACCTTATGGGGAAATATGTCGTTACTAAATGAAAGCTATCTTATTTTATGTTATCTTATCTTATAGCCTACTGTTGTGTTTTTCAGATTATCTACACAATGCGAAACCCAAGAGATGTCATTGTATCTATGTTCCATTTTACCAAGATTCTCAATATCTTCACACCTCCTGACAATTTCCAGGATTTCGTAGAGGACTTTATACAGGGAAAATGTGAGATACATTTATTTATTTAGAATAATTTGATGTGACAGTCTAACTAAAATATTGCTAGTTATTAGCTGATGTAGCACAAACTGCTAATTTCTCTCTTTTCAGTTGTAGCTTTGCTGTGTAGACTGGGACAGAGTCAGCAGACTGATCATATCATTATTACTAAAGGGAGTCTGTCAGGTCCAAAATGCTTCTCAAACCAATAACATTGTCTTGAATGGACCTTTAGTAGAAGCAGGTACATACATTTGATGAAGCAATGCAGAGATAATCAACTTTTTATGGATATGCAAATAAACCTGAAGTGCATTGGGGTTGGGTTTGATTTGCCAAATCTGTCTACAGGCAACTCTGACGAGGAGAGAGGCTGAAAAATGTCATTCCCTACTAATTCAGACAGTAAATAGTGATCTGTAGGCATATTTGGGAATCAGGTCCCGCCTTCTGTGCACATAGAAGCTGATCTGCATATCCATAAAAAGATGATCATCTCTGTATTGCTACTTCGGTTTGTAGCCACAAAGGTATGTTAGTGCTCCTATTAATGCCCCCTACACTGCACTACTATTGGACCAGACAATATCCCTTTAAAGACTGGAGCATTTAATGACCGATGACAAGTCCATTGTACTGCTGGGAATCAGACACCAGAGAATCAGGCAGCCATTCCTGCCTTCCCCCATGTACAGATGGAACGATACAATGTTATCTTGTCAACACTTTGGGTATTCTTGTACAATATTATAATATATGGAGTTTATAGAGTAATAACTACTTTGTTACTTTATTCCCTTTGTCTTTCAGCTCTGTACGGGTCTTGGTTTGACCATGTAAAAGGCTGGATGCAAATGAAAGATGACGAAAGATTCTTCTTTATCACCTACGAGGAGCTTCTCCAGGTAATAATACTGCAGTACAGGGCGGCATGGAGAGCGGGTTGGGTCTCTATGTACTGCACAGCTTTATATGGTTATCCCCTAAATATATGGCTATGTGTGAAAATTAAAAATAAAAAATACTAATAGAAAAATAACTCTAACTAGAGATGGACAAATGGCCATAACCTATCCTTGTCCCTAACCCTATCCCAAAGTGACTTTATAAAAGTTATCTTTACTTGCACACCTTGTTTGAGCAAAGGTTTCTTATATCTAGTTTAGTTCCTAATGTACGGTGTGTCTATTGCTGGTATGTTACGTGTACCAGACTCTGGATGGATTCCTGACCTCGCTTTCCTGATCACTAAGCTATCAAACCATTTTTCCTATGTGTTGTTGACCTGGCTTGTTTTTGGTTTGAATCAAATTATGACCTATCCTAAAGCTAGCTCAGTACTGTTGAATCTTTAGGTGTCTGAGCGACTGCAACTTACTGTAGCACCCATTCAAGTAAAAGGGAGCTTATCTGCAGTACTTGATTTGGCCACTATGCATAGAACGGAGCTGTCTGCTTCCTGATCCATTCTCCAATTACCAGCTGCTGAGAACAGACCATTGATAGGAGGTTATCAGATGTCGTACCCCACTAATGTGACATTGAAGACCTTTCCTAGATGATCAATATTTATTTTTATTTTTTATTTTATGGTAGAGTAGGAAGGGACCTCAAGGGCCATCGGGTCCAACCCCCTGCGAGTGCAGGTTTTCCTAAATCATCCCAGCTATATGTTTATCCAGATTCCGCTTGAAGATTTCCATTGATGGAGCGCCCGCCACCTCCCGTGGCAGCCTATTCCACTCTCTCACTACCCTCACTGTCAGAAAGTTTTTCCTAATGTCTAATCTGTATCTCTTTCCCTTTAGTTTCATCCCATTGCTTCTTGTACTTCCTTGTGCTAATGAGAATAGGGGAGATCCCTATTTTTATCCCAACCCAACGCAATAAAACACTGCAATAAAGAGGCATTATTAAAGACTGCCCAATCAAGTCCCATAGGGAAATAGGGTTATGGTACTAGTATTTTAAAATAAAAAATTAAAATCTAAATTTATTAAAGTCTTCATAAGGGTAGATACAGGAAAAATAGATGAGTAATAGATGTAGGCTCCAAAATATTGATGACCTTTTGGAGACAGAAGTGGGTTCACTGGTTAGTGTTACAGTTGCCTAAATATAAGATCTCTATAAGGCGCCATGTTGTATCTGACTGATGAAGAGAAAAGTTGTCTCATTACTTGTCTCACGGGCTAGAACTGGGATGTGAGTTATACATTATATATAGATCTACATATGTCTCATATTTTTTCAGGATCACCGTGGCAGTGTGATAAGAATCTGTAAATTTTTGGGGCAGGAGTTGGATGACGCCCAGATTGATTTAGTTGTTAAACATTCAACCTTCCAATCCATGAAAGATAACCCAATGTCAAATTGGAGTCAAATACCCTCTGAAATAATGGACCAATCGAAAGGAGCCTTCATGCGTAAAGGTAATTCTGTTTATCTAAGATGTGATCCGTGATAACATCTTAGTAGCAGGTTCTGGTGATGGATCGGAAACAAGGCTCCGTATTCATGAATAAATTATTAGTAGTAGTATATATTATTATACATGATTGTGTTATACAACTGGAGGCCTAGACTGAGCAGTATAGGAGCTCCGCTCATACAGATAAAGCTCTTATACACGTCTTATCATTCTCTGATCTCAGGGGATGTTCTTAGCAGTCACAATACACACGGGATAGTTCCAGAACACAATATAGCACTTGCAGCCATTATCTCGGTATATACAAAATACTGTTTAATAGATATAATTCTGTAAGGGCATAGACCCTACTGATAACAATTCATTCCCCAGCGTCCTTTGTTATATCATGATTAATATTAATATCAGGGGTGTAGAAGTCCTTTTCTGTATTTGGCTCACGAGATAACCACTTTGAATAGATCACTTTCTAACTTGGGTCACTGTTAACTCTACGGGCTAGTTCACATGGGGTCAAGGAGGTGGATTTTGACAGCGGATTTCACCTCAAAATACAATACAATGGTAGTCTATGGAGACCACTAGCTGTCCTTTCCTCGACTCGCTGAGCCGTGGCTTCCACCTGGCAGCAGCAACCTCTGGCATCATCCCATTTATTTGAGCCAACTCCGGAGGGGGAAGCCGCGACCACGACGGTCGTGGCAGGCAGGTTTTGGACCGAGAGTGACGCGGCTCCCCGCGTCACTCTTGGTACCAAAATCTGCCCCAATGCCCCCATGTGAATGAGCCCTAAAAGACCCCCAGCTTTTACGCCACACAGTCCTCCACTTGAAGTACAGAGGGAAATACTTTCCTAATGGCAGACTGAGTTCTTTTACATTTTTTTTTTGTTCTGCATCTGGTTTAGCATTCAAAATTCCATCATAAAACCTGTTGCAGAAGCCGATTATGTAAGAACCTCCTGAGATGACAATTGTGTCTCCTAATGTCTATTATTATTATTATTGTACATTTGATGGTCTCTCCTCCCCCCATCTAGACAACTAGACAAAGAATTCACAATAATGTATTTCTGCATATTTTGCTCCTTACAGGAATATCTGGAGACTGGAAGAATCATTTTACTGTTGCACAGAGCGAGTACTTTGATAAAATCTACCAAGAGAAGATGAAGGACTTCAATATGAGCTTTTTCTGGGAACAATCTTCCTAAAGTTCTGGCCTCATTTTGTATTACATTCAGGAAGTGGTTGATGGATAGAACAACATGTCTTACCAAGGGTTGTCAGAGATTCCTCCAGTCACTGACCATCCAATACAATACTATGGCTGGGAAATTACATGTATTATATCCAACTGTCACCAATTGGTGTTTGTCCCATATTGGAAAATGGTTTAGTCTGCATTTGTATTAAACATTGAATATTTTTCAGAATAAAACAGCGAATACATGAACAGAAATGGAGTCTTTATTAGGGTTCAGCGATCGTGTTCGGAAAAGATCGGATTCCGATCGGCGATCCAGAAAATTTCACGATCGTGATCGGAATTCCGAACACGATCTTTTTAGGTGGGATCGAGATTGGTACTATTTCCCACAATGCTTTGCTTAGCCTTCACACTGAGTATACGCGTGTATACTCAGTGTGAAGGCTCCGCTGCGGTTCCATAGGAATGAATGGAAGCAGCCGGCACACAGCCTTAACCCCCTGCATGCCAGTTGCCTCCATTTATTCTAATGGGAGACTAAACTAACATCTATAGTAGCTACTTACCTCCAGAGATGGCTGCTCCGGTGCCCGGTGTTCTCCTTCTTCTTTGCCTCGCTGCCTCTCCACGCTGCTCTTCTCGCCTCGCTGCTGCCGCCTCCCAGGTTAGTGTTTAAAGAGCTAGGAAGGCAGGGCTTGTGGCTTAGGAGAGTGTGGGTGGGTACAGGGTGGGGACACGTGACTTCTCCCCTCCCAGTACCCGCCCACACTCTCCTAATCTGGGAGGCAGGGGGCAGCGAGGCGAGAAGAGCAGCGTGAAGTGGCAGCGAGGCGAAGAAGAAGGAAGGCATCGGAGCAGCCATCTCTGGAGGTAAGTGGACACCAGGGGGAACTAAGTAGCCAGAGGATTAAAAAAAAATCCTCTGGCTACTTTAATGATTCGCTACACAGCGTGGATTCTAACAATTATTAGATTCCATGCTGTATAGTGAATAGGATTGCTTTTAAAATCCGATCTCCGATTAATAAAAAAAATCCCTTTGACTTGCATTGGGATCGGAATTGGGATCGAGATCGGGTTCGAATGAAAAATGATCGGAAATCGTATTTTAAAATCGATCCTCAAAAGTCAAGATTGGCTCAACCCTAGTCTTTATCTTCCATTATTCCTGAATGGCGACAAATTCCACAATAATGTCTATGAAGTATCGGCCTGTGTGTACACTGACAAAGTAACATCTGTCATTCCATATGAAAGACAAACAAAATCCCGGACTAAAAATCTTTTATTGTTCCATCTAACAAGAGGATGAGATGTGCAGCCAATATATGACAAATTACATAAAACACTCTCTATACGGTACGCCATGGACACGGTGTTGCAGTCAATGAACTGTTTGATAGTGAAAATAGACCCAACAATTGGAGAGACCAAATCCTTCCTTGGAGAAGCAGCAAACACAAACATGACACCACATTTATAATAAACCTTTACTGACAAGTCAACCCATTAGGACAACACAACATGCCGGGAGACATCATCATTCCCAAAGTAGGGGCTTTATCAGAGGCAGATCAGCAGCCCATGAAGGGTCCTCGGCAAACCCTCGTCTTGTGAAAGCCTGGGCAGATTACTAATAATAGACCATATGTGTGAATCCTTTACTATATGACGTTACAAACATAATTACCGTCATCCTTATAACCTTTTTTTGTTGGATGATGCTCATGTACAAGATGGAAGTTGAACATAAGAAAGAGACAAAGAATAAGATTGGGGATGTAAAGTTTTTTAGATTTTTTTTTTATTTTTTAAATACAGTTTTCACTTCAATTTTTGTTAACAAAATCCAGGCGTGAATTCAGTAGGAAGAAAATATAAAAGTTCTTTTTAGATTTTCCAATTCTCATTAACCCACCCTTGGGTTTGGCTAAAAAAAAAAACTGCAACAAAACTTTTCTGTGTCTTAAACATAAGGGTAAGTTTAGAAGGTTTTTTTTTACAGACTCTGCACAGGGGTGGGGCACAGGCCTAAATGTTTGGCAAAATGGTCGAATCAATTTTTTTTTTAATTCTCTCATCTCTAATTATAACATGCCTGGCTGATAACTATTTAGTAGGTAGGCTGATAGACTGACGGGGGCAGTGTCATTATATCTGATAGACTTACTGCTGCTCTCATTCTTAGTGACCCCACTGGTTCCTGCCCTCTGCTCAGTGACCCCACTATCAGTACAATATTATGTGCCCAGTACCTGGTGATGGGGCAGAGGTATTCCTGATGTCAGGGGATTCCTGCATTGTCAGGTCTGTTGCACATGGATTACTTACAGAAGGGGGTTGTACAGTATAGAAACCTCCGAGACCACTGAGCCAATAATTACAGCGGCTCTGAGATTAACCCATCCACTGCCTTACACCACCAGAAATGCAGAAATTGATATAATCTCAGTCTTACACCCCGGTAATCCAGTATTCCGGTAATTTGCAAGGTCCCGTTTAGAAGGAGCAGCGCCCAGATCCTGAACTTCTGCCCTCACTAGCTAGAAAGCCTTAGAGGGAACATTGTGTGTGGACCATGGTAAGACAACGGAGAAGAGAAATAAGACAAGGACATTGTGTAATGTTGTTTCAGGAGCTCACCGTCCTAGTCAGGCTGTGTACCTTGTACAACAATGGAGCTCCATCTCCAAGAACATCTTCTGAGAGTAAATAGATTTATGGTTTTTAAAGTTCATGGTTTTAGAAGCCTGGAGACTTAAACACTTAGTTGCAAGTCAACAGATCATCGATCATTAATATGGTTAGACAATCTCTTTCTGATACATGGGAAGGTTCTTTCCCATGGAATGGGGTCTACTGATGCCAAAAATGGTCATACTGAGACCTCATGTACAGACCCTACCGCACTACTACACATATTGGCACATCTAACACCACTGCCACCTCTCAGCCTGCGGCAAATCAACACTGGTTCTGCAGCAGGCTCGTCCTTGCTAGTCGGGAGAGCTGGCAGCTTGCAGTTATGAGGGAGCTGACTATTTTGTCATAGGAATGCATTGACCAGCGTTGATTGGCCAGTGTACAGCATTCAGCCAATCAACGCTGGTTCTGCCGGAGGCTCGTCTGTGAGGAGGCGGAGTCTAAGATCAGACCACAATGAGAATACCTACTCGATCTAATACTACTCGCTCATTTCTAGTCTGCAAGGATAGATGCATACTGGTGTTGATCCATCGTGCCTTTCACAATGATGAGTGCAACCAGATGGCTGATGACATGTGCCTTCTGCGATTGGTTATTTAGCGTTAACTAGAGATCAGCGAACACTAAAATGTTCAAGGTTCGAAATCCGATTCGAACAGCCGCACATTGATCGACTGTTCGAACGGGTTTCAAACCCCATTATAGTCTATGGGGGGGGAAATGCTCGTTTCAGGGGTACGCAACATTCAATCAAATTCTACTTACCAAGTCCATGAGTGACGGTCGGGCTGAATTCTTCTCCCTGCGCAGCGTCCCTGCATCCTCTTTCGGCCTTGAATTCACTCTGCTAGGCATTGGGCCTGGGCAGAGCCGACTGCGCATGCGCAGTCGGCTCTGCCCAGGCCTGATGCCTAAGCAGAGTGAATTCAGAGCCTGAAGAGGACGCCGTGGGGAAGCTGCATGGAGAAGACTTCTAAAGGTAAGAGAAGAACCAGTGTTTATTGGCAATGTACAGCATTCTGCAAATCAACGCTGGTTCTGCATCAAATCCTAACTTTGAACAGCTAGTAGTGTTCGATCGAGTACGATTATTTCAAATACCGTAGAATTCGATCGAATACCTACTCGATCGAATACTACTCGCTCATCTCTAGCGTTGACGTCAAAAGTAGGCGGTGGTCACATAAATATGACTGGATGGTGTGTTATATAGTCACAGTATGCGTGTATTATTTAATTCCATTATAGTGATATTATTCAGTGATTATATGATGGTATTATTTTCTCACTATGTACAGTTAAAGATAATCTTTATGAATTTTTAATGTTTCATTAGAAAATCTGCATATATCTTTTTTTCTCTAAAAATTATGTTACATCTAGCACTAGAGGATCATGGGGGGTTGTGGGTCCTTCTTGTTCCCAATGTGTAATAGACATTGAGTTATATCTTTATAGAGACCCATTGGTATATATTACCCCCTCCCCAGGGATTATCACTGTTATATCTCAGTTTTGATTTAGTGAATTGGAGGATAATTTAGTGATATCTTGTAAATCCAGAGAATATAACACATAAAGGGTGAAGTTATAGTTTGCTCCATCTGGACTTGTATAGAAATGATTGTCATAGTATCAATAGTTGATGTTTGTTATAAAGTGTTGTTAAGCTGTATTCACACATTACACAGCCAGAGGAGGCGGCATACTACATCCTGTCTAAAGTAAAAGATGATTTAACTCTTTGTAATTAAAGGGATTGTCTGAGTCACATTTTCAATGTTTATAAATGCTGAAAATAGGAACAGTGAAATAAATTAAAAAAAAAAAAAAAAAAAAAAAAGTACTTACCTCTTCCCGATCCTCTGCTGTAACCAATCCCTCAGCCGTGACCTCTTTACAAATTACATGAATGACAAGACTAAAGGAGAAGGGGAGGAGTGTTAAGACCTAACTATTGTTTATTCCACTTGGATCACACTGACTTTCGAGTTTCTGTCCTTCGGGTCCGCTTGGGGACCCCAAAAATGGATACCTTATCTGTCTACTATGGATATCCATCAGGTTTCCTCTGCACCTATTTTAAGAGGAATGGGGGACGGAGTCTTGTACTGAGACTTAAACGATAGTGAGAAGGTTTTGTGTTCATTGGAATTACTAAGATCCTCCCATGTCCGCCCAAAGCCTATAAATGAAGAAGCTCCACCAAGATTTCCATCACACAATACGACCTGTCCTCAAGAGCTGAACAATGATCTCCCTGCTTGTAATTCTGAGCCTCCTCTCATTTCCTGCAGCCACAGGTAAGTTATCGGACACATCGGAGCACTTATTGGAAACTTATAATAATATTATTAATTTTAATATTCCCCTAAACCGCCCCCCTGCCATTATACCCCGCAGTGATAGGACATAACCTGTCCATTGCAGCATAAAGTATGACATGTAGTTATAGAATAATGCTCGCTGTATGGTAACTACCAGGGAAGAGTCATCTTGTTGTCCAGGTTTCCTGAAGAGTCCTATAGTCTGGTCCAAACCATGTCCCTCCTGGCTGGATTGCTGTCCCATAGTGACATGGGGTACATGCACAGTGCACAGATGGAGCCGAGGACAGGACATGTCATATCACTGTGTATGTACAGGAGGCCAGCAGAGCGTGTAAGTATGTATCCCAGCCTGTGCTCCATCTATAAAGCCGGGGGTGCATGTAGTGTATAAGGGGCACACAGCAGGACTACCCAGATACTACTACACGACTCCGATCATTTGATTGTGATGTGACATATCTCCCAACATCAGTTGACAGCGAAGGTATACAGAAATATTATATAAGACATTATAAGGAATATAGGTTACTGCACATGCGCACGCGGCTCATTCATGTGGCCAGTTGACTCGTCATTTGACATAATGAGTTATTTGATACTAAGATAAAAACCCTATCTGGGGACAATACTACTAGATATACCATATATATATTAGAAATAATTTGGCACGACTGGACTTTCAGAATATTGAACCTGGTTTAGTTTGTTTCACAGGATTGTTTTAACTTTTCAATGTATTCTTGGAAAATGGGGTTGAGACATGTCCAGATTTAGCAAATTATAATTTGACACATAACACATTAACAACAACACAGAAACACATAATATTAACTCACCTCTTACAATTGCTTTTCAATGGCATTTCTTGTCTTCTGTGATAAGATATCCTGCTGCACCAAGTTATCTTGCTTCAGAAAGTCAGGTTAAGCTTTGCTACATCTGCACCTCTACTAAGGACAAGCTAGGTCCTGACCTAAATGCTCAACTGAGCGACCAGAGAGTCAAGACCTGCTTACAAAGATCACAGGAACATCCTCAAGGAGAAAGGGTTGACATTCCTACATAGGTAACCCCATAATCATGTTTCCCAACACAAGGAAATCTGATATGGGAACGCAAAGAGTCACTACATACCCATGTCACCATTGAAGCCCAATCACAGGCCCATAATAGCACGGAAGGCCTAGAGGAGGCCCCAAAGATGTAATGGAAGGAAAATATGAATATTATTATTATTTTTTTTAACATATACCCTGGACCTCCACCTATTACACTCGGGGGTCTGAGGAGACCCCATATGATAATAATTTTACTTCCAGTTCTATCCAAACAAGTTTGAACCAAAATAAACCAGAGATCAACAGGGGGCAAAGCAAATCTTTAGAAATCCTATTTTTAGTCAGGGACCACTTCTAATAGCCAAACCAAATCTCAGTTTTTTTTTGTTTTGTTTTGTTTTTAACTTTTTGTTGTTATTATGATGTAAAAAATGTCTTGTTTACTTGTAGATAATAATCCAATTGACTCTGAAGGTGCAAAGACCTCACTGGATAAGAGAATGGGCTGCATTCGTTATTTTGACTGTATATGTGATCCTTTTATCCTTGAATGTAAGTCATCTATATCTGTTTTTTTTTTTTTTGTTTTTTAGTCTGTGTAGTTTCCCATTAGGAAACTACTAGAGATGAGCGAACAGTAAAATGTTCGAGGTTCGATATTCGTTTCGAGTAGCCCCTCAATATTCAACTACTCGAACCGAATATCGAACCCTATTATAGTCTATGGGGGGAAAATGCTCGTTTCAGGGGTAGGCAATGTTCAATCAAATTATACTTATCAAGTCCACGAGTGAGGGTCGGGCTGGATCCTCCGAGAAGTCTTCTCCGTGCAGCTTCCCCGCGGCATCTTCCAGCTCTGAATTCACTCTGCAGGCATCGGGCCTGGGCAGAGCCGACTGCACATGTCCGCACTACAAGCAGACATGTGCAGTTGGCTCTGCCCAGGCCCGATGCCTGCAGAGTGAATTCAGAGCTGGAAGACGCCGCAGGGAAGCTGCACGGAGAAGACTTCTAAAGGTAGGAGAAGAACCAGCGTTGATTGGCCGGCTGTATAGCATTCGGCCAATCAATGCTGGTTCTGCATCGAACTTTTCCATTCGAACAGCAAGTACTACTCGCTCATCTCTAGAAACTACTAATGGATAAATGGTTGATATTTTATAGGCAGGTCAGCTCACCACCCCCCAAAATAGAAATAAAAAGTGATCAGAAAGTCAGACATACCAATAAAAACTACAACTTGTCCTGCAAAGAAAGAGCCCTGACATAGCTGTGTCAACAAAACAGTAAAAAAAAAAACAAAACATGTAGGCATCAGAATACGGAGATCCCAGGAAAATCAGTCATGTTCAGATTTACTTAGTAAAATTTGCTGTAATCACAATGGTCTATAGGACAAAGCTGCCATGTCTAATGCAAAGTAGAAAGCATTTGATTACTACACAATTATACTGCACAGTATTACTCATGTAGTAATCGAATAAAGATGGCGGTTGGAGCATGCGCTGTCAGCTCTGCCTGAACCCAAAGTGGAAGAGCCAACTGCACATGCGCGTGATTCCAGTCCCGAAGATAAGAATGTTGGAAAGAGTCAGGGACAACAAGCAGGGGGCGTCATGAGTAACAGACAGAGGCGGCGCTGTGAGGGATGACGAGACTGTGCTCGGAGCAAAGGACGAAAATTCCCTGTGCTCTCTTTGAATCATTTTCATTATTTACAAAAAAATGGGCATAATTTAAAAATGGCGGCGAGGACCTGGAAAATAAAGGTAGGAGATGAATAGCCTTTATAAAGGTTATTCCAATGTGGTGTCAGTTAAAAATCAATATATGCAATGACAGACTCCCTTTAACCCCTTCCCACCAATGGCATTTTTTGATTTTCGTTTTTGACTCCCCCCCCCCCTCCAAACCCCATAACTTTTTTATTTTTCTGCTCTCAGAGCCATATGAGGTCTTAGTGTGTGTGCGAGACAAATAGGAGGGTTTTGAAGAAAAAGTGCATTTGTTCCACTCTCTTACGGGATTCGTTTTTACAGCGTTCACTGTGCAGCCAAATGACCTGTCACCTGTATTCTATGTTTCGGTACGATTCCGGGGATACCAAATTTATATGGTTTTATTTACATTTTAACCCCTTAATAAAAATCCAAAACTGTGCCAATTTTTTTTTTTTCTAAAAGTCGCCATATTCTGACATCCATAACTTTTTTATACTTTTGTGTACGGGGATGCATAGGGTGTCTTTTTTTTGCGGGGCCGCATGTACTTTTTAGTTCTACCATTTTGGGGAATTGCTTTTGCTTTGATCGCTTTTTATTCAAATTTTTATCAGAGGCAAAACAGTGAAAAAATGTTGGTTTGTCATTTTTTACTTTTTTTCCCCGCTACAGCGTTTACCATACAGGAAAAATATTTTTATAGATTTGTATTGCGGGCAGTTTCAGACACAGAGAGACCTAATGTGTTTGTGTTTCACAGTATTTAAGGTCTTTTTTATGTGTTCTAGGGAAAGGGGGGTGATTATTATTATTTTTTTTTATACATATTTTTTTTTACTTAAAAATAAAATAATGCATTTATCAGACCCTTAGGGGTCTTGAACCCCAGGGGGTCTAATCACTAATGCAATACATTACAATGCTAATGCATTGCAAAAACCCGACTCTTCTATTGCAGGCTACATAAAGTAGCCAGAAATAGAATCCATTGAATAACAGGCCAGGGAGCCTTCACAAGTCTTCTCACTGTCATGACAACGTGATCCCGGCCCCCGGCAAAATGGCGTCACCTATGCACCCGCTCTGGGAAAATAGCGCCTCAGTCAGCTTTGGAGGACCACTAGTGTCTCTGTATTGTACGGAAGCTTGAAGATTTCCCAACTAACTGATAGTGAGGGATAACCCCTTTATAATGAGAAGGGGAGAGGAGGAATATTCTTCATAGGGTCATACATGGGAAATATTATGGGGGAATGTTATGGAGCAAGTCCTCTTTATTATGTCACTGCTTCTCTTCTTCAGATATAAAAGCAACAAGAGATTGTCGCCCAAATGAGTTGTCCTGTTATAAAGCATTGATGGGTCGAATAATTCCTAAGGACTGCATGAATGAATTCATGGAATATTTCTTGTATGGACATTCAACAGGTACTAAAAACTGTGTTCTTGTCTTTCACTGTAAAGGGCCTCTAGCAGAACCGACTGCGCATGCCCACAAGCCACAAGAAAATGGCCACTTACTGTGTAAGCGTTCATTTTTCTTGTGACCACAGGTAGGCACAGTCAGCTCTGCCCGAGCTTCAAGGCCTAGATGTTTGACCGCCAGCGCCGGAAGAAGACGCGTGAAGAGACCAATCCTGAAGAAGATGTAGGTGGCACTGGCAAGATGCCCCCAGTGCTGTCTGAGCACTGGGGCCCACTCCCAGTGCTGCGAGAGAACTCATTTGCATACTAACGAAAACCGGGTTTATACCGAACGGCGGCACGGAGAAGACATCTAAAGGTAGGAAAAGGCTATTCCTATGTGTCAACGAGAAAATTTTTTATTTTAATTGTAGAATCCCATTTGGCTACTATCTGAGATTATTCACTTTATTGTTTGCACTGCATTTCCATAACCAAGGACCTGGGGATGATCTTATCTCTTCACCCAGGACAAGTGATGTAGTTCCTTGCTCTCAGGAGGGAGGGGGAGCTGAGTGCTCGGGAGCTTGTATTTCTGAGCTGTTTATCTCCCAGTTATCAGTCTGCTAATTGGAGTTTGCTGATAGTGGCTGAGACAGGGAGTCTGTTAACTCTGTAGGTAAACACAGACCTAAAACACATATAAATTTGGGATTCTCATCACCTATCAAATCCAGCTCTGCTACATCAGCTTCATATTGTGCATCTTCCAGTGATACTGTGCTAATTTATTTACAACTATTCTTCATTACTCACTGAAAACTTGTATGGTTATGAAGAAAGCTATTAAAGCAAGTGAAACTCCGCCCACCGTTTTACCGAGAAAATCAGGAAGGGAACAGAGCACACAGCATGCAGGTTGGTGAACAGGCTTAGTTGGGAATACCCCTTTAACAGGGGTGCCATAACACTCAGGTTGGGATGGTGATGCCATCGTAACTAGGGTTGAGCGATCGGGATCGGAAATGTTCGGATTCCGATTGGTGATTGAGTAAATTTCACGATCGCGATCGGAATTCCGGTCCCGATATTTCCGGCGGGATTGAGGTCGTAGGTTATTTCCCACAATGCTTGGCTACTGGCCAATAATTGTGGGAAAAGCTATAGTATTAGATGAGTGAGCACGCACCCATAGGAATGAATGGAAGTGGCAGGCATGCAGACTTTGCTGGCGTCCGGCCGCTTAACCCCCTGCGTGCCAGCTGCATCCATTCATTCCTATGGATTTACCACAGCCTGCCACTCCTCTGCTTTGTCCCTGTTTTACCATATACTCAACTCTGCTACATCTGAGATGTAGCAGAGCTGTATACTTAACTTTGCTATATCTGAGATGTAGCAGAGCTGTATACTCAACTCTGCTACTTCTGAGATGTAGCAGAGCTGTATACTCAACTCTGTTACATCTGAGCTGTAGCAGAGCTGTATACTCAACTCTGCAACTCGCTCAACTTACCTGCACAGAAGTGCTGCCACTCCCCGTTCTTCTCGCTCCTCTTCTGTTAGAGATGCTGGGAGAAGGAGGGGCTTAAGGCTTAGGAGAGTGTGGCCGAGTACTGGGAGGGGAGATGTGAGTGCGCACTCACGTCTCCCCGCCCACACTCTTCTAAGCCACAAAAAGCCCCGGCTAATCCCACCATCTTTAACACTAGCCTAGGGAGGTGGGGGCACGCACAGTGCTCTGAAGGCATGTCAAAGAGAGAAGAGGAGCGAGAACGGGCAGCTGCAGTGGATCTGTGCAGGTAAGTGGACACCAGGGAGCTAAGTAGCTGGGGGATTTTTTTTAATCACTACACAGCGTGGAGTCCAGAAATTGAAAATTTTTTGGACTCCACTCTGTGTAGTGAATAGGATTGTTATTAAAATATGATCTTTGATTATAAAAAAAAAAAAAAAAAAAAATCCCATTGACTTGCATTGGGATCGGAATTGGGATCGGGATCAGGTTCGAATGGAAAATGATTAGAAATCGGATTTTAAAAACGCTCCTGAAATTTGCTAATTGTGCACTCTGGGCAGCATTCTCCTGGCAGTAGTAAATGGTTGGGTACAGGTTCTGTATAGTGGGAACCCCTCCCTACAGGTATGTACCCAGGTATGTCTGTTCTCCATGTGGTCCCTCTAGTAAGATATCGCTGTGTTAGGTAGAGCAGAGATCTCTTACAATGAGTAGCTCTCACTATGGAGGACCACTAGTGTCTCTGTATTGTACGGAAGCTTGAAGATTTCACAACTAACTGATAGTGAGGGATAACCCCTTTATAATGAGAAGGGGGGAGGAGGAATATTCTTCATAGGGTCATACATGGGAAATATTATGGGGGAATGTTATGGAGCAAGTCCTCTTTATTATGTCACTGCTACTCTTCTTCTGTTCTAGAAGCAACAACAAGAAGTTATGACCTAGATGAACTGTTCGGTCCGCTCTACTTATATTTTAATCTATGGACTGAGCAAATATTTCCTGCACAATACAGAAATAAGGATACAAATTATTTCTTGTATGTAATCATATCAGGTACTAAAAACTGTTTCAGTGTTCTTCACTCTAAAGAGAAGATTCCTTCCGATCTGATCTCCTATAACAGTCATCTCCAGTACTGAGCACTTTCCTTCTCACTAACTAGTTCTCTGACATGTCTATTAGGAGCCAGTAGATGGATTTGTTGTCCCTGTGGAAGAACAATAACAGGGAGCACTGACATATGAGCCCCTTTCATGCTACTGACTGGTATTGAGAGCTCACAGTAGTCGGGGCAAATGGAAAACACATTTCTCTCCTGATGATGAAACATCTAGAAGCTTGTCAGGTCTTTACAGAGTTTATTATAAGTTATTCCCTATATCAGCAACTCAGGGGTGCCACAAAACTCTGGTTGAGATAGTGATGCCATCTTACAACATAGTTTGTGCCCTTGTCTTTTGTCTTTTGATAAAAATTATTTGTTAGAATGTGTCCAGAGGAATTTTTTTCTTCAAATAGTGCAATCTGGGCAGCATTCTCCTGGCAGTAGTAAATGGTTGGGTGCAGGTTCTGTATAGTGGGAACACCTCCCTACAGGTATATACCCAGGTATGTATGTTCTCCATGTGGTCCCTCTAGTAAGATATCGCTGTGTTAGGTAGAGCAGAGATCTCTTACAATGAGTAGCTCTCACTATGGAGGACCACTAGTGTCTCTGTATTGTACGGAAGCTTGAAGATTTCACAACTAACTGATAGTGAGGGATAACCCCATTATAATGAGAAGGGGAGAGGAGGAATATTCTTCATAGGGTCATACATGGGAAATATTATGGGGGAATGTTATGGAGCAAGTCCTCTTTATTATGTCACTGCTTCTCTTTTTCTGTCCAGAAGGAAAAAAAAGAATTAATCATCGACCTGATCTGTTCTGTCTTTCCTGCATAACTATAAAAGCCAGGTGTGATCATATAATTCCTGTACAATGCGGACGTGATGAGGATACGTGTTTTCATCTGTATAGAAACTTCACAGGTATTATAAACTGTTTTCTTGTCCTTCACTATAAAGAGAAGATTCCTTCCGATCTGATGTCCTATAACAGTCATCTCCAGTACTGAGCACTTTCCTTCTCACTAACTAGTTCTCTGACATGTCTATTAGGAGCCAGTAGATGGATTTGCTGTCCCTGTGGAAGAACAATAACAGGGAGCACTGACATATGAGCCCCTTTCATGCTACTGACTGGTATTGAGAGCTCACAGTAGTCGGGACAATTGGGAAACATATTTCTATCCTGATGATGAAACATCTAGAAGCTTGTCAGGTCTTTACAGGGGAAACATTAAGTTATTTATGTTAGGGGTGGTCTCAATGGGACCACCTAAAATATTGGATGATAACCAGATTTAGAGATAAAGACTCAAGTCAGCGATGCTTTCAACACAGAGACAAATTGAATCTGGGCAGAAGTATAGTTTCTTGTGCAAGTTACACCTTTTTATACCCACTGAAGTTGGCGTACATATTTGAACAAACATTTGAATAAGCATTTTCAGTTCAAAAGTATCAAACAACAATTTTCAAACAGGTGAATTCCCCATCACCTGACAGCTGAAGTCATCTTGTTATGTGACAAATCAAGTCCTGATAACGAAATATTATTGATTTCCCAATTGACCTCATCTGGGTTATATTATCTTTATTATTCAGGGTTCAATATCTTATATTAGTAGTCACAGACACGAATATTAATCAAGAAATTGAAGACGGGTCAGAGTGACCTGACTTAGCCAAGTTAGACCTGACTTAGAAAAGTTATGAGAGAAGAAGTATCACTTAAATGTAAAACATGGGAAACATACATATGTACAGTGTTGGCCAAAAGTATTGTCACCCCTGCAATTCTGTCAGATAATACTCAGTTTCTTCCAGAAAATGATTGCAATCACAAATTCTTTGGTATTATTCTCTTCATTTATTTTGTCTTCAATGGAAAACCACAAAAAGAATTGTCAAAAAGCCAAATTGGATATAATTCCACACCAAGCATAAAAAGGGGGTGGACAAAAGTATTGGCACTGTTTGAAAAATCATGTGATGCTTCTCTAATTTGTGTAATTAACAGCACCTGTTACTTACCTGAGGCACCTAACAGGTGGTGGCAATAACTAAATCACACTTGCAGCCAGTTGAAATGGATTAAAGTTGACTCAACCTCTGTCCTGTGTTCTTGTGTGTACCACATTGAGCATGGAGAAAAGAAAGAAGACCAAAGAACTGTCTGAGGACTTGAGAAGCAAAATTGTGAGGAAGCCTGAGCTATCTCAAGGCTACAAGTCCATCTCCAAAGACCTGAATGTTTCTGTGTCTACCGTGTGCAGTGTCATCAAGAAGTGTAAAGCCCATGGCACTGTGGCTAACCTCCCTAGATGTGGACGGAAAAGAAAAATTGACAAGAGATTTCAACGCAAAATTGTGCGGATGGTGAATAAAGAACCTCGACTAACATCCAAACAAGTTCAAGCTGCCCTGCAGTCCGAGGGTACAACAGTGTCACCCCGTACTATCCGTCAGCGTCTGAATGAGAAGGGACTGTATGGTAGGAGACCCAGGAAGACCCCACTTCTTACCCAGAGACATAAAAAAGCCAGGCTGGAGTTTGCCAAAACTTACCTGAGAAAGCCAAAAACGTTCTGGAAGAATGTTCTCTGGTCAGATGAGATAAAAGTAGGAAAAGGCATCAACATAGAGTTTACAGGGAAAAAAAAAGAGGCCTTCAAAGAAAAGAACACGGTCAGACATGGCGTCAGACATGGTGGAGGTTCCCTGATGTTTTGGGGTTGCTTTGCTGCCTCTGGCACTGGACTGCTTGACCGTGTGCATGGCATTATGAAGTCTGAAGAATACCAACACATTGTGCAGCATAATGTAGGGCCCAGTGTGAGAAAGCTGGGTCTCCCTCAGAGGTCAGGGGTCTTCCAGCAGGACAATGACCCAAAACACACTTCAGGTCAGCACTAGAAAATGGTGGTGAGAGAAAGCCCTGGAGACTTGTAAAGTGGCAGCAATGAGTCCAGCCCTGAATCCCATAGAACACCTGTGGGGGAGGGGAGATCTCTTGGTGGCAGTTTGGAGAAGGCCCCCTTCACATCTCAGTTTGCCAAAGAAGATTCTAAGTCTAAGTCTGGAGTCTAAGATTCCAGCAGCGCCTTGTAAGAAACTCATTGCTGGTTACCGGAAGCGGTTGTGCGCAGTTATTGTGTCTAAAGGTTGTGCTACCAAGTATTAGGCTGAGGGCGCCAATACTTCTGTCCGCACCAGTTTTGGAGTTTTGTGTAAAATGATCAATGATTTGACTTTTTTTCATTCAATTTTGTGTTTTTTCATTGCAAGCAAAATAAATGAAGATATTACCAAAGAGTTTGTGCTTGTAATCATTTTCTGGGGACAACGAGGATTATGTGACAGAATTGCAGGGGGGCCAATACTTTTGGCCAACACTGTATATGCATATATTTCCCTATCATTCTGTATACAGTAGACTGGGGGGAACTGTCTGATCATTGGGGATCTGACTACTCAGCCACTCATGGATTATGAGAATTCCAATCCTAGATTGAAGATGCCGATCGATCATACGTTACATGTTGCCACTTTATTCATTCTCTATGGATCTGCCTAAGATAACTGAGCATTGTATTTGGCTACTTCTGACAGTCCCATAGAAGAAAAAGGAACATATGTACATACATGACCATCTGCTCCATTCATACAGAATTACCTGAATTCCCTTTTAGTTTGAGTAAATATGATCCCTGATGGATAAAATATCTGCTAAATAACCTCCTTTATGAAAGCTGTCTAACAGGGATTGGTCAGTTGTAGTGCGGGGTTTATTCCCAGGATAAACAGGATTTATAGAGTTGATGTGACATCATTATTAGAGATGAGCGAACAGTGTTCTATCGAACTCATGTTCGATCGGATATTAGGCTGTTCGGCATGTTCGAATCGAATCGAACACCGCGTGGTAAAGTGCGCCATTACTCGATTCCCCTCCCACCTTCCCTGGCGCCTTTTTTGCTCCAATAACAGCGCTGGGTAGGTGGGACAGGAACTACGACACCGGTGACGTTGAAAAAAGTAGGCAAAACCCATTGGCTGCCGAAAACATGTGACCTCTAATTTAAAAGAACAGCGACGCCCAGCTTCGCGTCATTCTGAGCTTGCAATTCACCGAGGACGGAGGTTTCCGTCCAGCTAGCTAGGGCTTAGATTCTGGGTAGGCAGGGACAGGCTAGGATAGGAAGGAGAAGACAACCAACAGCTCTTGTAAGAGCTAAATTCCAGGGAGAAGCTTGTCAGTGTAACGTGGCACTGACGGGCTCAATCGCCGCAACCCAGCTTTCCCAGGATCCTGAATGGAATACACTGTCAGTGTATTCCCGTATACCCGATATATACCCCGATACCCGTTCCAACGGTGTGCCCCCCCACCTTCACCCCAGAAATACCCTGCAAGTCCCCTAGCAATAGAATTGGGGCTATATACACCCACAATTTTTACTACTGGTATACAGTGCCATTGTCTGACTGGGAATTCAAAGAATATATTGGGAATACAAATACCCTCATTTCTTGCTACTGCCATATAGTGCCAGTTTCTGACTGGTAATTCAAAGAATATATTGGGGTTACGTGCACCCACAATTTTTACTACTGGTATACAGTGCCATTGTCTGACTGGGAATTCAAAGAATATATTGGGAATACAAATACCCTCATTTCTTGCTACTGCCATATAGTGCCAGTGTCTGACTGGGAATTCAAAGAATATATTGGGGTTACGTGCACCCACAATTTTTACTACTGGTATACAGTGCCATTGTCTGACTGGGAATTCAAAGAGTATATTGGGAATACAAATACCCTCATTTCTTGCTACTGCCATATAGTGCCAGTTTCTGACTGGGAATTCAAAGAATATATTGGGGTTACGTGCACCCACAATTTTTACTACTGGTATACAGTGCCATTGTCTGACTGGGAATTCAAAGAGTATATTGGGAATACAAATACCCTCATTTCTTGCTACTGCCATATAGTGCCAGTTTCTGACTGGGAATTCAAAGAATATATTGGGGTTACGTGCACCCACAATTTTTACTACTGGTATACAGTGCCATTGTCTGACTGGGAATTCAAAGAATATATTGGGGTTATAAATACCCTCATTTCTTGCTACTGCCATATAGTGCCAGTTTCTGACTGGGAATTCAAAGAATATATTGGGGTTACGTGCACCCACAATTTTTACTACTGGTATACAGTGCCATTGTCTGACTGGGAATTCAAAGAATATATTGGGGTTATAAATACCCTCATTTCTTGCTACTGCCATATAGTGCCAGTTTCTGACTGGGAATTCAAAGAATATATTGGGGTTACGTGCACCCACAATTTTTACTACTGGTATACAGTGCCATTGTCTGACTGGGAATTCAAAGAGTATATTGGGAATACAAATACCCTCATTTCTTGCTACTGCCATATAGTGCCAGTGTCTGACTGGGAATTCAAAGAATATATTGGGGTTACGTGCACCCACAATTTTTACTACTGGTATACAGTGCCATTGTCTGACTGGGAATTCAAAGAGTATATTGGGAATACAAATACCCTCATTTCTTGCTACTGCCATATAGTGCCAGTTTCTGACTGGGAATTCAAAGAATATATTGGGGTTACGTGCACCCACAATTTTTACTACTGGTATACAGTGCCATTGTCTGACTGGGAATTCAAAGAATATATTGGGGTTATAAATACCCTCATTTCTTGCTACTGCCATATAGTGCCAGTTTCTGACTGGGAATTCAAAGAATATATTGGGGTTACGTGCACCCACAATTTTTACTACTGGTATACAGTGCCATTGTCTGACTGGGAATTCAAAGAGTATATTGGGAATACAAATACCCTCATTTCTTGCTACTGCCATATAGTGCCAGTTTCTGACTGGGAATTCAAAGAATATATTGGGGTTACGTGCACCCACAATTTTTACTACTGGTATACAGTGCCATTGTCTGACTGGGAATTCAAAGAGTATATTGGGAATACAAATACCCTCATTTCTTGCTACTGCCATATAGTGCCAGTGTCTGACTGGGAATTCAAAGAATATATTGGGGTTACGTGCACCCACAATTTTTACTACTGGTATACAGTGCCAATTTCTAACTAGGAATTCAAAATGCGCAAGGCTCCCGGAAAGGGACGTGGACGAGGCCGTGGGCGAGGTCGGGGGAATGGTTCTGGGGAGCAAGGTAGCAGTGAAGCCACAGGGCGTCCCGTGCCTACTCCTGTGGGGCAGCAAGCATTGCGCCACTCCACAGTGCCAGGGTTGCTTGCCACATTAACTAAACTGCAGGGTACAAACCTTAGTAGGCCCGAGAACCAGGAACAGGTCTTGCAATGGCTGTCAGAGAACGCTTACAGCACATTGTCCAGCAGCCAGTCAGACTCTGCCTCCTCTCCTCCTATTACCCAACAGTCTTGTCTTCCTTCCTCCCAAAATTCCGAAGCTTTACAGAACAATAACCCAAACTGTCCCTGCTCCCCAGAGCTGTTCTCCGCTCCTTTCATTGTCCCTCAACCTGCCTCTCCACGTCACGATTCCACGAACCTAACAGAGGAGCATCTGTATCCAGATGCTCAAACACTAGAGTCTCCTCCATCTCCGTTCGATTTGGTGGTGGATGACCAGCAACCCACCCTCATCGACGATGATGTGACGCAGTTGCCGTCAGGGCATCCAGTTGACCGGCGCATTGTGCGGGAGGAGGAGATGAGACAGGAGTTGGAAGAGGAAGTGGTGGATGATGAGGACACTGACCCGACCTGGACAGGGGGGATGTCAAGCGGGGAAAGTAGTGTGGATGTTGAGGCAGGTGCAGCACCAAAAAGGGTAGCTAGAGGCAGAGGCAGAGGTCAGCAGCTTAGGCGAAGCCAGGCCACACCCGGAATCTCCCAAGATGTTCCAGTTCGTACCCAGCCCCGAAAAACTCCCACCTCGAGGGCACGTTTCTCGAAGGTGTGGAGTTTTTTCAAGGAATGCGCCGAGGACAGATATAGTGTTGTCTGCACAATTTGCCTCTCGAAATTGATTAGGGGCTCTGAGAAGAGCAACCTGTCCACCACTTCAATGCGCCGTCATTTGGAATCCAAGCACTGGAATCAGTGGCAGGCAGCAACGGCAGGACAAAGGCCGACTGCCGTTCACGCCACTGCCACTGCCTCTGCCTCTGCCTCTGCCACTGCCACTGCTGACTGTGCTGGCGATGCACTCCAGAGGACGAGCCAGGACACCACTTCATCTGCCTCCGCCACTTTGTTGACTTCTACCTCATCCTCCCCTGGTCCTGTCTTATCTCCTTCTCCTGCACCATCAAAGGCACCATCAGGCGTTTCTTTACAACAACCCACCATCTCTCAGACATTGGAGCGGCGGCAGAAATACACTGCTAACCACCCACACGCGCAAGCCTTGAACGCCAACATCGCTAAACTGCTGGCCCAGGAGATGTTGGCGTTCCGGCTTGTTGAAACTCCCGCCTTCCTGGACCTGATGGCAACTGCGGCACCTCGCTATGCCGTCCCTAGCCGTCACTACTTCTCCCGGTGTGCCGTCCCCGCCTTGCACCAGCACGTGTCACTCAACATCAGGCGGGCCCTTAGTTCCGCGCTTTGCACAAAGGTCCACTTGACCACCGACGCGTGGACAAGTGCATGCGGACAGGGACGCTACATTTCACTGACGGCACACTGGGTGAATGTAGTTGAGGCTGGGACTGCTTCCCAAACTGGCCCGGTGTACCTCGTCTCCCCGCCTAACATTCCTGGCAGGGACACGAGAAGAACACCCCCCTCCTCCTCCTCCTCCTCTACCGCCTCCTCCTCCGCCACCGCCTCCTCCTCCGCCACCGCCTCCTCCTCCGCTGTTAGATTGACCCCAGCTACGAGTTGGAAACGTTGCAGCACTGGCGTTGGTAGACGTCAGCAGGCTGTGCTGAAGCTGATCAGCTTGGGGGACAGACAGCACACTGCCTCCGAGGTGAGGGATGCCCTCCTCGATGAGACGGCAATATGGTTTGAGCCGCTGCACCTGGGCCCAGGCATGGTCGTTTGTGATAACGGCCGGAACCTGGTAGCAGCTCTGGAGCTTGCCGGACTCCAACATGTTCCATGCCTGGCCCACGTCTTCAACCTAGTGGTGCAACGTTTCCTAAAGAGCTACCCCAATGTTCCAGAGCTACTGGTGAAAGTGCGGCGCATGTGCGCCCACTTTCGCAAGTCGACAGTAGCCGCTGCTAGCTTAAAATCTCTCCAGCAACGCCTGCATGTGCCACAACACCGGCTTTTGTGCGACGTCCCCACACGCTGGAACTCAACGTTTCAGATGTTGAATAGAGTGGTTGAGCAGCAGAGACCTTTGATGGAATACCAGCTACAAAACCCTAGGGTGCCACAAAGTCAGCTGCCTCAGTTTCACATCCATGAGTGGCCATGGATGAGAGACCTTTGTGACATCCTACGGGTCTTTGAGGAGTCCACAAGGAGGGTGAGCTCTGAGGATGCGATGGTGAGCCTTACAATCCCGCTCTTGTGTGTTCTGAGAGAATCCCTGATTGACATCAGGGATAACTCAGATCACACAGAGGAGTTAGGGATAGCATCCGATCCGTCACAGCTGGAGAGTAGGTCCACACATCTGTCCGCTTCACTGCGTTTAATGGAGGAGGAGGAGGAGGAGGAGGAGGAAGAAGAGTTGTCCGATGATGTGATGGTGATACAGGAGGCTTCCGGGCAACTTCGAATCGTCCCATTGTTGCAGCGCGGATGGGTAGACATGGAGGATGAGGAGGAAATGGAGATTGAACTTTCCGGTGGGGCCAGAGGAGTCATGCCAACTAACACTGTGGCAGACATGGCTGAGTTCATGTTGGGGTGCTTTACAACCGACAAGCGTATTGTCAAAATCATGGAGGACAACCAGTACTGGATCTTTGCTATCCTTGACCCCCGGTATAAAAACAACATCTCGTCTTTTATTCCGGTAGAGGGGAGGGCCAATCGCATCAATGCTTGCCACAGGCAATTGGTGCAGAATATGATGGAGATGTTTCCAGCATGTGACGTTGGCGGCAGGGAGGGCAGTTCCTCCAGTAGGCAACCAAGTTCTCACCGGTCCACACAAACGAGGGGCACACTGTCTAAGGTCTGGGACACCTTGATGGCACCCCCTCGCCAAAGTGCCGCCACGGAGGGTCCTAGTGTCACCAGGCGTGAGAAGTATAGGCGCATGTTGCGGGAATACCTTTCCGACCACAGCCCTGTCCTCTCCGACCCCTCTGCGCCCTACACGTATTGGGTGTCGAAGTTGGACCTGTGGCTTGAACTTGCCCTATATGCCTTGGAGGTGCTGTCCTGTCCTGCCGCCAGCGTCCTATCTGAGAGGGTGTTCAGTGCAGCCGGTGGCATCATCACTGACAAGCGCACCCGTCTGTCAGCTGAGAGTGCCGACCGGCTCACTTTGATAAAAATGAACCACCACTGGGTAGAGCCGTCATTTTTGTGCCCACCTGTGTAAAGCACCCCAACATGAAACTCCATGTCTGTACTCAACCTCTCCAATTCCTCCGCATCCTCATACTCATCCACCATAAGCGTTGCACAATTCTGCTAATACTAGGCTCCCTCCACCCTGATTTCCCCCAACTCTGCTGGTTAGAGGCTCCCTCCACCATGAATTTGCCCAAACTGGGCTGTTTAGAGGCTCCCTCCACCATGAATTGGTCCAAACTGGGTTTTTTAGAGGCTCCCTCCACCATGAATTTGCCCAAACTGGGCTGTTTAGAGGCTCCCTCCACCATGAATTGGTCCAAACTGGGCTGGTTAGAGGCTCCCTCCACCATGAATTTCCCAAAACTTGGCTGTTTAGAGGCTCCCTCCACCATGAATTTGCCCAAACTGGGCTGTTTAGAGGCTCCCTCCACCATTAATTGGTCCAAACTGGGCTGGTTAGAGGCTCCCTCCACCATGAATTTGCCCAAACTGGGGTGGTTAGAGGCTCCCTCCACCATTAATTGGTCCAAACTGGGCTGGTTAGAGGCTCCCTCCACCATGAATTTCCCAAAACTTGGCTGTTTAGAGGCTCCCTCCACCATTAATTGGTCCAAACTGGGCTGGTTAGAGGCTCCCTCCACCATGAATTTGCCCAAACTGGGCTGTTTAGAGGCTCCCTCCACCATTAATTGGTCCAAACTGGGCTGGTTAGAGGCTCCCTCCACCATGAATTTGCCCAAACTGGGCTGTTTAGAGGCTCCCTCCACCATGAATTGGTCCAAACTGGGGTGGTTAGAGGCTCCCTCCACCATGAATTGGTCCAAACTGGGGTGGTTAGAGGCTCCCTCCACCATTAATTGGTCCAAACTGGGCTGGTTAGAGGCTCCCTCCACCATGAATTTGCCCAAACTGGGCTGTTTAGAGGCTCCCTCCACCATTAATTGGTCCAAACTGGGCTGGTTAGAGGCTCCCTCCACCATGAATTTGCCCAAACTGGGCTGTTTAGAGGCTCCCTCCACCATGAATTGGTCCAAACTGGGGTGGTTAGAGGCTCCCTCCACCATGAATTGGTCCAAACTGGGGTGGTTAGAGGCTCCCTCCACCATTAATTGGTCCAAACTGGGCTGGTTAGAGGCTCCCTCCACCATTAATTGGTCCAAACTGGGCTGGTTAGAGGCTCCCTCCACCATGAATTTGCCCAAACTGGGGTGGTTAGAGGCTCCCTCCACCATTAATTGGTCCAAACTGGGCTGGTTAGAGGCTCCCTCCACAATTAATTGGTCCAAACTGGGCTAATTAGAGGCTCCCTCCACCATGAATTGGTCCAAACTGGGTTTTTTAGAGGCTCCCTCCACCATGAATTTGCCCAAACTGGGCTGTTTAGAGGCTCCCTCCACCATGAATTGGTCCAAACTGGGCTGGTTAGAGGCTCCCTCCACCATGAATTGGTCCAAACTGGGGTGGTTAGAGGCTCCCTCCACCATTAATTGGTCCAAACTGGGCTGGTTAGAGGCTCCCTCCACCATTAATTGGTCCAAACTGGGCTGGTTAGAGGCTCCCTCCACCATGAATTTGCCCAAACTGGGGTGGTTAGAGGCTCCCTCCACCATTAATTGGTCCAAACTGGGCTGGTTAGAGGCTCCCTCCACAATTAATTGGTCCAAACTGGGCTAATTAGAGGCTCCCTCCACCATGAATTGGTCCAAACTGGGTTTTTTAGAGGCTCCCTCCACCATGAATTTGCCCAAACTGGGCTGTTTAGAGGCTCCCTCCACCATGAATTGGTCCAAACTGGGCTGGTTAGAGGCTCCCTCCACCATGAATTGGTCCAAACTGGGGTGGTTAGAGGCTCCCTCCACCATTAATTGGTCCAAACTGGGCTGGTTAGAGGCTCCCTCCACAATTAATTGGTCCAAACTGGGCTAATTAGAGGCTCCCTCCACCATGAATTGGTCCAAACTGGGTTTTTTAGAGGCTCCCTCCACCATGAATTTGCCCAAACTGGGCTGTTTAGAGGCTCCCTCCACCATGAATTGGTCCAAACTGGGCTGGTTAGAGGCTCCCTCCACCATTAATTGGTCCAAACTGGGCTGGTTAGAGGCTCCCTCCACCATGAATTTCCCAAAACTTGGCTGTTTAGAGGCTCCCTCCACCATTAATTGGTCCAAACTGGGCTGGTTAGAGGCTCCCTCCACCATGAATTTGCCCAAACTGGGCTGTTTAGAGGCTCCCTCCACCATGAATTGGTCCAAACTGGGTTTTTTAGAGGCTCCCTCCACCATTAATTGGTCCAAACTGGGCTGGTTAGAGGCTCCCTCCACAATTAATTGGTCCAAACTGGGCTAATTAGAGGCTCCCTCCACCATGAATTGGTCCAAACTGGGTTTTTTAGAGGCTCCCTCCACCATGAATTTGCCCAAACTGGGCTGTTTAGAGGCTCCCTCCACCATGAATTGGTCCAAACTGGGCTGGTTAGAGGCTCCCTCCACCATGAATTGGTCCAAACTGGGGTGGTTAGAGGCTCCCTCCACCATTAATTGGTCCAAACTGGGCTGGTTAGAGGCTCCCTCCACCATTAATTGGTCCAAACTGGGCTGGTTAGAGGCTCCCTCCACCATGAATTTGCCCAAACTGGGGTGGTTAGAGGCTCCCTCCACCATTAATTGGTCCAAACTGGGCTGGTTAGAGGCTCCCTCCACAATTAATTGGTCCAAACTGGGCTAATTAGAGGCTCCCTCCACCATGAATTGGTCCAAACTGGGTTTTTTAGAGGCTCCCTCCACCATGAATTTGCCCAAACTGGGCTGTTTAGAGGCTCCCTCCACCATGAATTGGTCCAAACTGGGCTGGTTAGAGGCTCCCTCCACCATGAATTTCCCAAAACTTGGCTGTTTAGAGGCTCCCTCCACCATGAATTTGCCCAAACTGGGCTGTTTAGAGGCTCCCTCCACCATTAATTGGTCCAAACTGGGCTGGTTAGAGGCTCCCTCCACCATGAATTTGCCCAAACTGGGGTGGTTAGAGGCTCCCTCCACCATTAATTGGTCCAAACTGGGCTGGTTAGAGGCTCCCTCCACCATGAATTTCCCAAAACTTGGCTGTTTAGAGGCTCCCTCCACCATTAATTGGTCCAAACTGGGCTGGTTAGAGGCTCCCTCCACCATGAATTTGCCCAAACTGGGCTGTTTAGAGGCTCCCTCCACCATTAATTGGTCCAAACTGGGCTGGTTAGAGGCTCCCTCCACCATGAATTTGCCCAAACTGGGCTGTTTAGAGGCTCCCTCCACCATGAATTGGTCCAAACTGGGGTGGTTAGAGGCTCCCTCCACCATGAATTGGTCCAAACTGGGGTGGTTAGAGGCTCCCTCCACCATTAATTGGTCCAAACTGGGCTGGTTAGAGGCTCCCTCCACAATTAATTGGTCCAAACTGGGCTAATTAGAGGCTCCCTCCACCATGAATTGGTCCAAACTGGGTTTTTTAGAGGCTCCCTCCACCATTAATTGGTCCAAACTGGGCTGGTTAGAGGCTCCCTCCACAATTAATTGGTCCAAACTGGGCTAATTAGAGGCTCCCTCCACCATGAATTGGTCCAAACTGGGTTTTTTAGAGGCTCCCTCCACCATGAATTTGCCCAAACTGGGCTGTTTAGAGGCTCCCTCCACCATTAATTGGTCCAAACTTGGCTGTTTAGAGGCTCCCTCCACCATGAATTTGCCCAAACTGGGCTGTTTAGAGGCTCCCTCCACCATTAATTGGTCCAAACTGGGCTGGTTAGAGGCTCCCTCCACCATGAATTTGCCCAAACTGGGGTGGTTAGAGGCTCCCTCCACCATTAATTGGTCCAAACTGGGCTGGTTAGAGGCTCCCTCCACCATTAATTGGTCCAAACTGGGCTGGTTAGAGGCTCCCTCCACCATGAATTTGCCCAAACTGGGCTGTTTAGAGGCTCCCTCCACCATGAATTGGTCCAAACTGGGCTGGTTAGAGGCTCCCTCCACCATGAATTTCCCAAAACTTGGCTGTTTAGAGGCTCCCTCCACCATTAATTGGTCCAAACTGGGCTGGTTAGAGGCTCCCTCCACCATGAATTGGTCCAAACTGGGGTTTTTAGAGGCTCCCTCCACCATGAATTGGTCCAAACTGGGGTTTTTAGAGTCTCCCTCCACCATGAATTGGTCCAAACTGGGGTTTTTAGAGTCTCCCTCCACCATGAATTGGTCCAAACTGGGGTTTTTAGAGGCTCCCTCCACCATGAATTTGCCCAAACTCTGCTGGTTAGAGGCTCAATCCACCCTGATTTTCAAAACAAATGTTGGTGCCAACCTCAACTTACTACAAGGGCCAAATTCACTGCTGGTGACAAGCTCTCCTCACTGCAAGTGCCAAATACACATGTTTCAAGGTGTTTTCCTACTGTCAGAGAGGTGGTATTGAGTGTGTAAAGTGTGTAGTTGTTAGGCTGTGATGTTGGGGTAATAGAGGGTCTTTGGTGTGTTAGATGCCCCCAGACATGCTTCCCCTGCTGTCCCAGTGTCATTCCAGAGGTGTTGGCATCATTTCCTGGGGTGTCATAGTGGACTTGGTGACCCTCCAGACACGGATTTGGGTTTCCCCCTTAACGAGTATCTGTTCCCCATAGACTATAATGGGGTTCGAAACCCGTTCGAACACACGAACATTGAGCGGCTGTTCGAATCGAATTTCGAACCTCGAACATTTTAGTGTTCGCTCATCTCTAATCATTATTATATATCAGACCTGCTGTAATATTGTGTTATGTGACACTTATGTGTATTTTTCAGCATTACCAAACACTATATGGAGGAATATGGGATGTGCAACACAATCAGAATGTGATCGCAACAAGACTACAGTCTATGAAACATCTCAGGATACACTTACCTGCACCAAAGCATTAAAAGCCCAACAAGCCGCCCTCTGTTTTCAGACCTTTATACTAAAATGTTAAAATAAATGACAAATGTTTGCAGGATGGAATATTATTTCCAATAAACCTTAGAATTATCCCTTAAGGACGGAGCACAAAAGTCCATTAATGACCAGGCCTCATTTTTCAAATCTAACATGTGCCACTTTATATGGCAATAAAGTTGAGACGCTTTGACTTAGTGAAGTGATTTTTAGATTGTTTTTTTTGTGACACATTGTACTTTATGGAAAATAATAATCAATATTTTTGCATCTATCTATAAAATAAAATAGGAAATTTGATGGAAATGTGGACAAAAAAAAATTGCAATTTTTAAAATGTGAAATTCTCTGCTTTCCAGACAGATAGTGATATCACTCACATATGTTAATACATATTATCTCCCATATCTCTGCTTTATATCGACATCATCTCTTAACCGTCCTTTAATTTATTTTGCACATTAGAAGGCTTACAGGCGTAACAGTGATTTTCTAAATTTACAGGAAATTTTCCCAAACTAATTTTTTCAGGGACCACCACTTCTGAAAGGGATTATATAGGCCTATGTGTTAGAAACCCCCATAAATATCCCCATTTTCAAAACGGCACCCCTCGTGTAAATCAAAACATCATTTGGGGGGTTTGTTAACCCTATAAGCATTTCACATAAATGAAAGCAATGTGAAGATGAAATTTTAAAATGTAAAAATTTTGTCACTAATTTATTTTGTCCTAAAATCACCCCATTCACAAAGAGTTACAGAATGAAATACATCTCACAGTTTGTTATGCAATTTTTCCAGAGCACAGAAATACCCTACATGTGGGTGTAAACTGATGTCTGGGACATGGCCGCATGCAGAAGAGAAGGAGAGACACTGGATGTGTGAAAAGAAGATTTTGCTGGAATAGTTCTCATGTGTAACGAAGCATTTGCAGAACCCATAGAGTAGCAATACAATGGAAACCCCTCAAAATTGACCCCATTTTGGATAATAATTGCCTCACACAACGTATTAAGGGGTATAATGAGCATTTTAATCCAATAGCTGTTTCACAGATTTTATTGACATAGTGTGGGGAAGGTAGCGCGATAGAAGCAGCGGTGGGGACCGAACCAGTCAAGACAGGGACACACAATATGTAGCAAACCAGTTTATTTTGAAAAACAGGAAAATAAATAAACCTTGACTTCAGGCACAAATGAGCTACCGTATATACTCGAGTATAAGCTGACCCGAATATAAGCCGACCCCCCTAATTTTACCACAAAAAACTGGGAAAACTTATTGACTCGAGTATAAGCCGAGGGGGGAAATGCAGCAGCTACTGGAAAATTTAAAAATTAAAATGGTCGGAGTTTTTGGGTGCAGTAGTTGCTGGGGAAGGGGAGGGGGTGTTTTGGTTGTCTGTCTGCCCCTTCCCTGAGTTTGAGGACTGTTTTTTTCTCCCACTTGGAATTCAGCCTGCAGTACCCCTTCACGACGGAATAGGAGCACTGCAGATCCCCTATATTCAGCCAGGCTGAATTCCAAGTGGGGGAAAAAAAAAACAGTCTCAAGGAAGGGGCAGTTAGACAACTTTGTTTTCCAGCTACAGTGTTTACCGTACATGAAAAATATTTTTATAGATTGGTAGAGTGGGCGTTTTTGGACACAGGGTTACCTAATGTGTATATGTTTCACAGTATTAGTTTTATATGTGTTCTAGGGAAAGGGGGGGGGATTTGAATTTTCTATACTTTATTTATTTTTTTACTTTTTTTTTTTTTTTTGCATTTATTAGACCCCTTAGGGGGTCTGATCACTAATGCAATGCATTACAATGCTAATGCATTGCAATACATTGCAAAAATCGTCATTTCTTTCTGCTAGAAGGCCCGGGACTTCTGCTATGAGCGTAGCAATGCTGCAGCCCGGCACCAACCCCCATGTCTGTATGCCGGGTCTGTAACTACGGTATTACCGTAATGACCCGAATATAAGCCGAGGCAGACTTTTTCAGCCCAAAAACTGAGCTGAAAAACTCGGCTTATACTCGAGTATATATGGTAAATAAAATACATCATTAACTTCAGGCAAAAATAAAACAAAATCCTGCTTGTCTGAGCAACTACATAAACAGAAGTTGTAACCTAACTGTACATATGGCTTACTACAAGCCACATGAACAAAACAAGTACAATATTGTCTCATCAGACTCAGGGTTACAAGACAGACTCAGCCACTTTCTCTCACTCCATGGACCTGCATTGGAGCGCAGGATCTGCAGCCTTTTTCTGGCCCAGCATTGAGCCAAGGACTCACACCTGGAGCTGAGGCCTACTCAACAACAGCACTGGACCACAAATAAGTTAAAAACCTAGGAGAGATATAGCGAGATTCCTGCACCCTACCTGTTACCCTCTCTCAATTGGAACATGAAAATTAAAAATTACTTTTTTTTTGCAAAAAAACATTAAATTAGCTCCATTTTCACAAGAGGATAAAGGAGAAAAAGCTCCCCAATAGAGATGAGCGAATTTACTCGTTCGAATACCTCCACTGCATAGCTCCTGGTGCTAAACGCTTCCCAACTTCCCTGGCGCTGGGAGTTATGCGTCGGAGGTATTCGATTGAGTATATTCGCTCAACTCTACTCCCCAACAGTCTTTACACAATTTCTCCTGTTTTCTGCTGCATTTTCACCTGCAGGGGTGGAGCTGACTTCAAATGATTTAAGGAGCACCTGGAGTGTTGCACTCTTGCTATCTTCATCACTACATTGTGGGGTTTTGTTTCTGACTTTGTTCTGCCGCTGCGACAGTAGTTATTTATTTATTCAGTTAGTGAAACATTTATGTCGGCTACAGTGGCGTAACTAGGAATGGCGGGGCCCCGTGGCGAACTTTTGACATGGGCCCCCCCCCATCCCAACTGACGCCGAAGACCTCGACTGACCCCCTCCTCCGCACTCTATTATGTCCCTCACTTACTTGCCCCTGCACACAGTATTAACCCCAATAGTGTCCCCTGCACACACAGTATTAACCCCAATAGTGTCCCCTGCACACACAGTATTAACCCCTATAGTGTCCCCTGCACACACAGTGTTAACCCCTATAGTGTCCCCTGCACACACAGTGTTAACCCCTATAGTGTCCCCTGCACACACAGTGTTAACCCCTATAGTGTCCCCTGCACACACAGTGTTAACCCCTATAGTGTCCCCTGCACACACAGTGTTAACCCCTATAGTGTCCCCTGCACACACAGTGTTAACCCCTATAGTGTCCCCTGCACACACAGTGTTAACCCCTATAGTGTCCCATGCACACACAGTGTTAACCCCTATAGTGTCCCCTACACACACAGTGTTAACCCCTATAGTGTCCCCTGCACACACAGTGTTAACCCCTATAGTGTCCCCTGCACACACAGTGTTAACCCCTATAGTGTCCCATGCACACACAGTGTTAACCCCTATAGTGTCCCCTACACACACAGTGTTAACCCCTATAGTGTCCCCTGCACACACAGTGTTAACCCCTATAGTGTCCCTCTGTGGACACCCATAAACAATTATTATACTCTGGGGTCTTTTCAGACAAAAAAAACCCCGTCTCCTGTGCTGTGCTGTCCTCCTCTCGCGTCCTTCGTTAATGACGTCGGACGTCACATGACCCGGGAAGCATGCCGGGTTCATGTGACGTCAGAGACGTCAGACAGCAGTAGGACGGAGGCCTGGCAGGATCGCGGAGAGGTAAGTAACAGTGTTTTATGTTTATTACCGCCGTCTGCAAAGACCCCCGAGTATAATGATAGCCTCTGTGGGGCCCGCGGTGTCACTTGCCGATCCCAGCCCAGCCAGGATCGGCAAGTGAATAGGGCCCGTAACTGCCTATTGAAAAAAACCGCAGCGGTAGCGGCTGTCACCGGGCCCCCTAATGGCCCGGGCCCTGTGGCAGCTGCTACTGCTGCTACCACGGTAGTTACGCCCCTGGTCGGCTATAGATGTCAGAAAGTCCTCGAATGAGTGTGTGTTACTACCAGGAAACCTGTAGGGACATTTAGGGTCACTCTAGAGTACAGCTTGGTACTGCCCCTGTGAGGACGGGAGTAACTTTGGGGTTTGAGGGAATCTCAGGACCAGAATCACAGAATCATATTTAACTAACAGTTCAAACGCATAAATGAAACTTGGGACTTCATTGGTCTGTCTCTTACACCCAGTACCTGGTGATGGGGCAGAGGTATTCCTGATGTCAGGGGATTCCTGCATTGTCAGGTCTGTTGTACATGGATTACTTACAGAAGGGGGTTGTACAGTATAGAAACCTCCGAGACCACTGAGCCAATCATTACAGCAGCACTGAGATTAACCCATCCACTGCCTTAAACCTCCAGAGATACAGACAATGATATGAACTCTGCCTTAAACCCCTGTGATCCAGGAATCTGTTAATCGGATTGTCCAGTTTAGAAGAAGCAGCGCCCAACTCCTGAACTTCTGCCCTCACTAGCTAGAAAGCCTTAGAGGGAACATTGTGTGTGGACCATGGTAAGACAATGGAGAATGGAAATAAGACAAGGACATTGTGTAATGTTGTTTCAGGAGCTCACCGTCTTAGTCAGGCTGTGTACCTTGTACAACAATGGAGCTCCATCTCCAAGAACATCATCTAAGAGTAAATAGAGGGAAAAGTTTATGGTTTCAGAAACCTGGAGACTTAACCCCTTAATTGCAAGCCAATAGATCATCTATTAAAATGTTTGGACAAGCTCTTCTGATACATTGGAAGGTCCTGTCCCATAGAATGGGGTCTACTGATCTCAAACATTTTTGCAAACAGTTTGCAGATGGTGGTAACAGTGATCATAGAGACATATTATATAGTGTGCAGAATGTCAGCTTGTGTAACCACAATTTTGGATTCTAGGGACATGTTCTCCCATGCTTGCAGCCATTTTACTACTCCTCTTTCTTTATTCAGCTCATACCCCCCTCAGCATCAATGTGTCAAAACTATTGTTATGACTTTGCCTCTAAATACTTTTAATAACTTGGACTTCAATACGGTGATATTTAGAGGGGATTGTGCTCACAGAAATTGGCGCCCAACATGGGGTTAGAGGTTAATTACTACACATCCGGACAAAACAGATGTAAATGACACCAGGACAAGGAGACGTTGGAAACATGGATTCAAAAGCAGCTGCAAGGTAAGAATCTTTATTCTGACTGTTTCCACTTTCCACTCCTCCTTGTATTATGTGGCTTCTCTGGATGCTGGGTGAGTTGTAAGGAAACTAAATCCTCTGGTCTTTTTAATAACCCAGTTTATGAAGTATCCATATTTGAATAGTAACTCATGTAGAAATTTTCTTTAAGTTTTGAACCCTGTGGAAAGCTGTTAAGAAAAGATTAGCCAGGAAACATCAGGCTACCGCTATCTCCTAAGTTAGGATACAGGAGAGTGTAGGAGCCAAGGGCTACTGTATTACTTTCTTATAAGTAGTTAACTTCTTCATGTACCAACAGATATCTTTTTGTGGGTTTAAGGCAAGACGTTGCCTTAATTAATCGCAGGATGCTGAATTAGGGTCTACTTCAAGAAGTGTGTCAGTAAGAGGTATCAGTACCATTTGTACCCTTTGAGGATTGTCATAGAAGATTAGGCAAATCATGGAGAATTGGCCTGGGCGGTGTGAGGCTGATGCTAGGAATAGAAGAAGTCCAGCTATAGTCACAGTATTATGGTATTATTTAATTACATTATGGTGATATTATTCAGTGATCATTGTGAAGAGGTGGAATGTTTTGTTTTATGTCTACAACTAGTTTCTTATATGTAAACTTAGTTGTGTTACATGACTTTCCAGGTCTGGTAACATTTTTGTGTGGATGTTCTATTACTGTTTCTTAATTCTTTTGTCATTACGCTGGCCACCTAATGCTCTATTGTTCTACTCTTTCTGGTCTTGCCATCTGGGAACAATTTACTAAAACTAAGGAATTGTTCACAACAACAGTGGAGCTGTAGCATGTTTTTCTGCCATGACCTTATAAGAGACAAGTCGGCAGCAACTCCAGTTTTTATAGAGAAAATTGCATGGGATTATAGGAAATGTCTATGGTATAAAAGGATTCCATTAGACACCCGGATGGGTGTTGGTGGAGTTAACATGTTGGGAAATCTGTGGGACTACAGCAGCCTAAAGTGCAAGGTTTTTGTTGTACACAGTAAAGATATTTTCCAATGATTTTATTTTTTTTTTTTTGTCAAAATTGGACTTCATCAATCAAACATTGATTGTATTTTTGAAAATTCCATGCTTCACAATCATATATAACTGTATACAGTTAGAGCTAATCTTTATGAATTTTAAATGTTTCATAGACAATCGGCACAAATCTCTTTACTTTATAAATTATTTTACATCTAGTACTAGACAATCATGTGTTCCGTTCTTTGGGTCCACCTTGTAGGAATTTTCTCTCCACCTATTTTAAGAGGAATGGGGAACAGAGTCTCATATTGAGACTCAATCGATAGTGAGAAGGGTTGACGTTTATTGGAATTATTAAGATCCTCCCATGTCCGCCCAAAAGCCTATAAATGAAGAACCTCAACCAAGATTTCCATCACACAATACGACCTGTCCTCAAGAGCTGAACAATGATCTCCCTGCTTGTAATTCTGAGTCTCCTCTCATTTCCTGCAGCAACAAGTAAGTTATCTGACACATCTGTAGCACGAGATATTTGATACTAATGTGTGTGTGTGTGTGTGTGTATATATATATATATATATATATATATATATATCACCTATCTAGAGACAAAACTACTAGACCATAAACTAATTTACAAATTTACTATGTCGTGGAACTGAGATGGCCTGAATAAACTTGAAGCTTAACATCTAGTTTTTAACATGTCATACGGTTATGTGTTGACTGTTTTTTGTGTAGGTGTCCTGCAGATAAAGGTCCAAGGGACTGAAACATCAGTCACTTATACTAATCTGCTACCGTACTGCTGAAACATTTTATTTTTACAAGATGATATAATAACTAGAGATGAGTGAGTAGTATTCGATCGAGTAGGTATTCGATCGAATACTACGGTATTCAAAATACTTGTACTCGATCGAGTACCACTCGCTATTCAAATGGAAAAATTTGATGCAGAACCAGCGTTGATTGGCCGAATGCTATACAGTCGGCCAATCAACGCTGGTTCTTCTCCTACCTTTAGAAGTCTTTTCCGCGCAGCTTCCCCGCGGCGTCTTCTGGCTCTGAATTCACTCTGCCAGGTATCGGGCCTGGGCAGAGCCGACTGCGTATGCCTGCGCTACAAGAAAATGGCCGCTTTGACTGTAAGTGTAGTGTAGTGTAGTGCGGGCATGCGCAGTCGGCTCTGTCCAGGCCCAATGCCTTGCAGAGTGAATTCAGAGCCAGAAGACGCTGCGGGGACGCTGCACGGAGAAGACTTCTCGGAGGATCCAGCCCGACCCTCACTCGTGGACTTGGTAAGTTCAGTTTGATCGAATGTTGCCTACCCCTGAAACGAGCATTTTTCCCCCATAGACTATAATAGGATTTGATATTCAATTTGAGTAGTCGAATTGAGGGACCACTCGAAATGAATATCGAATATCAAACATTTTACTGTTTTTTGTTTTTTTTTTGTAAGTCTTTATTTATTAAATTTTTTTAACATTATATACAGTTATTCAAATGCAAATATCAATATGCCATATCGATTACATCATATAATTTCAAAGAAACAAGGGAAAAAACGCAATTGGAAACACATCTCGTAGCCAAAGAAATGTTTCTCATGACTCTATGTCATGAGGTCAGGTATTAATCTTATGCCGGACCCGCAGGCCAGGCAGAAGGGCAGACAGAAGGTGTGGATGAGATATATCTTGGATGATAACCATAGCCCAGAGGGCCATAGAGAAGAGAAAGAAATAATAAAAGTGTGATAAGAAAAACATGGCCGAAGTTTCCTCTCTTCAGAAAGAAGATAATGGAGGAAGTAAATAAAAAGAAGAAGAGAGAAGAGCGAGAGATATAAGTAAGAGCCGTTGAAGGAAAGAGTAAGTGCCAGAGATAAAAGTTTGAGGAGTTAAGAAGAAAATGTTGAGAAAAGGTTTAGAAGGAGGGGATGGGAGGGAAGGAGGGAGGAGGGAGGGGGGGAGGTAGGGGAAGGATAATGGAGTAGCGGTTTTTCCAGTTCACACATCAGAGTTCAAGTTGGTACCATGGTACGATAGCCAGGGCGACCAAATTTTCAGAAATTTGTCATGAGTGCCTCTAGACCAGCTCAGTAATTCCTCAAATCGTGCTATCTGATGGGTTTTCTCTACCCAGTGGTCAATGGGGGGAGTGATGGATTGAAGCCAATAGTGGGGGATCACAGCTTTCGCTGTTTCAACTAGAAGGGTAGTAAGATCTGATTTCCTAGGAGTAAGTTCCTGTTGGGGAAGCGACAGCAGTACAAATGAGGGAGTCAATGTCAAGGGTTTTGAGTTTATCGTTCGGATAAGTTGTTGAACTTGTGTCCAGAAGGGTACTATCATGTTGCAGTACCACCAAATATGTGCTGGGGTGCCTTTTTCAGACTTACATCTCCAGCATACATCTGAGGTGGCTAATCCTCTAGCGTAAAGCCATGTAGGGGATCTATGCCATCTAGATAAAATTTTAAAGTGCGTTTCCTGCAATTTAACACATGGGAAAAAACCATGGGAGTTACATAGGACGGTGCGTACCTCCTCATCCGTGAGGGAGATCTGCAATTCCTTCTCCCATGAGGATAAATATACTGGCTTGTAGGTCACTTGAGCAGATAAAAGCGCTTGCTTACAGGTTGCGAGTTTCCTCATTTTAGAAGAAGGGGATAAGATTAGCCTTTCGAAATGGGTGAGAGGTCTTTTCAGATCTTTCACGTTGTCAAGAGAGGAAGCACACCATTTGAAATGTTGATAATGTAGGTACAAAATACGAGGTTCTGGAAGCATGTCTGAGAGGGATTCAAATGTAAGTGGGAAGTCATTCATGTAGAGATCATCTAAGTATTTACCCCGGAAAGACTCCCAAAAATCTTCTGGCAGAGATTGGATTTTCTTGTTCAACATATGGGGAAGGACTTTAGCTGGGAAAACTCTCGAAGGAGTTGGGGCCAGTCTTTCTCTTAAGCTATACCACATATCACAGGGGCCTTTCAATAGAAAGTCACTTGTGGGTGAAGCAAAATGCTTCTTCGAGGGAGTCCACAGTATGTGGTCCAGCTCAGTACCATATTCTAACTCGGCTAGGGATCTGATGAGGGAACCTTCCTTTGGGGCACTCAAAGAAAGCCATCTATTTAGCATGTTGGCATGGTAATAGGTTAACATGTTTGGGAGGGCTATGCCTCCTTTATCTTTTTGTCTTGTTAAGAGGCCAAAGGAGAGGCGTGGGGTTTTGCCATTCCATATATATTTGTTAAGAAGTGACCTAATAGTCTGGTGAAAGGTTTTTGGTAAAAATATCGGGAGCATCTGGAGTCTGTATAGAATGGTGGGGATCACATAAGTTTGTACTATATTTTTGCGCCCAAACCAAGAGAGGAAGGGGAGGTCAAATTTTTTTAGGGTGTCTTTCAGATCTTTTAGAAGGGGTATAAAATTCTTGCAATATAGAGCATCTAATCTATTAGTGAGTTTAATGCCTAAATATTTGATGTGATCTGTTTTCCAAATGAAGGGGGAGGACGGTTGTATCTTCTTTTGAATCTTCTGCGGTAAATTTATCACTAGAATTTCGGACTTCGTGAGGTTCGGTTTATAGTTAGATAATTTCCCATAATCTTCCATTAAGGAGGTCAGTATTGGCAAGCCAGTCTCAGGTTTAGTCAATAGGAAAAGTATGTCATCTGCAAATGCAAGCGAGTGCAGTGATTTATCTCCTATTGGATAACCCTGTATTAAGGGGTGCTGTCTTACAGACTGAAGAAGTGTTTCTAATGTTAGAATAAATAAAGATGGGGAAAGCGGACATCCTTGGCGTGTACCATTAGAAATGTTAAAATAGGGGAAAGTGTTCCATTTATTTTCAAGCGGGCATGGGGTTCAGAGTAAAGGGAGAATATTGCATCTACAAATAAAGGGGGAAATCCGAATTTATAGAGGGTTGCCCTCATAAAGCTCCAGTCAACTCTGTCAAAGGCCTTCTCGGCATCGACTCCGAGAAGTACCAGTGACTGTCGTTTCTTATGAGCAAGGGAGATGACATGTAAGAGTTTATGGGTGTTATCTTTACCTTCTCTAGTGGTCACAAATCCTGACTGCTCTTCATGGAGTAGCGTGGGGAGGAGCGGTTGGATGCGTAACGCTAATATTTTCGCCCAGATTTTCAAGTCTAGGTTTAAGAGAGATATTGGTCTATAACTTCCGCACAGGTTCGGATCTTTCCCTTCCTTGGCTATAAGTGTTATAAACGCTTCTTGCGTTTGCCTCGACAAACGAGAGCCTGAGAGTAAGGCATTGCATAGGGAAGCAAGCTGAGGGACCAGTACATCTGCAAATTTTTTATAATACAAAAGCGTAAGGCCATCTGGGCCAGGACTTTTTCCTGGTGGGAAGGAGTTAATAACCGTCTTTAACTCAGCATGTGAGATTGGGTCAAGTAATTGTTCCGCTTTATCTTGAGGGATAGATGGTAGTTGGAGGGACTCTAGGAATTTGGCAGTAGCTTGAGACCTGTTTGTGAATTCTATTGGGTTTTCCTCAGATCTAATATTATATAGTGTCATAAAATTGTTGGAATGAGTGGGCAATTTCGGGAGTGTTAGTGTGTAGCACATTTTTGTCATCTCGTATTGATTTGATGTATGACTGGCTCTTCAACTTTTTGATTTATCTTGTCATTAACTTGCTCCCCCTATCGCCATGTTCGTATAGTTGTAGTTTATAGAATAAACGGTGTCTTGTGGACTGTTGTTGGAATATACGGTTCAGCTTTTCTCTAAGAGAAATGAGGTCTTTGTGTTGTGTAGCTAGTCTTGTAAGTTTATGCGTCCTTTCAATGGTTGAGATTTGGGACAAAAGGGAGTCTATTTCTTTCTGCTTTTGTTTTTTCGCTGCTGTTGCTTTTGCGATAAAGATACCTCTGATAAATGCCTTATGAGATTCCCATACACTACCAAGAGATACATCATCTGTAAGATTTAATTGAAAAAATTCTTTAAGTTTACCATGGATATCTGTTACCAATTCTGGATCATTAAGAAGGCCTTCATTAAGTTTCCACGTCCACATTGTGGGCGTTAGTTCAGGAAGTAGAACACTCATTTGTACCGGAGCGTGATCTGAGATAGTGGCATAGCCTATATTAGAAGTTTGTATCTGTGGGATCAGTTTCGGGGAGCAAAAGATGTAATCGATCCTCTGGTGTGAGTTAAATTGTTGCGAGTAATGTGTGTAATCTTTCGTCGTCGGATGTGAGCATCTCCAAGAATCAACTAGACCAGTCTCATGAAGGGTCCTTGCGACCATACCAGTTACTTTTTGGGAAATAGGGGATTTCCCTGTGGAGGAGTCTATCAAAGGGTTTAATGTGATATTTAAATCGCCTCCAGCAATAATATCGCCTTCGGCGAATTGAGTTAAAGTTTGCAATGCAGACTGTATCCAGGGGCCCTGAGACTGGTTTGGAGCGTATATATTTGCAAGAGTTACCTTTCTAGTGGCTAATGTGCCCTTTAGGAAGAGTAATCTACCTTCTGAATCCATATATTTGGATTCACAGGTAAAGGGGGTGGAATGATGTACTGCTATCGCTACCCCTTTACTAGCCGATGTAGGGTGGCAAGAGAAAAACCATTGATTAAAAGGAGTAGCAGGAAAAGTGGGAATTCTATTCGATTTAAGATGAGTTTCCTGTAAAAAAAGAATATCGGTTTTCATTTTTTTTTGCTAGGTGTATAACACCATGTCGTTTCTGAAGCGTGTTGAGCCCATTTACATTCAGAGATGTGAACATAACAGATGCCATGTTTACAGTTGGAGTTAAAATTTCTTCTAATATGTGAGTCTAGGAAGAAGCGCTCTGTACACTAGTGTGGTGAGTGGGGTTGGGGGATATAGGGAAAAGATGTGGGGGGGGGAGGAAGGGGGGGGATCAGTAGAGAGGAGAAGCAGAAAAGATAACGTATGGGGGGAAAAAGGAAAGGGAGCAAAGAGAAAAGGAGATAAAGGAACAGAGAGTAGCGAGAATAGAAAAAGGATAGGAAAGAGTGAAATAATGAAGAGATAAGAGTAAACAGTCGGCTATAATTTGTATATCGTTTGTTTAGTTACTTACCACACCTTCTGTCTACTCAGGTAATAACTAGTCGGGAGAGAAATAAAGATAGACAATAACAAGATGTGAATAAAACTTCAAGTCAAAAATTTAAGTCAGCAGACGTATAGGGGTAGAGTACCACTAATATGGATATTCTGAGCGGTCATAAATACCACAATCATAGCCTCCTAACTAAGTAGGTCAATCATATTCAAAAGCATATGAAGAAATGGGCCTAACGCCCCAAGCAGGTTCTTGTTAAATTTTCATAATAAGGACAATAAGGAGGGGAGAGGGGGGGAGGGAGGGAAATGAGGGGTGGTTGGGTGAGGGAGAGGAGAGGAGTGGGAAAGAAGAGGGGGAATAGCGTAGGCCAGTACAGTAGAGGATGGCGGCTAGATAAGATGCTGGGGTGGTTGGGTATATATCTATATATCCCCAATAGGGAACTTAGTAGGGCTCTTTATAGGGGTCTCGTATAGTAAAGGGCCAGGTAGGTAGGGAAGATATCTCCCAACCATGGGGGGGGGGGAGAGGGAGGAGGGAGAGGGTGTGTGGGGGGGGTAGTAGAGAGGGGGATACCGAAGTAAAGTTAAGTCTAGGGGATATAAGGTAAAGATCTGGATACGGTGAGCTATCGTTGAAGGATAGTAGAAACAAGAGTTACGATTCACATATATTAGAGAACTCTATTCGTCTTACCAGGAGGCTACAGCAAGCAGTCAAACTTAGCCAAACTGTGAGGAGGTCATAAAATATAAGAACAAATAACATACATTATACATTACTAAACTAACTGCTAAAGGAATACAGTGGCAGAGCCACCTGAGAAGGTTTAACTGATGAGCCCTTAGTCACCAGTATGAGAGATTTAGGGAGATAACGATTGACCAGAACCTTATAGGGAAGGGCGTGTGCCATATGCACCTATGCAGGTTAAGCGTGGGACTACATCGTAAGTCATTCTAGTGAGGGAGTCCTCTAGTGGTCATAGTTGTAGGTACAGGGAACAATCCAAAAGATAAATGTAAGTGTGAGGACTAGGGGAAAATAGAAAAAATAATAATAATAAAAAAAAAAGAAGCCATAAGTGAAGAATAACATTTCAAGTGTCCATATTGAGACAATCAGTCATGAGTTATGGCTCTATTTTTAGGCGGGTATCTTTTAGCCTTTGGAGACTTATGGCGATAGGCAGGACGTTCAGGGTAAATCTCAGGGAGATCTGGAAATTCTGGCAACGGAGGTGTCGGTGTCCAGGATTGTATTTCAAGCGGTTCCATATTTAGAAAGGTCCATAGGGCTGGTAAGTCATCAGGCGTATGAATCGTAAAACGCTTCCCACGTATTGTAACCGCAAGCCCAAAAGGGTATAACCAGGCGTATCTTATATCTTTTTGTCGCAGGACTTCTAAAAGGGGTTTTAGGATTCTCCTTTTCACCAATATAGAGGGAGCGATATCTTGATAAATGGCCACTGCTTCATCTCCTATTTTAACTTCTGGCCTACTACGAGCCGCAGTTAAAATTGCCGCAGTGTCTTGGTATGAAAGTAGGCCGCAGATAATGTCCCTTGAAGGATCGTTCTGCTGTGGTCTAGGCTTAACTGCTCTGTGTATCCTCTCTATCACAATGGAAGATGCCCGCTCAGCTCCGAACAAATCAGAGAAAAGAGAGGCCGCCATTTTTTCTAAATCTTCTGATTGTCCTGTTTCAGGTAGGCCTTTGATTCTGATATTTTTCCGCCTATTGCGGTTCTCCTGGTCTTCGATAAGGACTAAAGACCTGTCAATGTAATCTTTATATAGATGTAGCCTGGAGGACACCATACTAGCGTGATTCGTCAGGGCCTCGCAGCTAGTTTCCAGGGATTGCACCCTCATGCCTACATTTTCCATCACCGTCTTAAGCTCCGTGAGTTCGGTGAGTATTGGCGTTACAGCCATAGTGATAGTCTTTTGAAAAAAGGATTTAACAGCCGGTGTTAGCAAAGTGTCGGTCTGCTCACCTTCCCCGTCGCTGTCTGGGTCCGTATCGTTAGCTGCGTCAGCCTCCTGGTGTGTGTGAGGCGCCATCTTGAGAGAGCGTGCGGGCGATTGCGAGGTCTTCCTTCTCAGGTATTTCTGCAAGTCCCCTTGATTTTTCATGGCTCTTGGGGTGCCAGGGGCATCAGGGTTTCTTTCCTTACTAGGTTTGACCATTTTTGTAGAAGAGACGCTAGAGTATGAGGCTGGATGTGGCTGTTATAGACGGAGCTCTCCTTTCAAGCTGCCATCCGGCGCCGCGGTCAGACTCCGCCCCCCTTTACTGTTCACTCATCTCTAATAATAAAGTTTTGATAAATTTTTGCTATCTGTGAAGTGCTGAAGTAGATATTTTCACAATTGTATTGGGTAAAAAATACACCCATAAAAACAAAAAATAGCATAACAAAGGATGCACTATTATTATCATCACAGCCACCACTGCTACTTTACTGTTGTATGTAATGTAATGCAAATTGCTCTATTACAAGTACTGTTAGATTATATAAATTATTGCTAGATAATGAAAGGGTTAACTCTCTGCTCTGCAGACTCACTGACTGAACCCTTCCTATATGTCTATGCAGTTCCATTCTGACTCTACACTACTAATCTGCCTGCCTGTGTATATAGCTTGATTCTCTCTAAGCTCTCCAATAACTATCATACAGATTTCCACTCTTCTGATTTGTGCTGCGTACTGTTTGCTATGTCTGTATGACCATAGCTTGTGTTATCTGATGGTGACTACACCAGAAATCATTGAAATCAGCTATAACCTTTAGGCCGGGTCCCCAAGAGCCAGAAATGCCATGATTTGGAAAAATCGCTACGTTCTACAGTACTTGCGAATCCCATGCCCACTTTGCGGAAAGAATCGCAGCATATCAATTATATTTACGGAAATGCCGACGGCTTTGCCATAGATATAATTATAACAAAGTCCAAGGAGGAAAATTCTGTGCATTTTCTGTTCAAAGAGCTGCAGGAAGAATCGCAGTGCATTCACACCGCGGTTGTTGCCGCAGCGCTTTAGCACTGTGTTTCCAGCCCGTGGGGCCGTACACTCTTTGAATACTTAATGGTGGTGCTGGCCTTAATGGGTTCTCCAACTCATATCCAAGGAACATTGATTTAGCTGCACACACGTAACTTTGAAGTGCAAAGAAGTATTGTTTTATATATAAATCTACTAGCCTCTGCCCGCGACGTCGTCTGCGGGTTGTTGGCGTCGATGATCCGCCAATATTTAGCAAATTGCTGCCGTCGATGGTTTGCCTGCTCCGACGTTTCGGCAGCTGTTAATCTGTCTTGCTGCTGACCTTGTTCCTCACACCATGCCTGTGATTGTTCCGGCATCTCAGCAGCTCGCTGGGACACCATATTGATTGTTTTAAATTCTGATTTTATTGAGCATTTTACAATTATACAAAGTTCTATTGAACAATTTTAATACAGATACTTATGGGACACCATATTGATGAGCATATTCTTGGCATTGATGATCCGCATGCTCCGGTGTTTTGGAAGCTTTTAAGCTGGCCTGCCACTGAACTTATCTTTTGCACTGTGCCTGTAATTGTACCAGTATCTCAGCACCTCGTTGGAACATCATATAATACGCGTGTTGTTGGTGTTGATGATCCGCCTGCTCCAACGTTTTGGCAGCTGTCAAGCTGACCTGCCGCTGAATTCATTCCTGGCGCTGTGCCCATGATTGTTCTGGTATCTCAGCAGCTCACTGGGACGCCATATAATGAGCATGTTGTTGGCGTTGATGATCCACATGCTCCGGCGTTTTGGCAGCTCTCAAGCTGGCCTGCCGTTCTTGCACTGTGCCTGGGATTGTTTCAGCTCTCAGCACCTCACTGGGAAGCCATATAATGAGGAAGAGAAATAAAATGTATACTTAAGAGTTAAACATCTGTCATCGAGCCATACATATGGAAATAGAAATAAATGTGTATGTACAAGTGAATAAAGTAATGAGAAAAGCAACAGCAGCATACAAGGATACAAAGAAACTAGAGATCAGTGACCTGCGGACATTATTGGATGACAATGTAGCCGATCACAATTGGGATGACTACTGGCTCTCCACAATGTTAGATCCTCGCTACCGGGGGAACAATGGAGTCTTTTTTACTCCCACAGAGAGAGAAGAGAAACTGAACTGGTATAGAGACATGCTATGTAGCAAGTAAATACTAATAAGTATGAAAACAGTCTCAATACTGAAACAAGAACCAGGAATTCTTAATGAGATGCTGTAATGGGGTAAAAGGGTGTTATAAATTTCTTAAGATAATAAAGGCAAACAATATGTAAAAAAATATTCAAACCAGGTCTATCCCTGGTTATGGGGTGGCATGTGGCACGAAAACATTAGAACAAACAATAATTCATGGTCATATGTCAAAAAGCATAAAGATGTAAAATACTCAGAACATCACGAAGGACAGCTCAGTCCTGTTCCACAGGTGCTTTTGTCCTCTGGTTCTTAGATTTCGGACATTTCCAAACCTCCAGTCTAGGAAAATCGGGAAGAAAGGCAATGTCTGTGAAGGTAAGCCATGAAAGGATGGAGGCTGGATTCAGTGCCAGTGTCGGGCATGCAGCTAACAGATCATCTGGATGGTGGATATTATAAGAACGTCCATTAAAGTTGTAGCAGATCCCAAAGGGAAATAGCCATTTGTATGGTATCTTAAGTGTCCTAAGACAGTTATTGAGCAACTTCATCTGAGGTCTTTTGGTTAGGGTCACTGGGTAAATATCCTGGTATGGTGACTATAGAGGCAGAGTCAGTGGCATTTTCAATGTCCATGAAGCTTTCTGCGTCAGACAAATCTGCAAGGTCTGGGATGACTAAATAGCATTTTGCTGCAGGCGTGGAATGAAGTGAGAAGCGCTTATTAATAAACTCATCAATGTCTGCCTAAGACTTTTTTGTGTGTTGCGGTGTAGCTTGTGAGTCTGCGGGCTTTTTCTGACTGTTCTTGACCATGCTGTGGCTATCGGGACATGCCAGCCCACACCAGGGAAGAACACACTCAGGTTGGGTTAAAGAGGCATAGAGTAATTTTGCCTGTGTTCACAACAATGTGCGCCCCTTTAAAAGAGAGGTGTGGGTTGGTCACTATGCGGCAGTTATATAGGAGTGCAGAACAGCTGCAATGTAGTTCCAAGATGGCTGCTGTAGTGGGCTGTGGTGTATCACCAAGTTGTTTACTGTAACAGACTGTATTGAAATATTGCAGGTCTACAGGAGGGGGGTCCAGCAAGTGGTGTCTGGTCAGAGGTAGCAGGTCCAGGTCCCAAGGAGGGGGTGGTATCGAGAGCCCCAGGGATAAAGAGGAGGCACAATAGTCAGCCTGGGAGGCCACAGGGAGTGAAATGGAGCAGTGGAGGGCTCAGTACCTTGTCTGTGGGTGCCTGGTGTGGACATACAGAAGGCCGTGGGGGAACTGGTGCCTTCAACTCTATGCTGCGGCTGTGGGTCTATGGTTAGGCCTCACCGAGGAATGGATCAGGGACCAGTGCAAGAACTCCGGTGGCTGCAGGAAAGGTATAGGAGGGTCCCCAGAAACAGAAAGTATGAAAGTCTGAAAATAGCAATTTAAATGGGCAAGGACAGGAGCTATTGAAAGTGTGACCGCTCAGCTACGTTGCTAATCTCTGCCTCCTGTAATTTCCTTCTAATTCCTTCCCCTTAAAGACAATCGAGGTCCAAATCTAAAAGCTCATCTGAGCGAGCAGCGAGCCAAGACCTGCTTACAAAGATCACAGGAACATCTTCAAGGAGAAAGGTTTGATGTTCCTACATAGGTAACCCAATAATCATGTTGCCCAGAAAAAGAAAATTTTGATGTTGTCTATTGTCAATGTCATGGACCTGGGTGTGTTTTTGTAAATTTTCCTTCTTTTTTTTACACCTCCTTTGGACCTTGACCCATGACCCTCTGGGGTCTGAAGAGACCCCATATCCTAATATTTTCACTTTTAGTTCGATCCAAACAAGTTAAAACTAAAATGAACCAGCGGATTGCTTTACCTGAACCCGGGACTGAACAAATCTTTAGAAGTTCAATTCTAGTCAGGGACCACTTCTAATAGGACCAACCCAAGAATATCTTTATTTGTGGTTTTGTTATGAAAACAAACAATATCTTGTTTATTTTCAGGTAATAAACTAATTTGGAGTTTTGATTTGACCTATTCAAACTGCAACCTTAAAAACACCAAGATCCCAATGGATAAAAAAATGATCCACGTTCCTTATTTCTGCAGTATCTGTAGAACGTATAACCGTAAGTTATCTATTTCAGTTTTTTTTTTTTTGTTTTTTTTTTTTTGGGGGGGGACAAGAAAAGTCACCAAGCATTGATGCTGAATCTATGCTATGTCCTTAACGGGTTAAATATAACTTCAGGGCAACAAAATAGTCACTTGGACACCTCTGCATTACCATTCGGGAAAGTCCGCATGAGGACCTCCGAACGGAATACCAAACGCAATTGCAAGTTCTTTGTAGTAAAAGCACATGGACCCCATAGACTATAATGGGGTCTGTTTGCTTGTCACCAGATCTCAGCATATAACATGCAGACAGGAAAGTAGTTCACAATCTACTTTCCTGTCTGCGTGATTCATGCGGGCAGAGTGCGGCAAGCAGCACAAATTATAGTATATGGGGTCCGTGTGCACAGTGCTTGCAATTGCATTTGGTATTCCGTTTGGGGGGTCCCCATGAGGACTCCCCGAATGGATTAACAAACGCAGATGTGCATGAAGGGTCAGTCTCCTCTCCTACCAGAACTGCTAGAGGAAAGTTATCAGGCATATGGAAGTTTTCCTCTACCATTTTACATTGCAGACCATGTTCCGTAGGTCCTTCGCCAGGAGACACATTATCATCCTTGGTAGGCTTATTGGGAAGATGTCACTCTATCCCACAGCTCCCAAACCATAGGAACTTCCTGTCTTATTATAACTTTATGCAATAGTTTTTTTTTTTTACAAGGCCCACTTTGTGGGAGATGTCACCACACATGGTCTCTATAACTGTGCTCTCTCTATGCTAGTGCAGCGCTGGGTTATCCTGGAAGACCCACAAAATGCAGACAATCTGGTAAACATTGTGTAGAGGTATTCCACAGCTGAGTGCAGTTTGTATTATTTTCCAAACATCACCCTCAGAACTTGGAGTAGTTGCAGGCACAACTCGCTGCACGGTCCCCACTTCTCTAATTGCTGCCATTTGCTCTATTAGCAGTTCATCTCCTGTTGCACATTAGCTTGCAACAAGTGTTTAAGCAGCTCATCCATGACCCACATGTCTTGAATTATTGATGTAGCCCACCCAGGACATTCACTGCTTGAAAACTTTAAATCAAGCACACTGTTGCTGATATCAATGGTTTATGCCCGCATCCTCCACCATATGTAGATGCAAGATCTTCTGGTAAGTCTTGTCACCACTGAAAACAGGCACACATTAGGCATAAGTACCAGTTCAAATGTCCAGGTTTATTGGACACCGTTCATGCACAATAACTTAAAACAGATTATTTCAGCAGAAAAATGGTAACATAAAACATCCTTATCTTCAGGTGCTAATAAACAGTTCCTCACCAATACAGTGGATCAGTCCCAGCTTGTCCTCCAAACAGCGCAGTGTCCCTGGAGGTTCTAGCAGCTTAGCAGACTGGTTGTGTTCCAGCAGACAGACACACACTGCTCTGGCAGTTTAATCTAAATGCTGCAGACACCTGAGGGTATCAGCACCAGGAGTGAATTGTGGGAGTGAGTCTGCAGCTCCTTAGCCCCAGACCCAAATCCAAGGCATTACCTGAAGGAGAGTAGCATTCTCAGTAGCAGATACCTGCCATCCATCACTTAACCGGCTTACAGTCCCACATACAAGACGTATTTCTCAGCCCCATAAATGTAAATATGAAAGAGTTACAGTTTATAATTATATATATATATATATATATATATATATATATATATATATAATTTTTATTATTAAAGGTGTGAAAACATAACAAAAATATGAGTTTGAATTTGCTGTAATCAGAATAGCCCACAGAATATTATTTTATTAACAAAGTTTATAAGAAAGTGGAACAAACACAGTTTTTCCCTAATTTCACCACATTCTGAATAGTTTTCAAGCTTCCCAGTACATTATAGGGATTACTAAATACTAAAATTATGACTTTGTCCTGCGAAAAATAAGCCCAAAAGAAAATTATATATATATATATATATATATATATATATATATATATATATATATATATATATTATATATACATATATACATATGCCATGTGTGTCCATAAGCGTCACGTGATCATGTGTATCTCATTTTGGATATCAGTGAAAAACCTCTGATCAGTTGTTATGGATACCTGTAGTAAAGCTGTGTGTATGTGACTTTGTGTAACAGTGTCATTCACAGCGCCCTGCTTCTTTAAAGCTGACGTACAACAGTGAAGAAAAATGGCTGGGTTGCTATGGAAACTCTGTGCAGAGCCATCTATCTAATCCTCCAGCGTATGGTACTGTGTGCTGAGGCACATATCTAATCCTATAGCTTGTGGTACTGTGTGAAGATACATGTATCTAATCCTCAGGCGTATGGTACTGTGTGCAGAGGCACGTATATAATCCTCCCTGTGTGGTATTGTGTGAAGAGGCGTGTATATAATCCTCCGGCTTGTGGTACTGTGTGAAGATACATGTATCTAATCCTCCGGTGTCTGGTACTGTGTGCAGACGCACGTATCTAATCCTCCCCATGTGGTATTATGTGCAGTGGAGTGTATATAATCCTCCAGTGTGTGGTATTGTGTGAAGACGCATGTATCCAATCCCCGGTGGGTGGTAATGTGTGTGGACGCACATATCTAATCATCTGGTGTGTGGAAATGTGTACAGACGCGCGTATCTAATCCTACGAGTTGTGGTACCGTGTGCAGATGTGCATATCTGATTCTCTGGTGTGTGGAACTGTGTACAGATGTGCATATTTAATCCTCCCCGGTGTGGTACAGTGTGTAGACTCGTGTATCTAATCCTCTGGTGATGGCAATATTTGAAGACATGCATATCTAATCTTCCGGCATGTTGTACTGTGTGTGGATGTGCGTATCTAATCCTCCCCTGTGTGGTATTGTGTGAAGAGGTGCATATTTAATCCTTCCCCATGTGGTACTTTTTGCAGACACACATATCTAATCCTTCAGCGTGTGGAATGTGTGCAGACGCACATATCTAATCTTCTCCGGTGTGGTATTGTGTGAAGAGGCATGTATCTAATCCTACGGCGTGTGGAACTGTGTGTAGACGCACATATCTAATCCTACGGCATGTGGTACTGTGTGCAGACATGCATATCTAATCCTCCCCCGTGTGGTACTATGTGCAGACACGCGTATTCCATCCTCACCCGTGTGGTACTGTGTGCTGAGACGCATATCTAATTCTCTGGCGTGTGGTACTGTGTGCAGAGGCGTGTTTCTAATCTTCCAAAGTGTGGTACTGTGTGCAGATGCACGTAATTACTGCTCCCCTGTGTGGTATTGTGTGAAGAGATGCGTATCTAATCCTAAAACTTTTGGAACTGTGTGTAGACGCGCGTATCTAATCTTATGGCATGTGGTACTGTGTGCAGACGCATGTATCTAATTCATTGGCATGTGGAACTGTGTGCAAACGCGCTTATCTAATCCTACGGCATGTGGTACTGTGTGCAAACATGCTTATCTAACCCTCTGGTGTGTGGAATTGTGTGCAGATGCGTGTATCCAATCCTCCCCATGTGGTACTGTGTGTAGATGCGCATATCTAATCCTTTGGCGGTGGTACTATGTCAAGACATGCGTATGTAATCCTCCGGCGTGTTGAACTGTGTGCAGATGTGCGTATCTAATCCTCCTCTGTGTGGTATTGTGTGAAGAGGTGCGTATCTAATCCTCCCCCATGTGGTACTTTGTGCAGACACACGTATCTAATCCTTCAGCGTGTGGAACTATGTGAAGACACGCATATCAAATCCTCGGTTGTGTGGTACTGTGTGCAGACGCACATATCTAATCCTCTGCTGTGTGGTATTGTGTGTAGATGCAGGTATTTAATCCTACAGTGAAAGGTACTGTGTGCAGACATGTGTATATAATTAGAGATGAGCGAACACTAAAATGTTCGAGGTTCGAAATTCGATTCGAACAGCCGCTCAATGTTCGTGTGTTCGAATGGGTTTCGAACCCCATTATAGTCTATGGGGAACAGATACTCGTTAAGGGGGAAACCCAAATCCGTGTCTGGAGGGTCACCAAGTCCACTATGACACCCCAGGAAATGATGCCAACACCTCTGGAATGACACTGGGACAGCAGGGGAAGCATGTCTGGGGGCATCTAACACACCAAAGACCCTCTATTACCCCAACATCACAGCCTAACAACTACACACTTTACACACTCAATACCACCTCTCTGACAGTAGGAAAACACCTAGAAACATGTGTATTTGGCACTTGCAGTGAGGAGAGCTTGTCACCAGCAGTGAATTTGGCCCTTGTAGTAAGTTGAGGTTGGCACCAACATTTGTTTTGAAAATCAGGGTGGATTGAGCCTCTAACCAGCAGAGTTTGGGCAAATTCATGGTGGAGGGAGCCTCTAAACACCCCAGTTTGGGCAAATTCATGGTGGAGGGAGCCTCTAAAAACCCCAGTTTGGACCAATTCATGGTGGAGGGAGCCTCTAACCAGCCCAGTGTGGGCAAATTCATGGTGGAGGGAGCCTCTAAAAAACCCAGTTTGGACCAATTCATGGTGGAGGGAGCCTCTAACCAGCCCAGTTTGGGCAAATTCATGGTGGAGGGAGCCTCTAAAAAACCCAGTTTGGACCAATTCATGGTGGAGGGAGCCTCTAACCAGCCCAGTTTGGGCAAATTCATGGTGGAGGGAGCCTCTAAAAAACCCAGTTTGGACCAATTCATGGTGGAGGGAGCCTCTAAAAAACCCAGTTTGGACCAATTCATGGTGGAGGGAGTCTCTAAACAGCCCAGTTTGGGCAAATTCATGGTGGAGGGAGCCTCTAACCAGCCCAGTTTGGACCAATTAATGGTGGAGGGAGCCTCTAAACAGCCAAGTTTTGGGAAATTCATGGTGGAGGGAGCCTCTAAACAGCCCAGTTTGGGCAAATTCATGGTGGAGGGAGCCTCTAAAAAACCCAGTTTGGACCAATTCATGGTGGAGGGAGCCTCTAAACAGCCCAGTTTGGGCAAATTCATGGTGGAGGGAGCCTCTAAAAAACCCAGTTTGGACCAATTCATGGTGGAGGGAGCCTCTAAACAGCCCAGTTTGGACCAATTCATGGTGGAGGGAGCCTCTAAACAGCCAAGTTTGGACCAATTCATGGTGGAGGGAGCCTCTAACCAGCCCAGTTTGGACCAATTCATGGTGGAGGGAGCCTCTAAAAACCCCAGTTTGGACCAATTCATGGTGGAGGGAGCCTCTAAACAGCCCAGTTTGGACCAATTCATGGTGGAGGGAGCCTCTAAAAACCCCAATTTGGACCAATTCATGGTGGAGGGAGCCTCTAACCAGCCCAGTTTGGACCAATTCATGGTGGAGGGAGCCTCTAACCAGCCCAGTTTGGGCAAATTCATGGTGGAGGGAGCCTCTAAAAACCCCAATTTGGACCAATTCATGGTGGAGGGAGCCTCTAAACAGCCCAGTTTTGGCAAATTCATGGTGGAGGGAGCCTCTAAAAACCCCAGTTTGGACCAATTCATGGTGGAGGGAGCCTCTAACCAGCCCAGTTTGGGCAAATTCATGGTGGAGGGAGCCTCTAACCAGCAGAGTTGTGGGAAAGCAGGGTGGAGGGAGCCTCTAACCAGCAGAGTTGGTGGAAATCAGGGTGGAGGGAGCCTCTAACCAGCAGAGTTGGGGGAAATCATGTTGGAGGGAGCCTAGTATTAGCAGAATTGTGCAACGCTTATGGTGGATGAGTATGAGGATGCGGAGGAATTGGAGAGGTTGAGTACAGACATGGAGTTTCATGTTGGGGTGCTTTACACAGGTGGGCACAAAAATGAAGGCTCTATCCAGTGGTGGTTCATTTTTATCAAAGTGAGCCGGTCGGCACTCTCAGCTGACAGACGGGTGCGCTTGTCAGTGATGATGCCACCGGCTGCACTGAACACCCTCTCAGATAGGACGCTGGCGGCAGGACAGGACAGCACCTCCAAGGCATATAGGGCAAGTTCAAGCCACAGGTCCAACTTCGACACCCAATACGTGTAGGGCGCAGAGGGGTCGGAGAGGACAGGGCTGTGGTCGGAAAGGTATTCCCGCAACATGCGCCTATACTTCTCACGCCTGGTGACACTAGGACCCTCCGTGGCGGCACTTTGGCGAGGGGGTGCCATCAAGGTGTCCTAGACCTTAGACAGTGTGCCCCTCGTTTGTGTGGACCGGTGAGAACTTGGTTGCCTACTGGAGGAACTGCCCTCCCTGCCGCCAACGTCACATGCTGGAAACATCTCCATCATATTCTGCACCAATTGCCTGTGGCAAGCATTGATGCGATTGGCCCTCCCCTCTACCGGAATAAAAGACGAGATGTTGTTTTTATACCGGGGGTCAAGGATAGCAAAGATCCAGTACTGGTTGTCCTCCATGATTTTGACAATACGCTTGTCGGTTGTAAAGCACCCCAACATGAACTCAGCCATGTCTGCCACAGTGTTAGTTGGCATGACTCCTCTGGCCCCACCGGAAAGTTCAATCTCCATTTCCTCCTCATCCTCCATGTCTACCCATCCGCGCTGCAACAATGGGACGATTCGAAGTTGCCCGGAAGCCTCCTGTATCACCATCACATCATCGGACAACTCTTCTTCCTCCTCCTCCTCCTCCTCCTCCTCCTCCTCCTCCTCCTCCATTAAACGCAGTGAAGCGGACAGATGTGTGGACCTACTCTCCAGCTGTGACGGATCGGATGCTATCCCTAACTCCTCTGTGTGATCTGAGTTATCCCTGATGTCAATCAGGGATTCTCTCAGAACACACAAGAACGGGATTGTAAGGCTCACCATCGCATCCTCAGAGCTCACCCTCCTTGTGGACTCCTCAAAGACCCGTAGGATGTCACAAAGGTCTCTCATCCATGGCCACTCATGGATGTGAAACTGAGGCAGCTGACTTTGTGGCACCCTAGGGTTTTGTAGCTGGTATTCCATCAAAGGTCTCTGCTGCTCAACCACTCTATTCAACATCTGAAACGTTGAGTTCCAGCGTGTGGGGACGTCGCACAAAAGCCGGTGTTGTGGCACATGCAGGCGTTGCTGGAGAGATTTTAAGCTAGCAGCGGCTACTGTCGACTTGCGAAAGTGGGCGCACATGCGCCGCACTTTCACCAGTAGCTCTGGAACATTGGGGTAGCTCTTTAGGAAACGTTGCACCACTAGGTTGAAGACGTGGGCCAGGCATGGAACATGTTGGAGTCCGGCAAGCTCCAGAGCTGCTACCAGGTTCCGGCCGTTATCACAAACGACCATGCCTGGGCCCAGGTGCAGCGGCTCAAACCATATTGCCGTCTCATCGAGGAGGGCATCCCTCACCTCGGAGGCAGTGTGCTGTCTGTCCCCCAAGCTGATCAGCTTCAGCACAGCCTGCTGACGTCTACCAACGCCAGTGCTGCAACGTTTCCAACTCGTAGCTGGGGTCAATCTAACAGCGGAGGAGGAGGCGGTGGCGGAGGAGGAGGCGGTGGCGGAGGAGGAGGCGGTAGAGGAGGAGGAGGAGGGGGGTGTTCTTCTCGTGTCCCTGCCAGGAATGTTAGGCGGGGAGACGAGGTACACCGGGCCAGTTTGGGAAGCAGTCCCAGCCTCAACTACATTCACCCAGTGTGCTGTCAGTGAAATGTAGCGTCCCTGTCCGAATGCACTTGTCCACGCGTCGGTGGTCAAGTGGACCTTTGTGCAAAGCGCGGAACTAAGGGCCCGCCTGATGTTGAGTGACACGTGCTGGTGCAAGGCGGGGACGGCACACCGGGAGAAGTAGTGACGGCTAGGGACGGCATAGCGAGGTGCCGCAGTTGCCATCAGGTCCAGGAAGGCGGGAGTTTCAACAAGCCGGAACGCCAACATCTCCTGGGCCAGCAGTTTAGCGATGTTGGCGTTCAAGGCTTGCGCGTGTGGGTGGTTAGCAGTGTATTTCTGCCGCCGCTCCAATGTCTGAGAGATGGTGGGTTGTTGTAAAGAAACGCCTGATGGTGCCTTTGATGGTGCAGGAGAAGGAGATAAGACAGGACCAGGGGAGGATGAGGTAGAAGTCAACAAAGTGGCGGAGGCAGATGAAGTGGTGTCCTGGCTCGTCCTCTGGAGTGCATCGCCAGCACAGTCAGCAGTGGCAGTGGCAGAGGCAGAGGCAGTGGCAGAGGCAGTGGCAGTGGCGTGAACGGCAGGCGGCCTTTGTCCTGCCGTTGCTGCCTGCCACTGATTCCAGTGCTTGGATTCCAAATGACGGCGCATTGAAGTGGTGGACAGGTTGCTCTTCTCAGAGCCCCTAATCAATTTCGAGAGGCAAATTGTGCAGACAACACTATATCTGTCCTCGGCGCATTCCTTGAAAAAACTCCACACCTTCGAGAAACGTGCCCTCGAGGTGGGAGTTTTTCGGGGCTGGGTACGAACTGGAACATCTTGGGAGATTCCGGGTGTGGCCTGGCTTCGCCTAAGCTGCTGACCTCTGCCTCTGCCTCTAGCTACCCTTTTTGGTGCTGCACCTGCCTCAACATCCACACTACTTTCCCCGCTTGACATCCCCCCTGTCCAGGTCGGGTCAGTGTCCTCATCATCCACCACTTCCTCTTCCAACTCCTGTCTCATCTCCTCCTCCCGCACAATGCGCCGGTCAACTGGATGCCCTGACGGCAACTGCGTCACATCATCGTCGATGAGGGTGGGTTGCTGGTCATCCACCACCAAATCGAACGGAGATGGAGGAGACTCTAGTGTTTGAGCATCTGGACACAGATGCTCCTCTGTTAGGTTCGTGGAATCGTGACGTGGAGAGGCAGGTTGAGGGACAATGAAAGGAGTGGAGAACAGCTCTGGGGAGCAGGGACAGTTTGGGTTATTGTTCTGTAAAGCTTCGGAATTTTCGGAAGGAAGACAAGACTGTTGGGTAATAGGAGGAGAGGAGGCAGAGTCTGACTGACTGCTGGACAATGTGCTGTAAGCGTTCTCTGACAGCCATTGCAAGACCTGTTCCTGGTTCTCGGGCCTACTAAGGTTTGTACCCTGCAGTTTAGTTAATGTGGCAAGCAACCCTGGCACTGTGGAGTGGCGCAATGCTTGCTGCCCCACAGGAGTAGGCACGGGACGCCCTGTGGCTTCACTGCTACCTTGCTCCCCAGAGCCATTCCCCCGACCTCGCCCACGGCCTCGTCCACGTCCCTTTCCGGGAGCCTTGCGCATTTTGAATTCCTAGTTAGAAATTGGCACTGTATACCAGTAGTAAAAATTGTGGGTGCACGTAACCCCAATATATTCTTTGAATTACCAGTCAGAAACTGGCACTATATGGCAGTAGCAAGAAATGAGGGTGTATATAGCCCCAATATATTCTTTGAATTCTCAGTCAGACAATGGCACTGTATACCAGTAGTAAAAATTGTGGGTGCACGTAACCCCAATATATTCTTTGAATTACCAGTCAGAAACTGGCACTATATGGCAGTAGCAAGAAATGAGGGTATTTGTATTCCCAATATATTCTTTGAATTCCCAGTCAGACAATGGCACTGTATACCAGTAGTAAAAATTGTGGGTGCACGTAACCCCAATATATTCTTTGAATTACCAGTCAGAAACTGGCACTATATGGCAGTAGCAAGAAATGAGGGTATTTGTATTCCCAATATATTCTTTGAATTCCCAGTCAGACAATGGCACTGTATACCAGTAGTAAAAATTGTGGGTGCACGTAACCCCAATATATTCTTTGAATTCCCAGTCAGACACTGGCACTATATGGCAGTAGCAAGAAATGAGGGTATTTGTATTCCCAATATATTCTTTGAATTCCCAGTCAGACAATGGCACTGTATACCAGTAGTAAAAATTGTGGGTGCACGTAACCCCAATATATTCTTTGAATTACCAGTCAGAAACTGGCACTATATGGCAGTAGCAAGAAATGAGGGTATTTGTATTCCCAATATATTCTTTGAATTCCCAGTCAGACAATGGCACTGTATACCAGTAGTAAAAATTGTGGGTGCACGTAACCCCAATATATTCTTTGAATTACCAGTCAGAAACTGGCACTATATGGCAGTAGCAAGAAATGAGGGTATTTGTATTCCCAATATATTCTTTGAATTCCCAGTCAGACAATGGCACTGTATACCAGTAGTAAAAATTGTGGGTGCACGTAACCCCAATATATTCTTTGAATTCCCAGTCAGACACTGGCACTATATGGCAGTAGCAAGAAATGAGGGTATTTGTATTCCCAATATATTCTTTGAATTCCCAGTCAGACAATGGCACTGTATACCAGTAGTAAAAATTGTGGGTGCACGTAACCCCAATATATTCTTTGAATTACCAGTCAGAAACTGGCACTATATGGCAGTAGCAAGAAATGAGCGTATTTGTATTCCCAATATATTCTTTGAATTCCCAGTCAGACAATGGCACTGTATACCAGTAGTAAAATTTGTGGGTGTATATAGCCCCAATTCTATTGCTAGGGGACTTGCAGGGTATTTCTGGGGTGAAGGTGGGGGGGCACACCGTTGGAACGGGTATCGGGGTATATATCGGGTATACGGGAATACACTGACAGTGTATTCCATTCAGGATCCGGGGAAAGCTGGGTTGCGGCGATTGAGCCCGTCAGTGCCACGTTACACTGACAAGCTTCTCCCTGGAATTTAGCTCTTATAAGAGCTGTTGGTTGTCTTCTCCTTCCTATCCTAGCCTGTCCCTGCCTACCCAGAATCTAAGCCCTAGCTAACTGGACGGAAACCTCCGTCCTCGGTGAATTGCAAGCTCAGAATGACGCGAACCTGGGCGGCGCTGTTCTTTTAAATTAGAGGTCACATGTTTTCGGCAGCCAATGGGTTTTGCCTACTTTTTTCAATGCCCCCGGTGTCGTAGTTCCTGTCCCACCTACCCTGCGCTGTTATTGGAGCAAAAAAGGCGCCAGGGAAGGTGGGAGGGGAATCGAGTAATGGCGCACTTTACCACGCGGTGTTCGATTCGATTCGAACATGCCGAACAGCCTAATATCCGATCGAACATGAGTTCGATAGAACACTGTTCGCTCATCTCTATATATAATCACATGTGTATATAATCCTATGACGTGTACAACTGTGTGCATGCGCACATATCTGATCCTCTGGTGCGTGGTACTGTGTGCAGATGTGCGTGTCTAATCCTCTGGTGTGTGGTACTGTGTGCAGATGTGCGTTTCCAATCCTCTGGCATATGAACTGTGTGCAGACGCATGTATCCAATCACCAAGCATGTGGTACTGTGTGCAGACGTGCGTATCTAATCCTCTGCCGTGTTAAACTGTGTGCAGACGCGCGTATCTAATAATACGGCATGTGGTACTGTGTGCAGATGTGCATTTCTAATCCTCTGTCATGTGGAATTGTGTGCAGATGTGCGTATCCAATCCTCTGGCGTGCGGTACTGATTGCAGATGCATGTATCTAATCCTCTGGCGGTGGTACTATGTGAAGACGTGCATATCTAATCCTACGGCATGTGGTACTGTGTGCCGACACGTACATCTAATCATCTGGTGTGTAGAACTGTGTAAAGACGCACGCATCTAATCCTCTGATGTGTGATACTGTGTGCAGACACGTGTATCTAATTTTCTGGTGTGTGGTACAATGTACAGACACACATATCTAATCCTCCCCTGTGTAGTATTCTGTGAAGATACACGTTTCTAATCCTACAGCATGTGGAACTGTGTGTAGAAGTGCGTATCTAATCCTACGGCATGTGGAACTTGTGCAGATGCATGTATCTAATCCTATGGCGTGTACACCCGTGTGCAGACGCGTCTATATAATCTTCTGGCAAGTGGTACTGTGTGTAGACGCAGGAATCCAATCCCCTGGCGTGTGGAACTGTGTGCAGACGCACATATCTAATCCTACGGCATGTGGTACTGTGTGCAAACGTGCGTATCTAACCCTCTGTTGTGTGGAATTGTGTGCAGATGCATGTATCCAATCCTCCCCCTTGTGGTACTGTGTGTAGACGCGCATATCTAATCCTCTGGCGGTGGTATTATGTGAAGACATGCGTATGTAATCCTCCAGCGTGTTGAACTGTTTGCAGATGTGCGTATCTAATCCTCCTCGTGTGGTATTGTGTGAATAGGTGCGTACCTAATCCTCCCCCGTGTGGTACTGTGTGCAGACACACGTATCTAATCCTTCAGCGTGTGGAACTATGTCCAGACAAGCATATTGAATCCTCGGTCGTGTGGCACTGTGTGCAGATGCACATATCTAATCCTCCCCTGTGTGGTATTGTGTGTAGACGCACGTATCTAATACTACGGCATGTGGTACTGTGTGCAGATGTGCGTATCCAATCTTCTGGCATGTGGTACTGTTTGCAGATGTGTTCATATAATCCTCTGGTGGTGGTACTATATGACGACATGCGTATCTAATCCTACGGCATGTGATACTGTGTGCAGACGCGTACATCTAATCATCTGGCATGTAGAACTGTGTAAAGACGCGTGCATCTAATCCTATGGCGTGTGGTACTGTGTGCAGATGCACATATCTAATCCTTCCCTGTGTGGTATTGTGTGAAGATACACGTATCTAATCCTACAGCATGTGGTACTTGTGCAGACACATGTATCCAATCCTCTGGTGTGTGGGACTGTGTACTGATCTGTGTATCTAATCCTCTGATGTCTGTATCTCAGTTTGGATATCAGTGTTGTATTGTGCATGTGGAGTGACCGTGTATATTGCGGTTGGAATATGAGTGAAAAACTTGCAGGTTTGTATTAGCTAAGATATCAGATATAAGATATCGCTGTGTTACGTAGAGCAGAGATCTCTTACAATGAGTAGCTCTCACTATGGGGGACCACTAGTGTCTCTGTATTGTACGGAAGCTTGAAGATCTCACAACTAACTGATAGTGAGGGATAACCCCTTTATAATGAGAAGGGGAGAGGAGGAATATTCTTCATAGGGTCATACATGGGAAATATTATGGGGGAATGTTATGGAGCAAGTCCTCTTTATTATGTCACTGATTCTCTTCTTCAGTTATAGAAAAAAGAGTATATTTTCCTCCAAATGAACTGGTCTGTCCTTCCTGCATAACTAACAGAAGATGGTGTGATCATATAATTCCTGCACAATGTGACAGTGATGAGGATACGTGTTTTCATCTGTATAGAAACTTCACAGGTATTAAACTGTTTTCTTGTCGTTCATTGTAAAGAGAAGATTCCTTCCGATCTGCTCTCCTATAACAGTCATCTCCAGTACTGAGCACTTTCCTTCTCACTAACTAGTTCTCTGACATGTCTATTAGGAGCCAGTAGATGGATTTGCTGTCCCTGTGGAAGGACAATAACAGGGAGCACTGACATATGAGCCCCTTTCATGCTACTGACTGGTATTGAGAGCTCACAGTAGTCGGGGCAATTGGGAAACAGATTTCTATCCTGATGATGAAACATCTAGAAGCTTGTCAGGTCTTTACAGAGTTTATTATAAGTTATTCCCTATACCAGTGATTCAGGGCTGTCATAACATTCCGGATGGGAAGGAAACCACATGACACATCTTGTAACATTATCTGCAACATTGTTTTATTCTGTTTTGGTAATACATATATGGTAGGGGTGTCCTGAGGAATTTTATTTTCCAATTGTGCAATCTGGGCAGCATTGTCCTGGCAGTAGTAAATGGTTGGTGCAGGTTCTGTGTAGTGGTGACACCTCCCTACAGGTAAGTACCCAGAAGACAGGAGTAGAACAGAACTCAACAATAGATATGATTCTTGAGATTGTGAGTCAACTTGAATAAAAATATATGCATGTAATGTCTAGTGCAATTTTTTTTTGGGGAAAAACATCCGGCATGCATCAGGAAGACTTAATAGTATATTTCAATAAACTTTAAGGTGTTGAGTGTGTAATTTCTATAAACTCATTTTCAGGGGTGTGAACAGGATGCAGGTTAGAGCAACAAACTGAATGGAAAAGCAAATCGAACATACAAGGTGTCATTCATTCTCTATGGAACTGCTGGGTTTAGCTGAGCATTGAACTTAGCAATTTCCATCAGTCCTATAGAAGTGTAAAGATCGGTTGTACATACATGACCAGCTGCTCCATCCATATGGAATTATCAGAATGTAAATTGGGATACAAATCTCCCTGATGGATAAAATATCTGCTAAATAACCTCATTTATGAAAGCTGTCTAACAGGGATTGGTCAGTTGTAGTGCAGGGTTTATTCCCAGGATAAACAGGATTTATAGAGTTGATGTGACATCATTATTATATATCAGACCTGCTGTAATATTGTGTTATGTGACACTTCTTATGTGTATTTTTCAGCATTACCGAACACTACATGGAGGAATATGGGATGTGCAACACAATCAGAATGTGATCGCAACAAGACTACAGTCTATGAAGCATCTCAGGATACACTTATCTGCACCAAGGCATCAGAGCCCAAAAAGTTTTGGTTAAGAAGATATCCTAGCCCAAGAATGATCCATAAATGTCGCCTTCTTCCCCATATGAAAAAATTATGGATATAATTATAAAAGTTTAATACTTATCATACATTCCATAAGAATTACATGATTTCGGGGGAGGTCTGATACATATAAGTTACAATTATCTTGAGAACAGACAAGTCACAGTACACAGAAATATTATTTATGCTTTATACAATATAGAGTCATTGTACAAAACAAACACCTTTAATTCATACATGCATTTAACCCCTTCCCGACATTCGCCGTAATAGTACGGCGCTGCTGGGAAGGGCTTCCCGCAAACCGCTGTACTATTACTGCGGATGCATGGTGCGCACACAGAAACTGTGTGCGCACCATGCACAGCGGGTGTCAGCCGTAATGCACGGCTGACAATGCCCGGTAACACCCGCGGTCAGAACCGGGTCCGATCGCGGGTGTTAACCCCTGAGATGCCGGTGATCAACATGACCACCGGCACCTCCGGGGTTACAGTGTCATATGGTGCCAATCGGCACCCCCCGCGCCGGTTTCAGGGGGTGCCGGTGTTCGTAGGGGGCAGCCCGGGGTCTGATCAGTGACCCCGGGTCTGCCCCTTCACTTACCCCGTCCTTGCACCTGGCTGATCCTGCTGTAAATGAAGCTGTCAGCCTGTGCGTCTACACAGGCTGACAGCTTAATATACAATGCAATACACGTGTAACACGTGTATTGCAGTGTATGTGTAGTGAAGCAGTGATCAGCCGATCACTGCTTCAATCCCCCATGGGGACAGAAAAAAAAAGTTTGAAAAAAGTAAAAATAAAAAAGTTTAAAATAAAATAGAAATAAATAAAGACCCAAAAATCCCTTTTTCCCCATATAAAATGTTTTATTATGTAAAATAAAAAAAATAGAAAAAAACATTACATATTTGGTATCGCCGCGTCTGTAATAACCTGAACAATAAAATTAAAACATTATTTAACCCGAACGGCGAACGGCGTAAAAAAAAAACTTAGAAAACCGCACAAAATAATGATTATTCACCACCTTTCCCTTACAAAATGTTCAATAAAAAGTAATCAAATGGTCAGATGAAAACCAAAATGGTACCAATAAAAAGAAGAGGTGTTCCTGCAAAAAATAAGCCCTCAACAAGCTCTGTCTAGCGAAAAATAAAAACGTTATGCCTTTCAGAAGATGGCGATGCAAAAACAATAGATTTTTTTCCCTGAATTGAATTTTATTCTGCACAAATAGCAATGCATTAAAAAATCATATAAATGAGGTATCGCCGTAACCGTACCGACCCGCAGAATAAAGGTAACATGTTACTTATGCTGTACGCTGCACGGGAAAAAAAAAAAAATGCTAAAAAGCAATGCCAGAATTGATGTTTCCTTTTACATCCCGCCTAGAAAGAGTTAATAAAATGTAGTCAATAAGTTACAGGCCCCAAAATGGTGGCATTGAAAAGTACATCTAATACCGCAAACACCAAGCCCTCATATGGCCACATTGCCAGAAAATAAAAATAAAAATCTACCTTGTACAATGTGAAGACAAAAACCCTAAAAGTCGCCAAATCATTAGGAAGTAAGTGGCTGCGACTAGAAGGAAATGTATAAGCGGTGCGAGTGTTTTCAGGGGACCCCCCATATTTAGAGCTTATGAGAGATAATACACCAGTGCTGATCCCCCAGAATGCCCCTCTTCCCCATCCGTGTCATAGGAGCTAGTGGGAACATAGAATGGGATTTGGTGAACCCAATTTACTCCGCACAGCTTACACATTCACTTCGGGGTTACTAATGCTCACTACATCACTTGATAAATTCTTTGAGGGGTGCGGTTTTCAAAATGGGGTCACTTTCTAGAGGTTTCCACTGTTTTGACTCCTCAAGGGCTTTGTAAATGCGACATGGCTCTTTGGCGCGCCTTCCCTCCTGCGTCTCTCTGTGCGTCCATATATTAGTTTACACCCACAAGTGGGGTACTATGGTAGTCGGGAGAACTTGCCTAACAAATTGTGGGGTGCTTTTTCTCCTTTAACCCCTTGTGAATGTGCAAATTCTAGGGCTAAACGAAAATATTAGTAAAATAAATTCAAATTTGAAAATTTCACCTCCATTTTGTATTAATTCCTGTTAAGCACTTATAGGGTTAAATTACTAGGTATATGTTGTTTTGGCTTATTTAAGGGGTGCAGTTTTGAAAATGGGGTGATTTATGGGGGGCTTTAATACAAGGGTCTTTCAAAACCCCTTCATAACTGGATTAGTCCCTTAAAAAATAGGTTTTGGAAATTTCTTGAAAATTTTGAATATTGTTGTTTCACTTGTAAATCTTATAATGTCCGTAAAAATTAAAAGGGTGACTAAAGTTTGATGCCGACATAAAGCAGAGATCTGGGACATGAGATTTATGATATAATTTTGGCGGTCTGACTATCTGTATGCAATGCACATCATTTCAGACTTCACAAAATGCATATTTTTCAAAATTTCCACCAAATTTCCTATTTTTTCATAATTAAACACAAAACATATCAACCAAAATTTACCACTAACATGAAGTACAATGTGTTACGAAAAAACAATCTTAAAATCACTTTGGTAAGTTAAAGCGTTCCAAAGTTATTGCCACATAAAGTGACCCATGTCAGTTTTGAAAAATCGAGCTTGGTCAGGAAGTCAAAAAGTGCCATCGGCGGGAAGGGGTTAAAGGTCCTCTATTATTGTGAAAAGTGATTTTTAACTCAACACATACTTGCATAGCCTTTTGAACGGCTATTCCACACATACCTTTTGTATGTAGATCGCCTCAGTAGTTTTTGAATAAGACCATTTTATTCATGTGCTAATTAACCTCCAGCGAGCACAGGAAGTTCTCAGCGAGCTCTCCTCTCTCTGCTGTGTGCTGTGTGAGAGAACAGGGAGGAGTCAGCAGGTGCAGAAGTATTTGCTGTATATACAGCAGACGGTGCTCCTTGAGAACTGCCTGTGCTCGCTGGAGGCTAATTAGCATATGAATAAAAGTGGGCTCATTCAAAAAATACTGAGGTGATTTACATACAGAAGGTAGGTGTGGAATAGCCTTTCTAAAGGCTATGCAAGTAAGTGCATAGTATGACTTTTCCCAATAATAGAGCCAATCCTTTGGAACTGCCACCTCTGTAAATAAATGTTCAAGAAATGTGAATGAAATAATAATAATAATAATAATAATAATAATAATAATAATAATAATAATAATATCATCATATGTCAAGAATACAGATATTTTGCTGTCTTCCTTGATAACATAATAAACAAATGTGATCAATAAAGTAATATATAGCCCAATATGGTACAAAAAAAGAGCATAGATTGTCCCACAAAAAATAAGCCCTAAACTAAAAAGTAGTTTTTCTAGAAATTCTCAATGGTTCCCAGTGGTTTTGTCAGATACAAGCACTGAAAAACCTGACTTAGGTTACAAATGTTTCCTTCCCCCCCTTGATGAATCCTCTGATGAGAGAAGTTTCAAAAATGGTGTCACATGTAGAAGCTTCTACTCTACTGGGAACTTAGGAACTCTGCAAAAGTGGTGTGGTGTCCAAAAACCAAACTGTGCTCCAAAAACAAAATATCACCATCCACTGCATGTTTGTTTTTGTTTCTCTTGGATCAAAATGATCACTATACCCCTTGTTAATCTTTTGAGGGTTGCAATTTCCAAAATGAGGTGACTTTTTGGTAGTCTCCACTGCACTAGTATATTAGGGGCTCTGCATATTTATCATATAAACCGGAAATGACTCTGCTTCCCATTGTTTTCAGGATTTTAATAAATGAGTGTCTGCTCCATCCTGCCATGGATTTGAGACTCCCCAATGATCAGGTCTATTCATTCACACAATAGACTGACACTTCAGCTTAGCTAGGAATTATAAACCTCTTCCATGCTGTTGTATGGACGGTTACTCTGAGCTCTACAGATCACTTATCAGCTTTGCTGTGTAGACTGGGACAGGGTGAGGAGAAACTTCCAATTATCATTATTAGTAAGGTCAGTATAGACTTTACATCTTAGGTCTCATTATCATTAGGATGTTGATGACACATGACAGCTCTATTGTACTGCTGGGGTGTAGATAAGGCAGGATGTAATGCTATATACACATATAAGTCTCTGTATACAGATTCTCTGTCACTCCCTGGTCTCAGAGGACTATGCTCTGGGACGTCTCGGACACTGTATTAATCTATGGATACTTTACTATCCAATAACTCCTATCCATTTAATCTTCTACAAAGCACAGACCCCACTGCTGTACTGTCTATACAGAGAGATCAGGGTGGAGTGGGGGAGGGGTTTTGGGGAGTTTTGGAAATAAAATTTAGATACAGTGAGATTCATTTTTAATCAACAAAATGTAATTAATGAATCATTTCTCTTAAGGTATTTTATACTCAATGTTACTGACTACAGCAATGAAGGAAACAGTGAGGGGATAGACAGGGGAGTAGCCCGGGGGGGGGGGGGGGTGTAAGTAGGACATGTGTCCCAGATGCTGATAGTCAGGAGGGGCAACTACAGTCAGTTTTATATATTTAGATACAGATTTAGGCCTCTGAACTGAACTTTTGCCCCGATGAAGAAATGACTAGCTACAGCTCTGGGTAAGACAATGGTGAAGTGATGTAAGACAAGGGGATTGTTCTTCCAGGAGCTCAATGTCCTAGTCAGGCTGTGCACCTTGTACAACAAAGGAACTACCGTATTTTCCGGCTTATAAGGCGACTTTTTAACACCTGAAAATTTTCTCCAAAGTCAGGAGTCGTCTTATACGCCGGGTCTAGTCTCCAGGACTATCAGAGCGCATCCCTCTGGCACTTGTATCCTATTACTGGAGGCATCCTGAAAGCCTGGGGGATGGCAAAAGGAGAGCAGCGCTGTGCCGAGAAAAACACACCTCCTTCAAATGTCTGGCCCGCCCCTCCTTCCCTCCTGTGTAGCTTCATTGCAGGAGCGAGATATGAGAGGCAGGGAAGGAGGGGCGGGCAAGTCAGGTGAAGGAGGCGAGGTTTCTAGCACTGCCTCGTTCCTGTAAATGAAGCCACGCAGGCAGGGAAGGAAGGGCGGGCCAGACGGGTGAAGGAGGTGTGTTTTCAAGTTTGCTTAGTAAACCACACCTCTTTCAGCCATCTGGCCCGCCCCTTTTTCTCTTCTTGCATAGCTTCACTGCAGGAGCGAGATCTGAAATTCGAGTTGATCCTATTTCTTTCTATAGTATTTCTTCTGACATCCACCACATTAGTTTAGTCCCTGAATGCCTCCTAACATCAGAATGAAAAATCCAGCATGTCGTGGGTGCCTCATTCCATCCATGGAGGCCAAACCTGTGCACAAAGTGAATGAAACAATTTTAATTAAAACAACAGGGCATGAGAAGTCCAGTGTTACGGTGGTGTTTGCATGTACAGCCGATGGCACCAAACTGAGAACAATGATTATTTTCTTATACGGCAAGTATATCCCAAAGTCTATATTGTAACTGGAAAAGTTGGGAGTCATCTTATACGCCAGAAAATACGGTAGATGAACCAACACCATTTGTTAGTAGAGATGAGCGAGTAATACTTGATCGAGTAGGTATTCGATCAAATACTACGGTATTCAAAATACTCGTACTCGATCGAGTACCACTCGCTATTCGAATGGAAAAGTTCGATGCAGAACCAGCATTGATTGGCCGAATGTTATACAGTCGGCCAATCAACGCTGGTTCTTCTCCTACCTTTAGAAGTCTTCTCTGTGCAGCTTCCCCGCGGCATCTTCTGGCTCTTCATTCACTCTGCCAGGCATCAGGCCACTTCTAGTGCAGGCATGCGCAGTCGGCTCTGCCCAGGCCCGATGCCTGTCAGAGTGAATTCAGAGCCAGAAGACGCAGCAAGGAGAAGACGTCTTGGAGGATCCAGCCCGACCCTCACTCGTGGACTTGGTAAGTATAATTTGATTGAATATTGCCTACCCCTGAAACGAGCATTTTCCCCCCATAGACTATAATAGGGTTCGATATTCGATTTGAGTAGTCGAATATTGAGGGGATACTCGAAACGAATATCGAATCTTGGACATTTTACTGTTCGCTCATCTCTATTTGTTAGGTCTTACTGACAATGATAGAATAATGATGGATAAGAAAAAAATGAAAATAATTTATCTGCTTTTATGGAAAGGAAAATGATTTTAAAACTCTGGATTTCCATTTTTAAAATTGTAATTCCTTGTTGTAAAATGTTAATCTCGATGTATAAATAGGTTTTCTATTTTATGAAAAAAAAAAATATATAAAAATAACTAAAATAAAAAAGTCTGCAGTAAATTCTGCTACATGTGTATTGTCTCCAGGTCTGATAAGTTTGGTAAGATCAGTGTTTGGAGTGTGATGTGGTCATCGCCATTATACATAGTCCAGGAATGAAAGCCGCCATGTTGTGGGATAGAGACTGCGGAGAAAACATATCAGATCTCAGATAGGAAGAGAGAGGAAAAGGAAAAGTATCGAGAGAGAGAGAAGGATAATGAGATCAATTACTTTTAATTACAAATTATTAATTGATAGGATTGTGTTTTCTGGAGAGAGGAGTCAGTACTAGTGTCAGTAGGTTAGGCAGGCAGTGGGACAGTCAGACAGGCGGCAGCCATTGCTGTCAGTGAGCGGCACCACAACAATCCCACCTAGTTATAGTGTATGGAGCATTATCCACCTGGCACACACAGGGTTACTTCTCCTCGCAGTCACTTCTTATATTATATACTGACATCTTGGACTAGAGTTCTAATACACTTGGCTGATACTTGATAACTATTTAGTAGGTAGGCTGATAGACTGACGGGGGCAGTGTCATTATTTCTGATAGACTTACTGCTGCTCTCATTCTTAGTGACCCCACTGGTTCCTGCCCTCTGCTCAGTGACCCCACTATCAGTACAATATTATGTGCCCAGTACCTGGTGATGGGGCAGAGGTATTCCTGATGTCAGGGGATTCCTGCATTGTCAGGTCTGTTGTACATGGATTACTTACAGAAGGGGGTTGTACAGTATAGAAACCTCCGAGACCACTGAGCCAATCATCACAGCGGCTCTGAGATTAACCCATTCACTGCCTTACACCACCAGAGATGCAGAAATTGATATTGTCTGACTTAAAGCCCTGTAATCTAGTAATTCAGCAATTGGATTCCCCAGTTTAGAAGGAGCAGCGCCCAACTCCTGAACTTCTGCCCTCACTAGCTAGAAAGCCTTAGAGGGAACATTGTGTGTGGACCATGGTAAGACAATGGTGAAGGGAAATAGGACAAGGCCATTGTGTAATGTTGTTTCAGGAGCTCGTCCTAGTCAGGCTGTGTACCTTGTACAACAATGGACCTCCATCTCCAAGAACATCTTCTGAGAGTAAATAGAGTAAAACATTCATGGTTTCAGAAACCGAAACCTGTAGATTTAACCCCTTAATTACACATCAACAGATCATCGATTAATATAGTTAGACAATCTCTTTCTGATACATTTAAAGATCCTGTCCCATAGAATTGGGCCTACAGTTCCCAAACATTGTCATACCGAGACCTTATGTTCATACCATACCGCACACATATTGGAACATCTACCACCACTGCCACCTCCCATCCAGACATGTCCTGTGGCTGCTCCATCTAACTCCACTATAGCACACTTTGTGGTTTAGATTGAATGGAGATGACAGAGAATGTGAACAAGTCTATGAAGATGAAGCAAATGAAGATAATTTAGTGACATCTTGTAAATCCAGAGAATATAACACATAAAGGGTGAAGTTATAGTTTGCTACATCTGGACTTGTATCGAAATGATTGTCATAGTATTAATAGTTGATGTTTGTTATACAGTGTTGTTGAGCTGTATTCACACATTACACAGCCGGAGGAGGCGGCATACTACATCCTGTACAGGGTTAATATTCTGCACCTATTACATATTAAGCTGCCCCCAGAAGATAAGACATAACATGGTTATATACCAGTCAGTATGATGTACAGATGTAGCAGAGTATAACATTACACTGATAACATGCTGCGCCCTGATATCTGTCACAGAAGACAACAAAAGACATTGAAGTCTATGGAAAAGTTGATTTACCTCTTTGTAGATAATTAGATTGTTTGAGACCCTTTTTAAGATTTATAAGTGCTGAAAATAGGACCATTAGGATTTTTAAAAAATGTACTTACCTCTCCCCGATCCGCTGTTTCCAGTAGTGATATTCCACTTGTGCCTGGTGACTGCTGTAGCCAATGTCAGGACTCAGCCGTGACCTCTTCACAAATTACATGACTGACAAGACCAATGGAGAGGGGAGGAATGTTAAGACATAACTATTGTTCCTTACACCAGGTTCACACTAGCATTTGGCTTTGTGCCCTTCATGTCCGCTTGGGGACCCAAAAAATGTAAACTGTGTCCAACTATAATGGGGGTCCATCAGGTGTCCATCTAGTTTCTGAGAGACTTAAACACTAGTATGAACCTAACATAAGTGAGAAGGTTTTACCTCATCGGAATCATTAAGATCCTCCCATGTCCGCCCAAAGCCTATAAATGAAGAACCTTAACCAAGATTTCCATCACACAATACGACCTGTCCTCAAGAGCTGAACAATGATCTCCCTGCTTGTAATTCTGAGTCTCCTCTCATTTCCTGCAGGTAAGTTATCTGACACATCGGAGCACAAGATATTTTTATATATTATTTTAGATAATATTTTAATATTAATGCAATTAATATTAATATTTTAATAAGCATAAATAATAATAATAATAATAATAATAATAATAATATTCCACTAAACCGCCCCCCTGCCTAATAAACCCTGCAGTGATAGGACATAACCTGTCCATTGCAGCATAAAGTATGACATGTAGTTATAGAATAATGCTCGCTGTATGGTAACTACCAGGGAAGAGTCATCTTGTTGTCCAGGTTTCCTGAAGAGTCCTATAGTCTGGTCCTAAATATGTCCCTCCTGGCTGGATTGATGTCCCATAGTGACATGGGGCACATGCACAGTGCACAGATGAAGCCGAGGACAGGACATGTCATATCACTGTGTATGTACAGGATGCCAAATTTTAAAAATTGCAGAGGCTGCCATTTTTCGCCGATCGCCGCCCTCCTGAACGTCACTTTTATTCCTTTATTTGCTAGTACCCTGGACTTCCATCTATTACATTCTGGGGGTCTGAGAAGACTCCATATGATAATAATTTTTACTTCCAATTCAAAGCAAGTTCAAAACAAAATGAACCAGAGGATTGCTTCATCTGAACGAGGGACAAAAAAACATTGTGATAATAAACGTCTTAATTATTTGTAGATAATAAACCAATTGACTCTAAAGATGCCGAAACCTCACTGGATAGAAAAATGAGCAGCATTCCTTATTTCAACAGTATCGGTAATCCTCCTATTGCGGAATGTAAGTTATCTTCTCCTGTTTGTATTTTTCTTAGTCTGTGTAGTTTATCTTTAGGAAATTACTATTGGATAAATGGCTGATATTTTATAGGCTTCCCATACCTATAATTACAGGACTATGCTCACAGGTCAGCTCCCCCTTCCCAAAATACCAATAAAATGTGATCAGAAAGTCGGATGTAACAATAAAAACGATAACTGGTCCTGCAAAGAAAGAGCCCTGACATATCTATGTAAACAAAACAGTAAAAAGTTATAGAATACGATGACCGCAGGAAAAATCATTCATTTTCAGTTTTACTTCGTAAAATTTATAAAACATAATAAACCCAATATAAATCTGGTATTGGTGTAATGATAATGGCCTGCAGGACAAAGCTGCCATGTCTAATGCAAAGTGGAAACCATTCGATTACTACACGAGTGTACTGTGTAATACGCTCATGTAGTAAGGGTCGGAGCATGTGCAGTCAATTCTGCCTGAACCAATAGTGGCAGAGTCCAATGTGTATTTGCAGGATTTTAATAACAATGTCAGCAAAGTAGCAAGCACAACAAGCAGGGGGCGTCATGAGTAACAGACAGAGGCGACGCTGCAAGGGATGATGAGGCTGTGCTCGGGGCAAAGGGCGAACGTCCCCTGTCCTCTCTCAGTAACATTTACATAAAGACAAAAACGAGTACCTAGACCTAGAAAATAAAGGTAGGAGATGAATAGACTTTATAAAGTGTATTCTAATGTGGTGTCAGATAAACATCAATATATGCAATGATAGACTCCCTTTAAGCTATTGAACAACATAAAAATAAAATCCATTAGAAAGTGGCACAAACACAGTTTTTCTATCATTTCACCCCAATCTGATTCTTTTTTTAAAGGGGCTCTATCAGCCTTTAAAAAGGCTATTCAGGCATCGGTAATGTTATATTAAACTACCCCCCCCGTTTTAAAATAATAACCTAAAAAAGAATGTGCTCTACTTACGGATCGTGCACGCTGGGCGGGAATTCAGGGTTTGCCTTCATCTTCTTCCCCACCTCTTCTTCCTCTGATGTCCTCGGGTCCTGTCCTCCTCCGGCGCTCGCTCGCGGACACTGATATTAAAAAACGGCCTGGGCGCATGCGCAGTAGCATGCGGCTTCTATTACAGCTACTGCGCATGTGCCCAGGCTATCACTGTCCGTTCGTGAGCGCTGGAGGAAGACGGGACCGGAGGACATCGGTGGAAGAAGATGAAGACACACCCTGAATGCCCGCCCAGCGTGCACGGTCGGTAAGTAGATCACTTTCTTTTTTAGGTTATTATTTTCAAACTGGGGGGTAGTTTAATATAACATTTACGGTGCCTGAATAGCCTTTTTAAAGGCTATGCACGCATATGTGGGGCTCTAGCAGCATGATTTTGCTGATAGAGCCCCTTTAAGCTTCCCAGTACAGGAATGTATAGAAAATATTTGCAATATAAGGAATAGTAAATACTAAAATTAGAATTTAGAATTTTTCCTGCAAAATATAAGTCAAAAATTAAAAATAAATAAATAAATAAATAAATAAAAAATATGTATGTTTTGTGGAAAGCAGATAGTAAAAACTAAAAATGGAAAAATCGAGATCTCTTACAATGAGTAGCTCTCACTATGGAGGACCACTAGTGTCTCTGTATTGTACGGAAGCTAGAAGATTTCACAACTAACTGATAGTGAGGGATAACCCCTTTATAATGAGAAGGGGAGAGGAGGAATATTCTTCATAGGGTCATACATGGGAAATATTATGTGGGAATGTTATGGAGCAAGTCCTCTTTATTATGTCATTGCTTCTCTTCTTCAGTTCTACAAGCAAAACAAGACTGTCATCTAAATGAACTGGTCTCCTGTTTCATCACAGCTTTTAAAGCATTTATAGATCAAGAATATGCTGTACGACACAGTAAGGAATCTATGGAATATTAATTATATGGAAACTTACCAGGTACTAAAAATAGCTTCATTGTCCTTCACTCTAAAGAGAAGATTCCTTCCGATCTGATCTCCTATAACAGTCATCTCCAGTACTGAGCACTTTCCTTCTCACTAACTAGTTCTCTGACATGTCTATTAGGAGCCAGTAGATGGATTTGCTGTCCCTGTGGAAGAACAATAACAGGGAGCACTGACATATGAGCCTCTTTCATGCTACTGACTGGTATTGAGAACTCATAGTACTCAGGACTAGAGATGAGCGAACAGTGTTCTATCGAACTCATGTTCGATTGGATATTAGGCTGTTCGGCATGTTCGAATTGAATCGAACACCGCGTGGTAAAGTGAGCCATTACTCGATTCCCCTCCCACCTTCCCTGGCGCCTTTTTTGCTCCAATAACAGTGCAGGGTAGGTGGGACAGGAACTACGACACCGGTGACGTTGAAAAAAGTAGGAAAAACCCATTGGCTGCCGAAAACATGTGACCTCTGATTTAAAAGAACAGCGCCGCCCAGGTTCGCGTCATTCTGAGCTTGCAATTCACCGGGGACGGAGGTTTCCGTCCATTTAGCTAGGGCTTAGATTCTGGGTAGGCAGGGACAGGCTAGGATAGGAAGGAGAAGACAACCAACAGCTCTTGTAAGAGCTAAATTCCAGGGAGAAGCTTGTCAGTATAACATGGCACTGACGGGCTCAATCGCCGCAACCCAGCTTTCCCAGGTTCCTGAATGGAATACACTGACAGTGTATTCCCGTATACCCTATATATACCCCCGATCCCTGTTCCAACAGTGTGCCCCCCCACCTTCACCCCAGAAATACACTGCAAGTCCCCTAGCAATAGAATTGGGGCTATATACACCCACTATGTTTGCTACTGCCATATAGTGCCATTGTCTGACTGGGAATTACAAGAATATATTGGGGTTACAAATACCTTCAAGTCCTGCCACTGCCATATAGTGCCATTTTCTGACTGGGAATTCAAAGAATATATTGGGGTTACAAATACCTTCAAGTCCTGCCACTGCCATATAGTGCCAGTTTCTGACTGGGAATTCAAAGAATATATTGGGGTTACAAATACCTTCAAGTCCTGCCACTGCCATATAGTGCCGATTTCTGACTGGGAATTCCCCAAATAATTTGGGGATTCATTCACCCTACATCTCAGGCTCTTGCCATATTCACCCAGGTTGTCAGTGCTGCACCAGCTCGTTCCCAGACAACTCGGCCCGAAAAACACATTACCTATATAGAGGATTTGGACAATGAAGACAACATGTTCTAAATCTAATGTCTGCACCTTCTCCAGAATTAAAATGAAGGCAGCGTTTAACTTTCAAATAGCACTGCACAAAGGAAGATCTTATCAGCTTGTCTCATGACATGCTACTAAAAAGTTTCATTTGTGTATCTTAATGTAAATATAGTTGTATAAGCTTTTTGGGTTTTAGGCACTGCCAAGTTATTTATTACCACCCGCTCCCTTATAATGATGATGACGCCAAAGTCACTGTGGGTGTTCAGAGCTCACAGCTTTGGTTGACATTTGTCTTGCTCTCTGTCGGTACCAGCTGTCTTTTTGGATACCGTAAAGTTATGTTGACTTTATTAACAGCTATAGAAGCTTTAGCCAGGTTGTGATGGTGTGTAACCCTAACAACACTAAGTGGGATACACATTAATAGTCAGTCTATGTACGCTAAACGTATCACTGAAGTAATTTTTTTTCTCTCTCCCCTAATATAAGAAAGGAACAGACATTAGACCTAGACCGGGGTTCGAGGCTTGTAAAAATCCAGTATTATTTGTTCTCCATGATGTGAAATATGTGTTAGACTCTTGAAAAGCAACCCAAGATGAAGTCAGCCATGTGTGCCAGTGTGTTACTTGGCATGCCTTTGCTGGCCCCAACTATAAGGGTCACTCTCCATTTCCTCCATTTTCCACTCCCCTTCACACCATTTGTGGTGAAGCAATGGGATGCACTGAAGTGCACCCTCTAGCCTCGTGTGGGACAGGGACATCAGATACCACTCCAACCCCCTTCATCTTCCTCCGCCAGCCAACGGTGCGAAGATGAGAGGAGTGTGCTCTGAATGTTTTCTACCTAGCAGAGGCTAGTTCTCACTTACGAAAATGGCCCCACTTTGACCTGTATATCAGGCACAATGGTGTAGGTTTCAAAGAAACATGGCACCAACAAGTTGAAAACGTGGGCCATGCGTGGACCGTGTTTGAGTATGGCAAGCTCCAGATCTGCTACCAGGTTCCAGCCATTATCACAGGCGCAAAAATGCCAGGCCCCAGGTGTAGCAGGGGAAAAAAATGCCATCTCAGCCAGGATGGCATCCCTGACCTCGGAGGCACTGTGCTGTCTGTCCCCCAAGCTGATCAGCTTCAGCACGGCCTGCTGACACCTCCCCACGCCAGTGTTACAGCGTTTGCCGCTAGTAGCTGGGGTGGAGGTTGCAGCGTCATAGGGTTTCAGTCTACTCCTGCCATGAATTTTGGCCTGGGAGAGGAGATAGGCCACCCCAGTTTGCACCCGGGAACCAGACTCCACCACATTCACCCTGCCTGTCATTAAAGATAAGCACTGCAGCACCCCTGACCACAGGCGCTTGTCCATGTGTCGGTGGTCAAGTGGACCTTGCCTGCAATGAAAAGCTTGGGAGATGTGGAGTGGCTGGGAAGAGGCGCATGATGGTGCAGGCCAAAAGGGCGCATGAGGGTGAACTCCCCAATGTGTCAGAGATAGGTGTGTAGGTGTCCTTGCATCATATACTTAAACCATACTTGGCTTTGGAAGTTAATTTTGTGCCAAAAAGTGGTTAAGACAGCGATACCTCAGCTACTCCCGTTACACTGTCTATTGACAACTCCAGCACTGAAATTACCATCTTTGGAAGTGGACCACCACTTCTAAGATCCCAAAGGAAGTAGGCAAGAGATGTGCAGTGCAGAAAAAAAGATGAGAAAATAAGTGTAGGCTGTAGAGCACAGAGGGATCGGAGAGGACAGAGCTGGTGTCGGCCAGGTATTCCCACAACATGTGCCTATACTTGTCCCTCCTGGTGACACTAGGCCCCTGAGTGGCAGTAATTTGTCCAGGGGGGGGCCATTAACGTGTTCCAGACCTAGGAATAAGTCTTCCAACAGGGTAGAGTTTTGCATGCCTTTGCTTCTACCCACTGTTTTTGCTGCTTAGCTTCCCTCCACATCTACACTGCTTTCGCCCCTAAACATCACCCCAGTTTATGCATCTGCCTGTTTTTTTGTTGAATTAGTTTCCCTCCACATCTACACTGCTTTAGCCCCTAAACATCACCCCGGTTTATGCCTTTGCTTCTACCCAGGTTTTTTGTTGATTTAGCTTCCCTCTACATCTACACTGCTTTAGCCCCTAGACATCACCCCTGTCCATGTGGGGTCGGTGGCCTCGTCATCCACCAACTCCTCTTCCAATTGCGCACTGCCCCCTTACTGCAAACCGCACATGACCACAGCTTGCCCTGATGGCAACTGTGTCTCATGATCCCCACTGAGGTCCAGACAAGTCGGTGGCGGGTCCAAAACCCCAAAATTGGAAGGAAATGGCAGATGCTGCAGTATTTCTAACACCTGTTCCTGGTGCTCGGGCCTGTTCTGTATTGTACCCTGCACCCTGCTTAATGCAGCTGCCATATCCGGAGTTGTGATGAGTGCATGCTAATGTTTCGTGTCCAGTGCAATGGATGGGATGGGATTTCACATAAGTCTGCCACCCATGGCCACTCATGGTTGAGCAACTGAGGGCGTTGACTTTGACGAACCCGAGGGTTTTGGAGTTGGAGCTACATCAAAGGTCTGTGCTGCTCACACACTCTGCTCAACACATGATATGTTTAGTGCCAGCAGTGTGGAGACATCGCACAACAGCTGTTGTTCCAGCAGGTACAGGCATTGTAGGATGGCATGACTCACTTTGTAGGCAGTGTGCTGTCTGGCCCCCAAGCTTATGAGCTTCAGCACGGCCCGCTGACGTCTCCCCACACCAGTGTTGCAGCGTTTCCAGCTCGTAGCTGGGGTCAATCTAACAGCGGAGGAGGAGGGTGTTTCAGCCCTCCTCCCAGGAATGTTGTGTGGGGAGACAAGTCAGGAAAATTCTTGAAACAGGGGAGAGTTTTGCATCTTTGCCCTTGCTGCCTATGGACATCCCTTTGCCTCTAGCCACCATTTTCCCTGCTTTGCTTGCCTCCACATCCACACTGCTTTTGCCCCTAGACATCACCCCAGTCCATGCCTCTGCTTATACCCCCAGTATTTTATGCTTAGCTTCCCTCCACATCAACAATGCTTGCGCCCCTAAACATCACCCCAGTTTCTGCCTGTGCTTTTCCCCAGCTTTTTTTGTTGATTTAGCTTCCCTCCACATGCACACTGCTTTTTCCCCTAGACATCACCCCAGTCCATGCCTCTGCTTTTACCCCCAGTTTTTTATGCTTAGCTTGCCTCCACATCCACACTGCTTTTGCCCCTACACATTACCCCTATCCATGCCTGTGCCTCTAGCCATAACTCTGCCACCCATGGAAACTCATGGTGCAGAAAGTGAGGGAGCTGACTCTGAGGAACCCTTGGGTTTTGTAGCTGGTACTCCATCAAAGGTCTCTGCTGCTCACACACCCTGCTCAACATACGGTATCTAGGGTTTGAGTGTGTGGTGACCTCGCACAACAGTAGGTGCTTCAGGCAGATGTAGGCCTTGCTGGAGTGTATTGCGGCTAGCTCCAGGTACTGTAGACTTGGGAAAGTGGGTGTCCAAGTGCCCCACTTTCACCCTTATCTCTGCTAATTTGGGGTATGTTTTTAAAAATCGTTGCACCACTACATTGAACACGTGGGCCAGGCATGGAACGTGTTGGAGACTGCCAAGCTCCAGAGCCCTCCAACAAGACAAAAAAGCCTGGCCCCAGGGGCAGCGGGGATAAACAAATTGCCATCTCATTCAGGATGGCATCCCTGACCTCAGAAGCAGTGTGCTGTCCGTCCCCCAAGCTGATGAGCTTCAGCCCGGCCTTCTGACGTCTCCCCACACCAGTGTTGCAGCGTTTCCAGCTCATAGCTGGGGTCAATCTAACAGCGGAGGAGGAGGGTGGTGTTTCAGCCCTCCTCCCAGGAATGTTGTGTGGGGAGACAAGTCAGTCTACCACATTTTGCGACCCGGTCCATGCCTCAAGTACATTCAACCACTGTGCCAAGATTAAAGGTTAGCGTCCCTGTCCGCATGCACTTGTCCATTCGTAGCTGGTCACGTGGAACTTTTGGGCAAAGCGCTGAACTTAGGGACCGCCTCATGTTTGGGGAAAAGTGCTGGTGTGGACGGCACAGTGAGGTGGCGCAGTAGCCAGCAGGCCCAAAAAGGGCAGAGTGTCCACAAGCCGGGACCCCAACATCTCCTGGGCCAGAATTTTTGAGATGAGGCCGTTGAAGCCTTGGGCATGTGGGTGGGTTGTGCTGTACTTTAGCCTGGAATGAAAGGCCTGGGAGATGGGGAGTCGCATTGCAAAGTGTGTACACCACACTCAGTTTGTCCTCGACCTATACATTTAGAAATTAACTCCCCCAGCGAGGAACGTGGCCTCGATGGGGGAATTTTTCTAAGGAAGCTAGAAAAGAGGGCATCTTGGGCCTTGCTGGCTCAGGTCTAGCTTCTGTCATGCAGCTGTCTTCTGCATCTGGACATCCCTTTGCCTCTAGCTACCTTTTTCCCTGCTTTGCTTGCCTCCACATCCACACTGCTTTTGCCCCTAGACATCACCCCAGTCCATGCCTTAGCTTGTACCCCCAGTTTTTGCTTCTTAGCTTGCCTCCACATCCACACTGCTTGTGCCCCTAGACATCACCCCAGTCCATGCCTTAGCTTGTGCCCCCAGTTTTTCCTGCTTAGCTTGCCTCCACATCCACACTGCTTTTGCCCCTAGACATCACCCCAGTCCATGCCTTAGCTTGTACCCCCAGTTTTTCCTGCTTAGCTTGCCTCCACATCCACACTGCTTTTGCCTCTAGATATCACCCCAGTCCATGCCTCTGCTTGTACCCCCAGTTTTTTCTGCTTAGCTTGCCTCCACATCCACACTGCTTTTGCCCCTAGATATCATCCCTATCCATGCCTCTGCCCCCAGCCATAACTCTGCCACCCCTTGAAACTCATGGTGCAGAAACTTTGGGAGCTTACTTTGAGGAACCCTTGGGTTTTGTAGATGGAACTCCATCAAAGGTCTGTGCAGCTCACACACCCTGCTCAAGATATGGTATTGTAGGGTTTCAGCGTGTGTGAATGACAGATAACAGCCTGTGTTTGGACAGATGTAGGTCTTGCTAGAGTGTTTTTAGGCTAGCAGCGACCTCCTGTACACTTGCAAAAGTGGGCGCACAAGCGCCGCATTTTCAACAGTAGCTTCGGTACATTTGGGTATGTTTTCAAAAAATGTTGCACCACTAAGTCAGACGTGGGCCAAACATGGAACGTGTTGGAGGCTGGCAAGCTCCAGAGCCGCTACCAGGTTCCAGCCATTATCACAGGCGTAAAAATGCCAGGCCCCAGGTGTAGCAGGGAAAAAAAAATGCCATCTCAGCCAGGATGGCATCCCTGACCTCGGAGGCACTGTGCTGTCTGTCCCCCAAGCTGATGAGCTTCAGCACCGCCTGCTGACGTCTCCCCACACCAGTGTTTTAGTGTTTGCCGCTAGTAGCTGGGGTGGAGGTTGCAGCGTTGTAGGGTTTCAGTCTACTCCTGCCATGAATTTTGGCCTGGGAGAGGCGATAGGGTACCTCAGTTTGCACCCCGGGACCAGACTCCACCACATTCACCCTGCCTGTCCTTAAAGATAAGCAGCATCCCTGACCACAGGCGCTTGTCCAAGTGTTGGTGGTCAAGTGGACCTTGCAGCAAAGCGCGGAACTAAGGGCCCACCTGATGTTGAGTGACACGTGCTGGTGCAAGGCGGGGACGCCACACCGGGAGAAGTTGTGACGGCTAGGGATGGCATAGTGAGGTGCCACAGTTGCCATCAGGTCCGGGAAGGCGTGAGTTTCAACAAGCCGGAACACCAACATCTCCTGGGCCAGCAGTTTAGCGATGTTGGCGTTCTAGGCTTGCGTGGGTGGGTGGTTAGCGATGTATTTCTGCCGGCGCTCCAATGTCTGAGAGATGGTGGGTTGTTGTAAAGAAGCGCCTGATGGTGCCTTTGATGGTGCAGGAGAAGGAGATAAGACAGAAACAGGGGAGGATGAGGGAGAAGTCAACAAAGTGGCGGAGGCAGATGAAGTGATGTCCTGGCTCGTCCTCTGGAGTGCATCGCCAGCACTGTGAGCAGAGGCAGTGGCATGAACGGCGGGCGACGTTTGTCCTGCTGTTGCTGCCTGCCACTGATTCCAGTGCTTGGATTCCAAATGACGGTGCATTGAAGTGGTGGACAGGTTGCTCTTCTCAGGGCCCTTACTCGATTTCGAGAGGCAAATTGTGTAGACGACACTATATCTGTCCTCGGCGCATTCCTTTAAAAAACTCTACACCTTCGAGAAACGGGCCCTCGATGGGGGAGTTTTTCTGGGCTGGGTACAAAAGGGAACATCTTCGGACATTGGCTGGCTTCGGCAAAGCAGCTGACCTCTGCCTCTGGACATCTCTCTGCCTCTAGATACCCTTTTCGGTGCTGCACCTGCCTCAACATCCACACTACTTTCCCAGTTTGACATCCGCCTTGTCCAGGTGGGGTCAATGTCCTCGTCGTCCACCACCTCCTCTTCCAACTCATGTCTCGCCTCCTCCTCCTGCACATTGCGCATGTCAACTGGCTGCCCTGACAGCAACTGCGTCTCATCGTCGTCGATGAGGGTGGGTTGCTGGTCATCCGCCACCAAATCGACCGGAGATGGAGGAGACTCTAGTGTTTGAGCATCTGGACACAGATACTCGTCTGTTAGGTCCGTGGAATCGCGAAATGGAGGGGCAGGTTGCGGTACAGTCAAAGGAAGGGAGAACAGCTCTGGGGAGCAGGGACAGTTGGGGTTATTGTTCTGGGAAGATTGGGAATTTTGGGTGGAAGGAGGACAAGACTGTTGGGTAAGAGGAGGTAGAGGCTGACTGGCTGGTGGACAATGTGCTTTAAGCGTTATCCGACAGCCATTGCAAGACCTGTTCCTGGTTCTCGGGCCTACTAAGGTTTGTACCATTCAGCCTAGTTAATGTGGAACTTTTGAGCAAAGCGCAGAACTTAGGGCCCGCCTGATGTTAAGGGACACACACTGGTACAAGGCTCAACTCACCCTAAGGGCCAAAAACACTGCTGGTGCAAGGCTCTACTCATGCCAAGGGCCTCAATCTCTGCTGGTAGCTCAGCTTAAGGTCCTGTAACTTTGTTTGGAAGGGCTCATGTTAAGGGCTAGAAAAGTCAATTTTGGAAGGTCTTACCACATCACACACACACACACACACACACACACACACACACACACACACACACACACACACACACACACACACACACACACACACACACACACTGACAGTTGTGGGTGAGGACTAAAGGATTTCCCATTGCCTATTCCATCTGTGGTTGTCATGGTTTATAGGGGTGGTTGTTACTGTTTGTTGAGCTTAAATTGGGATTTGTGTCCATCCATTTGGGGAGTAAAGAAGGTTTCCAGGTATTTTCCCACTTTGATAGAGTTTTTTTTGAATGTGTAAAGTGTGTAGTTGTTAGGCTGTGATGTTGGGGTAATAGAGGGTCTTTGGTGTGTTAGATGCCCCCAGACATGCTTCCCCTGCTGTCCCAGTGTCATTCCAGAGGTGTTGGCATCATTTCCTGGGGTGTCATAGTGGACTTGGTGACCCTCCAGACACGGATTTGGGTTTCCCCCTTAACGAGTATCTGTTCCCCATAGACTATAATGGGGTTCGAAACCCGTTCGAACACTCGAACAGTGAGCGGCTGTTCGAATCGAATTTCGAACTTCGAACATTTTAGTGTTCGCTCATCTCTAGTCGGGACAATTGGAAAACATATTTCTATCCTGATGATGAAACATCTAGAAGCTTGTCAGGTCTTTACAGGGGAAACATGAAGTTATTCTCTATACAGTAGACTGGGGAGACTTTCTGAACATTGGGGATGTGACTGCTCGGACACCCAAGGATTATGAGAAATCCAGTTCTGGATTGAAGATGCAGATTGATCATACATTACACGTTACCACTTTATTTATTCTCTATGGATCTGCCTGAGATAACTGAGCGTTGTATCTGGCATCTTCTGACATAGGATTCATAGGATTAAAAGGATCGGTTGTACATACATGACCAGCTGCTCCATTCATACAGAATTACCTGAATTCCCTTTTAGTTTGGGTAAATATGATCCCTGATTGATAAAATATCTGCTAAATAACCTCCTTTATGAAAGCTGTCTAACAGGGATTGGTCAGTTGTAGTGCAGGGTTTATTCCCAGGATAAACAGGATTTATAGAGTTGATATGACATCATTATTATATATCAGACCTGCTGTAATATTGTGTTATGTGACACTTCTTATGTGTATTTTTCAGCATTACCAAACACTATATGGAGGAATATGGGATGTGCAACACAATCAGAATGTGATCGCAACAAGACTACAGTCTATGATACATATCAGGACACAATTATCTGCACCAAGGCATCCAAGCCCAACTAACCCAACAAGCCGCCCTATAGTTTCAGACTTTTTTTTCTAAAAGGCAAAAATAAATGACAGATGTTTGCAGGATGGAATATTATTTCCAATAAACTTTAGAATTATCCCTTAAGAATGGAACACAAAAGTCCATTAATGGCCAGGACTCATTTTTCAAAACTAACATGTGACACTTTATACGGCAATAACTTTGAGACACTTTAATTTGCAAAATTGATTTTGAGATTGTTTTTTCATGACACATTGTACTTTATGATAATACTAATCAATAATTTTGTATCTATGTATACCAGTTTTCCAGAGCCCTTGAATATCCAGAAATGTGGAATTCACAGACATGTGACCCCATTTTGGAAACTATCAAGTGGTGTACTGAGCATTTTCAATCCTTGAGTGTTGCAGTAATTTATTTTTCCAGAAATGAATGCGCAGCTGATAATGAAAAATGAAAAATGCAATTTTCGCAGAGATACATCATTTGAGTGCCGGAAATGTTGAGCCCAACTTGTGGCTGCGTTAGTCACACTCGAAAAACTGTTATGTGGGTATCCTGGGCACAAGAACGGTTGGAGTGTTTGTCTCTGATACAAGCCGAGCAAAACATAATATGCACTACAGTGACATGTTCCTGGAAAAATTGTCATTTTCACCTTTCAGCATCAGCTGCATATTTATTTCTGGATAATTTATAGCAACAATTGTGGGAAAATAATGCTCACTGTACCCCTGTATAAATTCCTTTAGGGGTGTAGTTTCCAAAAATGGGTCACATATCAGGGGATTTCACTTTAGCGGTGTAACTTTCAGCTCTGTTAATACCGCTCATTCTCTTCTATGCTCGGTTGTGCCAAACAGCAGTTTATAGCACACATCACATAAGTATGTTATCCTGGGTACACCAGTGTTATACAAGAGGGCTTAAAGGGGTATTTCCATGTCCCTTGCTCACCAGTCTTCGCTGCTGCAAAGACTTCTGTCTTCCTGGGTTTCGACGTCAATTGGTGGAAGGGGTTTCATATGCAAAGCCATACTGTCTGACTACCTCCAGTTTAGCTCCACCCCCAAATTAGTGTGTAGCTCCGCCCATCACATAGTGTGATCCTATGGGATGTCTGAAGGGCCTGTGATGTCATCAAAGGTCCTATAACACTTGGATTTAGCTTGTTTTATATAGAGGCGGCTAAATCCAAGTGGGATAAGGGACTAGGTCCTTCTCCCCACTAGCCTGCTCTATATAAGAAAGCTCAATCCTAGTGAGCAGAGGGACCAGGTCCTTTAGCCCACTAGGATTTAGACAATTTTATATAAGAAATCAGCACTCATTCCCCCCTCCTTTATCTGAGAGCAGGAAGCTAGATCACATGTGTGGTGCAGACACAGGAACAGCTACAGACACAGGCTCGCTCCCGTGCACTTAGCCCCTCCTCCCTCCCCCCTGAGAGCAGGCAGCTACATCACTTTGGAAATGAGCAGATAATGCCAAGGGCCATAGAAACGCAGTGTCAACAATGAAGTGAATAAATTAAGATAGCGGCCAAACAAAACAGTTTTGCTGAAGCAGTGTATTTAGGAAAAGTCTTACATCCACATTAACAAGCAGTATAGATAGGATCCTTGTTATGGGACAACCCCTTTAAACTTCATTTTGGGCATGCAGCAGGGCACAGATGTGAAGGAGAACTATGTGGCTTTTGGAGTGAAGATTTAGATGTTTGGTATCTGCACACCATTTCATGTTTGCAGAGTCTCTAAAGTACCAGAAAAGTTTAATCCCCTAAGAATTGACCCCAACTGTAAAACTGTACCCCCTTAAAGAATTTATCAAGGTGTGTAGTGAGCATTAGTATCTCTGGTGTAATTGAACAGTGTATGGTAAATAATGAATACGTAAGCTGTGCAGAGCACATTGGGAGCACAAAAACACTACTATTTCCCCAGTACCTCCTATGATTGGGGGTCACTTTTAGTGTCTTTACTTTCATAAACTCTAAATTTGGGGTGTCCCCTGATACATCTCGCACACTTGATACATTGGCTTCCTAACGCAACCAGTTGTGTTTTAATGATTTGGCAATTTTGGGGGGGTGTCATCATCAACTTCTGAGACATGTAACATTTTTAGGTGTGTATTTTTATTGATACTGTTTTGCGGTACATGCAACTTTTTGATCACTTTTTATAGCATAATTTGTGAGAAGGCAAAAAAATCATCATTTCCAGCACTTTTTTTTTTTTCTCAACGACATTCACAATTCAGGCTAAATAATGTTTCACTTTTATTGTACAGATTATTACGGATACGACAATACCAAATATGGATTGTTTTCAATAATGTTTAGATTTTTTTTTTTTGCACAATTTAATTTGAATGAGGGACATTTTGCAGCTTTATTCTTTTTTTTTTTTTTTCATACACTTTAATTTTTTTTCAACTTTTTTCTTACTGTATAGTGATTTTGCACTTTGGGCCTGAACCAGCAATGGTCTGGTTATTCATTTGCTACTATAGACTGCAATACCCATGTATTGCAATCTATAGTGGAAGTCAGCTTATGGAGGTCAACCAGGTACAGCACATTCTATTGTGCCTGTAGTCGTTTAGGGGTTAAAAAATATCCAAGCCCAGAAATAATCTATACATTTCTCCTTCTCTCCTTCCTTTCTACATATACGTTATGCTAGGTTCATACTGACGTTCGCATTTACGTTCGGGGAGTCCGCTGGCGACCCTTAGAATGGAAAACTTTATAAAGGTTATAATGGGGTCCGCCAGGTTCCATGTATGCCAGCCTATGCAGATACAATCCAATACTTCTGTATTTGGGTCCCTATGCAAAAAAAACAAACAAACAAAAAAAAAACAACAACTGTAAATAATACAAAAAACTACCAGGCATGAATTATAATTTGTATTATTTGTAATATTTGCATCAATATACGCCAGATGGTCTACCTTTGTGGGTAGTTTGTGTGACATTAAAAAAAAAAACTGTCTAAAAAATAAAAAAGTACTTAAGACAATAAAGAAATCTCCCACAAAATTCCTCTTTTTCCAGTATATATAAAAAATGTAAAAAAACAAAAAAAATTATAACACAAGAAACCCTTAGTCCTGCCAAGTCCGTATTTAACTGTAGAAGAAAGGTGAATGTCATACTACTATTACTACTACTACTACTACTACTACTACTACTACTACTACTACTACTACTACTACTACTACTACCTCTACTACTACTATTACTACTACTACCCCTACTACTACTACTACTATTACTACTACTACCTCTACTACTACTACTACTACTATTACTACTACTATTACTACTACTACCTCTACTACTACTACTACCCCTACTACTACTACTATTACTACTACTTCTACTACTACCCCTACTACTACTACTATGACTACTACTATTACTACTACTACTACTACTACTACTACTATTACTACTACTACTACTACTACTATTACTACTACTACTACTATTACTACTACTACTACTACTACTACTACTATGACTACTACTATTACTACTACTACTACCACTATGACTACTACTACTACTACTACTACTACTATGACTACTACTACTACCCCTACTACTACTACCACCACCACTATGACTACTACTACTACTACTACTATGACTACTACTATTACTACTACTACTATTACCACCACTATGACTACTACTATACTACTACTACTACTATGACTACTACTACTACTACTACTATGACTACTACTACCACTATGACTACTACTACTACTACTACTACTATGACGACGACTACTACTACTATGACTACTACTACCCCTACTACTACTACTACGACGACGACTACTACTATTACTACTACTACCCCTACTACTACTACCACTATGACTACTACTACTACTACTATGACTACTACTACTACCCCTACTACTACTACCACTATGACTACTACTACTACTACTACTACGACGACGACGACTACTACTACTATGACTACTACTACCCCTACTACTACTACTACTACGACTACTACTATTACTACTACTACCCCTACTACTACTACCACTATGACTACTACTACTACTACTATTACTACTACTACCTCTACTACTATTACTACTATTACATGGGGCAGAGGTATTCCTGATGTCAGGGGATTCCTGCATTGTCAGGTCTGTTGTACATGGATTACTTACAGAAGGGGGTTGTACAGTATAGAAACCTCCTAGACCCTTGAGCCAATCATTACAGCGGCTCTGAAATTAACCCATTCATTGCCTAAGACCACCAGAGATACAGATATTGATATCATCTCTGTTTTAGACCCCAGTAATCCAGATTAATCAGGTAATCAGATTCCCCAGTTTAGAAGGAGCAGCGCCCAGATCCTGAACTTTTGCCCTCACTAGCAAGTAGAGATGAGCGAACGAACAATATTCGATCGAATATCAGGCCGTTCGAGGTATTCGATTCCAATTGAATACCACGAGGCAAACGCAGAAAAAATGTGTATCCCCTCCCACCTTCCCTGGCGCATTTTTTGCACCAATAACTGCGCAGGGGAGGTGGGACAGGAACTACAACAACGGAGGCATTGAAAAAAAAATCTGAAAAAGGAATTGGCGGCCGAAATCAGGTGACCTCCAATTTAGACGAATGGTGGATTTAACATTCAATTAATTTGAGACTGTGAACTATGTGACTGTGAGACAGGGATAGATGTACAGGCAGGTTTAGCTAGGGGTTACCTTTATTTAGGGGGAATGTCACTCACCCAGCTTTTTGGGGCTCTATCTGGTTGGGATCCCTGTCAGCTTGCGATATGCGGGAGCTGACTTTTTCCCATAGGAATGCATTGGCCAGCGTTGATTGGTCGAATGCCATACAGTGTACAGCATTCGGCCAATCAACGCTGGTTCTACTGGAGGAGGCGGAGTCTAATATCCTTCCACAGTAGATTCCATTGTGGTCCGATCTCAGATGTAGCAGTGCTGAGTGTGCAACAGGGTTCAACACACACTCAGCACTGCGGAGATGTAGTAGTGCTAGCCGTGCGCTCAGCTCGTCTGCATCTTCGGAGTAGTCAAGCTCAGCGCATGGACAACACTGCTACATCTCGGCATAGGAATGCATTGACCAGTGTTAATTGGCCGAATGCCATACAGAATACAGCATTCGGCCAATCAACACTGGTTCTACCGGTGGAGGCAGAGTCTAAGATTGGTCCACAGCAGTCTCCATTCTGGTCCGATCTTAGACTCCACCTCCTCCAGTAGAACCAGCATTGATTGGCCGAATGCTGTTCTCTGTATGGCATTCGGCTAATCAATGCTGGTCAATGCATTCTTATGGGAAAAAGTCAGCTTGCGCATATCGCAAGCTGACAGGGATCGACGTAATACAATGACTTAGGCTTGTCAGATGTCCCCAGACTTGCTTCCCCTGCTGTCCCAGTTGCATTGCAGAGGTGTTGGCATCATTTGCTGAGGTGTGATAGTGGACTTGGTGACCCTCCTGAGTAAAATGGTGGGATCCCCTGAAACAAAGCATTTTTCCCCATAGACTATAATGGGGTTCGATATTCATTCAAATAGTCGAATATTGAGCGGCTATTCAAATCGAATATCGAATATTTTACTGTTCGCTCATCTCTACTAGCTAGAAAGCCTTAGAGGGAACATTGTGTGTGGACCATGGTAAGACAATGGTGAAGGGAAATAAGACAAGGACATTGTGTAATGTTGTTTCAGGAGCTCACCGTCCTAGTCAGGCTGTGTACCTTGTACAACAATGGAGCTCCAACTCCAAGAACATCTTCTGAGAGTAAATAGAGGAAAAAGTTCATGGTTTCAGAAGCCCGGCGACTTAACCCCTTTATGGCGAGCCAATAGATCATCCATTAAAATATTTAGACAATCTGTTTCTGATACATTAGAAGGTTCTGTCTCATAGAATGGAGTCTACAGATCACAAACATGGTCATACCGAGACTATTTATATTATTTATTGGTCCAGTTTACAGATGGCGGTAACAGTGACCATAGAGATGTATTATATAGTCACTGTATGGTGGTATTATTTAATTACACTATGGTGATATTACTCAGTAACCATATGACGGTATTATTTTCTCACTATATACGGTTAGAGATAATCTTTATGAATTTGAGATGTTTCATAGACAATCGGCACAAATCTAATTTCTTTAACAATTATTTTACATCTAGTACTAGAGGATCATGGGGGGTTGTGGGTCCTTCTTGTTCCCAATGTGTAATAGACATTGAGTTATATCTTTATAGAGACCCATTGGTATATATTACCCCCTCCCCAGGGATTATCACTGTTATATCTCGGTTTTGATTTCATTAATTGGAGGATAATTTAGTGACATCTTGTAAATCCAGAGAATATAACACATAAAGGGTGAAGTTATAGTTTGCTCCATCTGGACTTGTATAGAAATGATTGTCATAGTATTAATAGGTGATGTTTGTTATAAAGTAATGTTGAGCTGTATTCACACATCACACAGCCAGAGGAGGCGGCATACTACATCCTGTACAGGGTTAATATTCTGCACCTATTACATATTAAGCTGCCCCCAGAAGATAAGACAACAGTCAGTATGATGTACAGATGTAGCAGAGTATAACATTACACTGATAACACGCTGTGCCCTGATATCTGTCACAGAAGACAACAAAAGACATGGAAGTCTATGGAAAAAGTTGATTTAACTCTCTGTAGATAAAGGGGTTGTCTGAATGTACTATTAAGGTCTATAATTGCTAAAAATGAAACCAGTAAACTAAAATTTAGAAATAAAATGTACTTACCTTTTCCCAATCCTATGTTTTCAGAAGTGATATCCTGGTTGTGTCAGGTGACCATTGTAGCCAATCACATGATTCAGCCGTGACCTCTTCACAAGTTTCCTATCACGGCCAAGACCAATGGAGAGGGGAGGAGTGTTAAGACTTAACTATTATTTCTTACACTTGCATTCGGGTTTTCGTCCTTTGGGTCCATTTGGGACCTGACAAATGGAAGCCCTATCTGACTATAATGGGGGTCTATCAAGTTTCCACGTGGTCCTGCCGAAAACAATGCAGAAAAAAGTCTTCCATGCAGGGATTTTCTTTCCACCTATTTTAAGAGAAATGGGGTACAGAGTCTCGTGTAAACTGAACCTAAGTGAGAAGGTTTTGCTTTCATTGGAATCATTAAGATCCTCCTGTGTCCACCCAGGGCAAGTGTCCCAGGTGCTGGTTGTCAGGAGGGGCAACTAGAGCCAGTTTTATATATTTAGATACAGATTTAGGGCGCTGAACTGAACCTTTGCCCCTCGGTGAAGAAATGACTAGCTGCAGCTCTGGGTAAGACAATGGTGAAGGGAAGACAGGCTAGGGGATTGTTCTTCCAGGAGCTCAATATCCTAGTCAGGCTGTGCACCTTGTACAATAAAGGAACTAGATGACCCGAGATCATGTGTTAGGTCTTACTGACAATGAGAGAGCAATGGTGGATAAGAAAATAAGAAAAATAATGTTGCTGCTTTTCTGGGAAAGGAACAAGATTTTAAAACTCTGGATTTCTATTTTGAAAATTGTAATTTCTTGTAAAATATTGTTAATCTTGATGTATAAACAGGTTTTGTATTTTTTGAAAATAAAATAAAAATAATATTAAAAAAGTCACCTTTTATACGATGTCATGTTGCCAGGGTATTATTCAGTGTGAAGAATCGGGTTGTCGGTCTTTACTGCTTGTAATATTATAGTTTTTACGTTGTTTGTTGTTTGTTGTTGTTGTTGTTGTTGTTGTTGTTGTTACACCATTAATTCCATGGTGCTGTACATTATTATATTAATTCCATGGTGATCTGTACATTATTATATTAATTCCATGGTGATGTACATTATTATATTAATTCCATGGTGATGTACATTATTATATTCCATGGTGCTGGACATCATATTAATTCCATGGTGCTGTACATTATTATATTAATTCCATGGTGCTCTGTATATTATTATATTAATTCCATGGTACTGTACATTATTATATTCCATGGTGCTGTACATTATTATATTAATTCCATGGTGCTGTACATTTGGGGGTTACATACAGTACACAGATATATATACAAACAAATACAATACTATCAATGACTGACTGGCACAGTGGGGTAGAGGGCCCTGCCCGCGAGGGCTTACAATCTATGAGGGAAGGGGAGTAGAGACAGAAGGAGAGGGGGAGACTGTACAGATGGCGGTGCGGTGATAGTGTTATTGGAGGATGTAGGCCTTCCTGAATAGATGAGTCTTCAGGGCCTCCGTGAAGCCTGTGATTGTGGGGGTCAGTCTTATTTGTCTTGGTAAGGAGTTCCAGAGTATGGGGGATGCACGGGAGAAATCTTGGAGACGGTTGTGTGAGGAGCGGATGAGAGCAGAGTGGAGTAGGAGGTCATTGGAGGATCTGAGGTTACGTGTGGGCAGGTAGCGGGAGATTAGGTCAGAGTTATATGGAAGGGACAGGTTGTTGATGGCTTTGTAGGTTAGTGTTAGTAGCTTGAATACCATTTGCTGGGCAACGGGTAACCAGTGAAGGGATTGGCAGAGCAGAGTGGCTGATGAAGAACGGGTGTAGGTGTATTAGGTGAGCAGCACAGTTTAAGGTGGACTGGAGGGGAGCAAGAGTATTCGTTGGGAGGCCATGGAGAAGGCAGTAATCTAAGCGGGAGATTATGAGGGTATGGACTAGCATCTTAGCAGTTTCTGGGGTAAGGAAGGAGCAGATCTGATGGATGTTCATGAGTTGGAGGCGGCAGGAGGTGTTGAGGGTTTTAATATGCAACTTCAAAGATAGCTTAGAGTGTAGGGCTGTGGTTCTTAACCAGAGTTCAATCGAACCCTAGGCCATATGCACAGTTCATTTTGTGCACTAGTAAAAATACATATATCTATGTCTTGAATTTGGAAATAAATCATATTCGATTTATCACTAAAGAAGGGTTCGGTGAATGTGCATATGAAACTGGTGGGTTCGGTACTTCAAACAAGGTTAAGAACTACTGGTCTAGGGATATCCAAAGGCAATGGACCCATGAGACAGCGAAAAGTGTGGTTCCATTAACTTTGATAGAGCTGTCAAGTAGAGGGGCAGTGCGAGGTGGGGCGAAAATGATGAACTCTATTTTCTCCATGTTTAGTTTGAGAAGCGGGAGGAGAGAAAGGAGACTATGGCCGCTAGACACTTTGGAACTCTGGAAAAGAGAGAGGTAATGTCTGGTCCAGAGAGGTATAATTTAAGTGTCATCAACATAGTAATGGTATTGAAATCCATGAGATTCTATGAGTTGGCCCAGGCTGAGGGTGTAGATGGAGAACAGGAGGGATCCTAGGATGGAGCTTTGGGGGACACCTAGAGAAAGAGGACATGGCAAGGAGGTGGTGTGTGATTTGGAGACACTGAATGTGCGTTTGGTGAGGTATGAGGAGATCCAGGAAAGGCACTGGACTGAGATACCAAGGGATGAGAGAATTTCTAACAAGAGGAAGTGATTGACTTTGTCAAAGGCAGAGTCAAAGGCTGAGGTAATGGTGGAAATATAAATGGCAGCAGTGACATCTGCATACTTGATTGAGAATATATCTGCGAGTGGTAGGATAGAGTCTGAGAGCATGCGAATGTCAAAGCAGTTAAGGTTCCTGCGGGAGCATGTTGGTTTAGGGGTTGAGGAGTCTATTATAGAGGAGAGGGCAGAGAATGTCTGCAGGTTATGATCAGAGAGCGTAGACGGAGAGATAGAGAGGCTGCATAGAGAGCAGAGGCAGGTGAACATGAGGTCCAGTGTGTGCCCCTTTATTTGGGTGGAAGAAGTGAACCATTGAGAGAGACCAAAGGAGGCAGTGAGGGACAGGAGACTGGAAGCGGGAGGGTGGTCTGTGTTAATGGGGACGTTGAAGTTGTCCATGATGACGGTGGGGTGTCTGTTTGAGGCCACGGTAATCCAGAAATTGGATTGCCCAGTTTAGAAGGAGCAGCGCCCAGATCCTGAACTTCTGCCCTCACTAGCTAGAAAGCCTTAGAGGGAACATTGTGTGTGGACCATGGTAAGACAATGGTGAATGGAAATAAGACAAGGGCATTGTGTAATGTTTTTTCAGGAGCTCACCGTCCTAGTCAGGCTGTGTACCTTGTACAACAATGGAGCTCCATCTCCAAGAACATCTTCTGAGAGTAAATAGAGGAAAAAGTTCATGGTATCAGAAACCTGGAGACTTAAACCCTTAATTGTAAGTTAACAGATCATCAATTAATATGGTTAGACAATCCCTTTCTGATACATTGGAAGGTCCTGTCCCATAGAATGGGGTCCACTGATCCCAAACATGATCATACCGAGACCTCATGTACAGACCCTACCGCACTGATACACAGATTGGCACATCTACCACCACTGCCACCTCTCAGCCAGACATGTCTAGACTGGATGGAGAAGACAGAGAATGTGAACAAGTCCAACCAGAGAAGACGTCACCTTATTATGTTATTTATTGGTCCAGTTTGCAGATGGCGGTAACAGTGACCATAGAGATGTATTATATAGTCACACTATGGTGGTATTATTTAATTACACTACGGTGATATTATTCAGTGATTATATGACATATTATTTTCTCACTATATACAGTTCAAGCTAATCTTTATGAATTTTAGATGTTTCATAGACAATCTGCACAAACCTCTTTACTTTATCATTTATTTTATATCTAGTACTAGAGGATCATGTGTTCTATCCTTTGGGTCTACTTGGTGACCCGAAAACGGAGACCCTATCTGACTATCATGGGTGTTCATCAGGTTTCCACTTGGTTTCTGCAGAAAATGGCAGAGAGAAAAGTCCTCCTTGTAAGAATTTTATCTCCGCCTATTTTAAGAGGAATGGGGGACGGAGTCTCGTACTGACACTCAAAGGATAGTAAGAAGGTTTTACCTCATTGGAATTACTAAGATCCTCCCATGTCCGCCCAAAGCCTATAAATGAAGAAGCTCAACCAAGATTTCCATCACACAATACGACCTGTCCTCAAGAGCTGAACAATGATCTCCCTGCTTGTAATTCTGAGTCTCCTCTCATTATCTGCAGCCACAGGTAAGTTATCTGACACATCGGGGGACAAGGTATTTGGATATTTATTTATTTATTTATTTATTGTATAGTGACATAGTGACATGGAGTACATGCACAGTGCACAGATGAAGCCGAGGACAGGACATGTCATATCACTGTATATGTTATGTTATGAGGAGCTGAGATAGCCGGTATCAGGATATTTGATGTAGTTGTATATGTATTGAGGCTTAACATCTTGTTTTTAACATGTCATACGGTGATGTGCTGACTGGTTCTTTTATAGACGTCCCACAGATGGGACTGGACTGAGGGACTGAATCATCTGAGATTTGGTGTAAAGTTTTGATGTAAGGAAATAGGGCCCGAAGCAGGTAAAGGACTATTAAAAAAAACAAAACAGCAGCGGTAGCCTAGAGGGAGGGGAAGGGGAGTAGGAAGATATTTTTTTAATTTTTTTAAATTCTTTTTTACTTGTACCCTAGACCTCCACCTATTACACTCCGGGATCTGAGGAGACCCCATATGATAATAATTTCACTTCCAGTTCTATCCAAACAAGTTTGAACCAAAATCAACCAGAGGATCAACAGGGGACAAAGCAAATCTTTAGAGGTTCTCCCATTTCTAGTCAGGGACCACTTCTAATAGGGCCGAACCAAGAACCTTTGTGTTTTTCTTTATTTGTGTTTATTATGATAATAAATGTCTTGTTTATTTGTAGATAATAAACCAACGGACTGTAAAGATGCCGAGACCTCACTAAATTGGAAAATTAGCACCCTTCCTCCTCTCTGTGATTCTTATATTATGCAATGTAAGTCATCGATTTTTGCTGCTTTTCTTAGTCTGTGTAGTTTCCCATTAGGAAAGAGCAAAGAAAGAGCATTTGATTACTACACGACTGTACTGCACAATATGCTCATGTAGTAATCAAATAAAGATGGCGGTCAGAGAATAAGCAGTCGGCTATGCCTGAACCCAAAGTGGCAGAGCCAACTGCACATGCGCAGGTTTTCAATCCTGGAGATAAGAATGTCGAAAAGAGGCAGGAACAACAAGCAGGGGGCGTCATGAATAACAGACAGAGGGGGCGCTGCGAGGGATGATGAGGCTGTGCTTGGAGAAATGGGCAAAAGTGCCCAGTGCTCTCGTAGCATCATTTACAGACAAAAATATAGACTCCCTTTAACCCTTTCCCGCCTTGTAAAGGCTCCCCGGCTTGTCTGCAGTGATTTCCTTTTGCAGTCTGGTCTAGGGGGTCTAATAAATGCAAAAAAAAAAAATTAATTAAAATAAGTAAAAAAATATAATTTTTTTAAAAATAGTATTAAAAATTCTAATCACCCCCCTTTCCCTAGAACACAAATGAAAGTAGTTAAATACTGTGAAACACATACATGTTAGGTATCCTCGTGTCCAAAATCGCCCACAATAGAAATCTATAAAAATATTTTTCCTGTACGGTAAACGCTGTAGCGGGAAAAATAGTCAAAATGCCAAACCGCTGTTTTTTTTTTAACTTTTAATTCTCATAAAAATTTGAATAAAAAGTGATCAAAGCAAAAGCATTTCCTGAAAATGGTAGAACTAAAAAGTACACCCGGCCCCGCAAAAAAAGACGCCCTATGCATCCTCGTACACGGAAGTATAAAAAAGTTACGGCTGTCAGAATATAACAAATTTTAGAAAAAAAAAAATTAACACAGTTTTGGATTTTTTTTAACCACTTCAGTACCGGGCCAATTTGTGCTCCAGGACCAGACACATTTTAGGTTTATTTTGTATGTGCGGTTTTGAGGGCTGTAACATTTTTCCCGTATGTCTCAGTCAACTAATTTTTGCGTCTCTTTTCGGGGACACATGGAGATTTATTTTTATGTTGTTTTTATTTTCAAATGTGTTTTAATTTTTTTTATATCCGGGAAAATATAAACAAAATAGGAGGGAAATTGTGTCTGGTTTTCAATTTATTTTTTTTATTTTTTTATTTAATAACACAAAGTGTCACTGAAAAACTTTATAATATAGTTTTTCCTCTCCATTACGGTAATTTGTATTTTGTATGGTGTCGTTGGGGGTGGGGCTATAACCTTTAATAACGGCGTTTTATTAGAGTATTATTATTTTTTTTTTTGTTATTTTATTTACATTTTTTTAAATCTTTTTTATTATATTTTTATTTTTTATTTTTTTTCAGATTGTGCCCCCATAAGGTGATAAGAGACCTTTGGGGACATCTGATCACTTTTTTTTTTGTATTGGAGGTTGATTTCTCCTATAACTGGGGCTGGTACATTTAACCTCAGTTGTAGGAGGAATCCAGCCTCCTGCACACTGTATATACAGAGCTTATTGAGCTGATCTGGGGTCCTGTAGGACCCAGCAGCTCTTGTAAGACGCTGCTCCCGGCGGATCACGTGACCGCTGGGTCAGAGGGCAGCTGAATTATGGCAGCGTTTATAGCTGTGTATACAGTGCTCATTGAGCGCTGTATACACAGCGATCGAGATAGCAGGGGAGGTAATAAACCTTCCCTGCCATCTCTCTGGGAGCTCCGGCTGAAGTTACAGCCAGTTCCCAGTGAAAGCGATCTTGTGCAGCTGCTGTGTTCTGATTGGACGTACCGGTACGTCCTGTCAGAACTAGGCAACCACTATCCGAACGTATAAAGTCTATGGGCGGTCCAGAAGTGGTTAAGGGGTTAAAATGTAAATAAAACCATATAAATTTGGTGTCCCCGGAATTGTACCGAAACACAGAATACAGGGGACATGTCATTTTGGCTCTACAGTGAACGCTGTAAAACCGAAGCCCATAAGAAAGTCGCAGAAATGCATTTTTTCTTCAAATCCACCCCATTCTGAATTTTTTTCCTGCTTCCCAGTACATTCTACAGAATAATTAATGGTGGTATAATGAAGAAAAATTTGTCCCGCAAAAATTAAGACCTGATATGGCTCTGGGAGCAGAGAAATAAAAAAGTTATGGGGTTTAGAAGGAGGGGAGTCAAACACGAAAAATGAAAATCAAAAAATGCCATTGGCGGGAAGGGGTTAAGTTATCGAACATCATAAAAACAAAATCCATTAGAAAGATGGTTTGTGGAAAGAGGTTAGTAGAAATTGAAAATTTTAAAATACTTGTGACTGAAAGGAGTTACATGTGCCGGACAAACCCTTCCCATATGTCCTGATAGTAAATCTGTCTGTTCTCCATGTGGTCCCTCTAGTAAGATATCGCTGTGTTAGGTAGAGCAGAGATCTCTTACAATGAGTAGCTCTCACTATGGAGGACCACTAGTGTCTCTGTATTGTACCGAAGCTTGAAGATTTCACAACTAACAGATAGTGAGTAGAGATGAGCGAACAGTGTTCTATCGAACACATGTTCGATCGGATATCAGGGTGTTCGCCATGTTCGAATCGAATCGAACACCACGTGGTAAAGTGCGCCAAAATTCGATTCCCCTCCCACCTTCCCTGGCGCCTTTTTTGCACCAATAACAGCGCAGGGGAGGTGGGACAGGAACTACGACACTGGGGGCATTGAAAAAAATTGGAAAAAGTCATTGGCTGCCGAAATCAGGTGACCTCCATTTTAGACGAATAGTGGATTTCAAATCCGGGTCATATGAGAATGTGAACTTTGTGACTATGAGACAGGGATAGCTGTACAGGCAGGGATAGCTAGGGATAACCTTTATTTAGGGGGGAATGTTATTAAAAATAACTTTTTGGGGCTCTATCGGGTGTGTAATTGTGATTTTTGTGAGATAAACTTTTTCCCATAGGGATGCATTGGCCAGCGCTGATTGGCCGAATTCCGTACTCTGGCCAATCAGTGCTGGCCAATGCATTCTATTAGCTTGATGAAGCAGAGTGTGCACAAGGGTTCAAGCGCACCCTCGGCTCTGATGTAGCAGAGCCGAGGCTGCACAAGGGTTCAAGCGCACCCTCGGCTCTGATGTAGGAGAGCCGAGGGTGCACTTGAACCCTTGTGCACCCTCAGCTCTGCTACATCAGAGCCGAGGGTGCGCTTGAACCCTTGTGCACACTCTGCTTCATCAAGCTAATAGAATGCATTGGCCAGCGCTGATTGGCCAATGTATTCTATTAGCCTGATGAAGTAGAGCTGAATGTGTGTGCTAAGCACACACATTCAGCTCTACTTCATCGGGCTAATAGAATGCATTGGCCAGCGCTGATTGGCCAGAGTACGGAACTCGACCAATCAGCGCTGGCTCTGCTGGAGGAGGCGGAGTCTAAGATCGCTCCACACCAGTCTCCATTCAGGTCCGACCTTAGACTCCGCCTCCTCCGGCAGAGCCAGCGCTGATTGGCCGAAGGCTGGCCAATGCATTCCTATGCGAATGCAGAGACTTAGCAGTGCTGAGTCAGTTTTGCTCAACTACACATCTGATGCACACTCGGCACTGCTACATCAGATGTAGCAATCTGATGTAGCAGAGCCGAGGGTGCACTAGAACCCCTGTGCAAACTCAGTTCACGCTAATAGAATGCATTGGCCAGCGCTGATTGGCCAATGCATTCTATTAGCCCGATGAAGTAGAGCTGAATGTGTGTGCTAAGCACACACATTCAGCACTGCTTCATCACGCCAATACAATGCATTAGCCAGTGCTGATTGGCCAGAGTACGGAATTCGGCCAATCAGCGCTGGCTCTGCTGGAGGAGGCGGAGTCTAAGATCGCTCCACACCAGTCTCCATTCAGGTCCGACCTTAGACTCCGCCTCCTCCAGCAGAGCCAGCGCTGATTGGCCGAATTCCGTACTCTGGCCAATCAGCACTGGCTAATGCATTGTATTGGCTTGATGAAGCAGTGCTGAATGTGTGTGCTTAGCACACACATTCAGCTCTACTTCATCGGGCTAATAGAATGCATTGGCCAGCGCTGATTGGCCGAATTCCGTACTCTGGCCAATCAGCACTGGCTAATGCATTGTATTGGCTTGATGAAGCAGTGCTGAATGTGTGTGCTTAGCACACACATTCAGCTCTACTTCATCGGGCTAATAGAATGCATTGGCCAATCAGCGCTGGCCAATGCATTCTATTAGCGTGAACTGAGTTTGCACAGGGGTTCTAGTGCACCCTCGGCTCTGCTACATCAGATTGCTACATCTGATGTAGCAGTGCCGAGTGTGCATCAGATGTGTAGTTGAGCAAAACTGACTCAGCACTGCTAAGTCTGCATTCGCATAGGAATGCATTGGCCAGCCTTCGGCCAATCAGCGCTGGCTCTGCCGGAGGAGGCGGAGTCTAAGGTCGGACCTGAATGGAGACTGGTGTGGAGCTATCTTAGACTCCGCCTCCTCCAGCAGAGCCAGCGCTGATTGGTCGAGTTCCGTACTCTGGCCAATCAGCACTGGCCAATGCATTTCTATGGGGAAAAGTTAGCTTGCGAAAATCGCAAACTGACAGGGATTTCCATGAAATAAAGTGACTTTTATGCCCCCAGACATGCTTCCCCTGCTGTCCCAGTGTCATTCCAGGGTGTTGGTATCATTTCCTGGGGTGTCATAGTGGACTTGGTGACCCTCCAGACACGAATTTGGGTTTCCCCCTTAACGAGTTTATGTTCCCCATAGACTATAATGGGGTTCGAAACCCATTCGAACACTCGAACAGTGAGCGGCTGTTCGAATCGAATTTCGAACCTCGAACATTTTAGTGTTCGCTCATCTCTAATAGTGAGGGATAACCCCTTTATAATGAGAAGGGGAGAGGAGGAATATTCTTCATAGGGTCATACATGGGAAATATTATGGGGGAATGTTATGGAGCAAGTCCTCTTTATTATGTCACTGCTTCTCTTCTTCAGTTCTACGCCTAATAGAAGATTGTCGCCTAAAAGGATATCGCTGTCGTTATAATCGACTATTCATGGATCGAGTTCCTATACAATGCAGACATGAATTCATGAACTATTACAATTATGGAAGGGTACCAGGTACTAAAAGTTGTTTTCTTGTCTTTCACTATAAAGAGACAATTCCTTCTGATCTGATGATAAAACTTCTAGAAACTTCTCAAGACTTTACAGGGGGACTTAGAAATGATTCCCTATACCACTGATTCTTAACAGGGGACCATAACACTCAGTTTGGGTTGGTGACGCCATCTTTCAACATTATCTGGGCCATTGTTTTTTGTCTTTTGGTAAAAATTATTTTGTAGAGATGTCCCGAGGAATTATATTTTCTACTTGTGCAATCTGGGCAGCATTCTCCTGGCAGTAGTAAATGGTTGGGTGCAGGTTCTGTATAGTGGGAACACCTCCCTACAGGTATATACCCAGGTATGTATGTTCTCCATGTGGTCCCTCTAGTAAGATATCGCTGTGTTAGGTAGAGCAGAGATCTCTTACAATGAGTAGCTCTCACTATGGAGGACCACTAGTGTCTCTGTATTGTACGGAAGCTTGAAGATTTCACAACTAACTGATAGTGAGGGATAACCCCTTTATAATGAGAAGGGGAGAGGAGGAATATTCTTCATAGGGTCATACATGGGAAATATTATGGGGGAATGTTATGGAGCAAGTCCTCTTTATTATGTCACTGCTTCTCTTCTTCTGTTCTACAAGCACCAACAAGAAGTTATCATGCACAACGACTGGTCTGTCTTTCCTGCATAACTAAGATAACACGTTGTGATCAAATAGATCTTGTACCATGCGGACGTGATGAGGATACGTGTTTTCTTCTGTACCGAAACTTCACAGGTATTATAAACTATTTTCTTGTTCTTCACTCTAAAGAGAAGATTCCTTCCGATCTGATCTCCTATAACAGTCATCTCCAGTACTGAGCACTTTCCTTCTCACTAACTAGTTCTCTGACATGTCTATTAGGAGCCAGTAGAAGGATTTGCTGTCCCTGTGGAAGAACAATAACAGGGAGCACTGACATATGAGCCCCTTTCATGCTACTGACTGGTATTGAGAGCTCACAGTAGTCGGGGCAATTGGGAAACATATTTCTATCCTGATGATGAAACATCTAGAAGCTTGTCAGGTCTTTACAGGGGAAACATGAAGTTATTCCCTGGGGGAACTGTCTGATCATTGGGGATCTGACTGCTTGGCCGCTCATGGATTATGAGAATTTCATTCCTGGAATGAAGATGCCGATCGATCATATGTTACACGTTGCCACTTTATTTATTCTCTATGGAACTTCCTGAGATAACTGAGCGTTGTGTTTGGCTTCTTTTGACAGTTTCATAGGATTAAAAGGATTGGTTGTAAATACATGACCAGCTGCTCCATTCATATGGAATTATCAGACTGTCCCTATAAATTGGGATACAAATCTCCCTTATGGATAAAATATCTAAATAACCTCCTTTATGAAAGCTGTCTAACAGGGATTGGTCAGTTGTAGTGCCGGGTTTATTCCCAGGATAAGCAGGATTTATAGAGTTGATGTGACATCATTATTATATATCAGACCTGCTGTAATATTGTGTTATGTAACACTTCTTATGTGTATTTTTCAGCATTACCAAACACTATATGGAGGAATATGGGATGTGCAACACAATCAGAATGTGATCGCAACAAGACTACAGTCTATGAAACATATCAGGACACAATTATCTGCACCAAGGCATCAGCGCCCAAGCCGCCCAACTATAGTTTTGAACCTTTTCCTAAAAGGGAAAAATAAATGACAAATGTTTGCAGGATTTAATATTATTTCCAGTAATCTTTAGAATAACTTCTTAAGGGCGCAGCACTAAAGTACTATGCAAATATATACTTAGTTACAAATCACTATAGCCAATGATAAAATCCCTTTAATGGTCAGGACTCATTTTTCAAAACCGACATGTTCCACTTTATATGGCAATGACTTTGAGACGCTTTAACTTACACAAGTGATTTTGAGATTGTTTTTTCGTGACACATTGTACTTTATGGTAAATACTAATCAATATATTTGCAGCTATCTATAAAAAAAAAAATATAGGAAATTTGATGGAAATTGCAATTTTTAAAATGTGAAATGTTCTCTCACATATGTTAATAAATATTATCTGCCACATCTCTGCTTTATTTCGGCATCATCTCTTAACTGTCCTTTAATTTATTTTGGACATTAGAAGGCGTACAAGGGTAACAGCAATTTTCCAGTTTTACAAGAAAATCCACTTAAGTTCTGAAGTGGATTATAAAGGCCTATATATTAGAAACCGGCATACATCTCCCCAATTTCAAAACTGACCCCCTCAAGTAAGTCAAAACAGCAATTGGGAAGTTTTTCTTTTTAACCATTTAAGTATTTATTAGAAATTAAAACAATATGGAGGTGAAATTTAGAAATTTAATTTTTTTTTACTAATAACGAAGGATTATGTAGATAATCTTGTTTCCCTTAGTCCTAACAGCGGCACAATGTGGGGTATTTCGTGCCCCTGTGTGCTGGTAGGACAGGCGGAGTTTTAATTAGCCATGTATTAATTTCACATGGCTCGTTCCCTTTAAGAGGGCACAGATACCTCCCCCCTGTGTGTAAATAACAAGTAATAATACATACATTTCAAATAAACAACAATAGGGGGGGAATCCTTGTGCCGCTGTTAGGACTAAGGGAAACAAGATTATCTACATAATCCTTCGTTCCCTGTCGTCCCTACCAGCGGCACAATGTGGGGAAATAGCAAGTAATCCCCATAAGGGTGGGACATTAAACACAAGCAGAATGTAATACAGTGCGCCCGAAGGCAGTAGCTTCTGAGCTATACCGATCAAGTCGGTAGTGCTTCACAAAAGTCGATTCTGAAGACCAGGATGCTGCTGCACAAATCTAATCCAAGGCAAGAGCCTTGATTTCCGCCCAAGAGGTCGACACTGCCCGTGTCCAGTGGGCCCTTAGGACAGTGGGCGGAGGTAAGTTCTGTTTCACAAACGCCAACTTGATTGCTTCCTTCACCCAGCGGGAGATGGTTGCTTTAGAAGCCTTGCGGCCTTTATGGCAAACTACATAATTTATTAATAAGTTTTCAGATCTCCTGAAAGCGCGCATGCGCTGAAGATAAATCTGCAGGTTCTGGACTAAATCCAGAGTATGCCACCTCTCCTCCTCAGGGGAAGTGGGTACTGGAAAAGGTTGGCAGGCAAATGAGCTGACACACATTTGCCCTAGAAGAAACCTTAGGCCTGAACCCTGGCAGAAATCTTAACTGAACACGGTCTTCAAAGAAGGCAATGTAAGGAGCTTCCGATGAGAGTGCTTGAAGCTCCCCTACTCTTTTTGCCGAGGTGACAGCGAGGAGAAAAGATACCTTATAGGTCAGCCACTTTAGATCCACCTCCTCCAGGGGTTCGAATGGAGCAACACAAAGTGCCTTTAGGACCATGTTGAGGTCCCATTGATGGACAGGAGCAGATACTGCTGGTCTCAGCCTAGTTGCCCCTTTGATAAAGGTGCTCACTAAAGGATCTTGAGACAACCGCCTCCCCAGATAGGCGGACAGAGCGGCCACATGTACCTTCAGGGTAGAAGCTGCAAGCCCTCTGTCTAGGCCGTCCTGAAGGAAATCCAGGATCGCCCTCACAGGGGGATCGGAGGAGTCCACTTTGTGATCCGTGCACCAGGCCTGGAAAATATTACCGACCCTACGGTAATTCTTATTGGTAGAGTTGGCCCTGGCGCTGGCTAAAGTCCTTAGGACGCCTTCAGACAGTCCTCTATTCCTTAATAGGGACTGGTCAACCTCCAGGCTGTCAGATTGAATCTCCTCAGATCGTGGTGTCTCAGCTCTCCTTGTGTCACCAGATCTGGGAGGGGGGAAGCCTCCAATACCTGCCTTGACTCATCCACATGAGCTGGGCAAACCAAGTCCTTTTCGGCCAGAACGGGATTATGGCAACTCCCGAGACTTGGTCCTGTCTGATTTTCATCAATACCTTGGGTATGATGGAAACTGGAGGGAAAATGTATATCAGCCTGAACCTCCATGGGATGGACAGGGCATCCACTGCCAAGGCATTGTCCTCCTGGTACAGAGAACAGAAGGTTTCCACCTTGGCGTTGAGTCAGGTTGCCATGAGGTCGACGTCTGGAAGGCCCCATGCTTGGACAATCTGTTGGAATCTGTCTTGATTGAGAGACCATTCTCCTGATACAGGGATACCCCGACTCAACTGATCCGCTACTATGTTCAGGGAGCCCTTGATGTGAACAGCGGATATGTGGGACAGATTCTTCCCTGCCCACGTGAAAATCAAGTTCGCCTCTCTCAGTAGGGCTGGAACCCTGGTGCCGCCTTGCTTGTTCAAGTATACTACCGTCGTCATGTTGTCTGACCGGACCTTGACTGCCTTCCCTTCGAGAAAAGGGGCAAAGTACTTCAGCACCAGATAGACTGCTTTTAGCTCCTTCAGGTTGGAGGTTCCTACCTTTGGATTCCTCCACAGACCCTGGACGGTCCCGCCGTCTAGGTGGGCTCCCCATCCCGTATGGGACGCATCTGTTGTCAACAGGGTCCAACGAGGTTGGACCGAGGACCTTCCGTCTTTCAGGTGTCTCCACCATCTGAGGGAAAGACGGGTACCGGGAGAAAGGCAGATCTTCCTGTGCAGTCCCCGTGGAGATCTGTTCCAGGCTCTCAACACCTCCATCTGAAGGGGACGCAAATGCCATGAAGCCCAAGGGACCGCCTTGGCTGAAGACGACATTAGGCCTAGGACCCGCATGGCGGTGCGGATGGTGACCTGCCGGGTCCGGAAAAAGGCCCTGCACTGAAGCTTCTATTTTCGCTCGCCTTGGACGGGATAGGAAAATCTGCATGCTCTGGGAATCCAGAATAAACCCTAGGAATTTCTTCCGGGTGGATGGCACTATTTCTGACTTCTCCCAATTGATCAGCCAACCCAACTCCTGGAGGAAGGAGATGGCTATCTGGAGGTGGTGATGGAGAATTGAAGTAGACTGAGCTTTTATAAGCCAGTCGTGGAGGTAGGGAACCACGAAGAGGCCTTGCAGTCTGAGGGTGGCGGTAACTGGTGCGACCATCTTGGTGAATATGTACGGGGCTGACGATATGCCGAATGGCAGAGCAGTGAACTGTAGGTGCTCTCTGTGACCAGCCATAAGAATGGCTATGCGTAGATACTTCTTGTGTGGCGGGAAGGTGGGGATATGTAAGTAGGCATCCTTCAGGTCCAGGGTGACCATGACCTCGTCGCGCAATAGAAAGTTGGTTACTGAGTCTATGGACTTCATCCTGAATGGCTTTCCCTTTATGAAAAGGTTGAGGAACCGAAGATCTATAATCATCCGCCACCCTCCTGTGGACTTTGTAACCAGGAATACGGGTGAATAAACTCCTTATCCCACTTCTGAGGGAGGGACCCTTTCCAGGTCCCCCTTTGCAAAATATTCTGCCACGGAAGCCTCCAGGCAGACCTGTTGTAGAGCTGGTAAAACCCGCGTAGTGATGAACCGGTCCACAGGAGGGTGTGAGAACTCTATTGCGTACCCCCGCTGAACGAACTGAAGGGCCCATGGATCCAAAATGTGAAGATGCCACGCCACGGAAAAATTTGGAAAGGCGCCCTCCTACGGGAGAGCTGGACACAGAGAGCGAAGCCTCCTCAAAACCCCTTCTTCTTAGGGTCTTCCTTGGGGACCCCTTGCCCCGCCCCTTTGGGCGGTATCTGGAGCGTCTCTGGTTACCTTGCTGAGGCCTGTATTGGGATGTAGACTCTCGACCCCTAGAAGGGGAAAGCCTTCTTCTTCTGGTCGCTTGTGGTAGCGACCTGCCTTTACCTTCAGCCAGCCCCTCCATCAGGTCGTCCAGCCCCTGGCCGAAAATCTTCCCTGGTTGAAAGGGGAGGGAGCATAAAGAAAATTTGGAGGTGACATCAGCCCGCCAAGGATTGAGCCACAAGGGCCTCCTGGCAGCGGTATTCAGAGCCATGGTCTTGGAAGCCAGTTTCACCTTCTGTCTTGCTCACTCTCTCAGGAAATCCGTAGCGAGACGGAATTCCCCCATGGACGCCAGGATGACATCCCTGTTGGCCCCGGAGTCGATGTCCCGCTCCAGACGGTCCAACCGGGCTTGAAGCTTATCAGCTACTTCTGTGGAGGCGATGCCCACTGCCATCTGGGCTGAAGCAGACGAATACGCCTTCTTGAGTGTTGAATCCACTCTCCTATCGAGCAAATCTTGGAGGTTTGACCCATCATCGATAGGCACGACAGTGCGACGGGAGAGCTTTGAGATGGCCAAATCCACCTTGGGCAGAGGACCCCAGCGATCCAGCTGGGAGGAATCAATTGGATATACTGCTTTGAAAGCCCTGGTGGTGACATAAGCTTCCTCCGGCTGCTTCCACTCTAGTTCCATTAAACTGGCCATGGAGGCGTCCACTTGAAAAACCCTCCGCTTTTCAGAGGTGGACGCAGAGGCTTCCCCCTCGCCAATCTGGTCCCACGACCAGATGGCCTTCAGCAGCTTGTTAGTCTTCTCACGATGAAAAAATGGGTCTGCTGGAACAGGAGGACTGGTCGTCCGATGATATGGACTCATCCTCCACCTGGAGGCACTCCAGGGAGGGCAGCGAAACAGAACGCCTCTCATGCACTGTTTCTTGGTGAGCTGAGCCAGTGATGTACGGATATCCTTTAAGGAATCATCCTGCAAAAACAAGGATACTTAGAAGCCAGTGGGGACCCTACCCCTTTTAGCGGCTAACGTACTCACCATGTACTCCTTGACCTATGCTACCATATCACTGGTAACGGGTTCCTCCCGCAGAGGTCCCCTGCATTGCTGGCAGCATGACCAGTCATAGCCTAGAGGCAAAAAATGACATTCAGGATACTCCCACCATTGGGAGAATTAGCAGACGAAAAAGACCGCACCTACTATCAGGTAGTAGAACGTCACATTCAATACAAGCCAGGTGTCTCCTTTTGAAGACTTCATCCGTCTCACTTGATCCCCGGAGGGGTGGAAGACGAAGACATGACAAAGAAACTAGCTTTCAGTGATACCTAAGCATAGGATACGGAACATAAAGGAGTACGTTCAAGGAACCATATAAGGAGACTCACCCAGCTTCAGTCAGACAACTTACCAAACTTCAGTCGAGTTTGCACTAGAACAAGTGTAGTTGAAGCAGTAACACGAGCCACAACACGGAACCAGCTAGTGGATTAAACTAGCAGGCAATGAGGGAAGCAGCCATGCCCCTGTTTACAGCCCTGTATCCAGAAAGGGGCGTGGCTTAACAAAAAAATATGTGAGCTCTGTTCCTTGCCCTCCTGAGAGCACTCTCAGGCCTTATGAGTTGCTCCCTCCCTAGCCAACAGACCCTTGGCACATACCTTGCCTCTATAGCCGCACTGCACCGCTGTCTGCGTGGCCCCGGAGCAGCGGATGCCGAAACCGGAAGTGCCGGTGTCACCTCTATGAGCGTCCGGCCAGGAACCTCCTAGACAGAGAAGGTTCTGCAAAAACGGAAGTTCCCCTTCCTGGAGCCGCGCGTACACGCCAGCAGTGCGCGGTTCCACAAAGCCCAAACAAGATGGGACTGCCGGGGATACATGAGGCAAACATTGTGGGAGGGAGGCAGGGATATATGAAGATATAAAGGAGCCTTTAAACTTACCCCTCTTCTCCCTGCAGGACTGACACAGAAGTCCAGCAGGCCAGAGTGCTTCACTGAAGATGATTTGAACAGGTGAGAACCTGCAACTTAAAACTTCTTCCTTCTTTCTCTTTAGGAGGACACAGAGTCCTCTCCACCTGTCCGATCCTTTACACAGGACAGAAAAAAACACACAGGGGGGAGGTATCTGTGCCCTCTTAAAGGGAACGAGCCATGTGAAATTAATACATGGCTAATTAAAACTCCGCCTGTCCTACCAGCACACAGGGGCACGAAATACCCCACATTGTGCCGCTGGTAGGGACGACAGGGAAATTCATTTAGCCCTAAAATTAACACATTCATAAAGGGTTATAGAAGAAAATGAATCTCACAGTTTGCTATGCAATTTCTCCATAACGTAGAAATACTCATCATGTTGGTGTAAATTGATGTTTGGGAACACGGCAGTACACAGAAGTGAAGGCGCGACATTGGACATTCAAAAAGCAGATTTTGCTGGAATAGTTTTGATGTGTATTGGCACATTTAGAGAGACCCCAGAGTATCAATACAATGGAAATCCTTCAAAATTTACCCCATTTTGGAAATTACACCCTCACAGAACATATTAAGGAGTATAATGAGCATTTTGACCTCACAGTTGTTTCAAAGATTCTATTAGCATTGGGACAAAACGTTAATTAAATTAAATTGAAAATTATGTTTTAATATGTTATTAAAAAAAAACAAAGCGCAAGTCAAACGTGATCATCGCCTCTGCCCCAATGCGCAGGTATCGGCAGAAAGATCGCGAGACCACCAGCAAAGTAGATCACCGCGATAAGCGGAAGTTGCGCATGGTGAATAAAAACAATATTTATATATATATATATATATATATATATATATATATATATATATATATATATATATATATATAGTAGATGACAACCACAAGTTTTTTGACCACTGCTTTGGATGTCATGCCACTTTTGCAGAACCCTTGAATAGCCAATAAGGTGGAATCCAGAGACATGTGACCCCATTTTGGAAATTACACAACTGAAGGGATTTATCAAGTAGGGTAGTGAGTATGTTTAATCCCTGAGTGTTGCAGTAATTTCTTTTTCCAGAAATGAATGCACAGCTGAGAACGGAAAGTGAAAAATGCAATTTTCTCAGAGATATGCCATCACAGTGCTTAATATGTTGAGCACAACTTATGCCTGCAGAGGCGCACACTCAAAAAACTGTTAAGTGGGTATCCTGGGCACAGGAGCTGTTGGAGGGTTTGTCTCTGATACAAGCCGGCCACAACATATTAAGTGGTGAAATTTTGTATTCCTGGAAAAATTACCGTTCTCACCTTTCACCATCAGCTGCATATTTCTTTCTGGTTAATAAATGATAGCAACGCTTGGGAATTTAATATGATTATTGTATAGTTTCGAAAATGGGGTCACATATCAGGGGATTGCACTTTACTGGTGTTTCAGCTCCGTAAATGCGTCTTGGTGTCCAAAAACCAAATAGCGCTCCTTTCCTTCTATGTTCGGTTTTGCAAAAAAATCAGTTTATACCCACATATAACATTACGTATGTTATCCTGGGTACACCAGTGTCATACATGCGGCATAAACTGCAGTTTGGGTAAAGAGAAGGTGTGAAGGAGTGATAAGTGGCTTTTGGAGTGCAGATTTAGATGTTTTCTGCAGACAAACCGGAAATCCAGCATACACCGAATGATGAATTAAAACTTGAAACTTTCAAGTTTTTTATTTTTTTTTTTAATTTTTTTAATTCAAACAATTTTATTAAGGATTTTTTCAAATTACAGCAAAATAACTAGCCAATTAGAGCAACATTCTTGAACATTACATTGAGTGAACAAATTAGTTCTAAAGTACAAAAACGTGGAACTTAACATGTTTTAGAGTCCAAGCATAGCAGGTAGATAGGAAAAGAAGCCTGAGTGGTTATGCAAGATCCAATCTTGAAATGAATGTGATATGTTAGTTCCAATGTCAGAGCAGTGTATCGGCAGCAGGCCGTAAGCGACTATAGAAGAAGGGGAGGGGGGTGGGAAGGTTTAGGATATGATTGGGGAAAGGGAGGGGAGGGGAAAAAGTTAGGGGGATAGTAAGTCCTGTAGGAAGGTTCAGACAAGGGAGGGACACATCAGAACATAAAAACGGGTGGGGGATTAGTATGGTAGACAAGGAAAGGAAAGAACAGAAAAAGAAAGAAAAGAAAGGACCGAGAGGCCCATATGAAGGGAGGTATGAAACCAAGAATCTCAGAAAGTGTCCTGTCGGTCATCCCTATGAAGTACGTTTAAGCCATGGATTCCATATCCGGAGGAATTTATCATGTGTCCGAGATGTCCAACTCAGGAGTTCCTCGAGATGGGCAATCTGGTCAACTTTATTCCCCCAATGAGCGACTAAAGGAGGGTGAAGTGGTATTAATGGTCTAGCTGCTGCTAGTAAGTGGGAGATAAGTAAGTGTTTAGAGGGTTTGTATTCTGTGGTAGATGCTGAAAGAAAGACCATGGCCGGAGTGATGTCAAATTGCGGGTATCCCAGGGATCTGATAACGTCTCTGATCCCAAGCCAGAAGGGCTGAATAAGTGGACATTCCCACCAGATATGTTTGTAAGAGCCTTCAGATTGGGAGCACCTCCAACATAAATTTGTTTGGCTCAACCCCCATTTGTGAAGCTATATAGGGGTGTGATACCATCTAGAGAAAAGTTTGTAATGTGATTCTTGAAGTCTGATGCACCTAGATGGGCCGTGTGAATGGATGACTATCGCGTCGACCTCTGCCTCTGTGAAGGTCACATTCAATTCCTTCTCCCATTTGGATATACAGGGCGGCTTGTTGTAGTTGATTGGGTCAACATATCTATGGAGGAGTCTCAAAATCTTCCTAAGCAGGGATGTTCTGGATTGTAAAGCTTTTTCAAATTCCGTCAGTTTATTTCTGAGCGGGAAAGAAGTCTTGAGGGACTGCAATATAGATTCTAAATGTCTTCGGTGAAGGAAGGACAACAAAAGTCCAGGAATTTTCTCCAGAATTTCATCAGTCGATAGAAGGTTAGAGGAGCAGTTACTATCTTTCAGCGTGAGAGAGTTAAGTTTGTTCCATATAAAACTGTATGGTTAACCATCCACTTTCAGCAACAGCCCCAATGGTAAAAGATGGGAAGGAAGAGGGACTAATTCTCCACCTAGGTCAGACCAAACTGTACGTGCACCTTGTAGTAAGGGGTTAGTAGAAAAATCCACTGGCGATTTGCTCTTGGGGAGCCACAGTGTCGAGAGTGTTGCATGAAAACAACTCATCTCAAGGTAGCGTATGGGAAAAGATGACCTCAAAGGAGCTACTAATTCCATCCACCAAGCTACCCTGTTTCCCCGAAAATAAGACACCCCCCCCCCCTTCACCTTCTGGATCACATACAACCAGCAGTCATGCCGGCGCTCCGCTAAGGAAGCATCAGCATGACTGCCGATTGTTCCCAGCTGCTGCATAAGACATCCCCCGAAAATAAGAAAGGTCATATATTTCGTTAGATAATTAATTATAAGAGACTGTCTTATTTTCGGGGAAACAGGGTAACTGTATTGCTTTACGCGCGCTCCCATTCAAGTGAATGGGAAGTGTTTAGAAGCGCTCGCGTGTACAGCTTGGAATGAGCCGAGCGCTTACGCCGTGTGAAGGGGCCCTTAAGGCCCTATTAGGGTCCATTCATACTGAGTTTTTTGGTGCTGATTTTGACGCTGAATCCACGTTAGAATCCACATGGAAAAAAGCCTTCCATTGACTTCAATGGGTTCCTTTTCCCACTAGCGGAAAAAGGGAACCATTGAAGTCAATGGGAGCCTTTTTATTTCCACATGGATTCTGACGCGGATTCAGCATCAAAATCGGCACCAGAAAACTGTGTGAATGGACCCTAATAGTGGTCAATGATCAGAAAAATAAGCATCTTCCGGCTCTGAATTCACTCTGCCAAGCATCGGGCCTGGGCAGAGCGGACTGCGCATGCCCGCACTACAAGAAAATGTAGCGTGGGCATGCGCAGTCGGCTCTGCCCAGGCCCGATGCCTGGCAGAGTGAATTCAGAGCCGGAAGACGCCGCGGGGAAGCTGCACGGAGAAGACTTCTAAAGGTAGGAGAAGAACCAGCGTTGATTGGCCGACTGTATAGCATTCAGCCAATCAATGCTGGTTCTGCATCAAACTTTTCCATTTGAATAGCAAGTGGTACTCGATCGAGTACGTGTATTTCGAATACCGTAATATATGATCGAATACCTACTCGATCGAATACTACTCGCTCATCTCTAGTGATGAGTATCCGAGACAGCCTTAACCAAGTCTATGAACTATTGGTATTGTACAGTGTTTGCATTTTTTGCATTTGTTGATAGCGTGTACACTTGAAAAAGGGAAATTACCCTGTTGTGTGTTTTTGGTGTAACCATTCATTAAAGGTACAGCTCTGGAAAAAATTAGGAGACCACTGCAAAATTTTCATTTTCTTTGATTTTTCCTTCCTTTGTATAGGTTTGAGTAAAATGTACATTGTTCTTGTCTTCTATAAGCTACTGACAACTTGTCTCCAAAATTCAAAGCAAAAAAAAAAATAAAAATAAATATTTATTTGCAGCAAATCAGAAATTGTCAAAATAATAAAAAAGAAGCCGCAGCGTTGTCAAACCTCAAATAATGCAAAGAAAACAAGATCCTATTCATTTAGAAACAACAATACTAAGAAAGATCAGAAATCAATATTTGGTGGAATAACCAGGATTTTTTAACCCCAGCTTTCATACATCTTGGCTTTCCTCCAGTCTGTCACTCTGCTTTTGGTCGACCTTATGCCACACCTGGCACAACAATGTGAGCAGTTCTTCTTTGTTTGATGGCTTGTGACTATCCATTAGAGATGAGCGAGTAGTAGTCGATCGAATACTCGTATCGGTCGAATACCACGCGGGAAAATTCCATTGAATTCAATGCAAAAACCTCCTCGTGCTCCTCATCCTGATACTTCCGGAACCTGGAGGATTCAAGGTGTCGAACTTTGGTTTCCATGGAAACTGGAACAACATTCCCGTTTTTTCCCATAGACTATAATAGGATTCGATATTCGAACGAATACTACTCGCTCATCTCCACTATCCATCTTCCTCTTGATTCCATTCCAGTTGTTTTCAATGGGGTTCAGGTCTGGACTCGCCATGGCAGGGTCTTGATGTGGTGAACCTTCATGGACATGGTGCATTGTCCTGCTGGAAAAACCAGTCCTCAGATTGGGGATCATAAAATGGTCAATCTACAAAATAAGAAAAATATTTTTCACATACGGTGAATGACGGCGAAAAAAAAAAAATCAAAAGTGTCGAACTGCCATTTTATTGCTTTTTCAACACTGATAAAAATTTGAATATAAAGTGATCAAAGCAATAGATATGAGGGGATAATGTCACTCCATAAGGAGAGAACCACCATTAAGGTGTGTGGAGTTTTATTACGCCATGAGCGCTCCACTGTGCAAAGGAACATGGGAAGAATATGCAAGTCTGTCTTCCATGATGTAATTAGGATGCCAGTGCCTCAAGTGTGCACATCAATAGAGGGCACTCACTGAGAATGTGCAAGTCTGTCTTCCATGATGTAATTAGGATGCCAGTGCCTCAAGTGTGCACACCAATAGAGGGCGCTCACTGAGAATGTGCAAGTCTGTCTTCCATGATGTAATTAGGAAGAAAGAGTCTCAATCAAACAAACCAATAGAGGGCGCTCCCTTTAACATCATGCCGACCTTTTCAGAGGTCTTTATTTGCAATGATGTTGGGATTATACCAGATACAGTCTTCTCAGCCAAGGACAGCTGTTTCGATGTATTTGCATCTCATCAGCTTGGCACATTGAAACATTGAAACAGCTGTCCTTGGCTGAGAAGACTGTATCTGGTATAATCCCAACGTCATTGAAAATTGCTAATTTTTTTTCCCCATCTTTTCAGCACATTGTATAGAATAATGATTGGCAGCATCATAAAGAACAATTTGTCCCACAAACATCAAACCTTCACATGGCTCTGAGAGTGGAAAAATAAAAAATATGGGGTTTGGAAGGTGGGGAGTAAAAAATGAGAATCAAAAAATGTCAATGGCGGGAAGGGTTTAAAATGGGGTCTCTCCCTAGGGATTTACACTGTACCGGCACCTCATGCTAGATGACTCTAAAAGCTACATAGTGCTCCTTCAAATCTGACCATGCTGTGTGCCCATACTGGAGACTGCAGTTTATGTATGGCACTGCTGTACCTAAAGTAACGGACTTAACCACTTCCGGACCGCCCATAGACTATATACGTCCGGGAAGTGGTTGCCTTGTTCTGACAGGATGTACGTCCAGTCAGAACACAGCAGCTGCACGGAGATCGTGTAGCTGCTTTCAATGGGAGCCGGCTGTAACTTCAGCCGGAGCTCCCAGAGAGATGGCAGGGAAGATTTATTACCTCCCCTGCTATCTCGATCGCTGTGTATACAGTGCTCAATGAGCGCTGTATACACAGCTATGGACGCTGCCATAATTCAGCTGCCCTCTGACCCGACGGTCACGTGATCCGCTGGGAGCAGCATCTTGCAAGAGCTGCTGGGTCCTACAGGACCCCAGATCAGCTCAGTAAGCTGTGTATACAGCGTGCAGGAGTCTGTATTTCTCCTGCAACTGGGGTTAAATGTACCAGCCCCAGTTATAGGAGAAATCAGCCTCAAGTACAAAAAAATAAGTGATCAGATGTCCCCAAAGGTCTCTTATCACCTTATGGGGACACAATCTGGAAAAAATATAAAATAAAAATATAATAAAAAAAGTTTAAAAAAGAAAAGAAAAGAATAAAAAATAAATAAATAATACGCTAATACAACCCCATTATTAAAGCTTATAGCCCCACCCCCGACAACACCATACAAAATAAAAATTACCGTAACGGAGAGGAAAAACTATATTATACAGTTTTTCAGTGACACTTTGTGTTATTAAATAAAAATAAAAAATAATAAATTGAAAACCAGAAACAATTTCCCTCCTATTTTTGTTTATATTTTCCCGGATATGAAAAAAATTAAAACACATTTGAAAATAAAAATAACATAAAAATAAAGCCCTATGTGTCCCCGAAAAAAGACGCAAAAATTAGTTGACTGAGACATACGAGAAAAATTTTACAGACCTGAAAACCGCACATACAAAATAAACCTAAAATGTGTCTGGTCCTGGAGCACAAATTGGCCCGGTACTGAAGAGGTTAATAATGTGATATATGGGTATAAGCCACTGTTTGGCATCCACTGCAAGTTTGTTTTTGTATCTCTTGGATAAAAATGATCACTATACCCCTTGTTACACTTTTGGAAGGATCCAATTTCCAAAATGAGATCACTTCTTGGTAGTCTCCACTGCACTAGCACATTACGGGCTCTGCAAATGTGTCACAGCAACAGAAAAGGATTCTGCCTCCCATTGTCTTCAGGATATTAATAAATAAGTGTCCTGCTGGATCTTGCCGTGGATTTGAGACTCCCCACTGATCGGGTCTATTCACCTGGGCTTCATTATTGGTGGAAAGCCATGGCAGTATATTGATGATCTGTATTAGGGTTCAGCTATAGGAATCAGGGCCGCATAGTTAAGAAGAATCCTCATCAGGGTCTCCCACAAATCCTTCATCATTTTCCAATGTATGAATGGGGGCCTTACAGATATACATATAAAACTATATATGTGGCACTATAATGCAGCATATAGAAGTCACAAGGTGCAGCGAGTGTTTTGCATTGTCTACTGAGATGCTGCACAAAATTTACCTGCCTCTTCCTTCTCTGGGTTCCTCTCGCTCATCAGCCATGTTGTGCATGCTCTCATGTATCAATCCCACCAATATATTCACTTATCAGCTTTGCTGTGTAGACTGGGACAGGGTAATGAGAAACCTCCAATTATCATTATTAGTAAAGTCAGTATAGACTTTACATCTTAGGTCTCATTATCTTTAGGATGTTAATGACACATGACAGCTCTATTGTACTGCTGGGGTGTAGATAAGGCAGAATGTAATGCTATATACACATATAAGTCTCTGTATACAGCTTCTCTGTCACTCCCTGGTCTCAGAGGACTATACTCCTTCACTTTTTGGACACTCTATTAGTCTATGGATACTTTACTGCCCATTAACTCCTATCCATTTATTCATCTATAAAACACATTGACAACAAAGGAACTAGATGACGCGGGACCATGTGTTATGTCTTACTGACAATGATAGAGCAAATACAATAGAAATGTAGTAAAATCTAAATCTGAGGTAAATTCTGCTACATGTGTATTGTCTCCAGTTCTGATAAGTTTGGTAAGATCAGTGTCTGGAGTGTGATGTGGTCATCGCCATTATACATAGTCCAGGAATGAAAGCCGCCATGTTGTGGGATAGAGACTGCGGAGAGAACATATCAGATCTCAGATAGGAAGAGACAGTAAAAAGAAAAGTATCCAGAGAGAGAGAAGGATAATGAGATCAATTACTTTTAATTACAAATTATTAATTGATAGAATTGTGTTTTCTGGAGAGAGGAGTCAGTACTAGTGTCAGTAGGTTAGGCAGGCAGTGGGACAGTCAGACAGGCGGCAGCCATTGCTGTCAGTGAGCGGCACCACAACAATCCCACCTAGTTATAGTGTATGGAGCATTATCCACCTGGCACACACAGGGTTACTTCTCCTCGCAGTCACTTCTTATATTATATACTGACATCTTGGACTAGAGTTATAATACACTTGGCTGATACTTGATAACTATTTAGTAGGTAGGCTGATAGACTGACGGGGGGCAGTGTCATTATATCTGATAGACTTACTGCTGCTCTCATTCTTAGTGACCCCACTGGTTCCTGCCCTCTGCTCAGTGACCCCACTATCAGTACAATATTATGTGCCCAGTACCTGGTGATGGGGCAGAGGTATTCCTGATGTCAGGGATTCCTGCATTGTCAGGTCTGTTGCACATGGATTACTTACAGAAGGGGGTTGTACAGTATAGAAACCTCCGAGACCACTGAGCCAATCATCACAGCGGCTCTGAGATTAACCCATCCACTGCCTTACATCACCAGAGATACAGAGACTGATATAATCTCTGTCTCTGACCCCGGTAATCCAGTATTACAGTAATCGGATTGTCCAGGTTAGAAGGAGCAGCGCCCAGATCCTGACCTTCCGCTCTCACTAGCTAGAAAGCCTTAGAGGGAACATTGTGTGTGGACCATGGTAAGACAATGGTGAAGGGAAATAAGACAAGGGCATTGTGTAATGTTGTTTCAGGAGCTCACCGTCCTAGTCAGGCTGTGTACCTTGTACAACAATGGAGCTCCGTCTCCAAGAACATCTTCTGAGAGTAAATAGGGGAAAAACTTCATGTTTTTAGAGGCCTGGAGACTTAACCCCTTAATTGCAAGCCAATCAATAATTGATTAATATGGTTAGACAATCTGTTTCTGATATACGAGGGGGGACCCAAAAGTTTCCAGAATGAGGCTGCTGTACACGCAGTTTTCGTAGTACTCGATTCTGCAGCTAGTTATTTGTTCAACCGCGCCTTCTCAGTCAGTGTGCCAAGCGGCATCAATGCGAAAGGATGACGCTATGTTTCAAGCTCAAGTTTACTCGTGGTTCTCCCGCTTTAAAAATAGTGAAATTTTAATTGATGATCTACACCGTTCTGGATGTCCGTCAACTTCCCGAATGGACGAAAGTGTCCAAAAAATTAACGAGCTCGTGCGTGAAGATCGACGACAAACCATTGAGGAACTCGAAGAGTTGTCTGGAGTGAGTTGGAGCTCGATTCAGCGCATTTTATCGGAGGATTTGGCCATGTCACAGGTCGCTGAAAAGTTTTGTGCCGCAGCTCTTGACTGATCAACAGAAATAGTGTTGCATTGAAACATGCCGTGCCATGAAAGAAAATGCCGAAACCAACCCAGAATTTTTTTCTACAATTATTATGGGAGATGAGTCTTGGTGCTATGCTTACGACCTGGAAACCAAACAACAATCAAGCCACTGGAAGATGCCATCCTCGCCCCGTGCCAAAAAGGCTCATCAAGTGAAGTCCAATGTGAAGACAATGGTCATTTGTTTTTTTCGATGCAAAAGGGATTGTCCACTTCGAATTAGTTCCAACAGGTCAGACCGTCAACCAGGTTTTCTACTTGGGGGTTATCAAGAGGTTGCGCAACAGTGTGCGGCGAAAAAGGCCTGAAATGTGGCAGTCTGGTGATTGGTTTTTCTACCACGACATTGCCCCAGCCCACACTGCCATCTCGGTGACCACTTTCATGGCAAGAAACGGCATGGCTGTCTTGCCCCACCCACCCTATTCACCCGATATGGCTCCCAGTGACTTTTTTTTTATTCCCACGAATGAAGAGGAACCTCAAGGGGAAGCATTTCGCCGCCATGGAGGAGGTGAAGGGGAAAATGATGGAGGCGCTTGCACACATCAAAGTAGATTAGTTTAAAAAATGTTTTGAACAACGGCAGACGAGATTTGACAAGGAGAGTACTTTGAAGGAGATTGAAGGAATTTTGTACAAAAAAGTAAATACACTCCTCAAAAACAACTTTTCTGGAAACTTTTGAGTACCCCCTCGTATTGGAAGGTACTGTCCCATAGAAAGGGGTCTACTGATCACAAACATCATCATACCAATACCACATGTAAATACCCTACCGCACTGCTACACATATTGGCACATCTACCACCACTGCCACCTCTCAGCCAGACACGTCCTGTGGCCTGCTCCATCTAACTCCCCTATAGGACACTGTTCCCGTTTAAAGATAACCGTCATGTGTGTCTAAGAAACCGCAGGCAAGCACCTGATCATTTTTGGAATGTTTTAAAAGATCAAATACATATGTGTGTTATTGCCGTGTATGGTTAAATTAAGTTTGTATCTTCTATTTAATCTCTGCTCTTTTCATGGACATACATTTCATGTTCACTATGACATAACGTCCTTGCAAAGCTACAAATTGGACACTTAGGTTCCTAGGAGCTCTAAGAGTATTCTACACTATGTTTTATAGATACGTTCCTAGGAGTCCTAAGAGTATTCTACACTATGTTTTATAGATAGGTTCCTAGGAGCCCTAAGAGTATTCTACACTATGTTTTATAGATAGGTTCCTAGGAGTCCTAAGAGTATTCTACACTATGTATTATAGATAGATTCCTAGGAGCCCTAAGAGTATTCTACACTATGTTTTATAGATAGGTTCCTAGGAGCCCTAAGAGCAGGGGTAGGTAACCTTTTCTGTTCGGTGTGCCGATTTAAATTAAAAAATCAAAGATGAGGTCCTCGGAGTGCCGGGCAATAATTGTAAAGCTGACGACACCTACACTAAAGTCATATAGCACAGGGGTGCTGTCATACTGTGATCCAAGCCACATGCGCTTACCACTATTTGCCTGGATACACATGTGCTTTTCCTTTAGAAGCAATGTAAGTACATGCGTAACACACAATTAGTGGTAATGTATGTGACTGGGAGCAGAGTAAGGTCATACCTGTAAAGCGCTGACACACAATGTACCTGTATGCTCCATCCAGTCCTTGGCCGTTAGTAACTTCAGTTTTCTGTAAGGGAGCGTTCACACTACCATCGGTGTCTGACAGCTAGTGTCCGCTGCTAATGTCCGTTCAAAATCTTGTGTGGATATTAGTTTCGGACACCAGCTGTGTCCGTGACATTTTGCATTGATTTAAACGGACACCGGGTGCGTTCTTTTACTGTCCGTGCCTGTCCTTAACTGTCCGTTCACAAAGATGTCCGACTTTTCAAGCGGACAGCAAAACCCGATATGTAGGTTTTTCTGTCCGTTTGAAAAGTCGGACATCTTTGGGAACGGACACTTAAGGACACTCACGAACAGTAAACGAACGCACCCAATGTCCATTTAAATCAATGCAAAATGTCACAGACACAGCTGGTGTCCGAAACTAATATCCGCACAAGATTTTGAACGGACATTAGCAGTGGACACTAGCTGTTGGACACCAACGGTAGTGTGAATGCTCCCTAAGTGAAACACAGATTAATTTCAGTCACTTTTAGTTCCTGGTGGTGCAGTAACAGCAAAACCCCAGCAAGGAATTAATGGGTGTCACACTTTCAACAAAGTGGCCGCACTGGTGCCCAGGAACTGGATTTGGCTATAATTGCATCTAGTTACAGTGTCACCACCCAATAGAATCACACTAAGGCTGAGGCCCCACATTACAAAAATGCAGCTTTTTTATTGCAGATTTGGCTGCATTTTTCTTTCCGTCAAAGCCAAGAATGGCTAGAAAACGAATGGGAAATATATAGGAAGCTTTTTATACATTTCCCTCCTGCTCAATCTACTCCTAGCTTCGGCTCAAAAAAAAAAACAGCAAAATCTGCAACGAAAAAAAGCTGTTTCTGCAACGTGGGGTTTTAGCCTAAGGCCCCCACGTTGTTGGAACACAACTTTTTTTGTTACATATTTTGCTGTGTTTTTCTGAGCCTAAACCAGGAGTGGATTGAGCAGGAGGGAGACGTATAAGAAGCTTCCTATATATTTCCCATTCCTTCTGTAGCCATTTTTAGCTTTGGTTGAAATAAACCACATCAAAATCTGCAACAAAAATGCTGCATTTCTGCAATGTGGGGCCTCAGCCTTACGCCTCCTGCATACAAATGGCACGCATGTGGTTTTCACTGACCTATACATTAAAAATGAATTGACAGGGCTGCAAATGCAGACAGATATAGGGGATGTATAGGACAGATATAGGGTATGTATAGGACATGTATAGGGTATGTATAGGACAGATATAGGGGATGTATGGGACACATATAGGACCTGCTCAATAGTTTTCAGCTCTTCAATTTGGCCCAGATACACAGCCACAAAAAGAATGGCTGTATATATGGGTCAATTGAAATATATAGGTCTGTACTTATATCCACAGTTGTAGATAAAGAGTCTGGTCATGTGCATTGCAGGTTACAACTCAATGTGCCTCATATTAATAGCAGTTAACCCCATCATGTCCCTCACATTAACCCCTGTGTGCTTTACATAAGGGATACTGATATGTGAGACATATGGAGATAATAAGTGAACATCATTATATAGGTCCTTTATTAGTACCCCCATATGTCTCACATATCAGTAACCCTTATGTGAGCCACACAGGGGTTAATGTGAGGGACATGATGGGGTTAACTGTTATTAATGTGAGGCACATGGAGTTACTAAAACTAAATTAATAACCCCAAATGCCTGACATTAATAAGAATAGTTAGTAACACACGTACCTGGTGTTTTTACTTTCACTTTGCTTCTCCTCCTCAGGCTGCAGACGGCAGGAGCTCCTCCTCACATGTAGCAGCAGGTCCAGGGAGCCCTTATCCTGTGCAGTGAGAGGCTCACCTCTGATTGGTGGGCAGTGAGAGAAGGGGGCGTGTCCTACACGGTAGCTCTACCAGAGCACTGAAGGGATGCTCTCCCTCTAAATTTAGTGTGAAGTCTCAGGCTGGCTGCCGTGCCAGCAAAATATGCCTCGCGTGCCAGTCTTGGCATGCGTGCCAGGGGTTGCCGACCCCTGCCTAAGAGTATTCTACACTATGTTTTATAGATAGGTTCCTAGGAGCCCTAAGAGTATTCTACACTATGTTTTATAGATAGGTTCCTAGGAGTCCTAAGAGTATTCTACACTATGTTTATAGATAGGTTCCTAGGAGCCCTAAGAGTATTCTACACTATGTTTTATAGATAGGTTCCTAGGAGTCCTAAGAGTATTCTACACTATGTTTTATAGATAGGTTCCTAGGAGTCCTAAGAGTATTCTACACTATGTTTTATAGATAGGTTCCTAGGAGTCCTAAGGGTATTCTACACTATGTTTTATAGATAGGTTCCTAGGAGCCCTAAGAGTATTCTACACTATGTTTTATAGATAGGTTCCTAGGAGCCCTAAGAGTATTCTACACTATGTTTTATAGATAGGTTCCTAGGAGCCGTACACGCTCCCATTGAGTTCAATGGGAGCGGGGATCGTATGCGCCGCTCTAGTTTGCGGCCGTGAATAAATGCACGGCCGCAAACTAGCACGGCGCATACGATCCCCACTCCCATTGAAATGAATGGAAGCGTGTACGGCACGCAAAGGGTCACGCGACGTACACATGCCAAATCTCGCGGGACATAACTCCGTGTGAACGAGGCCTAAGAGTATTCTACACTATGTTTTACAGATATGATCTGAAGTGTCTTGACAGGTAGATACATTCCTAGGAGTCAGGTAAGGACTGGAGTACAGCAGCCATGGTGTAAGAGAACAGTGGGAATAGAGAGGCTGGTGGGTGCTCTGGCCAGTTGACCTTATGCCACTTAACAACCTCGTCCAGCGAGTTGGAATTCATTTATCTGGTGTAGAGATGCTGATATATGGTGTTCTTTTTTGACACATTACTATGTACAGTACAGTCCTACTTGCAGGATTTTTCTCTCCTCTTTTTTTTTTTAAAGGAATGAGGGATGGAGTCTTGTACTGAGACTCAAACGCTGATGTAAACCTAAAGTAAGTGAGAAGGTTTTGTGTTCATTGGAATTACTAAGATCCTCCCATGTCCACCCAAAGCCTATAAATGAAGAACCTCAACCAAGATTTCCATCACACAATACGACCTGTCCTCAAGAGCTGAACAATGATCTCCCTGCTTGTAATGCTGAGTCTCCTCTCATTTCCTACAGAAGCGATATGTAAGTTATCTGACACATAGGAGCACAAGATATTTGGATATTTATTTTTTTATTCGTTTGTTTTATTGGGAACTTAGAAAATATTTATTAATCATAATATAAAATCCTAAAATAATAATAATAATAATAATAATAATAATAATAATAATAATAATAATAATAATAATAATAATAATAATAATAATGTTACCATTTATTATTCAGTACAATGTACAGGGAAGATGGAAAGAAATTCAGAATGGAGTTAAATTTGGGAAAAACTAGGTTTATGAGACTTCCTTACAGGCTTGGTTTTTATGTTGTTCACTGTGCAGCTGAAATTACATGTCCCTTATATTCTATTGGTCAATATTAGAGATGAGTGAACACTAAAATGTTCGAGGTTCAAAATTCGTTTCGAGTAGCCCCTCAATATTCGACTACTCAAATCGAATATCAAACCCTATTATAGTCTATGGGGGGAAAATGCTCGTTTCAGGGGTAGGCAACATTCAATCAAATTATACTTACCAAGTCCACGAGTGAGGGTCGGGCTGGATCCTCCGAGAAGTCTTCTCCGTGCAGCGTCCCCGCAGCGTCTTCCGGCTCTGAATTCACTCTGCCAGGCATCCGGCCTGGGCAGAGCCAACTGTGCATGCCCACATTACAAGCCTGGCAGAGTGAATTCAGAGCCGGAAGACGCAGCGGAGAAGACTTCTAAAGGTAGGAGAAGAACTAGCGTTGATTGGCCGACTGTATAGCATTCTGCCAATCAATGCTGGTTCTGCATCAAACTTTTCCATTCGAATAGTGAGTGGTACTCGATCGAGTACGAGTATTTTGAATACCGTAGTATTCAATCGAATACCTACTCGATAGAGTACTACTCACTCATCTCTAGTCAATATGATTCTATAACTTTGTTCTATCAACAAAATTGATTTTTTCCCCGTTATTAAATTCACTCTATGGTCAAAATGTTTTTTTAAAGTTTGCAGACCTTGTGTAGACACAAAGATACCTAATGTGTATGTGTTTCACTGGATTTTTTTTTTTTTTAACTTTTATATGTATTTTATGGGAAATGGGGTGATTTCAATTTTTTTTATTTTATTTTAATTCTTTTAAGTAATTTTATACGTGTGTGTGTATATATATTTCTTATTCTGGATTTTTTTTAGAGCTCTTATGGTTCTTGAACCCAAGGGGCCTGATCACTAATGCAATGCATTACAGTGCTAAGTCTGCCTAACTCGGAGTCTGCATCTACTGCTTACCATCTATTTCTCCATAGACATACATATGACTGTCACTTTCACATAACGTTGGCTGTATTTCCCTTACAGAGTTATACATTGGATAGATAGGTTCCTAGGACAGTGTTATAGGCTATGTTCTAAGCCATTTCACGGTATGGTTCATACACAATCTTTTTGACCTGAAACAAATTGAATCTGGAAAGGTTTGACAATCTAGAACTGTAAATTTGACAAGTTTGCCAAGAAGTCCAATCTTCCTGTAATTTCCTTCTAATTCCTTCCCCTTGAAGACAATGTAGGTCCTGACCTAAAAGCTCATCTGAGCAAGCAGAGAGCCAAGACCTGCTTACAAAGATCACAGGAACATCCCCAAGAAGAAAAGTTTGATGTTCCTACATCGATAACCCCATAATTATGTTGCCCAACAAAAGGAAACTTTGATGTTGTCTGTTGTCAGTGTCATGGACCTGGGTGTCTTCTTGTTAGTTTTCCTCTGACTACTGGGCCCCAGCGCTGATATGGGAACGCTGAGCGTCACTACATGCCCATGTCACCGCTGAGGCCCAATCACAGGGGAGCACCCGAAGTCACAAGGAGGCCAAAAAGTGGTAAGAGAAGGTAAGTATGATTTTTTTGTTTTTGATACCTCCCCTGGACCTCCACCTATTACACTCGGGGGGTCTGAGGAGACCCCATATCATAATAATGTCACTTTTAGTTCGATCCAAACAAGTTCAGACCAAAATGAACCAGACGATTGCTTCACCTGAACTCGGGACTGAAATTTTTTTTAGAAGTTCACCCATTTCTCATCAGGGACCACTTCTAATAGGGTCAAACCAAGAATAACTTTATTTATATTTTAATTATAACAACAAATGTCTTTTTTATTTGCAGATTATAAATCACCTCCCAATTTTGTTTTCCCTATAAAAAAACGTGACTCTAAAGACACCAAAATCCCACTGGATGAAAAAATGATCCACGTTCATCATTTAGTCAGTATCTGTGATCCTTATATCCCTGACCGTAAGTCTTCTATTTCTGTATTGCTTTTTAGTCTCTGTAGCTTCACATTAGGAAACTACTATTAGATAAATGGCTGATATTTTATAGGCTTTCTATATTTACAGGACTATGCTCGCAGGTCAGCTCACCTCGCCCCAAAGTAGCAATAAAAAGTCATCAGAAAGTCATACGTACCAATAAAAACTACAACCTGGCCTGCAAAGAAAGAGCCCTGACAAGGTTATAGAATACGGGGACCCCAGAAAAATCAGCCATTTACAGTTTTATTTAGTAAAATTGATAAAACATAATAAAACCAACATAAATATGGCATCGCTGTAATCATAATGGCCAAAGCAGGACAAGGCTGCCATGTCTAATGCAAAGTGCAAACCATAAAAACAAAACACAAAAGCATAATGGTAGAATAGCCTTCTCTATTGGGAGGCGTTTTTGAGGCTGATTTTGAGGAGAATTCAGCGTCAAAATCAGCGCAAACTCTGTCTGCACTGACCCTTAGAGGCAGAACTCGCAGCACAGTCCCCAACACCAGAAAAACAAAATTTATAAGAAAATTGCAAAAACAGTTTTTCTCTAATTTCAAGCCTCCCAGTATATTCTAGGGATTACTAAATACTAAAATTATGATTCAGAATTTTTCCTGCAAAAAATAAGCCCAAAAGTAGGAAAGGGTTAAATGTGCTGGACAAACCCTTCCCATATGTCCTGATAGTAAATCTGTCTGTTCTCCATGTGGTCCCTCTAGTAAGATATCGCTGTGTTAGGTAGAGCAGAGATCTCTTACAATGAGTAGCTCTCACTATGGAGGACCACTAGTGTCTCTGTATTGTACGGAAGCTTGAAGATTTCACAACTAACTGATAGTGAGGGATAACCCCTTTATAATGAGAAGGGGAGAGGAGGAATATTCTTCATAGGGTCATACATGGGAAATATTATGGGGGAATGTTATGGAGCAAGTCCTCTTTATTATGTCACTGCTTCTCTTCTTCTGTTCTACAAGCAAAAGAAAATTATTGCGTAGATGGAATGGACTGTTATTTCTGCATATCTTATAGAACATGGTGTTATGGTATAATTCCTGTAACAAGCAGAATGAAAAATATGGGACATTTCAAGTACAGACACTTCCCAGGTACTAAAAATAGTTTCATTGTTCTTCACTACAGATAAGTGAGTAGTATTTGATCGAGTAGGTATTAGCTCAAATACTACGGTATTAGAAATACTCGTACTCGATTGAATACTGCTCGCTATTCGCAGTAATAATTTGATTCGGAACCAGTGTTGATTGGCTGAATGCTTTACAGTGTATGGCATTCGGCTAATCAAAGCTGGTTCTGCAGGATGAGTAAAAGGAAAGCAGAATAAATCCGGGGCCACATACAGAGAAAGAACCGTATAGAGCAGGACATGGCGCAGGGAGACTGATAGACCCGCATGATAATACCTTCGAGTAGCAATTCCCAGCATTCCTCCTGCAGAACCAACATTGATTGGCTTAATGCTATTCACTGTATAGCATTTGGCCAATCAACGCTGGTTCTGCAAAACTTCAGCATCAATGACATCCCTGCAGAAATCTCAGGGCCACAGAAGGGTTAATCCCCCATGTGTAGAGCCCCGCACACCAGTGGTGCCCGCACAGCTGCTTATCTCCTACATGACAGCAGCCAGCCATTGTACATGAAGTGGAGAACTTACCTGAAGCAGGTAGTCAGCTCGCCTGTAGACGTCAGGCAGGGGTACTTGGTGGTGTAAGTCTAAGATCGGACTACAATGTAGACCACATACTTAACATTAGAGCAGTCCACATAGAGGTCCGACCTTAGACTCCGCCTCATAAAAGACAAGCCTTCTGCAGAACCAGCGTTGATTGGCCCAATGCTATACACTGTATAGCATTCAACCAATCAACGCTACACTGTGGTCCAATCTTAGATGAATGCTGGTTCTGCAGGAGGCTTGTCTTTGATGAGGCGGAGTCTAAGATCGGACCTCAATGTGGACTGCTCTAATGTTAAATATGCAGTCTATATTGTGGTCCAATCTTAGACTCCGCCTCATCAAGACGAGCCTCCTGCAGAACCAGTACCCCACTCCTGCCCAAGTACCGCACTCTCCGTCACTCCTCCTCAACACTCTCCTCCTGCTACTTGTGGACTTGGTGTCTCCCATTTGTTGAATATTGGTTTCCCCTGAAACGAGCATCTGATTCCCATTGACTATAATGGGATTCGATATTCAATCAAGTAGTCGAATATTGAGAACTACTGTAATCGAATCTGGAGTATTTAACTACTCGCTCATCTCTATTCTTCACCATAAAGAGAAGAAATGAGAAATATTATGGGGGGATGTTATGGAGCAAGTCCTCTTTATTATGTCTCTGCTTCTCTCCTTCAGTTCTAGAAGTAACAAATTATTATCCAAATGATCTGGTCTGTCCTTCCTGCATAACTAAGAGAAGATGGTGTGATCATATAATGCCTGTACAATGCGGACGTGATGAGGATACGTGTTTTCATCTGTATAGAAACTTCACAGGTATTATAAACTGTTTTCTTGTCGTTCATTGTAAAGAGAAGATTCCTTCCGATCTGATCTTCTATAACAGTCATCTCCAGTACTGAGCACTTTCCTTCTCACTAACTAGTTCTCTGACATGGCTATTAGGAGCCAGTAGATGGATTTGCTGTCCCTGTGGAAGAACAATAACAGGGAGCACTGACATATGAGCCCCTTTCCTGCTACTGACTGGTATTGAGAGCTCACAGTAGTCGGGACAATTGGGAAACAGATTTCTATCCTGATGATGAAACATCTAGAAGCTTGTCAGGTCTTTACAGAGTTTATTATAACCAAACAAAAGCATAGGGCATTAACAAGGTAGCCAAATTATGCATCAGTACACAGAGACCCCCCAAAAAAGGCAAACTACCAAAAAAGAATATTTTTTTAAAAAAATCAATATTTATTAAATTCTTCAGTAAAATTTAGAATGTAAAGAAGTTGGGGGAATAATACAACCATAACATTTGCACAGAGGTAAAAGAATTTGTCAAAAAAGAAAGCAACCAACAGCCATGAATTCATGTATGAGTATGAATATGTATTAAAGCTTTAGCATAAAGAGACGATACAAATAGAGATGAGCGAACGCCGTTCAATCGAATAGGTATTTGATCGAATATCAGACCGTTCGGGATATTCAATTCCAATCGAATACAAGGCCGCAAATGCAATAAAAATTTGTGTCCCTTCCCACCTTTCCTGCTGCTTATTTTGCACCAATATCTGTGCAGGGGAGGTGGGACAGGAACTACGACAACGTAGGCAGTGAAAAATTTGAAAAAAACCTTTGGCTGGGGAAAACATGTGACCTCCCATTCATAAGAACAGCCGCCGCCATGTTCGTGTCATTTCAGTTTTGGAGTGATAGGGAGATCTTGTTCTCAGGGCGATAAAGTGCTTTCATGGCTTTGGTTAGGCAGGAAATAACAGCTCTTTTAAGAGCTTAATAAATCATGCAGCGTAGCAGCAGGGGACGTGGGCGAGGACGTGGATACCAAACTGGATATCCAGTCCACAGTCCAGGTACTGGAGAGGTGCAGCCAGCAATGCCCCTCGTCAGTAGCAGAAGGACGTGGACATGGGCGTGGACGTGGATGTGGATATCCAGCTGGGTATCTAGTCTGCATTCCAGGTACAGGAGAGGGGCTGCCAGCAGTGTCCTTCGTCAGTATGAGCAGAGGATGTGGGCTAGGATGTGGATACCAAGCTGCATATCCACTCCACAGTCCGGGTACTAGAGAGGAGCTGCCAGCAGCAGCAGGGGACATGGGTGAGGACGTGAATATTCAGCTGGGTATCCACTCCAGATTCCAGGTACTGGAGAGAAGCTGCCAGCACCTAATTTACTCTTCCTCCTCACACTCCTCCTCCTCCTCCTACAACCCCAGCCCCTTTTTCTGAATATATATATATATATATATATATATATATATATATATATATAATGTGGGGGAGATAGGCTCAGCGGTAGCAGCAGCGGACCCAGACAGTCAGAGACAGACACCAAAATCAGGGTTTTACCCCTGTGCGTTTATTTTGCAAAAAGGTTTAAAGGTGCTGGCAAACAAAATAAACAGGCCTTTACTTCAGGCAAAAACAAACACAAATACCTGCCCGGCTAGGCGACTAACTATACAGAAGCACTCTGTCTATACGTGTGGCTTGCTTCAACCACACGGACAAAACAAATCAACAAAAATACAAGCTGTGAAGCACCCACTGGTCTCACCAGTTTTCAGTTGGATGGACAGGACCTGGCTCCACCACTCTCCCCCAGGAACTGCCCAGGACAGAAGTCTGGAGAGGCTTTATAGGCCTGTGATTAGGCCTAACTGCTCCCACCTGTACATGAAAGCTCCTTCCTACAGTGGGATGAGAAGGGGTTAATACAGCCATATGCTTTACTACAGCTCTTGAAGCCCTCACTCACCAGACATATGAGAGGACTCTAGGGGAGACATAGCGTCCTTCCAGGACTTTTCCTGTCACTTTCTTACATACCCTCCCCCTTTGTTCGAACCTATAGGGGCGAACACCTTTCGCCACCATGCAATGTGTCCTGGATAAAGCATCTGCATTTCCCTGTAATTTCCCGGATCGGTGTTCGACCTTAAATTTAAAATTTTGCAAGGTAAGGAACCATCTCGTAACCCGGGCATTTCTCTCTTTAGCCTGAGACATCCATGTGAGAGGGGAGTGGTCAGTAATCAACCGAAACTGTCGGCCTAGCAAATAATATCGTAGGGACTCCAGAGCCCATTTGATGGCCAAACACTCCCTTTCTACAATACTGTAATTTTTCTCTGCGTGAGTGAGCTTTCGACTCAGGTATGTGACTGGATGTTCCTCCCCTTCAATCACCTGTGAAAGGACTGCCCCTAACCCTACATCTGAGGCATCAGTCTGTACCACAAACTCTTTGGCATAATTTGGAGTGACCAAGACCGGTTGTATACAAAGGACCGATTTTAACTTTTGGAATGCCCCCTCAGCTCCTTCACTCCATTTGATGAGGCCAGTTCTCCCTCCCTTGGTCAGGTCAGTCAGGGGAGCTGCAATGGAGGCAAAATTGGGTATGAACCTCCTATAGTACCCCACAATTCCCAGGAAAGCCCTCACCTGCTTTTTACTTACGGGACGGGGCCAATTCTGGATAGCCTCTACTTTATTCACCTGGGGTTTGATTACTCCTCGTCCTATTGTGTACCCCAAATACCGGGCTTCCTCAAGGCCCAAAGTGCACTTTTTGGGGTTAGCAGTTAATCCGGCTGCCCGAAGCGAATCTAGTACCGCTTGGACCTTCGGCAAGTGGCTCCCCCAATCAGGGCTGAAAATGACAATATCGTCAAGGTAGGCTGAAGCATACCTGCGATGTGGCTTGAGGATTTTGTCCATCAACCGTTGAAAGGTGGCGGGAGCACCATGTAATCCGAAAGGCATAGTTACGTACTGGAAGAGCCCATCTGGGGTGGCAAATGCAGTTTTCTCTTTAGCACTTTCCGTAAGCGGCACCTGCCAATACCCTTTTGTTAAATCGAGAGTCGAGAAGTACCTGGAAGTCCCTAACCTCTCGATCAGCTCGTCTACTCTGGGCATCGGATAGGCATCAAACTTTGAATTTTCATTTAATTTACGGAAATCGTTACAAAATCTGATGGTACCATCGGGTTTGGGAATCAAGACAATAGGATTTGACCACGCACTTTTTGACTCTTCAATGACCCCAAGAGCTAACATATCGTTAACCTCTTTTGTTATGGCCTGTCTACGAGCTTCAGGTACACGGTAGGGCTTCAGACTGATTCGTACCTGCGGCTCGGTTACAATGTCATGCTCTATTAGATTAGTATGCCCAGGTGTCTCAGAAAATACATCAGTGTTTCTTTGTACAAGTTCCTTTGTCTCTTGGGCCTGCACCTTAGACAGAGTCACCGCTATCTATACATCAGGACAATGATTACCAATTGCACCTCTGACTTTAGTGGCAATTTCTCTAGGGGTACTTAGAGCCGACAAGGATTCCCTCTCTTTCCAGGGTTTTAACAGATTCACATGGTAGATCTGTTCAGGTTTCCTCCTGCCTGGTTGGAAGACCTTGTAGTTTACATTTCCCACTTTTTCAATTATCTCATATGGACCTTGCCACTTGGCTAGAAATTTACTCTCTACAGTGGGTACGAGCACTAACACCCGGTCACCTGGGTTAAAGGATCTGAGCTGAGCCTTTCGGTTATAAACACGGCTTTGTGCCAACTGAGCATGCTCCATGTGCTCCTTTACGATGGGCATTACTGCGGCAATTCGGTCTTGCATTTGGGTTATGTGCTCTATAACGCTACGGTAGGGAGTGGGTTCCTGTTCCCAAGTTTCCCGAGCAATATCTAATAGACCCCTTGGATGTCTTCCATACACTAGCTCGAAGGGAGAGAATCCGGTGGAGGACTGGGGTACCTCTCGGATGGCAAACATTAAATATGGCAGCAAACAATCCCAGTCCTTACCATCCTTGCTAACCACCCTCTTCAACATTCCTTTAAGGGTCTTATTAAACCTCTCAACTAGGCCATCGGTCTGGGGGTGGTAGACAGAGGTTCTCAAGGGCTTAATACCCAGGAGCTTACACATTTCCTTTGTAATTTTGGACATAAAGGGGGTACCTTGATCCGTCAGGATCTCTTTAGGGATACCAGTCCGGGAAAACATATAAAACAACTCCTTGGCGATTAGCTTTGCTGAGGTATGTCTGAGGGGCACGGCCTCAGGGTATCGGGTAGCATAATCTACTACGACCAATATGTACTGATGTCCCCTAGCCGATTTCACCAGGGGTCCCACCAAATCCATAGCTATACGCTCAAAGGGCACCTCTATAATTGGGAGGGGTACTAATGGACTCCTGAAGTGGGAGACTGGTGCAGTCAATTGGCACACTGGACAGGAGCTACAGTAATCTCGTACATGTCTGTCCACCCCCGGCCAATAGAAACGTTGTAATATACGTTCCTTAGTTTTCTCATACCCCAAATGTCCTCCCAGTGCATGCTTATGGGCTAGATCTAGAACCACTTTGTGGAAGGGTTGGGGTACCAACAATTGCTCAATAACATTATCTCTTATTTTGCTTACCCTATACAGTAAATCTTGGTTCATAGCAAAATAAGGAAATTCTTGATCAGCCCCTGGATATTGGGACTGACCATTTATCACCTTTACATTTTCTCGTGCCCGAGACAAGTGTGGGTCCCTGAGTTGGGCAGTACCAAAATTGTCATGGGACACCTCAAGTTCTGGTAGGTCAGACACCTCCTGCTGACCTTCAGTGTCACCAGCTAACACAGTAAGAGGCGAGCTAGTTTCTTCTGGGACAGCGGCTATTGCTGGCCCACCACAGTCCGGGTCGAAAGGTTCAGGATCCATTTTCGGCAACCTTTCACACCCATCCTGCCCTTTATCTTGGTTTTTCCACAGGCTCCAGAACCCAGGAAAATCTCTTCCAAGAATGACACTGTGGAACAGGCTCTGCACTACACCGACCTGGTGACGGACTACCCCACAGGTAGTCTCGATGGGGACTTCGGCTATTGGGTACTTTCTGATGTCACCATGAATGCACAAGACCCCCACCGTACGTCCATTGTATTGGGCAGGGTCCACCAGAGTTGCACGTATCAGGGTCACCACACTACCAGAGTCCATGAGAGCAGACACAGACTGTCCTCCCACAGTTACCACACATATTGGAGGATCCTCATCCGTCGGCAGTTCGGCTAAACAGGCAGGTTGAGAAAACAGCGAGACTTGCCGGACACTGCTACAGTCCATTGGCTCACTGGTCAGAGGGCAACGTGCAGCCACATGTCCCATCTCATGGCACCGCCAGCACCGTAAATGGGATTGGTCGCCATTTTGCGTTTTGAATCTAGGGAACATGGTTCCGGCTGCCTGCTCCCAGGGTATACAACCTTCCAGTCCAATCCTCCTCACACCCCTATTGGTGGGTATGATCCTGCCAGATTTCGGGGAGGTTGGCCGGGAGGGTGTCTGGAGGAGTTCCTCAGTGGCCCGATATCTCTCCACCAGGCAAACCAGCTCCTCTGCCGTCGTGGGCCCTGCTTGGCCAACCCAGCGTTGGATTTTAGGAGGAAGGGAGCGGGTGTACTTGTCCAGCACTACCCGTTCTACCATCTTGGCAGGGGACGCTTCTTCTGGCTGGAGCCACTTTTTCACCAGGTAGACCAAGTCATGCATTTGAGACCTGGGTGGGAGACTTTCAGAAAAAGTCCAGTGATGTACCCTTCCGGCTCGTACATGCATGTTTACTCCAAGTCGGGCTAGGATTTCTCCCCTCAGCTTGGTATAGTCCCTGGTGTCGGTTTCACACAGATCATAATACGCCTTTTGTGGCTCCCCGGTTAAAAAAGGCGCCACGACATCTGCCCACTGTTCTCTTGGCAGCTTTTCTCGTTCTGCAACCCGCTCAAAAACATGTAAATACGCTTCCACGTCGTCTGTGGATGTCATCTTTTGTAGCGAACTCTGTACAGCAGCTCGTGCAGTGGGTCTCACCTCTTGGGTCACAGCAGCAGACTCTGTCTCCGGTTTTTGAGCAGCCAAGGCCTCACTTAACGCAGCCAACTGCTTCATGAACGTCACATTCATCTCTTGCTGCCATTTTTCAGAGGCCTCCATTGCACGCTGTTGTCGCCTTTCAGCAGCCATCTGGGCCTGTCCCAGCAGCTTAACCAGGTCTTCCATTGCAGCCACGTTTGTGCTTTGTTCTCCCACCGCCTTCACCCAGGACATCAGGTGATAGAGCGAGGAAAAAAAAGGTATCTGTCTCTTTAAGAGCTGTTTTAAACTGGGCTTGCCTGCATTCTCCACCAAATGTGGGGGAGATAGGCTCAGCGGTAGCAGCAGCGGACCCAGACAGTCAGAGACAGACACCAAAATCAGTTTGAACAGGGTTTTACCCCTGTGCGTTTATTTTGCAAAAAGGTTTAAAGGTGCTGGCAAACAAAATAAACAGGCCTTTACTTCAGGCAAAAACAAACACAAATACCTGCCCGGCTAGGCGACTAACTATACAGAAGCACTCTGTCTATACGTGTGGCTTGCTTCAACCACACTGACAAAACAAATCAACAAAAATACAAGCTGTGAAGCACCCACTGGTCTCACCAGTTTTCAGTTGGATGGACAGGACCTGGCTCCACCACTCTCCCCCAGGAACTGCCCAGGACAGAAGTCTGGAGAGGCTTTATAGGCCTGTGATTAGGCCTAACTGCTCCCACCTGTACATGAAAGCTCCTTCCTACAGTGGGATGAGAAGGGGTTAATACAGCCATATGCTTTACTACAGCTCTTGAAGCCCTCACTCACCAGACATATGAGAGGACTCTAGGGGAGATATAGCGTCCTTCCAGGACTTTTCCTGTCACTTTCTTACAATATATATATATATATATATATATATATATATATATATATTTATTTATATAAAATTCCTTTATCTCTCCCCCCCCCCCCCCCCCCGTGCTGCTGCATGGCCCTATTCACCCCAAGGGCCAAAAAATAATACACTGCTGCTGCATGGCTCTATTCACCCCAAGCAGCGTCGCACCTCCCATGAGGCGACCTGAAGCGTGCGCTTCAGGCGGCGCTATGCCAAGGCCCCAGGGAGGGCGGCATTTTTGCTAACCTAAGCCAGTCCAGGACAAGCTGTGCACCGAGCGGTGGTTTGGGGAGGCCACTGGAGCAGCGCTGCTACAGCAGCCTCCCCTCACGCTCAGGCAGAGAACAGGCTGTCTCCGGGCCTGCTCTCTGCCGGCGAACGGTGCCAAGCCCCGCCCCCTTCTATTTACCACGCCCCCCTCCACTCAGCCCCGCACCCACCCCTCTATAGTTCGCCTCGGCCAGCGAAAGGGGCAGGTTCACCCCTGACCCCAAGGGCCCAAAACACTGCTTTTTAAAGGCTCTACTCACACCAAGGGCCAAAATCCGAATCTCTGCAGTTTAAAGGCTCAACTCACCCAAAGAACCAACAAATCTCTGCTGGTGAAGGCTGAACTAAGTTAAAGGGCCTAAAACTCTGCAGGTAGAGGCTGAAGTCACCTGAAGGGCCTCAATCTCTGCTGGGAGCTCAGCTTAAGGGCCTGGAACGTAATTTGGAAGGGCTCATGTTAAGGGCTAGAAAAGTGAATTTTGGAAGGTCTTACCACATCTCACACACACACACACACACACACACACACACACACACACACTATGACAGGTCAGGGTGGGGACTGTTGGATTTCCCATTGTCTATTCCATCTGTGGTTGTCATGGGCAACGTGATTTAAAGGGGTGGTTGTTAATGTTTGTTGAGCTTAAATTTGGGTTTGTGTCCATCCATTTGGGGAGTAAAGAAGGTTTCCAGGTATTTTCCCACTTTGATAGAGGTTTTTTTGAATGTGGAAAGTGTGTAGTTGTTAGGCTGTGATGTTGGGGTAATAGAGGGTCTTTGGTGTGTTAGATGCCCCCAGACATGCTTCCCCTGCTGTCCCAGTTGCATTTTAGAGGTGTTGGCATCATTTGCTGAGGTGTCATAGTGGACTTGGTGACCCTCCTGAGTCGAATGGTGGGATCCCCTGAAACAAAGCATTTTCTCCCATAGAGTATAATAGGATTCAATATTGAGGGGCCAATCGAAACGAATATCAAATCTCGAATATTTCACTACTCGCTCATCTCTAATCATTATTATATATCAGACCTGCTGTAATATTGTGTTATGTGACACTTCTTATGTGTATTTTTCAGCATTACCAAACACTATATGGAGGAATATGGGATGTGCAACACAATCAGAATGTGATCGCAACAAGACTACAGTCTATGAAACATCTCAGGATACACTTATCTGCACCAAGGCATCAGCGCCCACAAAGCCTTGGATAAGAAGATATCCTAGCCCAGAAATGATCAGTAAATGTCACTCCCTGGTCTTTAATCCTCGTTTCCTTTATTAATGCATGCTGAAATCTGCTGCACGAGATGAGCGGCTTTAAGATAGAACATGATTGTGCCATACACTGTATGGAGATGTATGTGCTATATGTGCCTATGTGTGGCCGCCACCTGGTTGTGCTGGGAATTACAGTCTGTCAGAGGTTTCACTGTCATATCACGATATTGTATTAAATTAGTATCATGAAAAGTTGAATCCATCTTGCTTTATTATTATTATTATTTATATAGCACCATTATTGCCACGTTGCTGTACATTATTATATTATTTCCATGGTGCTGTACATTATCATATTAATTCCATGTTGCTGTACATTATTATATTAATTCCATGGTGCTGTACATTTGGGGGTTTACATACGCTTCACAATTATATATACAAACAAATATAATACTATTAATGACCGACTGGCCGCGAGGGCTTACAGTCTATGAGGGAAGAGGGATAGAGACAGAAGGTGAGGGGGAGACTGTACAGATGGCGGTGCGGTGATAGTGTTATTGGAGGTTGTAGGCCTTCCTGAATAGATGAGTCTTCAGGACCTCCTTGAAGCCTGTGATTGTGGGGGTCAGTCTTATGTGTCTCGGTAAGGAGTTCCAGAGTATGGGGGATGCACGAGAGAAATCTTGGAGATGGTTGTGTGAGGAGCGGATGAGAGCAGGAGGTCATTGGAGGATCTGAGGTTACGTGTGGGCAGGTAGCGGGAGATTAGGTCAGGGATATATGGAGGGGACAGGTTGTGGATGGCTTTATATGTGTTATGGTTTGCTGGAAACCCTAAGGACCCGCTGCACTGACATTAACGCATTCACTGCCTTAGACCACCAGAGATGCAGAGACTGATATAATCCCTGTTTTACACCCCGGTAATCCAATATTCCGGTAATTTGCAAGGCCCAGTTTAGAAGGAGCAGCGCCCAGATCCTGAACTTCTGCCCTCACTAGCTAGAAAGCCTTAGAGGGAACATTGTGTGTGGACCATGGTAAGACAATGGTGAATGGAAATAAGACAAGGACATTGTGTAATGTTGTTTCAGGAGCTCACCGTCCTAGTCAGGCTGTGTACCTTGTACAACAATGGAGCTCCATCTCCAAGAACATCTTCTGAGAGTAAATAGGGGAAATAGTTCATGGTTTCAGAAACCGAAACCTGTAGACTTAACCCCTTAATTATAAGTCAACAGATTATTCATTAATATCATTAGAAAATCTCTTTCTGATACATTGGAAGGTCCTGTCCCATAGAATGGAGTCTACTAATCACAAACAAGGTCATACCGAGACCTCATGTACAGACCCTACTGCACTGCCAAACATATTGGCACATCTACCACCACTGCCACCTCTCAGCCAGACATGCCCTGTGGCTGCTCCATCTAACTCCAATATAGCACACTTGGTGGTCTAGACTGGATGGAGAAGACTGAGAATGTGAACAAGTCCAACCAGAGAAGACATCACCTGAGAGTCACTAGATGTGATTATTCTGGGCTTGTCTGTGCCTGGTTATTATATTATTTATTGGTCCAGTTTGCAGATGGCGGTAACAGTGGCCATAGAGATGTATTATATAGTCACTGTATGGTGGTATTATTTAATTACACTATGGTGATATTATTCAGTGATTATATGACGGTATTATTCTCTCACTATATACGGTTAGAGATAATCTTTATGAATTTTAGATGTTTCCTAGACAATCTGCAAAAATCTCTTTTCTTTAAAAATTATTTTCATCTAGCACTAGAGGATCATGGGGGGGGGGGGGGGTTGTGGGTCCTTCTTGTCTCCAAAATGTAATTGACAATCAATAATATCTTTATGGAGACCCATTGGTATATATTACCCCCTCCCCAGGGATTATCACTGTTATATCTCGGTTTTGATTTAGGGAATTGGAGGATAATTTAGTGATATCTTGTAAATCCAGAGAATATAACACATAAAGGGTGAAGTTATAGTTTGCTACATTTGGACTTGTATAGAAATGATTGTCATAGTATTAATAGTTGATGTTTGTTATACAGTGTTGTTGAGCTGTATTCACACATTACACAGCCAGAGGAGGCGGCATACTACATCCTGTACAGGGTTAATATTCTGCACCTATTACATATTAAGCTGCCCCCAGAAGATAAGACATACCATGGTTATATACCGGTCAGTATGATGTACAGATGTAGCAGAGTATAACATTACACTGATAACACGCTGTGCCCTGATATCTGTCACAGGAGACAACAAAAGACATGGAAGTCTATGGATAAAGTTGATTAAACTCTCTGTAGTTAAAGGGATTGTTTGAGTCCCTTTTTAAGGTCTATAAGTGCTGAAAATGTTACTAGAAAAATAAAAAAAATAAAAATAAACACTTACTTCTCCCCGATCCTCTGTTTCCAGTAGTGACATTCCACTTGTGCCAGGTGACTGTTGTAGCCAATCCCAGGACTCAGCCGTGACCTCTTCACAAATTCTATATGACTGATACTAATGAGAGGGGAGGAGTGTTAAGACTTAACTATTGTTTCATGCTAGGTTTTGATTTCATTGGAATTATTAAGACCCTCCCATGTCCGTCCAAAGCCTATAAATGAGGAACCTCAACCAAGATTTCCATCACACAATACGACCTGTCCTCAAGAGCTGAACAATGATCTCCCTGCTTGTAATTCTGAGTCTCCTCTCATTTCTTGCAGCCACAGGTAAGTTATCTGACACATCGGGAGACAAGATATTTGGATATTTATTTATTTTATTGTGTTATTTATTTTGATATTTAACTTATAATAGCGATAATAATAATAATAATAATAATAATAATGTGTTACCAAATAATAGTATAAGCAAACTAAAGAAGCAATGATATGGTATGGCGTACAGTTTCAGGATATTAGCATATATGAAGCAAGGTGACACTACTTGGATAGAGGCGATGAAAAACGTTGTATAGGGGTGGTGCTCAAAGTGAAAAAAAGTCCAAATAGTATTGAAAAAATAGAAAAAACTTGGCACTCACCCTGTGCGCTAAAAAATCCAAACTTTATTGTAGATGTCCAGGTAAAAACATACACGGGAGGAGGCACGCTCAGAGGAAGAGCGACAGCTGTTTATCAAGCTCTGTATGATTCCTCGAGGCGTGCTACCTTCTACTTATAGCAAGTCACACAGCAGTAGATTTAAACTGATTATTAACTCTTTCATTGCTATGATAACAATTAACATAGAAGATACACCTCCATAAAAACAATTCTTTAGTGACCAGAGAGTGTAAAATCTTTGAGTATTAGTTTTTTTGTTCAAAAATCGTTAAACCAATCGGCATGAAGTCGGCATTAGACTCCTCCTACAATAGGAGTATATGGAGTCGCGGACCAGGATGAAAACCGTAAGACATTGCGTTCATTAGACAGAAAATATCTCAGGAATGGCCTCGCGCCAGCCAATCAGCTTATTGCCGACTCTGAAACATGTAAAGGGAATATATCAGCCAATCGTCGAGGAGCCTACTCGTGGCTCCTCCTGTTCTTACTATACTGTGGAGCGGACCTGAATGAAAACCGTGTATCCAACGCGTGACCCAAAGTTGGCCAACGAAAAGAGCGCCTACTAGGTCCATTATATCGAATGGAGAAGAAACAAAGCACTCAATGAGAATATTTCATTCCTTCAGATCTAGGAGGTGTTATTGGAGTGTATCCTTTCGAGCAGAGTATGTGCATGCAGCGGACTTGTGCCTACATAAAAAGTATTAAACTATTCCTATCAGATTTAAAATGCCAGTAAGAATGTGTTCTATATAGAGAAGAAAGGAAATTGTTATATTACAAGTATTGTCAGATGATTATATTGTCAATAAAGGGTTAACTGCCTGCTCTGCAGACTCACTGGCTGAACCTTTCCTATACGTCTATGTCTGTCTATTCTATTCTGACCTTGCACTACTAACCTGCCTGTGTATATCACTTGAGTCTAAGTCTTCCGATAACTATTATTCAGTTTTCCATTCTTCAGACAAGGCCCTAGACCCTGGGGGATAGGGATGTCATGACAGGGGGAAGGATAAATGAACGGAAGGGGTTAATGGTCAGTGTTAAGAGCGGGAAAAAGTGGGGTGGGGTCAGAGATGATTTAAGGGGCGTTAGGGACAGGAGGGGCCAGTGTGGCAGTTGACGGCGAAAGAGTGGCCCACCCACCTTCCCCTTTTTTAGCTATTTTCTTCATTGGTGTTTGCCTGGGGGTTGAGGGGTTAGAGGCCTTGTGGCCTGTTTAGTAAGACCTCATCTGTGGTATGGGGTTCCTGGTTTGGGGAAGGTTTGAAGCCTGTGGTGTCCACTTGTTGGGCTTGGATCCCCGGGGTCTCAGGTTTAAGTTGTGACAAGCAGTGGTAAGGCCTGCCCGAGGTGGAGTTCCACGCCTGGGCAGATTGGGGGTTGGTTTCCTATGCTGTCGGTGGGATAGGATCTGGGGGTTGATACGCACTTTTAAGGGGTTTAATATTTTGCTACTGTTAATATGGGTTTTTCTTTAGTGGGGATTTACACCGCCCTGGTTTACGGCAGTGTTTGCTATACAGTGTTTAAAAGAAATGTGTTTGTTAAATAAATCGGCCAAATTAAGTCCAGTCAGTTGTACTAGTCTTTACCTAAGGGTTGGGCCTGGTTACAAGTGGTAAGTGGGGTTGTCTATATTATACCTCGGAATGAATCTAAATTCCTCCTCCCCGAGTTATGACTTGTGCTGCCTATAGACTAGGTAATAGGATGGCATCAGCTATAAGATGCATGGAGGTAGATGTGGGAGCATTCCCATCATAACCGCAAATAAAGACTAGGTCACGGGTGCACACGTTTATATAGAGCAGAAATACAAGTTGAAGGATCACAACATGGGTAACACAAGGAAACCTGACATGGGAACGCGGAGTGTCACTGCATACCTATCACACGCCTCAGTGGTGACACATGACACTGAGGCCTGTGTTACATGTACTCTAGACCTCCACCTATGACACTCTGGGGTGTGACGAGACCCTATATCATATTAATTTCACTTCCAATTCTATACAAAGATGTTTGGACCAAAATGAACCAGAGGATTGCTTCATCTGAACAGGGGACAAAACAAATCTTTAGCGGTTCTCCCATTTCTAGTCTTCTAATAGAGCAAAATCTAATTAGAATAAATGAATAAGTAAATTAACTAATTTGTGTTTTTCTTTTTTTTTCTGTTTTTATGATAACAAATGTCTTTTTTCTAGATAATAACCCGTGTGACATTGAAGACGCCGAGACCTCACTGGATGAAGAAGAGATCAGCATTCCTTATTACACAAGCAATCCTCCTATCGCTGAATGTAAGTCAATTATTTCTGTATTTATTTATTTTTTATTAGGAAACTATTGGATAAATGGTTGATATTTTATAGGCTTCCCATTCCTATATGTACAGGACTATGCTCACAGGTCAGCTCACCTCCCCCCAAAAACTAGCAACAAAAAGTGATCAAAAAGTCGCACGTACCAATAAAAACTACAACTTGTCCTGCAAAGAAGGAGCCCTGACATAGCTCTGTCAATGAAACAGAAAAAAAAGTTATAGAATACGATACTCCAAAGAAAATCAGTCATTTTTACTTTTACTTAGTAAAATTTGTAAAACATGATAGAGATGAGCGAACAGTGAAATATTCGAGATTCGATTTTCGTTTTGAGTAAAGCCTTAATATTCGACTACTCGATCGAATATTGAATCCCATTATAGTCTATGGGAAAAATACTCGTTTCAGGGGAACCCACTATTCGACTAAAGGAGAGTCACCAAGTCCACGAGTAGCAGGAGAAGAGTGTTTAGGAGGAGCGCTGTGCAGTTAAAGCGCACAGACTCCATTATAATCTATGGGGACCGTGCGCTTTAACTACACAGTGCTTGCAGTTGCGCTGATAAGAAGTAATCTCCCTCATAACAGCAAGCTGCCAGCTCTCCTGACTAGCAAGGATGAGCCTGCTGCAGAATCAGCGTTGATTTGCCGCAGGCTCGTCCTTGCAAGTCGGGAGAGCTAGCAGCTTACTGTAACAAGCAAGCTTACTTTTTCTCATAGGAATGAATAGACCAGCGTTGATTTTTTTTTTTTTTTTTTGTGGTTAAAAGGACAATAGTGCTGATGCAAGATACCGAACTATCAGCTGTGAGCAGGAGATCTCACCACCTACCAAAGGAACTGCCACATGTTATCATGATAGCTGCATATGTCCCCCACCTCTGCAAAAATTTCTGCTTGTTTTATCCACATGCTGTGACCCCCCTCCTCGTGTCCTACAACCAAGTCGGCTGTATTATTATTATTAACATCACTCCGCACAGAGAACTAAATGATCCTCCAGTGTGTCTGTGTTTCTTTCTTTTTTAGTTGCTCTGATTCCTAGGATTTCTCTATCTGCCATGAGCTTCTATGTGTTTCTCTCTTGTTATATACTACTGTACCATCTATGAAATTGTATCACTGAAATTTCCCCATTGTGGGACTATTAAAGGAATATCTTATCTTATCTCTCTTATCTTATCTTACAGCATTTGGCCAATCAACGCTGGTTCTGCCAGAGGCTCGTGTGTGAGGAGGTGGAGTCTAAGATCGGACCACAGCAGTCTCCATTGTGGACAGACGAGCCTTCGGCAGGACCACCGTTGATTGGCCGAATGCTGTACACTGGCCAATCAATGCTGGTCTATTCATTCCTATGAGAAAGAGAGTCAGCTCCCTCATAACAGCAAGCTGCCAGCTCTCCTGACTAGCAAAGACGAGCCTGTGGCAAATCAACGCTGGTTCTGCAACAGGCTCGTCCTTGCTAGTCGATCGAATACTACTCGCTCATCTCTAATAATAAACCCAACATAAATATGGTATTGGTGTAATCATAATGGCCTTAAGGACAAAGCAGAAGAACCCCTGGCAGAGAAAGTAGAGTGACTAGCTGGTGGCAGATCGTCTTTATCAGTCAAAGAGACTTCATTTTCAAAAATGATCGCTTCAAATCTCTGGTTCAGTCAAACCCTTGGCTGAAGAATTTTCCATTGTTAACTTAGATATCAGTAAACTAAAAAGAAAAAACAACAACCTGCAATGATGTCATGGCTATGTGATGTTGGGCGGGAGGAGTCAGTCTCAAAATCACGTGGCCATGACAATATCACAGGTCTACACACAGGTATGATCCACCTCCCTCCCCAGCAATCCTGATTACAATAAGACAGTAATTGTGACACAAAGACTGATGGGTATATGAGAATCATAAGACTGCGCTAAAAGACCCTTGTTATGTAAATATGTAATTTTCCAAAAAATCATTCTTATATCAAAATGCCTATCGCATAAAACTATAAACAACTGGAAATTACCAACAACAAACTTGAGGACTTCAAAACTCTAACTTAAGTCATCATGCAGAAAATAGCAAACAAGTAAGCTAGCGGACTATCAGTTTCTCCATAGAGATACACGTGACTTTCACACACAGAATAGTAACTCACCTCTTACAATTGCTCTTCAATGGCATTTCTTGTCTTCTGTGATAAGATATCCTGCTGCACCAAGTTATCTTTCTTCAGAAAGTCAGGTTAAGCTTTGTTACATCTGCACATGATATTAATTGCACTTCCAGTTCTGTACAAACAAGTTTACAAACTAAAATGAACCGGAGGATTACATCTTCTGAACACAGGAGGAAACAAATCTTTAGAGGTTCTCCCATTTCTAGTCAGGGATCACTTCTAATAGGGCCAAACCAGAAATATATTTATTGTTTTGTTTGTTTTTTCTTTTCTTGTTTTATTGTTTTTTTATGATAAAAAATGTCTTGTTTATTTATTTACTCTAAAGGCGCGAAGATCCCACTGGATGAAAAAAATAGCAGAACCCGTTATTTCGTGAGGATCACTAATTATTATGTCTATGATTGTAAGTCATCTATTACTTTATTTTTCTTAGTCTTTGTAGTTTCTCACTAGGAAACTAATATTGGATAAACGGCTGATATTTTATAGGCTTCCCATACCTATATGTACAGGACTATGCTCACAGGTCAGCTCCCCCCAAAAATAGAAATAGTGATCAGAAGGTCGGAGGTACCAATAAAAACTACAACTTGTCCTGCAAAGAAAGAGGCCTGACATAGCTACAACTTGTCCTGCAAAGAATGTACTTTACATCAGAGATCTGTCGCTAAGGATGTGGGCATTTTGTCTGTTTGGTAGCCCTGATCCCCTCCATGTTCCCCTGGAATGAGTCCTCACCAGACCTTGTTAGTGTTGAGCGAATAGTATTCAATGGAGTACCTCGCCACCATAGGAATGCATGTAATCGGCCGAACACCAAGGGGTTAAACGCTTCGAAGATTCTATGCATTTAACCCCTTGGTGTTTGGCTGATAACACACATTCCTATTGCGGCGAGGTATTCGATTGAATACTATTGCCTCAACACTAGACCTTGTATCTTTACAGTTGCAAGACAGCTCCCATGTGGTGAGATTGTGGTAGCCATCTTGTCTCCATGGCATTCTCATATGTTGAACACCGAAGCAGGAAAGACAAATCAAAATGGCCAAACCACCAGATTTTATCTATTTTGCTTAATAAAAAGTGTTAACAACAAGTGATCAAACCATTAGACATTTCTAAAAATGGTAACGATGAAAAGTATATCTGTCCCACAAAAAAGAAGCCTCACCCATATCCTACTAATATTACAAATGTGAAAGTTTGTACGTTTGGATGTTTGTGTGTTTGTTCCTCAATCACGCAAAAACAGCTGAATGTATTTGAATGAAATTTGGCACATAGATAGTTTAACCTGGATTAACACATAGGCTACTTTTTATTCCGATAAATGACATGGCTTCATGACTGTTATGAATTTGTGTTCATATACTATATTATACTGCTCTTATCTCAGCTTCTGATAAAGCCAGGGCTGTTATCTCTCTGTGTAAACACATACCAACCCTCAGTGTACATGCATTTTCATATTATATGATCTGATTCAGGCAGTGCTGACAAACTCACATGGACAAACATCTTTAATCCAAATTGGCAGTTTGCCAATTTTCAACATGCCTGGAAAAAGAAAATTAATTTGTCGAAAACAAGCAGAGGTATGAAGGTAGCCAGACATCTCATCAAGCAGCTGAGGGGGGGGGGGGGGGGTCATCAACACCAACAACACACTCATTATATGGCATCCCAGCGAGCTGCTTAGACACTGGAACAATCAAGGGCACAGCTTGAGGAACAAGTTGAATGGCAGGCTAGCTTGAGAGCTGCCAAAATGCTGGAGCATGTGGATCATCAACACCAACAACACGCTTATTATATGGTGTCCCAGCGAGCTGCTGAGATACCGGAACAATCTCGGACACAGTGCAAGGAACGAGTTCAGCAGCAGGACAGCTTGACAGCTGTCGAAACGCCGAAGCATCAACACCATTATCATTATATGGCGTCCCAGCGAGCTGCTGAGATGCCAGAACAATCACAGGCATGCTGCGAGGAACAAGGGCAGCAGCAGAGCTGCTGAAATGCCGGAGCAGGCAAGCCATTGACAGCAGCAATTTGTTGAATATAGGCAGATCATCGACTCCAACAACCTTCAGACAGACGCGGGCAGAGGATACTATATAAACATAAAAGACTTACAGATTCCAAGAAAAAAACAAATATATATTTTAAAAAAATTAAGTGTTAAAACATAACAAACATGTATAAGTTTAGATTTGCTGTAATTGGAACAAACCCCAGAATATTTTATTTTGTTATTCAACACCATTAAAAAAAAAACATAGGAAAGTGGTACAAACATAATTTTTCTCATTTCAACCCATTCTGATTTTTTTTTTCAAGCTTCCCATTACATTAGGAGGAATTCAAAATATTAAAATTATGATTTAGAAAATAGGCCCAAAAATTTAAATAAATTTAATAAATTGCATAGTTTGTGGAAAGCGGGAAGTAAAAATCTCAAAATTAAAAGATGGCCGTGATGTGAAGGATTTAAAAGTCTTGGACATTTGACCTCTCAGCCCTTGACCAGTCTCCTAGACTTCTAGCTGGACCTAGTGCTTGGAGCTTTGATGTCCTGTACCCTGCCATTGACATTACAGGAAAGGATTTGCAGATTTGTATCCAGAACTGAGAATGAATTATAGCCGATGAGTTGAAGACGCTGTGGAAATGAGCTGAGCTTTAAAGGGGAGCCATGCTCCAACCCAGCTAAGACCAAGACTAATAAGATTGTGTCTTCATAGTGCAAGAGATTTAATAAGAATTTGTATCTCCATCTTGTGTGAAGACATCAACATTGTGAGGACAACTATCCCCATTCCCTGCCATACTCCCACTGGTGTGCTGCACCTCTAGTTTGGGAAAGGAAGTCCAGAACAATTTCCCTCATAATTGCTGATGTTTTCAGTATTGTGATGTATTATGTGATTATTTAGTATTACATGTGATGAACAAACCCTTCCCATATGTCCTGATATTATGGGGGAATGTTATGGAGCAAGTCCTCTTTATTATGTCACTGCTTCTCTTCTTCAGTTCTAGAACGAGCAAGGCTAAATGGACTGGTCTGTTCTTACAATAAATCTTACAAAGCATTTTTTCATCTATTCATGCCGGTAGAAGGCAAATATGAGGATCTGAAACTTCTCTTCAATAGACACTTACCAGGTACTAAAAATTGTTTCCTTGTCTGTCACTGTAAAGAGAAGATTCCTTCCGATCTGATCTCCTATAACAGTCATCTGCAGTACTGAGCACTTTCCTTCTCACTAACTAGTTCTCTGACATGTCTATTAGGAGCCAGTAGATGGATTTGCTGTCCCTGTGGAAGAACAATAACAGGGAGCACTGACATATGAGCCCCTTTCATGCTACTGACTAGTAACTGACTGGTCCCTCTAGTAAGATATCGCTGTGTTAGGTAGAGCAGAGATCTCTTACAATGAGTAGCTCTCACTATGGAGGACCACTAGTGTCTCTGTATTGTACGGAAGCTTGAATATTTCACAACTAACTGATAGTGAGGGATAACCCCATTATAATGAGAAGGGGGAGGAGGAATATTCTTCATAGGGTCATACATGGGAAATATTATGGGGGAATGTTATGGAGCAAGTCCTCTTTATTATGTCACTGCTTCTCTTCTTCTGTTTTAGAAGTACGCAGAGGAAGTTTTCCCTTCCATGGACTGTTCTGTCCTTCCTGTATAACTCATAGAACATGGTGTGATCGTATAGTTCCTGCACCATGCAGAAGTGATGAGGATACGTGTTTTCATCTGTATCGAAACTTCACAGGTATTATAAACTATGTTCTTGTTGTTCATTGTAAAGAGAAGATTCCTTCCGATCTGATCTCCTATAAAAGTCATCTCCAGTACTGAGCACTTTTCTTCTCACTAACTAGTTCTCTGACATGTCTATTAGGAGCCAGTAGATGGATTTGCTGTCCCTGTGGAAGAACAATAACAGGGAGCACTGACATATGAGCCCCTTTCATGCTACTGACAGGTCTTTACAGAGTTTATTAGAAGTTATTCCCTATACCAGTGATTCAGGGCTGCCATAACACTCAGCTTGGTAAGGAGACCACTTTCCATCATGAACATTATCTGTGCCCATAAAATGTTTTTTTTTTTTTTTCTTCTTAGGGAGCCTCCACACGGAGTATACGCTCCGCTCATTCTGAATGTAAAACTCATTCAGAATGAGCGCGTAAAAAAAACAGATCCCATTGATTTCTATGGGTGCCGTCATACGTGCGCTCCCCATTGAAATCAATGGGAGGCTTTTTTCCCTATTGCTTTCAACGTGATACGCGCGTATTCCGACACTCATAGAAATCAAAGTTTTTACGCGCTCATTCTGAACGAGTTTTACGTTCAGAATGATCAGAGCGTATACTCCATGTGAAGGCTCCCTTATGGAAAAATTATTTGATAGGGGTGTCCTGAGTTAATATTTTTTTTCCCAATTAGTAGTAGTAAATCGTTGGGTGCAAATTCTGTGTAGGAGTGAACACTTCCTATAGGTAAGTACCCAGAAGAAAAAGTATAATAGAACTCAACAATAGTCAATATTCAAGATTCAACTTGAATAAAAAGATATTTTGAATTTTTGCAAGAATCCCATCCACTTTGCACTGACTGTAAAATTGCCATGATTTTTCCCACGGCGATCTCATCACAGGCAAATTGCGGCGTTTCTGGCATCATTGATACAATATCTGCTAAATAACCTCCTTTATGAAAGCTGTCTAACAGGGATTGGTCAGTTGTAGTGCGGGGTTTATTCCCAGGATAAAGAGGATTTATAGAGTTGATATGACATCATTATTATATATCAGACCTGCTGTAATATTGTGTTATGTGACACTTCTTATGTGTATTTTTCAGCATTACCAAACACTATATGGAGGAATATGGGATGTGCAACACAATCAGAATGTGATCGCAACAAGACTACAGTCTATGATACATATCAGGACACAATTATCTGCACCAAGGCGTCAAAGCTCAACAAGCTGCTCTATCTTTATGACACTTCTTTCTAAAATGCTGAAATAAATGGCAAATGTTTGCAGGATGGAATATTATTTATAAATCTTAGAATAACCCCTTAGTGACGTGGCACAAAAGTCCATTAATGGCCAGGCCTCATTGTTCAAAACTAACATGTGACACTTTATATGGCAATAACTTTGAGATGCTTTAACTTACACAAGTGATTTTGAGATAGTTTTTTCAGGACACATTGTACTTTATGGTAAATACTAATCAGTATTTTTGTATCTATTCATAAAAAATAATAGGAAATTTAAAGGAAATAAGGACAAAAAAATTTCAAAATGTGAAATGCTCTGGTGTTTTGACAGATAGACATATCACTCACATATATTAATAAATATAATCTACAATATTTCTGCTTTATATTGGCTTCATCTTTTAATTGTCCTTTAATTTGTCTTGGAACTTAGAAGGCTTACAAGTGTAACAGCAATTTTCGAGATACATTTCAAATACAAATACATTTCCCAATCTAATTTTTTAGGAACCACTTCAGTTCTAGAGATTATAAAAGCTTATGTAATAGAAATCCCCATAAATCTCCCCATTTTTAACCGCTTAGCGACCTTTGATGTACTATTACCTCATGGGTGCTAGGTACTTAACGCACCATAAAGTAATACTACATCAAGGCAATTCCGCCCACTCACTAGCTGAGTGGGCGGAATCGGAACCGGGTGATAGCTGTTACTGACAGCTATCACCCCTTTCCATACCCTCCAGTCGGTGCTATTACTGATCGGAGGTTTTAACCCTTTGTTTACAATGGTCAAACATGACCACCGCAAACAAAGGGTTCTGCAATCTTCTCCTCCCCCCCTCCCCAGGGGGTGCTGGTATGTCTACTATGTAGCCTAGGGTCAGGCCAGTGACCCTAGGCTGCCCTGAGCCCCTGTTACTTGGTTGATCCTGCCGGCTCTTCTGGAAATGAACTGTGCCATCTGCACAGCTGACTTCCTGTTATGCACTGTGAAACACGTACAATATGTATTCATGTATTTGGGTGGTATGACTATCTGCGTGAAAAGCAGAGAATCTCACATTTTGAAAATTGCAATTTTTTCCAAATTTCCATGAAATTTCCTATTTTTTTTAATAAATAAATACAAAAATACTGATTAGTCTTTACCACTAACTTGAAGTATAATGTGTTACGAGAAAACAATCTCAAAATCACTTGTATAAGTTAAAGCATCTCAAAGTTATTGCCACTTAAAGTGACAAATGTCAGATTTGAAAAAAGAGACCTGGTCCTTGAGGCACTTTTGGGCTGTGTCTCTAAGGGATTAAAAACTAAACCCCCTCAAACAATTCAAAATAGCATTTGGGGAGTTTAACCCTTTTCATAGGAATTTAAACAACATGGAGGTGAAATTTACACATTTCATTTTTTTTTTTTCACCAATACATTCATTTCATTCTATTCTTTTAGCCCTAAAAACACATTCACAAAGGGTTAAAGGATAAAATGTATCTCACAGTTTGTTATAAAATGCCTCCATAACACATTAATCCCCCACATGTGGGTGTAAATTGATGTTTGGGAACACAGCAGTGCTGGGACGGTTTTTGGCACAGATTTGTCAGAATCTGGTGGAAAAAAAGCCTTTTATTGACTACAATGGGTTCCTCACGGAAAAAGAAACCTATTGAAGTCAATGGGAGGCCAGAAAACTCTGTGTACATGCAGCCTAAAAGCAGATTTTGCTGGAATAGTTTTCAGGTGCCATGCTGCTTTTGCAGAGCCCCTAGAGTACCAATGCAAAGGAAACCTTTCAAAAGTGACCCCATTTTGGAAACTACACCCCTCATAGAATTTATTAAGGGGTATAGTCAGCATTTTGACCTCACAGCTGTTTCACAGATTCTATTAGCATTGGGACATAAAAATTAAAAAAATATCATCTTTCCAATAAACCGTCCATTTAGTGCCATATTTATAATTTTTAAAAGGCATTAAAAAAGTGTGTTACACAATTTATTCAGAACACATATATTCCCCATATGTGGTTGTAATCTGCTATATGGGTACATAGCTGGGCTTGGGATGGAAAGAGTGCTATATGGCTTTTGGAGGATTTTGCATGAGTAGTTTTCAGGTGCCAGAGCCCCTAAAGTACCAATACAATGGAAATCCTTCAAAAGTGACACCATTTTAGGAACTACAACCCTCAAGGAATGTATGAAGGGGAATTATTGTTTTGAGCCTAAGAGTGCTTCCTAATGAATGTACAAATTGAAAATTAAAATTTTTAAAGAAATATGCAATTTCAGTGCCTAATATGTTGTGCCCAATTTGCCCAACTTATTCCTAAAACTGTTGTCTATCCTGGGTACAAAAAAATAACATATGTTGTATATTATGTTATCCTGGGTACAACTGTGTCATACACGTGGGCATAAACTTTGGGCACACAGCAAGGCGCAGAAGGGAAGGAGCGCTATGCTACTTTTGAAGTGTATATTTAGATGTTTGGTATCTGGACGTCATGTCATGTCTGCAGAACTTCTAAAGTACCAGTAAAGTGGAATTCCCTAAGGAGTGACCTCATTTTGAAAAGAGCACCCCTTAAAGAATTTATCAAGGGGTGTAGTGAGTATTAGTATCCCAGATTGTGACTGCACAGTGGATGGTGAAGAGTAAATATATAAGCTGTGTGGAGGACATTGGGAACACCAAATTCCCCATTACATCCCCAGTAGCTCCTATGATTGGGGGGGGGGGGGGGGGGGAATCACTTCTGGTGTCTTTTCCCTTGTAAGCAGTTAATCCTGTTCGTACCCTGATATACGCTTGCACAGCACAAATATTTTTGGGATTGTTGTACAAGCTATATTTTCTTTATTTTTCTGGTGATGTAGCCATATGAGGGCTTGTTTTTTGTGGGATGGGATGTATTTTGTGATGACATCTGTGGGTTCCTCTACAGGAATTCTGGTATAGCTTTTTACCTATATATATATTTTTTTCCATGCAGCATACAGTATAAGTAACAAGTTACCTATATTCTGTGGGTCAGTACAATTATGGCGATACATCATTTATATTGTTTTTTTATGCGTTACTAATTCTGCAGAACAAACAAAAACATCTGGGGAAAGAAATCAATTATTCTCGCATCGCCATCTTCTGAGAGTAGCATTTTTGCATGACAATGCAGCCAATACATGGTCATACCATCGGACATGTCTCTAAACAACCCCTTCTCCAGTGCAACACCTAGTATCAACCAACATTCTGACCGTACATTTACACCTGCAAATGATCACAACTAGAGATGAGTGAATCAAAGTTAACGAAGTGGAATTTGATCCGAATTTCAGGAAATAATTGTTTGGGATCGAATCCAAATTTCCTTCTACTTTGTGGAACTGAATCACACAACACCTATGGGTTTTTTTAATCCCTTTGATGCTGCATTCAAACATGACCATAGAATCCAAACAGTCCCGCTGGAGGTGTCATCATGATTAAAAAAAAAAAAAAAAAAATACTGATACTCATCTGTCCTGGGCTCAGCATCCACTCCAGAGTTCTTCCGGCTAGTGACTTAGCACGACGTCATAATGATATCTGGCACCCTGGTGTAATAAAGTCATCACGCCAGTTTAATGACATCATCAAGCCCAGCTGCAGGCCCTAGCGGTGATGTCTGGGGAGCAGGTCTCAGTCACCGTCCGGAGTGGATGCTGAGCCCAGGACAGGTAAGTATCGGTATTTATTTTATTTTTAGTCATGACAACACCCCCTAAAATGTCACAGGATGGAGGGGGGGGGGTAATCAGATCCCCAATATATTATAAAACCCCTGAGCGACTGCAGTATTTTTGACTGCGGCATCTCAGGGGTTAACATCCTCAATCTCAGCTCAGCACCGACCAGGGGTTTTTGAGGATCGTGTCAGAGGATATAGTCAGCTGTTACAAACCACTCTGCTACGTGGTTTGTGGGAAGTCCTTCCCGGCACTGCTGTACTGTGAATCAATTTGGATTGAATCAAATAGTATCAGAAAATTTGGCAAAGCTGCCAAATTGAATCTTTGAAAAATTTGCTCATCTTCAATCACAACAAATTCACATGCATCAAGAAGGCATGACACAACATCAGCAATAAACATGCATAACATCTACTGTATATACGGACACTGCTTATAAATCACTACCTTGGGCAGGAACACCACGGGGGGGGGGGGGGGGGTTACATACACGCGTCTGCACACAGTACCACTAGCCAGAGGATTAGATACGCATGTCAGCACACAGTACCACATGTGGGAGGATTAGATAGGTGCGTCTGTACACAGTAACATACGCTGGAGAATTAGATACACAAGTCAGCACACAGTAAAACATGCCAGAAGATTAGATATGTGCGTCTGCACACAGTTCCACATGCCAGAGGATTAGATACACGAGTCTACACACAGCACCACATGTTGGAGGATTAGATGCACAAGTCAGCACACAGTAAAACATGCCAGAAGATTAGATATGTGCGTCTGCACACAGTACCACAAGCCAGAGGATTAGATACGCATGTCAGCACACAGTACCACACGTGGGAGGATTAGATAGGTGCGTCTGTACACAGTAACATACGCTGGAGAATTAGATACACAAGTCAGCACACAGTAAAACATGCCAGAAGATTAGATATGTGCGTCTGCACACAGTTCCACATGCCAGAGGATTAGATACACGTGTCTGCCCACAGTTCTACATGCCAAAGGATTAGATATGAGCATCTTCACACAGTTTCACATGCCAGAGGATTAGATACGTGCATCTGCACAAAGTACTACACACCAGAAGATTAAATACACAATACAGCACACTCCGGCTGGAGGATTAGATATGTACGTCTGCACACAGTTCCACACGCTGGAGGATTAGATATGCACGTCTTCACACAGTACCACATGCCAGAGAATTAGATATGCACCACTGCACACAATATCAAATGCAAGAGGATTAGATACGCACATCTGCACACAGTTCCACATGCCACAGGATTAGCTATGCGCAACTGCACGCAATATCACATGCCAGAGGATTGGATGCACGCCAATGCACACAGTTACACATGCCACAGGATTAGATATGCACATCTACACACAATTCCACATGCTGGAGGATTAGATACATGTGTCTTCACACAGTATTACATGCCAGAGGATTAGATACATGCATCTATACACAGTTACACATGCCACAGGATTAGATACACACGTATTTACACAATACCACGTGCTGCAGGATTATATACGCACGTCTGTACACAGTTCCACATGCCACAGGATTAGATACACCCGTCTGCGCAGAGTACCACACGCAGGAGGATTAAATACACCAGAGGATTAGATTCACACGTATTCACACGATTCCACACACCAGAGGATTAGATACACACCACTGCACACAATACCACACGCCGGAGGATTAGATACACAGCTCTGCACACAGTACCATATATTAGAGTTTTTCTCCAGGTTTCCATAGCAACCCAAACATTTTTCTTCACTGCCTTATGTCAGCTTTAAAGTGGCAGGGCACTGTGGATGACACTGTTGCACAAAGTCACATACACACAGCTTTACTCCAGGTCTCCATAACAACCGATCGCAGGTTTTTCACTGATATCCAAATTGAGATGCTTTTGGAAACACACAAACGATATACAAAACGATATACAATGATATACAAAATACACCAGTGCAAAACTGGACAATTCTTATGGAGCCACTACATAAACAAAAAAATTAAATATACCTGTGTGAAGCCGGGTCCTTCTGCTAGTATAATATAAAACTGACCAAATAAATACTCCTTTCCGTATATAATATTAGTGCATATTGTTGTTTTAAATTCTTAGTTTATTAAGATTTTCAGAATTTTTACAAGTATACAATCGCCATAGTCAGAAGTGAAAATAGCAAAGACATGTTCATCAATAAGTAATCAGAAACAAGGTTATAACATCATAGCATTGAAACAACATATCATAACCAGTGATGAACTGCAAAACCACTGTCTTAACAAGGTCCAAGACAGTCTGCAATAAGAAGATATGTTCATATAGCAAGGTTAGGTTCGACATATCAAAATAACAAAAATAATAAAAAGAAAAAACAGTAAAGAAGATTAGGGAGGGGTAAGAGATAGAGTAATGAGAGTAGTATAGGATATACAGGGGAAGGGGGGGAGAAAGTAAGGGTAATAGGAGAATACGCTCCAGGACGGGAGTTAGGTCACACAGGCATCTGAAACCGGTAATCAGTCCGAGGATAGGTTTGTGTTGGAGTGTTCCAACCAGGATTTCCAGGTACGAAGGAATCTATTGTGCGTTCCATTGGGCCAGCTCAACATCTCCTCAAATCTAGCCACTTGTGACACTTTTGCAGACCATTGTGGGATAGAAGGGAGATCGGGCTGTTGCCAAAATTGGGGAATCAAAGATTTAGCAATTTCAAGTAGATGTGTAGTTAGGTTCTTCCTACTTGGAGAATAGTCAGGGGAGGGTGAGGACAGAAGAACCATAGAAGGCGTCAGAACAACAGAAGAGTTCGTGATATTGTGAATTTGGGTTTGTATTTGATCCCAGAAATCACGGATAAGGGGACAAGACCACCAGACATGGAGAAGGGTTCCAGTCTCAGATTTACAGCGCCAACATTGGTCGGTATCTGCAAGATTATGAGAAAATAGCCACGATGGGGATCTGTACCAGCGGGAAAGGACTTTGAAATGCGATTCCTGGACACATTGAGAAAAACCATGTGAATTTTTTAGAATGGAGGATGCTTCTTCATCAGTAAATTTGAGGTCGAGTTCCCTTTCCCATTCAACAAGAAAAGAAGGTTTCTCCGAAGAGGAATTTTCGTTCAGAATTGATTTGCACTCAGCTAGTTTCCTTCCTGTTCTGGTGGGGGACATCACTTTCTGCTCAAATTTAGTTAAGGGCCGAAAAATGGTTTTCCGCTGGGGAACCGATTCCGTGTACCATCTAAAATGGTCATAATGGAGAGAGTTTATAGGAGTGTCAGGTAGGTAACTTTTGAGTTGAGAGATAGACAATGGTGAGAAGTTGAAGTCATAGAGTTCTGAAAATGAAAGATGGCTAAGTTTGGCCCAGAAATCCTCATAGCCCGTTATTGGAGGCAAAAGTAGTCTAGGAGTCAAATGAGCCGGGCACAGACGAGAGGGGGGGAGGAGCGAGTTTTTTGTTCCATTTTAGCCACATCTCCCCCAGCCCTTTCAGAAGAACATCACAAGTGTGTTTCCTAAGATAATTCGTATTTGGAGTCCAAAGGTGAGCGAGGAGGTTATGGCCGTGTTGTAGTTCAGCAATCTCTCGAGTCACAGAGTCGCGGGCTGGAGCTGCTAATGAAAGCCATCTAGAAAGTAAATTCGCTTCATAATATAGTCTAAAGTCCAGTAATTGAATACCTCCTTGGGACTTCTTTTTAATAAGCTGACTGTGTGAGATTCTTGCCGGTTTGTGTCTCCAAAGATAACGTAAGAAGAGGGTCCTAACATTACTTAAGAACTTAGGCGGAAGGGCAATGGGGAGCATCTGAATCCTATATAATAGTTTGGGCAGGATGTATGTCTGAAGCAAATTACGCCTTCCAAACCAGGAGAGGAATGGTATGTCGAGTCTGTGGAGCTCAGTCTTGAGAGTGTGTAGGAGAGGAGCGAAGTTTTCATCAAATAGATTCCTTAGGTTACTAGTGAGTTTAATTCCAAGAAAGGTGAGGTAGTCTCGTTTCCAAACAAAGGGAGAGGAACTTTGGGCGAGTTTCCTCTCAGCCGTCGGCAGAGTTATTACAAGAATTTCGGATTTTGAGACATTAGGTTTGTAGTTCGATATCTGACCATATTTTTCCATCAGAGACGTCAGTATCGGTAATTCGGTAAGAGGGTCAGAGGACAGGAACAAGACGTCATCCGCAAAAGCCACACTATGCAACGTCCTAGTCCTCAGTTGAAAACCAAGAAGCTTTGGGTGGAGACGAACAGCTTGTAACAATGTTTCAAGTGTAAGAATGAACAATGAAGGGGACAAAGGACAGCCTTGTCTTGTGCCGTTTTTTATATTGAACGGTGCTGAAAGGGTACCATTAACACGCAGACGGGCATGGGGTTCTTTGTAGAGGGAGAAGACCATATTTATGAAATTCGGGGGGAAGCCAAAAGCACGGAGGGTATCCGACATAAATTGCCAATTGACTCTGTCAAAGGCCTTCTCGGCGTCTACACCGAGAAGGACCAATGACTTTTTGGAGGAGTGGGAAAGGGCTATGGAGTGCAATAGTTTGTGGGCATTATCTTTCCCTTCTCTCCCTTTTACAAATCCAGTCTGTTCTTCATTGACAATTTTGGGTATGATAGAGCGAAGGCGCAGTGCCAGCAGTTTTGCCCAAAATTTAACATCTAAATTAAGTAATGATATTGGGCGGTAACTGCCGCATTGAAGTGCGTCTTTTCCCTCTTTGGCTATCAAGGTAATAAAAGCTTCCTGTGATTGTTTAGGAAGGGATTCACCAGCTAATAAGGCGTTACATAGTGTGGTCAGATGTGAGAGCAAGACATCCTGGAGTTTCCTGTAATAGAGCATAGTAAACCCATCAGGGCCAGGACTTTTCCCCAGTGGGAAGGATGCTAAGACCTCTTTCATTTCCAAGAGAGAGATTGGAGCAGGTAATTTCTCTGAGTCTGCCTGAGATACTTGAGGGAGTTGAAGGGATTGAAGAAACTCAGATGTAGCCTGAGCGTGGTCAGAAGTCTCGACATGAGAAGGTAGATTGTATAATTGCTCATAGAAGTTTCTAAAGGTTTCAGCTATATCTTTTGTTTTTTGGTGAACTTTCCCTGAGTCATCCTTTATTGCATTTATATAGGATTTTGCTCTGACCCTTCTAACTAGTGCTGTCATTAATTTGCCCCCTTTATCTCCGTGGGAGTAAAGTTTCAATTTATAATAGAGTTGAAACTTAGCCGATTGTCTATCAAAAATACGTTTCAGCTTTTCTCTTAAAGAGGTCAGTTCCTCTAGTAGGGACAGAAGTTGTGTGCGCTTATGTGACTTTTCAATAGAGGAAATGCGTGTGAGAAGAGAGTCAATCTCCTCCTGCTTCTTCTTTTTCAGTTGTGATCCTTTAGCAATTAATAAACCGCGTGTAAAAGCTTTGTGGGCCTCCCAGATGGAGCCCATTGAGACGTCAGGAGTCTGATTTATACGGAAAAACTCTGTCAGTTTAAGTTTTAGATCATCAATAAATACAGTATCTCCCAGAATTGTATCGTTGAGTTTCCAGTTCCATTCTTTAGGAGTCAGCTCTGATATAACAAAGGTTGTGGAGACTGGTGAATGATCTGATAGTGTAGCACAGTCTATCTTAGATGTCACCAGTGAGCAGAGTAAAGAACTTGAGCACAGTATATAATCAAGTCTCTGGTGGGATCTATATTTGGGAGAATAGTGTGTATAATCCTTCGTATTTGGATTAAGGGAGCGCCAAGAGTCTAGCAGATGATATTCCTGAAATGAGTTGTGAAGGGAGCGCAAGGCTATCTGTGAGATGGCAGATTTCCCTGTCGATGAGTCTAGGAGGGGATTGGCTGTCACATTAAGGTCGCCACCGATAATTAACTCGCCAACAGCAAATTGTCTAAGCGTTGCTAATGTTTGTCTAAGCTAGCGAACTTGGTCGTGGTTAGGGGCATAAATACAGGCCAGCGTGATCTTTCTAGATGCTATGGATCCCTTCAGGAAGAGAAATCTACCTTCTGCATCCGTTAGCATCTGTTCATATTGGAAGGGGATGTCTCGACCAATTGCAATAGCAACTCCTTTAGATGCTGAAGTTGGGTGGGAGTTAAAGTACCATTGGCCAAATCGTTTCTTAGAAAAGCTTGGTACTCTAGACATTTTGAAGTGCGTTTCTTGTAACATGAGAATATCAGTCTTCAGTTTGGTGACTAACCTCAGTATCCCATGTCGTTTCTGGGGTGTTTGTAAACCATTAGCGTTCAAGGAGGTCACTGTAACCGTCGTCATGTCAGGTTTTGTGGTTCCGGATGGGGGTAGTGGAGGAATGAAGGATCTGGTATTCTCCCGTCCTGGAGGTAAGTGGATGAGTGGGGAGAGAGGGAAAGAGTAAATAGTAAGGCGAGAGGGGGGGAGGAGGGAGGGTGGATGAGAAGCAAGAGAAATTTAGAGTTTATAGAATGGTTAAGAGGGAAAAAATATGCGTTAGTACAATATATATCACCCAATTTCAAAATAAAGAGTTGAACCAAATATAGGGAGATAGGGTAGGGAAGGGGTGGGGAGGTATAGGGAGCAGGATATATTAGAAAACACCTAGGGCGCAGGGGTATGAACTCCTTTCAGGCGCACCTCCCCTGGGCCCGGGTGTAATCAAGTACAATATACAATATTAGGAGGGATGTTATAAAAGCTAGTTAGTGGAAGTAAGGGACAGATAGGAAGCAAGTATTGAGAGGTCTGATCGGATGACAGAGCCCCGTCCAGCTCTCTTGTAAATATAGAAAAAGTATAAACAAATCGCGGCATTGCATGGGCAAAATGTTATTATCGTGTGAGCAAAGCAGAACAATAGCTTTAAATACGAGCTAGAACAATCTGTAAACGCGTCAAAAACTAATTACAAACGTATAAGAAAAACTGAGAAGGCTCTGGAAAAAGCATTACATAATGGCAATAATGTGAACCAAGGTGTTGCTCTAACACAATATCCTAAGGAAGATAGACAAGGGCACCGAACCCAGGAACTGGTCCTTCAGGAGACAACAGACCGAGAGCGAGGAATGGGCTTTCTTCCCCTATGGGCTTTGCTCTTTTCTCCCAGAAGCCAGGGTCTTTCGTCGGTAATGTCCGGTAGGTCTGGGAAGTCCGGGAGAGGTGGCGTGGGCAGCCAAGGCGGGATATCGAGAGGTTCCATCCGAAGGTGGGCCCAGAGCGCTGGTAAATCTGAGGGGGTATGGACTGTAAGTCTTTTGCCCTTGTGCATCACTGCTAAGCCGAATGGATATAGCCAGGCGTACTTAATCTCTTTAGCTCTTAAAGCATCCAGTAAGGGTTTCAGGATTCTGCGTTTCGCTAGTATGGAGGGTGCAACGTCCTGGTATATAGAAATTTCAGTGTCTCCAAAGGAGATTGTTGGTTTATTTCTGACGGCTGCCAGAATCTCTGCAACATCTGGAAACGTGAGGAGGCCACAAATAATGTCCCGCGGTGGAGCGCCCTGCTGCGGTTTAGGTTTGAGAGCGCGGTGGATCCTCTCGATTTGGATTTTGTTGGCTCTGTCGGGGCCTAGCAAGTCAGTGAAAATTTGCATTGCAAGTTTGTTCAAGTCCTCTGCAGTATTTTGTTCAGGGACACCCTTAAGTCTAATATTCTTCCTCCTCCCCCTGTTTTCTTGATCTTCTATCAGTATTAGTGATCTATCAATATATTCTTTATATATGTGCATTCTGGCAGCCATAGTTGTAGAATGGTTAGTAATGGCGGCTGTACTATGTTCTAGGGAAGAAACGCGTTGGCCTATGCTGTTTATATCTGACCTGATTGCTGCTAGTTCTTCCATCACCGGAGTCAAGGCTCTAGCGAGAGCTTTCTGTAACACGGACAGCGTGACTACCGTTTGTCCTTCAGCTGCTTGTGTAGTGATATCAGGCGGAGCGATCTCTTCCATGTCTGAGTCGTCTTCATGTTCGTCTTCCTGCCTCACGGCCGGCGCCATTTTGGAAGGGCCTGCAGGGGAGCAGGCCGTTTTCTTTTTGATAAATCTCTGTATATCTCCTTGTTGTTTGCTTGTTCGCGGGGTACCCGGAGGGTCAGTGCCCCTCTCTTTGTTAAATTTGCCCATTCTTGAAGCCGGGAAAGTGCTGTGAGAGCCGGTTCGGGGTCTAGCGTGACGGAGCTCTACAGCTAAGCAGCCATCACCAAGCGCGGTCAGACTCCGCCCCAATATTAGTGCATATTGACAGCATACAATTACTTCCTGTTTGGCCATACTAATTTCTTGATATAACCATGTATATGATCAGTCGACTCCAATTTGTTGAACAGCTTCTTATAATATAAAAGATGCAAAAATATTTTCTAACCCTTTTTAATCAGTCAGTGACCTGTTGACTGGCCATTGCAGGGTTGTTTCCAGGCTTTAAAAAACATGAACTTTTTCTCCCATTTACTCTCAGAAGATGTTCTTGGAGATGGAGCTCCATTGTTGTACAAGGTACACAGCCTGACTAGGACGGTGAGCTCCTGAAACAACATTACACAATGCCCTTGTCTTATTTCCCTTCATCATTGTCTTACCATGGTCCACACACAATGTTCCCTCTAAGGCTTTCTAGCTAGTGAGGGCAGAAGGTCAGGAGTTGGACGCTGTTCAAGTTGAACTGGCAACAAAGTCAAAAACTAAGCCCTAAATAAACTAAACTTTTGATCCTACTCATTAACAACGTATCACTGATGCATATACTGTATAACCCTCCAAAGGCACCATATAATATCACAGTGACATCAGAGGCACAATTGTAGAATTCCAGATCACTCCACCATAAAACAGCCTTGAACAATGCTGTTGTACATCCCTAATAACAGAGGACCAGCACTGAATCTTGGGGTTCTCTCCTTAAAACTAAGGATGGACAAACCTCTGAAGATTTGTTTTGTCCGATGTTCGAACCAGAATGTACTTGGAAGTCTTCTGTGACATCACACACCTGGTGACATTGCTAAGGCCTGTGACTGGGTCTCATTGGTGACATGGACACACTGAGTGTCATAACAGGCCTCAGTGAGGAAACCGGGTACGTGACGTCACAGAAGAGCACAAGATAACGGCTCTGGTGCTCTTCTGAAACGTCACACACAAAGGAGGAAGACAGACATTGTCGGAAATGACAAGAAGGCCTGAAAGAGGTGCGTATAAATGTTTTTCAAAAAAAATTTTATACCTCCCTTGGGCCTCCACCTATCATATTCTGGGGTCTGAAGAGATATATAGATGTAATAATTTTCTGCAAATCATGTTGTGGCGGCCATATTAGGTTGCCCAAGATTAATCCAAAATTGTTCAGTTTCAATAAAAAACAAACAATGATGTCACAGGAGAGCGTCTTGTTCATAATATGTAAAAAGCGCAGTCAGGGGAGGAGGCCGACCCTTTTTTCATTCAAGATGAAAATAACAATGATGACTAGAGATGAGCGAGTAGTGTTCGATCGAGTAGGTGTTTTATCGAATACTACGGTATTCGAAATACTCGTACTTGATCGAACACTACTAGCTGTTTGAAGTTTAAGGTTCGATGCAGAACCAGCGTTGATTGGCAGAATGTTATACATTATACATGCTATACATTCTGCCAATCAACGCTGGTTCTTCTCTTATCTTTCCGAAGTCTTCTCCGCGCTGCGTCCCCGCGTCTTCTTCCGGGTGGAATTCCCTCTGCCTAGGCAGAGTGAATTCCACCCAGAAGAGGATGCGGGGACCCTGCACCGGGAGAAGACTTCAAGCAGAATCCAGCCCGACCGTCACTCGTGGACTTGGTAAGTATGATTTTATCAAATGTTGCCTACCCCTGAAACAAGCACTTCCCCCCATAGACTATAATGGGGTTCGAAATCCTTTCGAACAGTCAAACAGTGTGCGGCTGTTCGAATCGGATTTCAAACCTCGGACATTTTAGTGTTTGCTCATCTCTAATGATGACCACACTGGCCAAGAACGTCAACCATGACAGCCTCTGGGTCCATGCACATGTTGGCTAGCTTGTATGCTCCTCTGCTTACACAGTGACAGGAGTATTATGGCATCAAGAACAGGGATTTAGTCATTATTTCAGGACAATACAGTTTAGTGATATTATATCACACAGTGATGAGCTATATGTGTCTATATGTCTATTGTCCATTGTTTGTGGTATGATTTTGGATTTGTCATTGCGTCACCATATTGTATTGTATTGGTTTCATGAGAAATTGGAAATTAGAACAAAGCTAAGAGAGGAGACGTCTGTATTCCTGTATTATCATGAGATATAAGGAGAGGGGAGAGGGTTAAGCTTTATCTATTACTTTCATTGGAATTACTAAGATCCTCCCATGTCCGTCCAAAGCCTATAAATGAAGAAGCTCCACCAAGATTTCCATCACACAATACGACCTGTCCTCAAGAGCTGAACAATGATCCCTGCATTTGATATTCTGAGTCTCCTCTATTCCCTTCCTCCGGCAGCACGTAAGTTATCTCATACATATCACATGAAATTTATCTTATTTTATTTACTTCATTACAAAATTATTGATCATATTGTTATAAGTAATAATTATATATAATAATAATAATAATAATAATAATAATAATAATAATATAATATTCACAATATTATAAAATAAATGTTGCAAATAATAGTATAACTCATCAAATTTCGGATATCATTTTAGGTTACACATCCGGTATTGTTTGTCTGCATCTAAGGCATCCATTGTACTCACCTCCATTTATTATTTGTCCTCCAGAATATTTGTGTGGTTCCACATTCGATATACGATTAATTGGTGAGTTATCTGATTATAGAGAATCTGTCACCACATTTTATTCCCCTAAACCGCCCCCCTGCCATTATACCCAGCAGTGATAGGGCATAACCTGTCCATTGCAGCATAAAGTATGACATGTAGTTATATAATATTTAGAGATGAGCGAGTAGTATTCGATCGAGTAGGTATTCGATCGAATACTACGGTATTCAAAATACTCGTACTCGATCGAACACTACTAGCTGTTCGAAGCTAAGATTCGATGCAGAACCAGCGTTGATTGGCAGAATGCTATACATTGCCAATCAACACTAGTTCTTCTCTTACCTTTAGAAGTCTTCTCCCTGTGCAGCGTCCCCCGCGTCCTCTTCCGGCTCTGCATTCACTCTGCTTAAGCATCAGGCCTGGGCAGAGACGACTGTGCATGCCCGCACTACAAGAAAATGGCCGCTTACACTGTAAGCGGCCATTTTCCTGTAGCGCGGGCATGCGCAGTCGGCTCTGCCTAGGCCCGATGCCTAGCAGAGTGAATTCAAGGCCGGAAGAGGATGCGGGGGACGCTGCGCAAGGAAAAGAATCCAGCCCGACCCTCACTCATGGACTTGGTAAGTAGAATTTGATCGAATGTTGCGTACCCCTGAAATGAGCATTTTCCACCATAGACTATAATGGGATTCAAAACCCGTTCGAACAGTGTGCGGCTGTTCGAATCGAATTTCGAACCTCAAACATTTTAGTGTTCACTCGTCTCTAATAATAATGCTCACTGTATGGTAACTACCAGGGATGAGTCATCTTGTCCAGGTTTCCTGAAGAGTCCTATAGTCTGGTCCTAGACATGTCCCTCCTGGCTGGATTGGTGTCCCATAGTGACATGGGGTACATGCACAGTGCACAGATGAAGCCGAGGAAGCCGAGGACAGGATTGGTTGTCTCATGTATTTTTGGTTGAGCTGGTTCATCCTTTATGGAATCCTGATGAATATTGGTGTGTGGAGATGGGCAAACCTCTGGAGATGACAAATATTCATCAGGTTCTGCCTCTGTTTCATTTTAGGCCAGATTGTTCACCCCGTGTGCTTTCCGCACGGTCTCGGCAAGAGTCATGTGGACAGAAAAGTAGTTTGTTAACTACTTTTCTGTCCGCATATTCCGTGCGGAGACCATTATAGTTTATGGGGTCCGTGTGCTTTCACTGCACAATGCTTGACAATGCATTCTGTAGTCCGTTTGGGGGGTCCCCATGCATACTCCCCCGAAATGGATTACCAACGTTGATGTGAACCAGGCCTACAGTAAGTGTAAAAAATCATTAGAAAGTTCTTTGAGCTGTTCCTTCATGTATTTGTACATTGTGTTGAGGGCCAAAAGAAGCATCTCCTTTAGAGATGAGCGAACAGTGTTCTATCGAACACATGTTCGATCGGATATCACGCTGTTAGCCATTTTCGAATGGTAAAGTGCGCCATTACTCGATTCCCCTCCCACCTTCCCTGGCGCCTTTTTTGCTCCAATAACAGCGCAGGGTAGGTGGGACAGGAACTACGACACCGGTGACGTTGAAAAAAGTAGGAAAAACCCATTGGCTGCCGAAAACATGTGACCTCTAATTTAAAAGAACAGCGCCGCCCAGGTTCGCGTCATTCTGAGCTTGCAATTCACCGGGGACGGAAGTTTCCGTCCAGTTAGCTAGGGCTTAGATTCTGGGTAGGCAGGGACAGGCTAGGATAGGAAGGAGAAGACAACCAACAGCTCTTGTAAGAGCTGAATTCCAGGGAGAAGCTTGTCAGTGTAACGTGGCACTGACGGGCTCAATCGCCGCAACCCAGCTTTCCCAGGATCCTGAATGGAATACACTGACAGTGTATTCCTGTATACCCTATATATACACCCCCGATACATGTTCCAACGGTGTGCCCCCCCACCTTCACCCCAGAAATACACTGGAAGTCCCCTAGCAATAGAATTGGGGCTACTTGCACCCACAATTGTTGCTACTGGTATATAGTGCCATTTTCTGACTGGGAATTCAAAGAATATATTGGGGTTACGTGCACCCACAATTTTTTCTACTGGTATATAGTGCCATTTTCTAACTGGGAATTCAAAGAATATATTGGGCCTACATATACCCTCAATTCTTGCTACTGCCATATAGTGCCAGTTTCTGACTGGAAATTCCCCAAATAATTTGGGGATACATTCACCCTACATCTCAGGCTCTTGCCATATTCACCCAGGTTGTCAGTGCTGCACCAGCTCGTTCCCAGACAGCTCGGCCCAAAAAACCCATTACCTATATAGAGGATTTTGACAATGAAGACAACGTGTTCTAAATCTAATCTGTCTGCAACTTTTTTGACTTTATTAACAGCTATGGAAGCTTTAGCCAGGTTGTGACGGTGTGTAACCCCAACAACACTAAGTGGGATACACATTAATAGTCAGTACTATGTACGCTAAACGCATCACTTAAGTAATTTTTTGTTCCTCTCCCCTAATATAAGAAAGGAACAGACATTAGACCTAGACCGTGGTTCGAGGGTTGTAAAAATCCAGTATTATTTGTTCTCCATGATGTGAAGTATGCGTTAGACTCTTGAAAAGCAACCCAACATGAAGTCAGCCATGTGTGCCAGTGTGTTACTTGGCATGCCTTTGCTGGCCCCAACTGTAAGGGTCACTCTCCATTTCCTCCATTTTCCACTCCCCTTCACACCATTTGTAGTGAAGCAATGGGATGCACTGAAGTGCACCCTCTAGCCTCGTGTGAGACAGGGACATCAGATGCCACTCCATCCCCCTCGTCTTCCTCCGCCAGCCAACGGTGCGAAGATGAGAGGAGTGTGCTCTGAATGTTTTCTGCCTAGCAGAGGCTAGTTCTCACTTACGAAAATGGCTCCACTTTGACCTGTATATCAGGCACAATGGTGTAGGTTTCAAAGAAACATGGCACCAACAAGTTGAAAACGTGGGTCATGTGTGGACCGTATTTGATTCTGGCAAGCTCCAGATCTGCTACCAGGTTCCAGCCATTATCACAGGCGCAAAAATGCCAGGCCCCAGGTGTAGCAGGGAAAAAAACATTGCCATCTCAGCCAGGATGGCATCCCTGACCTCGGAGGCACTGTGCTGTCTGTCCCCCAAGCTGATGAGCTTCAGCACGTCCTGCTGACATCTCCCCACGCCAGTGTTACAGCATTTGCCACTAGTAGCTGGGGTGGAGGTTGCAGCGTCGTAGGGTTTCAGTGTACTCCTGCCATGAATTTTGGTCTGGGAGAGGAGATAGGCCACCCCAGTTTGCACCCGGGGACCAGACTCCACCGCATTCACCCTGCCTGTCATTAAAGATAAGCAGCATCCCTGACCACAGGCGCTTGTCCATATGTCAGTGGTCAAGTGGACCTTGCAGAAAAGCGCAGAGCTCTGGGCCCGACTGATGTTATGGGACACATGCAGGTGCAAGGCAGGGACAGCACACCAAGAGAAGTAGTAACGGCTAGGCCCAGCATAGGGAGGTGCCCCAGCTGCCTTCTGCTGATGGAAGGCCTGGGTATCCAGAAGCATAAACAAGCACCAACATCTCCAGGGCCATCAGTTTATCGATGAGGCTGTTTAAGGCTTGGGCATGGGGGTGGGTTGTGTTGTACTTCTGCCTGCAATGAAAAGCTTGGGAGATGTGGAGTGGCTCGGAAGAGGCGCATGATGGTGCAGGCCAAAAGGGCGCATGAGGGTGAACTCCCCAATGTGTCAGAGATAGGTGTGTAGGTGTCCTTGCATCATATACTTGCACCATACTTAGCTTTGGAATTTAATTTTGTGCCAAAAAGTGGTTAAGACAGCGATCCCTCAGCTAATCCCGTTACACTGTCTAGTGACAACTCCAGCACTGAAGTTACCAATCTCTTGAAGTGGACCACCACTTCTAAGATCCAAAAGGAAGTAGGCAAGATATGTGCAGTGCAGAAAAAAAGATGAGAAAATAAGTGCACAGAGCACATAGGGATCGGAGAGGACAGAGCTGGTGTCGGCCAGGTATTCCCACAACATGCGACTATACTTGTCCTTCCTGGTGACACTAGGCCCCTGAGTGGCAGTAATTTTTCCAGGGGGGCCATTAACGTGTCCCAGACCTAGGAATAAGTCTTCCAACAGGGTAGAGTTTTGCATGCCTTTGCTTCTACCCACTGTTTTTGCTGCTTAGCTTCCCTCCACATCTACACTGCTTTCGCCCCTAAACATCACCCCAGTTTATGCATCTGCTTCTACCCTGTTTTTTTTTGTTGAATTCGCTTCCCTCCACATCTACACTGCTTTCGCCCCTAAACATCACCCCAGTTTATGCATCTGCTTCTACCCTGTTTTTTTTTGTTGAATTCGCTTCCCTCCACATCTACACTGCTTTCGCCCCTAAACATCACCCCAGTTTATGCCTTTGCTTCTACCCAGGTTTTTTGTTGAATTCGCTTCCCTCTACATCTACACTGCTTTAGCCCCTAGACATCACCCCTGTCCATGTGGGGTCGGTGGCCTCGTCATCCACCAACTCCTCTTCCAATTGCGCACTGTCCCCTTACTGCAAACCGCACATGACCACAGCTTTCCCTGATGGCAACTGTGTCTCATCATCCTCAAATGTCGGTGGCGGGTCCACAACCACAAAATTGGAAGGAAATGGCGGATGCTGCAGTATTTCTAACACCTGTTCCTGGTGCTCGGGCCTGGTCTGTGTTGTACCCTGCACCCTGCTTAACGCAGCTACCATATCCAGAGTTGTGATGAGCGCATGCTAATGTTTCGTGTCCACTGCAATGGATGGGATAGGATTTCACATAAGTCTGCCACCCATGGCCAATCATGGTTGAGCAACTGGGGGAGTTGACTTTGACGGATCCTAGGGTTTTGCAGTTGGAACTCCATCAAAGGTCTGTGCTGCTCACACACTCTGCTCAAGAGATGATATGTTTAGTTCCAGCAGTGTGGAGACGTCGCACAACAGCCGTTGTTCGGGCAGATACCAGCATTGTAGGAGTGCATAGAGGCTAGCAGCGGCAACTATTGACTTTCAAAACTATCCGCACAAGCGCCGCACTTTCAGCAGTAGCTCAGGAACATTGGGGTACTTTTTTAAAAAGATTAGCAGCAATGAGTTAAAAACGTGGCCCAGGCATGGAACATGTTGCGGGCTGCCAAGCTACAGAGCCGATCCCAGGTTACGGCCATTATCACACATGACAACATGCCTGGGCCCAGGTGCAGTGGCCAAAACCACATTGCCGTCTCATCGAGGATGGCATGACTCACTTTGTAGGCAGTGTGCTGTCTGGCCCCCAAGCTGATGAGCTTCAGCACGGCCTGCTGACGTCTCCCCACACCAGTGTTGCAGCATTTCCAGCTTGTAGCTGGGGTCCACTTAACGGTGGAGGAGGAGGGTGGTGTTTCAGCCCTCCTCCCAGGAATGTTGTGTGGGGAGACAAGTCAGTCCACCACGGTAGTTTGCCCAGGGGGTGCCATTAACGTGTCCCATACCTAGGGAAAATTCTTGAAACAGGGGAGAGTTTTGCATCTTTGCCCTTGCTGCCTGTGGACATCCCTTTGCCTCTAGCCACCTTTTTTCCCTGCTTAGCTAGCCTCCATATCCACACTGCTTTTGTCCCTAGACATCATCCCTATCCATGCTTCCGCCTCTAGCCATAACTCTGCCACCCCTGGAAACTCATGGTGCAGAAACTTTGGGAGCTGACTTTGAGGAACCCTTGGGTTTTGTAGATGGAACTCCATCAAAGGTCTGTGCAGCTCACACACTCTGGTCAAGATATGGTATGTAGCGTTTCAGTGTGTGTGGACATCAGACAGATGTAGGCCTTGCTGGAGTGTTTTGAGGCTAGCAGCGGCTCCTGTACACTTGCAAAAGTGGGCGCACAAGCGCTGCATTTTCACCAGTAGCTTCGGTACATTTGGGTATGTTTTCAAAAAACATTGTACCACTAAGTTAGACGTGGGCAAAACATGGAACTTGTTGGAGGCTGGCAAGCTCCAGAGCCGCTACCAGGTTCCAGCCATTATCACAGGCGCAAAAATGCCAGGCCCCAGGTGTAGCAGGGAAAAAAACATTGCCATCTCAGCCAGGATGGCATCCCTGACCTCGGAGGCAGTGTGCTGTCCGTCCCCCAAGCTGATGAGCTTCAGCACGGCCTGTTGACGTCTCCCCACGCCAGTGTTTTAGCTTTTGCCGCTAGTAGCTGGGATGGAGGTAGGCGAAAATATGCCAGGCCCCAGGTGTAGCAGGGAAAAAAAATGCCATCTCAGCCAGGATGGCATCCCTGACCTCGGAGGCACTGTGCTGTCTGTCCCCCAAGCTGATGAGCTTCAGCACGGCCTGCTGATATCTCCCCATGCCAGTGTTTTAGCGTTTGCCGCTAGTAGCTAGAGTGGAGGTTGCAGCGTCGTAGGGTTTCAGTCTACTCCTGCCATGAATTTTGGCCTGGGAAAGGAGATAGGGTACCTCAGTTTGCACCCTGGGACCAGACTCCACCACATTCACCCTGCCTGTCCTTAAAGATAAGCAGCATCCCTGACCACAGGCGCTTGTCCAAGTGTCGGTGGTCAAGTGGACCTTGCAGCAAAGCGCGGAACTAAGGGCCCACCTGATGTTGAGTGACACGTGCTGGTGCAAGGCGGGGACGCCACACCGGGAGAAGTTGTGACGGCTAGGGACGGCATAGCGAGGTGCCACAGTTGCCATCAGGTCCGGGAAGGCCGCAGTTTCAACAAGCCAGAACGCCAACATCTCCTGGGCCAGCAGTTTAACGATGTTGGCGTTCAAGGCTTGCGCGGGTGGGTGGTCAGCGGTGTATTTCTGCCAGCGCTCCAATGTCTGAGAGATGGTGGGTTGTTGTAAAGAAGCGCCTGATGGTGCTTTGATGGTGCAGGAGAAGGAGATAAGACAGAAACAGGGGAGGATGAGGGAGAAGTCAACAAAGTGGCAGAGGCAGATGAAGTGATGTCCTGGCTAATCCTCTGGAGTGCATCGCCAGCACTGTGAGCAGAGGCAGTGGCATGAACGGTGGGTGACGTTTGTCCTGCTGTTGCTGCCTGCCACTGATTCCAGTGCTTGGATTCCAAATGATGGTGCATTGAAGTGGTGGACAGGTTGCTCTTCTCAGAGCCCCAACTCGATTTCGAGAGGCAAATTGTGCAGACGACACTATATCTGTCCTCGGCGCATTCCTTGAAAAAACTCTACACCTTCGAGAAACATGCCCTCGAGGCGGGAGTTTTTCGGGACTGGGTACAAACTGGAACATCTTGGGGGATTCCGGGTGTGGCCTGGCTTCGCCTAAGCTGCTGACGTCTGCCTCTAGCTACCCTTTTTGGTGCTGCACCTGCCTCAACATCCACACTACTTTCCCCGCTTGACATCCGCCCTGTCCGGGTGGGGTCAGTGTCCTCGTCGTCCACCACCTCCTCTTCCAACTCCTGTCTCACCTCCTCCTCCTGCACAATGCGCATGTCAACTGGCTGCCCTGACAGCAACTGCGTCTCATCGTCGTCGATGAGGGTGGGTTGCTTGTCATCCGCCACCAAATCGACCGGAGATGGAGGAGACTCTAGGGTTTGAGCATCTGGACACAGATACTCGTCTGTTAGGTCCGTGGAATCGCGAAATGGAGGGGCAGGTTGCGGTACAGTCAAAGGAAGGGAGAACAGCTCTGGGGAGCAGGGACAGTTGGGGTTATTGTTCTGGGAAGATTGGGAATTTTGGGTGGAAGGAGGACAAGACTGTTGGGTAAGAGGAGGTAGAGGCTGACTGGCTGGTGGACAATGTGCTTTAAGCGTTATCCAACAGCCATTGCAAGACCTGTTCCTGGTTCTCGGGCCTCCTAAGGTTTGTACCATTCAGCCTAGTTATTGTGGAACTTTTGTGCAAAGTGCAGAACTTAGGGCCCGCCTGATGTTAAGGGACACACGCTGGTACAAGGCTCAACTCACCTTAAGGGCCAAAAACACTGCTGGTGCAAAGCTCTACTCATGCCAAGGGCCTCAATCTCTGCTGGTAGCTCAGCTTAAGGTCCTGTAACTTTGTTTGGAAGGGCTCATGTTAAGGGCTAGAAAAGTCAATTTTGGAAGGTCTTACCACATCACACACACACACACACACACACACACACACACACACACAAACACACACACAACACTAAAAATGACAGTTAAGGGTGAGGGCTTTTGGATTTCCCATTGTCTATTCCATCCGTGGTTGTCATGGGGAACGTGATTTAAAGGGGCGCTTGTTACTGTTTGTTGAGCTTAAATTGGGGTTTGTGTCCATCCATTTGGGGAGTAAAGAAGGTTTCCAGGTATTTTCCCACTTTGATAGAGGTTTTTTTGAATGTGGAAAGTGTGTAGTTGTTAGGCTGTGATGTTGGGGTAATAGAGGGTCTTTGGTGTGTTAGATGCCCCCAGACATGCTTCCCCTGCTGTCCCAGTGTCATTCCAGAGGTGTTGGCATCATTTCCTGTGGTGTCATAGTGGACTTGGTGACCCTCTTGAGACGGATTTGGGTTTCCCCCTTAACGAGTATATGTTCCCCATAGACTATAATGGGGTTCGAAACCCGTTCGAACACTCGAACAGTGAGCGGCTGTTCGAATCGGATTTCGAACCTCGAACATTTTAGTGTTCGCTCATCTCTAATATCCTTCTTAGTTTTATTTCAGTAAGCACAATGTCTGTGTTCTTTATTTATAGATGGCAAACTTAAAAAAGATTTGTTCTTGGACTGTCTACCTTTGTCTGAATGTGGCTTCATAGGTAGCAGGAGTGACATGAATGAACATTACAAGAAGGTCATCTCATGTTGTAACACTCACCTGTGTATGCCTGATGACAGTGAATGTAAGTTGTATATTTCTGCATTTTGTATACATATGACTCTGCATTGTCCCACTATGAACTTACTAGTGGATAAATTGCTGATGTTTTATATGTCTTATCATATTTTGGTATTTACAGAACTGTCAGGAATTTAGTAGCCTAAAAGTTATTTTACTTACTGTATATTTATTTGTTGAGAAATAATGTTCTGAGCCTTTAAGGTTTGAGCTAAATAATGTAAGGAGAAGGTCCTAGTTGAATAAGTTTAGCGCAAACCAGAGTTTAAATTTGCTAAAAACATAGTGTAGAATCCTCTCAGGGCTCCTAGAAACCTATCTATAAAACATAGGGTAGAATACTCTTAGGACTCCTAGGAACCTATCTATAAAACATAGTGTAGAATACTCTTAGTCTTCCTAGAATCTTCTCTATAAAACATAGTGTAGAATACTCTTAGCACTCCTAGGAACCTATGTATAAAATATAGTGTAGAATACTCTTAGGGCTCCTAGGAACCTATGTATAAAATATAGTGTAGAATACTCTTAGGGCTCCTAGGAACCTATGTATAAAATATAGTGTAGAATACTCTTAGGACTCCTAGGATCCTATCTATAAAACATAGTGTAGAATACTCTTAGTCGTCCTAGAACCTTCTCTATAAAACATAGTGTAGAATACTCTTAGGGTTCATAGGAACCTATGTATAAAATATAGTGTATAATACTCTTAGGGCTCCTAGGAACCTATGTATAAAATATAGTGTAGAATACTCTTAGGGCTCCTAGGAACCTATGTATAAAATATAGTGTAGAATACTCTTAGGGCTCCTAGGAACCTATCTATAAAACAGTGTAGAATACTCTTAGGGCTCCTTGGAAACTATCCATAAAACATAGTATAGAATACTCTTAGGGCTCCTAGGAACCTATCTATAATACATAGTGTAGAATACTCTTAGGGCTCCTAGGAACCTATCTATAAAACATAGTGTAGAATACTCTTAGTCATCCTAGAATCCTATCTATAAAACATAGTGTAGAATACTCTCAGGGCTCCTTGGAACCTATCTATAATACATAGTGTAGAATCCTCTTAGGGCTCCTAGGAACCTATCTATAAAACATAGTGTAGAATACTCTTAGTCTTCCTAGAATCCTATCTATAAAACATAGTGTAGAATACTCTTAGAGCTCCCAGGAGCCTATCAATAAAGCATAGGGATTCACCTCTACAGTTGCTACAGTGGCAGTTATGCCACTGCCAACAGTACTGGAGACGTATACTCCACTGACTCAAACACCACCACCCAAGCTTACCTTACACCTACCCAAGTCAGGATTTTCTGATGATGAAATTGCATTAATTGGAATTACTATTCTAACAGTCAGCACCCAGCTTTTTGATGTCAGTGAAGATGAAGAATACATGGTTGACATTGCAGAAAGGCAGCATAGCCAATTACATGTTACAAAGGAGGAGGAGAAACACACAGACCCTGATTCAACATTTGCGTTTCCCTGCTCTCAGATCTCATATCCTACTATGACTGAAATGACCGAGACAAATAAAAAAAAAACCTCTATTTGAATAAAATTAGGAATGAAAAAGTAAAAAGAAATTAGATTTAGCACTGAAAAGATGACCTGGCCCATGTATGCATGTAATGATGGCTATCTACAAAGATCTCCCACAGCATACTTAACTCCTAGTTTAGATCTAGTTCACCCTGAGTGATTCTTAATTCTCCTGGCTCCTATGTATTTTCTCCTGCTGCTGTTTTTTGGCCAGACCATAGGGTGGGTGTGCCTTCTCTCTCAGGAACTTGAGTATTAACATGTCCACCTGTGGATCCTTCAGCCAATCTGGTCTATTTAAACTTGTTCATCCCTCTCCACTTAACCTGAGAAACTTAGGGTCTTGGTTAGACAGTTCTTGTGAAGATGTTCCTGCTAGACCTTCACTTGATTTCCCACTCAAGTTCTGATTGTGTCTTTGTTTTACAACCATTATGTATGGCCTTTTGGTTACTTATTGATCTTTATATCTGCTGCCTCCCCCTAATCTTCAGACCAGACTAAACTTTTCTTTTCCTAATCCTCTAGTGTTTCACATCCTCACTTCTCTGGTCAGCTGCCACCTACACCAGAACTGTTCAGAGAGGAAGTAATCTGGTAGTCTCCCCAGGGTGAAGACCAAATCCCCTTACAGAAATTATAGGATGAATATTGGGGAGACTCCTTAGATAACATAGATAATGCCCTTTTGAATGACCAAAATAAAAAACTGGTTAGGTAGCACAGTGGGTCCAGTGATCACAGTCCCAGCACAGTGCAGAGCTTCTCCACCTACCCTCGATTGATTTTCTGCCTGTCTAAAATTGTTCCAAATATACTGTACTCCAGAATGCTCCTCTTTTCTAATTCCCATAGTGTAATTATAATGTTGATAATGTCAGGTGATACCAGAGACCAGCCTAGATAACAGGGATCATGCAATCCTCCTCCTTTGCTCTTCTACCTTATGTTATATACGCCCATTGTAGTTCATCCAAGACAAGTAGATCAAGTTTCAGTTTAATTATAAAAACTTTGTAAAAAAGTTTGGATTGAAATTGTTCTGTTACTAATGGGTTCACTTCTTATCTCTAATCTCAAGACAATGTGCTCCAATAAAGTAGGAAAAAAAGACCAGCATAGTACAAGGTCCGTCACCAGTACCATTGGCCATTGGTGCTGGAGACTTTAACATGTTGTCAATGGTTAATTCAATAAAAAGAGTCTTAAAGTAGCCTGAAGTTCCATGTACTGGATGACTGGAGATGGGTCGCTGGTCCAGAGATTTAGTCTGATAAATTATTTCATATTTGAAGTTGGGAAATCAAGCTTCCCTTTCAATGAGGACAATGAGTTTCTACCACATGGAGGTTTTCCTTCCCCTGGATCTACATAGCAGGATAATTGGCCATGTTACTATGTTACTTTGCTTCTTAATGTTTATCAGTTGGGTACATGGCTACAGACCCTGTTACCTTCACACAGAACCTTCAGGAACTAACACTTACATTGTAGATTGATAATTTAGTATTATATGTGCTGGACAAACACTTCCCATATGTTCTGCCACATTAGTATCCTTGCGCTATGCTGATGAGTTCCAAAAGACAGAAACGGCGCTGTCCATAGCTGGGAATCTGTTCCTTTTTGCATATTTTTTACCCTATGTCCTGATAGTAAATCTGTATGTTCTCCATGTGGTCCCTCTAGTAAGATATCGCTGTGTTAGGTAGAGCAGAGATCTCTTACAATGAGTAGCTCTCACTATGGGGGACCACTAGTGTCTCTGTATTGTACGGAAGCTTGAAGATTTCACAACTAACTGATAGTGAGGGATAACCCCTTTATAATGAGAAGGGGAGAGGAGGAATATTCTTCATAGGGTCATACATGGGAAATATTATGGGGAATGGGAATGTTATGGAGCAAGTCCTCTTTATTATGTCACTGCTTCTCTTCTTCAGATCTACAAGCAATCGAAGATTACATGACAAATGGTCTGCCCAAGCTGCTATTCTGATAACTCCTTGTGCACCACTTCCGATACTGTAGAATGCAGAGGGGATGAGAATATGTGTTCTCTAAGGATACTCCCAAGTTCAAGTACTAACATTCTTTCATTGTCCTTCTCTGTAATGATAAAATTCCTTCCGATCTGATCTCCTATAACAGTCATCTCCAGTACTGAGCACTTTCCTTCTCACTAACTAGTTCTCTGACATGTCTATTAGGAGCCAGTAGATGGATTTGCTGTCCCTGTGGAAGAACAATAACAGGGAGCACTGACATATGAGCCCCTTTCATGCTACTGACTGGTATTGAGAGCTCACAGTAGTCGGGGCAATTGGAAAACATATTTCTACTTTGATGCTGATACATCTAGAAACTTGAACATGAATTTTTCATAGGTTTTGTGTTCATCACAAATGTGAAAGTTTGGGGATTTGTCACCCTAAAACTGGAAGTGGAATTATTATACTCTGAGATCTCTTTAGACCTGAGCATATATTAGGAGGTGGAACAATCAGTTATACTCACCTCCCCCTATCTCTTCTGGGCCTTCTTGTGGCATCCAGTTCACTCTCTCTGGATTGCCTTCTGTTCTTTTGGATGATGACATTTGCCCTGGGGTCACATCAGGGGCCTATGATGGAATACAGATTTTTTTTTCAGCTAGCGGATAGGATGGATTCTGATTGATAACTACCAGTGAAATGAACAGGACGTGGAAAAGTTCTGCTGTGAGTACGGGGATTGGTCAGTTGTAGTGCAGGGTTTATTCCCAGGATAAACAGGATTTATAGAGTTGATGTGACATCATTATTATATATCAGACCTGCTGTAATATTGTGTTATGTGACAGCTCTTATGTGTATTTTGCAGAGGGCTCTTGGGGATGCACAACACAATCAATCTGTGACAGAAAGGATGGATCATCACATAGAATCTGCTCAGAGGCAGCAGAGAGACGTGAAATCAAGACATTATATTGGAAGTAAATGACAAATGTCTGCAGGATGGACTCGCAGGATGGGCAGCACGGTGGCTCAGTGGTTATCACTGCAGCCTTGCAGCGCTGGAGTCCTAGGTTCAAATCCTGCCAAGGGCAACATCTGCAAGGAGTTTGTATGTTCTCCCCGTGTTTGTGTGGGTTTCCTCCGGGTACTCCGGTTTCCTCACACACACCAAAGACATACTTATAGGGAAAGAAGATTGTGAGCCCTATATGGGACAGTAACTGACAATATCTGTAAAGCGCTGCGGAATATGATGGCGCTATATAAGTAAGCATAATAAATAAACAGATCATTGTTTCTATAATCTATTAATGTCTCCTTCCTTCCTTTTCCACTTGGTTCTACATATGTATACTGAAATGTGCTGCATGAGATGAGCGGCTTTGAGATAGAACATGATTGTGCCATACACTGTATGGAGATGTATGTGGTATATGCGTCTATGTTTGGCCGCCCCGTGGTTGTGATGGGAATTACAGTCTGTCTGGGGTTTTACATCTTATGGCCATTCCATAAAACAATGTAGATATCTATGAATGAACAACACAAAGGTCTTTCCAATGATCTCTTCATGTGATGGCTGATAACTTATACAGGTTGAAAAGGGGCCTGCATGACATTCTTGAAAATAAAAAACTATATATCATAAATCGGACCTGGACTTTTTCAAATAGAATTTTGATCCAGGGACTTGATCCAATTTCCATATTAGGAGTTGAGGAGATAGGGCAATTGGTGTCCACCTCATGGGATTTTTACCTTCCTTCTGAACTTGGTAGAATTATAGGCTGAATCCTCTATTGGAGTTTTCACTTTACACAAAAAACCTGCACCAAAAATTGAGCACACATGTTAATCAGTGATGATGACGGCAGCCATCAGTGGTCAGTGGAGAAACACAAGCATAAGATGTGTAAAAAAATGTAACAATGTACTAGAGTAAAAACTCTGCAGTAAAATTACCTTTAAATATATACTATAATATCCCCACCACTAATATGAACTGTGTCAGTACTATATCACACTACTAATATACAGTATTGTAGCCTTGAGATTGCTCATGCTTCCTCACAAGTTTGCTTCTCAAGTCCTCAGACAGTTCTTTTGGTCTTCTTTCTTTTCTCCGTGCTCAATGTGGTCACACACAAGGACACAGGACAGAGGTTGAGTCAACTTTAATCCATTTCAACTGGCTGCAAGTGTGATTTAGTTATTGCCGCCACCTGTTAGGTGCCTCAGGTAAGTAACAGGTGCTGTTAATTACTCAAATTAGAGAAGCATCCCATGATTTTTCAAACAGTGCCAATACTTTTGCCCACCCCCTTTTTTATGTTTGGTGTGGAATTATATCCAATTTGGCTTTTTTTTAAATTCTTTTTGTGGTTTTACATTGAAGACAAATTAAATGAAGATAATAATACCAAAGAATTTGAGATTGCAATCATTTTCTGGAAGAAACTGAGTATTATATGACAGAATTGCAGGGGTGCAAACACTTTTGGCCAACACTGTACTATTGAAAAATTTTCCTTTTTGCAAGATGTTATTATAAAGTTTTGATATAATTTGCTATATATTGCATGCCAAAGTAGTTATTTTCATTATTGCATTGGGTGAAAAATAAACCAAAAATTAAACCAAAAAAACAAAAAACAATACAGTAAAGCATGTACTACTAGTAGCACAGCCACCACTACTACTTTACTGTTGTGCGTGACATGTATCTAGATAAATATGTATGCAGTGAACTTGTGCATATAGAGAAAGTATTACTGGTAAATATTCCTTTTAGATTTACAATGCCTATAGACAAGAGATTAAATTGTTTTTTTTACAAGTACTGTCCAATGATATTATTGTTAATGAAAGGATTAACTGTCTGCTCTTCAGACTCACTGAATGAACCTTTCCTATATGTTTATCTATTTCTGCCTATTCAATTCTATTCTGACACTACACCACTAATTGTCCCCAATGCTGTAAGAGAAATCTCGAGCGCCACCGCTATCTTTGCCTGGAATACCTCTGTCTGTGTCATCCTCCGGCGGTGGGTTTCAAACTTCTAGGCATGCGCAATCAGGCTACCTCTGGCGAGCACCTGGAGGGCTGTGCGGCCCTCCAAAGAAATTCCACCCCACACCATTACTGACCCACTGCCAAACTGGTCATGCTGAACTATGTTACAGGCAGCAGATCACTCTCCACGGCATCTCCAAACTCTGACACGTCTTTAGAAAAATTGCTATTTTCACTCTTCACCATTAGCATCACATCCATTTCTGGAAAATAAATTAATGCAATAATTAAGTTGCAAAATTTATCACTACAACCCTTGATAACCTCCTTGATGGATGAAGTTTCCAAAATGAGGTCACATGTCAGGAGATCGGCTTTATTGGCATCTCAGGGACTCTGCAAAAGTGGCAAGATGTCCAATGACCAAATTCTCTAAATCTGTGCTTCAAAAACCAAACAGCACTCATTCCCTTCTGTGCCAGGCAGTGCCCAAACAGCAGTTTATAACAGTGAAATGCCATTGAAGTGGAATCCCCTAGGGAGTGACCCCATTTTAAAAAATGCATTTATAAAGATAATTTATCTCGGGGTGTAGTGAGCGATTAGCAGATATGAATGCACAGCGGATGGTGAAGAATACATATATAAGCTGTGCGGAGTACATTAGATACAACAGATCCCTACTCTATTCCCAGTAGCTGCTATGAGTGAGGGGTCTCACTAAGGGTCAGTTCTGGTGTCTTTTCCCTGGTAAGTGCTATAATGTCTGGTGTACTCGGATATACACTCATACAGAGAATATACTTTCTTCCTGCCACAAAAAGATTAGTCCTAAAAATGTGGCATTTTTTGTTGTTGTTGTTAAAGAGGACCTTTCACCATATCCGGGCACAGGCAGTGTTATATACTGCCGGAAAGCTGACAGTGCGCTGAATTCAGCGCACTGTCGGCTTTCCCGATCTGTGCCCGGTGTAAAAAGCTTATAGTGCCGGTACCGCAGCGCTCTATGGTCAGAAGGGCGTTTCTGACACTTAGCCAGAGACGTTCTTCTGCCTCGCGGCGCCTATCACGCTGTGCTGTGGAGCAGAGAGGAACACCCCCCTCCCTCTCCCTGATAATGCTCGTCTATGGACGAGCTGTGTGAGCAGAGGGAGGGGGTGTTCCTTCCCGCTCCACAGCACAGCGCGATAGGCGCCGCAAGGCAGAAGGGCGTCTCTGACTGACTGTCAGAAACGCCCTTCTGACCATAGAGCGCTACGGTACCGGCACCGTAAGCTCTTTACACCGGGCACAGATCGGGAAAGCCGATAGTGCGCTGAATTCAGCGCACTGTCAGCTTTCCGGCAGTATATAACACTGCATGTGCCCGGATATGGTGAAAGGTCCTCTTTAAGCTAGATTTTTTCTGGTGAGGTAGAGATTTGTGTGACTTGAGATGAATTTTGTAAAACACCATTTTGGGATGTCCACAACCTATTGAAAAAATGTATTAACTCATACTGTTGCTATGTAGCCATAGTCTCCTTTCCCTCCTCCTGCTTCCTCAAACTCAACTTGGAGAAAACAGAGTTCATCATCTTTGCCTCACCTTGTACGGCCCCTCTACCTGACCCATCTGCCTGTGAGGTCCTCCATGCTGCTGTGAGTGAGCTGCAATCATCTCACCCCCATGCCCTGCTCCTAGTGTCGGGAGATTTCAACCATGTCTCTCCAGCATCCACTCTACCAGGTTTCACACAGTATGTAACCTGCCATACAAGAGACAACAAAATGCTGGACTTGCTCTTTGCCAATGTAAGGGATGCATATAACTCATCTGCCCTACTGCCCCTAGGCAGATCGGATCACAACCTGGTACATCTGCGACCCACATACACTGTACTGGTACACAGAAAACCGGCGGTTACCTGTACAGTGAAAACTTGGTCAGATGAAAGTGTTGAGACTCTGAGGGACTGTTTTAATATAACATTATGGGAAGTGTTTCAAGACTCATTTCCAGGGGACATTGAGGGACTTACACACTGCATAACGGACTGCATTAATTTCTGTGTGGACAGCACGGTACCAACTAGACAGGTGAGGTGTTTCTCCAATAACAAACCATGGATCAACTCTGAGATTAAAGCCCTTCTCAAGGAGAACAAAACAAGTCTTTAGGTCTGGGGACTAAAATGGCCTGGGGGAGGTGAAAAAAAACAGCTGAGACAACTAATGAGAGAAGGGAAAGCCAACTACAGGCATAAGATGGAACTACAGATGGGGGAGGGTAGAATCTCGAAGGTGTGGGATGGCCTTAAGACTATGTTTGGACACAAACAAAAGGCTGGCCCTCAGATAAAAGGTGACAGGAAGTGGCTTAATGAGCTAATTCTATTCTTCAATAGATTTGACTCCAAACCAATTGTCCCTTCACAAGCATGTCAGTCAACGCCCCTCTCCTCACACACCAAGACCCAACCCCCACAGACTGGCAGTAAATTGCAATCTGGCTATCTGATCCTCAAGGAGTCTCAAGTGTGTAGGGAAATTACAAAGCCAGAGGACCTGATGGTATAAGCGCAAGAGTTCTTAAAGCGTGCGGAGACCAGTTGTGTGGCATCATCACGCACATGTACAATATGAGTCTAAAGCTGGGAGTGGTACCTCAACTGTGTAAAACATCTTGTGTGGTACTAGTACCAAAGAAACCCAACCCAATGGGCTACAATGACTACCGACCTGTAGCACTGACATCCTACCTGATGAAGGTCCTAGAGAGACTGGTCCTGACACACCTACGCCCCCTAGTGAGCTACGCTCTGAACCCCCTCCAGTTTGCCTATCGACCAGGCATCGGGGTAGATGACGCCATCATCCACCTTCTTCACAGAGCTCTCTCTCACCTGGAGAAACCTGGGAACACTGTGAGAATAATGTTTTGTTTTGTTTTTTTTAAAGATTTTTATTGGGCTTTTGAAAACCAATAACAAATTTAACTTAATTAATGTCAATTCGAGATGCATAAAACGAAGATAAGTCAATTTCCAATTCGGTTGGAAGTCCAATAAGTGGGCACAGTATATGGGAATATCCCGCGTCAGTCAAAAGCATCTCACAGAGGCAAGGAAACTTGAGAATTAAATGAGATCAATGTAAGTCTTGTTCAACATAACAAGGGATTAAACATTGAAACCAATAGAGCATCACATGTATGTGACTCAACATATAGCTAGAGGGTGTGGGGTAAGGAGGGGTTTTAGGAGGGGGGGGGATATGAGGGAGGTAGGGGGGGGGATATGAGGGAGGTAGGAGGGGGGGTGAAGGAGGCGAGGCCGTATATCAATGTGAAGGTGGTCGGATTTGCAGCCGATCAGAATGATGAGGGTTGAATCTATCCAGGGGGACCAGATTTTTAGAAATTGGCTATGAGTTCTCCTTGACCAGCTCAGCATTTCTTCAAAACACATGATTTGTTGTGTCCTGAATTCCCATTCCTAGGGGGAAGGGGGTGAGGTCTGTAGCCAGTGCTTTGGTATTAAAAGCTTGGCTGATACCAGTAGGTGGTTAATCAATATGTCTCTCTTTGGTACATAATAGGGAGCCATTTTTGCGAAGAAAATGATTTCAGGAGTAAGTACGAAATCTTCATTGCACAGTTGTTGTATCCGCCCTTTGATATGAGCCCAAAAGGGTCTTATTAATGGGCACGACCACTAAATATGAATGTAGGAGCCCGCTTCTTGTTTGCATCTCCAGCACAGGTTGTTGGTTGCTAAGTCTCTATCAAAGAGCCAGTCTGGCGTGTGGTACCATCTGATCACCAATTTGAAGTGATGTTCTTGTACCCTAATACAAGCAAAGAATCTGTGGCAATATCTCAGTATATGAGAAAATTCTGGTGCGGTAAAAGTGATATTTAATTCTTTTTCCCAGATATTAAGAGATTTATTTTTCTCTACGTCCAAAGGCATGATACAGTCCTATGAAAAAGTTTGGGCACCCCTATTAATCTTAATCATTTTTAGTTCTAAATATTTTGGTGTTTATAACAGCCATTTCAGTTTGATATATCTAATAACTGATGGACACAGTAATATTTCAGGATTGAAATGAGGTTTATTGTACTAACAGAAAATGTGCAATATGCATTAAACCAAAATTTGACCGGTGCAAAAGTATGGGCATCTCAACAGAAAAGTGACATTAATATTTAGTAGATCCTCCTTTTGCAAAGATAACAGCCTCTAGTCGCTTCCTGTAGCTTTTAATCAGTTCCTGGATCCTGGATGAAGGGATTTTGGACAAACAATTCAAGTTCAGTTAAGTTAGATGGTCGCCGAGCATGGACAGCCATCCATTTCCTTACTATGTTCCTCACAGTGGAAACTGACAGGTTAAATTTCTGAGACAACTTTTTGTATCCTTCCCCTGAACAACTATGTTGAACAATCTTTGTTTTCAGATCATTTGAGAGTTGTTTTGAGTAGCCCATGATGCCACTCTTCAGAGGAGATTCAAATAGGAGATCAACTTGCAATTGGCCACCTTAAATACCTTTTCTTATGATTGGATACATCTGGCTATGAAGTTCAAAGCTCACTGAGGTTACAAAACCAATTTTGTGCTTCAGTAAGTCAGTAAAAAGTAGTTAGGGGAATTCAAATCAATAAAATGATAAGGGTGCCCATACTTTTGCACCGGTCAAATTTTGGTTTAATGCATATTGCACATTTTCTGTTAGTACAATAAACCTCATTTCAATCCTGAAATATTACTGTGTCCATCAGTTATTAGATATATCAAACTGAAATGGCTGTTGCAAACACCAAAATATTTAGAACAAAAAATGATTAAGATTAATAGGGGTGCCCAAACTTTTTCATAGGACTGTACATTTCTGGAGGAGGTTAGAAGTGCTGAACAGTTTCTTGGTATTCACATTGGAGCAATGTTTCTCAAAGGCTGTGAGTCGGTGTCTGATTACTGTGAGAATAATGTTTTTTGATTTCTCCAGAGCGTTCAACACCATTCAGCCAGGGCTACTGAGGTAGAAGATGAACCTTGGTGGAGTGGACCACCACCTGTCCTGCTAGATCCTAGACTACCTGACAAACCGCCCTCAGTATGTGAGAGCCCGGGACTGTGTGTCTGACACTGTGATCTGTAGTACGGGGGCACCACAAGGTACAGTTCTTGCCCCATTTCTCTTCACACTGTACACTGCTGACTTTAGACACAACTCATCCAGCTGTTACCTACAGAAGTATTCCGATGGGAATACAGAGACTTAAACCGGGACTTTGTTGAATGGTGCCAGCAGAATCACCTCAGGATTAATGCTGGGAAGACCTGGTCGTCACATACAACCCCCACCTGGAGACGCTGAGAGGAATCACACGCAAATTACATCCACTACTGCAAAAAGACAACCATTTAAAATCCATATTTCCGGACCCCCTCTCCTATGCTACAGACAGCCACCAAACATCAGGAATATGATTATTAGCAGCTCCCTGTCACCTCCAAATAACAAAGGAACATTCCCATGTGGACAGAAGAGGTGCAAGACCTGCCCCCACATACTGACCACTGACAGGATAGAGATACCAAACTCTAACAGGGAATATAAAATCCCAGGTGTGTTCACCTGTAACACACCTAATGTAGTGTACTTGATCATTTGCACCAAATGTTCCACTGAAAATCTGTATGTTGGAGAGACCGGACAGAAACTCAGAATGAGAATTAATTCACATCGCCATACAATCAAACAACACAGAACTGATCTTCCCGTGCCAAAACACTTCTGCCAGGAAGACCACAGCATCATCAATGACATGAAAATCTTTATCTTAAAAGGGAACTTTAAATCAAGGAAACAGCGACTGATTTATGAGTACAAGGCCATGACCCTATTCCAGACGTTGGGCAATGGGATGAACATCTCACGTGGGTTTATGTCTTTTTATACAAATCATTAAGACAGTCATTAAGATAAGAACCTGGGATCTGGCAATTGATTGTTTGTTGTTATAAGTATATAGTAATAAGCCTCTTCCCCCCTCCCTCCTGTAACTCTACCCCCATGTCCAGTTATACATATGCAGCCTCTACAGAGTGTTTTTAGATATATCTGAAGGAGCTCAGAGGAAGCTTCGAAACGTCATATTCTGTCATCATTATGAGTTAGCCAATAAAAAGGTATCACCTACTGAAGACTTGAAAAGTGTTTTTTTTTTTTTTTTTCATATTGGGAAGACCATGGAAATGGTGGTGGACTTTAGCAAACGGAGAAGTATTCCGGCCCTGTTGGAGATCCAAGGGACATGTATTGAGATAGTCAGGACTTATAAGTACCTGGGCGTGCTCCTCAATAATAAACTAGACTGGGCTGATCACCTGGAGGAGCTGCACAGAAAGGGCCACAGCAGACTCTACCTGCTCAGGAGGCTGAGGGCCTTCAGTGCCCAGGGGACACTTCTTAGGGCTTTTTTCAACTCTGTGGTTGCTTCTGCCATCTTTTTCGGTGTGGCCTGCTGGGGAGCAGTATATCAACCAGGGACAGAAATAGACTTGACAAGCTGCTCTGTCTTGGGGAGCCCACTGAACCCAGTACAGGTGGTGGGTGACAGAAGGATACTGTCTGTGGTGACCTCCATGCGGGAGAACAAAACCCACCCCATGTATGGGACCTTGATGGGCCTTGGCAGCACTGTAAGTGACCATCTGCTTTACCACAAGTGTGAGAAGGAGCTATCGAAGGTCCTTCCTTCCAACCGCGACCAGGCTGTATAATCTACATCAGACCAAGCGAAGATCACTCCGCACAGAGAACTAATGATTGTGACTATGAAGTCTTCCTTCTTTCTTCTTTGGTTCCTTAGCTGCTATGGACTCCTAGTATATCTTCTCTTCTCAGCGTATGTGTGTCTACGTCTGTAATATATTACTGTGCATTATCCTGTATCTGTATTACTTTGCTGCTGTAACATACTGAAATTTCCCCACTGTGGGACTATTAAAGGATTATCTTATCTTATCTATCCAAGGTAATGGAACCACTGTTACCCCTGTCCCACAGGTCTGTTGCCTTGTCATAACTCTGAACTCTGACCTATCTTTCAAGTTGCACATTTAAACCGTCAACACCTCCTGCCGCCTCCAACTCAAGAACATCCATCAGATCTGCTCCTTCCTCACACCAGAAACTGCAAAGATGCTAGTCCATGGCCTCATAATCTCCCACTTAGATTACTGTAACACTCTTCTCCATGGTCTCCCAGCAAATACACTTTTCCCGCTCCAGTTCACCTTAAACTGTGCTGCTCAATTAATACACCCCTCCCCCTGTTCTATATCGGCAGCCCCCCTCTGTCAATCCCTTCACTGGCTACCCATTGCCCAGCGAATTGAGTTCAAGTTACTAATGCTAACATATAAAGACATCCACAACCTGTCCCCTCCATATATCTCCAACCTAATCTCCCGCTACCTGCCCACACATAACCTCACATCCTCCAATGTCCTCCTACTCCGCTCTGCCCTCATCCACTCCTCACACAACTATCTCCAAGATTTCTCCCGTGCATCCCCCATACTCTGGAACTCAAGACACATAAGACTGACCCCCACAATCACAGGCTTCAAGAAGTCCCTGAAGACTCCCCTAATCAGGAAGGCCTACAACCTCCAATAACACTACTATCACTACACCACTAGCTGAACAGTCTCTGCCGTCACCTTCTGTCTCTATCCCTCTTCGCTCATAGACTGTAAGCCCTCGCGGGCAGGGCCCTCTACCCCACTGTGCCAGTTAGTCATTGATAGTATTGTATTTGTTTGTATATTGTGTGTACCATATGTAAACCCTCAAATGTAAAGCACTATGGAAATAATATAATAATGTACAGCACCATGGAATTAATGATGCTATGTAACATAATAATAATAATAATAATAATAATAATAATAATAATAATAATAATAATAAATGAGTTTATCTTAGCAGTGCCGCAATGTGATCAATTGGAAGACAACATGAAGTCAACTTTTCATGATACTAACTTAATACAATATTGTGACATGACAGTGAAATCTCTGACAGACTGTAATTCCAATCACAACCAGGGGTGGCCACACATAGACACTAGAGATGAGCAAACCGTAAAATATTCGATATTCGTTTCGAATAGCCCCTCAATATTCGACTATTTGAACGAATATCAAACCCCATTATAGTCTATGGGGGAAAATGCTTCGTTTCAGAGGATCCCACTCTTTGACTCAGGAGAGTCACCAAGTCCACTATGACACCCCAGTAAATGATGCCAACACCTCTGGAATGTAACTGGAACAGCAGGGGAACCATGTCTGGGGGCATCTAACATGCCTAAGTCACTGTATTATGTCGGGATCCCTGTCAGCTTGCGATATGCGTGAGCTGACTTTTTCCCATAGGAATGCATTGACCAGCGTTGATTGGCCGAATGCCATACAGAGTACAGCATTCGGCTAATCAACGCTGGTTCTGCCAGAGGCTCCTCTGTGAGGAGGCGGAGTCTAAGATCGGACCAGAATGGAGACTGCTGTGGACTGATCTTAGACTCCGCCTCCTCTGGCAGAACCAGCGTTGATTGGCCGAATGCTGTACTCTGTATGGCATTCAGCCAATCAACGCATTCCTATGTCGAGATGTAGCAGTGCGGGCCGTGCGCTCAGCTGAGCTACACCGGAGATGCTGCCAAACTGAGCGCACAGCCAGCACTGCTACACTGGAGATGTGAACCCTGCTGCACACTCAGCACTGCTGCATCAGAGATGTAGCAAAGCTGAGTGTGCACTGAACCCTGCTTTACACTCAGCTCTGCTCGAATACCTCGAACGGCCTGATATTCGATTGAATATGTTTTCGATCAAACAGTGTTCGCTCATCTCTAATAGACAAATATACCACATACATCTCCATATAGTGTATGACAAAATCATGTTCTATTTCAAAGCCGCTATTTTTGTCCAGCAGATTTCAGCATACTTATGTAACGGGAAAAAGGATGCGAGGAATTAAAGCGACATTTTTCGATCGTTTCTGGGCTAGGATATCTTCTTATCCAAGGCTTTGTGGGCTCTGATGCCTTGGTGCAGGTAAGTGTATCCTGAGATGTTTCATAGACTGTAGTCTTGTTGCGATCACATTCAGATTGTGTTGCACATCCCATATTGACCCATGTAGTGTTTGGTAATGCTGAAAAATACACATAAGAAGTGTCACATAACACAATATTACAGCAGGTCTGATATATAATAATGATGTCACATCAACTCTATAAATCCTGTTTATCCTGGGAATAAACCCTGCACTACAACTGACCAATCCCTGTTACGCTGGGGCCCCATGGGACGTAAATGCAGCGATTTGCCTGCAGCAGAAATGCTGTGGGAAAAATCACAGGATTTTACAGTGCAAGCAAAGGGGATAGGATTCATGCCAATCCCATGCCCACTTTGCGGGAAAAAACGCAGTGCGGACACTCTGCGATTTGCAAAGCCGTTGCGGCTTTGAAAATTGCAGCATGTCAATTATATCTACGGAAACGCCGGCAGCTTTCCCATAGATATAATTGTAACAGAAAGTCTGCAGAGGAAAACTCTGCAAACTTTCTGTTGAAAGTGCTGCGATTACGGCCCGTGGGGCTTTAGCCTTAGACAGCTTTCATAAATGAGGTTATTTATCAGATATTTTATCCATCAGGGAGATTTGTATCCCAATTTACATTCTGATAATTCCATATGGATGGTGCAGCTGGTCATGTATGTACAACCGATCCTTACACTTCTACAGGACTGATGGAAATTGCCAAGTCCAGCTATACCCAGCAGTTGCATTAAGGGTGATGTCCCCCTGAAACATTACACTAGACATTACATGTACCTATAAGAGCAGTGCAGTGATTTTAAAATTTGTTTTTATTGAACTTGACCCCCAATAATCCTCAAGAATCATATCTATTGTCGAGTTCTGTGCTACTCTTGTCTTCTGGGTACTTACCTGTAGGGAGGTGTCACCCCTACACAGAACCTGCACCCAACCATTTACTACTGCCAGGACAATGCTGCCCAGATTGCACAACTGGAAAATAAAAATCCTCAAGACACCCCTACCAAATATATATTACCAAAACAGAAAAAAAACAATGTTGCAGATAATGTTACAAGATGTGTCATGTGGTTTCCTTCCCATCTGGAATGTTATGGCAGCCCTGACTCACTGATATAGGGAATAACTTATAATAAACTCTGTAAAGACCTGACAAGCTTCTAGATGTTTCATCATCAGGATAGAAATCTGTTTCCCAATTGCCCCGACTACTGTGAGCTCTCAATACCAGTCAGTAACATGAAAGGGGCTCATATGTCAGTGCTCCCTGTTATTGTTCTTCCACAGGGACAGCAAATCCATTTACTGGCTCCTAATAGACATGTCAGAGAACTAGTTAGTGAGAAGGAAAGTGCTCAGGACTGGAGATGACTGTTATAGGAGATCAGATCGGAAGGAATCTTCTCTTTACAATGAACAACAAGAAACCGTTTATAATACCTGTGAAGTTTCTATACAGATGAAAACACGTGTCCTCATCACTGTCACACTGTACAGGAATTATATGATCACACCATCTTCTGTTAGTTATGCAGGAAGGACAGACCAGTTCATTTGGATAATCATTTGTTAAATCTAGAACTGAAGGAGAGAAGCAGTGACATAATAAAGAGGACTTGCTCCATAACATCCCCCATAATATTTCTCATTTCTTCTCTTTATGGTGAAGAACAATGAAACCATTTTTAGTACCTGGGAAGTGTCTGTATGTGTAATGTCCCTTATTCTTCTTTCTGCATCTTACAGGAATTATATCATTACACCATTTTCTATAAGATATGCAGGAATAACAGTCCATTCCATATATGCGATATTCTCTTATTGCTTCTAGATCTGAAGAAGAGAAGCAGTGACACAATAAAGAGGACTTGCTCCATAACATTCCCCCATAATATTTCCCATGTATGACCCTATGAAGAATATTCCTCCTCTCCCCTTCTCATTATAAAGGGGTTATCCCTCACTATCAGTTAGGTTAAGGAAAATGTTTGTTCTTGTACCGCATTAGCCAGTGGGTGGGAAATATAAAAAAACAAAAAACTTGATAGTCTTCAGTAGTTGATACCTTTTTAATGGCTAACTAATAATGCTAATGGCTAACTGTATGCCATGACTAAGGAGTGAAAGCTCTGAAACGCGTTGGCGGTTTTTATGTGTTTGTCTTATGTTATTTGTCGTCTGTTGGCACGTTCATACCATGGACTTTTAAAGATGAAATAAAGGTTATATTTTAACCGGATCAAGGCGTTGCGGACCATTTGTACGGATTATTTTCCATGCTAACTAATAATGATGACAGATTACAACGTTTTGGAACGTCTAGGCTCCTTTCTCAAGTACATTTAAAACCATTTCTGAAGGAGCATTTTTATATACAAAAAAGGGATAGAATTCCAGGAGGAAGGGGGAGGGGGGGGGTAGAGGGTTGTTAGTAATTGGTACAAACAATGTAAACACTTACAGGTCCTTATCAGTTCTCAGGGTCTCAAGTCAGTGATTTCTGTAAAAAGACATAAAACCAAGTGACAAATTTAGCTCCCTCTCCAGTGTGTGCAGCAGGGTCATACATTTACACTCATAGATGCGTCATTCTCTCTTTGATTTGAAATTCCCTCGGACAGAAAAGGTAAAACCTGTCCTCACATACTGACAACTGACAGGATAGAGATACCAAACTCTAACAGGGAATATAAAATCACAGGTACGTTCATCTGCAGCACAACCAATGTAGTGTATTTGATAATGTGCACCAAATGTTCCACTGAAAATCTGTATGTTGGAGAGACCGGACAGCAGCTTAGACTGCGCATGAATTCACATCGCCATACAATTAAAGAATAGAGATGAGCAAGTAGTATTCAATCGAGTAGGTATTTGATCGAATACTACGGTATTCGAAATACTCGTACTCGATCGAGTACCACTCGCTATTCGAATGGAAAAGTTTGAGGCAGAACCAGCATTGATTGGCCGAATGCTATACAGTCGGCCAATCAACGCTGGTTCTTCTCCTACCTTTAGAAGTCTTCTCCGTGCAGCTTCCCCGCGGCGTCTTCTGGCTCTGGCAGAGTGAATTCAGAGCCAGAAGATGCCGCGAGGACGCTGCAAGGAGAAGACTTCTCAGAGGATCCAGCCCGACCCTCACTCGTGGACTTGGTAAGTATAATTTGATCAAACGTTGCCTACCCCTGAAACGAGCATTTTCCCTCCATAGGGTTCGATATTTGATTCGAGTAGTCGAATATTGAGGGGCTACTCGAAACGAATATCAAATCTCGAACATTTTACTGTTCGCTCATCTCTATTAAAGAACGAAGACTTGACCTTCCTGTATCAAAGCATTTTTGCAATAAGGATCATAATATGACCGATCACATGAAAGTTTTGATTTTGGGAGGGAATTTCAAATCAAAGAGAGAACAACGCATTTATGAGTATAAACTTATGACCCTGCTTCACACACTGGAGAGGGGGCTAAATTTGTCACATGGTTTTATGTCTTTTTACAGAAATCACTGACTTGAGACCCTAACGCTGGGTTCACACCTGCGTCTGGGGTCTCCGTTCTATGGTTTCTGTCTTCTGCATGCCAGAAGACGGAAACCATAGACCAGGTCCGGCCGTGCGCGGCGGTGAGCGTTTTGCGCTCTCCGCCGCAAAACCGGATTTTTTTATCCGGACACAGAGTAGTGCATGTCCAACTCTGTGTCCGGATTATAAAACCCGGTTTCGCGGCGGAGAGCGCAAAACGCTCACCGCCGCGCACGGCCAGACAGCTTTCTCACCCATTCAAATGAATTGCCTCTCACCTGGTTTGGTTTTGACAGCGTTCACAACTCCATACTAAGGTGTATATGATACCAGGTATGGGGAGCAGCACGTCTCAAAGGCACCAGTTGTGTCAACCGGGGAAACAGCAGAGGAATAGGGCAGGAATAGGGCAGGACGGCGCTCACAGGTCCAATAGATTTTATTAATAAGAAGAATTGGACCACAACCTGCTGACATTCTCTTCCCTCTCCTCTCCAATACACACCCCAACCTCTAAACCAACACGCCCCCACAGGAACCTCAACCGCCTTGACACCTACACCCTCTTAGACTCACTCCTACCACTCGCTGACATCTCCTCACTCCAGGACACAGATGCCGCTGCTGCCTTCTATAATACCACCATTACCTCAGCCCTTGATTCTGTAGCCCCCTACACATACAGTACACCAGAGCCCGACCGATCAATAGACAACCCTGGCACACTGACCTGACTAAAAAACTGAGACGTGCCTTGCGGGTTGCAGAACGCCTCTGGAAGAAAAGCCACTCCAAGGAGGATTTCCTCAGGTACAAAGAAGCAGTTCTCTCATTTAAGAACGCACTCACCTCACAAAGCAGATCTACTTCACCACACTCATATCTTCACTCTCTCGCAAACCCAAACAGCTATTCTCCACCTTCAACTCCCTCCTCCGTCCTCCCGCCCCGCCTCCGACATCACTTATCTCAGCTGACGACTTTGCCTCTTATTTTAAAGCTAAAATTGACACCATCAGAGACAGTCTCACCCTACTCCCCCGACAACCCCTCTACCCGACTACTTACTGTTCCTCATCCTTGACCTGTTTCTACTCCATAACTGACGAAAAACTCTCCTCCCTTATCTCCAAATCCCACCTCACCTCCTGCGTGCTCGACCCAATTCAGTCACATTTCATCCCCAAACTCGCTGAAGTCATTACTCCAGCCCTAACACATCTCTTCAATCTATCCCTAACCAATGGATCCTTCCCCTCAGCCTTCAAACACACCACTGTCACTCCTATACTTAAGAAACCGTCCCTCGACCCGTCCTCTCCTGCCAACTATCGTCCCATCTCTCTGCTCCCGTACGCCTCAAAACTTCTTGAGCAGCATGTCCACTCCGAACTCTCCTCCTATTTCTCATCCAACCTGCTCTTTGACAGACTTCAGTCAGGCTTCAGACCCCAGCACTCCACTGAAACTGCCCTAACAAAAGTCACCAATGACCTGCTAACCGCCAAAGCCAAGCGCCATTACTCTGTCCTCCTCCTCCTCGATCTCTCCTCTGCCTTTGACACAGTTGACCACTCCCTCCTGTTAGAAATTCTCTCATCCCTTGGTATCTCAGACCTGGCCCATTCCTGGATCTCCTCATACCTCACCAACCGCACATTCAGCGTCTCCCACCTGCTCACCTCGCCCTCTCTCTGTAGGTGTCCCCCAGGGCTCCGTCCTAGGACCCCTCCTGTTCTCCATCTACACCCTTGGCCTGGGCCAACTCATAGAATCTCATGGCTTTCAGTACCACTGCTATGCCGACGACACCCAAATCTACATCTCTGGACCAGACATTACCTCCCTGCTGGCCAGAATTCCAGATTGTTTAGCAGCCGTAGCCTCCTTCCTCTCCTCCCGCTTTCTCAAACTCAACATGGAGAAAACAGAGTTTATCATCTTCAGCCCATCCTGTATGGCCCCACCACCTGACCCATCTATCAAAGTTAATGGAACCACAATTACCCTTGTCCCACAGGCCCGATGCCTTGGGGTAACCCTGGACTCTGAACTATCCTTCAAGCCACATATTCAAGCCCTCAACACCTCCTGCCGCCTCCAGCTCAAGAACATCCACCGAATTCGCCCCTTCCTCACCCAGGAAACTACCAAGATGCTCGTCCAAGCCCTCATAATCTCCCGCCTAGACTACTGCAACACCCTTCTCCATGGACTCCCAGCTAACACCCTCGCCCGCCTCCAGTCCACCTTAAACTGCGCTGCTCGCTTAATCCACCTCACCCCCCGATCTTCATCGGCTGCTCCCCTCTGCCAGTCCCTCCACTGGCTACGTATAGCCCAGCGAATTGAGTTCAAGCTACTAACGCTAACATACAAAGCCATCCACACCCTGTCCCCTCCATATATCTCTGACCTCATCTCCCGCTACCTGCCCACACGTAACCTCAGATCCTCCAATGACCTCCTACTCCGCTCTGCTCTCATCCGCTCCTCACACAACCGTCTCCAAGATTTCTCTCGTGCATCCACCATACTCTGGAACTCCTTACCACGACACATAAGACTGACCCCCACAATCACAGGATTCAAGAAGGCGCTGAAGACTCATCTATTCAGGAAGGCCTACAACCTCCAATAACACTATCACCGCACTGCCATCTGTACAGTCTCCCCCTCTCCTTCTGTCTCTACCCCCTTCCCTCATAGATTGTAAGCCCTCACGGGAGGGCCCCCTACCCCACTGTGCCAGTCAGTCATTGTTAGTATTATATCTACCTGTATATTCTTTGTACTGTATGTAACCCCCAAATGTAAAGCACCATGGAATTAATGGTGCTATATAAATAAATAAATAAATAATAATAATAATAATAATAATAATAATAATAATAATAATAAAGCTTCCGTACAATACAGAGACACTAGTGGTCCTCCATAGTGAGAGCTACTCATTGTAAGAGATCTCTGCTCTACCTAACACAGCGATATCTTACTAGAGGGACCACATGGAGAACAGACAGATTTACTATCAGGACATATGGGAAGGGTTTGTCCATTAGATTTAAGCCCTTCCCACATTCCACAAACCATACTTTTTTCTTTTTTTTTTTTTTTTTTTTTTTTTGGAGGCTGATTTTTAGACGGATTCAGCCTCAAAATCAGTGAAAAAAAACCTCTGTGTGCATTGACCCTAACTACTCCAAGTTCTAAGCATGATGTCCAGAAATAATTACAGACTGCACTCAGCTATGGAATACCCCTCCACAAGGTTTACCAGATTGTCTGCATTTTGTGAGTCTTCCAGGATAACCCAGCGCTGCACTAGCATAGAGAGAGCACAGATATAGAGACCATGTGTGGTGACATCTCCCACAAAGTGGGCTTTTTTAAAGAAAACTATTGTATAAAGTTATAATAAGACAGGACGTTCCTATTAGAGATGAGCGAACAGTGTTCTATCGAACTCATGTTCGATCGGATATTAGGCTGTTCGGCATGTTCGAATCGAATTGAACACCGCGTGGTAAAGTGCGCCATTACTCGATTCCCCTCCCACCTTCCCTGGCGCCTTTTTTGCTCCAATAACAGCACAGGGTAGGTGGGACAGGAACTACGACACCGGTGACGTTGAAAAAAGTAGGCAAAACCCATTGGCTGCCGAAAACATGTGACCTCTAATTTAAAAGAACAGCGCCGCCCAGCTTCGCGTCATTCTGAGCTTGCAATTCACCGAGGACGGAGGTTTCCGTCCAGTTAGCTAGGGCTTAGATTCTGGGTAGGCAGGGACAGGCTAGGATAGGAAGGAGAAGACAACCAACAGCTCTTATAAGAGCTAAATTCCAGGGAGAAGCTTGTCAGTGTAACGTGGCACTGACGGGCTCAATCGCCGCAACCCAGCTTTCCCAGGATCCTGAATGGAATACACTGACAGTGTATTCCCGTATACCCCATATATACACCCCAAATCCCCGTTCCAACGGTGTGCCCCCCCACCTTCACCTCAGAAATACCCTGCAAGTCCCCTAGCAATAGAATTGGGGCTATATACACCCACTATTTTTGCTACTGGTATACAGTGCCATTGTCTGACTGGGAATTCAAAGAATATATTGGGGTTACGTGCACCCACAATTTTTGCTACTGGTATATAGTGCCATTGTCTGACTGGGAATTCAAAGAATATATTGGGGTTACGTGCACCCACAATTTTTGCTACTGGTATATAGTGCCATTGTCTGACTGGGAATTCAAAGAATATATTGGGGTTACAAATACCATCATTTCTTGCTACTGCCATATAGTGCCAGTTTCTGACTGGGAATTCAAAGAATATATTGGGGTTACGTGCACCCACAATTTTTGCTACTGCCATATAGTGCCATTGTCTGACTGGGAATTCAAAGAATATATGGGGGTTACTTGCACCCACAATTTTTGCTACTGGTATACAGTGCCATTGTCTGACTGGGAATTCAAAGAATATATTGCAGTTACGTGCACCCACAATTTTTGCTACTGCTATATAGTGCCATTGTCTGACTGGGAATTCAAAGAATATATTGGGGTTACGTGCACCCACAATTTTTGCTACTGGTATACAGTGCCATTGTCTGACTGGGAATTCAAAGAATATATTGGGTTTACAAATACCCTCATTTCTTGCTACTGCCATATAGTGCCAGTTTCTGACTGGGAATTCAAAGAATATATTGGGGTTACGTGCACCCACAATTTTTGCTACTGGTATATAGTGCCTTTGTCTGACTGGGAATTCAAAGAATATATTGCGGTTACGTGCACCCACAATTTTTGCTACTGGTATATAGTGCCATTGTCTGACTGGGAATTCAAAGAATATATTGGGGTTATTTGCACCCACAATTTTTGCTACTGGTACAGTCCTATGAAAAAGTTTGGGCACCCCTATTAATCTTAATCATTTTTAGTTCTAAATATTTTGGTATTTGCAACAGCCATTTCAGTTTGATATATCTAATAACTGATGGACACAGTAATATTTCAGGATTGAAATGAGGTTTATTGTACTAACAGAAAATGTGCAATATGCATTAAACCAAAATTTGACCGGTGCAAAAGTATGGGCACCTCAACAGAAAAGTGACATTAATATTTAGTAGATCCTCCTTTTGCAAAGATAACAGCCTCTAGTCGCTTCCTGTAGCTTTTAATCAGTTCCTGGATCCTGGATAAAGGTATTTTGGACAAACAATTCAAGTTCAGTTAAGTTAGATGGTCGCCGAGCATGGACAGCCCGCTTCAAATCATCCCACAGATGTTCAATGATATTCAGGTCTGGGGACTGGGATGGCCATTCCAGAACATTGTAATTGTTCCTCTGCATGAATGCCTGAGGATTTGGAGCGGTGTTTTGGATCATTGTCTTGCTGAAATATCCATCCCCGGCGTAACTTCAACTTCGTCACTGATTCTTGAACATTATTCTCAAGAATCTGCTGATACTGAGTGGAATCCATGCGACCCTCAACTTTAACAAGATTCCCGATGCCGGCATTGGCCACACAGCCCCAAAGCATGATGGAACCTCCACCAAATTTTACAGTGGGTAGCATGTGTTTTTCTTGGAATGCTGTTTCTTTTTGGACGCCATGCATAACGCCTTTTTTTTATAACCAAACAACTCAATTTTTGTTTCCAAAATGAAGCTGCCTTGTCCAAATGTGCTTTTTCATACCTCAGGCAACTCTATTTGTGGCGTACGTGCAGAAACGGCTTCTTTCTCATCACTCTCCCATACAGCTTCTCCTTGTGCAAAGTGCGCTGTATAGTTGACCGATGCACAGTGACACCATCTGCAGCAAGATGATGCTGCAGCTCTTTGGAGGTGGTCTGTGGATTGTCCTTGACTGTTCTCACCATTCTTCTTCTCTGCCTTTCTGATATTTTTCTTGGCCTGCCACTTCTGGGCTTAACAAGAACTGTCCCTGTGGTCTTCCATTTCCTTACTATGTTCCTCACAGTGGAAACTGACAGGTTAAATCTCTGAGACAACTTTTTGTATCCTTCCGCTGAACAACTATGTTGAACAATCTTTGTTTTCAGATCATTTGAGAGTTGTTTTGAGTAGCCCATGATGCCACTCTTCAGAGGAGATTCAAATAGTAGAACAACTTGCAATTGGCCACCTTAAATACCTTTTCTCATGATTGGATACATCTGGCTATGAAGTTCAAAGCTCACTGAGGTTACAAAACCAATTTTGTGCTTCAGTAAGTCAGTAAAAAGTAGTTAGGGGAATTCAAATCAATAAAATGATAAGGGTGCCCATACTTTTGCACCGGTCAAATTTTGGTTAAATGCATATTGCGCATTTTCTGTTAGTACAATAAACCTCATTTCAATCCTGAAATATTACTGTGTCCATCAGTTATTAGATATATCAAACTGAAATGGCTGTTGCAAACACCAAAATATTTAGAACTAAAAATGATTAAGATTAATAGGGGTGCCCCAACTTTTTTATAGAACTGTATATAGTGCCATTGTCTGACTAGGAATTCAAAGAATATATTGGGGTTACGTGCACCCACAATTTTTGCTACTGGTATATAGTGCCATTGTCTGACTGGGAATTCAAAGAATATATTGGGGTTACAAATACCCTCATTTCTTGCTACTGCCATATAGTGCCAGTTTCTGACTGGGAATTCAAAGAATATATTGGGGTTACGTGCACCCACAATTTTTGCTACTGGTATATAGTGCCATTGTCTGACTGGGAATTCAAAGAATATATTGGGTTTACAAATACCCTCATTTCTTGCTACTGCCATATAGTGCCAGTTTCTGACTGGGAATTCAAAGAATATATTGGGGTTACAAATACCCTCATTTCTTGCTACTGCCATATAGTGCCAGTTTCTGACTGGGAATTCAAAGAATATATTGGGGTTACGTGCACCCACAATTTTTGCTACTGGTATATAGTGCCATTGTCTGACTGGGAATTCAAAGAATATATTGGGTTTACAAATACCCTCATTTCTTGCTACTGCCATATAGTGCCAGTTTCTGACTGGGAATTCAAAGAATATATTGGGGTTACATGCACCCACAATTTTTGCTACTGCCATATAGTGCCATTGTCTGACTGGGAATCAGGGTCGGACTGGGGTGCCTAGGGCCCACCAGTGGGATTATTTCCAGGGGCCCACCCTACTGCCATATTAAATATTGCCCGTCCAGTTTTTGCCATTATGCACGTTTAAAGTGCATTTTCACACACAATACAGTGTGCAAAACAGAACTGTATTGTCATTTGTACTAAATTGATCACTTTTAGCTGCGCCTTGGTTTACTGTCTTTGAATAGAAAAAAATATTTTATTTTATATATGGGTATGCATGGTGAATATCATGGTGAATATTGACAGGAGTAACAATCACACAGGGACTCATCTATAGCTTATGCGTCCCTTCATAGCTCATTCAGATGTGACAGAATTCTGCACCAGAATAGAAGCCAATTTCTACTTGCCTCAACTCCCCTAGGCAGTAGGGAAGCAAACCGAGCAAACCTCAGCAAACCGAGGTCAAACCAGAGAGGCAAAACAGTACCAAATCACAATCCAAAAGAGTAGTCAATAAGCCAAGAAGCAGAGATCAGTAAATACAAAACAAGAGCAAGGACAAAGCAAAGTCAGAGACAATATCCAGCAAACATTTAAGGAAGCCCAGAACCCGTCTCAGGCTTGATTGGCAGATAAGCTTTCAAACACAATGCAAACACCCCTTAGGGTGCATTCACACGGTGGAAAATGGCTGAATTTGGTGTGGAATCTGTGACAGATTCAGCGCTGAAAAAAAAGCCTCCCATTGACTTCAATGGGTTCCTTTTTCTGCAAAGCAACCCATTGAAGTCAATGGGAGGCTTTTTTTTAGCGCTGAATCTAATGCAGATTCCACACCAAATTCAACAGTATTTCCCTCTGTGTGAATGCACCCTAACAATAATAACACAATGACAAGAGACCAGGAGCAGGTACTCATAAGCAGACAGGCCTCCTGCACTGTACAATGCAGCAAGAGAATGGTGCAGGAGTTCGAACGGGTGAGCACGTAACATGAGTATAATTTTTCTTTATAAGGGGTCATTCACATGGAGTAACGCCTCACGTGTATCAGAGGCGTACGTGCCGAGCACTTCCCATTCACTTCAATGGGAGCGCTCGTAGCACCGCCGTTACGGCGGCGTTATGAGTGCTCCCATTGAAGTGAATGGGAAGTGCTCAGCAGCCCTGCCGTAACGCCGGCGTGTATGCCTCTGATACACGTGAGGCGTTACTCCATGTGAATGGCCCCTTATGCTGTGTTTTTTTCTCTTTCAGGTTACGATGATCCATTGGATTATGTTGGATTCCATCGATGATCATCATTTTTGTTTTATTTTTTTTAAATTCTTTAATAAAATGGTCAACGATTTGTCTATTTCAATAAAAACAAATTTCTTTCACGTCTTGAGTTTTTATAAATACTTTCTTACGCCTTAATAATGGTGACTGGTAGACAGCATCCATTACTAAGGTGTGGCTTAGCATTAGTGGTGAATATTTTAGCACTAACCCTCCAATTATTACCCCGCTACATAATGCTGAGAAGAATTGGTTATCATCCAATACCCGGCTGTTTAATAGAGACTGATGAGGATTGGGGCAGTCGCAGGCTGGAATTATTAGGGTCAGTGCTTATTTTGACGCTAAATCCGCCTCAAAATCAGCCTCCAAAAAAAGCCTCCCAATAGAACTCAAAATGAGCACCAAAAAACTCAGTGTGCACTGACCCTTAGGCTGGAAAAGGCCGAAAACAACAGGCTGGTATTATAAGGCTGGAAAGGGCCGAAAACCATGCCATTTCCACCCTTGTAATGTCAGGATACTGCTTGTTATATCTGTCTGGCTCAGAAATATTGGGGGGATTCTATGTTGCTTCATAATAAGAAAAAAAAAGGACATAGGGTCCCCCCAATTTTTCATAACCAGCCAGATATAACAAGCAGCAGCAGCCTGACATTACAAGGGTGGCAAGAGCCATGGTTTTTGGCCCTTCCCAGCCTTATAATACCAGCCTGCGACCACCCCAATCCCCAGCAGTCTCTTTAGACAGCTGGGTATTGGACGATACCCAGCTCTTCCCGGCACCCCTGATGGTGTTGGGTACCGGGGTAATAATTGGAGGGTTAGTGCTAGACTATTCACCAGCTAACACTAAGCCACACCTTAGTAATGGATGCTGTCTATCAGACAGTCGCCATTACTAAGGGGGTAAGAAAGTATTTAAAAAAAAAAAAAAATCAAGAGACATGAGAGAAATTTTTTTTACTGAAATAAAAACGCCCTCAGACAACCCTCGCTGACTATTTTATTATAAAAAAACAAAAACGATGATCATCGATGGAGTCCAACGAATCCGATGTAATCCAAACAATCCATCATAACCTGAAAGATAAAAAAAAAAACCTGTATGACGGAGAGATTGCCGCTGTTGTGAACGTAGCATAAGGCTATGGCTACACTACTACTTCCGTCATGCAACCAGTGTCACTTTGGGACTCTTTCACATTAGTAAATGAAGTCGCATTGGGTCCGTCAGGTTGCAATGTGACTCCATTCACTAACATAAGGGAAAGAATCACAGGGCGACACATCTTTGGTTGCATGACAGAAGTTATAGTGCAGCCATAGCCTAATGCTAGGTTCACAACAGCGGCAAGCTCTCCGTCATACAGGTCCACCATGGGACCAGAATGACGGAGAGGTGGACTGTCAAAATGGCGGTTACACCCAGACAGTGGCAGACCTCATTAACATAATGAAGTCCGCCAGGTGTCAGCCATTTTCAAAGTGACAGGCATAAGTCCTGAGTGGTTTCTGCAACTTGGAAATTGTTATGCTGGAGCCCTAGAAAAGGGCACAAGCATAACAAGAGAGTGGAACATTATCTATAGGGTGGGTGCACTACAACTCCCAGCAGCTCCAGATGCCCTGGAGCTGCTGGGAGTTGTAGTCCACCCACCCCATAGGTAATGTCCCACTCTATTGTTATGCTGGTGACCTTTTCTAGGGCTCCAGCATAACAATACAGTGAGACATTACTTATGGAGTGGGTGGACTACAACTCCCAGCAGCTCCAGGGCATCTGGAGCTGCTGGGAGTTGTAGTATTTGAAAGATTTGGGGGGCAAAATAGGGGACAATAAAAGCAGGGTTTTTTTAATTGTAAAATTCCCACTTACCTTGTCACTGTCTGCAGGTCTGGCCTCCGCTTCTTCAATCCAGCCGCCGCGCTCTGCTCTGACGCATCAGAAAAAGAGCTGCGGCTGGATTGGCCAATTCGTTTCCAGGATACATGGGGGCGGGCCCAACTACAGACGTTCTCCCGCCCCCATGTATCCGGCAGCTCTGCGTAGGTAGGCGACCGACAGGACACCAGGCTAAACGTCCTCCTGGGCAGGGGCCCGAATTGCAATGTCAGGGCCCCGATCGGTCCCCTAACCATCCCGATCGGCCCTTGATCATGCAGATCGGGCCCCTGCCTATACGATTTCTTAAACAAAACGATCAAAAAATATAGTCGGGGCCTGGGGCCCACCGGGGGATCCCCCGGTGCTCCGGCAGGCCAGTCCGACCCTGCTGGGAATTCAAAGAATATATTGGGGTTACAAATACCATCATTTCTTGCTACTGCCATATAGTGCCAGTTTCTGACTGGGAATTCAAAGAATATATTGGGGTTACGTGCACCCACAATTTTTGCTACTGCCATATAGTGCCATTGTCTGACTGGGAATTCAAAGAATATATTGGGGTTATGTGCACCCACAATTTTTGCTACTGGTATATAGTGCCATTGTCTGACTGGGAATTCAAAGAATATATTGGGGTTACAAATACCCTCATTTGTTGCTACTGCCATAAAGTGCCAGTTTCTGACTGGGAATTCAAAGAATATATTGGGTTTACAAATACCCTCATTTCTTGCTACTGCCATATAGTGCCAGTTTCTGACTGGGAATTCAAAGAATATATTGGGGTTACGTGCACCCACAATTTTTGCTACTGGTATATATTGCCATTGTCTGACTGGGAATTCAAAGAATATATTGGGGTTACAAATACCCTCATTTCTTGCTACTGCCATATAGTGCCAGTTTCTGACTGGGAATTCAAAATGCGCAAGGAACGTGCGAAAAGGGACGTGGACGAGGCCGTGGGCGAGGTCGGGGGAATGGTTCTGGGGAGCAAGGTAGCAGTGAAGCCACAGGGCGTCCCGTGCCTACTCCTGTGGGGCAGCAAGCATTGCGCCGCTCCACAGTGCCAGGGTTGCTTGCCACATTAACTAAACTGCAGGGTACAAAACTTAGTAGGCCCGAGAACCAGGAACAGGTCTTGCAATGGCTGTCGGATAACGCTTACAGCACATTGTCCAGCAGCCAGTCAGACTCTGCCTCCTCTCCTCCTATTACCCAACAGTCTTTTTTTTTTTTTTTTTTTTTTTTTTATAATAATTTTTATTGATTTTCAAAAAGTATAGACATACCAAAATTGAGCATGCACATATAAAGAAGGCACAGCTTCTGCGAAAATACAATGGTAAAAGATACATATGCATGGTGTCATACATTAGGAAATAAGAATACCAAAAAATTACATACAAGGAAAGGGTATTCCAATGAGGTCAACATGACCATTACCAATGAAAATGAACAATAAATAAAGGGGGAGTTAAGGATAATCATGAGAAAAACCAAAAATGACGTGGCAAGCAGTATCTGAGAACCTAGGTCACTAGGAAGAGATGAAAGAAGACGTACCCAGAAAAATGCGGGAGGGGGGTGGGAAGGTTTGGATAGGCCGGGGGGCAGGAGGGATGAGGGTGGGTAAGGGGGGGGGGGGAGGGGGGGGAAGGGAAGTAGGCCTGATAATCCACTAGATCTCTGAATGGCTAATAGTACATTACGAATTCAAACGTTTCCATGGCTCCCAAGTGTTAAGGAAAGCCTGGTGCCTTCGCAGGCGCCAGCTAGAGAGTTCTTCGAACCTGGCAATCTGATTCACTTTAGCAATCCACTCAGCTCTGGTTGGCGGTTCAGAGTTCAACCATTTGCCCGGAATCAGAGAGTTCGCTGCCAACAACAAATAGGAGACTAAGTTGGACCTGGATGGGGCATAATCGGAGCTAGGCAATGAAAGAATAACCATAGAGGGGAGAATAGTGAAGGGCTGCGAGGTAATTTTCCTGACAGTGTCCTGGATGTCATCCCAGAAGGCGCGAATTAGTGGACATTGCCACCAAATGTGGAAAAGGGTACCTGTGTGCATTTTACATCTCCAGCATAACTCTGAGACACCCAGTTTCATGCGTGAGAGCCGTTCAGGGGTGTGATACCATCTTGTCAATAATTTAAATTGCGTTTCCTGTAGGCGCACACACGGAGAAAAACCATGAGAGTTGCTTAGGACAACACTGACCTGCTCATCCGTTAGTTTGAGCCCCAGATCGGACTCCCAAGACGAGACATAGGCGGGTTTATAAAACACTTTCGGGCTAATGTAGTGCTTCAAGACAAAGGATGTCTTGTTCAGCTGTGAGTTGTTCGCCAAAACCGAGCGTTCAAAGGGCGTGAGTGCCGTACGCGGTCTGTAGGCCTGTAACCAATCACCCGTCAACTTAGATAAGTGATGTTTTTGGAGAAAGGAGAGTGTAGAACGGGGTAGGCGTGATTCCAGCCTGTCACAATCAATCTCAGAGTTACTATCCAAATTATCAACCAGCCTATGCGGCAGAAGACGTTCCCAAACATCGCCGTAGGAGGAGTGAGAATGACCCAACTGTGAGGGAATGAGACCTACAGGAAACATGAGTGAGGAATCTGGGGCCAACTGTTCCCTCATGTCCCTCCAAGTCTCGCAAGCTCCCAGCAAAAGCTGATCTATATCTTTTGGACGATGTCCAGGTGTCCCATAGAGCCAGAGATCTGCCTGGGATCGTGCCCCAAAAGTATTCAAAGAAATGTTTGAGATCAGAGAAGGGGTAGAGATATTGGTCAGGTCTACCCACCGTTTCAGCTGTACCGCCTTATAATAGTCGGTGACACTTGGCATATCTATACCACCTTCCGTCTTTTTCCTCATGAGGAGCGAGAGAGGGAGCCTGGATTTCTTGCCGTTCCAAAGGAATGTCGCAAACATGGATTTGATTTCCTTGAAGAAAATTGGGGGCAGTTTTATGGGGAGCATGTGTAAGTTATAAAGTATTTTAGGAAGGACATATGATTTAAGAAGATTCTTACGGCCTAGCCAGGAGAATGGCAGCTTCTTATATGAGGCCAGTTGGGCTCGAATTTCTTTCAGCAAAGGGGTAAAATTAGAAGTGTATAAGTCGCTAGGATCCGCCGTCAGTGTAACTCCTAGGTACTTCAAGGACTTGGATGACCACTTGAACGGAGAGGTGGATGCGAGAGAGGCGACCTGAGAATTCGGGAGGGTAATATTCAGAACTTCCGACTTATCTAAATTGGCTTTATAGCCTGAGATCCAGCCGTATTGGGACAACAAACTTATAATGGTGGGTAAGCCTTTCTCTGGATTAGAGACCAGAAATAATACATCATCCGCAAAAGCCGCGGAATAAAGTTGGTAATCACCTATTTGGAGTCCCGATACATCTGGATGGAGGCGAACAGTTTGCAAAAGGGGTTCTAGCACCAGTAAGAAGAGCGAGGGGGAGAGAGGGCAGCCCTGTCTCGTGCCATTTTTTATGTGGAAGCTCGGAGACAATGTATCATTAATTTTGAGTTTAGCATGAGGCGAATTGTAAAGTGAAAATATGGCCTTGATAAACTGGGGCGGGAAGCTAAACTTTTCAAGTGTTGCGTGCATAAAACTCCAGTCCACTCTATCAAATGCTTTTTCGGCATCCAGACCAAGCAGAACTACTTTAGATCTATGTTTACGAGCATGTGTAATGGCATGGAGCAAGCGGTGGGAATTATCCCTGCCCTCTCTCCCTGTCACGAACCCCGCCTGGTCTGGGTGAATAAGGTGTGGGATCAGGGGTTTGATTCTGGTGGCCAATATTTTTGCCCAGATTTTAAGGTCCAAATTGAGAAGGGATATGGGGCGATAACTGCCACAAGACAGGGGGTCCTTCCCTTCCTTGGGTAAGAGTGTAATGTGTGCCTCTTGGGCTTGACTGGGGAGGGATTTACCCTGAAGGAGTGCATTACACGAGTTGGCAAAATGGGAGATGAGTTCAGACTGAAAAATTTTATAATATTGCAGCGGAAAGCCGTCCGGGCCTGGGCTTTTCCCAGTAGGAAAGCTGTTGAGTACCTGTTTAATTTCCTCATGGGAAATGGGGTCTAACAAGGCTGTCGCCTCTTCCTCCGATAAGGAGGGCAGGGGTACAGCTTCCAGAAAGGCTTTCCTCTCTCTCGCCTTATCCTCTGTGTCAGAGGGTGAATCATCAGCATTAAGGTTGTATAGAGAAGAATAAAATGTGAGAAAGGCGGAAGTGATATCTGGGGTAGAAGTATGGGAAGCACCTGTCTGATCTCTGATTTTTGAAATGAAACATTTAGCTTTCCTCTTCTTAATCAGGGACGTCATCAATTTCCCACTCTTATCCCCGTGAGCGTAAAGTTTATGTTGGAAGTGTAGAAACTGCTTTGCTGTACGTGCGTTTATTAGGTCTCTAAGCTCCTCTCTCAGCTTGAACAATTTTTCGTGTAGTGGGCGTTGAGTGCTTAATTTTCTGAGGCGTTCTATTTTCGCAATCTCAGAGAGGAGGGAGTCCATTTTTTCCCGCGACTCCTTCTTAGCTTTGGAAGCGAGGGAAATGAAAATTCCCCTTATAACAGATTTATGGGCTTCCCATGTAATCACGGGGCAGGTGTCCGGGTTCGCGTTCAGCTCAAAATACATATCAAGGTGACTTTTAACCATCGCGTGAAAGTCTGCTCTGTCTAACAAGGCTTCATTTAGGCGCCAATTCCAATCTCGTCTAGGGAGCCGATCCAGAGTCAAAGCCGTCCAAACCGGGGCGTGGTCCGAAACCGAAATCAAGTCAATACGTGAGTCCAGGGAGTTACAGACCATAGATCTGGACACAAATATGTAGTCCAGTCTCTGGTACGATTTTCTAGGGTTGGAGTAAAATGAGTAATCTCTCAATGAGGGATTGTGTGTGCGCCACAGGTCTACCAAATTTGCCTCTGACAGCGCCTGATTTAGTTTACCAAGCGCCTTCTGGGATATGGAGGAGACCCCCGAAGAGGAATCTAAAGCTGGAGTGAGAGTGACATTTAGGTCCCCTGCTAGGATCACCTGGCCCTCAGCAAACAGCTCTAATACCTTCAACACCGACAGAAGCCAACCTACTTGGCCCTTGTTAGGGGCGTATACATTCGCAAACGTGTACGCCTGGGAAGCTATCGTGCCCTTTAATAAAAGGACTCTGCCCTCCGGGTCTTCATAAGTCTGTGAGCATTGAAACGGGACTGAGCTGTGAAACAATATGGAGACTCCGCACGTGCGTTTAATCGAGTTCGTGGAGTGGAAGCCTAAAGGAAAAGCATTAGTAGGGAGTCTGGGAATGGAACCAGATTTAAAATGAGTCTCCTGTAGGAAAGCAACATTCGTGCGGAGCCGTTTGAGGATTGTAAAGATTTGAGAACGTTTATTGGGAGAGTTCATCCCATTAGTGTTATAGGATGTGAACACTAGTTTAGCCATGGGTCCGGCGTAGGGTCAGGGAGGTATGATGTTAAAGGCCCAGGTAAAGGGAACACGTAGGGGAGGGGGGGGAGGGAAGGTTGGGAGAGAGTGAGCAAGAGGGGGAGGAGGGTACAACTAGAAGTAATCAGTAAAAAAAAAACGGGAGATTGCAAATGACAGAAGTGGTTCTCACTGCAAATAACAACCACAGTGTAATGTGAAAGGCAATCAACAATATAAAGCAATAACAGTCAAATTATGCGTATTATAGCAGCGGCAAGCCTGATATCCGCTAGCTATGCAAAACACTGTCCAAACGACAGCTAAACGGAGGTAGGAGATAAAGTCCAATCGTGGTCATCGGCCGACCACTCCAAACAGGAGGTAGATAACTATACAAAGAAGGTGAAAAGGGGGGAGCAGTTAAAGAGGGGGTGGACACATAGCATAGAGGGTAGGAGACCCTGGAGGTAGGCATAAGAGGCAGAGGAGGGGGGGGGAGGGGGGGAATGAGTTGAGGGGGGAAAAACAGAGAGAGCATGAAAGACACATATAACCGGAGTAACAATTAGCAGACCAGAAGATCCCAAAATCAGCACCTGCCCGATAAGGACAGACGCAATCATTGGCTAATCACATAGGAAACTAGAGATTGAGGCGCCCCACGAAACATACCCGCACAACCCACATAAGCTGGATAGGTTGAACCGCTGCGTGTGTGCAATGCAGGGTCTGGGAAAGGGCGGCCACCCGGGGCCGCGGGGGCCCATCCTCGGTACCCCAGGGCCACGGGCAGGAACCCCCCCCAAGGATATAAGAACACTAAGCAATAAAAATGCCAAAGAACTAGTATAAATCAGATTGCCGCAAGTAATCTGTCACCAACACTGCCAGTATGTGAAACATGACTTAAGACCCGGCGTAGCATGAGAATAAAGAAAACCATAAATATAAGCAATACTGAGTCGCTCTGGGTGTGGGTCCAGAACACAAGATCAAAGAACTGCGAAGATGCGCCAAAGGAGAAGTGCCAAAAGAGAAGTCCAGGGTCTGGGTGAAGTCGTATAGGGTCCTGAAAAACCAGGGTTCAGGGGACAAGTGTCTTCCTTGCCTTGGGAGACTTTGGCTTATACGGGCGATCCGGCCCGGAGATGCTGGGAAGCGAAGGCCAAGCAGTTATGTCCATATTGAGAGCCTGCCAGGAGGGAATGGGAATAGGCTGGATGCCCAACAGGGGCCACGCGGCTTCGAGGTCTGCAGGCGAGCGTATCACAATTCTGCGGCCCTGCTTCAGGACTGCCAGCCCAAATGGAAACAACCACATGTATTGTAGGCCTTTCTCCTTCAATGCCTCTAGCAGCGGGCGCAGCATGCGCCGCTTAGATAGGGTTACCGGAGCCAAGTCCTGATAAAGTTGTACCTCTGATTGTTCATATTGAACAGGCCTCTTTGCCCTGGCCGCGGTCAGGATCTCCACAGTGTCTACTGAATTCAAAAGTCCGCATATAATATCTCTGGGAGGATCGGTGGTTGCGGGTTTAGGCCGCACAGCACGGTGTACTCTTTCAATTTGGATAGCCCCAGCCCTCTCCTGGCCCAGGAGGGATGTAAAGATAGACGCCATGATGTCTCTCAAATCCTCCGGGGGGTAGGATTCAGGCAGACCCTTCAGACGTATGTTTCTGCGTCTGTTTCGATTTTCCAAATCCTCTAACATATCACTTGCTCTATTAATGTGGGCATGATGTAACACGACATGCTGTTCTACGGTGGTGGAGTGAGTGGCGAGAGCCGAGTAGGCCGACTCCACCGACGACACTCTGCCCCCCAGGCTTTGCATGTCTTCCCTGAGGGCTGCTAATTCCGACATAATCGGGGCTACCGTATGTGAGAGTAGTTTGCGCATAAAGGACTTAGTAACTAGAGCCGAAGAGTTGGTATCTGACCTGTCCGCGCTGGTCACGCTTTCCATATCCGAGTCCTCGGCAGTGTACTCCTCCTGCACTTCCCCCTGCGCCATCTTGCGCGCCAAGGCCGGGGACCTGGCCGGCTTCTTCTTAAAGAATTTGTGCATTTCCCCCTGCTGATTCCTCCCGATGGGTGTACCGGGGGTCTCCTGGCTCTTGTCTCGCCCGTTCTTCCCCATTTGTGCTACTGTTCGTTAAGTTTGGAGTGAGTAAGGCCGATTCACAGACGGAGCTGCAGGCTCAGACGTCCATCTGTGTTGACGGTTAGGCTCCGCCCCCTCCCTATTACCCAACAGTCTTGTCCTCCTTCCTCCCAAAATTCCCAAGCTTCACAGAACAATAACCCCAACTGTCCCTGCTCCCCAAAGCTGTTCTCCGCTCCTTTCATTGTCCCTCAACCTGCCCCTCCACGTCGCGATTCCACGAACCTAACAGAGGAGCATCTGTGTCCAGATGCTCAAACACTAGAGTCTCCTCCATCTCCGTTCGATTTGGTGGTGGATGACCAGCAACCCACCCTCATCGACGATGATGTGACGCAGTTGCCGTCAGGGCATCCAGCTGACCTGCGCATTGTGCGGGAGGAGGAGATGAGACAGGAGTTGGAAGAGGAAGTGGTGGATGATGAGGACACTGACCCGACCAGGACAGGGGGATGTCAAGCGGGGAAAGTAGTGTGGATGTTGAGGCAGGTGCAGCACCAAAAAGGGTAGCTAGAGGCAGAGGCAGAGGTCAGCAGCTTAGGCGAAGCCAGGCCACACCCGGAATCTCCCAAGATGTTCCAGTTCGTACCCAGCCCCGAAAAACTCCCACTTCGAGGGCACGTTTCTCGAAGGTGTGGAGTTTTTTCAAGGAATGCGCCGAGGACAGATATAGTGTTGTCTGCACAATTTGCCTCTCGAAATTGATAAGGGGCTCTGAGAAGAGCAACCTGTCCACCACTTCAATGCGCCGTCATTTGGAATCCAAGCACTGGAATCAGTGGCAGGCAGCAACGGCAGGACAAAGGCAGCCTGCCGTTCACGCCACTGCCACTGCCTCTGCCTCTGCCTCTGCCACTGCCACTGCTGACTGTGCTGGCGATGCACTCCAGAGGACGAGCCAGGACACCACTTCATCTGCCTCCGCCACTTTGTTGACTTCTTCCTCATCCTCCCCTGTTCCTGTCTTATCTCCTTCTCCTGCACCATCAAAGGCACCATCAGGCGCTTCTTTACAACAACCCACCATCTCTCAGACATTGGAGCGGCAGCAGAAATACACTGCTAACCACCCACAGGCGCAAGCCTTGAACGCCAACATCGCTAAACTGCTGGCCCAGGAGATGTTGGCGTTCCGGCTTGTTGAAACTCCCGCCTTCCTGGACCTGATGGCAACTGCGGCACCTCGCTATGCCGTCCCTAGCCGTCACTACTTCTCCCGGTGTGCCGTCCCCGCCTTGCACCAGCACGTGTCACTCAACATCAGGCGGGCCCTTTGTTCCGCGCTTTGCACAAAGGTCCACTTGACCACCGACGCGTGGACAAGTGCATGCGGACAGGGACGCTACATTTCACTGACGGCACACTGGGTGAATGTAGTTGAGGCTGGGACTGCTTCCCAAACTGGCCCGGTGTACCTCGTCTCCCCGCCTAACATTCCTGGCAGGGACACGAGAAGAACACCCCCCTCCTCCTCCTCCTCCACCGCCTCCTCCTCCGCCACCGCCTCCTCCTCCGCCACCGCCTCCTCCTCCGCTGTTAGATTGACCCCAGCTACGAGTAGGAAACGTTGCAGCACTGGCGTTGGTAGACGTCAGCAGGCCGTGCTGAAGCTGATCAGCTTGGGGGACAGACAGCACACTGCCTCCGAGGTGAGGGATGCCCTCCTCGATGAGACGGCAATATGGTTTGAGCCGCTGCACCTGGGCCCAGGCATGGTCGTTTGTGATAACGGCCGGAACCTGGTAGCAGCTCTGGAGCTTACCGGACTCCAACATGTTCCATGCCTGGCCCACGTCTTCAACCTAGTGGTGCAACGTTTCCTAAAGAGCTACCCCAATGTTCCAGAGCTACTGGTGAAAGTGCGGCGCATGTGCGCCCACTTTCGCAAGTCGACAGTAGCCGCTGCTAGCTTACAATCTCTCCAGCAACGCCTGCATGTGCCACAACACCGGCTTTTGTGCGACGTCCCCACACGCTGGAACTCAACGTTTCAGATGTTGAATAGAGTGGTTGAGCAGCAGAGACCTTTGATGGAATACCAGCTACAAAACCCTAGGGTGCCACAAAGTCAGCTGCCTCAGTTTCACATCCATGAGTGGCCATGGATGAGAGACATTTGTGACATCCTACGGGTGTTTGAGGAGTCCACAAGGAGGGTGAGCTCTGAGGATGCGATGGTGAGCCTTACAATCCCGCTCTTGTGTGTTCTGAGAGAATCCCTGATTGACATCAGGGATAACTCAGATCACACAGAGGTGTCAGGGATAGCATCCGATCTGTCACAGCTGGAGAGTAGGTCCACACATCTGTCCGCTTCATCGCGTTTAATGGAGGAGGAGGAGGAGGAGGAAGAAGATGATGTGATGGTGATACAGGAGGCTTCCGGGCAACTTCGAATCGTCCCATTGTTGCAGCGCGGATGGGTAGACATGGACGATGAGGAGGAAATGGAGATTGAACTTTCCGGTGGGGCCAGAGGAGTCATGCCAACTAACACTGTGGCAGACATGGCTGAGTTCATGTTGGGGTGCTTTACAACCGACAAGCGTATTGTCAAAATCATGGAGGACAACCAGTACTGGATCTTTGCTATCCTTGACCCCAGGTATAAAAACAACATCTCGTCTTTTATTCCGGTAGAGGGGAGGGCCAATCGCATCAATGCTTGCCACAGGCAATTGGTGCAGAATATGATGGAGATGTTTCCAGCATGTGACGTTGGCGGCAGGGAGGGCAGTTCCTCCAGTAGGCGACCAAGTTCTCACCGGTCCACACAAACAAGGGGCACACTGTCTAAGGTCTGGGACACCTTGATGGCACCCCCTCGCCAAAGTGCCGCCACGGAGGGTCCTAGTGTCACCAGGCGTGAGAAGTATAGGCGCATGTTGCGGGAATACCTTTCCGACCACAGCCCTGTCCTCTCCGACCCCTCTGCGCCCTACACGTATTGGGTGTCGAAGTTGGACCTGTGGCTTGAACTTGCCCTATATGCCTTGGAGGTGCTGTCCTGTCCTGCCGCCAGCGTCCTATTTGAGGGGGTGTTCAGTGCAGCCGGTGGCATCATCACTGACAAGCGCACCCGTCTGTCAGCTGAGAGTGCCGACCGGCTCACTTTGATAAAAATGAACCACCACTGGATAGAGCCTTCATTTTTGTGCCCACCTGTGTAAAGCACCCCAACATGAAACTCCATGTCTGTACTCAACCTCTCCAATTCCTCCGCATCCTCATACTCATCCACCATAAGCGTTGCACAATTCTGCTAATACTAGGCTCCCTCCACCATGATTTCCCCCAACTCTGCTGGTTAGAGGCTCCCTCCACCCTGATTTCCCCCAACTCTGCTGGTTAGAGTCTCCCTCCACCCTGATTTCCCCCAACTCTGCTGGTTAGAGGCTCCCTCCACCCTGCTTTCCCAAAACTCTGCTGGTTAGAGGCTCCCTCCACCCTGATTTCCCACAACTCTGCTGGTTAGAGGCTCCCTCCACCCTGATTTCCCCCAACTCTGCTGGTTAGAGGCTCCCTCCACCATGAATTGGTCCAAACTGGGGTTTTTAGATGCTCCCTCCACCATGAATTGGTCCAAACTGGGTTTTTTAGAGGCTCCCTCCACCATGAATTGGTCCAAACTGGGGTTTTTAGAGGCTCCCTCCACCATGAATTGGTCCAAACTGGGTTTTTTAGAGGCTCCCTCCACCATGAATTGGTCCAAACTTGGGTTTTTAGAGGCTCCCTCCACCATGAATTGGTCCAAACTGGGTTTTTTAGAGGCTCCCTCCACCATGAATTGGTCCAAACTGGGTTTTTTAGAGGTCCCTCCACCATGAATTGGTCCAAACTGGGGTTTTTAGAGGCTCCCTCCACCATGAATTGGTCCAAACTGGGTTTTTTAGAGGTCCCTCCACCATGAATTTGCCCAAACTGGGCTGGTTAGAGGCTCCCTCCACCATGAATTGGTCCAAACTGGGGTTTTTAGAGGCTCCCTCCACCATGAATTGGTCCAAACTGGGCTGGTTAGAGGCTCCCTCCACCATGAATTGGTCCAAACTGGGGTTTTTAGAGGCTCCCTCCACCATGAATTTGCCCAAACTGGGCTGGTTAGAGGCTCCCTCCACCATGAATTGGTCCAAACTGGGCTGGCTAGAGGCTCCCTCCACCATGAATTTGGCCTAACTGGGGTTTTTAGAGGCTCCCTCCACCATGAATTTGCCCAAACTGGGCTGGTTAGAGGCTCCCTCCACCATGAATTGGTCCAAACTGGGGTTTTTAGAGGCTCCCTCCACCATGAATTGGTCCAAACTGGGGTTTTTAGAGGCTCCCTCCACCATGAATTTGCCCAAACTGGGCTGGTTAGAGGCTCCCTCCACCATGAATTTGGCCTAACTGGGGTTTTTAGAGGCTCCCTCCACCATGAATTGGTCCAAACTGGGGTTTTTAGAGGCTCCCTCCACCATGAATTGGTCCAAACTGGGCTGGCTAGAGGCTCCCTCCACCATGAATTTGGCCTAACTGGGGTTTTTAGAGGCTCCCTCCACCATGAATTTGCCCAAACTGGGCTGTTTAGAGGCTCCCTCCACCATGAATTGGCCCAAACTGGGGTTTTTAGAGGCTCCCTCCACCATGAATTGGTCCAAACTGGGTTTTTTAGAGGCTCCCTCCACCATGAATTGGTCCAAACTGGGGGTTTTAGAGGCTCCCTCCACCATGAATTGGTCCAAACTGGGCTGGTTAGAGGCTCCCTCCACCATGAATTGGTCCAAACTGGGGGTTTTAGAGGCTCCCTCCACCATGAATTTGCCCAAACTGGGCTGTTTAGAGGCTCCCTCCACCATGAATTGGCCCAAACTGGGGTTTTTAGAGGCTCCCTCCACCATGAATTGGCCCAAACTGGGGTTTTTAGAGGCTCCCTCCACCATGAATTGGTCCAAACTGGGGTTTTTAGAGGCTCCCTCCACCATGAATTTGCCCCAACTCTGCTGGTTAGAGGCTCCCTCCACCATGAATTGGTCCAAACTGGGGGTTTTAGAGGCTCCCTCCACCATGAATTGGTCCAAACTGGGGTTTTTAGAGGCTCCCTCCACCATGAATTGGTCCAAACTGGGGTTTTTAGAGGCTCCCTCCACCATGAATTTGCCCCAACTCTGCTGGTTAGAGGCTCAATCCACCCTGATTTTCAAAACAAATGTTGGTGCCAACCTCAACTTACTACAAGGGCCAAATTCACTGCTGGTGACAAGCTCTCCTCACTGCAAGTGCCAAATACATGTTTCAAGGTGTTTTCCTACTGTCAGAGAGGTGGTATTGAGTGTGTAAAGTGTGTAGTTGTTAGGCTGTGATGTTGGGGTAATAGAGGGTCTTTGGTGCGTTAGATGCCCCCAGACATGCTTCCCCTGCTGTCCCGGTGTCATTCCAGAGGTGTTGGCATCATTTCCTGTGGTGTCATAGTGGACTTGGAGACCCTCCAGACACGGATTTGGGTTTCCCCCTTAACGAGTATATGTTCCCCATAGACTATAATGGGGTTCAAAACCCGTTCGAACTTCGAACATTTTAGTGTTCGCTCATCTCTAGTTCCTATTGGTTTGGGAGATGTGGGATAGAGTGACATCTTCCCAATAAGCCTACCAAGGATGATAATGTGTCTCCTGGCGGAGAACCTGTGGAACATGGTCTGCAATGTAAAATGGTGGAGGAAAACTTTCACATGCCTGATAACTTTCCTCTAGCAGTTCTGGTAGGAGAGGACACTGAGTCTACAGACTCTGATCCGGACTCATCAGACCTCGAGCTGTCCAAGTGACTATTTTCTTCCCTGAAGTCATATTTAACCCATTAAGGACATAGCGTAGATTCAATATTAATACTTGGTGACTTTTTTTTTCATATTTTCCAATTCCATCTTTCAAAGTTCATAAACTTTTTATATATTTTTCAGACAACATTTTTTTACATGACAAGTTGTACTTTCATTTATCACCATTCTGGGAAACATATCATATTTAGTGGGATCCAAGTGGGAAAATCTACAATTCTACCATTATGCTTTTGTGTTTTGTTTTTATGGTTTGCACTTTGCATTAGACATGGCAGCTTTGTCCTGCTTTGGCCATTATGATTACAGCGATGCCATATTTATGTTGGTTTTATTATGTTTTATCGATTTTTCTAAATAAAACTGTAAATGACTGATTTTTCTGGGGTCCCCGTATTCTATAACCTTGTCAGGGCTCTTTCTTTGCAGGCCAGGTTGTAGTTTTTATTGGTACGTATGACTTTCTGATGACTTTTTATTGCTACTTTGGGGCGAGGTGAGCTGACCTGCGAGCATAGTCCTGTAAATATAGAAAGCCTATAAAATATCAGCCATTTATCTAATAGTAGTTTCCTAATGTGAAGCTACAGAGACTAAAAAGCAATACAGAAATAGAAGACTTACGGTCAGTGATATAAGGATCACAGATAATGTTTAAATAATGAAGTTTGATCATTTTTTCATCCAGTGGGGTCTTGGTGTCTTCAGAGTCACGTTTTTTTATAGGGAAAATAAAATTGGGAAATGTTCTATAATCTGCAAATAAAAAAGACATTTGTTGTTATAATTAAAACAAAAATTGTTATTCTTGGTTTGACTCTATTAGAAGTGGTCCCTGATGAGAAATGGGTGAACTTCCAAAAAAAATTTCAGTCCTGAGCATGAGAAATTCCCCAAAATGTTATAACTAAAAAGTACATCTGGTTCTTATTCATCACTGAAACACGAAATATAAAAAGTTCTGGGTGTCAGAATAGTGATTCCAAACTTATTTTTATTTTTATGTTTTTGCAAAGTTTTGGTGATAAAACATAAAGTTATAGAATCATATTGACCAATAGAATATAAGGGACATGTCATTTCAGCTGCAGAGTGAACACCATGAAAACCAAACCTGTAAGGAATAGAGATGAGCGAACAGTGTTCTATCGAACTCATGTTCGATCGGATATCAGGGTGTTCGCCATGTTCGAATCGAATCGAACACCGCGTGGGAAAGTGCGCCAAAATTCGATTCCCCTCCCACCTTCCCTGGCGCCTTTTTTGCACCAACAACAGCGCAGGGGAGGTGGGACAGGAACTACGACACCAGGGGCATTGAAAAAAATTGGAAAAAGACATTGGCTGCCGAAATCAGGTGACCTCCATTTTAGACGAATAGTGGATTTCAAATCCGGGTCATATGAGAATGTGAACTTTGTGACTATGAGACAGGGATAGCTGTACAGGCAGGGATAGCTAGGGATAACCTTTATTTAGGGGGGAATGTTATTAAAAATAACTTTTTGGGGCTCTATCGGGTGTGTAATTGTGATTTTTGTGAGATAAACTTTTTCCCATAGGGATGCATTGGCCAGCGCTGATTGGCCGAATTCCGTACTCTGGCCAATCAGTGCTGGCCAATGCATTCTATTGGCGTGATGAAGCAGTGCTGAATGTGTGTGTTTAGCTCAACTACACCGGTGGAGTAGTTGAGCTAAGCATACAGATTCAGCTCTGCTTCAATCAGCGCTGGCCAATGCATTCTATTAGCTTGATGAAGCAGAGTGTGCACAAGGGTTCAAGCTCACCCTCGGCTCTGATGTAGCAGAGCCGAGGCTGCACAAGGGTTCAAGCGCACCCTCGGCTCTGATGTAGCAGAGCCGAGGGTGCACAAGGGTTCAAGCGCACCCTCGGCTCTGCTACATCAGAGCCGAGGGTGCGCTTGAACCCTTGTGCACACTCTGCTTCATCAAGCTAATAGAATGCATTGGCCAGCGCTGATTGAAGCAGAGCTGAATCTGTGTGCTTAGCTCAACTACTCCACCGGTGTAGTTGAGCTAAACACACACATTCAGCACTGCATCATCACGCCAATACAATGCATTAGCCAGTGCTGATTGGCCAGAGTACGGAATTCGGCCAATCAGCGCTGGCTCTGCTGGAGGAGGCGGAGTCTAAGATCGCTCCACACCAGTCTCCATTCAGGTCCGACCTTAGACTCCGCCTCCTCCGGCAGAGCCAGCGCTGATTGGCCGAAGGCTGGCCAATGCATTCCTATGCGAATGCAGAGACTTAGCAGTGCTGAGCCAGTTCTGCTCAACTACACATCTGATGCACACTCGGCACTGCTACATCAGATGTAGCAATCTGATGTAGCGGAGCCGAGGGTGCACTAGAACCCCTGTGCAAACTCAGTTCACGCTAATAGAATGCATTGGCCAGCGCTGATTGGCCAATGCATTCTATTAGCCCAATGAAGTAGAGCTGAATATGTGTGCTAAGCACACACATTCAGCTCTACTTCATCGGGCTAATAGAATGCATTGGCCAGCGCTGATTGGCCAGAGTACGGAACTCGACCAATCAGCGCTGGCTCTGCTGGAGGAGGCGGAGTCTAAGATCGCTCCACACCAGTCTCCATTCAGGTCCGACCTTAGACTGGAGTAGTGGAGCTAAGCATACAGATTCAGCTCTGCTTCAATCAGCGCTGGCCAATGCATTCTATTAGCTTGATGAAGCAGAGTGTGCACAAGGGTTCAAGCGCACCCTCGGCTCTGATGTAGCATAGCCGAGGGTGCACAAGGGTTCAAGTGCACCCTCGGCTCTGCTACATCAGAGCCGAGGGTGCGCTTGAACCCTTGTGCAGCCTCGGCTCTGATGTAGCAGGGCCGAGGCTGCACAAGGGTTCAAGCGCACCCTCGGCTCTGATGTAGCAGAGCCGAGGCTGCACAAGGGTTCAAGCGCACCCTCGGCTCTGATGTAGCAGAGCCGAGGGTGCACAAGGGTTCAAGTGCACCCTCGGCTCTGCTACATCAGAGCCGAGGGTGCGCTTGAACCCTTGTGCAGCCTCGGCTCTGCTACATCAGAGCCGAGGGTGCGCTTGAACCCTTGTGCACCCTCGGCTCTGCTACATCAGAGCCGAGGGTGCGCTTGAACCCTTGTGCAGCCTCGGCTCTGCTACCTCAGAGCCGAGGGTGCGCTTGAACCCTTGTGCACCCTCGGCTCTTCTACATCAGAGCCGAGGGTGCGCTTTAACCCTTGTGCAGCCTCGGCTCTGCTACATCAGAGACGAGGGTGCGCTTGAACCCTTGTGCACCCTCGGCTCTGCTACATCAGAGCCGAGGGTGCGCTTGAACCCTTGTGCACCCTCGGCTCTGCTACATCAGAGCCGAGGGTGCGCTTGAACCCTTGTGCAGCCTCGGCTCTGCTACATCAGAGCCGAGGGTGCGCTTGAACCCTTGTGCAGCCTCGGCTCTGCTACCTCAGAGCCGAGGGTGCGCTTGAACCCTTGTGCACCCTCGGCTCTTCTACATCAGAGCCGAGGGTGCGCTTGAACCCTTGTGCAGCCTCGGCTCTGCTACCTCAGAGCCGAGGGTGCGCTTGAACCCTTGTGCACCCTCGGCTCTTCTACATCAGAGCCGAGGGTGTGCTTGAACCCTTGTGCACACTCTGCTTCATCAAGCTAATAGAATGCATTGGCCAGCGCTGATTGAAGCAGAGCTGAATCTGTGTGCTTAGCTCAACTACTCCACCGGTGTAGTTGAGCTAAACACACACATTCAGCACTGCTTCATCACGCCAATAGAATGCATTGGCCAGCACTGATTGGCCAGAGTACGGAATTCGGACAATCAGCGCTGGCTCTGCTGGAGGAGGCAGAGTCTAAGGTCGGACCTGAATGGAGACTGGTGTGGAGCGATCTTAGACTCCGCCTCCTCCAGCAGAGCCAGCGCTGATTGATCGAGTTCCGTACTCTGGCCAATCAGCGCTGGCCAATGCATTCTATTAGCCCGATGAAGTAGAGCTGAATGTGTGTGCTTAGCACACACGTTCAGCTCTACTTCATCGGGCTAATAGAATGCATTGGCCAATCAGCGCTGGCCAATGCATTCTATTAGCGTGAACTGAGTTTGCACAGGGGTTCTAGTGCACCCTCGGCTCTGCTACATCAGATTGCTACATCTGATGTAGCAGTGCCGAGTGTGCATCAGATGTGTAGTTGAGCAGAACTGGCTCAGCACTGCTAAGTCTCTGCATTCGCATAGGAATGCATTGGCCAGCCTTCGGCCAATCAGCGCTGGCTCTGCCGGAGGAGGCGGAGTCTAAGGTCGGACCTGAATGGAGACTGGTGTGGAGCGATCTTAGACTCCGCCTCTTCCAGCAGAGCCAGTGCTGATTGGTCGAGTTCCGTACTCTGGCCAATCAGCACTGGCCAATGCATTTCTATGGGGAAAAGTTAGCTTGCGAAAATCGCAAACTGACAGGGATTTCCATGAAATAAAGTGACTTTTATGCCCCCAGACATGCTTCCCCTGCTGTCCCAGTGTCATTCCAGGGTGTTGGTATCATTTCCTGGGGTGTCATAGTGGACTTGGTGACCCTCCAGACACGAATTTGGGTTTCCCCCTTAACGAGTATATGTTCCCCATAGACTAAAATAGGGTTTGAAACCCATTCGAACACTCGAACAGTGAGCGGCTGTTCGAATCGAATTTCGAACCTTGAACATTTTAGTGTTCGCTCATCTCTAGTAAGGAAGTCTCATAAACCTAGTTTTTCTCCAATTTCACTCCATTCTGAATTTCTTTCCATCTTTCCTGTACATTGTACTGAATAATAAATGGTAACATTACAATTATTATTATTATTATTATTATTATTATTATTATTATTATTATTATTATTATTATTATTATATTTATTTTTATTTTTTGTAGGATTTTATATTATGATTAATAAATATTTTCTAAGTTCTCAATAAAACAAACAAATTAAAAATTAATATATCTTGTGCTCCAATGTGTCAGATAACTTACTTGTTACTGCAGCAGATAATGAGAGGAGACTCAGCATTACAAGCAGGGAGATCATTGTTCAGCTCTTGAGGACAGGTCGTATTGTGTGATGGAAATCTTGGTTGAGGTTCTTCATTTATAGGACTTGGGCGGACATGGGAGGATCTTAATAACTCCAATGAACACAAAACCTTCTCACTTACTTTAGGTTTACATCAGCGTTTGAGTCTCAGTACAAGACTCCATCCCTCATTCCTTTAAAAAAAAAAAGAGGAGAGAAAAATCCTGCAAGTAGGACTGTACTGTACATAGTAATGTGTCAAAAAAGAACACCATATATCAGCATCGCTACACCAGATAAGTCAATTCCAACTCCCTGAACGATGTTGTTAAGTGGCATAAGGTCAACTGGCCAGAGCACCCACCAGCCTCTCTCTCCCCACTGTTCTCTTACACCACGGCTGCTGTACTCCAGTCCTTGCCTGACTCCTAGGAATGTATCTACCTGTCAAGACACTTCGGATCCTATCTATAAAACATAGTGTAGAATACTCTTAGGGCTCCTAGGAACCTATCTATAAAACATAGTGTAGAACACTCTTAGGTCTCCTAGGAACCTATCTATAAAACATAGTGTAGAACACTCTTAGGACTCCTAGGAACCTATCTCTAAAACATAGTGTAGAATACTCTTAGGACTCCTAGGAACCTATCTATAATACATAGTGTAGAATACTCTTAGGGCTCCTAGGAACCTATCTATAAAACATAGTGTAGAATACTCTCAGAGCTCCTAGGAACCTATCTATAAAACATAGTGTAGAATACTCTCAGAGCTCCTAGGAACCTATCTATAAAACATAGTGTAGAATACTCTTAGGACTCCTGGGAACCTATCTATAAAACATAGTGTAGAATACTCTCAGAGCTCCTAGAAACCTATCTATAATACATAGTGTAGAATACTCTCAGAGCTCCTAGGATCCTAAGTGTACAATTTGTAGCTCTCTAAGGGTAACACATCCAAATTTATGTCAAAGTGAACATGACATGTATGTCTATGAAAACAAATGGTAAGCAGTAGATACAAACTTAGTTTAACCATACACGGCAGTGACATTCACTTTTATGTTTTTGGACTTTTAAAATATTCCAAAAATGATGATTTTATTAGAGGAATTGGTGCTCGCCTGCGGTTTCTTAGACACACATGGCGGTTATATTACAAAAATTAATGGTTTTGTAGAGAAATAAGCCTGATTTGATGGCTTGTAAGGGGTGTAGTATTATTTAGAAGAAAGAAATTGTGGCTGTGAGCCAAGTTGAAAAAAGATGAAAAAAAAATCTCTCTAAATGGGAACAGTGTGCTATAGTGGAATGAGATGGAGCCTACAGGACATGTCTGGCTGAGAGGTGGCAGTGGTGGTAGATGTGCCAATATGTGCAGCAGTGCGGTAGGGTGTTTACATGTGGTCTCGGTATGACAATGTTTGGGATCAGTAGACCCCATTCTATGGGACAGGACCTTCCAATGTATCAGTTTGTCTAACCGTATTAATTGATGATCTGTTGACTTGCAATTAAGTGGTTAAATCTCCAGGCCTCTGAAACCATAAACATTACTCTATTTACTCTCAGAAGATGTTCTTGGAGATGAAGGTCCATTGTTGTACAAGGTACACAGCCTGACTAGGACAGTGAGCTCCTGAAACAACATTACACAATGCCCTTGTCTTATTTCCCTTCACCATTGTCTTACCATGGTCCACACACAATGTTCCCTCTAAGGCTTTCTAGCTAGTGAGGTCAGAAGGTCAGGAGTTGGGCGCTGCTCCTTCTAAACTGGACCTTGCAAATTACTGGAATACTGGATTACCGGGGTGTAAGACTGAGATTATATCAATTTCTGCATCTCTGTTGGTCTAAAGCAGTGAATGGGTTAATCTCAGAGCCGCTGTGATGATTGGCTCAGTGGTCTCGGAGGTTTCTATACTGTACAACCCCCTTCGGTAAGTAATCCATGTACAACAGACCTGACAATGCAGGAATCCCCTGACATCAGGAATACCTCTGCCCCATCACCAGGTACTGGGCACATAATATTGTACTGATAGTGGGGTCACTGAGCAGAGGGCAGGAACCAGTGGGGTCACTAAGAATGAGAGCAGCAGTAAGTCTATCAGATATAATGACACTGCCCCCCGTCAGTCTATCAGCCTACCTACTAAATAGTTATCAAGTATCAGCCAAGTGTATTAGAACTCTAGTCCAAGATGTCAGTATATAATATAAGAAGTGACTGCGAGGAGAAGTAACCCTGTGTGTGCCAGGTGGATAATGCTCCATACACTATAACTAGGTGGGATTGTTGTGGTGCCGCTCCCTGACAGCAATGGCTGCCGCCTGTCTGACTGTCCCACTGCCTGCCTAACCTACTGACACTAGTACTGACTCCTCTCTCCAGAAAACACAATCCTATCAATTAATAATTTGTAATTAAAAGTAATTGATCTCATTATCCTTCTCTCTCTCTTGATACTTTTCCTTTTCCTGTCTCTTCCTATCTGAGATCTGATATGTTTTCTCCGCAGTCTCTATCCCACAACATGGCGGCTTTCATTCCTGGACTATGTATAATGGCGATGACCACATCACACTCCAAACACTGATCTTACCAAACATATCAGACCTGGAGACAATACACATGTAGCAGAATTTACCTGAGATTTAGATTTTACTACATTTTTATTTTATTTGCTCTTTCATTGTCACAATCCAAAGGGAACTATATATATATATCAACATCTAATTCCAAAAACAAAAATGGCGATAAAATCAATTCTTTATTAATACTTATTAAAAATATATGTCCATGGGTATAAATATGATGCAAAAATACCCCTAAGTCAGTAGACAGTGACTGATCCAGCCCTATTTCATGTACAGAGAAGGGAATTCAAGATTGGCTATATACACCAAGGAACTCTATTTTCTCAAGTCTTTTAGATATAAAGGAGACCATAACCCTCTACTAATGAGTGTATTGTGTAAAGCCAAAATAGTCAGTGTCACCTATGAGGTATAATTAATATAGTAGCTCGAAGTGTTAAATACAAAGGAGCAGAACAGGCGGCCTCTAATCCTATTAATATTATAAAGGTGAAAGTTTGTGAGTTTGGATGTTTGTGGGTTTGTGTGTTTGGATGTTTAGATGTTTGTTCCTCAATCACGCAAAACCCGCTCGACCGATTTGGCTGAAATTTTCCACAAACATAGTCACCACACTCGATTGCGCAATAGGCTACTTTTCGTCACAATAGCACACATACATTTTTCCCAGGACACCCACAAAACCCAAACTCACACCACCATATCTGCAATCTCACACACGTTGGACCATAGCAAGCCACAAAATTCATATTACCCTCTGCAGCAGAGGTCAGCAACCCCTGGCACACATGCCAAGAGTGGCACTCCTGCCATATTTCACTGGCACGCCAGTAGCACAGGACCTGCAAGAGTTAAATGAAGTCCGAGTCTTCAGTGCTGTGCTAGAGCTGAGGCATAAGGACACTCCCCTTTGAGAGGGGTGCAGGAAACCCAGGGGGTGGAGCTTAATCACTCAGGTTTGTGCCTGCTATAGTGATAGCTCCTGCCATCTGCATCCTGCTAACATTCCCCGAGGAGAAGAGGAAGCTGCTAGCAAAGTGAAACTGAAAAACATGCAGGTACATAGGATTACTGTTCTCATTAATGTCAGGCATTTGGGGTTATTAGTTTACTCTTAGTAACTCCATGTGCCTCACATTAATAGGAATAACCCCCATCATGTCCCTCATATTAACCCCTGTGTGCCTCATATTAATAGGAATAAACCCCATCATGTCCCTCATATTAACCCCTGTGTGCCTCATATAAAGGTTACTACTATGTGAGACATATGGAGGTACTAATGAAAGACCTCAGTAATGAAGATACTTAATTATTACCTCCAAGTCTCTCATATATCAGTAACTCTTACACAAGGGTTAATTTGAGGGACATGATGGGGTTAATTGCTTTTAATAAGAGGCGCATGGAGTTACTAAACTGTCATGCACAGGGCCAGACTTTATGTTGCTTGCTCAAGAGTATCCTGTGCCCAAAATGTACATGTACTGGAGCAAAATAACAAATCATTCAATGTCGTATATCGAAGTATATTCACTTGAAATACCTCTGTCCCAAAGTCACTATGTACAGTTTATACCAACACCGTATAGCGGCTGAAATACAAATTACATTCATCACAAAAGTCTCACGTATTCTCAGAATTACAGCAACAACAAGATACAAAGTTACATTTCATATCCCATCCCTTATACACAGTACGAAAACCTTACCCGCGCCTGTATATACCCACTTTCACAATCACCGCAGACGAAGTCGCGGGTACCAGCTAGTACTGTATATAACAGAGGGGCCACTGATACATAGGAACCGATCACCTTACAGCTCAGGTGAAGACAAAAATGCTGCAGGAGTTGCCAGCCAAACTATAAAAGACCACAACGAGTAAATTATTCCTGTGTCTTTAAAAGCTGCTGCACATTGTAATGTGTAATGTAAAATTTCTCCCAATTAACCCTAGGCTAGTACATGTGTCCTAGCTGATAAAGAGAGACACTCTGTCACTACTTTAATGAAACAAATATGTTTTTTGTTTCCATTTGAAGAAATGGAAAAACCTCAACCGCTAGTATCCATAGGTGGGGGATCACTAGCTATGCATACACCGCCCACCAAGTTGGTTTTCAATGTACACCTAGTGAGGGGTGCCCGTGCGGTATTAGCCAAGGCGTGCATAGACTCCGGGGCAGACGGGGTTTTCATGTCATCTGAATTTGCACGCGAGAAGGGCACACAACAAACGTTACCACTAAGTATGACACTCCCCTCCGGCCATAAGGAGACCATCTCTTTCCTGGTTTTACATGAGGGTACAGACGATCTCATCCTAGGCCTCCCGTGGCTTCACCAACACTCTCCATGGATTAACTGGGGCAAGGGAGAAATATTATCCTGGAGTGAATACTGTCACCACCATTGTCTGTTACACTCGGAGGAGGTCGCCCCCCAATCCGTGACTCCTGATATGACAGGTCCACCACTTGACAGGACCTTTGTGCCCACCCATAGGCATCAGGTGATGCTCGCCTGGGCACACATCTCACGCACTGGGGAGCATCTGAGTGGCAGGGGAACGCAGAAACTCCCGGGCAAATCTCGTTTCTGGCCTGGAATGGCTCGAGATGCCAGGAGCTTTGTGCGGGCATGTGTGCCCTGCGCCCGTAATAGGCCCGCAATTAAGCAATGGGCCACGGCTGACGCTCATTGCCATCCTGGTTCCTCTCTTTAGCTCAAGGAGCAGTCTTGGGTGCGCGCTAAAAACATTGACGCACCAGACGCTGTTGTGGCTTTTTTTTTTTTTTTTTTTTTTTGGGGGGGGGGGGCGCTAGGAGGGGGGGTAATGTTAGGATTGGGTTCCACAGGCTTCCCGTCCAGTGCATAGCGCCACCTGCGGGCCAATCTAAACCTCGCCCTCGGCGCTGTGCAGTAAGGTGTCTGGAGTCTAAGTCCAGCTTTCTGCCCACTGAGCATGCTCAGACATTTTGGAGCTGCTCAGAGGCAAAGTGCCATTCTCTCCCTACTGAGCATGCTCAGACATTTGGGGTCCTCTCAGAGGCTAAGTCTCATTTTGGCCATACTGAGCATGATCAGTGACATCATGCCACAGCCCCTGTTGGGCGGGAACTAGCCTTTAAATAGTGTAAATATACCAAAAGTATAGCACGTCTATTGGAGGAATAGGTATAACCCATCATAATTCAATCCTACCTCCCTCCCTCATTAAGCCCTTCAAACCTAGCATGTCTTAAACCACAAACATAGATATACAAACACAAAACTGGAACAGGCCAGATGGTTATCGACACTCAACATATCCAACTACAAGTTCAAGTATAAAAAATATATACCTTTATTAACACAATGTTAAAATTATATACATCAATATAGAGAAATACACATATACTGGACAGATGCAAAACACCGTATAAAACAGTACACATAGATGGATCTTAGTGAAATAGTATTGCACATATATATACAGTCCTATGAAAAAGTTTGGGCACCCCTATTAATCTTAATCATTTTTAGTTCTAAATATTTTGGTGTTTGCAACAGCCATTTCAGTTTGATATATCTAATAACTGATGGACACAGTAATATTTCAGGATTGAAATTAGGTTTATTGTACTAACAGAAAATGTGCAATATGCATTAAACCAAAATTTGACCGGTGCAAAAGTATGGGCACCTCAACAGAAAAGTGACATTAATATTTAGTAGATCCTCCTTTTGCAAAGATAACAGCCTCTAGTCGCTTCCTGTAGATTTTAATCAGTTCCTGGATCCTGGATAAAGGTATTTTGGACAAACAATTCAAGTTCAGTTAAGTTAGATGGTCGCCGAGCATGGACAGCCCGCTTCAAATCATCCCACAGATGTTCAATGATATTCAGGTCTGGGGACTGGGATGGCCATTCCAGAACATTGTAATTGTTCCTCTGCATGAATGCCTGAGGATTTGGAGCGGTGTTTTGGATCATTGTCTTGCTGAAATATCCATCCACGGCGTAACTTCAACTTCGTCACTGATTCTTGAACATTATTCTCAAGAATCTGCTGATACTGAGTGGAATCCATGCGACTCTCAACTTTAACAAGATTCCCGATGCCGGCATTGGCCACACAGCCCCAAAGCATGATGGAACCTCCACCAAATTTTACAGTGGGTAGCATGTGTTTTTCTTGGAATGCTGTTTCTTTTTGGACGCCATGCATAACGCCTTTTTTTATAACCAAACAACTCAATTTTTGTTTCCAAAATGAAGCTGCCTTGTCCAAATGTGCTTTTTCATACCTCAGGCAACTCTATTTGTGGCGTACGTGCAGAAACGGCTTCTTTCTCATCACTCTCCCATATAGCTTCTATTTGTGCAAAGTGCGCTGTATTGTTGACCGATGCACAGTGACACCATCTGCAGCAAGATGATGCTGCAGCTCTTTGGAGGTGGTCTGTGGATTGTCCTTGACTGTTCTCACCATTCTTCTTCTCTGCCTTTCTGATATTTTTCTTGGCCTGCCACTTCTGGGCTTAACAAGAACTGTCCCTGTGGTCTTCCATTTCCTTACTATGTTCCTCACAGTGGAAACTGACAGGTTAAATCTCTGAGAACTTTTTGTATGCTTCCCCTGAACAACTATGTTGAACAATCTTTGTTTTCAGATCATTTGAGAGTTGTTTTGAGTAGCCCATGATGCCACTCTTCAGAGGAGATTCAAATAGTAGAACAACTTGCAATTGGCCACCTTAAATACCTTTTCTTATGATTGGATACATCTGGTTATGAAGGTCAAAGCTCACTGAGGTTACAAAACCAATTTTGTGCTTCAGTAAGTCAGTAAAAAGTAGTTAGGGGAATTCAAATCAATAAAATGATAAGGGTGCCCATACTTTCGCACCGGTCAAATTTTGGTTTAATGCATATTGCACATTTTCTGTTAGTACAATAAACCTCATTTCAATCCTGAAATATTACTGTGTCCATCAGTTATTAGATATATCAAACTGAAATGGCTGTTGCAAACACCAAAATATTTAGAACAAAAAATGATTAAGATTAATAGGGGTGCCCAAACTTTTTCATAGGACTGTATATAGTAAGATGAACTACACCTGATGCAACCTCCACAAACAATTTATTAAATAATCACACTACCCGAATGCAGGAAATGGAAGACCACAGGGACAGTTCTTGTTAAGCCCAGAAGTGGCAGGCCAAGAAATATATCAGAAAGGCAGAGAAGAAGAATGGTGAGAACAGTCAAGGACAATCCACAGACCACCTCCAAAGAGCTGCAGCATCATCTTGCTGCAGATGGTGTCACTGTGCATCGGTCAACTATACAGCGCACTTTGCACAAATAGAAGCTGTATGGGAGAGTGATGAGAAAGAAGCCGTTTCTGCACGTACGCCACAAATAGAGTTGCCTGAGGTATGAAAAAGCACATTTGGACAAGGCAGCTTCATTTTGGAAACAAAAATTGAGTTGTTTGGTTATAAAAAAAGGCGTTATGCATGGCGTCCAAAAAGAAACAGCATTCCAAGAAAAACACATGCTACCCACTGTAAAATTTGGTGGAGGTTCCATCATGCTTTGGGGCTGTGTGGCCAATGCCGGCATCGGGAATCTTGTTAAAGTTGAGAGTCGCATGGATTCCACTCAGTATCAGCAGATTCTTGAGAATAATGTTCAAGAATCAGTGACGAAGTTGAAGTTACGCCGGGGATGGATATTTCAGCAAGACAATGATCCAAAACACCGCTCCAAATCCTCAGGCATTCATGCAGAGGAACAATTACAATGTTCTGGAATGGCCATCCCAGTCCCCAGACCTGAATATCATTGAACATCTGTGGGATGATTTGAAGCGGGCTGTCCATGCTCGGCGACCATCTAACTTAACTGAACTTGAATTGTTTGTCCAAAATACCTTTATCCAGGATCCAGGAACTGATTAAAAGCTACAGGAAGCGACTAGAGGCTGTTATCTTTGCAAAAGGAGGATCTACTAAATATTAATGTCACTTTTCTGTTGAGGTGCCCATACTTTTGCATCGGTCAAATTTTGGTTTAATGCATATTGCACATTTTCTGTTAGTACAATAAACCTCATTTCAATCCTGAAATATTACTGTGTCCATCAGTTATTAGATATATCAAACTGAAATGGCTGTTGCAAATACCAAAATATTTAGAACTAAAAATGATTAAGATTAATAGGGGTGCCCAAACTTTTTCATAGGACTGTATATATATGTGCAATACTATTTCACTAAGATCCATCTATGTGTACTGTTTTATACGGTGTTTTGCATCTGTCCAGTATATGTGTATTTCTCTATATTGATGTATATAATTTTAACATTGTGTTAATAAAGGTATATATTTTTTATACTTGAACCTGTAGTTGGATATGTTGAGTGTCGATAACCATCTGGCCTGTTCCAGTTTTGTGTTTGTTTAAATAGTGTAAGTTGACGCCTGCCCGGTGCTCACACTTTGACTGAAATTGAGACAGGAGGTTAGGGCCAGGTTCCTGTTAATGCCAGGTTGTCAGATCAGGGATCTAAACTAGGACTCCTTGGCTCTGCCAGTAGGAATCCCCTACACCTATTGGAACTGTCCAATCATATTGTTGCTCCCTAGCTGTTTGGAGCACTTTGTGTTACTGACCAGGGGTGACATTTAACCCCTGGCAGCCTTTCCTGTGTAGCAGGCTGAAGCTTGTACTAGTGCCTATTCCTCTGCTGTGTTTTAGCAGAGGTTTTGTGCAAGGCTTAATTCAGCTTCACCCAGCGGCTTTACACAGGTGCACTCTCCCAGTGAGGTTAACTGGGGAGAGTGTATTTGCAGTTAATTCACACCAGAACCGCAGAAACACCGCTGCCAGTGCAGTTAACTGGTGCTTAGCCTTTCAGGCACACGGCCGCCCCTTCCCCCTGGGGCTTGTGGACCTCACTGCAGTGTCTGCAGTCCAGCGGTTCTGCCATTGTTAAAATATTATTTTCATATATATATAGACAGAACCGTAACACTGTGTCTAGGAAGTTTATTTCAGAGAAGGAGTGATTGAGCGTCAGGTTGATAGTGGGATGGAACTGGTTGAGACAAGCACATTGGAGGCCTCAAAAACCTTGAGGCAGGGTTACCATCCAAGAACAGTTGAAAACCAAATTAACAGGGCCACGAGAATACCAAGATCGGAGTTATTAAAATACAATACCAAACAGGATAACAATCGGGTCCCCCTGGTTGTCACATATAACCCCCAACTGGAGATGATGAAAGGAATCACACGCAAACTACATCCACTATCGCAAAAAGACCACCATCTAAAATCCATATTTCCAGATCCCCCTCTCCTGTGCTACAGACAGCCACCAAACCTCAGGAATATGATTATTAGCAGCTCACTGTCACCTCCAACTAACATTTCCTTTTTTTTTTAATGTAGATTGTGAGCCCCACATAGAGCTCACAATGTACATTTTTTCCTATCAGTATGTCTTTTTTTTTTTTTTGAGTATGGGATGGAAATCCATGCAAACACGGGGAGAACATACAAACTCCTTGCAGATGTTTTTTTTTTGCCCTTGGCGGGATTTGAACACCAGAGCTCCAGCGCTGCAAGGCTGCAGTGCTAACCACTGAGCCACTGTGTGGCCCCACAAAGTAACATTTCCATGTGGACAGAAGAGGTGCAAAACCTGCCCTCACATACTGACTATGGATAAAATAAAGATCCCGAACTCTGATCGACACTACAAGATCCCAGGTAATGTCACCTGCAGCACACCTAATGTAGTGTATTTGATATTGTGTACTAAGTGTCCTGGGGGCCTGTATGTAGGTGAGACAGGACAGTCACTGAGGATGAGGATGAACTCACACAGACATACGATTAGAGAGCAGAGAATGGACCTCCCTGTGCCAAAACACTTCTGCAATGAAAATCATAATAAGATCAAAGATATGAAGATCCTGGTACTAAGAGGAAATTTTAGAAACAAAAAGGATCGCCGCATATGGGAGATTAAACTGACCTTCAACGCTCTCTAAAAGGGGTTAAATCAGGTCCAGGGTTTTATGGCCTTTTACAACCACTAGACAACACGTCACTGATCAAAGAAGCTACAAACCCAGAGAACTTTCCTGTGGACTGATATATATGTGTTTTTTTAAACTGTGTATTTACATGTTCTGTTTTCCATCTATTTTTGCATCTAACACTCCACTCCTCTGTGTATATAGATGCCTACCTTCAGACATTGTGTTATACCATCCTGATGAAGAGACCTCTATAGTCTAGAAAGCTCCATATGTCATCAAAAAATTATTTGTTAGCCATTAAAAAAAGGTATCAACTACTGAGGACTTCTCTCAAAAAATTTCTTTCATTTCATATCCCCTGGCTAACACGGTACAAAGACATTTTTTCTTATATTTTAAGAGACTCATTCTAAAGAGCATAACCTGCCGAATCTTCCATTTTTCTTTTAACCACATTCTCATCCTATTTGTCAAAGGGAAAACTGGTGATAGAGTGGTCTCCCTAGATGGTTTATATGTCCCGAAGATCCATTAAGCTATATGGTTTAGAGACACCCTGACATCACTGAAGGGATCAGGATGGTAGGAGGATCTTAATGTGGCTTTAAATCCATGTTTAGATACCTCAACTGGTATTTCTGCTGTCTATAAGCTTGTGCACTCGTGACCTAGCCTTTATTTGCTGTAATGGATGAAATGCCTCCACATCTATCTCATTGCATCTCATAGCTAATGCCGTCCTATTACCTAGTCTATAGGCAGCACAAGTCAGAAGAATGGAAAACTGAACAATAGGAAGACTCCGAGAGAATCACTTGATATACACAGATTAGTAGTGCAGGGTCAGAATAGAATAGAATAGAATAGAATAGAATAGAATAGAATAGAATAGAATAGAATAGAATAGAATAGACAGACATAGACATATAGGAAAGGTTCAGTCAGTGAGTCTGCAGAGCAGAGAGTTAACCCTTTCATTGACAATTATATCTGAAAGTCTGACAGTACTTGTAATAGAATAATTTCATCTTTTCTCTATAGATAACACATTCTTGCATGTACCCCATGTCACTATGGGACATCAATCTAGCCAGGAGGGACATGATAACAGCAGGACAATGACCCAAAACACACTTCAGGTCAGCACTAGAAAATGGTGGTGAGAGAAAGACCTGGAGACTTGTAAAGTGGCAGCAATGAGTCCAGCCCTGAATCCCATAGAACACCTGTGGGGGAGGGGGAGAGATCTCTTGGTGGCAGTTTGGAGAAGGCCCCCTTCACATCTCAGGGGGGACCTGGAGCAGTTTGCCAAAGAAGAATAGTCTAAGATTCCAGCAGAGCCTTGTAAGAAACTCATTGCTGGTTACCGGAAGCGGTTGTGCGCAGTTATTGTGTCTGAAGGTTGTGCTACCAAGTATTAGGCTGAGGGCGCCAATACTTCTGTCCGGACCAGTTTTGGAGTTTTGTGTAAAATGATGAATGATTTGACTTTTTTTTTTTCATTCTCTTTTGTGTTTTTTCATTGCAAGCAAAATAAATGAAGATATTACCAAAGAGTGTGTGCTTGTAATCATTTTCTGGAAGAACACGAGGATTATCTGACAATTTCTGGGGTGCCAATACTTTTGGCCAACACTGTAAGACTGACCCCCACAATCACAGGCTTCAAGGAGGCCCTGAAGACTCACCTATTCAGGAAGGCCTACAACCTCCAATAACACTACTATCACTACACCACTAGCTGAACAGTCTCCCCCTCACCTTCTGTCTCTATCCCTCTTCCCTCATAGACTGTGCCAGTCGGTCATTGATAGTTATTATTATATTTGTTTGTATATTCTGTGTATTGTATGTAACCCCCAAATGTACAGCACCATGGAATTAATGATGCTATGTAAATAAATAAAATTATTATTATATTATTATTAATAAATGAGTTTCTTAGCAGTGCCACAATATGATCAATTGGAAGACAAGATGGATTTAACTCTTTATGATACTAATTTAATACAATATTGTGACATGACAGTGAAATCTCTGACAGACTGTAATTCCCATCACAATGACAGTGCGGCCACACAGACACTAGAGATGAGCGAACAGTAAAATATTCAATATTTGTTTCGAATAGCTGCTCAATATTTCACTATTCGAATGAATATCGAACCCCATCATAGTCTTAGCTACAAGGGATCCCACCATTCAACTCAGGAGAGTCACCAAGTCCACTAAAACACCCCAGCAAATGATGCCAGCACCCTGGAATGCAACTGGGACAGCAGGGGAAGCATGTCTGGGGGCATCTAACATGCCCAAGTCATTGTATTATGTTGGCATTCCTGTCAGCTTGCGATATGTGCAGGAGCTGACTTTTTCCCATAAGAATGCATTGACCAGCGTTGATTGGCCGAATGCCATACAGAGTACAATCAATGCTGGTTCTGCCAGAGGCTCCTCTGTGAGGAGGTGGAGTCTAAGATCGGACCAGAATGGAGACTGCTGTGGACCGATCTTAGACTCCGCCTCCTCCGGCAGAACCAGCGTTGATTGGCTGAATGCTGTATTCTGTATGGCATTCGGCAATCAACGCTAGTCAATGCATTCCTATGCCGAGATGTAGCAGTGCTGGCCGTGTGGTCAGCTCAGCTACACCGGAGATGCTGCCAAGCTGATCGCACGGCAAGGAATACTACACCGGAGAGGTGAACCTTGCTGCACACTCAGAGCTGTATCAGAGCTGAGTGTGCACTGAACCCTGCTGGACACTTGATTCTACTGCATCAGAGATGTACAAGAGCTGAGTGTGCAGCAGGGTTCAGCGGTTCTCCGGTGAAGCAGCAGTTTTCCAGTGTAGCAATGTTGGTCGGCCGTGCACTCAACTTGGCTGCATCTCCAGTGTAGTCGAGCTGAGCGCACGGCCAACACTGCTAAATCTCGGCATAGAAATGCATTGACTAGTGTTGATTGGCCGAATGTCAGAGTACAGCATTCAGCCAATCAACGCTGGTTCTGCCGGAGGAGGCGGAGTCTAAGATCGGTCCACAGCAGTCTCCATTCTGGTCCGATCTTAGACTCTGTCTCCTCACAGATGAGCCTCCTGTAGAACCAGCGTTGATTGGCCGAATGCTGTACTCTGTATGGCATTCGGCCAATCAACGCTGGCCAATGCATTCCTATGGGAAAAAGTCAGCTTGCGCATATCGTAAGCTGACAGGGATCCCGACCAGATAGAGCCCCAAAGAGTTGTGTGAGTGACATTCCCACCTAAATAAAAGTGATCCCTAGCTAACCCTGCCTGTACATCTATCCCTGTCTCACAGTCACATAGTTCACAGTCTCAAATTAACCAAATGTTAAATCCACCATTCGTATAAATTGGAGGTCACCTGATTTAGCCAGCCAATTACTTTTTTCAATGCCTCCATTGTCGTAGTTCCTGTCCCACCTCCCCTGCGCAGTTATTGGTGCAAAACAAGCGCCAGGGAAGGTGGGAGGGGATACAAATTTTTACTAGGTTTGCCTTGTGGTATTTGATTGTAGTCATATACCTCGAACGGCCTGATAGTCTCTCGAACAGTGTTCGCTCATCTCTAATAGACACATATACCGCATACATCTCCATATAGTGTTGTATCTCATGTTGTATCTCAAAGCCGCTATTTTTGTCCAGCAGATTTCAGCATACCTATGTAAGGGAAAAAAGGATGCGAGGAATTAAAGCGACATTTTTCGATCATTTCTGGGCTAGGATATCTTCTTATCCAAGGCTTTGTGGGCTTGGATGCCTTGGTGCAGATAAGTGTATCCTGAGATGTTTCATAGACTGTAGTCTTGTTGCGATCACATTCTGATTGTGTTGCACATCCCATATTGACCCATGTAGTGTTTGGTAATGCTGAAAAATACACATAAGAAGTGTCACATAACACAATATTACAGCAGGTCTGATATATAATAATGATGTTACATGGACTCTATAAATCCTGTTTATCCTGGGAATAAACCCTGCACTACAACTGACCAATCCCTGTTAGGCTGGGGCCCCATGGGACATAAATGCCGCAATTTGCCTGCAGCAGAGATGCTGTGGGAAAAATCGTTTTACAGTGCAAGCAAAGGGGATAGGATTCATGCCAATCCCATGCCCACTTTGTGGAAAAAAACGCAGTGCGGACACTCTGCGATTTGCAAAATCGCAGCATGTCAATTATATCTACGGAAACGCCGGCGGCTTTCCCATAGATATAATTGTAACAGAAAGTCTGCAGAGGAAAACTCTGCAAACATTCTGTTGAAAGCGCTGCGATTACGGGCTGCGGGGCTTTAGCCTTAGACAGCTTTCATAAATGAGGTTATTTAGCAGATATTTTATCCATCAGGGAGATTTGTATCCCAATTTACATTCTGATAATTCCATATGGATGGAGCAGCTGGTCATGTATGTACAACCGATCCTTACACTTCTACAGGACTGATGGAAATTGCCAAGTCCAGCTATACCCAGCAGTTGCATTAAGGGTGATGTCCCCCTGAAACATTACACTAGACATTACATGTACCTATAAGAGCAGTGCAGTGATTTTAAAATATGTTTTTATTCAACTTGACTCCCAATAAACCTCAAAAATCATATCTATTGTTGAGTTCTGTGCTACTCTTGTCTTCTGGGTACTTACCTGTAGGGAGGTGTCACCCCTACACAGAACCTGCACCCAACCATTTACTACTGCCAGGACAATGCTACCCAGATTGCACAATTGGAAAATAAAAATCCTCAGGACACCCCTACCATATATGTATTACCAAAGCAGAATAAAACAATGTTGCAGATAATGTTACAAGATGTGTCATGTGGTTTCCTTCCCATCTGGAATGTTATGGCAGCCCTGACTCACTGATATAGGGAATAACTTATAATAAACTCTGTAAAGACCTGACAAGCTTCTAGATGTTTCATCATCAGGATAGAAATATGTTTTCCAATTGTCCCGACTAGAGATGAGCGAGTACTGTTCGGATCAGCCGATCCGAACAGCACGCACGCATTGAAATGAATGGAAGCACCTGGTACTTCCGCTTTGACGCCTGCCGGCTGCTTAAACCCCCGCGTGCCGGCTATATCCATTCATTTCAATGCGTGCGTGCTGTTCGGATCAGCTGATCCGAATAGTACTCGTTCATCTCTAGTTCCGACTACTGTGAGCTCTCAGTACCAGTCAGTAGCATGAAAGGGGCTCATATGTCAGTGCTCCCTGTTATTGTTCTTCCACAGGGACAGCAAATCCATCTACTGGCTCCTAATAGACATGTCAGAGAACTAGTTAGTGAGAAGGAAAGTGCTCAGGACTGGAGATGACTGTTATAGGAGATCAGATCGGAAGGAATCTTCTCTTTACAATGAACGACAAGAAAACAGTTTAATACCTGTGAAGTTTCGATACAGAAGAAAACACGTATCCTCATCACTTCTGCATTGTGCAGGCATTATATGATCACACCATCTTCTCTTAGTTATGCAGGAAGGACAGACCAGGTCATTTGGATAATAATTTGTTAAATCTAGAACTGAAGGAGAGAAGCAGTGACATAATAAAGAGGACTTGCTCCATAACATCCCCCCATAATATTTCTCATTTCTTCTCTTTATGGTGAAGAACAATGAAACAATTTTTAGTACCTGGGAAGTGTCTGTACGTGTAATGTCCCTTATTCTTCTTTCTGCATCTTACAGGAATTATATCATTACACCATTCTCTATAAGATATGCAGGGAAAATAGTCCATTCCATATATGCGATATTCTCTTATTTCTTCTAGATCTGAAGAAGAGAAGCAGTGACACAATAAAGAGGACTTGTTCCATAACATTCCCCCATAATATTTCCCATGTATGACCCTATGAAGAATATTCCTCCTCTCCCCTTCTCATTATAAAGGGGTTATCCCTCACTATCAGTTAGTTGTGAAATCTTCAAGCTTCCGTACAATACAGAGACACTAGTGGTCCTCCATAGTGAGAGCTACTCATTGTAAGAGATCTCTGCTCTACCTAACACAGCGATATCTTACTAGAGGGACCACATGGAGAACAGACAGATTTACTATCAGGACATAGGGTAAAAAATATGCAAATCTATTTTCCAGGATGTAATTAGGAGAACAGTGCCTCTGTATGCTGCCCTCTAGGGACAGCCCCTTTAACATTATGCATGATTCAGTTAATAAGCCTACTGACATGATGTGGGGTTTATTGCCAAATTAATATTTTGATTCCAAAAGGAACAGATTCCCAGCTATGGACAGCGCTGTTTTGGTCTTTTGGACCTCCTCAGCATAGCGCAGGGATACTAATTTGGCAGAGTGAGAGACTATAGACCAGAGTCAGGGGATAATCATACACATTAGGGAGAGTGTGTGCCTACATAGATGTACGGAGACTTACAAGTCATTCCTTCTCCGCTAGGGATTCTGGGTAAAAGAATATGCAAATCTATTCTCCAGGATGTAATTAGTAGAACAGTGCCTCTCTATGCTGCCCTTCAGGGACAGCCCCCTTAACATTATGCATGACTCAGTTAATAAGCCTACTGACATGATGCGGGGTTTATTGCCAAATTAATATTTCTATTCCAAAAGGAACAAATTCCCAGGTATGGACAGCGCTGTTTCGGTCTTTTGGACCTCCTCAGCATAGCGAAGGGATATTAATTTGGCAGGACATATGGGAAGTGTTTGTGGGACCCAATCCTAACACACATTTAATACTAAATAATCCATCTACAATGTAAGTGTTAGTTCCTGAGTGTCCTGTGTAAAGGTAACATGGTCTGTACCCATGTACCCAACTGATAAACATTAAGCAGCAAAGTAACATAGTAATATGGCTGATTATCCTGCTATGGAGAACATAAAGATTTACTATCAGGACATATGGGAAGGGTTTTTCCATTAGATTTAAGCCCTTCCCACATTCCACAAACCATACATTTTTTTTATTTTTGGAGGCTGATTTTTAGACGGATTCAGCCTCAAAATCAGTGCCAAAAAAACTGTGTGCACTGACCCTAACTACTCCAAGTTCTGAGGTTGATGTCTGGAAATAAGTACAGACTGCACTCAGCTGTGGAATACCCCTCCACAAGGTTTACCAGATTGTCTGCATTTTGTGAGTCTTCCTGGATAACCCAGCACTGCACTGGCATAGAGAGAGCACAGATATAGAGACCATGTGTGGTGACATCTCCCACAAAGTGGGCTTTTTTAAAGAAAACTATTGTATAAAGTTATAATAGGACAGGACGTTCCTATTGGTTTGGGAGTTATAAGATAGAGTGACATCTTCCCAATAAGCCTACCAAGGATGATAGTGTGTCTCCCGGCGGAGAACCTGTGGAACATGGTCTGCACTGTAAAATGGTAGAGGAAAACTTTCATATGCCTGATAACTTGTCAGATCTGAGATCATGAATTGATATTTTTATACTTTTATATTATACATGTTGTTTGTTACAAATACTAATTTTTCCTTGCTACTAAAGTAATCAGCTTTGGAACAAAGAGTATCTAAGATGGCGCCGACTCACATGGTTTGCTGAATTCCTTAGATTGTAACCAAGACTACAACCTCTACGCGTCAAGATCAAGAACCAATAAGTAGTGTGCAGTTCTGGGATGTCAGAAGAATTTCATGTTATGTTATGCATTAACCCTTTCTTTTCCTTTCCTGTGTAACTATGTGTGACGTGAAATAAACACAGTTCAATGCTATGGAGGTGATGATATAGCATGAGCTAAGTTCTTAATCAGATTGTGTCTGACTCATTTCATAAAGCGATGGTGCACACATGCTAATACTAATTTGGATCTGATTGACCCGTGCTGTCGAATTCGACCCTGACAAGTGGCGCCCAACATGGGGCTATCACGAGGAAACCAGGGGGGGCTCGCTGACCCGCATAGGCCGCCGTACTGAACTCCGCCATTTCCCGAGGAGGGTCTGGAACCTCAACCGATCACGGTAAGTTTACTCATATTTTATATGTGTTCACTTGCCTGTGAATCGAGAGATGGCGGTTTAGTAAGTTTGGTGGTGAGACGGGTCGGGTGCTCGAGGTCTGAAAGGGACAGACATGCCTGGAGTTTCCCCTGATAGTTTAGAACCACAGCACTGATATATTTCTGTCCCGTGTGGCTCAATCAGTCAGATAGAGGTGTGGATTGAAGTTGAGACTGTTTAAATATAGCGTGAGGTGAGATAGATAACAGCCGTCTGTTTAGTCAGGATGCTTTTGTATTTAGTGCCGTATCATCATTGCCTGGCATAGAGATATTTGAGGATCTCCCTGGCATTAGGCCAGGTCAGAAGACGTATTTGTTGCTTTAGGTATTTGTTGTATTTGTACGTATTTGTTGCTTTAGGCCAGGTCTGGAGAAGTATTTGTTGTTCTCAGTCACTCCCTGGTGGAGCTAAGAATAGAGATCATGTTACGGCTGTTCAAACGCAAGCATACCTTGCCCACAGGGGCGCAGTCGGCTGCGGATTTGGTTAAAATGAGAGAATGTTAGACGTGGAATGTTAGAAGATAAAGGTTTGTTGGAAGCCGCCCGAGCTCATTACAGGGTCGCAAGGACTCTACAATGTGAGGGATATGCAGAACTGACAGGCGAGGGAGGAGATGAAAACGCTGAACCTCTGTTTGGTTATCTGAAACTTGATGATAAAAAGAATATGCCGAGTATAATTGCTTGTGCGCCACTGCCCTATAATGGCGCCGAGAGTAGTGGAGATGGGTGGACCTGTGACGTCTGTAGACAGCAGAATCCTGATTGGCAAGATGTCTGTGTAGCCTGTGGAGCTCCCCGCCCATCCCCTGTTGTCACATCTTCCGGACCAACGCTCAGTGATGGCGGAACGGAAGGGAGGTTATGGCTGTTCCCACTGGCGGCCATGTTAGTACACCCAGACCAACACCCCGGTAGCCCCCTTTTTCCAAGTGTCTATGCACATGAGCCTGATACTACTCAAACCCTGTTGGTCGAGTCTAGAGAGATGGAAAGAAGCATGTTTACGGTCCGTGTTTAAGTTAAAAGAGCCTGTCCAGGAAGGACATGAAACCCCCCCATGATTTAATTGTGAGGGGAAAAAAAGGCAAACAGCATGTTAAGAAAATGAAAAGATTAATGGAAGTGTTTAGTATGCCTTAACAAGTGAGGTTGTAGTCAGTCCAATGGACAGCTGCCATCAGAGAGAATAGAGGCATATTGGAAGACAATAGAATGTTACAAGGCACAGCATGGTTTAGAGGTGCGTGTGCTATAGCAAAAGAAGGATTTACGGAAGTCGAATGTAAGGATGAGTAACTTTTAAAGATGAGTAACTTTAAAAGCAAATGCAAAGAATCTGACACAGTGCCAAGAGAAATAATTCCTTGTAAAACCAGTGACAAGTTTAGCTATAAAAGACCTCACTGTATACCACTATAATGATGTTTAGAGGATTATACATTCAACCTTTGGTTGGAATCTAGTAAAGAAAATTTTTAAGTCTGGTAAATTTCCCTTAAGGTAACCTTAAGTACAGTTGGGTTCTGAACACGTGGTAATTACAAAAGTGGGGTTCGCCATGAAAATATTCAAAAAGTTGCAAGAAAAAAATATTAATGTGTAATTTTGGTGTCAGTACTAACTGCTGTCTGTTTGAATTGTGTTCATATGATTCCCAATATTTCTGTAGAGAACAACCAAAGCTGTAACTGACTGCCCAGGGCTTCGAGGTCATTTTATCTCAGACTGCCAGGCCAGATGCTGGAGGAAGCGCAGAGGAGTCGAAACTTGGCTTTGTGCTGCAGCATGATAAGATAATACTGGCTATTCTTGTATTGTCTGGCTTTGACCTTGCAGAGACTCTGTATATTTCTCTCACAGAACATGAAGTAATTTTGGAAAAAAAAAAAGAGGCAGAAGACCAAAAGCCATTGTTAATGAATATTGAATTGCAATTAAAGGTTGTTTTTCTCAGGTCCAGTCCGCGTGCATTAAATTGTGTTAAAGTTCATATCTCTGACAAGTCACATTTGCTTGCTGCATTAGAAGGGGTTTTTTTTAATTTTTGTTTTTTTGTTTTTTTTGTTTTCCAGGGGGGAGTAAAGACAACTTAAGACAACTTAAAAAAAAAAAAAAAAATCTTGTTAATATGAATCTATTGATAACTTTTTGATTGAGCTCTATTATAGATGGTCTTGGATTTGGGAAAGATGGTGGATCCTGCATCAGATATGCCACAGTCACCGTATATGAGGTAAACCAAGCATAAGGAGACCTAGTATGGGACTCCAAGGGTCTCAGCTGAACTTGAAGCCATCGCTTGAACATGGTACAATGTCTGAGGGTAGGTGTTGGATATAGTAGTATTATGGTCCGATCTGGAGGGCAAGAACTTTTTGTGTGATGGAGACCCTGCTGCTGCTCATAGGTGGGTATAGTCAGAAGTCATGGCACACACCAAGGCTGATACGAAAGAAAGTAGAGGTAGCATGTGGGCAGACACTGCCACTAGCCCAGCTGCATAGGCCTAGGGGACATGTTTTGCTGATAAGGGGTCACCATCCTAGATCCAAACCTTTTAGCTCTCTTTTCAGGTTTTACGACACTAATGTACCGAAAATGGTCCAGGAGGAAAGAAGGCAAGGATCAAAGAGGATGTATACGTCCTGATGTCCGGTGGTAAGAGAGTATGTACTGAGAACATTGTTCCCACTTATGGCATAAGCAGCTTCTTACTAAGCGCACTGTTTAGAAGTAGCCATGTGTGACCTGGTGAGCGGAGGATGGGAAGCTGCAGGATTTAGCATCACTACAGTCAGATATATATGTAAGCCCGCGTGGCATGTGTTAGGCCAAAGAGCCCTTGTACCTGTTCCAGGGATTGCAGGTTGAGTATATGCTGTTACTAAAGGTGAGACGGTATCGGTACGTGCTTGTGTGTAGTTGTTTCCCTTCAGGATGGCTCGGGGCATATCTGGTGAAGAAAAGCACCACAAACAGGACTGCAGATAGACGGCTACTGAAAGATGTAGTGTAAGTACGTTCCCCGAGACCATCAAAGTGATAATGGAACTCATCATACAGGTAAAAAAAAAAATGTATTCTATGGAGATATAACAAGTGTATCTTACCCCCATACTGTTCCCAGAGTATTGGAAAGTATTTATCACTTGTCACATGTATTTGTATTCTCTGTAAGGTACATTCTTGACAGGAGAAATTAACTTTAGCCCTAGATTTGGATTGTATTGTTCATAATTGTCCCAGATGTAGTCTGATGTCCTGACTATGTGATGAATCATTAATAGCATGTGATTAATGTATATTTTCAGTTTCTCCTTCCCTCCAGATTCTAAGTCAGTGGAAGGAACTTATAAACTAAAACCCAAAGATTGGATGGTGATAAAGAGATATATGAGATTCGATGGTCACTTCTAGTTCCTGGTGATAACCAGTACAGCTGTGAGATAAGGAAAACCTTAAACCTTTACCTGCTTGATAATGTTCTCAAAAACAAACTGGACAATAAACTGTTAGAGGATCCGTATCCCGAGACGAGAAACCTAAGAGACTGTTGGATGAATCTGCACTTATATTCCTGTTATGTTTTTATGCAATGTACAGACTGATCATGTGTATTGTAGACAAATGTGCTATTTGTGAGAAGGAGAGATGAGCCCCTAATGAGAATTATATATATATATATATATATATATATATATATATATATATATATATATACACAGTCCTATGAAAAAGTTTGGGCACCCCTATTAATCTTAATCATTTTTAGTTCTAAATATTTTGGTGTTTGCAACAGCCATTTCAGTTTGATATATCTAATAACTGATGGACACAGTAATATTTCAGGATTGAAATGAGGTTTATTGTACTAACAAAAAATGTGCAATATGCATTAAACCAAAATTTGACCGGTGCAAAAGTATGGGCACCCTTATCATTTTATTGATTTGAATACTCCTAACTACTTTTTACTGACTTACTGAAGCACAAAATTGGTTTTGTAACCTCAGTGAGCTTTGAACTTCATAGCCAGGTGTATCCAATCATGAGAAAAGGTATTTAAGGTGGCCAATTGCAAGTTGTTCTACTATTTGAATCTCCTCTGAAGAGTGGCATCATGGGCTACTCAAAACAACTCTCAAATGATCTGAAAACAAAGATTGTTCAACATAGTTGTTCAGCGGAAGGATACAAAAAGCTGTCTCAGAGATTTAACCTGTCAGTTTCCACTGTGAGGAACATAGTAAGGAAATGGAAGACCACAGGGACAGTTCTTGTTAAGCCCAGAAGTGGCAGGCCAAGAAAAATATCAGAAAGGCAGAGAAGAAGAATGGTGAGAACAGTCAAGGACAATCCACAGACCACCTCCAAAGAGCTGCAGCATCATCTTGCTGCAGATGGTGTCACTGTGCATCGGTCAACTATACAGCGCACTTTGCACAAATAGAAGCTGTATGGGAGAGTGATGAGAAAGAAGCCGTTTCTGCACGTACGCCACAAATAGAGTTGCCTGAGGTATGAAAAAGCACATTTGGACAAGGCAGCTTCGTTTTGGAAACAAAAATTGAGTTGTTTGGTTATAAAAAAAGGCGTTATGCATGGCGTCCAAAAAGAAACCGCATTCCAAGAAAAACACTTGCTACCCACTGTAAAATTTGGTGGAGGTTCCATCATGCTTTGGGGCTGTGTGGCCAATGCCGGCATTGGGAATCTTGTTAAAGTTGAGGGTCGCATGGATTCCACTCAGTATCAGCAGATTCTTGAGAATAATGTTCAAGAATCAGTGACGAAGTTGAAGTTACGCCGGGGATGGATATTTCAGCAAGACAATGATCCAAAACACCGCTCCAAATCCTCAGGCATTCATGCAGAGGAACAATTACAATGTTCTGGAATGGCCATCCCAGTCCCCAGACCTGAATATCATTGAACATCTGTGGGATGATTGGAAGCGGGCTGTCCATGCTCGGCGACCATCTAACTTAACTGAACTTGAATTGTTTGTCCAAAATACCTTTATCCAGGATCCAGGAACTGATTAAAAGCTACAGGAAGCGACTAGAGGCTGTTATCTTTGCAAAAGGAGGATGTACTAAATATTAATGTCACTTTTCTGTTGAGGTGCCCATACTTTTGCACCGGTCAAATTTTGGTTTAATGCATATTGCGCATTTTCTGTTAGTACAATAAACCTCATTTCAATCCTGAAATATTACTGTGTCCATCAGTTATTAGATATATCAAACTGAAATGGCTGTTGCAAATACCAAAATATTTAGAACAAAAAATGATTAAGATTAATAGGGGTGCCCAAACTTTTTCATAGGACTGTATATATATATATATACACTTAAGTAGTTAAAGATTAAAACACCAAGAGTAAACCAAGAAGCTGTTAGAACCCGGAGATGACTGATACATTTAGCCTCAGACATACAGGTCCCTGCAAATCACTGCTGGGTTATTTTTACTGGATTTTCTCCTTCAGCAAAATAGATTATAAATTTTATGTTCCAGCCTATAGTTATTACATTCATACTCTGATGAGAGGTTGATTTATTAGAATGTCTTATTGTTCAGTAAGTTATTCTCACAGCTTATTGTCAAGGTCTCCTGATAAGATGTTCTGCTGTCCATTTTACTTCCATACTCCCTTCATGTGAGGAACAAGATACAGGAGCAAGGCCTTATTGTGAAACATTCAAAGGTCTACTGGCTTTGCTATAGGATGTGTTCTTCTGATACTGGTATTTGAAAATCACACAGAAATGGACCCACTGACGACAGAATCTGAAATTGATATGGAGACAATGAAGGTGTATGATGACGTGGCAGTCATTCCCCTTCCAGGGAATATGTGGACCTGCTGTAGGGACAGTTAGGATCTGACTTTCCTATGTGAAAGGCCTTTAAGTGGGAACCTATCCACAAGGGATAAATTATCACCCAGTGGGTGAAGAAGAGTGTAACACATTGGAACAGATCAGCAGGCCCATAAAGATTAGGGAAAAATTTGTATTTAGGGGGGAATGTCAGATCTGAGATCATGAATTGATATTTTTATACTTTTATATTATACATGTTGTTTGTTACAAATACTAATTTTTCCTTGCTACTAAAGAAATCAGCTTTGGAACAAAGAGTATCTAAGATGGCGCCGACTCCCATGGTTTGCTGAATTCCTTAGATTGTAACCAAGACTACAACCTCTATGCGTCAAGATCAAGAACCAATCAGTAGTGTGCAGTTCTGGGATGTCAGAAGAATTTCATATTATGTTATGCAGTTATGCATTAACCCTTTCTTTTCCTTTACTGTATAACTATATGTGACGTGAAAAACTCAGTTCAGTGCTATGGAGGCGATGATATAGCATGAGCTAAGTTCTGAATCAGATTGTGTCTGACTCATTTCTTAAAGCGACGGTGCACACATGCTAATACTAATTTGGATCTGACTGATTGACCCGTGCTGTCGAACTCGACCCTGACAACTTTCCTCTAGCAGTTCTGGTAGGAGAGGACACTGAGTCTACAGACTCTGATCCGGACTTATCAGACCTTGAGGTGTCCAAGTGACTGTTTTCCTCCCTGAAGTCATATCTAACCCATTAAGGACATAGCGTAGATTCAATGTTAATACTTAGTGACTTTTTTTCATATTTTCTAATTCCGCCTTTCAACGTTCATAACCTTTTTATATATTTTTCAGACAACATTTTTTGCATGACAAGTTGTACTTTCATTTATCACCATTCTGGAGAACATCTAATGTTTAGATTTGCTTTAATTAATGTTTTGGGAGGGATCCAAGTGGGAAAATCTACAATTCTACCATTATGCCTTTGTGTTTTGTTTTTATGGTTTGCACTTTGCATTAGACATGGCAGCCTTGTCCTGCTTTGGCCATTATGATTGCAGTGATGCCACATTTGCCAGATGAGCGAACAGTAAAATGTTCGATAGTCAATATTCGTTTCAAATAGCCGCTCAATATTCGACTATTCGTACAAATATCAAACCCCATTATAGTCTATGGGGAAAAATGCTTTGTTTCAGGGGATCCCACCATTTGACTCAGGAGGGTCACCAAGTCCACTATGACACCTCAGCAATTGATGCCAACACCCTGGAATGCAACTGGAAAAACAGGGGAAGCATGTCTGGGGGCATCTAACAAGTCCAAGTCATTGTATTATATCAGGATCCCTGTCAGCTTGCGATATGCGCGAGCTGACTTTTTCCCATAGGAATGCATTGACCAGCATTGATTAGCCGAATGCCATACAGAGTACGGCATTCGGCCAATCAACACTGGTTCTGCCGGAGGCTGGCCTGTGGGGAAGCGGAGTCTAAGATTGGACCAGAATGGAGACTGCTGTGGACCGCTCTTAGACTCCGCCTCCTCCGGCAGAACCAGCGTTGATTGGCTGAATGCACTGCTACATCGGGCCGGGCACTCAGCTCAAATACTCCAGAGATGCAGCCAAGCAGAGTGCACACCCAGCACTGCTACATCGGAGATGAAGGAGAGCTGGCCGTTCACTGAGCTTGGCTACTCTGGAATAGCCGAGCTTAGCACACGGCCCAATGTAGCAGTGCTGGCCGATGTAGCAGTGTTCAATTTAGCAGTGTCTGATTTATCAGTCCGATGCAGCAGAGCTGAGTGAGCAGCAGGGTTCAGCTGAACCTGCTGCACACACAGCTCTGCTGCATCTGATGTAGCAGTGCTGAGTGTGCGCTGAACCATGCTGTGTGCTGAGCTCTGCCGCTTCTCCGTGTAGCAGTGCTTTGTCAGCACTGCTACATCTGAGATCGGGCCACAATGGAAACTGCTTTGGACAGATCTTAGACTCCGCCTCCTCCAGCAGAACCAGTGTTGATTGGCCGAATGCTGCACACTGGCCAATTACCGCTGGTCAATGCATTCCTATGGGAAAAAGTCAGCTGCCTAGTAACAGCAAACAGACAGGGATCCCGACCAGATAGAGCCCCAAAGAGCTGGGTGAGTAACATTCCCCCCTAAACAAAGGTAATTGTTACGGTTCTGTGTATATAAATAAAATAATAATTTTTAAACAACAGAACCTCTGGGCTGCAAGGCACTGCAGCGAGGTCCACAGGCCCTATGATGGGCGGCCGTCTGCCTGAGCGCAACAATATGGCAGTACAGCACAGTGTGCACAAGGAGCAACACACAAACACCAGTTAAGTTCACTGAGCGGATGCGACGGTGCAGCTCCCAATGTGAACAGGGTGCAACTAAAACCTGCCAGTTAAACTCACTGGCCAGGTGCACCTGTACTGCAGAAGTAACAAGGCCGCCAAGGGTTAACGCCACCCCTGGTCAGCAACACAAACGTTCCTGCAACAGCTAGGAGTATAACACTGAAGTGTGACGGTACAGTAAGGCTATCTCCTGAGACCAACCTGCTGCAACTCTACAGGCTGGAACAGTCTCTACTGCTCCTAGCCTTGGTGTAGAGCTGACAGAAATTCAGGATTTACCAGTCCTAACTACCCAGCACCCAGATAACAGCAGAGGAACCCCACACTGAGGCCTAGTCTGGAATCCTGCCTGGACACTGGAGCCTTTCCCTGCAACTACTGTCATTCAGTTTTTCAGTCTTTCTGATACAAAGTGTGAGCGCCGGGCGGGCGTCGGCTCACACTTTTTAAAGGGGAGTCCCCGCCCAACAGGGCGGTGGCTATGACCTCACTGCTCATGCTCAGTAGGCAAGAAGTGGCACTTAGCCTGTGAGCGACTCCAATAGGCCTGAGCATGCTCAGTGGGCCGAAATCTGGACTTACACTTCAGACACCTCACTACATGAGGGCGAGGGTTAGATTGACCTGCAGGTGGTGCTGTGCGCTGAGAGTGGACCCTGCGGGACCCAATCCTAACAGTAATCCCTAGCTAACCCTGCTTGTACATCTGTCCCTGTCTCACAGTCACATAGTTCACATTCTCAAATTAATCGAATGTTAAACTCACTATTCGTCTAAATTGGAGGTCACCTGATTTAGCCAGCCAATTCCTTTTTCCCATTTTTTTTTTTTTTTTTTTTTTTTGATGCCTCCATTGTGGTAATTCCTGTCCCACCTCCCCTGCACAGTTATTGGTGCAAAAAATGCGCCAGGGAAGGGATACGTTTTTACTGCGTCTGCCTCGTGGTATTCGATTGGAATTGAACACCTTGATCGACCTGATATTCGGTGTTTGCTCATCTCTATAAATGATGGATTTTTCTGGGGTCCCCGTATTCTATAACCTTGTCAGGGCTCTTTCTTTGCAGGCCAGGTTGTAGTTTTTATCGGTACGTACGACTTTCTGATGACTTTTTATTGCTACTTTGGGGCGAGGTGAGCTGACCTGCGAGCATAGTCCTGTAAATATAGAAAGCCTATAAAATATCAGCCATTTATCTAATAGTAGTTTCCTAATGTGAAGCTACAGAGACTAAAAAACAATACAGAAATAGAAAACTTACGGTCAGTGGTAAAAGGATTACAGATACTGGTTAAATAATCAATTTGGATCATTTTTTCATCCAGTGGGGTCTTGGTGTCTTCAGAGTCGCATTTTGATAAAGGGAAAACAAAATTGGGAAATTTATAATCTGCAAATAGAAAAGACATTTGTTGTTATAATTAAAATAAAAATAAATTTATTCTTGGTTTGACCCTATTAGAAGTGGTCCCTGATGAGAAATGGGGGAACTTCTAAAAAATGTTTCAGTCCCGAGTTCAGGTGAAGCAATCCTCTGGATCATTGTGGTCTGAACTTGTTTGGATGGAACTAAAAGTGACATTATTATGATATGGGGTCTCCTCAGACCAAATAGATGGTAAGCGTAAACGCGGCGTTAACGCGGCATAATCGCGCACCGTAAAAAAACACGGCATACACGCGCCGTAAACACGCCACAATGCTCGGCGCGTTTACTCCGTGTGAACGAGCCCTTAGCACTGTAATGCATTGTATTAGCGATCAGACCCCTTGGGTTCAAGACTAGAGATGAGTGAGTAGTGTTCGATCGAGTAGGTGTTCGATCGAATACTACAGTATTCGAAATACTCGTACTCGATCGAACACTACTAGCTGTTCAAAGTTTAATGTTCCATGCAGAACCAGCGTTGATTGGCAGAATGCTATACATTCTGCCAATCAACGCTGGTTCTTCTCTTACCTTTCCGAAGTCTTCTCCGCGCTGCGTCCCCGCGTCTTCTTCCGTGTGGAATTCACTCTGCCTAGGCATCCGGCCTAGGCAGAGCCGACAGCGCATGCGTGGGCATGCACGCGCATACACGTGCATGAGCAGTCGGCTCTGCTCAGGCGTCGGGCCCGGGCAAAGCCGCACGCGCATGTGCAGTCGGCTCTGCCTAGGCCGCATGCCTAGGCAGAGTGAATTCCACCCGGAAGAGGACGCGGGGACCCTGCGCCGGGAGAAGACTTCAAGCAGAATCCAGCCCGACCGTCACTCGTGGACTTGTTAAGTATGATTTTATCGAATGTTGCCTACCCCTGAAAAGAGCATTTCCCTCCATAGACTATAATGGGGTTCGAAATCCGTTCAAACAGTCGAACAGTGTGCGGCATTTTAGTGTTCGCTCAGCTCTATTCAAGACCCATAAGAGGTCTAAAAAATCCAGAATAAGAAATATATATATAAAATTACTTTAAAAATTTAAATAAAATGAATAAAGAAATTAAAATCAACCCATTTTCCATAAAATACATGTTAAATTTAAAAAAAAATCCTGTGATACACATACATCTTTGTGTCTACACAAGGTCTACAAACTTTTAAAAACATTTTTCCCATAAACTGAACTTAAAAGGGGAAAAAAAATCAAGACAATTGTTTTGCTGTTTTGCTTCTCATATAAATTTGAATAATAAGTCATCAAAGCAATGAGAAATTCCCCAAAATGTTATAACTAAAAAGTACATCTGGTTCTTATTCAAAGAATAAAATAAAAAAGACATTTGTTGTTATAATTAAAACAAAAATTGTTATTCTTGGTTTGACTCTATTAGAAGTGGTCCCTGATGAGAAATGGGTGAACTTCCAAAAAAATTTCAGTCCTGAACATGAGAAATTCCCAAAAATGTTATAACTAAAAAGTACATCTGGTTCTTATTCATCCCTGAAACATGAAATATAAACAGTTCCGGGTGTCAGAATAGCGACTCCAAACTTCTTTTTATTTTTATGTTTTTGCAAAGTTTTGGTGATAAAACATAAAGTTATAGAATCATATTGACCAATAGAATATAAGGGACATGTCATTTCAGCTGCAGAGTGAACACCATAAAAACCAAACCTGTAAGGAAGTCTCATAAACCTAGTTTTTCTCCAATTTCACTCCAGTCTGAATTTCTTTCCAATTTCCCTGTACATTGTACTGAATAATAAATGGTAACATTATTATTATTAATTATTATTATTATTATTAAATAAATATTTTAAGTTCCCAATAAAACAAACAGATTAAAAATTAAAATATCTTGTGCTCTGATGTGTCAGATAACTTTTTTTTTTTTTTTCAAATCTTATTTTATTAACATTTTTCAAATTTTACAGCAAATATAGCGGCAAGAAAAAAAAGGAACAGTTTGTGAATGTACAAACATGTCAAGCAGAGGATACAAACAATGAGCAGAGGGAGAAGCCCTCTGCTAAGTATGGGTTGAACAAAGCAAGTCCAAGTGATAATATAAAGCTTACAACATGACCTGTATGGAGGAAAGAGTTACAACGTAAAGGAGATAGGTAGGAGCAGGGGAAGAGGGGATGGGAGGAAATGAGGGGGAGAGGGAGAGATAGTCCAAGGTAGTCAGGTTACGGGAGGGGACGGTATGGGGGAGCAAATTGGAGTACTGAACATTTTCTGGGAGAGATTACTGGTGGTCTATAGAGATGTCAATTCGACAGTAGCGGGCCCATGGGGACCAGGTTCTCAGGAAGCGTCCGTGCGAGCCAGTGGACCAGCTGAGCATTTCTTCGAATTTGAAAATTTGTGTGACTTTCTCTTTCCATTCTACAACTGACGGAACGGTGGTTTGGAGCCAATAGTTGGGAACAAGGCTTTTAGCTGCTTCGAAAAGGTGAGTTACAAGGTTGGATTTGTTTGGTGTGTAGAACGACGTAGGGCACGAGAGAAGAATTGAGGCAGGGGGATACACTAGGGTGGACTTGGTAATGCATTGGATTTGTTGTGTGATTTGAGACCAGTAGTTCTTTATTTTTGGGCATGTCCACCAAATATGGAAAGTGGTACCTTTATCGGAGTGGCATCTCCAGCACAAGTCATCTTTTGCCAGCTTTTGAGCATGTAACCAAACTGGGGTGTGATGCCATCTCGCCAAGAGCTTGAAATGAGACTCTTGGAGCCGTACACAGTTGGAGAAACCATGTGAGGTTTGCAAGATGGAGGTGATTTCGTCCGCATTGAATTCCATGTCAAGATCAGCTTCCCACGCTGAAATGTATTTTGGTTTGGACTCAGGAAGTACTTCTATCAAAGCTGCTTTACAGTTGGCCAGTCTCCTGTTCTTCGGCGATGTGAGGACCAGCATCCTTTCAAACCTGGTCAGTGCATCTCCTATTGCGGTCGAGTTGGGCAAGGAGGATATGCTGTGTTTAAAATGCTGGTAGTGTAAGAAGGAGAGCGGTTTGCCTCCAATCAGTGTCTGAAGGGAATCTTGATCTAAGGGCACTCCGTTGTTAAGGAGGTCTTCTAACCGTTTGTCTTTTAATAGTATCCAAAAGTCCTCATAACCGCCTGCAGGTACTTTCAGGAGGTGTGGAAGCAAATGAGCTGGGAAGAACTTAGCATAATGTGGCAAAAGAAGGGTGCGCATCTCATTCCACACTTGGCACGGACCTTTCAATAGAGTATCAAACTCGGGGTCTCTAAGTTTCGCAGGGTCTGGAGTCCACAAGTGTTTATCTAGTGAGTCACCTATTTGTTGAACAGCCATCTCTCTAATGATTGAGTTTTGAGGAGGTGTACTTAATGCTAGCCATCTGGTCAAAAGGTTAGCTTTGTAGTAGGTCGTCACATCAGGTAAGGATATTCCACCCCTGGACTTAGTTTGAGAAAGGAGGCTAAATGGCAATCTTGTCGCTCCGTTCCTCCAGAGAAACTTGATAAAGATCTCATAGATGTAAGGAAAGATTTGTGTAAGGGTATGGGCAGCATCCTAATCGTGTACAACAATTTTGGTAGTACATAAGTTTGTAAAATGTTCTTTCTTCCAAACCATGAGACATAAGGTATGTCATAGGAGTGAAGCAGTGTTATGGTCAGCAGGGTTTATTAAAAAAAAAAAACAAATAAAACCCTACGGAGCCCTCTGGGCCATTACTGCAACCAACCTGGTGTGAATACAGACTAACCGTTCCTGTCACTGCCAGCTAAATTAAATGACCAGGTGTGCTCTGTTGCAACTCACAGAGCTCTGTGCAGTAAAAGCAGCCGCACAAATAAACAAGCTGGCTAGCCTGAACTCCAGGACTAGCCAGAGACCAAAGTAAACCCTGTGTGCAGTTGTTCCACCCAACCACCCAGGCAACTACTGCCAAGCCCACTCCCAGTCACCCTGTCTGAGAAGAGTTTACTAGCTGCCCCTACAGAGTTGCACCACAAACATGCAAGGCAGAATGCTGCCTGACTACCAGTGGCATTGCTAGCTCAGGGGTATTTTGCTAACTAGGGCAATTTCTAATATTTCAGGCAGGAACCCAAGCACACACAACACACATCATTTCAGGGTTTGGAATTTGATCATAGAGCGCCGGGCGTCCAGACCAGCCCCCTTATATAGGCAAGGGGCGGTCACCAGCAACTAGCCCAGCTGCCCAATCCCAGCGTCCATTGGTTGATACACATGTCGATCAACCAGTCGACCACGCCCGGCTGTTGCAAGGCAGGTTAACCCTTGCAACCCTGGATTTTGCAGAGGAACAGACAGCGACGCCCATATCATGGCCGCAGTCTCTGCATAATCCTAACAAGCAGGGATTTCACTTCCTTAAGCAAGGGAAGGAAATTGGCTGCAAACAAGTTGTTTAAGTTGCTCGTCAGTTGTACTCCTAAGTAGGATATCTGGTCTGTTTTCCACACAAATGGAGAGGTTGCCTTGAGGGAATTCTGCAACGCCTTCGGAAGAGAGATAACCAAGACTTCTGACTTGGATAAATTGGGCTTAAAATTGGATAATCTGCCGTAATCTTCCAGTAGGGTCGTCAAGGCCGGGAGACTTTTTTCAGGATTTGATAGCAGAAATAAAACATCGACGGCAAAGGCTACTGAGTGAATTGATTTTAAGCCAACAGTTACCCCTTCAATATCCGGGTGGATGCGGACGGCCTGCAAAAGAGCTTCTATCGTCAGAATGAATAATGAGGGTGACAGGGGGCAGCCCTGTCTCGTCCCATTTGTAATATTGAAGAACGGAGAGAGTGTCCCATTAATTTTAAGTCTCGCATGAGGTTGTGAATAGAGCGAGAAAATTGCAGATATGAAGGGAAGCGGGAAACCAAATGTCTCAAGGGTTGCACGCATGAAGCCCCAATTCACTCGATCAAATGCCTTCTCGGCATCTACGCCGAGAAGGACTAGCTTGTTCCTCAGTTTTCGTGATAGGGATATTGCGTGGAGTAGTTTGTGAGAGTTGTCTTTGCCCTCTCTATTTTTGATAAAGCCAGATTGTTCTTCATTGATAAGGCAAGGGAGCAGTGGTTGGAGTCTAGAGGCTAGGAGTTTGGCCCAGATTTTGAGGTCCAAATTAAGGAGGGATATTGGGCGATAGCTTCCACACTCCATGGGATCTTTGCCATTTTTGGCAATGAGAGTTATATGAGCCTCTTGTGCCTGTCTGGGGAGTAATGAGCCTTGAAGAAGGGAGTTGCACCAGTCTGTAAGTTTAGGTAGCAGAATATTTCCAAACTTTTTATAGTACAGGACAGTGAGGCCATCTGGTCCGGGACTTTTGCCTAAGGGGAAACTACAGACAATCGATTGAAGTTCCGAAGTGGAGATTGGATTTAAAAGAGTGTTCACCGCTTCTTCTGACAACTTCGGGAGATGCAGTGAGTCCAGAAAGGTAGAGGTGGTTTCTTTGATGTGTTCAAAGCCATCACCAGGGGGAGGGATATTATAGAGGTTAGAATAAAATTTTTGGAAAGCGTCCGCTATTCGGTTGGTGTCCGATACTGTGTCGCCCTTCTCAGTTTTGATTTTGGAAATGTCAGATAACTTACCTGTTACTGCAGCAGATAATGAGAGGAGACTCAGAATTACAAGCAGGGAGATCATTGTTCGGCTCTTGAGGACAGGTCGTATTGTGTGATGGAAATCTTGGTTGAGCTTCTTCATTTATAGGCTTTGCGTGGACATGGGAGGATCTTAATAATTCCAATGAAAGCAAAACCTTCTCACTTACATTAGCTTTATATTAGCATTTGAGTCTCAGTACGAGACTCCATCCCCCGTTCCTTTCTGCAAGGAGGACTGTACTGTACATAGTAATGTGTCAAAAAAGACCACCATATATCAGCATCTCTACACCAGATAAGTCAATTCCAACTCCCTGGACGACGTTGTTAAGTGGCATAAGGTCAACTGGCCAGAGCACCCACCAGCCTCTCTCTCCCCACTGTTCTCTTACACCACGGCTGCTGTACTTCAGTCCTTGCCTGACTCCTAGGAATGTATCTACCTGTCAAGGCTCTTCGGATCCTATCTATAAAACATAGTGTAGAATACTCTTAGGGCTCCCTGGAACCTATCTATAAAACATAGTGTAGAACACTCTTAGGACTCCTAGGAACCAATCTCTAAAACATAGTGTAGAATACTCTTAGGACTCCTAGGAACCTATCTATAAAACATAGTGTAGAATACTCTTAGGTCTCCTAGGAACCTATCTATAAAACATAGTGTAGAATACGCTTAGGACTCCTGGGAACCTATCTATAAAACATAGTGTAGAATACTCTCAGAGCTCCTAGGATCCTAAGTGTACAATTTGTAGCTCTCTAAGGGTAACACATCCAAATTTATGTCAAAGTGAACATGACATGTATGTCTATGAAAACAAATGGTAAGCAGTAGATACAAACTTAGTTTAACCATACACGGCAGTGACATTCGCTTTTATGTATTTGAACTTTTAAAATATTCCAAAAATGATGATTTTATTAGAGGAATTAGTGCTCGCCTGCGGTTTCTTAGACACACATGGCAGTTATATTACAAAAATCAATGGTTTTGTACAGAAATTAGCCTGATTTGATGGCTTGTAAGGGGTGTAGTATTATTTAGAAGAAAAAAATTGCGGCTGTGAGCTAAGTTGAAAAAAGATGAAAAAAAAATCTCTAAGTGGGAACATTGTGCTATAGTGGAGTTGGATGGATATAGATGGAACCTACAGGACATGTTTGGCTGAGAGGTGGCAGTGGTGGTAGATGTGCCAATATGTGTAGCAGTGCAGTAGGGTATTTACATGAGGCCTCCGTATGACAATGTTCGGGATCAGTAGACCCCATTCTATGGGACAGGACCTTCCAATGTATCAGAGTTTGTCTAACCATATTAATGAATGATCTTTTGACTTGCAATTAAAGGGTTAAATCTCCAGTCCTCTGAAACCATAAACATTACTCTATTTACTCTCAGAAGATGTTCTTGGAGATGGAGCTCCATTGTTGTACAAGGTACACAGCCTGACTAGAATGGTGAGCTCCTGAAACAACATTACACAATGCCCTTGTCTTATTTCCCTTCACCATTGTCTTACCATGGTCCACACACAATGTTCCCTCTAAGGCTTTCTAGCTAGTGAGGGCAGAAGGTCAGGAGTTGGGCGCTGCTCTTTCTAAACTGGGCAATTTTATTACTGTAATACTCGATGCCATGTCATGTCTAGGGCCAGCTTGACAGATTTTGAGAGATATTGAACTGATGCACACCCACGTATACTATGCAGAACCTCGACTGTACTCCGTCACTTTGTTGACAAGATTCAAGTTTTGAAGACAAACGCCCTCGCCGCATGGAAAAAAGAGCTGAAGGTTTCCTTTACTCCAGATGAAGTAAGGAATATAAAGTAATAAAGCCCCATAATGTACCTTTTTTATTTACAAAAAATCCCAAAACTTTAATGAATACAGCACATATTTGATAGTCACATCTGTAACAATCTGTATAATTTAATATTATTTAACCTGTACAGTGAATGTCATTGAAAAAAAAAGAGGGAAAAGAAAACACAAGTAATGATGATTTTTGCAATGCAAAACAAAAGGCTAAACAGCATGGAACCAGGGAGGACCACAAGTCCAAGCAAGACACAGAAGAGAAGGCGAGGTCAGACGAGCAAGAGGTCGAGCCAGGAGATATTAAAAGGTACCAAATCGAAAGACAAGGGATAGTCAAAAATAAAAGCCGAGTATACAAACCAAGAAACAGACAGGGAATCAGACTGAGCAGGGGAACCAGGAAACACAAAGTGAATGGCTGGCAAGGATCCATGCCTGGGTGGGGTTTAAATAGCAGCAGAGAACACACCTGATGGCTAATGGCATGGAGACTGAAAGCAAGGAGACGCCGCGCAGCAAGGAGACCGCGGCGACTCCGTATCCTGACACACTCTATGTAAACACTCAGATAATCCTCAGTCCATTCTGTCCATGCATTTGGATATTATTGGATCTGCTTCAGGCAACATGCTGACACACTGGATGGGAAAACACCTTTAATCCAAATTGGCAGTTTGCTTGTTGTTTTTGCGTGATTGAGGAACAAACACACAAACATCCAAACTCTCACATTTATAATAGTAGGATATCTCTCTATATTATAAAAATGTATTTCTGTCTGTTCTTTATGTGCAACCAAACGACTGGACCGATCTACACTAAATTTGGCACACAGATACTTCAGGTTTTTGGGAAGGTTTATGACAAGAACCCAACTCACTTGGACGTATCATTCCAGAGATACAGCTTTCCCAAAACCCTGGCCCCCTCAGTAGCCAAAACAAACCTGCAAGTCTTTCACTCATATTCCAACTGCTATACACACAGTCACTCCACATGTACAATCCAACACTAATATCCAAACTGAGATACACACATCAGTGGATTAGATACACAGGTCAGCACACTGTTACGGTTCTGTGTATATATATAATAATTTTTTAAACTACAGAACCTCTTAGCTGCAAGACACTGCAGCGAGGTCCACAGGCCCAATGTGTGAACTACTGCAAAGACACTGCAGCACGGTACTTAATGTGAACAGAGTGCAACACATATTGGCCGAGGTGTGGCGCAGTACACAAATGAAAAACTGCAGTGACAGTGGTGTGGTGCGATACTCAATGTGAACAGGGTGCAACTAAACCCTGTCAGTTAAGCTCACTGGCCAGGTGCACCAGTACAAGTGAAACAAACACAAGGCTGCCAAGGGTTAACACTCACCCCAGGTCAGCAAACACACATGCCCCTGCAACAGCTAGGGTGCTCCTGCACATAGCTAGGAGCACTTCTGCAACAGATAGAAGCCACCACGGAAGGTAGATGTCAGGATACGGAGTCACCGCGGTCTCCTTGCTGCGCGGCGTCTCCCTGGGAGATGTGTTAGGAGTTCTATTGGGTGTGCTTAGGTCATTAAGGGTTAATCTTTTCCTTGCCTTCAGTCTCCATGCCGTTAGCCATCAGGTGTGTTCTCTGCTACTATTTAAACCCCACCCAGGCATGGGTCCTTGCCAGCCATTCACTTTGGGTTTCCTGGTCCCCCTGCTCAGTCTGTTTCCCTGTCTGTTAGTATTCGGTCTGTTCTCTTGGTTTATTTACCCGGCTTGTATTTTTGACTATCCCTTGTCTTTTGATTTGGTACCTTTATTATATCTCCTGGCTTGACCTCTGGCTCGTCTGACCTCGCCTTCTCTTCTGTGTTTTGCTGGGACTTGTGGTCCTCCCTGGTTCCATGCTGTTTAGTCTTTTGTTTTGCATTGCATTGACACTGTGCTTTCAATTTAGGTGTGACCCCCGTGACTCCAGTCCCTAGCACTTTCAGGGCCTCCTCTCCCCTTATCCTAGCCGCCGGATAGAAGCGTAAGGAGTCGTGGTAGGCGCACTTCAATTAGGAAGTGCATTGGTCTGCCTCATCTCAGATATTACAGGATAGTTATAGCTGCAGGGCCTGCAACCCCTTTTGTCATTAGTTGCACAGTGTTGCTTTCCCAGCTGTGTCACTTTGCACTGCCTGACCCTGACTCCAATCCTTACATAATGGCTGGCCCTTACCCTAGACAGGCCACCCGGCGGTTTAGTGTGGATGCCGAACACTCCGTAACTGACCGCCTGGACGAACTGTCAAGGCAGATGCAGGGCATGACTGGGTTAATTAACCAAGTCTCGCAGCGTCTGGAGGCTTTGCCTGATCCAGCATCAGCCACTGCAGGTGCTTCTATTCAATCACCAGTTTTTCCCACATTGAATACCCGTCAGGATCCTAAAATGCTCTTGTCTGACCGTTTTGACAGTAAACCAGACAGATTCCGAACATTTCGGGAATCTTGCCGTTTATTTTTTCGTTTTAATTTCCTTTCTTCTGAAGCAGAGCAGGTGGCGCTGGTGGTGTCCCTTCTACGAGGATCACCACAAGACTGGGCCTTGGCTCTACCTGCTGGAGCTCCTGAATGGAATTAGTTCAAAAAGTTTTTTGAAACATTAGCTCAGATTTATGATGACCCTAATAGAGTTGCCTTGGCCGAGTCCCATCTGTTGTCTATTCAGCAGGGAGTTAGAACTGCCGAGGACTATTGTACGGAGTTTCGTCAGTGGAGCTCTCAGTCAGGGTGGACAGACAGACCTTTGTTAACCCTTTTTAGACAAGGCTTATCTGATTCTGTAAAAGATGCTCTAGTAAGTCATCCAGTCCCTGAAAATCTAGGAGACTTTATGTCCTTGGCTATTTCTATTGATAGGAGGCTTAGGGAAAGGCGTAGAGAGAAATTAAGCAAACCTGGGTCCTCAGCTAAATCCTGGTCTGTCCTTTCAGAACCTATACCTCCTTCTGCTGTCCCTGCCTCTAGTCCTATACCTGAAGAAGAACCGATGATATTGGGGTCCACAACCGCCTCCAGGAGAAAGTATCGCCTAGAAAACGCTCTGTGTCTGTATTGCGGCAAGCCTGGACATATCCTGAGAAACTGTCCAACCAGACCTAAACCACCACTGGGAAACGCCAATGCCTGAGTGATTGCCGGGAGGGTCACTCAGGCACACAGGTACCTCCTAATAATATTGAGAAATGTTTACTCCCTGCTATTCTTGTTAATGGTAACAAAACTTTTGCATGTCAGGCGATGGTGGATTCAGGTGCCGCCATGAACTTCATCCATGAAGTGGTAGCACAAGCTCTAGGAATTGAATTGATTCCCTTGAAATACCCATTTCAGGTATCTGGAGCAGATCTAACCCCTTTGTCTGAAGGGAAAATATTAGCCCGTACTGCTGAGGTGCAGTTTTTTGTCAGCAGTTTACATGTTGAAAAAGTGTCATTTTTTGTTATGAAAAAACTGGCTGCAGACGTTATTCTTGGTTTACCCTGGTTGCGTGTACATAATCCAGTGTTTAATTGGGAAACTTCAGAGTTGGTTAGATGGGGAGATTCCTGTACTTCTCATATTAATACTGTTTGTACTATCAAAAATGATATCAAAATTCCGGAATTTATTACTGAGTTCAAAGACGTCTTTGACGAGCTCAATGCGGAGGCCTTGCCTCCACATCGACCTTATGACTGCGCAATTGATTTAGTTCCTGGAGCTAAACTACCCAAAGGTCGCATTTTTAACCTTTCAGCTCCAGAGCGCGAGTCCATGCGCCAGTACATTAAAGAGAGCCTATCTAAAGGACATATCCGACCTTCAGTTTCTCCTGTGGGGGCGGGGTTTTTCTTCATTGAAAAAAAAGATGGTGGCCTCCGACCTTGTATTGACTACAGGGAGTTGAATAAGATTACGGTCAAAGATCAACATCCTCTGCCACTCATCCCGGATCTTTTTAACCAGGTGGTGGGGGCTCGATGGTTTTCTAAAATTGACCTCCGCGGAGCTTACAACTTGATTCGGATAAGAGACGGGGATGAGTGGAAAACCGCATTTAATACCCCTGAAGGTCATTTTGAATACCTAGTTATGCCTTTTGGTTTGAGCAATGCTCCGGCGGTATTTCAACGTTTTGTGAATGACATTTTTAGGGATCTGTTAGGTAGATATCTAGTAATTTATTTAGATGACATCCTCATATTCTCACCGGACTGGGAGTCACATCAGCAACATGTAAAAGAGGTTCTTCTTAGGCTACGTCAAAACCACCTCTGTGCTAAGTTATCCAAGTGTCAATTTGGAGTCCAGGAGATATGTTTTTTGGGATACATCCTTACTCCTGGTACCATTGGTATGGATCCCAGAAAGGTATCTGCAGTACTTGAATGGGAGAAACCTACTACCTTAAAAGAAGTTCAGAGGTTCCTAGGTTTCGCCAACTATTACCGAAAATTTATCCGAAATTTTTCTTCTATTGTTAATCCTCTCACCGATTTGACCAAAAAGGGGGCGGATCCTGCCTCCTGGACACCAGAGACGGAGGTAGCGTTCGCCACCTTAAAACAACTCTTTACTTCTGCCCCAGTCCTGGTCCATCCTTATCCTGAATTGCCCTTTATTGTAGAGGTTGATGCTTCAGAAGTAGGTGTAGGAGCAGTCTTGTCTCAGGGCATTGAACCATTTACCAACCTCCAACCTATCGCCTACTTTTCCAGGAGGTTCTCCACTACCGAGGCCAATTATGATGTTGGCAATAGAGAGCTTCTGGCGATTAAGTGGGCCTTTGAAGAGTGGAGACACTTCCTGGAGGGGGCCAGACATAAAATTACTGCACTGACTGACCACAAAAACTTATTATATTTAGACAAGGCAAAAAGGTTAAATCCCCGTCAAGCCAGGTGGGCTCTATTTTTCACTAGGTTCCACTTTGTAATTACCTATCGTCCCGGCTCAAGGAATACTAAGGCAGATGCCTTGTCTAGAAGTTTTGGTCTTAGTGGTAGTTCTGATGGGGAACCTGAAAATATACTTGCTCCTGTGGTGGTAGTGGCAGTTTTGACCTCGAATCTTGAAACCCGTTATCTCAACACTCAGGATGCTGCCCCTAGTGCGCTACCACCAGGTAAATTGTTTGTCCCTAGTCACCTCCGCTTGGAGCTCTTAGAGGAGATCCACTCCTCTGTTCTGGCAGGTCATCCAGGCATTACTGGTATTGGGAATCTGTTATCACGTACGTATTGATGGCCATCTTGGCAACGGGATGTAAAAAAGTTTGTTCATTCTTGCGAGACCTGTGCCAGATCTAAGGTGCCCCATCAACTTCCAGCGGGTCTTTTACATCCACTCCCGCTACCCAATAGACCCTGGTCACACATCTCCATGGATTTTATTACTGATCTCCCTTCCTCTAAAGGGAAATCGGTAATTTGGGTTGTAGTAGATCGTTTTTCTAAGATGTCCCACTTTATTGCCTTGAAAAAATTGCCTTCAGCTAAATTGTTGGCCTGGTTGTTTATCCGTCACATTTTACGTCTGCATGGTATTCCTTCAAATGTGGTGTCGGACAGGGGCGTACAGTTTGTGTCCAGGTTTTGGAGAGCCTTTTGTAACAGGTTGGGAGTCTCTCTTTCTTTCTCCTCAGCCTTCCACCCAGAGACTAACGGTCAAACAGAGAGATTGAATCAATCTTTAGAACAATATTTGAGGTGCTTTGTGTCTGATTGCCAAGATAAATGGAGTGAATATTTGCCCATGGCTGAGTTTGCACTAAATAATCATGTCAACTCCTCGACTCGGTTGTCTCCTTTCCACATTAACTATGGTTTTCACCCCAGATTCTCCTCAGGAACAGGCAATGAATTCGCTTTTTCCTCAGTAGAGGATGTTGCTAAATCTCTCTGTACTGTATGGGCTGAAAGCCTGGCATCGCTGAGAAAAGCCCAGGCTAATCAAGTAAATTTCGCCAACAGGAAGCGCCGCCCTGGACCTGACTTTGCGGTGGGTGACAAGGTCTGGTTATCCACAAAAAATCTCCAACTTCGTGTTCCATCTACTAAGTTTGCCCTGCGTTTTATTGGTCCATATCCCATTTCTGAAATAATCAACCCTGTGTCATTCAAATTATCACTTCCTAGGTCCCTTCATATTCACCCAGTTTTTCATAAGTCCCTACTCAAAAAGTATGTTCCGGAAATGGTCACTCATTCCCCACCCGAACCCGTGATCGTTCAGGGGGAACTAGAGTATGAGGTGGAACGGGTCATTGATTCACGCAGAGTGCGGAATTCCCTTCAGTTCCTCATACATTGGAAGGGGTATGGACCAGAGGAGTGTGTTTGGGTGGCAGCCAGAGACCTTCACGCTCCTAGATTGGTGGAGAAGTTTTTCCGTTCTTGCCCTACTAAGCCAGGGGGTCCTCTTGAGGGTCCGGAGGCCCCTCCTCAAAGGGGGGGTACTGTCAGGATACGGAGTCGCTGCGGTCTCCTTGCTGCGCGGCGTCTCCCTGGGAGACGTGTTAGGAGTTCTATTGGGTGTGCTTAGGTCATTAAGGGTTAATCTTTTCCTTGCCTTCAGTCTCCATGCCGTTAGCCATCAGGTGTGTTCTCTGCTGCTATTTAAACCCCAGCCAGGCATGGATCCTTGCCAGCCATTCACTTTGTGGTTCCTGGTTCCCCTGCTCAGTCTGTTTCCCTGTCTGTTAGTATTCAGTCTGTTCTCTTGGTTTATTTACCCGGCTTGTATTTTTGACTATCCCTTGTCTTTTGATTTGGTACCTTTATTACATCTCCTGATTTACCTCTGGCTCGTCTGACCTCGCCTTCTCTTCTGTGTTTTGCTGGGACTTGTGTTCCTCCCTGGTTCCATGCTGTTTAGTCTTTTGTTTTGCATTGCATTTTACACTGTGCTTTCTGTTCAGGTGTGACCCCCGTGACTCCAGTCCCTAGCACTTTCAGGGCCTCCTCTCCCCTTATCCTAGCCACCGGATAGAAGCGTAAGGAGTCGTGGTAGGCGCACTTCAATTAGGAAGTGCATTGGTCTGCCTCATCTCAGATATTACAGCATAGTTATAGCTGCAGGGCCTGCGACCCCTTTTGTCATTAGTTGCACAGTGTTGCTTTCCCAGCTGTGTCACTTTGCACTGCCTGACCCTGACTCCAATCCTTACAATAGAACATACTCCTGCACACAGTTTAGGAGTTACCAGGGGAGTTTGTATGCTCCTGCTCACAGCTTGGAGTCATCAATTAAGTTTGACAGTGTACATAGGCTATCTAAGAGACCAAACCTGCTGCAGGTCCACAGGCTAGAACGGCGTCAACTGCGCCTAGCCCTGGTGTAGAGCTGACAGTTCAGGTTTTACAGGTCCTAACTAACCGCACCCAAATAGAAGCAGAGAAACCCCACTCAGAGGCCTAGTCTGGCAACCTGCCAGAGTACTGGAGCCTAACCCTGAAACTACTGTCATTAGTAAAACTCTGTAGACTTTGAAGTGAAGTATGAGCCCCCCGCGGGTGTCAGCTCACACTATTTAAAGGGAAGTTCCCACCCAATAGGGGCGGTGGCCATGACCTCACCGCTCATGCTCAGTAGGGGAGAAATGGCACTTAGCTTGTGAGCATCTCCAATAAATCTGAGAATGCTCAGTAAGGTGAAAGCTGGATGGTTAGACTGACCCACAGGTGGCACTGTGTGCTATGATATCAACCTGCGGGACCCAATCCTAACACACACAGTATCACATGTCAGAGGATTAGATATATGCTTCTGCACACAGTACCACACAACTGAGGATTAGATACGCATGTCTGCACACAGTTCCACATGCCAGAGGATTAGATACACACTTCTTCACACAATAACACACGCCGGAGGATAATATATGTGCAATAGCATACAGTTCCACATGAAGGAGGATTAGATACGTGCATCTGCACACAGTTCCATACGCCAGAGGATTAGAGACGTGTGTGTGTGCACACAGTCTGCACACAGTATCCCACGCCAATCCTACATACGCTGGAGGATTAGATATGCATGTCTGCACAAAGTTCCACATGTCAGAGTATTAGATACACACATATTCACACAATACTACACACCTGAGGATTATATACGCACATGAACACACAGTTCCACATACCGGAGGATTAGATACGCGGCTCTGAACAGAGTACCACACATTAGAGTTTTACTCCAGGTTTCCATTGCAACCCAGCAATTTTTCTTCACTGCTGTATGTCAGCTGTAAAGGGGCAGGACGCTGTGGAAGACACTATTACACAAGGTCAGATTCACACAACTCTAATCCAGGTATCCATAACAACCGATCGCAAGTTTTTCACTGATATCCAAAATGAGATACACATGATCACATGACGGTGATGGACACAAACACAAACAACATACAAAATACACCAGAGGACAATTCTTATGGGGCCACCACACAAACAAAAAATGAAATGTACGCATGCAAAGCCGGGTCCTCCTGCTAGTGTCCAAAATAAATTAAAGGTCCATTAATTATGCCGATATAAAGCAGAAATATTGTAGATAATATTTATTAACATATATGAGTGATAGGACTATCTGTCTAAAAAGCATAACATTTCATATTTGGAAAATTGCAATTTTTTTGTCTACATTTCCATCAAATTTCTTTTGTTTCAAATTTTTTGTGTTTCTAAATAAATACAAAATTATTGATTAGTATTTTCCATAAAGTACAATACGTCACAAAAAAAAAAAAAAATCTCAAAATCACTTGTGTAAGTTAAAGCATCTCAAAGTTATTGCCATGTGAAGTGTCACATGTGAGTTTTTAAAAATGAGTCCTGGCCATTAATGGACTTTTGTGCTCCGTACTTAAAGGGAAATTCTAAAGTTTTATTGGAAATAATATTCCATCCTGCAAACATTTGTCATTTAGTGCAGCCTTTTAGAAAAACGGACGGAAAAGAGAGGGCGGCTTGTTGGGCTAGTTGGGCTTGTATGCCTTGGTGCAGATAACTGTATCCTGAGATGTTTCATAGACTGTAGTCTTGTTGCGATCACATTCTGATTGTGTTGCACATCCCATATTCCTCCATATAGTATTTGGTAAGGCTGAAAAATACACATAAGAAGTGTCACATAACACAATATTACAGCAGGTCTGATATATAATAATGATGTCACATTGACTCTATAAATCCTGTTTATCCTGGGAATAAACCCTGCACTACAATTGACCAATCCCTGTTAGACAGCTTTCATAAAGGAGGTTATTTAGCAGATATTTTATCAATCAGGGATCATATTTACCCAAACTAAAAGGGAATTCAGGTAATTCTGTATGAATGGAGGAGCTGCTCATGTATGTACATATGTTCCTTTTTCTTTTATGGGTCTATCAGAAGTAGCCAAATACAATGTTCAGTTATCTCAGGCAGAACCATAGAGAATAAATAAAGTGGCAATCTGTAATATATGATTTATCTGCAGCTCCATTCCAGGATTGGAGTTCTCATAATCCATGAGCAGTCGAGCAGTCAGATCCCCAATGATCAGACAGTTCCCCCCAGTCTACTGTATAGGGAATAACTTCATGTTTCTCCTGTAAAGACCTGACAAGCTTCTAGATGTTTCATCATCAGAATAGAAATCTGTTTTCCAATTGTCCCGACTACTGTGAGCTCTCAATACCAGTCAGTAGCATGAAAGGGGCTCATATGTCAGTGCTCCCTGTTATTGTTCTTCCACAGGGACAGCAAATCCATCTACTGGCTCCTAATAGACATGTCAGAGAACTAGTTAGTGAGAAGGAAAGTGCTCAGTACTGGAGATGACTGTTATAGGAGATCAGATCGGAAGGAATCTTCTCTTTAGAGTGAACAAGAAAACAGTTTATAATACCTGTGAAGTTTCTATACAGAAGAAAACACGTATCCTCATCACGTCCGCATGGTGCAGGTATTATATGATCACAATGCTTTCTCTGAGTTATGCAGGAAAGACAGACCAGTCCATTTAGGTGATACAATCTTTTTTTTTCTTCTACAACTGAAGAAGAGAAGCAGTGACATAATAAAGAGGACTTGCTCCATAACATTCCCCCATAATATTTCCCATATATGACCCTATAAAGAATATTCCTCCTCCCCCCTTCTCATTATAAATGGGTTATCCCTCACTATCAGTTAGTTGTGAAATCTTCAAGCTTCCGTACAATACAGAGACACTAGTGGTCCTCCATAGTGAGAGCTACTCATTGTAAGAGATCTCTGCTCTATCTAACACAGCGATATCTTACTAGAGGGACCACATGGAGAACATACATACCTGGGTATATACCTGTAGGGAGGTGTTCCCACTATACAGAACCTGCATCCAACCATTTACTACTGTCAGAAAAATGCTGCCCAGATTGCACAATTGGTAGACACCCCTATTAAATAATTATTACCAAAAGACAAAAAACTAGGGCACAAACAATGTTGCAAGATGGCGTCACCATCCCAACCGGAGTGTTATGGTCCCTATGAATCACTAATATAGGGAATAACTTCTTATTAACTCTGTAAAGACCTGACAAGCTTCTAGATGTTTCATCATCAGAATAGAAATCTGTTTTCCAATTGCCCCGACTACTGTGAGCTCTCAATACCAGTCAGTAGCATGAAAGGGGCTCATATGTCAGTGCTCCCTGTTATTGTTCTTCCACAGGGACAGCAAATCCATCTACTGGCTCCTAATAGACATGTCAGAGAACTAGTTAGTGAGAAGGAAAGTGCTCAGGACTGGAGATGACTGTTATAGGAGATCAGATCGGAAGGAATCTTCTCTTTATAGTGAAGAACAAGAAAACTATTTTTAGTACCTGGTGTCTTTCCATACAAGTAATATTCCATGTATTCATCTCTGCATTCTACAGGAACTTTTTGGTCCATAAATGCTTTGAAATCTGTGTTGAAAGGACAGTCCGCACTTAGGAGACAATCTTTTGTTGCTTCTAGATCTGAAGAAGAGAAGCAGTGGCATAATAAAGAAGACTTGCTCCATAACATTCCCCCATAATATTTCTCTTGTATGACTATATATATATATATATATATATATATATATATATATATATATATATATATATATATATATATATATATATATATATATAGTTTATTCCCTATACATTCCGGTACTGAAAAGCTTGAAAAATATCCAAATTGGGGTGAAATTAGAGAAAAACTGTGTTTGTGCCACTTTCTAATGGATTTTATTTTTATGATGGTCAATAACTTACAGGGAGTCTATCATTGCATATATTGATTTTTATCTGACACCACATTGGAATACACTTTATAAAGGCTATTCATCTTCTATCTGTATTTTCCAGGTCCTCGCCGCCATATTTAAACACCCCCTGCTTGTTGTCTCTGCCTCTTTCTGACGTTCTTATCTTTGGGATTGAAATCCTGCGCATGTGAACCTACTTTGGGCTCAGGCAGAGTTGACTGCACATGCTCCGACCTCCATCTTTATCCGCTTACTACATGAGCGTATTACACAGTACACTCTTATAGTAATCGAATGGTTTCCACTTCACATTAGATATGGCAGCTTTGTCCTGCAGGCCATTATCATTACACCAATACCAGATTTATGTTGGTTGTATTATATTTTACTAATTTTACTAAGTAAAACTGAAAATGACTGGTTTTCCCTCCGGTCATCGTATTCTATAACTTTTTACTGTTTTGTTGACACAGATATGTCAGGGCTCTTTCTTTGCAGGACCAGTTGTAGTTTTTATCGGTACGTCCGACTTTCTGATCACATTTTATTGGTATTTTTTTTTTTTTTTTTTTGGGGGGGGGGGTGAGCTGACCTGCGAGCATAGTCCTGTTATTATAGGTATGGGAAGCCTATAAATTATCAACCATTTATTTACTAGTAGCTTCCTAATGTGTAACTACTAGAGATGAGCGAGTAGTGTTCGATCGAGTAGGTGTTCAATCGAATACTACGGTATTTGAGATACTCGTACTCGATCGAACACAACTAGCTGTTCGAAGTTTAAGGTTCGATGCAGAACCAGCGTTAATTGGCAGAATGCTATACATTATACATGCTATACATTCTGCCAATCAACGCTGGTTCTTCTCTTACCTTTAGAAGTCTTCTCTGTGCAACGTCCCCGCGGCGTCTTCCAGCTGGAATTTACTCTGCCTAGGCATCTGGCCTAGGCAGAGCCGACTGCGCATGCGCGGGCATGCCCTCGCATGCACAGTCGGCTCTGCCTAGGCCTCGATGCCTAGGCAGAGTGAATTCCAGCCGGAAGACGCCACAGGGGCGCTGCGCCGGGAGAAGACTTCAAGGAGAATCCAGCCCGACCGTCACTCGTGGACTTGGTAAGTATAAGGTTATCGAATTTTGCATACCCCTGAAACGAGCATTTCCCTCCATAGACTACAATGGGTTTCGAAATCCGTTCGAACAGCTGAACAGTGTGCGGCTGTTCGAATCGGATTTCGAACCTCGGACATTTTAGTGTTCGCTCATCTCTAGTAACTACACAGACTAAGAAAAATCTAGACAAAATCAATGACTTACATTCATGAAAATACCGATCACAGAACCTGCTGAAATAAGGACGGTGGCCAATTTTTTTATCCAGTGGTTTCTTGGCGCCTGTAGGGTCAGGGGGTTTATCATCTACAAATCAAAAAGACATTTTTTATTATAATTAACAGAAAAAAGAAAAAAAAAAACGTAAACATTTCTGGGTTTGGCACTAATAGAAGTGGTCCCTGACTAGAAATGGGAGAAGCTCTAAAGATTTGTTTTGTCCCATGTTCAGATGAGGCAATCCTCTGGATCACTTTGTTTCAAACGTGTATGGATAGAACTGGAAGTGAAATTATTATCATACGGGGTCTCCTCAGACCCCAGAGTGCAATAGGTGGAGGTCCAGGGCACATGTAAATAAATAAATAAACATTCATACTCCCCTTCCCTTACCTCCATTGGGCCTGCTCTTGGCTTTCTGTGTTCTCCTGTGATGTCTTGCACCAGAGTCACCGTTGAGGACTTATACTGGGCTTCAGTGGTGACATGGGTATACAGTGATGCTTAGTATTCCTATATCAAGTTTGGGCAACAAGATTAAGGGGTTACCTATGTAGCAACATCAACCGTTTCTCCTTGAGGATGTTCCTGTGATCTTTGTAAGCAGGTCTTGACTCTCTGGTCGCTCAGTTGAGCATTTAGGTCACGACCTAGGTTGTCTTTAGTAGAGGTGCAGATGTAGCAAAGCTTAACTGGACTTTCTGAAGCAAGATAACTTGGTGCAGCAGGATATCTTATCACAGAAGACAAGAAATGCCACTGAAGAGCAATTATAAGAGGTGAGTTAATATTCTGTATCTCTGTGTTGTTGTTAATGTGTTATGTGTGAAATTGTACTTTGCTAAAACTGGACATGTCTCAACCCCACTTTCCAAGAATACATATAAAAGTAAAAAAGGTCCGGCGTATAGTCTCCAATCCACATACTCAACAAGGTCGCTTCACTGAAATTCCAGAAAGATTTATTGAAAGTGGTTATCCTCCAAACGTACTAGAAGAGGCTGTGAGACATAACACTAATTCTACAAGTAGAGACAAGAACTCCAAACGAATCCCCTTTGTGCAAAAATATCATCTTCTTCATGTAACCTAAACTAAATAATATCATTAAAAACTGTACCAGTGCTCAACCATCATCAGAGGGGATCCCTTTACTCACTGTGAGAAAGTAAAAGTCAAAGTGCTGGAGTCTCGCTGTTAGGATGGGGTCCCGCAGATTTGCCTTCCGGCACACAGCGCCACCTGTGGGCCAATCCAACCCTCGCTCTCGGCGGCGTGCAGTGAAGTCTCTGGAGACTAAGACTCAGTTTTCTCCGACTGAGCATGCTCGGACTTTTTGGAGCCGCTCACAGCCTAAGTGCCAGTTCTCCCCGACTGAGCATGAGCGGTGAGGTCATGGCCACCGCCCCTTTTGGGCGGGGACTTCCCTTTAAAAGGAGTGAGTCGACGCCCGCCCGGCGCTCACACTTTGTCTGAAATTGCCAGTCCTGATGACAGTGGTTCCCAGGGAGAGTCTCTAGTGTCTAGGCAGGTTGCAGTGTAGGGTGCTATCAGATAGACCTGTAAATCCTGAATGACTGACAGCTCTACACCAAGGCCTGGAGCAATAGACATTGTTCCAGCCTGTGGAGCTGCAGCAGGTGTGGTTTCCCAGGTAGCCGTGCTCGCCCTGTCTGGCACTGTTGGAAGCTCCTAGCTGTGTGCAGGAGATCTCCTAGCTACTGCAAGGACCTAGGTGTTTGCCCACTCCTAGCTGTATGCAGGAGCAACCCTAGCTACTGCAGGGGATTATGTTTGTCGCTGACCTGGGGTGAGTGTTAACCCTGGGCAGCTGTTTTGTGTTTGTTTCCAGTCTATTCACATTGGGAGCTGCACTGTCATTCACTCAGTGAGTTTAACTGGTGAACTTGTGTTGCTCCCAGTTCACACTGTGCTGTACTGTTGCACACAGACATACAGCCACCCATAGGGCCTGTGGACCTCGCTGCAGTGCCTTTGCAGCCCAAGAGGTTCTGCGGTTTCAAAATATTATTTTTATATATATACCCAGAACCATAACACTCGCTATATCAGCCCCAAATTCCTGACTTGTGTGGTCCAGTGCAGGTCTGGAATACATTTCAGCCCCAGGTGTGGGTCCTGAGGGTTGTTACTGGCCCATAAAAGGCTGGAGAGCCTGAACTTCAGGGCAGATCCTAGACTTAGAGGAAGTGACTGGGTCTGTCCTGACACTGAGAGCCTTGTGACACAATACAGTGTTTTTTGTTTTTTTTGTTGATTCATGTGTTTATTATTTTCGGTTTAGTTAGTGCTCAGACGAGCAGGGTTTTGTGTGATATTTTGCCTGATGTTAAGGCTGTATTTTAGTTTGCTCATTTTTGTGCCTGACATAAAGGTTTATTTATTTAGCTGTTTTTCTTAAATAAACCGCTTTGTTGCAAGATTTGTGTCCCTGTCTCTGACTGGTTGGGTCATCACCACTGCTTCTACTGTGCTACCTACCCTACCCTACTCTCATTCAGGCCATCGCACCCCCATACACATCTTTTACACTAGTGTTAGGAAATTGCTTTGATGACAATTCCCCGGTAGCAGCTGGAAACCCTGGATAAAGGGGCACAAGAGACAGTGAGCCCTAACCTGAAGCCCCCCACACACACACACACACACACACACACACACACACACACACACACACACACACACACACACACACACACACTGTCCTTTCCTCTTGCCGGTATATACGAGACCATATATCCAAACACAAATCTACCATCAGAAATAGAGATGAGCGAACAGTAAAATGTTCAATGTTCGATATTCGATATTTGTTTTGAATAGCTGCTCACTATTTGACTATTCGGATGAATATTGAACCCCATTATAGTCTATGGGAGAAAAAGCTTTGCTACAGGGGATCCCACCATTCGACTAAGGAGAGTCACCAAGTCCACTATGAAACCCCAGGAAATGATGCATCACCCTGTAAAGCAACTGGGACAGCAGGGGAAGCATGCCTGGGGGCATCAAGTACCTTTATTATGTTGGGATCCCTGTCAGCTTACGATATGCCGGAGCTGACATTTTCCCATAGGAATGCATTGACCAGCGTTGATTGGCCAGTGTACAGCATTCAGCGAATCAACGCTGATTCTGCCTGAGGAGGCGGAGTCTAAAATCGGTCCACAGCAGTTTCCATTCTGGTCCGATTTTAGACTCCGCCTCCTCCGGCAGAACCAGCGTTGATTGGCCAATCAACGCTGGTCAATGCATTCCTATGGGAAAAAGTCAGCTCTCGCATATCGCAGGGATCCCGACCAGATAAAACCCCAAAGAGCTGGGTAAGTGACTTTCCCCCCTAAATAAAGGTAATCCCTAGCTAACCCTGCCTGTAGATCTGTCCCTGTCTCACAGTCACAAAGTTCACATTCTCAAATTAATCGAATGTTAAACTCACTATTCATCTAATTGGAGGTCACCTGATTTAGCCAGCCAATTCCTTTTTCCAATTTTTTTTATTTTTTTTATGCCTCCGTTGTGGTAGTTCCTGTCCCAGCTCCCCTGCAGTTATTGGTGCAAAAAACACGCCAGGGAAGGTGGGAGGGGATACGAATTTTTACTGCGTTTGCCTCATGGTATTTGATTGTAATCGTATACCTTGAACGGCCTGATATTCAATCGAATATGTATTCGCTCAACTCTATAAATGACTGATTTTTCTGGGGTCACCGTATTCTATAACCTTGTCAGGGCTCGCTCTTTGCAGGCCAGGTTGTAGTTTTTATTGGTACGTACGATTTTCTGATGACTTTTTATTACTACTTTGTGGCGAGGTGAGCTGACCTGCGAGCATAGTCCTGTAAATAAACCACATTTGGCCAGCAGGCCAAACTACCACATACACGACAGAATAGTTATAAAAATATATAAATTTTATTTAGAAAAGTACATAAATAATAATAATAGATTGGAGGTAAACAATGTATCAGCTATGGATGCAATGACATACAACTAGGCTTTCATAAGGAAATATGCTTTGCATTTATAGTCAATACAATATTCAGTGAAAAGAGTTCCTCACCACATAAGAATGGGCATCATTAGCTATATACAGATGGATGAAGATCCAAATCATTAGCACTTCTTACTAGAGGGCCAATACATTTATATTTGATATTGTAGACAAAAGAAAACATATGAGCAACATTGAGCTTTTACCTGTAAGTATGTCATGCATCAGAACGCGCCCCGACGCGCGTTTCACCACGCAAGTGGCTTCGTCAGGGGGAAGTAGCTATATGGCTGAATACATATACTCGGTATATATAGTGTCTGGATGATCATAGATTCAATACCATTAGGCAGCTGTATTGAATCTATGATCATCCAGACACTATATATACCGAGTATATGTATTCAGCCATATAGCTACTTCCCCCTGACGAAGCCACTTGCGTGGTGAAACGCGCGTCGGGGCGCGTTCTGATGCATGACATACTTACAGGTAAAAGCTCAATGTTGCTCATATGTTTTCTTTTGTCTACAATATCAAATATAAATGTATTGGCCCTCTAGTAAGAAGTGCTAATGATTTGGATCTTCATCCATCTGTATATAGCTAATGATGCCCATTCTTATGTGGTGAGGAACTCTTTTCACTGAATATTGTATTGACTATAAATGCAAAGCATATTTCCTTATGAAAGCCTAGTTGTATGTCATTGCATCCATAGCTGATACATTGTTTACCTCCAATCTATTATTATTTATGTACTTTTCTAAATAAAATTTATATATTTTTATAACTATTCTGTCGTGTATGTGGTAGTTTGGCCTGCTGGCCAAATGTGGTTTATTTAATAGTACTACCCAGCATTGCCCTATATTTTTTGTGCTACGTTAATAGTCCTGTAAATATAGAAAGCCTATAAAATATCAACCATTTATCTAATAGTAGTTTCCTAATGTGAAGACTAAAAAAGACAAAACAGAAATAGAAGACTTACGGTCAGTGGTATAATAATCATAGAAACTGGTTAAATAATTCTTTAGGATCATTTTTTCATCCAGTGGGGTCTTGGTGTCTTTAGAGTCACGGTTTTTTATAGTGAAAATAAAATTGGGAAATTTATAACCTGCAAATAAAAAAGACGTGTTGTTATAATTAAAATAATCGTAAAGTTATTCTTGGTTTGACTCTATTACAAGTGGTCCCTGATGAGAAATGGGGGAACTTCTAAAACATTTTTCAGTCCCAAGTTCAGGTGAAGCAATTGTCTGGTTCATTTTGGTCTGAACTTGTTTGGATAGAACTAAAAGTGACATTATTATGATATGGGGTCTCCTCAGACCCCACCGAGTGTAATAGATGGATGTCCACGGGAGGTATTGAAAAAAAAAATCATACTTACCTTCTCTTACCACTTTTTGGACCTCCTTGTTTGTTCTTGTGCTCTCCTGTTATTGGGCCTCAGCGGTGACTTGGGCATGTAGTGACGCTCAGCGTTCCCATATCAGTGCTGGGGCCCAGTAGTCAGAGGAAAATTTACAAAAACACACCCAGGTCCATGACAACAGACAACAGACAACATCAAAGTTTCCTTCTATTGGGCAACATAATTATGGGGTTAATGATGTAGGAACATTAAACCTTTCTCCTTGGGGATGTTCCTGTGATCTTTCTAATCAGGTCTTGGCTCGCTGCTCGCTAAGATGAGCTTTTAGATCAGGACTCAGAATATCTTCAAAGGGAAGGAATTAGAAGGAAATTACAGGAACATTGGACTTCTTGTTGTTTTGTTCTGTTTTAATTCTTGACAATTGAGAAAAACATACATACAAATGTTGTTAAATGAGCACGGGAAACGACTTAGTAAACACCCGAAATGAGGGAACAATGATATAACAGTATTAATAAGTACCGTAAAATGAGACCATAAACTGTACGTAACAAGGTTGGGGGGGGGGGGGTTTAGGGACGGAGGTGGGGGTGTAAAAGTGAGGGAAGAGGGAAGGGGAGAGGGCAAGTGGTATGACAAAAAGAGCATATGAGAGACAGCAGGTAAACATCAGTACTCAATCGCCAAGAATATCAGCAATCAGACGGTAAAACAGTATTTTGATCCAGGAGCCAGGGTTTCCAAGTTTTTAGGAACCTGTCATGGTAGCCATGTGACCAACTCAGAAGTTCCTCGAATCTAGCTACCTGGGAGGCCTTTGCAAACCAGCATTGTATTGGAGGGGCAATTGGTTGAAGCCAATATTTAGGAATCAAGGATTTGGCTATTTCAATTAGATGGGTTGCCAGATTCTTACGATTTGGTCTGAACTCATATGAGGGTAGGGAGAGAAGGACCAATGAAGGTGAAAGGATTAATGGACAGTTGATAATTCGTTGAATATGAAATTGAATTTGATGCCAGAAGTCTCGAATGACAGGGCAATCCCACCACAGATGGAGGAGGGTACCCTTCTCTGACTTACCGTATTTTTCGCACTATAAGACGCACCCAGGTTTTAGAGGAGAAAAATAGGGAAAAAAAAATTTCAGGCAAAAAATGGTAAAATATTTAATATATGGGAGTTGTAGTTTTGGAACAGCTGCAAGGCCACATTGACAGCAGCTGTACGGGGATGTATAGGGCGTTTTTTTTGTGGGGCCAGGTGTACTTTTTAGATATACCATTTTGGGAAATGTTTATTGCTTAGATCACCTTTTATTTAATTCAGAGGCAAAACCGAGAGAAAAACCTGGCAGTTTAGCACTTTTGATTTTGACGTTCACTGTACATAAAAATATTAGTAGACCGGGCATTTTCAGACACAGGGATACCTAATGTGTATGTTTCACAGTAATGTTATACTTTTATATGTATTCAAGGGAAAGGAGGTGAACTTTTATTTATTTTATTTTTTATTATATTTTTTTTAAGTGTTTTTTTTTTTTTTTTTTTTTTTTTTTTTTTTTTTTACTATTTTATTATCCCCTGCCTAGGGGGCTTGAACCTGCAATCATTTGATTGCAAGTCCCATAGACGGCAATACAAGTGTATTGCCGTCTATGGGAGATTCTATACATTACTATCGCGGAGGGTCATAGACCAGCCGCGATAGTAATATATATCTATGACAAGCCTCGGAGCCTTCATTAGTCTCCCGGCTGTCATCGGAACAGGTTGGCTCCTGCGGCCTTGCTAACTGACTGCTGGGACCTGCGAAGGAGGAGTGGATTTGCAGCATGGCCGCGCTACTGCCACCGCTGGTTTTCTTCAGCGGCAGTAGCGTGGCAATCTGCAGGCCCCGGCAGCTAAGACAGTCCCCGGCATCTGCTGTAATAGACCGGCGGATGCCGGGGAGTGTCTTAGCTGCCGGGGCCTGCAGTATTGTCACACTCCTGCCGCTGAAGAAAACCAGCGGTGGCAGTAGCACGGCAATCTGCAGGCCCCGGCAGCTAAGACACTGCTCGGCATCCGCCGGTCTATTACAGCAGATGCCGGGGACTGTCTTAGCTGCCGGGGCCTGCAGATTGCCGCGCTACTGCCGCTGAAGAAAACCAGCGGTGGCAGTAGCGCGGCCATGCTGCAAACCCACTCCTCCACCCACATTCAGTCTTATAGTCCGAAAAATACGGTACAACACCAACACAATTCGTTATCAGACAAGTTATGTGAGTGGAGCCACCCTGGGGACCTATACCATCTAGAGACGACTTTATAATGAAGCTCCTGAAGTTTGACACATTTAGAAAAGCCGTGAGAGTGTCTCAAAATTTGGGAAGTCTCCTCCTCAGTAAATCGAGTATTCAACTCTTCCTCCCAGGCAGCTAGAAAATGGGGTTTCTCGGATGGCAAGGAGTCGAGAAGCAAAGCTTTACATTTTATTGAGCCATAAGGGCAGTAAGAGCAGGAAGGCCCTTTTCAGGATCAGAGACCAGAAACATCACATCGTCCGCGAAGGACACACTGTGCGACATCCTGTCACCTATCTGCAAACCAGAAATGTTGGGGTTCTGTCTGACCGCACTCAAAAGAGATTCTAGAGTAAGAATGAATAACAGCGGTGATAATGGGCAGCCCTGACGGGTACCATTCAATATGTTGAAACGTGGGGAGAGGGTGCCATTGATACGCAGCCAAGCATAGGGTGCTGAGTAAAGAGAGAAGATCATTTGTACAAAGACAGGGGGGAACCAAACGCACGAAGAGTGGCTGCCATAAACGACCAACTGACTCTATTAAAGGCCTTCTCGGCGTCGACTCCGAGAAGGACCAATGATCTGCCAGATGACTTAGCTAGTGAAATAGAGTGAAGAAGTTTATTAGCACTGTCCCTCCCCTCTCTACCCTTCACGAAGCCCGACTGTTCTTCATGAATAATAGTAAGCAAAATGTTTTGTAATCTGAGTGCTAATAATTTGGCCCAGATTTTAACATCGGAGTTCAGTAAGGAAATCGGGCGGAAACTTCCGCACTGTGAGGGAGCTGGTTACAGGTTCTTGGTGTCGGAGCTCAGCAGTACAGCATCCTACACCATGCGCGGTTAGGCTCCACCCCCAAACTTGTCATATTTACAGTTATAGATTGTCAAACCTTTCAAGATTCAATTTGTTTCAGGTTCGGGTGGCTCGGGTCCAGAATTTGTTTCAGGTCGAACAAGTTTTGTATGAACCATACCTTGAAATGGCTTAGAACATAGCCTATAACACTGTCCTAGGAACCTAGCTATCCAATTTGTAACTTTGTAAGGCAAATACAGAAAAAGTGAAAGTCACAGGTATGTCTATGGAGAAATGGATGGTAAGCGGTAGATGCAAACTCTGAGTTAGGCACACTTAGCATTGTAATGCATTGCATTAGTGATCAGACCCCTTGGGTTCAAGACCCATAAGAGGTCTAAAAAATCCAGAATAAGAAATATATATATATATACACACACACACGTATAAAATTACTTAAAACATTTAAATAAAATGAATAAAAAATTAAAATCAACCCATTTTCCATAAAATACATGTAAAAGTAAAAAAATTAAAAAAAAATCCTGTGATACAGATACAGATTAGGTATCTTTGTGTCTACACAAGGTCTACAAACTTTTAAAAACATTTTTCCCATAAACTGAACTTAAAAGGGGGAAAAAAATCAAGAGACAATTTTTTTTTGCTGTTTTGCTTCTCATATAAATTTGAATAATAAATCATCAAAGCAATGAGAAATTCCCAAAAATGTTATAACTAAAAAGTACATCTGGTTCTTATTCATCCCTGAAACATAAAATATAAACAGTTCCGGCTGTCAGAATAGCGACTCTAAACTTCTTTTTATTTTTATGTTTTTGCAAAGTTTTGGTGATAAAACATAGTTATAGAATCATATTGACCAATAGAATATAAGGGACATGTCATTTCAGCTGCAAAGTGAACACCATGAAAACCAAACCTGTAAGGAAGTCTCATAAACCTAGTTTTTCTCCAATTTCACTCCATTCTGAATTTCTTTCCAATTTCCCTGTACATTGTACTGAATAATAAATGGTAACATTACAATTATTATTATTATTATTATTATTTATTATTATTAAATATTTTCTAAGTTCCCAATAAAAGAAAAAAGATTAAAAATGAATATATCTTCTGCTCGGATGTGTCAGATAACTTACCTGTGGCTGCAGGAGATAATGAGAGGAGACTCAGAATTACAAGCAGGGAGATCATTGTTCAGCTCCTGAGGACAGGTCGTATTGTGTGATGGAAATCTTGGTTGAGCTTCTTCATTTATAGACTTTGGGTGGACATGGGAGGATCTTAGTAATACCAATGAAAGAAAAACTTTCTTAGTTAGATTAGGTTCTCACTAGCGTGAAACAATAGTTAGGTCTCAACTCTCCTCCCCTCTCATTAGTATCAGTCATATAGCATTTGTGAAGAGGTCACGGCTGAGTCCTGGGATTGGCTACAGCAGTCACCAGGCACAAGTGGAATGTCACTGCTGGAAATGGGGGATCGGGGAGAGGTAAGTGTTTTTTTTTTTTTTTGGTTTTTTTTTCTAGCACTTATAAACCTTAAAAAGAAACTCAAACAATCCCTTTAACTATAGAGTTTAATCCACTTTTTCCATAGACTTCCATGTCTTTTGTTGTCTTCTGTGACAGATATCAGGGCACAGCATGTTATCAGTGTAATGTTATACTCTGCTACATCTGTACATCATACTGACTGGTATATAACCATGGTATGTCTTATCTTCTGGGGGCAGCTTAATATGTAATAGGTGCAGAATATTAACCCTGTACAGGATGTAGTATGCCGCCTCCTCTGGCTGTGTAATGTGTGAATACAGCTCAACATCACTGTATAACAAACATCACCTATTAATACTATGACAATCATTTCTATACAAGTCCAAATGTAGCAAACTATAACTTCACCCTTTATGTGTTATATTCTCTGGATTTACAAGATATCACTAAATTATCCTCCAATTCCCGGAATCAAAACTGATATATAACAGTGATAATCCCTGGGGAGGGGGTAATATATATCAATGGGTCTCTATAAAGATATTATCGAATGTCAATTACATTTTGGAGACAAGAAGGACCCCCCCCCCCCCCCCCCCATGATCCTCTAGTACTAGATGTAAAATAATTTTTAAAGAAAAAGAGATTTGTGCAGATTGTCTAGGAAACATGTACAATTCATAAAGATTAGCTCTAACCGTATACAGTGAGAAATAATACCGTCATATAATCACTGAATAATATCACCATAATGGAATTAAATAATACACCCATACAGTGACTATATAATACATCTCTATGGCCACTGTTACCGCCATCTGCAAACTGGACCAATAACTAACATAATAACCAGACACAGACAAGCCCAGAATAATCACATCCAGTGACTCTCAGGTGATGTCTTCTCTGGTTAGACTTGTTCACATTCTCTTTCTTCTCCATCAAGTCTAGACAACCAAGTGTCCTATAGTGGAGTTATATGGAGCAGCCACAGGACATGTCTGGATGAGAGGTGGCAGTGGTGGTAGATGTGACAATACGTGTGGCAGTGCAGTAGGGTATGTACATGAGGTTTCGGTATGACCTTGTTTGTGATTAGTAGACTCCATTCTATGGGACAGGACCTTCCAATGTATCAGAAAGAGATTGTTTAACCATATTAATCAATGATGTGTTGACTTGCAATTAAGGAGTTAAATCTCCAGGCCTCTGAAACCATGAACTTCTTACTCTATTTATTCTCAGAAGATGTTCTTGGAGATGGAGCTCCATTGTTGTACAAGGTACACAGCCTGACTAGGACAGTGAGCTCCTGAAACAACATTACACAATGTCCTTGTCTTATTTCCCTTCACCATTGTCTTACCATGGTCCGCACACAATGTTCCCTCTAAGGCTTTCTAGCTAGTGAGGGCTGAAGGTCAGGATCTGGGCGCTGCTCCTTCTAAACTGGGCAATCCGATTACTGTAATACTGGATTACTGGGGTCTATTAATGAAAATATCAATTTCTGCATGATATCATTGTCTATCTCTGGTGGTGTAAGGCAGTGAATGGGTTAATCTCAGAGCCGCTGTAATGATTGGCTCAGTGGTCTCGGAGGTTTCTATACTGTACAACCCCCTTCTGTAAGTAATCCATGTACAACAGACCTGACAATGCAGGAATCCCCTGACATCAGGAATACCTCTGCCCCATCACCAGGTACTGGGCACATAATATTGTACTGATAGTGGGGTCACTGAGCAGAGGGCAGGAACCAGTGGGGTCACTAAGAATGAGAGCAGCAGTAAGTCTATCAGATATAATGACACTGCCCCCCGTCAGTCTATCAGCCTACCTACTAAATAGTTATCAAGTATCAGCCAAGTGTATTATAACTCTAGTCCAAGATGTCAGTAGTATATAATATAAGAAGTGACTGCGAGGAGAAGTAACCCTGTGTGTGCCAGGTGGATAATGCTCCATACACTATAACTAGGTGGGATTGTTGTGGTGCCGCTCACTGACAGCAATGGCTGCCGCCTGTCTGACTGTCCCACTGCCTGCCTAACCTACTGACACTAGTACTGACTCCTCTCTCCAGAAAACACAATTCTATCAATTAATAATTTAGTAAATTTTAATTAAAACTAATTTATTTAATCACAAAGTTCTGGAAAACCCCCATGTCTAGGGCCAGACTGACAGATTTTGAGAGACATTGGACCAATTCAAACCCACGTATACTATGCAGAACCTGGACTGTACTCCGCCTCTTTGTTGACAAGATTCAAGTTGTGAAGACAAACGCCCTCACCGTATGGGAAGAAGAGCTGAAGGTTTCCTTTACTCCAGATGAATAAAGGAAAAGAAATTAATAAAGCCGCATAATGTACCTTTAAAAAAAAAAAAAAAAAAAAAAAAAAAAAAAAAAATCAATTAAAACAATATTTGGTATTGTTGCTTCCGTTACAATCTGTACGATAAAACGGAAACATTTTTTTAACCTGTACAGTGAACGTCATTTAGAAAATAATAATACCCCAAAACAGTACCAATAAAAAGCACAAGATGTCCCACAAAAAAAAAGTCATCAACTCTTTTCTCCATAAAATAAAAATGTTACGTGTTTCAGAAGATGTAAAATAATGGATTTATATCCACAAATGGGTCTTTGTTTTGCCTAAAAATCTAATTGCGGTATCACCGTAATAATACCGACCTGCAAAGCAAAGGTAACATGTTACTTATGCTGTATGGTTTGCGGGAAAAAAACAAAGGTAAAAAGCTATGTCAGAATGGATGTGTTTTAATAAGTTAATAAAATGTAGTCAATTACAGGCACCCAAAAATTGTATCACTAGACAATGCTTCTCAAACCACAAACACTCCGCAGCGCTTTCATAGACATTGTCAGTCACTGTCTCATATAGGGCTCACAACCTACATTCCCTACCAGTATGTCTTTGGAGTTTGGGAGGAAACTGGAGTAAAACCCATGCAAAAATGGGGAGAACATATAAACTCCTTGTAGATGTTGTCCTTGGCAGAATTGGAATTAAGGACTCCAGCGTTACAATATTGAAGTTCTAACCACTGCAAACATGACATGGCGTCCAGATACCAAACATCTAAATCTGCACTCCAAAAGTCACATAGTTCTCCTTCATGTGTGTGCCCTGCTCTTTACCCAAACTGCAGTTTATGTCACTTGTATGACATGGGTGTGCCCAGGATATAATTAATGTTATACTGTATGTTGGTATAAACTGCTGTTTGGGCACAGAAGGGAAGGAGCAATATTTGGTTTTGGACACCAAGACAATTTGCAGAGCTGAAACACCAGTAAAGTGGAATCTCCTGACACTTGACCTCATTTTGGAGACTACACCCCTGGAATTTATCAGGGGTACAGTGAGTGTTTATTATCCCCAAGTGTTCCTATAATTTATTATCCTTAAATAAATATGCAGCTGATGGTGAAAGGTGAAAATTACAATTTTTTCAGGAATATGTCATTTCAGTGCATAATACTTTGTGCCCAGCTTGTATCAGAGACAAACACTCCACAACGTGTGATACCCGCTTAACAGTATTTGGAGTGTATATCTCTGCTGACACAATTTGGGCTCAACATATCGGGCACTGTGATGATGAATCTCTGAGAATTGCATTTTTCACTTTTCATTATCAACTGTGCATTCATTTATGGAAAATAAATTACCGTATATACTCGAGTATAAGCCGAGGCCCCTAATTTTACCACAAAAAACTGGCAAAACTTATTGACTCGAGTATAAGCCGGGGGGGAGGAATGCAGCAGCTACTGGAAAATTTCAAAAATTAAAATAGTCTGAGTTTTTGAGTGTTTTGGTTGTCTGTCTGCCCCTTCCCTGAGCTTGAGGACTGGGGTTTTATTTCCCCCACTTGGAATTCAGTCTGGCTGACTATAGGGTATCTGCAGTGCTCCTATTAACCCCTTCCCAACGGAACAGGAGCACTACAGATCCCCTATATTCAGTAGACCGGGCACTGTCAGACACAAGGATACCTAATGTGTGTGTGTGTCACAGTCATTTTCTACTTTTATATGTATTCTAGGGAAAGGAGGGATTTACAACTTTTTTTTTTTTTTTTTGCACTATTTTATGGGAGATTCTAAACATTAATATTGTGGCTGATCATAGACCCCACCTCACCCCCTTCCTTAAAAAAAAAAAGGGGGGGGCTTTTTCAGCTCAAAAGCTGGGCTGAAAAATTTGGCTTATACTCGAGTATATACGGTAATGCAAAACTCAAGGGTTAAAAATACTTGCTACACCATGTGGTAAATCCCTTCATTTGTGTAGTGTCCAAAATGGAGTTGCATGTCTATGAATTCCTCTCTACTAGCTATTCAAGGGTTCTGCAAAAGTGGCATGACGTCCAAACCAAACTGTGTTCAATAAAACAAAATAGCGCTCCTTTGCCCTGCTAAAACAACATAGCGTCCAGAAAGTGCCGTTAAATCTATACTCCGAAAGTTAAATAGTGCAGAGATCCTTACCTTCCGAGCCCTGTTGTGTGCCCAAGCAGCAGTTTACACCCACATATATAATTTTTTTTGTGCGCAGGATAGCCCATGTCATAGATTTAGAATTTCTTGTCTCTGACGACACAAAATTAGCACAACGTATTGGGTACTGAAATATCACATTTCTATAAAAATAAATTAATTTTTCACTTTCTCCATTAATTTTTGAGAAGAAATCTTAAGCTCAAAATCATACCCCTTGATATATTCCCTGAGGGGTGTAGTTTTCAAAATGGGGTCACTTATTGAGAGGTTTCTATTGTATTGGTACTTTAGAGGCTCTGAAAATGTGGCATGGTACCCGAAAACAAAATCTGCTTTCCAAAAGCTTTCCATTCTGCACTCCACTATGTACCCATAATGCAGTTTACCACCACATATGATGCAGTTCCATGTTTAGGAGATATTGTGTAAAGCATGTTTGGGAGCTTTTTCTCCTTTATCCTCTTGTGAAAAGGAAAAATTTGGGGCTAATCTGTTGGTTTATTGGAAAAAAGTGACTTTTCATTTTTATGTCCCAATGGTAATAATATCTGTGATACAGCTGTAGGATCAAAATACTCATTCTACTCCTTAATATGTTCTGTGAGGGGAGTAGTTTCCTAAATAGGGTAAAATATGAGTAACTTCCATTGTATTGTTACTCTAGAGGCTCTGCAAATGTGAGATTACACATGAAAACTATTCCAGCAAAATCTGCTTTTCAAACATCCTGAAACATCGCTCCTTCCCTTCCCTGCCGTGTGCACAGACATCAATTTACACCCACATGTGGGGTATTTCTGTGCTACAGAGATTATATAACAAACTGTGAGATGTATTTTCTTCTGTAACCCTTTGTGAATGTGGTAAATTTAGGGCTAAATGAAGGTATCAGTGAAAAGATTTTAAATTTATAAATTTCACCTCCATATTGTTTTAATTTCTATTAAATGCTTAAAGGGGTAACAGACTTCCCAAATTCTGTTTTGAATTACTTGAGGGGTTCTGTTTTGAAAATGGGGAGATTTATGAGGGTTTCTGATATAAAGGTCTTTATAATACCCATCAGAACTGAAGTGATCCCTAAAAAAATTAGGTTGGGAAATTTTCTTCTAAATCTGGAAAATCACTTTTATGCCTGTAAGACTTCTAATGTCCAAATTAAACTCTAGGGGCTCTGCAAATCCAACATGGCACCTGAAAACTATTCCAGCAAAATCTGCTTTACAAACACCTGGTGTCACTCCTTCCCTGCACTGCCCTGTGCCCAAACATCAGTTTACATCCACCTGTGGGGGATTTCTCTGCTGTGGAGAAATTGTTTAACAAACTGTGTGATACATTTTATTCTTTAACCCTTTGTGAATGTTAATTTTAGGGCTAAATGAAGGTATCAGTGAAAAAAATTGAAAGCTCTAAATTTCACCTCCATATTGCTTTAATTCATGTGAAATGCCCAAAGGGGTAACAAACGTCCCAAATGCTGTTTTGAATTACTTGAGGGGTTATGTTTTAAAAATCAGGCAATTTATGGGGGTTTCTATTATATAGACCTTTATAATCCCCTTTAGAACTGAATTGGTCCCTAAAAAATTAGGTTGGGAAATTTTGTTTCAAATATGGAAAATTGCTGTTACGCCTGTAAGCCTTCTAATGTCCAAAATAAATTAAAGGATGATTAAGAGATTATACCAATAAAAAGAAGAGAAATGGGAGATAATATTTATTAACATATGTGAGTGATATGACTGTCTGAAAAACTGAGAATTTCACATTTTGAAAATTTTTATTTTTTTTGTCCATATTTCCATCAAATTTCCAATTTTTATAAAGTATAATGTGTCATGAAAAGACAATCTCAAAATCACTTGTGTAAGTTATAGCGTCTCAAATTTATTGCCATATAAAGTGGCACATGTGAGTTTTGAAAAATGAGCCCTGGCCATTTAACCCTAGAAAGCATGATGTTAGAAATCTACACTTTCACATAACCTTTCCGGCCCAAGTGCAAATCACATGGAGGAACTCAAATAACTTTCACAAGTTTAATTCAACATTGCCAAGTAAGATAAGTAAAATGCACAAAATTGTAATTATAATTGTTTTTAGAAAACACCAAAAAAGTATAGAAAACCTATTTAGTGGACAAGTGTTAGGATGGGTTCCCGCAGGTTTGCCTTCAGGCGCACAGCGCCACCTGCGGGCCAACCCAACTCTCGCCCTCGACGTCAAACGGTGAGACGACTGGAGTATAAGTCCAGATCTTGCCCTACTGAGCATGCTCAGGCATTTCAAAGTCGCTCAGAAACTAAGTCCCATCGTGGCCCTACTGAGCATGACTGAAGAGGTCATGGCCACCGCCCTGATGGGCGGGGACTTTCCTTTATAAGGTGTGAGGCGACGCCCGCCCGGTGCTCACACTTTATCTAAAAAACCACGTAAGACAGGAGGGTATGACAGGAGCTCCAGGCTGCTTCCAGTAGTTAGGCAGGTAGGTAGGCTAGGCCGCTGTGTGGGGTTATCTTAGCTGTCAGCTAGTACTGTTAGCAAGACCTATAAGTCCTGAATGTACTGGCAGCTCCACACTACGGCTCGGTGCAGTGGACTCTGCACCAGCCGGTGGACTAGCAGCAGGCTTGGTCTCTTTAGCTAGGCTATCTGTCACTGTCTGTGTGTGTTCTAGCTCCAAGCTGTGCGGAGCTTTTTGTGTTGCTGACAGGGGTGACGTTAACCCCTGGCAGTCTTGTTGCAACCGGCCCACCTGAAGCTGCACAAAACTATTTACCCAGTGCAGTGAACTGGTGTGAAACTTGACTGCAGTCTGTTAAATACTGAAGCTGTAAAAAGCTTTTTACCCAGTGAGGATAACTGGAGTAAATCTCCATGGTGTAAAATGGTTGCCCAGTGAAGTTAACTGGTACAACCTTGCCGCAGCCCGTTCACACTGCTGCAGCCCTGACGCATTCATCCAGTGAAGTGAACTGGTGAATTTCCATTACTCCCTGTTCAGACACACTGCTGCCTGGTACTGGCACACGGCCGCCCATCTGGGTCTGTGGACCTCCCTGCAGTGCCCTGCAGTCCAGCGGTTTTGTAGTAGTGAATAAAAACATTATTTTTTTATATAAACACACAGAACCGTAACAACAAGCTTTGGGGACATCCTACAGCTCCTTGAGCTTTTCTCAGAGTATTATGTAATGGGACAGTCAAACCCTTGGTTGAAGAATGTGCCATTGTTGACTAAAATGAAAAAACACATTACAATCAGGGTTGTCCACTCTTTCCTAGTGTGTTTGCCCCTCCTCCTTGCCGTTGTTGGCTGTGTGTTTGCCCCTCCTCCTTGCCATTGTTGGCTGTGTGTGTTTGCCCCTCTTCCTTGCCATTGTTGGCTGTGTGTGTTTGCGCCTCCTCCTTGCCATTGTTGGCTGTGTGTGTTTGCCCCTCCTCCTTGCCATTGTTGGCTGTGTGTGTCTGCCCCTCCTCCTTGCCATTGTTGGCTGTGTTTGCCCCTCCTCCTTGCCATTGTTGGCTGTGTGTGTTTGCCCCTCCTCCTTGCCATTGTTGGCTGTGTGTGTGCCCCTCCTCCTTGCCATTGTTGGCTGTGTGTTTGCCCCTCCTCCTCTCACCTTTAGCACTCACATTTTAGACTTTCTTCTAATTGATGTACAGTACTCTGGATTTTTGTGCCTCACAAGGTATACACAAGGCTCTTCTAGAAAGAAAGAGGCCGACTCCTTCCTCCCAACATCACATGGCATCATCCCTGGTCCTGTGTTGCCTGTGTCGGCAAACCTATGACATGCTTACCAGAGAGCCCTCTCTGCTGGCATGTGCACAATCACCATGAGCACTCACTAATGGGAAATCCAGTACAGGACTCCTGTCAGTGATGCACATACTGTATAGCTAAAAGCTGTCAGTGTAGGTCACGGTCCGCAGAACCGCATCTTACACTTACTGCAGAGTGTAACCTCTATCCTACGAACAGAAGAAGAAAGAGGACAATCTTCGTGGGACTGTCCCCTACTGTGTGTGGGGTATACTGTGGAGCATATACTAGTGTGTGAGGGCCACTGTGATGCATTTACTACTGTGTGGGGGCCACTATGAAGCATATACTACTATGCGGGGGCACTGTGGAGTGTATAATTCGGTGCCGGGGCCACTATGAAGCATATATTGTGCAGGGGCCATTGTGGAGCATATACTACTGTGCGGGAGAAACTGTGGAGCGTATAATACTGTATGTAGAAGACTCTGGAGCATATATTACTGAGAGGGGGCCACTGTGGAGCATATAATACTGTATGGGGATCACTCTGGAGCATATAAGTCTGGAGGCCACTTTGGAGCAAATTGTACTGTCTGGGGGCTACTGTAGAGCACATTTTACTGATTGGAGGCCTTTCATTATTATATCACAGAGTATCTGTAATATAGTGACTTGTGATATGATTACAGGCTGTAATAACATTGCACGGTCACTATAAAATAAATCTTGGTTAATTTAAGGTTAAATTGCCGTTCTGACACTTTGCGATAATTTAGTGGGTTTTGGGCTGCATTTTGGGCACTCGGCCTCTATAAGGTTCACCGTCACTGGTGTATGCTGTCCTCCGGATGCTCATTACTGTGTTCAGAAAGGGCTATGTGACATTGGGTAGGAGGAGTAGGTCTCCAACAACAAAAAACTTGTGGAATAGCCGGAGTTTCAAAATTCTGTCTGTAGAAAATAGCAAACATGTAAGCTAGCACGCCTAAAAGGCCTGGGTTTTGCATTCTAGGGTTAATGCACTTTTTTGCTGCGTCCTTAAGGGATACTTCTAAAGATTATTGGAAATAATATTCCATCCTGCAAACATTTTCCATTTATTTTAGCCTATTAGGAATTAGGACCGAAAAGATAGGGCAGCTCATTGGGCTTGGATGCCTCGGTGCAGGTAATTGTATCCTGAGATGTTTCATAGACTGTAGTCTTGTTGCAATCACATTCTGATTGTGTTGCACATCCCATATTCCTCCATATAGTGTTTGGTAAGGCTGAAAAATACACATAAGTGTCACATAACACAATATTACAGCAGGTCTGATATAAAATAATGATTAGAGATGAGCGAACAGTGTTCTATCGAACACATGTTCGATCGGATATCAGGGTGTTCGCCATGTTCGAATCGAATCGAACACCGCGTGGTAAAGTGCGCCAAAATTCGATTCCCCTCCCACCTTCCCTGGCGCCTTTTTTGCACCAATAACAGCGCAGGGGAGGTGGGACAGGAACTACGACACCAGGGGCATTGAAAAAAATTGGAAAAAGTCATTGGCTGCCGAAATCAGGTGACCTCCATTTTAGACGAATAGTGGATTTCAAATCCGGGTCATATGAGAATGTGAACTTTGTGACTATGAGACAGGGATAGCTGTACAGGCAGGGATAGCTAGGGATAACCTTTATTTAGGGGGGAATGTTATTAAAAATAACTTTTTGGGGCTCTATCGGGTGTGTAATTGTGATTTTTGTGAGATAAACTTTTTCCCATAGGGATGCATTGGCCAGCGCTGATTGGCTGAATTCCGTACTCTGGCCAATCAGTGCTGGCCAATGCATTCTATTAGCTTGATGAAGCAGAGTGTGCACAAGGGTTCAAGCGCACCCTCGGCTCTGATGTAGCAGAGCCGAGGCTGCACAAGGGTTCAAGCGCACCCTCGGCTCTGATGTAGGAGAGCCGAGGGTGCACTTGAACCCTTGTGCACCCTCGGCTCTGCTACATCAGAGCCGAGGGTGCGCTTGAACCCTTGTGCACACTCTGCTTCATCAAGCTAATAGAATGCATTGGCCAGCGCTGATTGGCCAGAGTACGGAATTCGGCCAATCAGCGCTGGCTCTGCTGGAGGAGGCGGAGTCTAAGATCGCTCCACACCAGTCTCCATTCAGGTCCGACCTTAGACTCCGCCTCCTCCAGCAGAGCCAGCGCTGATTGGCCGAATTCCGTACTCTGGCCAATCAGCACTGGCTAATGCATTGTATTGGCGTGATGAAGCAGTGCTGAATGTGTGTGCTTAGCACACACATTCAGCTCTACTTCATCGGGCTAATAGAATGCATTGGCCAATCAGCGCTGGCCAATGCATTCTATTAGCTTGATGAAGCAGAGTGTGCACAAGGGTTCAAGCGCACCCTCGGCTCTGATGTAGCAGAGCTGAGGCTGCACAAGGGTTCAAGCGCACCCTCGGCTCTGATGTAGGAGAGCCGAGGGTGCACTTGAACCTTTGTGCACCCTCGGCTCTGCTACATCAGAGCCGAGGGTGCGCTTGAACCCTTGTGCACACTCTGCTTCATCAAGCTAATAGAATGCATTGGCCAGCGCTGATTGGCCAGAGTACGGAATTCGGCCAATCAGCGCTGGCTCTGCTGGAGGAGGCGGAGTCTAAGATCGCTCCACACCAGTCTCCATTCAGGTCCGACCTTAGACTCCGCCTCCTCCAGCAGAGCCAGCGCTGATTGGCCGAATTCCGTACTCTGGCCAATCAGCACTGGCTAATGCATTGTATTGGCGTGATGAAGCAGTGCTGAATGTGTGTGCTTAGCACACACATTCAGCTCTACTTCATCGGGCTAATAGAATGCATTGGCCAATCAGCGCTGGCCAATGCATTCTATTAGCGTGAACTGAGTTTGCACAGGGGTTCTAGTGCACCCTCGGCTCTGCTACATCAGATTGCTACATCTGATGTAGCAGTGCCGAGTGTGCATCAGATGTGTAGTTGAGCAAAACTGACTCAGCACTGCTAAGTCTCTGCATTCGCATAGGAATGCATTGGCCAGCCTTCGGCCAATCAGCGCTGGCTCTGCCGGAGGAGGCGGAGTCTAAGGTCGGACCTGAATGGAGACTGGTGTGGAGCGATCTTAGACTCCGCCTCCTCCAGCAGAGCCAGCGCTGATTGGTCGAGTTCCGTACTCTGGCCAATCAGCACTGGCCAATGCATTTCTATGGGGAAAAGTTAGCTTGCGAAAATCGCAAACTGACAGGGATTTCCATGAAATAAAGTGACTTTTATGCCCCCAGACATGCTTCCCCTGCTGTCCCAGTGTCATTCCAGGGTGTTGGTATCATTTCCTGGGGTGTCATAGTGGACTTGGTGACCCTCCAGACACGAATTTGGGTTTCCCCCTTAACGAGTTTATGTTCCCCATAGACTACAATGGGGTTCGAAACCCATTCGAGCACTCGAACAGTGAGCGGCTGTTCGAATCGAATTTCGAACCTCGAACATTTTAGTGTTCGCTCATCTCTAATAATGATGTCACATCAACTCTAAAAATCCTGTTTATCCTGGGAATAAACCCTGCACTACAACTGACCAATCCCTGTTAGACAGCTTTCATAAAGGAGGTTATTTAGCAGATATTTTATCAATCAGGGAGATTTGTATCCCAATTTACCGGGTCAGTCTGATAATTCCATATGGATGGAGGAGCTGGTCATGTATGTACAACCGATCCTTTTTCTTCTATGAGACTGTCAGAAGTAGCTAGAGATGAGCGAACAGTGAAATATTCGATATCCGTTATTCGTTTTGAATAGCCTCTCAATATTTGACTATTCGAATGAATATTGAATCCTATTATACTCTATGGGGCAAAAAAAGTTTGTTTCAGGGGAAGCCCAAATTCGACTCAGGAGGGTCACCAGGTCCACTATGACACCTCAGCAAATGGTGCCAACATCTCTGGAATGCAACTGAGACAGCAGGGGAAGCATGTCTGGCGGCATCTAACACACCAAAGACCCTCTATTACCCCACTATCACAGCCTAACAACTACACACTTTACAAACTCAATAGAAGCATTATGAAAGTGGAAAAATACTTGGAAACCCTCTTTCCTCCACAATTGTATGGACAGAAACCCAAATTTTACGCTAATGAAACCTTAACAAGCACTCCTTTAAATCACGTTGACCATGACAACCACAGATGGAATAGGCAATGGGAAATCCAACAGTACCCACCCTGAACTGTCATTGTGGATGTGTGTGTGTGTGTGATGTGGCCCATAAGCTGAGCTACCAGCAGAGATCGAGGCCCTTGAGTTGACTTCAGCCTTTTACCAGCAGAGTTTTAGGCCCTTGAACTTAGTTCAGCCTTGCACCAGCAGTGTTTTTGGCCCTTGGAGTGAGTAGAGCCTTGCACCAGCAGAGTTTTTTGCCCTTTGGGTGAGTTGAGCCTTGCACCAGCGGAGTGTTAGCCCCTTTAAAATTGATAGCCCCTAAAACGGTGGTTCCAAAACCATCACTCTCATTGTGTGCGATTGATGCAGTGGATTGGACTGAGGACCCAGACATTGACCTTGATATTGATTGGGAAATTGATAACATTTTGGCATCAAGTCCTGGGGGTAACTTTTATTTAGAGGACCACAAAGGTGGAGAATTGGCTGCAACCAATACTACCGGTAATGGTCCTCTAATATCGGACTCTACATTACCTATACAGGGTTCTGATCAGGTGTTAATAGTCCAAACAACATGCTCCAGTACTTTAGCTGTAGATCAGAAACCACTTTCCCTTGCGACAACATATTTAACCAAGCTTCACCATCATCCTGCTAAGATGGAGCCAATTAAGGAAGCCTTGCCTTCAAAGGCGTGTCCTGGAGCTGCGACTGAGCCAAATGTAAACACAGAGTCCTTTGGAACTGAACAAAATTCACCAGCAGTGTTTTTGGCCCTTGGGGTGAGTTGGCCCTTGGGGTGAGTTGAGCCTTGCACCAGCTTGTGTTTTTGGCCCTTGGGGTGAGTTGAGCCTTGCACTAGCATGTGTCCCGTAACATCAGGCGGGCCCTAAATTCTGCGCTTTGCACAAAGTTCCAATTGACCACTGACGCGTGGACAAGTGTATTCAGCCAGGGATGCTACATTCCTATGAGAAAAAGTAAGCTCGCTTGTAACAGCAAGCTGCCTGCTCCTAGCATGGACGAGCCTGCGGCAAATCAACTCTGGTTCTGCAGCAGGCTCGTATTTGCTAGTCAGGAGAGCTGGCAGCTTGCTGTTATGGGGGAGCTGACTTTTTATCAGTGCAACTGCAAGTGCTGTGCAGTTAAAGCGCATGGACCCCATAGACTATAATGTAAAGCGCCTGGACCCCATTAGGGTCTATGGGGTCCATGCGCTTTAACTGCACAGTGCTTCTCCTAAACACTCTCCTACTGCTATTCGTGGACTTGGTGACTCTCCTTTAGTCGAATAGAGGGTTCCCCTGAAACAAGCATTTTTTCCCATAGACTATAATGGTATTCGATATTCGATCAAGTAGTCGAATATTGAGGCTCTACTCAAAACGAATATTGAATCTCGAATATTTCACTGTTAGCGCATCTCTAATAGAGAATAAATAAAGTGGCAACTTGTAATGTATGATCAACATGCAGATCTATTCCAGTATTGGAATTCTCATAAGCTGGCCAGCAGTCATATCCCCAATGACCAGTTACCCCCAGTCTACCATATAGGGAATAACTTCATGTTTCCCCTGTAAAGACCTGACAAGCTTCTAGATGTTTCATCATCAGGATAGAAATATGTTTTCCATTTGTCCCAACTACTGTGAGCTCTCAATACCAGTCAGTAGCATGAAAGGGGCTCATATGTCAGTGCTCCCTGTTATTGTTCTTCCAGAGGGACAGCAAATCCATCTACTACTGTAATGTCCCGGTACTGCTTGTCCCATTCCCTTTAATAGTCCTTGCAGACTGAGATGGTATGGACATTTGCATATAAGGTAAAGAGATTCCTCCCCCTTCATTCCTTCTATATATTTACCAGTGTTTCTATTTTACCAGAGCCAGCACACAGGGGAGTCTATTAATGCGCCATCTTGTGGATGTTTTGTGAACTACACCTTCCTATACTTGCCATTGTAATTTGAGTTGACAGTGTAAAGGAATGTCCAGTATGATCAGATGACCTTCAGGACCAATCAAGCTCCCTTGACTGGCCTGGAGGAGGAGGAGTTACAGCCCCCTCTAGGGGGGTTGGGGACCTTTTGTCTTAGTCTTTTGTGTGGAGCGATCTGTAGACACAGACATGTGGAGCTGAAAATGGCAGCCAAGTCTCAGGGCACTCCAAACAGAGATGTTTTTTCCTCTGTACTCAAGATCCTCCTCAAAGAGTGTTTCCCTCTGAAGCTCCAAGCCTACAAGCACTAAAGTTGACGGACCTATTTTATCCATACATCTGGGACTTCTACAGGTATCTCTCTATTCAAGTAAGTCTTTGGGACAAATCTATATTTAAGAAGTCCATAGCTAGTCTGGCAGAATTTGAGGGTTTCCCGCTGCTGACAATTCTATTCAATTCAATTCTCTCCTACATACATGTACCCAGTTTGTTGAGGACTAACCCCCTGGATACAGGCCATCTTTACAAGTATATACAAGTTTAATTACCCAAGCAACTACTAATTAAACTATCCAAAGCATTCCTGCTCTAAGCTCCATCACCTGCTTAATTGGTCACTGCCTACAAAGATTGCTGTATTGTATGTGAAGAATTACTCCATATGTACATTTGTATTACTTTGTCCTGCTAGTAAAAGAGAAATGACTACCCCCGAGACCTGGTTGTCATTGTCAGATATCACGTGGGGGTGGGTAGTCGGGGACATAAAAAAGGAGATTTTGTGCACATTTGGGACCCAGGGACCCCCTGAAATCCGACGACCACATCTGATATATTACCCGTGATACCAGCCCTGACCCTCCTGAGTGTTACACTGCCTCCTAATAGACATGTCAGAGAACTAGTTAGTGAGAAGGAAAGTGCTCAGTACTGGAGATGACTGTTATAGGAGATCAGATCGGAAGGAATCTTCTCTTTATAGTGAAGAACAAGAAAACAGTTTATAATACCTGTGAAGTTTCTATACAGATGAAAACACATATCCTCATCTCTTTCGCATGGTGCAGGAATTATATAATCACAATGCTCTTTATGAGTTATGCAGGAACGACAAAACAGATCATTTAGGTGATAAAATCTTTTATTTGCTTCTAGAACAGAAGAAGAGAAGCAGTGACATAATAAAGAGGACTTGCTCCATAACATTCCCCCAAAATATTTCCCATGTATGACCCTATGAAGAATATTCCTCCTCTCCCCTTCTCATTTTAAAGGGGTTATCCCTCATTATCAGTTAGTTGTGAAATCTTCAAGCTTCCGTACAATACAGAGACACTAGTGGTCCTCCATAGTGAGAGCTACTCATTGTAAGAGATCTCTGCTCTACCTAACACAGCGATATCTTACTAGAGGGACCACATGGAGAACATACATACCTGGGTACATACCTGTAGGGAGGTGCTCCCAATTAGAGATGAGCGAACACTAAAATGTTCGAGGTTCGAAATTCGATTCGAACAGCCGCTCACTGTTCGAGTGTTCGAATGGGTTTCGAACCCCATTATAGTCTATGGGGAACATAAACTCGTTAAGGGGGAAACCCAAATTCGTGTCTGGAGGGTCACCAAGTCCACTATGACACCCCAGGAAATGATACCAACACCCTGGAATGACACTGGGACAGCAGGGGAAGCATGTCTGGGGGCATAAAAGTCACTTTATTTCATGGAAATCCCTGTCAGTTTGCGATTTTCGCAAGCTAACTTTTCCCCATAGAAATGCATTGGCCAGTGCTGATTGGCCAGAGTACGGAACTCGACCAATCAGCGCTGGCTCTGCTGGAGGAGGCGGAGTCTAAGATCGCTCCACACCAGTCTCCATTCAGGTCCGACCTTAGACTCCGCCTCCTCCGGCAGAGCCAGCGCTGATTGGCCGAAGGCTGGCCAATGCATTCCTATGCGAATGCAGAGACTTAGCAGTGCTGAGTCAGTTTTGCTCAACTACACATCTGATGCACACTCGGCACTGCTACATCAGATGTAGCAATCTGATGTAGCAGAGCCGAGGGTGCACTAGAACCCCTGTGCAAACTCAGTTCACGCTAATAGAATGCATTGGCCAGCGCTGATTGGCCAATGCATTCTATTAGCCCGATGAAGTAGAGCTGAATGTGTGTGCTAAGCACACACATTCAGCACTGCTTCATCACGCCAATACAATGCATTAGCCAGTGCTGATTGGCCAGAGTACGGAATTCGGCCAATCAGCGCTGGCTCTGCTGGAGGAGGCGGAGTCTAAGATCGCTCCACACCAGTCTCCATTCAGGTCCGACCTTAGACTCCGCCTCCTCCGGCAGAGCCAGCGCTGATTGGCCGAAGGCTGGCCAATGCATTCCTATGCGAATGCAGACTTAGCAGTGCTGAGTCAGTTTTGCTCAACTACACATCTGATGCACACTCGGCACTGCTACATCAGATGTAGCAATCTGATGTAGCAGAGCCGAGGGTGCACTAGAACCCCTGTGCAAACTCAGTTCACGCTAATAGAATGCATTGGCCAGCGCTGATTGGCCAATGCATTCTATTAGCCCGATGAAGTAGAGCTGAATGTGTGTGCTAAGCACACACATTCAGCACTGCTTCATCAAGCCAATACAATGCATTAGCCAGTGCTGATTGGCCAGAGTACGGAATTCGGCCAATCAGCGCTGGCTCTGCTGGAGGAGGCGGAGTCTAAGGTCGGACCTGAATGGAGACTGGTGTGGAGCGATCTTAGACTCCGCCTCCTCCAGCAGAGCCAGCGCTGATTGGTCGAGTTCCGTACTCTGGCCAATCAGCGCTGGCCAATGCATTCTATTAGCCCGATGAAGTAGAGCTGAATGTGTGTGCTTAGCACACACATTCAGCTCTACTTCATCAGGCTAATAGAATACATTGGCCAATCAGCGCTGGCCAATGCATTCTATTAGCTTGATGAAGCAGAGTGTGCACAAGGGTTCAAGCGCACCCTCGGCTCTGATGTAGCAGAGCTGAGGGTGCACAAGGGTTCAAGTGCACCCTCGGCTCTCCTACATCAGAGCCGAGGGTGCGCTTGAACCCTTGTGCAGCCTCGGCTCTGCTACATCAGAGCCGAGGGTGCGCTTGAACCCTTGTGCACACTCTGCTTCATCAAGCTAATAGAATGCATTGGCCAGCACTGATTGGCCAGAGTACGGAATTCGGCCAATCAGCGCTGGCCAATGCATCCCTATGGGAAAAAGTTTATCTCACAAAAATCACAATTACACACCCGATAGAGCCCCAAAAAGTTATTTTTAATAACATTCCCCCCTAAATAAAGGTTATCCCTAGCTATCCCTGCCTGTACAGCTATCCCTGTCTCATAGTCACAAAGTTCACATTCTCATATGACCCGGATTTGAAATCCACTATTCGTCTAAAATGGAGGTCACCTGATTTCGGCAGCCAATGACTTTTTCCAATTTTTTTCAATGCCCCCAGTGTCGTAGTTCCTGTCCCACCTCCCCTGCGCTGTTATTGGTGCAAAAAAGGCGCCAGGGAAGGTGGGAGGGGAATCGAATTTTGGCGCACTTTACCACGTGGTGTTCGATTCGATTCGAACATGGCGAACACCCTGATATCCGATCGAACATGTGTTCGATAGAACACTGTTCGCTCATCTCTAGTAGTTACCATACAGCGAGCATTATTCTATAACTACATGTCATACTTTATGCTGCAATGGACAGGTTATGTCCTATCACTGCGGGGTATAATGGCAGGGGGGCGGTTTAGGGGAAGAAGATGTGGTGAAAGATTCTCTATAATCCAATGACTCACCAGAAATGTCTTGTTGATGTGCGTTAATATACTTATGGAGATTAAGAAACCTTGATGTTTCCAGACTGCGTTTCTTTAGATGACAGTCCGCACAGGGGAGACCTAAGGAGATCTCACAGTCAGCACATTGATATTGTACAATGATTGTCAACACACAAAATATTTTGTAGCATTTTATTATTATTATTATTATTATTATTATTATTAGTAATACTTTAATAAGTTAATTATAATACCAATAAATAAGACAAATACCTTGTCCCCCGATGTGTCAGATAACTTACCTGTTACTGCAGCAGATAATCAGAGGAGGCTCAGAATTACAAGCAGGGAGATCATTGTTCAGCTCTTGAGGACAGGTCGTATTGTGTGATGGAAATCTTGGTTGAGCTTCCTCATTTATAGGCTTTGGGCGGACATGAGAGGATCTTAGTAATTCTAATAAAGGTAAAACCTTCTCACATTAGGTTTACACTAGAGTTTAATTCTCAGTACGAGACTCCATCCCCAATTTCTCTTAGATAAAATCCCTGCAAGGAGGACTTTTCTCTCTGCCATTTTCAACAGAAACAAGGCAGAAACCTAATGGACCCCATTGTAGTTGGATAGGGTTTCTATTTATCGGGACCCTAAGTGGACCTGAAGGATAGAAACCTGAACACTAGTGTGAATCTAGAATAAGAAACAATAGTTAGGTCTTAACACTCCTCCCTTCTCCTTTGATTTTGGCAGTCTTATGCAATTTGTGAAGAGGTCATGGCTGAATCCTGTAAAGGGTTACAGAGGTCACCTGATGCTACCAGGATATCATTGCTGGAAACAGAGGATCGGAAAATGGTACTTTTTTTTTTTTTTCTATAGAGAGTTAATTCAACTTTTTCCATAGACTTCAATGTCTTTTGTTGTCTTCTGTGACAGATATCAGGGCACAGCATGTTATCAGTGTAATGTTATACTCTGCTACATCTGTACATCATACTGATTGGTTTTTAGGATTGGGTCCCGCAGGTTGCTATCATAGCGCACAGCGCCACCTGCGGGTCAGTCTAACCATCCAGCTTTCACCCTACTGAGCGTGCTCAGACATATTGGAGCTGCTCACAAGCTAAGTGCCATTTCTCCCCTACTGAGCATGAGCGGTGAGGTCATCACCACTGCCCCTATTGGGCGGGGACTTCCCTTTAAATGGTGTGAGCCGACGCCCGCCGGTTGCTCACACTTTGTCTAAACTTTCCTCAAAGTCCACGGAGTGAATGACAGAAGTCTCAGGGATAGGCGCCAGTACTCAGGCAGGTTTCAGACTAGTCCTCTGTGTGGGGTTCCTCTGGTTCTCCTGGGTGCTGTTGGGTAGGACCTGTAAGCCCTGAACTGCTAGATCTACACCAGGGCTAGGAGCGGTAGACGCGGTTCCAGCTTGTAGATCTGCGGCAGGTATGGTCTCTGAGATAGCCTATGTGTACTGTCTGACTTCATGTATGGCTCCCAGCTCTGTGCGGGAACATGGGTGTGTGATGGCTCCAAGCTGTGTGCAAAAGCATGCAAACTCCCCTGGTAACTCCAAGCTGTGTGTAGGAGAATGTTCTAAACTTCTGTGGTGGCCCCTAGCTGTCGCAGGGGTAAGTGTGTGTGTTTGCTGGCCTGGGGTGAGTGTTAACCCTTGGCAGCCGTGTATGTTTCACTTGTACTAGTGCACCTGGCCAGTGAGCTAAACTGGCAGGACTTTAGTTGCACTTTGTTCACATGGAGTGTCGCACAGTACACACTGTTCACATTGAGTCCAGGCTGCAGTGTTACGCAGTAGGTCACATTGAGTCCACGCTGCAGTGTCTTTGCATTCGTTCACATTGATTTTCACGCAGCAGTGTCTTTGCAGTAGTTCACATTGAGTTCAGACATACAGCCGCCAACCTATTGGGCCTGTGGACCTCGCTGTAGTGTTCTACAGTTAAGAGGTTCTGTAGTTTAAAAAAAAAAAAAATATATATATATATATATATATATATATATATATACACATACAGTGGGGCAAAAAAGTATTGTCAGTCAGCAATAGTGCAAGTTCCACCACTTAAAAAGATGAGAGGCGTCTGTAATTTACATCATAGGTAGACCTCAACTATGAGAGACAAAATGAGAAAACAAATCCAGAAAACCACATTGTCTGATTTTGTAACAATTTTTTTGCAATTTATGGTGGAAAATAAGTATTTGGCCACCTACAAACAATCAAGATTTCTGGCTCCCACAGACCTGTAACTTCTTCAAGAGTCTCCTCTTTCCTTCACTCATTACCTGTAGTAATGGCACCTGTTTAAACTTATCAGTATAAAAAGACACCTGTGCACACCCTCAAACAGTCAGACTCCAAACTCCACTATGGTGAAGACCAAAGAGCTGTCAAAGGACACCAGAAACAAAATTGTAGCCCTGCACCAGGCTGGGAAGACTGAATCTGCAATAGGCAACCAGCTTGGATTGAAGAAATCAACTGTGGGAGCAATAATTAGAAAATGGAAGACATACAAGACCACTGATAATCTCCCTCGATCTGGGGCTCCACGCAAAATCTCACCCCGTGGGGTCAAAATGATCACAAGAACGGTGAGCAAAAATCCCAGAACCACGCAGGGGGATATAGTGAATGAACTGCAGAGAGCTGGGACCAATGTAACAAAGCCTACCATCAGTAACACATTACGCCGCCAGGGACTCAGATCCTGCAGTGCCAGACGTGTCCCACTGCTTAAGCCAGTACATGTCCAGGCCCGTCTGAAGTTTGCTAGAGAGCATTTGGATGATCCAGAAGAGTATTGGGAGAATGTCCTATGGTCTGATGAAACCAAACTGGAACTGTTTGGTAGAAACACAACTTTTCATGTTTGGAGAAAAAAGAATACGGAGTTGCATCCATCAAACACCTACTGTAAAGCATGGGGGTGGAAACATCATGCTTTGGGGCTGTTTCTCTGCAAAGGGGCCAGGACGACTGATCCGGGTACATGAAAGAATGAATGGGGCCATGTATCGTGAGATTTTGAGTGCAAACCTCCTTCCATCAGCAAGGGCATTGAAGATGAAACGTGGCTGGGTCTTTCAACATGACAATGATCCAAAGCACACCGCCAGGGCAATGAAGGAGTGGCTTTGTAAGAAGCATTTCAAGGTCCTGGAGTGGCCTAGCCAGTCTCCAGATCTCAACCCTATAGAAAACCTTTGGAGGGAGTTGAAAGTCCGTGTTGCCAAGCGACAGCCCCAAAACATCACTGCTCTAGAGGAGATCTGCATGGAGGAATGGGCCAACATACCAACAACAGTGTGTGCCAACCTTGTGAAGACTTACAGAAAACGTCTGACCTCTGTCATTGCCAACAAAGGATATATAACAAAGTATTGAGATGAAATTTTGTTACTGACCAAATACTTATTTTCCACCATCATTTGCAAATAAATTCTTACAAAATCAGACAATGTGATTTTCTGGATTTGTTTTCTCATTTTGTCTCTCATAGTTGAGGTCTACCTATGATGTAAATTACAGACGCCTCTCATCTTTTTAAGTGGTGGAACTTGCACTATTGGTGACTGACTAAATACTTTTTTGCCCCACTGTGTGTGTATATATATATATATATATATATATATATATATATATATATATATATATATATATATAATCTGTAACACTGGTATCATGGTACTGGTGTAACCGTGGTGTGGCTTATCTTCTGGGGGGAGCTTAATATGTAAAAGGTGCAGAATATTAACAGAGCTCATGGTGTGATGTCATAATGCTGCAGCCTGTATTCCGAACATACAGGGCACCTGCTGCCATCTTGTCCTGACGGCACAGAAGTAGCACCCACCAGCTGGAGCTTCTGTGCACCATCCATATACACATCTAGAAGAGCTGAGATACCTCCAGATGTGCTATAGAAAGCAAGATAAGTGACATCATATGTAATAGTGGAGGGGTTGTCAGGTGGTGTAGATAAGCGGGCCTGGTAGTTCATGTTCCCCAAGTGATGGGTGCCATATGGAGGAATCAAGCAACAGTTCCTTGGTCGGAATATTTAGATACAGGTATAGGGTGATGAAGGAAGCTTAGATATAGGTTGTGTTTGCAAAAAAAAGTCCAAAAACTGCTAAAAAAAACCACTAAAGCCTCTTTGTGAATGGATCGCCCGGGCAATTATGTGACATTTCTGGTATGGGGTTGTCCAAACTGTAACCTCGGCACCCACAGCCCAATGACAGGGAATGTGATGCCTATTCATGAGGAGGTATAAGTGGTTTCACTGGTGGCTATGACAACCCTGGGACTCTTTGTTACAACATTGTGACATCACTGACATATATATACAGCAATATATAGCACAGGTATGTGACAGACACTTTTTTATATATTAAGGTCATGGCTATTCTGCTTCTGTTCGCAGATTTTAAATATTGAGTCGTGTCACAAAAAGTGTCAGTGTAGCTGCGGCCGTAGATGCAACATTATTACATGAACCAAGAGAAATTGTAACCCGTCATTCTGTTTTTCAGATGTCACATGGATGGGGCAAGGAAAGGACCATAAGACAGTCAGGAGGAGACAGAAGACAAGACCTGAAAAGGCTTGGACAGTCACCACAAAGACTTCTTAAAGGCTGTCTTGGACAGTCATTCCATAGAGTTTGTAAAGTCTGTCTCGGACAGTCACCCTATAGACTTTGTAAAGGCTGTCTCGGACCGTCACCCCATAGAATTTGTAAAGACTGTCTTGGATAGTCACCCCATAGACTTTATAAAGGCTGTCTCGGACAGTCATCACATCTTGGACAGTCACTGAATCCGTTCAGCCAATAAATGATTATTTCCTCTTTGTAGGAGGAGTTTGTATGTTCTCCCCGTGTTTGCATGGATTTCCATCCCATATTCCAAAGACATACTGATAGGGAAAAATGTACATTGTGAGCTCTATGTGGGGCTCACAATCTACATTTAAAATATATATATATATATATATATATATATATATATATATGATTCTCAGCTGTCATGAATCACTGTGAATATAGATGAGGTTACCACTGTAGACATGAACTTTTTCCTTTATTTACTCTCAGAAGATGTTCTTGGAGATGGAGCTCCATTGTTGTACAAGGTACACAGCCTGACTAGGACGATGAGCTCCTGAAACAACATTACACAATGTCCTTGTCTTATTTCCCTTCACCATTGTCTTACCATGGTCCACACACAATGTTCCCTCTAAGGTTTTCTAGCTAGTGAGAGCAGAAGGTCAGGATCTGGGCGCTGCTCATTCTAAACTGGGCAATCCGATTTCCAAATTACTGGATTACCGGGGTCTATTAATGAGATATCAATTTCTGCATGATATCATTGTCTGTATCTCTGGTGGTCTAAGGCAGTGAATGGGTTAATCTCAGAGCCGCTGTGATGATTGACTCAGTGGTCTCTGAGGTTTCTATACTGTACAACCCCCTTCTGTAAGTAATCCATGTACAACAGACCTGACAATGCAGGAATCCCCTGACATCAGGAATACCTCTGCCCCATCACCAGGTACTGGGCACATAATATTGTACTGATAGTGGGGTCAGGAGTTGGGCGATGCTCCTTCTAAACTGGATAATGCAAACTACTGGCCAATAAATATTACTGTACAGAACCAAATAATTCATCCTAATGATCTAGAGTAGCTACTGGGTTATTGGTAACATTACCTGGGTCTAAGGCAGAGATGATATCAATGTTGGCTCTGGTGGTCTAAGACAGTGAGTAGGTTAATTTTAGAATATTCTTGGTGGAGGAGGGCAGAAAAAGAGGTCAATGTTGTATGCCTGCTCCCCATGCTGCCCCACACAGACTGCTCTCCAGGTCTCATCTCTCACAGACTGCTCTCCAGGTCCCCATCTCTCTCACACTTCTCTCCAGGTCCCCATCTCTCACAGACTGCTCCTCAGGTCCCATCTCTCACAGACTGCTCTCCAGGTCCCATCTCTCACAGACTGCTCTCCAGGTCCCCATCTCTCACAGACTGCTCTCCAGGTCCCCATCTCTCATAGACTGCTCTCCAGGTCCCATCTCTCACAGACTGCTCTCCAGGTCCCATCTCTCACAGACTGCTCTCCAGCTCCCATCTCTCATAGACTGCTCTCCAGGTCCCATCTCTCACAGACTGCTCTCCAGGTCCCATCTCTCACAGACTGCTCTCCAGGTCCCCATCTCTCACAGACTGCTCTCCAGGTCCCCATCTCTCACAGACTGCTCCTCATGGTTTCTTCTCTCACAGACTGCTCTCTATGCCACCCCTTCCTATAGAGGGTTCTTTATTTCTTATCTGACAGACATTCTCCTCCACACAGGCAGCTCCTTATCCCTTCTCAGTAAACACGTTCTCTTCTCTCTTTCCTATATTGATAGAATGAATAGACTTCTCTATGCGTCTTATGTGTTAAGAAATGGCAAAAAGGTAATTATCAGAACAGAAGTGATAGGGGATTGGTGAGAGGCACGGATGTGTTACTCATTCTTGAGGATCTGATGAATGGAGATGCCTCGGCCAAACGTATTTGTTATAACTCAAAGCAGTTTTCTAGGTTTAGAATAGAAATCTACACCAGATCTTAGCTGGTATAGATATCCATTCTGGCATTGGGACAACCAAAATATTTATAAGGAGGTCACAATCTCCTCATAAATCTCTGGTTCCTTTCTCCAGTCTTAATACTGAGTGGCTGAGTGTTATGGTCAGCAGGGTTTATTAAAAAAAAAATAAACAAATAAAACCCTACGGAGCCCTCTGGGCCTTTACTGCAACCAACCTGGTGTGAATACAGACTAAGGGTGAATTCACACTGAGTAAACGCTAGCTTATTCTGAACATAAAACACGTTCAGAATAAGCGGCGTCTAAAGCAGCTCCATTCATTTCTATGGGAGCGGGGATACGAGCGCTCCCCATAGAAATGAATGGGCTGCTTCTTTCACTCCGTGCAGTCCCATTGAAGTGAATGGGGAGTGCCGGCGTGTACGCTCCGGCATGAGCAGAGCTTGCCGTATACGCCGGCACTTCCCATTCACTTCAATGGGACTGCACGGAGTGATAGAAGCAGCTCATTCATTTCTATGGGGAGCGCTCGTATCCCCGCTCCCATAGAAATGAATGGAGCTGCTTTAGACGCCGCTTATTCTGAACGTGTTTTACGTTCAGAATAAGCTAGCGTTTACTCAGTGTGAATGCACCCTAACAGTTCCTGTGACTGCCAGCTAAATTAAATGACCAGGTGTGCTCTGCTGCAATTCACAGAGCCCTGTGCAGTCAAAGCAGCCGCACAAATAAACAAGCTGGCTAGCCTGAACTCCAGGACTAGCCAGAGACCAAGTAAACCCTGTGTGTGGTAGTTCCACCCAACCACCCAGGCAACTACTGCCAAGCCCACTCCCAGTCACCCTGTCTGAGAAGTTACTGCTAGCTGACCCTACAGAGTTTTACCACAAACACATGCATACAGGGCAGCTTGCTGCCTGACAAACAGTGGCATTACTATCTCAGGGGTCATTTACTAACTAGGGCAATGTTTACAGGCTGGGTGGTTGGGTGGAACACATTCTCTGTCATATTTCACTGTTCGCTCATCTCTAATTACTATTTACAGTGGAAAGAAGAATCTGTCTTGGTGGTCTAGACTGGATGGAGAAGACTGGGAATGTGAACAACTCTAACCAGAGAAGACGTCACCTGAGAATCATTGTATATTATTATACGGTGCCTATGTCTGGTTACTATGCTATTTATTGGTCCAGAAACTAAGACTAGAGATGATCGAGTAGTATTCGATCGAGTAGGAATTTGATTGAATACTACGGTATTCGAAATACTCATACTCGATTGAGTACCTCTCGCTGTTCAAATGTAAAAGTTCGATGCAGAACCAGCATTGATTGGCCGAATGCTATAAAGTCGGCCAATCAACGCCGATTCTTCTCCTACCTTTAGAAGTCTTCTCCGTGCAGCTTCCCCGCGGCGTCTTCCGGCTCTTCATTCACTCTGCCAGGCATCGGGCCTGGGCAGAGCCGACTGCGCATGTCTGTTTGTAGTGCGGGCATGCGCGGTCGGCTCTGCCCAGGCCCGATGCCTGGCAGAGTGAATGAAGAGCCGGAAGATGCCGCGGGTACGCTGCGCGGAGAAGACTGCACGGAGGATCCAGCTTGACCCTCACTCGTGGACTTGGTAAGTATAATTTGATCGACCGTTGCCTACCCCTGAAACAAGCATTTTCCGCCATGGACTATAATAGGATTCAATATTCGATTCGAGTAGTCGAATTTTGATGGGCTACTCGAAACGAATAACTAACCTTGAACAGTTTACTGTTTGCTCATCTCTAACTAAGACATGTATGATATACAGATGTAGCAGAGTATAACATTACACTGATAACACGCTGTGCCTTGATATCTGTCACAGAAGACAACAAAGAACATTGAACCATATCGCAGATCAGGAGACCCCTTTCTGGAGAGGAGAACTCTCTAATGTGGCAGCTAGGAACAGGCTGTCTAATCTCATCTGCTGATTGGTAATGAAAGGGTTATGTCTAGGTGAGTTTCAGACCATTCACTTTTGACTCTGTTTACTCCTTGGAGATGTTCTTGGTGATGGATCATCTAGTTCCTTTGTTGTACAAGGTGCACAATCTGACTAGGACAGTGAGCTCCTGAAGAACAATCCCCTTGTCTTACTTTAATTCACCATTGTCTACCATTGTCCGCACCTCACTGTCAGGGAATGTTCTGTTTATTCTTTCTAGCCGGGGTCAGGAAAAGTGTATCTAAGATATCTTGATGGAAATAATTCAATATTGATAGTTTGTTGGAGAAAACCTAAATGTATCTGATATTTTTTAGTCTAAACCTCTCCAAACCCCCTCCCGCACTACCTCCCTGATCTATCTGTATAGACTCGACTTACTTGGTTTCCGGATACTGAAGTATGGTTGATTCTATTGTGGGACATGTTACTAAAAGAAATAATAGTGACATCAATGGACAAGGGCGTACCAACACAACATGGGGTCGGAGCACCAAACTATATAGATCAAAGTATATGCGACAAAATATGAATCAACACCACAATCCTTCAGGCTCTCCCCGGGGCCACATTGCAAAAGATGGAGACAAAGTGTCAGTGTTGCAAATTCTGCCATATTAATGGTAGAAAGAACAAAGTCTAGACTGAGAATGTGAACAAGTCCAACCAGAGAAGACGTCACCTGAGAGTCACTGGATGTGATTATTCTGGGCTTGTCTGTGCCTGGTTATGTTATTTATTGGTCCAGTTTGCAGATGGCGGTAACAGTGACCATAGAGATGTATTATATAGTCACATTATAGCGGTATTATTTCCTCACTGTATGTTTCATAGACAAGCAGCACAATGAATATCCAAAGAATATAACACATAAAGGGTGAAGTTATAGTTTGCTACATCTGGACTTGTATAGAAATGATTGTCATAGTATTAATAGTTGATGTTTGTTATAAAGTGTTGTTGAGCTGTATTCACACATCACACAGCCATAGGAGGCGGCATACTACATCCTGTACAGGGTTAATATTCTGCACCTATTACATATTAAGCTGCCCCCAGAAGATAAGACATACCATGGTTATATACCAGTCAGTAGCAGAGTATAACATTACACTGATATCCAGCTTGTGTCTGGTGACCACTGTAGCGAATCCCAGGGCTCAGCCGTGACCTCTTCACAAACTGCACGTGACTACCAAGACCATAGAGAGGGGAGGAGTGGTAATCCTTATCTATTGTTTCTTACTGAGAAGGTTTTACCTCATTGGAATTATTAAGATCCTCCCATGTCCACCCAAGTCCTATAAATGAAGAACCTCAACCAAGATTTCCATCACACAATACGACCTGTCCTCAAGAGCTGAACAATGATCTCCCTGCTTGTAATTCTGAGTCTCCTCTCATTATCTGCTGCAGAACAATGTAAGTTATCTGACACATTGTAGTACGAGATATTTGTCTGTGTTGGCAAATAATAGTATAATTGACCAATATCTAACTTTGAAATCTTTTAGGTGACAGTCCTGCGCCCAGGTGCATACAATGTTCCACCCATAATTTGGCATGTTATGGTCCATCAGTGCAATGTTCTGCAGGGGAAGTGTGTGGTTCTGAATTGAGGCAACAATTTTCTGGTGAGTTATATGACTTTAGTGAACCTGTCACCACATATTATTCCCCTAAACCGCCCCCCTGCCATTATACCCCGCAGTGATAGGACATAACCTGTCCATTGCAGCATAAAGTATGACATGTAGTTATAGAATAATGCTCGCTGTATGGTAACTACCAGGGAAGAGTCATCTTGTTGTCCAGGTTTCCTGAAGAGTCCTATAGTCTGGTCCAAACCATGTCCCTCCTGGCTGGATTGATGTCCCATAGTGACATGGGGTACATGCACAGTGCACAGATGAAGCCGAGGACAGGACATGTCATATCACTGTGTATGTACAGGATGCCAGCAGAGCTTGTAAGTATGTATCCCAGCCTGTGCTCCATCTATAATGCCGGGGGTGCATGTAGTGTATAAGGGGCACACAGCAGGACTCCTCAGGAGAGCAGGACTACCCAGATGACTCCTCACCAGTAATAAACATATACAGCACACTCTATTGTATATCATCATTCTCTATTACCATCCAAGAGAACAACCTGGCAGCGATTTAGGGGCCTCATTACATAAAGATATCATTATATAAGGGAAACTTTCTAATAGATATCATTCTCAGTTTCTCATCATGTTTAATATCTGTGTTTGCTGTCAGTGAATGGACGCTTTCATGTTTCCATAGAGAAGCTGAAAATCTACAAAGACCTAATAATTACAGCTGAGATTTTGTTACAGTTGTATCTGGTCTAGACAATCCTCTGTGAGGAGAGAGATGTGCTGCTGTTAGGACTACAGAGGATTATCTAACCTGATACATTGTAACAATTCCAGAACCTGTCTGAGAAAGTCTCTATGTAAATATATTTTAGCATTTTTGTCCAGGGGTGAATCTAGTCTTTGCTGCCTGAGGTGGAATATAGAAAGACGCCCCTCTCCCCCTAAAAAAATAATATATATATATATATATATATATATATATATATATATAAATTTGAGTGGAAAGAGGAACAGAATCCTTGCGCGTACTACAGGCACAGGTATGAACCTAACCAAAGTGTCACTGTGACCAATGCAACCTTATATGCTGAACCTTAAATATCGAAGTGTTAGTAGATATGGGGGGTGGGGGGGTTAATAACTACAAAGTTAATCGATACATGCACAGTGGTGTGGCCTCACTTAATTTGCGGTATTCATCTATTTGTTTCTTTTCTAATTTTTGTTTCTTAATTAATTTTGCTTTAAAATTAAATTTTTTACTTTACTATTTTTTTTATTTATGATCACATTTATTTATTTATTTATTTATTTATTTATTTATTTATTTTTTGGGAGGCTGATTTCTCCCGTAACTGATACTGATACATTTAGCCCCATTTGCAGGAGGAATATAGCATCCTGCTGTTACGGTCCTGTGTATATATTTAAAAATAATATTTTTAAACGACAGAGCCGCTAGTCTGCAAGACACTGCAGCGAGGTCCACAGGCCCAGATGGACGGCTGTAAGGTCTGAACAGTGTGCTACCAGTTAAACTGCACTGGCAGTCATGTGGCGTGGTACAACAATGTGAACAAGCTGCAACAACACCCTGCCAGTTAACCTCACTGGACAGGTGCACAGTACAGCTGAAACAGCAAGGCTGCCAAGGGTTAACCTTCACCCCAGGTCAGCAACTAAACATGCTCCTGTTAAATGGCTACTGATTCCCACTGGCAGGTCCAAGGAATCCTACCTAGATCCCTAGAGACTGCTCCTACCATTAACTGGAACCTAGCCCTAACCTCCTGTCTCAAGGTACTTAGTCAAAGTGTGAGCACCGGGCAGGCGTCGGCTCACACCAAATAAAGGCTAGTCCCCGCCCAACTGGGCGGAGGCCATGATCTCACCGATCATGCTCAGTATGGGCAAAATGGGACTTAGCCTCTGAGCAGCTCCAAAATGTCTGAGCATTCTCAGTAGGGAAAGAATGGCAGCCTCTGAGCGGCTCCAAAATGTCTGAGTATGCTCAGTGGGCCAAAAGCTGGACTTAGACTCCAGACACCTCACTACCGAGGGCCAGAGTTAGATTGACCCGCAGGTAGTGCAGTGCACTGAGAGAGAACCCTGCGGGACCCAATCCTAACACCTGCTCATAACTACAGAGCTGACCTGGATTACGTGGCCACTGAGTCAGAGAGGAGCAGCATCATGGCGGCTCCCACAGCAACAAATACAGCACTCATTGAGCACTGTATGCACAGCAATCAGCAATGCAGGGATGGCAATAAACTGTCCTTGCCTTCTCTAGAAGAGTTCCAGCTGTAGTTACAGTCAGCTCCCCGCTTCAGCAGCTGCATGATTTTGTGCAGCTGCTAAAAACTCCAAGGATGTATCGTACATAAATAGTCTATGGATAGTCTGGAACAGGTTAAAAATTATTAAAAAAAAATAAATAAATACTGCATCAAAATTGTTGCCAAATCACTAAGCAAAAGGAACAGGAGGAGGAAACACTTGTGCAATGACTAGAACTAACAATAACAATGTGGATGGCAACAGCAACACCACTTCTGGTTTTGACAGCCCCAACAGTTCCTCCAGTGTTGTTGTACTTTCTGACAATATATGTATATTTTTTTGAAAGCAGCGAACCACAAATATTGAGTAAAGGTTTTGAGTTTTCCTCCTCCAAATGTAATTTGCCATGTTGTCTTTCTGTACTGTCATCAATGTCTTCTCCTTTATCTTCACTAAGAGAGATCCCATTCTTTTGTGGTCGTGTGTCATCTGCTGAGAGAAATATTCCTCCTATACCAAGACTTTCTCTCTTTCCTTCTCCTTTTAGGAGGAAGTTTCGGTGGAAGTAGAAGTGGCAGGGGATGGGCTACTGGTGGTAGTGCTGGTAAGGAAACTAGAGGGAGTTCTGAGGACATACAGGAATGCCGTTACCGTGACAAGTCACATATATTAAATAGCCATGAGTAAGACGTTTACACCATATTAAGAAGCCTAGTCAGATATGACAACAGCCAAGAGTTATAGGTCATGTAAAACTTCCCAGTCAGTCTCCTTGGTCCTGGAGACTTGATAGTATTAAGGGAGACTATAGCTTGGTTTACTTCAATTGCATGAATAGACTTCTGAGACGTTGCACTTGCTCCCGCATTAAAGTTGGTAAAGCCTAATGGGAAATGGAAGTTTTTGTATTATTCTGGAGGTCAGGTTGGACAGAGGAGTCCTCTAGTTTTAAGTTGTGTAGTTTAACATACTAGTCAGCAATATCAGCTAACCGCTCATGTTGCCATATTGCCATTCTCTTGCCATGTTACAATTCTGATAGACACGGCTGGAGTCCGATGGCCAGATGGAATAAGCCAGGCACAGTCAGGAATAGTAAAGTTGTAGTCCGGGGCGCCACTTGCAGTGTGGATCACAACATGATAATTTAGTGAAGAGTAGAACAGTCTGGGAAAGACAGTTCTGAGGAGCAGGAGACTGGAACAAGTCACAATACTCAAGTAAAGGATGAACTGCCCCATGGGTATAAATAGGCCGAAACAGGAAACAAGATGGCTTTATATTGGCACAGATCAGTCATCCTTGTTAAAGGCAATTCCTACGATATACACAGCAGCCTCCAGTGGTGAGGAGTGGAAGTGCAACACGATAGTTCAGAGTGAGAGAAATAGCGGCCACTGGTGGTAGATTAGCAAAATACACCAGAATATGACACGCTAGGTCATATTGATAAAAATTGATCTGATGTATTTGGGACTGAATATGAGAGATCTCAATTATTTTCTTCTTGGAAAATTAAGTTTTGTTCAGTCTATGAAGATTGGCCCAAGGTAGTTGTAATTGGTGTAGCTGGAATGTCCTACACTTCTTATCATATGCAGCCTACTTGATAAATTTCCTATAATGTTGGTCTTAAAGGCACTTCATAGAGGCCTCTGAGACTTCTCCATTATGATCAGTGCTTACTAGCAGTAAAACCACTCAACCAATATACTGAGGGGCAAGAAATAAGGGGGACCAGTAATGGGAATGATAACTGGTCCATAACTGGTCTGACTGGTGAGACTGTGGACCAGGAAAGCCAAAGCTTTCTAATGTCAAAGGGATTTTTCTTTTTTTAATTCTTCCAGATCGCTAGCCACCCCCCCCCGCACTGACATTATTTCATTGTGTAACTTTGATCCAAACAATAGTGAATGCTTCCACTTCTCTACCTGGTGACATCACTTGATTCTAATCCATGAGGCTGAGCTGCAATACCAAACACAGCCACTGTGTAATGAGTGGCGCTGTGCTTGGTAGAGTAAGCACCATAGAGACTGTCTGAGCGCTGCTATCTCTTGAACCTGAGATAAACATAATCAATCTGATATGGTTGACTTATCCTAAGGCTAGATCACCAATTTCTATGAAACCCTTTAAATAAAATGTAGTTTACACTGTAAAGTCCAGCAGACTGACAACCATTCTATGACATGCATCCCCCTCACCACATATGTTGTAATCCTTAAAGGGGTTGTCTTGTGCTGTATTAGAAAATTCTGCATTACTGTCTAGATCCTCATCTCTTGGTCAAGGCAGGATTGTGTGACTTCTTCTTGGAGAACCTTCTAATACACTGAGCCTTTTATTAATGGTCTTGTTCATTTGCAGAGAAAGGCTTTTCAATTCTGATAAGGAAATGTGTACATTCATCTGTATGTGGCTTAGAGGGCTCCTATACCAGTGGTTGGAATTACTTCAAGGTGGACATCTTGTGTTGCAGTGGTGACAACTGTAATCCTGACATCTATAAATGTAAGTCATCTATTTCTCCTTTTTTGGACACGTCTCTGCAATAGGACACAACTACTGGGTATATAGATGATGTTCACTATTTTATATATCATTACTAGAGCTGAGCGAGTACTATTCGAAACGGTAGTTTAGAATAGCATGCTCCCATAGGAATGAATGGACGCAGCCGGCACGCAGCCGGGGCCATTGTCCTGCCGCTTAACCCCCTGGGAGTGTGCTATTCGAAACTACCGTTACGAATAGTACTCGCTCAGCTCTCGTCATTACATATTACTAGATCTACAAGAGTTTGCTTATCAAGACACTGATGTTTGAACTCTTTAAAAAGTATTTGCTGAGAAAGAATATAAAGTTTGAACTAAACCATCTATAAGTGGACCCCACGTGGTGTAATTGCAACGGTTCACCTGCAGAAAAAAAAAATGCAGCATTTTACATAACATTGTAGCGAATCTCATCCTCATTTTGCAGGAAATTACGGGGTGGGGACAATTGGCAATTTCCAAAAACGTCTCTGTTTTCGAAATCACAGCATGTCAGTTATGTCTATGGAAACACCGGTGGTTTCCTTGTAGACGTAACTGAAGCAGGAACTCCTCAGAGGAAACCTGTGCTGCGGGAAGAACCAAGATGTGTTGCCACTGTGACTTTTCATGCAGGGTGCCACATGGGGCCTTACCCTGGAGCAGGAAGAGGTTCCTCCTATGACACTGCATTATGATAAAGAAAATTCTAGTAAGGAAACGGAGCTAAAGATGGACAATCCAGCCAAGATAATGCAGATAATCGGCCATGTTACTATGTTACTTTGCTGCTTAGTGTTTATCAGTTGGGTACATGGGTACGGACTATGTTACATTTACACAGAACCTTCAGGAAATAACACTTACATTGTAGATGGATTATTTAGTATTCCATGTGCCGGACAAACCCTTCCCATATGTCCTGATAGTAAATCTGTCTGTTCTCCATGTGGCCCCTCTAGTAAGATATCGCTGTGTTAGGTAGAGCAGAGATCTCTTACAATGAGTAGCTCTCACTATGGAGGACCACTAGTGTCTCTGTATTGTACCGAAGCTTGAAGATTTCCCAACTAACTGATAGTGAGGGATAACCCCTTTATAATGAGAAGGGGAGAGGAGGAATATTCTTCATAGGGTCATACATGGGAAATATTATGGGGGAATGTTATGGAGCAAGTCCTCTTTATTATGTCACTGCTTCTCTTCTTCAGATCTAACATATGAAATGCCTGAAAAAAATGGACTGGTCTGTCCCGGCTGCAGTGGTCCTACTGCTTGGTGTCGTTCTACAATTGCTACAAGATGCAGACGGGGCGAGACTATGTGTTTTCACGATGAAAACAAATCAGGTACTAACATTCTTTCATTGTCCTTCACTATAAAGAGAAGATTCCTTCCGATCTGATCTCCTATAACAGTCATCTCCAGTACTGAGCACTTTCCTTCTCACTAACTAGTTCTCTGACATGTCTATTAGGAGCCAGTAGATGGATTTGCTGTCCCTGTGGAAGAACAATAACAGGGAGCACTGACATATGAGCCCCTTTCCTGCTACTGACTGGTATTGAGAGCTCACAGTAGTCGGGGCAATTAGAATACACATTTCTAGTTTGATGCAGAAACATCTAAAAGCTTGAACATGTTTTTTCAAAAATTTTGTGTTCATCACAAATATGAAAGTTTGGGGATCTGTCACCCTAAAATTGGAAGTGGAATTATTATACTCTGAGACCTCTTTTGACCTCAGAATATATTAGGAGGTAGCCCAGCGGAGGTGTAAAGAAATAATCAGTTATACTCACCTTCCCTCATCTCTTCTGGTCCTCCTTGGGACATCCATTTCACTCTCTTGATTGTCTTCTAGTTTTTTGGATGATGACATATGCTCTGGGGTCACCTCAGAGGTCTATTATTGAATCTCAGTGGTTACATCGGGCATGTAGAGCATTGATATGTCATCACATCAGTACGTCTCATGTGATCTCGGGGCACATGACGTCACCCAAGAGGCTGAAAGATATCAGAAGAGGACCCAGAGAGTGTGAGAGAAGGGGAGTATAAAGGAGGCCAGAACAGTCCAAACCCTAAGTTAAACAAATCTTCAGAGGTTCGTCCATCTTTGGTGTTTATGAGGGAATTTAAAGTTATTCTCTATACAGTAGAGGGGGTTACTGTCTGATCAATGACTAATGGGCCCCCCATGGATTATGAGAATGGTTTATACCACCAATCGAGCATATATATACATGTTACCACACTATTCATTTTCTATAGCCCTGCTGGAGATCACGGAGTCCTGCATTTGGCCACTTCCGGCAGTTTCATAGAAGTATAAGAATCGGTTGTACATATATAACCAGCTGCTCTATTCATATGGAAATATTAGAATGTCCCTGTAAATTAAGATAAAATATATCTAAATGATAAACTATATCCTCTTACCTATGTACTCATGGTGGAATATTGCACTGAATGTGAATCAGATTCAACTTCCTCCTGAAACCAGTCTCCATTAGGGTTGAGCGATCGGAAAAGATCGCATCCCGATCGAAAATCGGATTTTAAAAAAGATCGTGAAATCTCAAGATCGGCTCAACCCCAGTCTCCATTGATTTCAATGAAAGGCAAATACTGACCTTTTTTCAGCTAGCGGATAGGATGGATTCTGATTGATAACTACCATTGAAATGAACCGGAGGTGGAAAGTTGTGCTGTGAGTACAGGGATTGGTCAGTTGTAGTGCAGGGTTTATTCCCAGGATTTATAGAGTTTATGTTACATCATTATTATATATCAGACCTGCTGTAATATTGTGTTATGTGACACTTCTTATGTGTATTTTGCAGAAGGCTCTTGGGGATGCACAACACAATCAATCTGTGACAAGTATGGATCCTCAGATACGATCTGCTCAGAGGAAGCAGAGAGACGCGAGGTCAAGACATTGTAATGGAAGAAAATGACAAATGTCTGCAGGATGGAATATTATTTCCAATAAACAATAATCTATAAATGTCTCCTTCACTCCTTTCCTGCTTGGTTCTATGTATGGTTCTATGTATACTGAAATGTGCTGCACGAGATGAGCGGCTTTGGGATAGAGCATGGTTCTGCCATACAATGTAAGCCACACACACACACACACACACACACACACACACACACACATATATATATATATATATATATATATATATATATATATGCAAAAAGAATAAGCAGGGCTCTCACCGAGGTACTTCGTTGAAAATCATAGTCCTTTATTTCATCCTTCTTAAAACAGATTGCACAGGAAGAGAGGAAAAGCAACACTCCCAAGCTACGTCCGTTTCGTGCACACAGCACTTCGTGATTTGGCTTGTTAACAACTCCAGAATCCTGTGAGCTGTTAACAAGCCAAATCAGTATCCCTACGCTATGCTGAGGAAGCCCAATAGGCCGAAACAGCGCTGTCCATAGCTGGGAATCTGTTCCTTTTGGAATAGAAATACTAATTTGGCAATTAAATCGGCATCATGATTAATTAGACTTTTTCATGCATGATTTTAAGGATGCTGCCCTCTAGAGGGCGGCGTACAGAGTGCACTGTTCTCCTAATTACATCCTGGAGATGCATATATTTTACCCATCAATGCACTCTATAATTGTCAGATTTTACTATTCTCTTTTGCTATATATCGATGTTCAGATTGAAACACTCTGAGAAGATCCCATAATCAAATTTTTGGTATTAAAAAATAATACTCACTAGCGTGGTCCAGGATCAGTCACAGTAGCCTTCCATGGACTGTATTTACTCTTGTACTAAGCAATCTAACCAATCAGAACTCTGTAGTGACTTTCTTTGCCACTCCCCTCTTTGCCACATACCAACAACAGTGTGTGCCAACCTTGTGAAGACTTACAGAAAACGTCTAAATCACTGTAGGAGTAAATAAAATATAACTTTTAATAATCTTTCTTAAAAATGGCCTCAATTTATTTAATGTTTTTTAAATATTTTATTTAAAAAAAAACTGTACTATGACCTCATTGATAAAGGGTAACCAATAATTATTAAGTCAATCCCTGTCTGGTACAGCCATTAACAGTTTCATTCCCTGATAGTGTGCCAGGAGCTAATCTGGTATGCCCCAGTACACCTATAGATCCCTGGAACTCTAGATGAAATCAGGTGCGAGGAAATCTAGATACAAATCCCTAGTGGTTCCACATAGGCTGTGAGTAAGGCCAGAGGGAGGTCCTGGAGGAGAAAGCTCTGTGAGCAGTCTCTGTTACTGACAAATTAACCCCTGTATATGATAATGACAGCAGGAGCTATATTGAAACGGAGGATATTCAATACAGTACAGTCTCACGTTCTCACAAGCCGTATTCCACTCAACTACACCTCACACAATGCCCTACTGATCTCAAGTATGCTCCAATTGCCTATGTTAACATTGTTGCCACTTAGGGTATAGTTACATTAGCCCTATTAGTCTCTATTCATGGGCTACGTATCCTAACTAGATAAATACAATATATGGTCCCTGATGTATCCACCACCTATTGTATAAGTTTTCCCTCACACTTCCCTCAACGCGTTTCGCTAGGGGTCTAGCCTAGCTCATCAGGAGGATGATAATGCAGGAGATGATAATATTTGCAGTTAAAACTGCATTTCCCGCGCCCTTGATGGTAGGACACAGTATCAATATGTGAACATATTGATACTGTGTCCTACCATCAAGGGCGCGGGAAATGCAGTTTTAACTGCAAATATTATCATCTCCTGCATTATCATCCTCCTGATGAGCTAGGCTAGACCCCTAGCGAAACGCGTTGAGGGAAGTGTGAGGGAAAACTTATACAATAGGTGGTGGATACATCAGGGACCATATATTGTATTTATCTAGTTAGGATACGTAGCCCATGAATAGAGACTAATAGGGCTAATGTAACTATACCCTAAGTGGCAACTATGTTAACATAGGCAATTGGAGCATACTTGAGATCAGTAGGGCATTGTGTGAGGTGTAGTTGAGTGGAATACGGCTTGTGAGAACGTGAGACTGTACTGTATTGAATATCCTCCGTTTCAATATAGCTCCTGCTGTCATTATCATATACAGGGGTTAATTTGTCAGTAACAGAGACTGCTCACAGAGCTTTCGCCTCCAGGACCTCCCTCTGGCCTTACTCACAGCCTATGTGGAACCACTAGGGATTTGTATCTAGATTTCCTCGCACCTGATTTCATCTAGAGTTCCAGGGATCTATAGGTGTACTGGGGCATACCAGATTAGCTCCTGGCACACTATCAGGGAATGAAACTGTTAATGGCTGTACCAGACAGGGATTGACTTAATAATTATTGGTTACCCTTTATCAATGAGGTCATAGTACAGTTTTTTTTTAAATAAAATATTTAAAAAACATTAAATAAATCGAGGCCATTTTTAAGAAAGATTATTAAAAGTTATATTTTATTTACTCCTACAGTGATTTAGTCTTTATGTGAGTAACTACCCGTCAGTGATAAATTACAGAAAACGTCTGACCTCTGTCATTGCCAACAAAGGATATATAACAAAGTATTGAGATGAAATTTTGTTACTGACCAAATACTTACTTTGCACCATAATTTGCAAATAAATTCTTACAAAACCAGACAATGTGATTTTCTGGATTTGTTTTCTCATTTTGTCTCTCATAGTTGAGGACTACCTATGATGTAAATTACAGACGCCTCTCATCTTTTTAAGTGGTGGAACTTGCACTATTGGTGATTGACTAAATACTATTTTGCCCCAGTGTGTGTGTGTGTGTATATGTATATATATATATATATTTATAATCTGTAACACTGGTATCATGGTACTGGTGTAACCATGGTATGGCTTATCTTCTGGGGGGAGCTTAATATGTAAAAGGTGCAGAATATTAACAGAGCTCATGGTGTGATGTCATAATGCTGCAGCCTGTATTCCGAACATACAGGGCACCTGCTGCCATCTTGTCCTGACGGCACAGAAGTAGCACCCACCAGCTGGAGCTTCTGTGCACCATCCATATACACATCTAGAAGAGCTGAGATACCTCCAGATGTGCTATAGAAAGCAAGATAAGTGACATCATATGTAATAGTGGAGGGGTTGTCAGGTGGTGTAGATAAGCGGGCCTGGTAGTTCATGTTCCCCAAGTGATGGGTGCCATATGGAGGAATCAAGCAACAGTTCCTTGGTCGGAATATTTAGATACAGGTATAGGGTGATGAAGGAAGCTTAGATATAGGTTGTGTTTGCAAAAAAAAGTCCAAAAACTGCTAAAAAAACCCACTAAAGCCTCTTTGTGAATGGATCGCCCGGGCAATTATGTGACATTTCTGGTATGGGGTTGTCCAAACTGTAACCTCGGCACCCACAGCCCAATGACAGGGAATGTGATGCCTATTCATGAGGAGGTATAAGTGGTTTCACTGGTGGCTATGACAACCCTGGGACTCTTTGTTACAACATTGTGACATCACTGACATATACATATATATATATATATATATATATATATATATATATATATATATATATATATACACAGCAATACTGTATATAGCACAGGTATGTTAGACACTTTTTTATATATTAAGGTCGTGGCTATACTGCAACTGTTCGTAGATTTTAAATATTGAGTTGCGCCACAAAAAGTGTCAGTGTAGATGCAACATTATTACATGAACCAAGAGAAATTGTAACCCGTCATTCTGTCTTTCAGATGTCACATGGATGGGGCAAGGAAAGGACCATAAGACAGTCAGGAGGAGACAGAAGACAAGACCTGAGAAGGCTTGGACAGTCACCACAAAGACTTCTTAAAGGCTGTCTTGGACAGTCACCCCATAGACTTTTTAAAGACTGTCTTGGATTGTCACCCTATAGATTTTGTAAGGGTTGTCTCAGACAGTCACCCCATAAACTTTGTAAAGGCTGTCTCGGACAGTCACCCCATAGACTTTGTAAAGGCTGTCTCGGACAGTCGTCACATCTTGGACAGTCACTGAATCCGCTCAGCCAATAAATTATTTCCCCTTTGTCTGATACTCTGAGCTTGTTCACACAGGCCAATAGTCAGGAGTGAGCGCTGACACAGACGCTTATTTTTCTGATCATTGGCCCCTGTAATAGGGCCCTAAGTACTGAGATCCTGCCTGATCACGCTCAATAATCTCTAGTAATGGCAAGTTTGCCTACAATAAGACATTTCCTATTTGTCTCCACAGCCCCTTAGTGCCCAGAGGGAAGGGCCGTCCTCCAGCCATGGTTCCTCAGACATTTCCTCCACGGGGTTTTTTCCTCTCCTGAGTGCTGGTGGTGACTCTTCGTTAGTCCAGGGCTCGGATATTTCTGATCCTTTATGGATCTGATCTAATATTTGGCTTTATAATTATTATAAATTTAAAAAAAAAAAAATTGTTGAAGAAAACCCTGTGTCTGTTTCATTACTATTCTGTGGATTGGGAAAAAACAGACCTTGGTACCCACATATCAGCCATTTGGGGTCTTGTAGCCACAACTAGGAGGGGAATGGATAGGTAGTGTCACTCTGTTTTACACCTCGATTGCCTGGGTGAACAAAGTCAGACAGGGGAGGAACTCCTCCGAAACATGATTTCGCTCATCTCTAATTATTACACCTGGACCCTATAGATCAGTAAAATACCATGGCAGCAATTCAATAAATAGGTCAGTCATAGTCATGTAGTTCATGGGATAAAAATATATAATGATTGTCTCAGCTGTCATGAATTACTGTGAATATAGATGAGGTTACCACTGTAGGCGTGAACTTTTTCCTCTATTTACTCTCAGAAGATGTTCTTGGAGATGGAGCTCCATTGTTGTACAAGGTACACAGCCTGACTAGGACGATGAGCTCCTGAAACAACATTACACAATGCCCTTGTCCTATTTCCATTCACCATTGTCTTACCATGGTCCACACACAATGTTCCATCTAAGACTTTCTAGCTAGTGAGGGCAGAAGTTCAGGATCTGGGCGTTGCTCCTTCTAAACTGGATAATCCAAATTACTGGCCACTAAATATTACTGTACAGAACCAAATAATTCATCATAATGATCTAGAGTAGTTACTGGGTTATTGGTAACATTACCTGGGTCTAAGGCAGAGATGATATCAATGTTGGCTCTGGTGGTCTAAGACAGTGAGTGGGTTAATTTTAGAATATTCTTGGTGGAGGAGGGCAGAAAAAGAGGTCAATTTTGTATGCCTGCTCTCCATGCTGCCATACAAAGACTGCTCTCCAGGTCCCATCTCTCATAGACTGCTCTCCAGGTCCCCATCTCTCACAGACTGCTCTCCAGGTCCCCATCTCTCATAGACTGCTCTCCAGGTCCCATCTCTCACAGACTGCTCTCCAGGTCCCATCTCTCATAGACTGCTCTCCAGGTCCCATCTCTCACAGACTGCTCTCCAGGTCCCCATCTCTCACAGACTGCTCCTCAGGTCCTCATCTCTCACAGACTGCTCTCCAGGTCCCATCTCTCATAGACTGCTCTCCAGGTCCCATCTCTCACAGACTGCTCTCCAGGTCCCCATCTCTCACAGACTGCTCTCCAGGTCCCATCTCTCACAGACTGCTCTCCAGGTCCCCATCTCTCACAGACTGCTCCTCAGGTCCTCATCTCTCACAGACTGCTTTCCAGGTCCCATCTCTCATAGACTGCTCTCCAGGTCCCATCTCTCACAGACTGCTCTCCAGGTCCCATCTCTCATAGACTGCTCTCCAGGTCCCATCTCTCACAGACTGCTCTCCAGGTCCCCATCTCTCACAGACTGCTCCTCAGGTCCTCATCTCTCACAGACTGCTCTCCAGGTCCCATCTCTCACAGACTGCTCTCCAGGTCCCATCTCTCACAGACTGCTCTCCAGCTCCCATCTCTCACAGACTGCTCTCCAGGTCCCCATCTCTCACAGACTGCTCTCCAGCTCCCATCTCTCACAGACTGCTCTCCAGCTCCCATCTCTCACAGACTGCTCTCCAGGTCCCATCTCTCACAGACTGCTCTCCAGGTCCCCATCTCTCACAGACTGCTCTCCAGGTCCCCATCTCTCACAGACTGCTCCTCATGGTTTCTTCTCTCACAGACTGCTCTCTATGCCACCCCTTCCTATAGAGGGTTCTTTATTTCTTATCTGACAGACATTCTCCTCCACACAGGCAGCTCCTTATCCCTTCTCAGTAAACACGTTCTCTTCTCTCTTTCCTATATTGATGGAATGAATAGACTTCTCTATGCGTCTTATGTGTTAAGAAATGGCAAAAAGGTAATTATCAGAACAGAAGTGATAGGGGATTGGTGAGAGGCACGGATGTGTTACTCATTCTTGAGGATCTGATGAATGGAGATGCCTCGGCCAAACGTATTTGTTATAACTCAAAGCAGTTTAGAATAGAAATCTATGCCAGATCTTAGCTGGTATAGATATCCATTCTGGCATTGGGACAACCAAAATATTTATAAGGAGGTCACAATCTCCTCATAAATCTCTGGTTCCTTTCTCCAGTCTTAATACTGAGTGGCTGAGTGTTATGGTCAGCAGGGTTTATTAAAAAAAAAATAAACAAATAAAACCCTACGGAGCCCTCTGGGCCATTACTGCAACCAACCTGGTGTGAATACAGACTAACAGTTCCTGTGACTGCCAGCTAAATTAAATGACCAGGTGTGCTCTGCTGCAATTCACAGAGCCCTGTGCAGTCAAAGCAGCCGCACAAATAAACAAGCTGGCTAGCCTGAACTCCAGGACTAGCCAGAGACCAAGTAAACCCTGTGTGTGGTAGTTCCACCCAACCACCCAGGCAACTACTGCCAAGCCCACTCCCAGTCACCCTGTCTGAGAAGTTACTGCTAGCTGACCCTACAGAGTTTTACCACAAACACATGCATACAGGGCAGCTTGCTGCCTGACAAACAGTGGCATTACTATCTCAGGGGTCATTTACTAACTAGGGCAATGTTTACAGGCTGGGTGGTTGGGTGGAACACATTCTCTGTCATATTTCACTGTTCGCTCATCTCTAATTACTATTTACAGTGGAAAGAAGAATCTGTCTTGGTGGTCTAGACTGGATGGAGAAGACTGGGAATGTGAACAACTCTAACCAGAGAAGACGTCACCTGAGAGTCATTGTATATTATTATACGGTGCCTATGTCTGGTTACTATGCTATTTATTGGTCCAGAAGATAAGACATACCATGGTTATATACCAGTCAGTATGATATACAGATGTAGCAGAGTATAACATTACACTGATAACACGCTGTGCCCTGATATCTGTCACAGGAGACAACAAAAGACATTGAACCATATCGCAGATCAGGAGACCCCTTTCTGGAGAGGAGAACTCTCTAATGTGGCAGCTAGGAACAGGCTGTCTAATCTGATCTGCTGATTGGTAATGAAAGGGTTATGTCTAGGTGAGTTTCAGACCATTCACTTTTGACTCTGTTTACTCCTTGGAGATGTTCTTGGTGATGGATCACCTAGTTCCTTTGTTGTACAAGGTGCACAATCTGACTAGGACAGTGAGCTCCTGGAAGGACAATCCCCTTGTCTTACTTTAATTCACCATTGTCTACCATTGTCCGCACCTCACTGTCAGGGAATGTTCTGTTTATCCTTTTTAGCCAGGGTCAGGAAAAGTGTATCTAAGATATCTTGATGGAAATAATTCATTATTGACAGTTTGTTGAAGAAAACCTAAATGTATCTGATATTTTTTAGTCTAAACCTCTCCAAACCCCCTCCCGCACTACCTCCCTGATCTATCTGTATAGAATCGACTTACTTGGTTTCCGGATACTGAAGTATGGTTGATTCTATTGTGGGACATGTTACTAAAAGAAATAATAGTGACATCAATGGACAAGGGCGTACCAACACAACATGGGGTCGGAGCACCAAACTATATAGATCAAAGTATATGCGACAAAATATGAATCAACACCATGATCCTTCAGGCTCTCCCAGGAACACGTTGCAAAATATGGAGACAAAGTGTCAGTGTTGCAAATTCTGCCATAATAATGGTAGAAAGAACAAAGTCTAGACTGAGAATGTGAACAAGCCCAACCAGAGAAGACGTCAGTGGCGGATCCAGGTTTTGCGGGGCCCTGGGCAATTGACTTTGGTGGGGCCCTACTTACTGGGGGTCTCGCACTTCTAACCTGTACTTCCCAACTGTTGAAGACTAGAAAGAGGGAACAAAACATGCGGCGCGCGCAGCAGCAAATTAGGCCCCGCCCACTTTTATGTTGACTCCACCCATTCTCATTCAATTTTCATGTGATTCCACACAGTATAATCCTCCTACAGTCACCCGTAAATTATATCTCCCCCCCATTTTCATATACACCCTTCATCTACCCCTAGTTTCATATCCCCCCTCTATTTCTGTCCCCAGTTTCATGCCATTCTCCCCCTTTATCTGCCCACAGTTTCATTTCCCCCCCATCTCTGCCCCAGTGTCATGCCGTTCTCCCCCCTTCATCTGCCCCAGTGTCATGCCGTTCTCCCCCCTTCATCTGCCCCAGTGTCATGCCGTTCTCCCCCCTTCATCTGCCCCAGTGTCATGCCATTCCCCCCCCTTCATCTGCCCCAGTGTCATGCCGTTCTCCCCCTCCATCTGCCCCAGTGTCATGCTGTTCTCCCCCCTCCATCTGCCCCAGTGTCATGCAGTTCTCCCCCCTCCATCTGCCCCAGTGTCATGCCGTTCTCCCCCTCCATCTGCCCCAGTGTCATGCTGTTCTCCCCCCTTCATCTGCCCCAGTGTCATGCTGATCTCCCCCCTTCATCTGCCCCAGTGTCATGCCGTTCTCCCCCCTTCATCTGCCCCAGTGTCATGCCGTTCTCCCCCCTTCATCTGCCCCAGTGTCATGCCGTTCTCGACCCTTCATCTGCCCCAATGTCATGCCATTCCCCCCTTCATCTGCCCCAGTGTCATGCCGTTCTCCCCCTCCATCTGCCCCAGTGTCATGCTGTTCTCTCCCCTTCATCTGCCCCAGTGTCATGCCGTTCTCCCCCCTTCATCTGGCCCAGTGTCATGCCATTCTCCCCCCTCCATCTGCCCCAGTGTCATGCCGTTCTCCCCCTCCATCTGCCCCAGTGTCATGCTGTTCTCCCCCCTTCATCTGCCCCAGTGTCATGCCGTTCTCCCCCCTTCATCTGCCCCAGTGTCATGCCGTTCTCCCCCCTTCATCTGCCCCAGTGTCATGCCGTTCTCCCCCCTTCATCTGCCCCAGTGTCATGCCGTTCTCCCCCCTTCATCTGCCCCAATGTCATGCCATTCCCCCCCTTCATCTGCCCCAGTGCCATGCCATTCTCCCCCTTCCATCTGCCCTAGTGTCATGCTGTTCTTCCCCCCTTCATCTGCCCCAGTGTCATGCCATTCTTCCCCCCTTCATCTGCCCCAGTGTCATGCCATTCTTCCCCCCTTCATCTGCCCCAGTGTTATGCTGTTCTCTCCCCCTCTTCATCTGCCCCAGTGTCATGCTGTTCTCTCCCCCTCTTCATTTGCCCCAGTGTCATGCCGTTCTCCCCCTTCATCTGCCCCAGTGTCATGCCGTTCTCCCCCTCCATCTGCCCCAGTGTCATGCCATTCTCCCCCCTCCATCTGCCCCAGTGTCATGCCGTTCTCCCCCTCCATCTGCCCCAGTGTCTTGCTGTTCTCTCTCTCACACACACACACACACACACACACTCACCATTCCTCGTTCCCTCGCAGCTCTCTCCCTCATACACATATTGTAGCCGCGATGTGATGACGTCATCACATCATGGCTACAAATGCCGGAGCTCAGCGTTAAAGCAGGAGCTGAGCTGTGACAGCTCCGTCTTTAAACACCTATGTATTCAGCTCATCGGCGTCCTACCGCCGATGAGCTGAAATACATAGGCGTTTAAAGCAGGAGCTGTGAGCTCAGCTCCTGCTTTAACGCTGAGCTCAGTAGAAGTCAGGACATGCCTACCGGGACCATTTTGTTAGGTCCCGGCCGCGCCGCGGGGCCCCGCTAGGCGCGGGGCCCCGGGCGGTTGCCCGGCTCGCCCGGCCCTGGATCCGCCCCTGGAAGACGTCACCTGAGAGTCACTGGATGTGATTATTCTGGGCTTGTCTGTGCCTGGTTATGTTATTTATTGGTCCAGTTTGCAGATGGCGGTAACAGTGACCATAGAGATGTATTATATAGTCACATTATAGCGGTATTATTTCCTCACTGTATGTTTCATAGACAAGCAGCACAATGAATATCCAGAGAATATAACACATAAAGGGTGAAGTTATAGTTTGCTACATCTGGACTTGTATAGAAATGATTGTCATAGTATTAATAGTTGATGTTTGTTATAAAGTGTTGTTGAGCTGTATTCACACATCACACAGCCATAGGAGGCGGCATACTACATCCTGTACAGGGTTAATATTCTGCACCTATTACATATTAAGCTGCCCCCAGAAGATAAGACATACCATGGTTATATACCAGTCAGTAGCAGAGTATAACATTACACTGATATCCAGCTTGTGTCTGGTGACCAATGTAGTGAATCCCAGGGCTCAGCCGTGACCTCTTCACAAACTGCACGTGACTGCCGAGACCATAGTAGAGGGGAGGAGAGTCAAGCTTTATCTATTGTTTGTTACTGAGGAGGATTTACGTTCATTGGAATTATTAAGATCCTCCCATGTCCGCCCAAGGCCTATAAATGAAGAACCTCAACCAAGATTTCCATCACACAATACGACCTGTCCTCAAGAGCTGAACAATGATCTCCCTGCTTGTAATTCTGAGTCTCCTCTCATTATCTGCTGCAGAACAATGTAAGTTATCTGACACATTGTAGTATGAGATATTTGTCTGTGTTGGCAAATAATAGTATAATTGACCAATATCTAACTTTGAAATCTTTTAGGTGACAGTCCTGCGCCCATGTGCATACAATGTTCCAGCTTTGATTTGGCATGTGATGGTCCATCAGTGCAATGTTCTGCAGGGGAAGTGTGCGGTTCTGAATTGAGGCAACAATTTTCTGGTGAGTTATATGAATTTTAGTGAACCTGTCACCACATATTATTCCCCTAAACCGCCCCCCCTGCCATTATACCCAGCAGTGATAGGACATAACCTGTCCATTGCAGCATAAAGTATGACATGTAGTTATAGAATAATGCTCGCTGTATGGTAACTACCAGGGAAGAGTCATCTTGTTCTCCAGTTTTCCTGAAGAGTCCTATAGTCTGGTCCAAACCATGTCCCTCCTGGCTGGATTGATGTCCCATAGTGATATGGGGTACATGCACAGTGCACAGATGAAGCCGAGGACAGGACATGTCATATCACTGTGTATGTACAGGAGGCCAGCAGAGCTTGTAAGTATGTATCCCAGCCTGTGCTCCATCTATAATGCCGGGGGTGCATGTAGTGTATAAGGGGCACACAGCAGGACTACCCAGATGACTCCTCACCAGTAATAAACATATACAGCACACTCTATTGTATATCATCATTCCTTACTTTATACTACAATGTACAGTTTACACAGGACATCTTTAGAAACCTATTACCATCCAGGAGAACAACCTGGCAGCGATTTAGGGGACTCGTTACATAAAGATTAGAGATGAGCGAACAGTGTTCTATCGAACACATGTTCGATCGGATATCAGGGTGTTCGCCATGTTCGAATCGAATCGAACACCGCGTGGTAAAGTGCGCCAAAATTCGATTCCCCTCCCACCTTCCCTGGCGCCTTTTTTGCACCAATAACAGCGCAGGGGAGGTGGGACAGGAACTACGACACCGGGGGCATTGAAAAAAATTGGAAAAAGTCATTGGCTGCCGAAATCAGGTGACCTCCATTTTAGACGAATAGTGGATTTCAAATCCGGGTCATATGAGAATGTGAACTTTGTGACTATGAGACAGGGATAGCTGTACAGGCAGGGATAGCTAGGGATAACCTTTATTTAGGGGGGAATGTTATTAAAAATAACTTTTTGGGGCTCTATCGGGTGTGTAATTGTGATTTTTGTGAGATAAACTTTTTCCCATAGGGATGCATTGGCCAGCGCTGATTGGCCGAATTCCGTACTCTGGCCAATCAGTGCTGGCCAATGCATTCTATTAGCTTGATGAAGCAGAGTGTGCACAAGGGTTCAAGCGCACCCTCGGCTCTGATGTAGCAGAGCTGAGGCTGCACAAGGGTTCAAGCGCACCCTCGGCTCTGATGTAGGAGAGCCGAGGGTGCACTTGAACCCTTGTGCACCCTCGGCTCTGCTACATCAGAGCTGAGGGTGCGCTTGAACCCTTGTGCACACTCTGCTTCATCAAGCTAATAGAATGCATTGGCCAGCGCTGATTGGCCAGAGTACGGAATTCGGCCAATCAGCGCTGGCTCTGCTGGAGGAGGCGGAGTCTAAGATCGCTCCACACCAGTCTCCATTCAGGTCCGACCTTAGACTCCGCCTCCTCCAGCAGAGCCAGCGCTGATTGGCCGAATTCCGTACTCTGGCCAATCAGCACTGGCTAATGCATTGTATTGGCGTGATGAAGCAGTGCTGAATGTGTGTGCTTAACACACACAATTCAGCTCTACTTCATCGGGCTAATAGAATGCATTGGCCAATCAGCGCTGGCCAATGCATTCTATTAGCGTGAACTGAGTTTGCACAGGGGTTCTAGTGCACCCTCGGCTCTGCTACATCAGATTGCTACATCTGATGTAGCAGTGCCGAGTGTGCATCAGATGTGTAGTTGAGCAAAACTGACTCAGCACTGCTAAGTCTCTGCATTCGCATAGGAATGCATTGGCCAGCCTTCGGCCAATCAGCACTGGCTCTGCCGGAGGAGGCGGAGTCTAAGGTCGGACCTGAATGGAGACTGGTGTGGAGCGATCTTAGACTCCGCCTCCTCCAGCAGAGCCAGCGCTGATTGGTCGAGTTCCGTACTCTGGCCAATCAGCACTGGCCAATGCATTTCTATAGGGAAAAGTTAGCTTGCGAAAATTGCAAACTGACAGGGATTTCCATGAAATAAAGTGACTTTTATGCCCCCAGACATGCTTCCCCTGCTGTCCCAGTGTCATTCCAGGGTGTTGGTATCATTGCCTGGGGTGTCATAGTGGACTTGGTGACCCTCCAGACACGAATTTGGGTTTCCCCCTTAACGAGTTTATGTTCCCCATAGACTATAATGGGGTTCGAAACCCATTCGAACACTCGAACAGTGAGCGGCTGTTCGAATCGAATTTCGAACCTCGAACATTTTAGTGTTCGCTCATCTCTAATAAAGATATCATTGTATAAGGGAAACTTTCTAATAGATATCATTCTCAGTTTCTCATCATGTTTAATTTAGGTGGTTTCTGTCAGTCAATGGACACTTTCATGTTTCCATAGGGAAGCTGAAAATCTACAAAGACCTAATAATTAGAGATGAGCGAACAGTGTTCTATCGAACACATGTTCGATCGGATATCAGGGTGTTCGCCATGTTCGAATCGAATCGAACACCGCATGGTAAAGTGCGCCAAAATTTGATTCCCCTCCCACCTTCCCTGGCGCCTTTTTTGCACCAATAACAGCGCAGGGGAGGTGGGACAGGAACTACGACACCGGGGGCATTGAAAAAAATTGGAAAAAGTCATTGGCTGCCGAAATCAGGTGACCTCCATTTTAGACGAATAGTGGATTTCAAATCCGGGTCATATGAGAATGTGAACTTTGTGACTAAGAGACAGGGATAGCTGTACAGGCAGGGATAGCTAGGGAGAACCTTTATTTAGGGGGGAATGTTATTAAAAATAACTTTTTGGGGCTCTATCGGGTGTGTAATTGTGATTTTTGTGAGATAAACTTTTTCCCATAGGGATGCATTGGCCAGTGCTGATTGGCCGAATTCTGTACTCTGGCCAATCAGTGCTGGCCAATGCATTCTATTGGCGTGATGAAGCAGTGCTGAATGTGTGTGTTTAGCTCAACTACACCGGTGGAGTAGTTGAGCTAAGCACACAGATTCAGCTCTGCTTCAATCAGCGCTGGCCAATGCATTCTATTAGCTTGATGAAGCAGAGTGTGCACAAGGGTTCAAGCGCACCCTCGGCTCTGATGTAGCAGAGCTGAGGCTGCACAAGGGTTCAAGCGCACCCTCGGCTCTGATGTAGCAGAGCCGAGGCTGCACAAGGGTTCAAGCGCACCCTCGGCTCTGATGTAGCAGAGCCGAGGCTGCACAAGGGTTCAAGCGCACCCTCGGCTCTGATGTAGCAGAGCCGAGGGTGCACAAGGGTTCAAGTGCACCCTCGGCTCTGCTACATCAGAGCCGAGGGTGCACTTGAACCCTTGTGCAGCCTCGGCTCTGCTACATCAGAGCCGAGGGTGCGCTTGAACCCTTGTGCACACTCTGCTTCATCAAGCTAATAGAATGCATTGGCCAGCGCTGATTGAAGCAGAGCTGAATCTGTGTGCTTAGCTCAACTACTCCACCGGTGTAGTTGAGCTAAACACACACATTCAGCACTGCTTCATCACGCCAATACAATGCATTAGCCAGTGCTGATTGGCCAGAGTACGGAATTCGGCCAATCAGCGCTGGCTCTGCCGGAGGAGGCGGAGTCTAAGGTCGGACCTGAATGGAGACTGGTGTGGAGCGATCTTAGACTCCGCCTCCTCCAGCAGAGCCAGCGCTGATTGGTCGAGTTCCGTACTCTGGCCAATCAGCACTGGCCAATGCATTTCTATGGGGAAAAGTTAGCTTGCGAAAATCGCAAACTGACAGGGATTTCCATGAAATAAAGTGACTTTTATGCCCCCAGACATGCTTCCCCTGCTGTCCCAGTGTCATTCCAGGGTGTTGGTATCATTTCCTGGGGTGTCATAGTGGACTTGGTGACCCTCCAGACACGGATTTGGGTTTCCCCCTTAACGAGTATATGTTCCCCATAGACTATAATGGGGTTCGAAACCCATTCGAACACTCGAACAGTGAGCGGCTGTTCGAATCGAATTTCGAACCTCGAACATTTTAGTGTTCGCTCATCTCTACTAATAATTACAGCTGAGATTTTGTTACAGTTGTATCTGGTCTAGAGAATCCTCTGTGAGGAGAGACATGTGCTGCTGTTAGGACTACAGAGGATTATCTAACCTGATACATTGTAACAATTCCAGAACTTGTCTGAGAAAGTCTCTATGTAAATATATTTTAGCATTTTCGTCCAGGGGTGAATCTGGTCTTTCTGCTGCCTGAGGTGGACTATAGAAAGACGCCCCCCCAAAAAAAAATAAAAAATAAAAATAAATATATATATATATATATATATATATATATATATATATATATATATTTGAGTGGAAAGAGGAACAAAATCCTTGAGCGTAATACAGGCACAGGTATGAACCTAACCAAACTGTCACTGTGACCAATGCAACCTTATATATTGAACCTTAAATATCAAAGTGTTAGTTGATGGGGGGGTGTTAATAACTACAAAGTTAATTGATACATGCGCAGTGGTGTGGCCTCGCTTAATTTGCAGTATTCATCTAATTTCTGTTTCTTTTCTAATTTTTGTTTCTTAAATAATTTTGCTTTAAATTTAATTTTTTACTTTACTATTTTTTTCTTTCTTTTTTTTATTTATTTATTTATTTATGATCACATTTTTTTTTTTTTTTGGAGGCTGATTTCTCCTGTAACTGATACTGATACATTTAGCCCCAGTTGTAGGAGGTATATAGTGTCCTGCTCATAACTACAGAGCTGACCTCGATTACGTGGCCAATAAGTCAGAGAGGAACTGCATGATGGCGGCACCCACAGCAACGAATACAGCACTCATTGAGCACTGTATGCACAGCGATCAAAATGCAGGGACGGTAATAAACTGTCCTTGCCTTCTCTAGAAGTCTATCCATAGACTATCCATAGTCTATGGATAGTCTGGAACACGTTAAAAATAATTCAAAAAAATAAATAAATACTGCATCAAAATTGTTGTCAAAACACTAAGCAAAAGGAACAGGAGGAGGAAACACTTGTGCAATGACTAGTACTAACAATAACAATGTGGATGGCAACAGCAACACTACTTCTGGTTTTGACAGCCCTGACAGTTCCTCCAGTGTTGTGGTACTTTCTGACAATATATATATATATATATATATATATATATATATATATATATATATATATATATATTTATATATATATATATATATTTAAAGCAGTGAACCACAAATATTGAGTGAATGTTTTGAGTTTCTTCAGTGTTGTTGTACTTTCTGACAATATATGTATATTTTTTTGAAAGCAGCAAACCACAAATATTAAGTAAAGGTTTTGAGTTTTCTTCCTCCAAATGTAATTTGCCATGCTGTCTTTCTGTACTGTCATCAATGTCTTCTCCTTTGTCTTCACTAACAGAGATCCCATTCTTTTGTGGTCGTGTGTCATCTACTGAGAGAAATATTCCTCCTATACCAAGACTTTCTCTTTTTCCTTCTCCTTTTAGGAAGAAGTACCGGTGGAAGTAGAAGTGGCAGGGGATGGGCTACTGGTGACAGTGCTGGTAAGGAAACTAGAGGGAGTTCTGAGGACATACAGGAATGCCATTACCATGACAAGTCACATATATTAAATAGCCATGAGTAAGACGTTTACACCATATTAAGAAGCCTAGTCAGATATGACAACAGCCAAGAGTTATAGGTCATGTAAAACTTCCCAGTCAGTCTCCTTGGTCCTGGAGACTTGATAGTATTAAGGGAGACTATAGCTTGGTTTACTTCAATTGCATGAATAGACTTCTGAGACGTTGCACTTGCTCCCGCATTAAAGTTGGTAAAGCCTAATGGGAAATGGAAGTTTTTGTATTATTCTGGAGGTCAGGTTGGACAGAGGAGTCCTCTAGTTTTAAGTTGTGTAGTTTAACATACTAGTCAGCAATATCAGCTAACCGCTCATGTTGCCATATTGCCATTCTCTTGCCATGTTACAATTCTGATAGACACGGCTGGAGTCCGATGGCCAGATGGAATAAGCCAGGCACAGTCAGGAATAGTAAAGTTGTAGTCCGGGGCGCCAATTGAAGTGTGGATCACAACATGATAATTTAGTGAAGAGTAGAACAGTCTGGGAAAGACAGTTCTGAGGAGCAGGAGACTGGAACAAGTCACAATACTCAAGTAAAGGATGAACTGCCCCATGGGTATAAATAGGCCCAAACAGGAAACAAGATGGCTTCACATTGGCGCGGATCGGTCATCCTTGTTAAAGGCAATTCCTACGATATACACAGCAGCCTCCAGTGGTGAGGAGTGGAAGTGCAACACGATAGTTCAAAGAAAGAAACAGCGGCCACTGGTGGTAGATTAGCTACATACACCAGGATATAACATGCTAGGTCATACTGATAAGAATTGATCTGATGTATTTGGGACTGAATATGAGAAATATCAATTATCTTCTTGGAAAATGAAGTTTTGTTCAGTCTATGAAGATTGGCCCAAGGTAGTTGTAATTGGTGTAGCTGGAATGTCCTTCACTTCTTATCATATGTAGCCTGTTTGATACATTTCCTATAATGTTGGTCTTAAAGGCACACCATAGAGTAGCCTCTGAGACTTCTCCATTATGATCAGTGCTTACTAGTAGTAAAACCACTCAACCAATATACTGAGGGGCAAGAAATAAGGGGGACCAGTAATGGGAATGATAACTGGTCCATAACTGGTCTGACTGGTGAGACTGTGGACCAGGAAAGCCAAAGCTTTCTAATGTCAAAGGGATTTTTCTTTTCTTTTTTTTAATTCTTCCAGATCACTAGCCTTGATATCCCTTCCTTACACTGACATTATTTCATCCTGTAACTTTGATCCAAACTATAGTGAATGCTTCCACTACCTGGTGACATCACATTCACTGGACACGGGGCCTTTATGCAGCTCAGATTGATTCTAATCCATGAGGCTGAGCTGCAATACCAAACGCAACCACTGTGTAATGAGTGGCGCTGTGCTTGGTACAGTAAGCAGCATAGAGACTGTCTGAACGCTGCTATCTCTTGAACCTTCAATCTGATATGGTTGACTTGTCCTAAGTCATCAATTTCTGTGAAACCCTTTAAATAAAATGTAGTTTACACTTGTATTCTGTGAAAGTGCTGCAGACTGACAACCATTCTACGACATGCATCCCTCTCACCACATATCACTATGTTGTAATCCTTAAAGGGGTTGTCTTATTCTGTATTAGAAAATTCTGCATTACTGACTAGTTCCTCATCTCTTGGTCAAGGAAGGATTGTGTGACTTCTTCTTGGAGAACCTTCTAATACACTGAGCCTTTTATTAATGATCTTGTTCATTTGCAGGGAAAGGCTTTTCAATTCTGATAAGGAAATGTGTACATTCATCTGTATGTGGCTTAGAGGGCTCCTATACCAGTGGTTGGAATCACTTCAAGGAGGACATCTTGTGTTGCAGTGGTGACAACTGTAATCCTGACATCTATAAATGTAAGTCATCTATTTTTCCTTTTTTGGACACGTCTCTGCAATAGGACACAACTACTGGGTATATAGATGATGTTCACTATTTTATATATCATTACTAGAGCTGAGAGAGTACTATTCGAATAGCATACTCCCATAGGAATGAATGGACGCAGCCGGCAAGCAGCCGGGGCTGTTGTCCTGCCGCTTAACCCCCTGCGCGCCGGCCTCTCCCATTCATTCCTATGGGAGCATGCTATTCGAATAGTACTCGCTCAGCTCTCGTCATTACATATTTCCAGATCTACAAGAGTTTGCTTATCAAAACACTGATGTGTGCACTCTTTAAAAAGTATTTGCTGAGAAAGAATATAAAGTTTGAACTTAAACCATCTACAGTCATGGCCAAAAGTTTTGAGAATGACACAAATCTTATATTTTCACATGATCTGCTGCCATCTGGTTTTTATGTGTTTGTCAGATGTTTTTATCACATACAGAAATAGAATTGCAATCATATTATGAGTAACAAAAGATTATATTGACAGTTAGAATGAGTTAATGCAGCGTTGCAATATTTGCAGTGTTGACCCTTCTTCTTCTTCAGGACCTCTGCAATTCTCCCTGGCATGCTCTCAATCAGCTTCTGGACCAAATCCTGACTGATAGCCGTCCATTCTTGCACAATCAATGCTTGCATTTTGTCAGAATTTGTAGGTTTTTGTTTGTCCACCCGTCTCTTGATTATTGACCACAAGTTCTCAATGGGATTAAGATCTGGGGAGTTTCCAGGCCATGGACCCAAAATCTCTATGTTTTGTTCCCTGAGCCATTTAGTTATCACCTTTTCTTTATGGCAAGGTGCTCCATCATGCTGGAAAAGGCATTGTTGATCACCAAACTACTCTTGGACGGTTGGGAGAAGTTGATCTTGGAGGACATTCTGGTCCCATTCTTTATTCATGGCTGTGTTTTTAGGCAAGACTGTGAGAGAGCCGATTCCCTTGGCTGAGAAGCAACCCCACACATGAATGGTTTCAGGATGCTTTACAGTTGGCATGAGACAAGACTGGTGGTAGCGCTCACCTCGTCTTCTCCCAATAAGCTGTTTTCCAGATGTCCCAAGCAATCGAAAAGCGGATTCATCAGAGAAAATGACTTTACCCCAGTCCTCAGCAGTCCACTCCCGGTACCTTTTGCAGAATATCAGTCTGTCCCTGATGTATTTTCTGGAGAGAAGTGGCTTCTTCGCTGCCCTCCTTGAGACCAGGCCTTGCTCCAAGAGTCTCCGCCTCACAGGGCGTGCAGATGCACTCACACCTGCCTGCTGCCATTCCTGGGCAAGCTCTGCACTGCTGGTAGCCCGATCCCACTGCTGAAACACTTTTAAGAGACGGTCCTGGCACTTGCTGGTCTTTCTTGGTCGCCCTGGAGCCTTTTTGCCAACAATGGAACCTCTCTCCTTGAAGTTCTTGATGATGCGATAGATTGTTGACTGAGGTGCAATCTTTCTAGCTGCGATACTCTTCCCTGTTAAGCCATTTTTGTGCAGTGCAATGATGACTGCACGTGTTTCTTTAGAGATAACCATGGTTAACAGAAGAGAAACAATGATGCCAAGCACCAGCCTCCTTTTAAAGTGTCCAGTGGTGTCATTCTTACTTAATCATGACAGATTGATCTCCAGCCCTGTCCTCATCAACACCCACACCTGTGTTAAAGGAGCAATCACTGAAACAATGTTAGCTGGTCCTTTTAAGGCAGGGCTGCAATGATGTTGAAATGTGTTTTTGGGGATAAAGTTCATTTTCTAGGCAAATATTGACTTTGCTAGTAATTGCTGTTAAGCTGATCACTCTTTATAACATTCTGGAGTATATGCAAATTGCCATTAGAAAAACTGAAGCAGTAGACTTTGTAAAAATTAATATATGTATTATTCTCAAAACTTTTGGCCATGACTGTATAAGTGGAGCCCACGTGGTGTAATTGCCACCGTTCACCTGCAGAAAAAAAAAAATGCAGCATTTTACACAACATTGTAGTGAATCTCATCCTCATTTTGCAGGAAATTACGGGGTGGGGACAATTGGCAATTTCCAAAAACGTTTTCGAAATCACAGCATGTCAGTTATGTCTATGGAAACGCCGGTGGTTTCCTTGTAGATGTAACTGAAGCAGGAACTCCTCAGAGGAAACCTGTGCTGCGGGAAGAACCAAGATGTGTTGCCACTGTGACTTTTCATGCAGGGTGCCACATGGGGCCTTACCCTGGAGCAGGAGTAGGTTCCTCCTATGGGAGAGGAGGAATATTCTTCATAGGGTCATACATGGGAAATATTATGGGGGAATGTTATGGAGCAAGTCCTCTTTATTATGTCACTGCTTCTCTTCTTCAGATCTAACATATGAAATGCCTAAAAAAAATGGACTGGTCTGTCCCGGCTGCGCTGGTCCTACTGCTTGGTGTCGTTCTACAATTGCTACAAGATGCAGATGGGGTGAAACTATGTGTTATCACGATGAAAACAAATCAGGTACTAACATTGTTTCATTGTCCTTCACTATAAATAGAAGATTCCTTCCGATCTGATCTCCTATAACAGTCATCTCCAGTACTGAGCACTTTCCTTCTCACTAACTAGTTCTCTGACATGTCTATTAGGAGCCAGTAGATGGATTTGCTGTCCCTGTGGAAGAACAATAACAGGGAGCACTGACATATGAGCCCCTTTCATGCTACTGACTGGTATTGAGAACTCACAGTAGTCGGGGCAATTGGAAAAAATATTTCTAGTTTGATGCAGAAACATCTAAAAGCTTGAACAATTTTTTTCAAAAATTTTGTGTTCATCACAAATATGAAAGTTTGGTGATCTGTTACCCTAAAATTGGAAGTTAAATTATTATACTCTGAGATCTCTTTTGACCTCAGAATATATTAGGAGGTAGCCCAGAGGAGGTGTAAAGAAATAACAATCAGTTATACTCACCTTCCCACATCTCTTCTGGGTCTCCTTGTGGCATCCATTTCACTCTCTCGATTGTCTTCTAGTCTTTTGGATGATGACATATGCTCTGGGGTCACCTCAGAGGTCTATTATTGAATCTCAGTGGTTACATCAGGCATGTAGAGCATTGATATGTCATCACATCAGTACGTCTCATGTGATCTCGGGGCACATGATGTCACCCAAGAGGCTGAAAGATATCAGAAGAGGACCCAGAGAGTGTGAGAGAAGGGGAGTATGTCAAAAGTTCACCACAGGGCCCTGCCCTTCCTAGTTACGCCACTATGTCTGATCAATGACTAATGGGTCCCCCATGGATTATGAGAATGTTTTATACCACCAATCGAGCATACATATACATGTTACCACACTATTCATTTTCTATAGCACTGCTGGAGATCACTGAGCGCTGCATTTGGCCACTTCCGGGAGTTTCATAGAAGTGTAAGAATCAGTTGTACATATATGGCAAGCTGCTCTATTCATATGGAAATATTAGAATGTCCCTGTAAATTAGGATAAAATATATAAGGAAAATGTTCGTTCTTGTACCGTGTTAGCCAGTGGGTTGGAAATATAAAAAAACAAAAAAAACTTGATAGTCTTCAGTAGTTGATACCTTTTTAATGGCTAACTCATAATGATGACAAATTACTGACGTTTCGGAACCTCTAGGGTCCTTTATCAAAGTAAATTTAAAACATTTCTGAAGGATGCATATTTATATACAGAGAAGGCACACAGGGTGTTAGAATTCCAGGAGGAAGGGGGTTGTTAGTAATTGGTAGAGACAATGTAAACACTTACAGGTCCTTATCAGTTCACCCGTATCTGTAAAGAGACATGAAACTCTGTGACACATTCAATCCACACTCCAGTGTTTGAAGCAGGGTCATGAATTTACACTCATGAATGCGTTGTTCTCTCTTTGATCTGAAATTCCCTCTCAAAACCAAAGTTTTCATGTGATCTGTGATATTATGATCCTCATTGCAGAAATGTTTTGATACGGGGAGGTCCATTCTTTGTTCTTTAATTGTATGGCGATGTGAGTTCATCCGCATTCTAAGCTGCTGTCTGGTCTCTCCAACTAAATAGAATATAAAATATATAATATATCTAAATGATAAACGATATCCTCTTACCTATGTACTCATGGTGGAATCTTGCACTGAATGTGAGTCAGATTCAACTTCCTCCTGAAACCAGTCTCCATTAGGGTTGAGCGATCGGAAAAGATCGAATCCCGATCGAAAATCGGATTTGAAAAAAGATCCTGAAATCTCAAGATCGGCTCAACCCTAGTCTCCATTGATTTCAATTAAAGGCAAATACTGACTTTTTTTCAGCTAGCGGATAGGATGGATTCTGATTGATAACTACCATTGAAATGAACCGGAGGTGGAAAAGTTGTGCTGTGCGTACAGGGATTGGTCAGTTGTAGTGCAGGGTTTATTCCCAGGATTTATAGAGTTGATGTGACATCATTATTATATATCAGACCTGCTGTAATATTGTGTTATGTGACACTACTTATGTGTATTTTGCAGAGGGCTCTTGGGGATGCACAACACAATCAATCTGTGACAAGTATGGATCCTCAGATACGATCTGCTCAGAGGAAGCAGAGAGACGCGAGGTCAAGACATTGTAATGGAAGTAAATGACAAATGTCTGCAGGATGGAATATTATTTCCAATAAACAATAATCAATGAATGTCTCCTTCATTCCTTTCCTGCTTGGTTCTATGTATGGTTCTATGTATACTGAAATGTGCTGCACGAGATGAGCGGCTTTGCGATAGAGCATGATTCTGCCATACAATGTAAGCCACACACACACACATATATATGCAAAAAGAATAAGCAGGGCACTCACCAAGGTAATTCGTTGAAAATCATAGTCCTTTATTTCATCCTTCTTAAAACAGATTGCACAGGAAGAGAGGAAAAGCAACACTTCCAAGCTACGTCCGTTTCATGCACACAGCACTTCGTGATTTGCCTTGTTAACAACTCCAGAATCCTGTGAGCTGTTAACAAGCCAAATCAGTATCCCTACGCTATGCTGAGGAAGCCCAATAGGCCGAAACAGCGCTGTCCATAGCTGGGAATCTGTTCCTTTTGGAATAGAAATACTAATTTGGCAATTAAATCCGCATCATGATTAATTAGACTTTTTAAATGAGTCATGCATGATGTTAAGGATGCTGCCCTCTAGAGGGCGGCGTACAGAGTGCACTGTTCTCCTAATTACATCCTGGAGATGCAAATATTTTACCCATCAATGCACTCTATAATTTTCAGATTTTACTATTCTCTTTTGCTATATATCGATGTTCAGATTGAAACACTCTGAGAAGATCCCATAATCAAATTTTGGTGTTAAAAAATAATACTCACTAGCGCGGTCCAGGATCAGTCACATTAACCTTCCATGGACTGTATTTACTCTTGTACTAAGCAATATAACCAATCAGAACCCTGTAATGACTTTCTTCGCCACTCCCCCCTTTTTTTTTTTTTTTGGTCGGACCTGATGGAAAACCTATGTTTCATCTCATGGAGTACAGGGCTATCCAGCAAATCAGAGCTCAATAGCGGCCATTAAGCCACTCCCTCTTTAGTCGGACCTGAAAGAAAACTTCAGCCTCTTAAACTAGCCAATCAGGGTTAGATCTACTACGGCTTGTATTTAATATTCTTCTCACGTCTTACAACCTGGTGCTCAGCCAACCAATCACAAGCGAATATCGCCCGAAAGATTTTACTACAGATACTAAACACCTCCTACTTTGGTCGGACCTGAATGAAAGCCGAAGTTTTCAGGACGGCCAATCATAACCAAGGCAGCCAAATCATGTTCCTACATCCTCCTATCTTATCTCATACACTTATGCACTAGCAATATTACCCACTAGTATCCACTAAGGGAACTGCCTGGCCTAATTATATTGAAATTAATGATATTCAAATTCCTATTCTAAATGAACAATTCCAGAATTGTGTCATCACAGGAAGACACTCATGTCCATTTTGTCATTCAGACCCAAAGGGCCGGTGGCTGCTGTACATAAAATAATTTTTGTCTCCTCCTGTAACAATTTGTGACCCCTATCACCGCCTCGGGGCAGGGGTTCCACTTGTAGTAACCCAGTAAATGTCAAGCACTGGGCCCTTCCTCCGTGCGCTTCTCGGACATTCTCGATTAACTGCGGTCAACCTTTACCGCTCGTTATTGACTTAAAGTGTTCCCTGAAGTAGTTATACAGAGGTCTGACAGTCTTCCCCACATAAAACCGTCTACAGGGACCAGGGGTTAACCTAGCTTTTATGCTGCCTGAGGCGGATGACAGAAAGCCCCCCCCTCCCCGGAGGAGGGGGCGGGGCGAAGGGGGGTGGGGCAGAGCGGACGGGGCGGCGTTAGCAGGCAGAGAGCAGGCAAGGAGAGGACCTGCTCTCTGCCTGAGCATGAGGGGAGGCCGGTGGAGCAGTGCTGCATCCACAGCGCCTCCCCAATCCACCCCTCACTTCCCGCGCCAGGCTGCCGAGACGGTGACACTAATCCAGTCCAGGACAGCTTGTCCTGGACTGGCATAGGTCAGCAAAAATGCCGCCCCCCCCCCCCAGGGGCCCGACATAGCGCCACCTGAAGCGGTCGCTTCAGGTCGCCTCATGGGAGGTGCGGTGCGGACGGGAACACTGCACTGCGTAAACTACAAAGTTTGTCCTACAGCTAATGAACTGATTCACAGAGTAATAAATCCCCCCTAGATTAACCCATTTGGCTTGGCTATTATACGTACAATAAGGGCAGTTACCGCAGCGCAAGTAGCCTCTTGGCATTCCTTTCTCCAACCATGTCATTTTTTTTATGTGAATCGACTGGACACAAGGTGGTCTTTGATTGTCTTACAGTTTTTAAAAGTCACTAAAGAGCGATTTATCGCCCTTGCAGCTAGCAAAGGGTCACTCACGAGGGCAGAAGTTCAGGAATTGGGCGCTGCTCCTTCTAAACTGGGCAATCCGATTACTGGCCAATAGATATTACTGTACAGATCCAAGTAATTCATCCTAATAATCTAGAAAAGTTACTTGGTTATTGGTAACATTACTGGGGACTAAGGCCGAGATAACATCAATGTCCACATCTCTGATGGTCCAGGTCAGTGAATTAATTCATTTCAGAGAATCCCTGGTGTTGGCTACCCAGTACCTGATTGATTATGCGACCTTCCAGGTGTCAGTGTTTCCTCTGTGGTAGGAAGGTTGAGATTACAGTGGACAGAAATCCCCTGTCTTGCGCAGACTGCTCCCTATGCTGCCACATACAGACTGCTCTCCAGCCCCTCCATCTCTGAGACCTTTATTTTAGAGAAATAATTTGTTGGAGTATTTGAAAAGTGGAAATTGTGGATTTCCAAACACAAATCATCAAAAATTATTCCTTTATGGGATCAAATTGCTGCACCAACATGGAGTTGGTATTGGAAGAAGAAATGTTGTTTATTATTTTGTTATTATGTTATTATTTGAAGACACATTTCTGGCACACTACCAGTGTCTCTGCCCGGTGAAAATTGATAAAAGACTTAATTTATTTAAAAATATATATATATATATATATATATATATATATATATATATATATATATATATATATATATATATCCCTTTACGGTAGCACACACGGCAACAAGGAGTGACAATTATATAGTTTCAACAAAAATTGTTGGCACAATGTCAGTGTACCTGTCTTGCCAGATAAAAATCTGGAATATCTACCTTCTCATTACCTAGTTGCACATATTTCCTGTAGAAATATATCAAACGGATGACATTACATATGTTACAATCATCCCTGCCGCCAACGTATTTGGTGGCCTTAGCCACCTCAGAGGACTTCAGAAGGTCACAAAAAACATTCCCAAGGCTCCAATGGAGGATTTAAAATAAATTGTAGAAAAATTGTAGAAAATCCCTCTACTCCAGGCCAGTGGCATACGGGGTCGATATTGAGGTGTCTCAAGCCACAATCTGCACCTTGCCACATTTTGATCTATTAAAACTTCTAAAAACAAATGAGAATGGAAATTTACACAGCAGCCTCTTCATAAATCTCTGGATTCCTGCACCTCTAAGGTTATTTATTAAGCCTGGTGTATGATAAACCATTCTTAATCATTTTGCCCCATTGTCCCTCACTGAAGGTTGTTGAGCTTCACCTTACAGCCATGAAATGAGGGAGTGGAAGCAATGGCTTGCCTTGGTGAAATTAGTGGGAAATGGTTTAGTGAGGAGTAACTGCAGGAGGTGGATGGGCCCGGCCTGATGTTCGATCTTGGCCTACAATCGCAAGGTGATGTCAGTATTAGCATCTGGCCTTGCTGTGTTTCTGAAAAGTGGCTTTTGCTGCTCAAAATGTTGACCCAGTGGGTCATGAAAGTTATGTATTGCCCTGCTAATAATTGTTGCTTATGTTGACAATAGTGTGCACCTTTCCCCATAAGCATATGTCCTGGAAGAGGTCCACAAGAGGTCCCATTGTGACTCTTTAAAATAAACAAGCCTTTATTCCATTTTCATTAAAACCATGTACACATGGCGAAGAGGATGGTAGCACTTGAAGCAATGAATGTTTCGTGTGTTTCCACACTTCCTCAGGCTTGCTACAGTTATAACGGTGACTAGCTATTGCAGTGACACCCACTATGTGGGATTGCAGCAAGTGCACCGCGAATAACTTTGCCAGGTGTAAAATTAAAATGAAAGATGACTGGGTTAGATTGCTTGTTAGATGACACACACTGCCCCCTATGCTGTCGCACACAGAATGCTCTCCAGCCCCTCCATCTCTCAGACTGTTATTTTAGAGAAGTAATTTGTGAGAATATATTTGAAAATTGGAAGTGGTTTTCCAGACCAAAAACCATCAAAAATTATTCCTTTATGGGATCGAATTTCAGAACCAACATGGCATTGGTATTGGAAGAAGAAATGGTGTTTTTTACTGTACTATGTCAATTTTTGAAGGCACATTTCTGGCCTCAATACCAGTGTCTCTGCCGGTTGAAAATTGATAAAGAATTAAATGTATTAAAAAGCCAACAAAAATTATCCCTTTATGGGAGCAGACGCGGCATCAAGGAGAGACAAGTAAAGAGTTTCAGCAACACTTTGTGGCACTATGTTAGTGTACCTGTCCTGCCAGATAAAAATCTGGAATATCTTCTCTGATAAAAACAAAAGCCAGAAGAGAAACAGGATGATCATTTCCATGTTCATTGTATGGGAGCTAATACCACAACAAAACTTCTGACACGCTGTCAGGGTTACTAGTACTACAAACTAAAAAAGTTTCCAATCTCATATTGCCTCCTTGTACAGTAACTATTTCCTCTAAGTTATATATCAAAGGCATGACATTACTGATATGGCTATTGCCCTTGCTGCTGACACATTTGGTGGCCGGAGCCACCTCAAAGGACTTCAGAAGGTGACAAAAAATCTTTCACAAGTCTCCAATGGAGGATTTCAAAATAACAAATTGTGGTAAATTCATAACTTCCTCTACTTCAGGCCAATGGCATGGATGGATGATATTGAGGTATCTCAAGCCACAATCTGGTACAAAAAATTTCTGCTAGTGCCACCACCACAGCTTCCCAAGACCTACTCCAATTAGGATTTTTAAATGCTGTGGTTGCACATTGTATGGAAATGTTAAAATTGCATCTACCACTGCCCTCTTCCTCTGATGTTACCCTGACTTGGTTGACAGGTCTTATCTGCAATACAATCATCATCGGATTGAGTAATTTCATCATCTTCCCCAATTTTTTAACTTATCATGGACATGGTATTCCTCTATAACCTCACAATTCCCACCTCCAGATTTCTCACTATTGCCCCTGCCATGAGTACCAGCATCCCACCCCCTGCAACTACTACCTCCGCTATCAATAGTCATCTCTTTTACCTCTGCCTCCTCTACATCCAAAAATACTGTCTGTTTTCATCCAACTCATCAAAAAGAGGAAGATGAGGAAGGCTTGGGCTGTAAGGAATATCTTATTTTGTCCACCATATTTGTATAACTTGGGCATTATAAAATATGGGACTTCCAAAAGTGCTGGTAGAGTTGAAATTAGTTAAAGAAGGTGGGACAGGGTTGGGAGAGGTGTCCCCGGGAACTATTAGATGAAAGACACAGACAGAAGGTGGATCGGTGGATTATGTGGATGTTTCTTTTTGGTTCCACTAAAACAAAGTTGAAGATTAATGATGATTAAAGGGAGTGAAAAGTGTATGAGACCTGTACATGGGAGAGGGAAGAACAAGGTGATTGATGTGGATAGAGTCCAAGAGTGGTAAAGATAGATAATACATTTGTATTTATGTAATATATAACCCTAGAAGAAGCCTTAGTATAAGCCTCTGGTATTAGCTAACCTGAAACATCCATGTAAGGACAGGTCTGTTTGGGTCTGTTGGGACACATCAGCCTAGAAGTGGATTTCAGTTTGGCTGCATTTGGTGGTTTGACATGATACAAGTCTCAGTGGAACATCTCCTGTCCATAAGTAATTTTAGTGTCTATTAATATAATAGAGAGATGCTCAGATCTCACCTCTATTTGCCAAAGGTAAAAACTAGAGATGAGCAACACTAAAATGTCCGAGGTTCGAAATCCGATTCGAACAGCCGCACACTATTCGGCTGGTCGAACGGATTTCGAACCCCATTATAGTCTATGAGGGGAAATGCTCGTTTCAGGGGTACGCAAAATTCGATAAAATTATACTTACCAAGTCCGCGAGTGACGGTCGGGCTGGATTCTCCTTTAAGTCTTCTCCGTGCAGCGCCCCTGCGGCGTCTTCCGGCTGGAATTCACTCTGCCTAGGCATCGGGGCCTAGGCAGAGCTGACTGCGCATGCGAGGGCATGCCCGCGCATGCACAGTCGGCTCTGCCTAGGCCGGATGCCTAGGCAGAGTAAATTCCAGCCAGAAGACGCCGCAAGGAAGCTGCACGGAGAAGACTTCTAAAGGTAAGAGAAGAACCAGCGTTGATTGGCAGAATGTATAGGATTCTGCCAATCAACGCTGGTTCTGCATCGAACCTTAAACTTCGAACAGCTAGTAGTGTTCGATCGAGTACGAGTATTTCGAATACCGTAGTATTCAATCGAACACCTACTCAATCAAACACTACTCGCTCATCTCTAGTAAAAACCTCTGCTCCCAAGGTACCAGCAGGATCATATCAGAGATCAGGAGACCCCTTTCTGGAGAGGAGAACTCTCTAATGTAACAGCTAGGAAGAGGCTGTCTAATCTGATCTGCTGATTGGTAATGAAAGGGTTATGTCTAGGTGAGTTTCAGACCATTCACTCTTTACTCCTTGGAGATGTTCTTGGGGATGGATCATCTAGTTCCTTTGTTGTACAAGGTGCACAGTCTGACTAGGACAGTGAGCTCCTGGAAGGACAATCACCATTGTCTACCATTGTCCGCACCTCACTGTCAGAGACGATCTGTTTATCATTCATAACTGGAGTCAGAAAAAGTGTATCTATGATATCTTAAAGGAAAAATTCATTAATGACAGTTTGTTGAAGAAAATCTAAATGTTTCTAATATTTTTTTGGTTTACACTTCTCCAAACCCCTCCCCCACTACCTCCCTGATCTATCTGTATAGAATCGACTTACCACTCGTTCACATCTGCGTTTCGTAATCCGTTCAGGGAGTCCACATGGGAACCGAGCGAAATGGCAAGCGGTATGCAGTGAAAGCACACGGACCCCACAGACTATAATGGGGTCTGGGTGTTTGCTGCGAATTCTTCGCATGAATCATGCGGACAGGAAAGTAGATTATGAAGTACTTTCCTGTCCGCATGTTCCCTGTGGAGATCTCGCAGCAAACACCCAGACCCCATTATAGTCTATAAGATCTGTGTGCTTTTACTGCATACTGCTTGCAAATGCGTTCGGTAGTCTGTTCGGGGGGTCCCCATACGGACTCTCCTGAGCGGAATACCAACGCAGATGTGAACGAGACCTTACTTGGTCTGGGGACACTAAAGTATTGTTGCATGTTGCTTTTTTAATTCTTTAATAATGTAAACAATGTTGAAAATAAAAATGAGAAACAACAGTAAAATAAATGGACAAGGGCGTACCAACACAACGCGGGGCCGGAACACCAAACCATATACACTCACCGGCCACTTTATTAGGTACACCTGTCCAACTGCTCGTTAACACTTAATTTCTAATCAGCCAATCACATGGCGGCAACTCAGTGCATTTAGGCATGTAGACATAGTCAAGACAATCTCCTGCAGTTCAAACCGAGCATCAGTATGGGGAAGAAAGGTGATTTGAGTGCCTTTGAACGTGGCATGGTTGTTGGTGCCAGAAGGGCTGGTCTGAGTATTTCAGAAACTGCTGATCTACTGGGATTTTCACACACAACCATCTCTAGGGTTTACAGAGAATGGTCCGAAAAAGAAAAAACATCCAGTGAGCGGCAGTTCTGTGGGCGGAAATGTGTTGTTGATGCCAGAGGTCAGAGGAGAATGGCCAGACTGGTTCGAGCTGATAGAAAGGCAACAGTGACTCAAATAGCCACCCGTTACAACCAAGGTAGCCAGAAGAGCATCTCTGAACGCCGCACAGTACGTCCAACTTTGAGGCTACAGATGGGCTACAGCAGCAGAAGACCACACCGGGTGCCACTCCTTTCAGCTAAGAACAGGAAACTGAGGCTACAATTTGCACAAGCTCATCGAAATTGGACAATTGAAGATTGGAAAAACGTTGCCTGGTCTGATGAGTCTCGATTTCTGCTGCGACATTCGGATGGTAGGGTCAGAATTTGGTGTCAACAACATGAAAGCATGGATCCATCCTGCCTTGTATCAACGGTTCAGGCTGGTGGTGGTGGTGTCATGGTGTGGGGAATATTTTCTTGGCACTCTTTGGGCCCCTTGGTACCAACTGAGCATCGTTGCAACGCCAAAGCCTACCTGAGTATTGTTGCTGACCATGTCCATCCCTTTATGACCACAATGTACCCAACATCTGATGGCTACTTTCAGCAGGATAATGCAATGCCATGTCATAAAGCTGGAATCATCTCAGACTGGTTTCTTGAACATGACAATGAGTTCACTGTACTCCAATGGCCTCCACAGTCACCAGATCTCAATCCAATAGAGGAGCATCTTTGGGATGTGGTGGAACGGGAGATTCGCATCATGGATGTGCAGCCGACAAATCTGCGGCAACTGTGTGATGCCATCATGTCAATATGGACCAAAATCTCTGAGGAATGCTTCCAGCACCTTGTTGTATCTATGCCACGAAGAATTGAGGCAGTTCTGAAGGCAAAAGGGGGTCCAACCCGTTACTAGCATGGTGTACCTAATAAAGTGGCCGGTGAGTGTAGATCAAATCAAGAGATTTTTCAAAACTGACATGTGTCACTTTATGTGGCAATAACTTTGGAACGCTTTAACTTACCAAAGTGATTTTGAGATTGTTTTTTCGTAACACATTGTACTTCATGTTAGTAGTAAATTTTGGTTGATATGTTTTGTGTTTAATTATGAAAAAATAGGAAATTTGGTGAAAATTTTGAAAAATATGCATTTTATAAAGTTTGAAATGATGTGCATTACATACAGATAGTCAGACTGCCAAAATTATATCATAAATCTCATGTCCCAGATCTCTGCTTTATGTCGGCATCAAACTTTAGGCGCCCTTTTATTTTTTACGGATATTATAAGATTTACAAGTGAAACAATAATATTCAAAATTTTCAAGAAATTTCTAAAACCCATTTTTTAAGGGACTAATCCAGTTATGAAGGGGTTTTGAAAGACCCTTGTATTAAAACCCCCCATAAATCACCCCATTTTCAATACTACACCCCTTAAATAAGCCAAAACAACATATACCTAGTATTTTAACCCTATAATTGCTTAACAGGAATTAATACAAAATGGAGGTGAAATTTTCAAATTTGATTTTATTTTACTAATATTTTCGTTTAGCCCTAGCATTTGCACATTCACAAGGGGTTAAAGGAGAAAAAGCACCCCACAATTTGTTAGGCAAGTTCTCCCGACTACCATAGTACCCCACTTGTGGGTGTAAACTAATATATGGACGCACAGCGAGACGCAGAAGAGAAGGCGTGCCAAAGAGCTTTTAGAGGGCAGATCTGGCTGGGATCAGTTTCAGGAACCATGTCGCATTTACAAAGCCCTTGAGGTATCAAAACAGTGGAAACCTCTAGAAAGTGACCCCATTTTGAAAACCGCAGCCCTCAAAGAATTTATCAAGTGATGTAGGGGTACACCAAATCCTATTCTATTTTCCCACTAGCTCCTATGACACGGACGGGGAAGAGGAGCATTCTGGGGGGTCAGTGCTGGTGTATTATCTCTCATAAGCTCTAAATATGGGGGGTCCCCTGAAAACGCTCGCACAGATTATACATTTCCTTCTAGTCGCAGCCACTTATGTCCTAATAATTTGGCGACTTTTGGGGTTTTTGTCTTCACATTGTACAAGCTAGATTTTTATTTTTATTTTCTGGCAATGTGGCCATATGAGGGCTTGGTGTTTGCGGTATTAGATGTGCTTTTCAATGCCACCATTTTGGGGCCTGTAACTTATTGATTACATTTTATTAACTCTTTCTGGGTGAGATATAAAAGGAAACATCAATTCTGGCATTGCTTTTTAGCATTTATTTTTTTTCCGGTGCAGCGTGCAGCATAAGTAACATGTTACCTTTATTCTGCGGGTCAGTACGGTTACGGCGATACCTCATTTATATTATTTTTTAATGCTTTGCTATTTGTGCAGAATAAAATTCAATTTAGGGAAAAAAATCAATTATTTTTGCATCGCCACATTCTGAAAGGCATAACATTTTTATTTTTCGCTAGACAGAGCTGGTTGAGGGCTTATTTTTTGCGAGATCACCTCTGAATTTTATTGGTACCATTTTGGTTTTCATCTGACCATTTGATTACTTTTTATTGAACATTTTGTAAGGGAAAGGTGGTGAATAATCATTATTTTGTGCGGTTTTCTACGTTTTTTTTTACGACATTCGCCGTTCGGGTTAAATAATGTTTTAATTTTATTGTTCAGGTTATTACGGACGCGGTGATACCAAATATGTAATGTTTTTTTTTCTATTTTTCCTTATTTTACATAATAAAACATTTTATATGGGGAAAAAGGGATTTTTGAGGCTTTATTTATTTATAATTTATTTTAAACTTTATTTAAACTTTTTTATTTTTACTTTTTTTTCACTTTTTTTTTCTGTCCCCATGGGGGATTGAAGCAGTGATCTACTGATCACTGCGTCACTAGATATACGCTGCAATACACGTGTTACACGTGTATTGCAGTGTAGAGGAAGCTGTCAGCCTGTATAGACGTACAGGGCTGACAGCTTCCTTTTGGGCAGGATCAACCAGGTACATGGAGGGGGTAAGTGATGGGGAAGATCCGGGGTCACTGATCAGACCCTCCTATGAACATCGGCACCCCCCGAAACCATTGCGGCACCATAGTAAACCGAAACCCCTGAGATGCCACCGGCATCTCAGGGACTAACACCCGCGATTGGACCTGATTCCGACCGCGGGTGTTACAGGGCATTGTCAGCCGTAACATACGGCTGACACCCACAGGGCATAGTGTGCACACAGGTTCTGTGTGCGCACCATGCACGGTGGTTTGCGAGAAGTGCTTCCCAGCGCGCCGTACTATTACGGCGGAGGTCGGGAAGGGGTTAAGCTTCCCCCAGAAGATAAGACATACCATGGTTATATACCAGTCAGTAGCAGAGTATAATATTACACTGATATCCCGCTTGTGTCTGGTGACCACTGCAGTGAATCCCAGGGATCAGCCGTGACCTCTTCACAAACTGCACGTGACTACCGAGACCATAGTAGAGGGGAGGAGTGGTAAGCTTTATCTATTGTTTCTTACTGAGAAGGCTTTACGTCATTGGAATTATTAAGATCCTCCCATGTCCGCCCAAGTCTTATAAATAAGAAGCTCAACCAAGATTTCCATCACACAATACGACCTGTCCTCAAGAGCTGAACAATGATCTCCCTGCTTGTAATTCTGAGTCTCCTCTCATTATCTGCTGCAGGACCATGTAAGTTATCTGACACATTGTAGTACAAGATATTTGTCTGACTTATTTGTTTTTATCAAAATTCATTGATAATATTGTTGATAATAATAATAATAATAATAATAATAATAATTATATGTTACATCTGTGTTGGCAAATAATAGTATAAGTGACCAATCTCCTGATTGTGAAATCTTTTAGGTGTCAGTCCTGCTCCCATGTGCATACAATGTTCCAGCTTTTATTTGGCATGTGATGGTCCATCAGTGCAATGTTCTGCAGGGGAAGTGTGCGGTTTCGAATTGAGGCAACAATTTTCTGGTGAGTTATATGACTTTAGTGAACCTGTCACCACATTTTATTCCCCTAAACCATCTCCATGTCACTGAATAGACACTTTTTTTTTTTTATATAGAGACTGAAAACCTACAGAGACCTAATAACTAGAGATGAGCGAACAGTGTTCTATCGAACACATATTCGATCGGATATCAGGGTGTTCGCCATGTTCGAATCGAATCGAACACCGCGTGGTAAAGTGCGCCAAAATTCGATTCCCCTCCCACCTTCCCTGGCGCCTTTTTTGCACCAATAACAGCGCAGGGGAGGTGGGACAGGAACTACGACACCGGGGGCATTGAAAAAAATTGGAAAAAGTCATTGGCTGCCGAAATCAGGTGACCTCCATTTTAGACGAATAGTGGATTTCAAATCCGGGTCATATGAGAATGTGAACTTTGTGACTATGAGACAGGGATAGCTGTACAGGCAGGGATAGCTAGGGATAACCTTTATTTAGGGGGGAATGTTATTAAAAATAACTTTTTGGGGCTCTATCGGGTGTGTAATTGTGATTTTTGTGAGATAAACTTTTTCCCATAGGGATGCATTGGCCAGCGCTGATTGGCCGAATTCCGTACTCTGGCCAATCAGTGCTGGCCAATGCATTCTATTGGCGTGATGAAGCAGTGCTGAATGTGTGTGTTTAGCTCACCTACACCGGTGGAGTAGTTGAGCTAAGCACACAGATTCAGCTCTGCTTCAATCAGCGCTGGCCAATGCATTCTATTAGCTTGATGAAGCAGAGTGTGCACAAGGGTTCAAGCGCACCCTCGGCTCTACTACATCAGAGCCGAGGGTGCGCTTGAACCCTTGTGCAGCCTCGGCTCTGCTACATCAGAGCCGAGGGTGCGCTTGAACCCTTGTGCACACTCTGCTTCATCAAGCTAATAGAATGCATTGGCCAGCGCTGATTGGCCAATGCATTCTATTAGCCCGATGAAGTAGAGCTGAATGTGTGTGCTAAGCACACACATTCAGCACTGCTTCATCACGCCAATACAATGCATTAGCCAGTGCTGATTGGCCAGAGTACGGAATTCGGCCAATCAGCGCTGGCTCTGCTGGAGGAGGCGGAGTCTAAGGTCGGACCTGAATGGAGACTGGTGTGGAGCGATCTTAGACTCCGCCTCCTCCAGCAGAGCCAGCGCTGATTGGTCGAGTTCCGTACTCTGTCCAATCAGCGCTGGCCAATGCATTCTATTAGCCCGATGAAGTAGAGCTGAATGTGTGTGCTTAGCACACACATTCAGCTCTACTTCATCGGGCTAATAGAATGCATTGGCCAATCAGCGCTGGCCAATGCATTCTATTAGCGTGAACTGAGTTTGCACAGGGGTTCTAGTGCACCCTCGGCTCTGCTACATCAGATTGCTACATCTGATGTAGCAGTGCCGAGTGTGCATCAGATGTGTAGTTGAGCAGAACTGGCTCAGCACTGCTAAGTCTCTGCATTCGCATAGGAATGCATTGGCCAGCCTTCGGCCAATCAGTGCTGGCTCTGCCGGAGGAGGCGGAGTCTAAGGTCGGACCTGAATGGAGACTGGTGTGAAGCGATCTTAGACTCCGCCTCCTCCAGCAGAGCCAGCGCTGATTGGTCGAGTTCCGTACTCTGGCCAATCAGCACTGGCCAATGCATTTCTATGGGGAAAAGTTAGCTTGCGAAAATCGCAAGCTGACAGGGATTTCCATGAAATAAAGCGACTTTTATGCCCCCAGACATGCTTCCCCTGCTGTCCCAGTGTCATTCCAGGGTGTTGGTATCATTTCCTGGGGTGTCATAGTGGACTTGGTGACCCTCCAGACACGAATTTGGGTTTCCCCCTTAACGAGTATATGTTCCCCATAGACTATAATGGGGTTCGAAACCCATTCGAACACTCGAACAGTGAGCGGCTGTTCGAATCGAATTTCGAACCTCGAACATTTTAGTGTTCGCTCATCTCTACTAATAACTGTTACAGCTGAGGATTTATTACAGTTGTATCTGGTCTAGACAATCCTCTGTGAGGAAAGAAATGTGCTGCTGTTAGGACTAAAGAGGCTTATCTAATTTGATATATTGTAACAATTCCAGCACCTACATGAGAAGGTCTCTAGGTAAATATATTTGTAGCATTTCCATCCAGGGGTAAATCTGTTCTCTCTGCTGCCTGAGGTGGACTACAGAAAGATGCCCCCCACCCCCCAAAAAAAAAATTAAAATAAATTAAAATCATTAAATAAATTTGAGTTTACACACACAGCGATCAGCAATGCAGGGATGGTAATAAGCTGTCCTCACTAGAGATGAGAAAACACTGTTCGGAACAGCCGTTCCGAACAGCACGCTCCCATAGAAATGAATGGAAGCGGCCAGCACGTGGGGGGTTAAGCGGCCGGCCGGCGGCAAAGTCTGCGTGCCAGGTGCTTCCATTAATTTCTATGGGAGCATGCTCTTCGGATCAGCTGATCCGAACAGTGTTCGCTCATCTCTAGTCCTCACCTTCTCTAGGAGAGCTCCGGTAGTAGCTAAAGCCGGCTCCCTGTTTCAGCAGCTGCAGCTAAAAACTCCAAGGATGTACCTTACATAAATAGTCTATGGTTAGTCTGAAACAGGTTAAAAATCATTTTTAAAAAATACTGCATTAGAATTGTTGCCAAATCACTAAGCAAAAGGAACAGAAGGAGGAAACACTTGTGCAATGACTAGAACTAATAGCAATGTGGATGGCAACAGCAACACTACTTCTGGTTTTGACAGCCCTGACAGTTCCTCCAGTGTTGTGGTACTTTCTGACAACATATATATATATATATATATATATATATATATATATATATATATATATATATTTATTTATTTTAAAGCAGTGAACCACAAATATTGAGTGAAGGTTTTGAGTTTCAAAATGTAATTTGCCATGCTGTCTTTCTGTACTGTCAACAATGTCTTCTCCTTTGTCTTCACTAAGAGAGATCCCATTCTTTTGTAGTCGTGTTGCTCCACTATCAGACTGTCAGCTGCTTCTACTTTTATGACATCAGTCTACCTTGTGGCCAGAATTTTGGAGTATACTTTCAAATAAGTATTAAGTAGTGATATTGGCTGAAAATTTACTGGAGTGTCATTGACATTTTCAGGTTTAGGGAGGGATAATACTAATGCTGTCAACATCTCCTTAGGGAAGTAACCCATGGAGTGGACCAAGCATTTAGAATACCGTAGTATTCGATCAAATACCTACTCGATCAAATACTACTCGCTCATCTCTAATGGGGACCAGTAATGGGAATGATAACTGGTCCGTAATTGGTCTGACTGGTGAGACTGTGGACCAGAAAAGCCAAAGCTTTCTAATGTCAAAGGGATTTTTTTTTTTCATTTTATTTAATATTCTTTCAGATCACTAGCCTTGATATTTCCCCCTTACACTGACATTATTTCATCCTGTAACTTTGATCAAAGCAGTAGTAAATGCTTCCACTTCGCTACCTGGACACATGGCCTTTATGCAGCTCAAATTGATTCAAATGTATGAGGCTGAGCTGCAGTACTAAATGCAACCACTGTGAAATGAGTGGCGCTGTGCTTGGTACAGTAAGCAGCATAGAGACTGTCTGAACACTGCTAGCTCTTGAACCTGAGACAAACTTCATCAATCTGATATGGTTGACTTATCCTAAGGGTGAAAACTAGAGATGAGCGAACAGTGTTCTATCGAACTCATGTTCGATCGGATATTAGGCTGTTCGGCATGTTCGAATCGAATCGAACACCGCGTGGTAAAGTGCGCCATTACTCGATTCCCCTCCCACCTTCCCTGGCGCCTTTTTTGCTCCAATAACAGCACAGGGTAGGTGGGACAGGAACTACGACACCGGTGACGTTGAAAAAAGTAGGCAAAACCCATTGGCTGCCGAAAACATGTGACCTCTAATTTAAAAGAACAGCGCCGCCCAGCTTCGCGTCATTCTGAGCTTGCAATTCACCGAGGACGGAGGTTTCCGTCCAGTTAGCTAGGGCTTAGATTCTGGGTAGGCAGGGACAGGCTAGGATAGGAAGGAGAAGACAACCAACAGCTCTTGTAAGAGCTAAATTCCAGGGAGAAGCTTGTCAGTGTAACGTGGCACTGACGGGCTCAATCGCCGCAACCCAGCTTTCCCAGGATCCTGAATGGAATACACTGTCAGTGTATTCCCGTATACCCGATATATACCCCCGATACCCGTTCCAACGGTGTGCCCCCCCACCTTCACCCCAGAAATACCCTGCAAGTCCCCTAGCAATAGGATTGGGGCTATATACACCCACTATTTTTGCTACTGCCATATAGTGCCATTGTCTCACTGGGAATTCAAAGAATATATTGGGGTTACGTATAACTTCAATTCCAGGGAGAAGCTTGTCAGTGTAACGTGGCACTGACGGGCTCAATCGCCGCAACCCAGCTTTCCCAGGATCCTGAATGGAACACACTGACAGTGTATTCCCGTATACCCCATATATACACCCCAAATCCCCATTCCAACGGTGTGCCCCCCCACCTTCACCTCAGAAATACCCTGCAAGTCCCCTAGCAATAGAATTGGGGCTATATACACCCACAATTTTTGCTACTGCTATACAGTGCCATTGTCTCACTGGGAATTCAAAGAATATATGGGGGTTACGTGCACCCACAATTTTTAATACTGCTATACAGTTCCATTGTCTCACTGGGAATTCAAAGAATATATGGGGGTTATGTGCACCCACAATTTTTACTACTGGTATACAGTGCCATTGTCTGACTGGTAATTCAAAGAATATATGGGGGTTATGTGCACCCACAATTTTTAATACTGCTATACAGTGCCATTGTCTGACTGGGAATTCAAAGAATATATGGGGGTTACGTGCACCCACAATTTTTAATACTGCTATACAGTTCCATTGTCTCACTGGGAATTCAAAGAATATATGGGGGTTATGTGCACCCACAATTTTTAATACTGGTATACAGTGCCATTGTCTGACTGGGAATTCAAAGAATATATGGGGGTTATGTGCACCCACAATTTTTACTACTGGTATACAGTGCCATTGTCTGACTGGGAATTCAAAGAATATATTGGGGTGACGTGCACCCACAATTTTTGCTACTGCTATACAGTGCCATTGTCTCACTGGGAATTCAAAGAATATATGGGGGTTATGTGCACCCACAATTTTTAATACTGGTATACAGTGCCATTGTCTGACTGGGAATTCAAAGAATATATGGGGGTTACGTGCACCCACAATTTTTAATACTGCTATACAGTTCCATTGTCTCACTGGGAATTCAAAGAATATATGGGGGTTATGTGCACCCACAATTTTTAATACTGGTATACAGTGCCATTGTCTGACTGGGAATTCAAAGAATATATGGGGGTTATGTGCACCCACAATTTTTACTACTGGTATACAGTGCCATTGTCTGACTGGGAATTCAAAGAATATATTGGGGTGACGTGCACCCACAATTTTTGCTACTGCTATACAGTGCCATTGTCTCACTGGGAATTCAAAGAATATATGGGGGTTATGTGCACCCACAATTTTTAATACTGGTATACAGTGCCATTGTCTCACTGGGAATTCAAAGAATATATTGGGGTTATGTGCACCCACAATTTTTACTACTGGTATATAGTGCCATTGTCTGACTGGGAATTCAAAGAATATATGGGGGTTATGTGCACCCACAATTTTTGCTACTGCTATACAGTTCCATTGTCTGACTGGGAATTCAAAGAATATATGGGGGTTATGTGCACCCACAATTTTTGCTACTGCTATACAGTGCCATTGTCTCACTGGGAATTCAAAGAATATATGGGGGTTATGTGCACCCACAATTTTTAATACTGGTATACAGTGCCATTGTCTCACTGGGAATTCAAAGAATATATTGGGGTTATGTGCACCCACAATTTTTAATACTGGTATACAGTGCCATTGTCTGACTGGGAATTCAAAGAATATATGGGGGTTATGTGCACCCACAATTTTTAATACTGGTATATAGTGCCATTGTCTGACTGGGAATTCAAAGAATATATGGGGGTTACGTGCACCCACAATTTTTGCTACTGCTATACAGTTCCATTGTCTCACTGGGAATTCAAAGAATATATGGGGGTTATGTGCACCCACAATTTTTAATACTGGTATACAGTGCCATTGTCTGACTGGGAATTCAAAGAATATATGGGGGTTACGTGCACCCACAATTTTTAATACTGCTATACAGTTCCATTGTCTCACTGGGAATTCAAAGAATATATGGGGGTTATGTGCACCCACAATTTTTACTACTGGTATACAGTGCCATTGTCTGACTGGGAATTCAAAGAATATATGGGGGTTATGTGCACCCACAATTTTTACTACTGGTATACAGTGCCATTGTCTGACTGGGAATTCAAAGAATATATGGGGGTTACGTGCACCCACAGTTTTTAATACTGCTATACAGTTCCATTGTCTCACTGGGAATTCAAAGAATATATGGGGGTTATGTGCACCCACAATTTTTAATACTGGTATACAGTGCCATTGTCTGACTGGGAATTCAAAGAATATATGGGGGTTATGTGCACCCACAATTTTTACTACTGGTATACAGTGCCATTGTCTGACTGGGAATTCAAAGAATATATTGGGGTGACGTGCACCCACAATTTTTGCTACTGCTATACAGTGCCATTGTCTCACTGGGAATTCAAAGAATATATGGGGGTTATGTGCACCCACAATTTTTAATACTGGTATACAGTGCCATTGTCTCACTGGGAATTCAAAGAATATATTGGGGTTATGTGCACCCACAATTTTTACTACTGGTATATAGTGCCATTGTCTGACTGGGAATTCAAAGAATATATGGGGGTTATGTGCACCCACAATTTTTGCTACTGCTATACAGTTCCATTGTCTCACTGGGAATTCAAAGAATATATGGGGGTTATGTGCACCCACAATTTTTAATACTGGTATACAGTGCCATTGTCTGACTGGGAATTCAAAGAATATATGGGGGTTATGTGCACCCACAATTTTTAATACTGGTATATAGTGCCATTGTCTGACTGGGAATTCAAAGAATATATGGGGGTTACGTGCACCCACAATTTTTGCTACTGCTATACAGTTCCATTGTCTCACTGGGAATTCAAAGAATATATGGGGGTTATGTGCACCCACAATTTTTAATACTGCTATACAGTTCCATTGTCTCACTGGGAATTCAAAGAATATATGGGGGTTATGTGCACCCACAATTTTTAATACTGGTATACAGTGCCATTGTCTGACTGGGAATTCAAAGAATATATGGGGGTTACGTGCACCCACAATTTTTACTACTGGTATACAGTGCCATTGTCTGACTGGGAATTCAAAGAATATATTGGGGTGACGTGCACCCACAATTTTTGCTACTGCTATACAGTGCCATTGTCTGACTGGGAATTCAAAGAATATATGGGGGTTATGTGCACCCACAATTTTTACTACTGGTATACAGTGCCATTGTCTGACTGGGAATTCAAAGAATATATGGGGGTTACGTGCACCCACAATTTTTAATACTGGTATACAGTTCCATTGTCTCACTGGGAATTCAAAGAATATATGGGGGTTATGTGCACCCACAATTTTTAATACTGGTATACAGTGCCATTGTCTGACTGGGAATTCAAAGAATATATGGGGGTTATGTGCACCCACAATTTTTAATACTGGTATACAGTGCCATTGTCTGACTGGGAATTCAAAGAATATATGGGGGTTATGTGCACCCACAATTTTTAATACTGGTATATAGTGCCATTGTCTGACTGGGAATTCAAAGAATATATGGGGGTTACGTGCACCCACAATTTTTGCTACTGCTATACAGTTCCATTGTCTCACTGGGAATTCAAAGAATATATGGGGGTTATGTGCACCCACAATTTTTAATACTGGTATACAGTGCCATTGTCTGACTGGGAATTCAAAGAATATATGGGGGTTACGTGCACCCACAATTTTTAATACTGCTATACAGTTCCATTGTCTCACTGGGAATTCAAAGAATATATGGGGGTTATGTGCACCCACAATTTTTAATACTGGTATACAGTGCCATTGTCTGACTGGGAATTCAAAGAATATATGGGGGTTATGTGCACCCACAATTTTTACTACTGGTATACAGTGCCATTGTCTCACTGGGAATTCAAAGAATATATGGGGGTTATGTGCACCCACAATTTTTAATACTGGTATACAGTGCCATTGTCTGACTGGGAATTCAAAGAATATATGGGGGTTATGTGCACCCACAATTTTTAATACTGGTATATAGTGCCATTGTCTGACTGGGAATTCAAAGAATATATGGGGGTTACGTGCACCCACAATTTTTGCTACTGCTATACAGTTCCATTGTCTCACTGGGAATTCAAAGAATATATGGGGGTTATGTGCACCCACAATTTTTAATACTGGTATACAGTGCCATTGTCTGACTGGTAATTCAAAGAATATATGGGGGTTATGTGCACCCACAATTTTTACTACTGGTATACAGTGCCATTGTCTGACTGGGAATTCAAAGAATATATTGGGGTGACGTGCACCCACAATGTTTGCTACTGCTATACAGTGCCATTGTCTGACTGGGAATTCAAAGAATATATGGGGGTTATGTGCACCCACAATTTTTACTACTGGTATACAGTGCCATTGTCTCACTGGGAATTCAAAGAATATATGGGGGTTACGTGCACCCACAATTTTTAATACTGGTATACAGTGCCATTGTCTCACTGGGAATTCCACAAATAATTTGGGGATTCATTCACCCTACATCTCAGGCTCTTGCCATATTCACCCAGGTTGTCAGTGCTGCACCAGCTCGTTCCCAGACAGCTCGGCCCGAAAAACACGTTACCTATATAGAGGATTTGGACAATGAAGACAACATGTTCTAAATCTAATGTCTGCACCTTCTCCAGAATTAAAATAAAGGCAGCGTTTAACTTTCAAATAGCACTGCACAAAGGAAGAGCTTATCAGCTTGTCTCATGACATGCTACTGAAAAGTTTCATTTGTGTATCTTAATGTAAATATAGTTGTATAAGCTTTTTGGGTTTTAGGCACTGCCAAGTTATTTATTACCACCCGCTCCCTTATAATGATGATGACGCCAAAGTCACTGTGGGTGTTCAGAGCTCACAGCTTTGGGTGACATTTGTCTTGCTCTCTGTCGGTACCAGCTGTCTTTTTGGATACCGTAAAGTTATGTTGACTTTATTAACAGCTATAGAAGCTTTAGCCAGGTTGTGACGGTGTGTAACCCTAACAACACTAAGTGGGATACACATTAATAGTCAGTCTATGTACGCTAAACGTATCACTGAAGTATTTTTTTTTCCCTCTCCCCTAATATAAGAAAGGAACAGACATTAGACCTAGACCGGGGTTCGAGGCTTGAAAAAATCCAGTATTATTTGTTCTTCATGATGTGAAATATGTGTTGAAAAGCAACCCAAGATGAAGTCAGCCATGTGTGCCAGTGTGTTACTTGGCATGCCTTTGCTGGCCCCAACTGTAAGGGTCACTCTCCATTTCCTCCATTTTCCACTCCCCTTCACACCATTTGTGGTGAAGCAATGGGATGCACTGAAGTGCACCCTCTAGCCTCGTGTGGGATAGGGACATCAGATGCCACTCCAACCCCCTCGTCTTCCTCCGCCAGCCAACGGTGCGAAGATGAGAGGAGTGTGCTCTGAATGTTTTCTGCCTAGCAGAGGCTAGTTCTCACTTACGAAAATGGCCCCACTTTGACCTGTATATCAGGCACAATGGTGTAGGTTTCAAAGAAACATGGCACCAACAAGTTGGAAAACGTGGGCCATGCGTGGACCGTGTTTGAGTCTGGCAAGCTCCAGATCTGCTACCAGGTTCCAGCCATTATCACAGGCGCAAAAATGCCAGGCCCCAGGTGTAGCAGGGAAAAAAAAATGCCATCTCAGCCAGGATGGCATCCCTGACCTCGGAGGCACTGTGCTGTCTGTCCCCCAAGCTGATCAGTTTCAGCACGGCCTACTGACATCTCCCCATGCCAGTGTTACAGTGTTTTCCGCTAGTAGCTGGGGTGGAGGTTGCAGCTTCGTAGGGTTTCAGTCTACTCCTGCCATGAATTTTGGCCTGGGAGAGGAGATAGGCCACCCCAGTTTGCACCCGGGGAACAGACTCCACCACATTCACCCTGCCTGTCATTAAAGATAAGCACTGCAGCATCCCTGACCACAGGCGCTTGTCCATGTGTCGGTGGTCAAGTGGACCTTGCAGCAAAGCGCAGAGCTCTGGGCCCGACTGATGTTATGGGACACATGCAGGCGCAAGGCAGAGACAGCACACCAAGAGAAGTAGTAACGGCTAGGCCCAGCATAGGGAGGTGCCCCAGCTGCCATCTGCTGACGGAAGGCCTGGGTCTCCAGAAGCATAAACAAACACCAACATCTCCAGGGCCAGCAGTTTATCGATGAGGCTGTTACAGGCTTGGGCATGGGGGTGGGTTGTATTGTACTTCTGCCTGCAATGAAAAGCTTGGGAAATGTGGAGTGGCTGGGAAGAGGCGCATGATGGTGCAGGCCAAAAGGGCGCATGAGGGTGAACTCCCCAATGTGTCAGAGATAGGTGTGTAGGTGTCCTTGCATCATATACTTGCACCATATTTGGCTTTGGAAGTTAATTTTGTGCCAAAAAGTGGTTAAGACAGCGATCCCTCAGCTACTCCCGTTACACTGTCTATTGAAGTTACCATCTGTGGAAGTGGACCACCATTTCTAAGATCCCAAAGGAAGCAGGCAAGAGATGTGCAGTTCAGAAAAAAAGATGAGAAAATAAGTTTAGGCTGTAGAGCACAGAGGGATCGGAGAGGACAGAGCTGGTGTCGGCCAGGTATTCCCACAACATGCGCCTATACTTGTCCCTCCTGGTGACACTAGGCCCCTGAGTGGCAGTAATTTGTCCAGGGGGGCCATTAACGTGTTCCAGACCTAGGAATAAGTCTTCCAACAGGGTAGAGTTTTGCATGCCTTTGCTTCTACCCACTGTTTTTGCTGCTTAGCTTCCCTCCACATCTACTCTGCTTTCACCCCTAAACATCACCCCAGTTTATGCCTTTGCTTCTACCCAGGTTTTTTGTTGATTTAGCTTCCCTCTACATCTACACTGCTTTAGCCCCTAGACATCACCCCTGTCCATGTGGGGTCGGTGGCCTCGTCATCCACCAACTCCTCTTCCAATTGCGCACTGCCCCCTTACTGCAAACCGCACATGACCACAGCTTGCCTTGATGGCAACTGTGTCTCATGATCCCCACTTAGGTCCAGACAAGTCGGTGGCGGGTCCAAAACCCCAAAATTGGAAGGAAATGGCAGATGCTGCAGTATTTCTAACACCTGTTCCTGGTGCTCGGGCCTGGTCTGTGTTGTACCCTGCACCCTGCTTAACGCATCTGCCATATCCGAAGTTGTGCTGAGCGCATGCTAATGTTTCGTGTCCAGTGCAATGGATGGGATGGGATTTCACATAAGTCTGCCACCCATGGCCACTCATGGTTGAGCAACTGAGGGAGTTGACTTTGACGAACCCGAGGGTTTTGGAGTTGGAACTACATCAAAGGTCTGTGCTGCTCACACACTCTGCTCAACACATGATATGTTTAGTGCCAGCAGTGTGGAGACGTCGCACAACAGCCGTTGTTCCAGCAGGTACAGGCGTTGTAGGAGTGCATAGAGGCTAGCAGCGGCAACTATACACTTTAAAAACTATCCGCACAAGCGCCACACTTTCACCAGTAGCTCAGGAACATTGGGGTACCTTTTTCAAAAGATTAGCAGCAATGAGTTAAAAACGTGGCCCAGGCATGGAATATGTTGCAGGCTGCCAAGCTACAGAGCCAATCCCAGGTTACGGCCATTATCACACATGACAACATGCCTGGGCCCAGGTGCAGTGGCAAAAACCACATTGCCGTCTCATCGAGGATGGCATGACTCACTTTGTAGGCAGTGTGCTGTCTGGACCCCAAGCTGATGAGCTTCAGCACGGCCCGCTGACGTCTCCCCACACCAGTGTTGCAGCGTTTCCAGCTCGTAGCTGGGGTCAATTTAACAGCGGAGGAGGGTGGTGTTTCAGCCCTCCTCCCAGGAATGTTGTGTGGGGAGACAAGTCAGGCCACCACATTTTGCGACCCGGTCCACGCCTCAACTACATTCAACCACTGTGCCCAAATTGAAAGGTAGCGTCCCTGTCCGCATGCACTTGTCCATTCGTAACTGGTCACATGGAACTTTAGGGCTAAGCGCTGAATTTAGGGACCGCCTCATGTTTGGGGGAAAGTGCTGGTGTGGACGGCACAGTGCGGTGGCGCAGTAGACACTCTGCCCAAAAAGGGCAGAGTGTCCCCCAGCCGGGATTCCAACATCTCCTGGGCCAGATTTCTTGAGATGAGGCCGTTGAAGCCTTGGGCATGTGGGTGGGTTGCGCTGTACTTTAGCATGAAATGAAAGGATTGGGAGATGGGGAGTTGCTGGGAAGAGGCGCATGATGGCGCGGGCAAAAGGAGAAATGGCAGGAAAAGGTGAGGATAAGGGTGAACTCCCCAAAGTGTCAGAGGCAGATGTGGAGGTGTCCTGGCTCCTGGTCTGGACTGCAGCGCCAGCCCTGTCAACAGTGGAAGAGGCAGTGGCCGCCAGGCCAAACGACGATTATCCTGCGCTTGCTCTCACCCACTGAGCCCAGGGCTTGCCTTCCAAATGATGGCACCCGCAAGAGGTGGTGAGATTCCTCTCCGCAGATCTCCAAACCATCTTGGACTTGCAAATTGCACTAAATTTGTCATGTAACTGACATGTATATGATGAGTCTATCCATTGTCTGTTCATTTTGGTGAAAGTCAGCCTGTCAGCTGACAGACAGCTGTGCTTGTCAGTGATGATGTCACCGGCTGCTTGTACCCCCAGTTTTTGCTGCTTAGCTTGCCTCCACATCCACACTGCTTTTGCCCCTACACATCACCCCTATCCATGCCTGTGCCTCTAGCCATAAGTCTGCCACCCATGGAAACTCATGGTGCAGAAAGTGAGGGAGCTGACTCTGAGGAACCCTTGGGTTTTGTAGCTGGTACTCCATCAAAGGTCTCTGCTGCTCACACACCCTGCTGAACATACGGTATCTAGGGTTAGAGCGTGTGGTGACCTCGCACAACAGTAGGTGCTTCAGGCAGATGTAGGCCTTGCTGGAGTGTATTGCGGCTAGCTCCAGGTACTGTAGACTTGGGAAAGTGGGTGTCCAAGTGCCGCACTTTCACCCTTAGCTCAGCTAATTTGGGGTATGTTTTTAAAAATCATTGCACCACTACATTGAACATGTGGGCCAGGCATGGAACGTGTTGGAGGCTGGCAAGCTCCAGAGCCCTCCAACAAGCTAAAAAACCTGGCCCCAGGGGCAGCGGGGATAAACAAATTGCCATCTCATCCAGGATGGCATCCCTGACCTCAGAGGCAGTGTGCTGTCCGTCTCCCAAGCTGATGAGCTTCAGCCCAGCCTGCTGACGTCTCCCCACACCAGTGTTGCAGCGTTTTCAGCTCGTAGCTGGGGTAAATCTAACAGCGGAGGAGGAGGAGGGTGGTGTTTCAGCCCTCCTCCCAGGAATGTTTTGTGGGGAAACAAGTCAGGAAAATTCTTGAAACGGGAGAGTTTTGCATCTTTGCCCTTGCTGCCTATGGACATCCCTTTGCCTCTAGCCACCATTTTCCCTGCTTTGCTTGCCTCCACATCCACACTGCTTTTGCCCCTAGACATCACCCCAGTCCATGCCTTAGCTTGTACCCCCAGTTTTTCCTGCTTAGCTTGCCTCCACATCCACACTGCTTTTGCCCCTAGACATCACCCCAGTCCATGCCTTAGCTTGTACCCCCAGTTTTTCCTGCTTAGCTTGCCTCCACATCCACACTGCTTTTGCCCCTAGACATCACCCCAGTCCATGCCTTAGCTTGTACCCCCAGTTTTTCCTGCTTAGCTTGCCTCCACATCCACACTGCTTTTGCCCCTAGACATCACCCCAGTCCATGCCTTAGCTTGTACCCCCAGTTTTTCCTGCTTAGCTTGCCTCCACATCCACACTGCTTTTGCCCCTAGACATCATCCCTATCCATGCCTCTTCCCCTAGCCATAACTCTGCCACCCCTGGAAACTCATGGTGCAGAAACTTTGGTTGCTGACTTTGAGGAACCCTTGGGTTTTGTAGATGGAACTCCATCAAAGGTCTGTGCAGCTCACACACCCTGCTCAAGATATGGTATTGTAGGGTTTCAGCGTGTGTGAATGACGGACAACAGCCTGTGTTTGGACAGATGTAGGCCTTGCTAGAGTGTTTTTAGGCTAGCAGCGACTCCTGTGCACTTGCAAAAGTGGGCGCACAAGCGCCGCATTTTCAACAGTAGCTTCGGTACATTTGGGTATGTTTTTAAAAAACTTTGCACCACTAGGTTAGACGTGGGCCAAACATGGAACGTGTTGGAGGCTGGCAAGCTCCAGAGCCGCTACCAGGTTCCAGCCATTATCACAGGCGTAAAAATGCCAGGCCCCAGGTGTAGCAGGGAAAAAAAAATGCCATCTCAGCCAGGATGGCATCCCTGACCTCGGAGGCACTGTGCTGTCTGTCCCCCAAGCTGATGAGCTTCAGCACCGCCTGCTGACGTCTCCCCACACCAGTGTTTTAGCGTTTGCCGCTAGTAGCTGTGGTGGAGGTTGCAGCGTCGTAGGGTTTCAGTCTACTCCTGCCATGAATTTTGGCCTGGGAGAGGAGATAGGCCACCCCAGTTTGCACCCGGGGAACAGACTCCACCACATTCACCCTGCCTGTCATTAAAGATAAGCACTGCAGCATCCCTGACCACAGGCGCTTGTCCAAGTGTCGGTGGTCAAGTGGACCTTGCAGCAAAGCGCGGAACTAAGGGCCCACCTGATGTTGAGTGACACGTGCTGGTGCAAGGCGGGGACGCCACACCGGGAGAAGTTGAGACGGCTAGGGACGGCATAGTGAGGTGCCACAGTTGCCATCAGGTCCGGGAAGGCGGGAGTTTCAACAAGCCGGAACGCCAACCTCTCCTGGGCCAGCAGTTTAGCGATGTTGGCGTTCTAGGCTTGCGTGGGTGGGTGGTTAGCGGTGTATTTCTGCCGGCGCTCCAATGTCTGAGAGATGGTGGGTTGTTGTAAAGAAGCGCCTGATGGTGCCTTTGATGGTGCAGGAGAAGGAGATAAGACAGAAACAGGGGAGGATGAGGGAGAAGTCAACAAAGTGGCGGAGGCAGATGAAGTGATGTCCTGGCTCGTCCTCTGGAGTGCATCGCCAGCACTGTGAGCAGAGGCAGTGGCATGAACGGCGGGCGACGTTTGTCCTGCCGTTGCTGCCTGCCACTGATTCCATTGCTTGGATTCCAAATGACGGTGCATTGAAGTGGTGGACAGGTTGCTCTTCTCAGGGCCCCTACTCGATTTCGAGAGGCAAATTGTGTAGACGACACTATATCTGTCCTCGGCGCATTCCTTGAAAAAACTCTACACCTTCAAGAAACGTGCCCTCGATGGGGGAGTTTTTCTGGGCTGGGTACAAAAGGGAACATCTTCGGACATTCCGGGTCTGGCCTGGCTTCGGCAAAGCAGCTGACCTCTGCCTCTGGACATGTCTCTGCCTCTAGCTACCCTTTTTGGTGCTGCACCTGCCTCAACATCCACACTACTTTCCCAGCTTGACATCTGCCTTGTCCAGGTGGGGTCGGTGTCCTCGTCGTCCACCACCTCCTCTTCCAACTCCTGTCTCGCCTCCTCCTCCTGCACAATGCGCATGTCAACTGGCTGCCCTGACAGCAACTGCGTCTCATCGTCGTCGATGAGGGTGGGTTGCTGGTCATCCGCCACCAAATCGACCGGAGATGGAATGGAGGAGACTCTAGTGTTTGAGCATCTGGACACAGATACTCGTCTGTTAGGTCCGTGGAATCGCGAAATGGAGGGGCAGGTTGCGGTACAGTCAAAGGAAGGGAGAACAGCTCTGGGGAGCAGGGACAGTTGGGGTTATTGTTCTGAGAAGATTGGGAATTTTGGGTGGAAGGAGGACAAGACTGTTGGGTAAGAGGAGGTAGAGGCTGACTGGCTGGTGGACAATGTGCTTTAAGCGTTATCCGACAGCCATTGCAAGACCTGTTCCTGGTTCTCGGGCCTACTAATCTTTGTACCATTCAGCCTAGTTAATGTGGAACTTTTGTGCAAAGCGCAGAACTTAGGGCCCGCCTGATGTTAAGGGACACACGCTGGTACAAGGCTCAACTCACCCTAAGTGCCAAAAACACTGCTGGTGCAAGGCTCTACTCATGCCAAGGGCCTCAATCTCTGCTGGTAGCTCAGCTTAAGGTCATGTAACTTTGTTTGGAAGGGCTCATGTTAAGGGCTAGAAAAGTGAATTTTGGAAGGTCTTACCACATCACACACACACACACACACACACACACACACACACACACACACACACACACACACACTCAAAATGACAGTTAAGGGTGAGGGCTTTTGGAATTCCCATTGCCTATTCCATTTGTGGTTGTCATGGGGAACGTGATTTAAAGGGGTGGTTGTTACTGTTTGTTGAGCTTAAATTGGGGTTTGTGTCCATCCATTTGGGGAGTAAAGAAGGTTTCCAGGTATTTTCCCACTTTGATAGAGGTTTTTTTGAATGTGTAAAGTGTGTAGTTGTTAGGCAGTGATGTTGGGGTAATAGAGGGTCTTTGGTGTGTTAGATGCCCCCAGGCATGCTTCCCCTGCTGTCCCAGTGTCATTCCAGAGGTGTTGGCATCATTTCCTGGGGTGTCATAGTGGACTTGGTGACCCTCCAGACACGGATTTGGGTTTCCCCCTTAACGAGTATCTGTTCCCCATAGACTATAATGGGGTTCGAAACCCGTTCGAACACACGAACATTGAGCGGCTGTTCGAATCGAATTTCGAACCTCGAACATTTTAGTGTTCGCTCATCTCTAGTGAAAACCCTTTAAATAAAATGAATTGTATTCTGCGAAAGTGCTGCGGACTGACAACCATTCTACGACATGCATCCCCCTCACCACATATCCCTATGCTCTAATCCTTAAAGGGGTTGTCTTATTCTGTATTAGAAAATTCTGCATTACTGTCTAGTTCCTCATCTCTTGGTCAAGGAAGGATTGTGTGACTTCTTCTTGGTGAACCTTCTAATACACTGAGCCTTTTATTAATGGTCTCGTTCATTTGCAGATAGAGGCTCTCTCATGCTGATAAGGAAATGTGTACATTCATCTGTATGTGGCTTAGAGGGCACCTATACCAGTGGTCGGAATCACTTCAAGGTGGACATCTCGTGTTGCAGTGGTGACAACTGTAATCCTGACTTCTATAAATGTAAGTCATCTATTTCTCCTTTTTTGGACACGTCTCTGCAGTAGGAGACAACTACTGGGTATATAGATGATGTTTTCTAATATTTTATATGCCATTACATATTTCAATAGCTACAAGGGTTTGCTTATCAAGACATTGAGGTTTGCATTTTGTTATATGTATTTGCTGAGAAAGAATATATTGCTTATTGAAGGTTAGGACTAAAACATCTATGGCTGGACCCCACGTGGTGTAAATGCAATGGAAAAGAACACAGCGTTTTAGAATCACAGCATTGTAGCTAATTCCATCCTCAATTTCCTAATTCCATGCCAATTTTCAAAACTCCAAGTCTCAGTTTTAGAAATCACAGCATATCAATTAAAACTATGGAAACGCCGGTGGGTTCCTTGTAGATATAACTGAAGCAGAAACTCCTCAGAGGAAACCTGTACTGCGGGAAGAACTGAGATGCGTTGCCACTGTGACTTTTCCCACAGCGCTTTTTTCCTGCAGGGCGCCACATGGGGTCTTATCCTGGAGCAGAAGTAGGTTCTCTCCATAACACTGCATTATGTTACTGAAGGGTTGAGTAAGGAGGCAAAACTAAGGATAAACAATCCAGCCCAGATAATCTAGATAATCGGCCATGTTACTATGCTACTTTGCTGCTTAGTATTTATCAGTTGGGTACATGGGTACGGACCATGTTACCTTTACACAGAACCTTCAGGAAATAACACTTACATTGTATATGGATTATTTAGTATTCCATGTGCCGGACAAACCCTTCCCATATGTCCTGATAGTAAATCTGTCTGTTCTCCATGTGGTCCCTCTAGTAAGATATCGCTGTGTTAGGTAGAGCAGAGATCTCTTACAATGAGTAGCTCTCACTATGGAGGACCACTAGTGTCTCTGTATTGTACGGAAGCTTGAAGATCTCACAACTAACTGATAGTGAGGGATAACCCCTTTATAATGGGAAGGGGAGAGGAGGAATATTCTTCATAGGGTCATACATGGGAAATATTATGGGGGAATGTTATGGAGCAAGTCCTCTTTATTATGTCACTGCTTCTCTTCTTCAGTTCTAACATATAAAATTCCTAAAAAAAATGAACTGGTCTGTCCCGGCTGCGCTGGTCCTACTGCTTGGTGTCGTTCTACAACTGCTACAAGATGCAGACAGGGCGAGACTATGTGTTATCACGATGAGGAGAAATCAGGTACTAACACTGTTTTGTTGTTGTTTACTGTAAAGAGAAGATTCCTTCCGATCTGATGTCCTATAACAGTCATCTCCAGTACTGAGCACTTTCCATCTCACTAACTAGTTCTCTGACATGTCTATTAGGAGCCAGTAGATGGATTTGCTGTCCCTGTGGAAGAACAATAACAGGGAGCACTGACATATGAGCCCCTTTCATGCTACTGACTGGTATTGAGCACTCACAGTAGTCAGGACGATTTGAAAACATATTTCTATTCTGATAATGAAACATTTAGAAGCTTGAACATGAATTTTTCAAAAGTTTTGGGTTCAATACAAATGTGAAAGTTTGGGGATTTGTCACTCTAATACTGGAAGTCAAATTATTATACTCTGAGATCTCTTCAGACCTCAGAATATATTAGGAGGTTGCACAATCAGTTATACTCACCTTCCCTCATCTCTTCTGGGCCTCCTTGTGGCATCCAGTTCACTCTCTCTGGATTGCCTTCTGTTCTTTTGGATGATGACATTTGCCCTGGGGTCACATCAGAGGCCTATGATGGAATCTCAGTGGCTACATCGGGCATGTAGAGCGTTGATATGTCATCAAATCAGCATGCACCATGTGATCCCGGGGCTAATGATGTAACCCAAAAGGCTGAAAGATATCAGAAGAGGACCCGGATAGCGCACCGAATGCCAAGAAGAGGCCAAGAGAGGGTGAGGGAAGGGGAGTATAACTGAGGCCAGAACAGTCCAAACCATAAGTTAAACAAATCTTCAGAAGTTCGCCCATCTTTAATCTTTTTTCAGGAATTTTAAGTTATTCTTTATACAGCAGAAGGGGTTACTGTCTGATCAATGTCTAATGGGTCCCCCATAGATTATGACAGTGTTTTATGCCACAAATCGAGCATACATGTTCATGTTACCACACTATTCATTTTCTATAGCACTGCTGGAGAGCACTGAGGGTTGAGCCGATCTTGAGATTTCAGTATCGTTTTTAAAATCCGATTTCTGATCATTTTCCATCCGAACCCGATTCCAATTCCGATCCTAATGCAAGTCAATGGGATTTTTTAAGGAAAAATGATTTTAAAAACGATCCTGTTCACTACACAGTGTGGAGTCCAAAAATCCCCTCGGCTACTTATTGCCCCCTATTTACCTGCACAGAAGCGCTACCGCTGCCGCTCCCTGTTGTTCTCGCTCCTCTTCTCTCTACTTCACATGCCTGCAGAGCGCAGTGCACGCCCCCACCTCCCAGGCTAGTGTTACTGATGCTGGGAGAAGGCGGGGCTTGTTGTGGCTTAGGAGAATGTGGACGGGTACAGAGCGGGGAGATGTGAGTGCATCATTCGTGTCTTCCCTCCCAGTACCCGCCCACACTCTCCTAAGCCACATGCCCCGCCTTCTCTCAGCATCTGTAACATTAGCCTGGGAGGCGGGGGCGTACACGGCTCTCTGCAGGCCTGTGAAGTAGAGAGAAGAGGAGCGAGAACAACGGGGAGCGGCAGCGCTATTGTGCAGGTAAGTTGAGTGATCAGGATCGGAATTCCGTTCACAATCTTTTTTAGGCGGGATCGGTGCCCGATCAGCGTTCGTGAAATTTACTCGATCGCCGATCGGGATCCGATCTTTGCCAATCCCGAACGCTCAAACTTACTGAGCGCTGCATTTGGCTACAGTCTCATAGAAGTGTAAGAATCGGTTGTACATATATAACCAGCTGCTCTATTCATATAGAATTATTAGAATGTCCCTGTAAATTAAGATACAATCTCTAAATGATAAAATACATCCTCACTTATATATGTTCACATGGTGGAACATGGCACTGAATATGAGGTGGATACAATTTCCTCCTGAAACCAATCTCCATTGATTTCATGAACAGGAGGTGGAAAAGTTCTGCTGTGTGTACAGGGATTGGTCAGTTGTAGTGCAGGGTTTATTCCCAGGATAAGCAGAGTTTATAGAGTTTATGTTACATCATTATTATATATCAGAGCTGCTGTAATATTGTGTTATGTGACAGTCCTCTATTTGTATTTTTCAGCGGGCAGTTGGGGGTGCGCAACACAATCAATTTGTGACAAGTATGTATCCCCAAATTTGATCTGCTCAGAGAAAGCAGAGAGACGCGAGGTCAAGACATTATAATGATAATGAAAGAAAATGACAAATGTCTGCAGGATGGAATATTATTTCCAATAAACAATAATCTATAAATGTCTCCTTCCTTCCTTTTCCAGCTTTGAGATAGAGCATGATTCTGCTATATATATATATATATATATATATATATATATATATATACTAGAGGGAGGACCCGGCTTCGCACGGGTATATTACATGTTATGTTTGTGTAGTGGCCTCATAAGAATTGTCCAATTTTGTACTGATGTATTTTGTATGTGGTTTGTGTGTATGTCCATAAGCGTCATGTGATTATGTGTATCTCATTTTGGATATCAGTGAAAAACCTGTGATCAGTTGTTATGGATACCTGGAGTAAAGCTGTATCTAATCCTTCCCCGTGTAGTACTGTGTTTAGATGCAAGTATCTAATCCTTGTTGGTGTGGTACTGTGTACAGATGTGTGTATCTAATCCTCCCCCGTGTGGCATTGTGTGAAGAGGCACGTATCTAATACTCCGGTAAATGAAACTGTGTGCAGACGTGCATATCTAATCTTACAGCATGTGGTACTATGTGCAGACGCGTGTATCTAATCCTCTGGCGTGTGGTACTGTGTGCAGACAGGTGTATCTAATCCCTGGCGTGTGGTACTGTGTGCAGATGCGCGTATCTAATCCTCCCCCGTGTGGTACTGTGTGCTGAGATGCGTATCTAATTATCTGGCATGTGGTACTGTGTGCAGATGCATGTATCTAATCCTCCAAAGTGTGATACTGTATTCAGACGCATGTATCTAATCCTCCCCTGTGTGGTATTGTGTGAAGAGTATCTAATCCTTTGGCGTGTGGAACTGTGTGTAGACGCGCGTATCTAAACCTACAGCATGTGGTACTGTGTGCAGACGCGTATATCTAATCCTATGGTGTGTGGAACTGTATGTAGATGCGTGTATCTAATCCTACGGCATGTGGAACTCTGTGCAGATGTGTATATCTAATCCTATGGCGTGTACAACTGTGTGAAGACATGTGTATCTAATCCTCCCCTGTGTGGTATTGTGTGAAGAGGTGCGTATCTAATCCTATGGCATGTGGTACTGTGTGTAGACTCGCATATCCAATCCCCCGGCATGTGGTACTGTGTGTAGACGCGCGTATCTAATCCTCCCCCGTGTGGTACTGTGTGCAGATACGCGTATCTAATCCTCCCCCGTGTGATACTGTGTGCGGAAATGTGTATCTAATTCTCTGGCTTGTAGTACTGTGTCCAGAGGCATGTATCTAATCTTCCAAAGTGTGGTACTGTGTGCACACACACGTATCTAATCCTCCCCTGTGTGGTATTGTGTGAAGAGGCGCGTATCTAATCCTTCCGCTTGTGGAACTATGTGTAGACGCGCGTATCTAATCCTACTGCATGTGGTACTGTGTGCAGACGCATGTATCTAATCCTATGGCGTGTACAACTGTGTGCAGACGCGCGTATCTGATCCTCTGGAGTGTGGAACTGTATGTAAACGCGTGTATCTAATCCTACGACATGTGGTACTCTGTGCAGACGTGTGTATCTAATCCTATGGCATGTACAAATGTGTGCAGATGCGCATATCTAATCCTCTGGAGTGTGGAACTGTGTGTAGATGCGCGTATCAAATCCTACGGCATGTGTTACTGTGTGCAGACGCGTGTATCTAATCCTATGGTGTGTACAACTGTGTGAAGACACGTGTATCTAATCCTCCCCTGTGTGGTATTGTGTGAAGAGGCGCGTATCTAATCCTATGGCGTGTGGAACTGTGTGTAGACGCGCGTATCCAATCCCCCGGCATGTGGTACTGTGTGCAGACGCGCGTATCTAATCCTATGGCATGTGGTACTGTGTGTAGACGCGCGTATCTAATCCTCCCCCGTGTAGTACTGTGTGCAGACGCGCATATCTAATCCTTCCCCGTGTGGTACTGTGTGCAGACGCGCGTATCTAATCCTCCCCCGTGTGATACTGTGTGCGGAGACGCGTATCTAATTCTCTGGCTTGTGGTACTGTGTGCAGAGGCATGTATCTAATCCTCCAAAGTGTGGTACTGTGTGCACACACACGTATCTAATCCTCCCTTGTGTGGTATTGTGTGAAGGCGCGTATCTAATCCTTCGGCGTGTGGAACTATGTGTAGATGCGCGTATCTAATCCTACTGCATGTGGTACTGTGTGCAGACACGTGTATCTAATCCTATGGTGTGTACAACTGTGTGCAGATGCGCGTATCTAATCCTCTGGAGTGTGGAACTGTATGTAGACGCATGTATCTAATCCTACGCCATGTGGTACTCTGTGCAGACGTGTATATCTAATCATATGGCGTGTACAAATGTGTGCAGATGCGCGTATCTAATCATCTGGAGTGTGGAACTGTGTGTAGATGCTCGTATCTAATCCTACGGCAAGTGGTACTGTGTGCAGACACGCGTATCTAATGCTACGACATGTGGTACTGTGTGTAGACGCGCGTATCTAATCCTACGGCATGTGTTACTGTGTGCAGACGCTTGTATCTAATCCTATGGCGTATACAACTGTGTGAAGACACGTGTATCTAATCCTCCTCTGTGTGGTATTCTGTGCAGAGGCGCATATCTAATTCTTCGGCGTGTGGAACTATGTGTAGACGCGTGCATCTAATCCTACTGCATGTGGTACTATGTACAGACACGTGTATCTAATCCTATGGTGTGTACAACTGTGTGCAGATGCGCGTATCTAATCCTCTGGAGTGTGGAACTATGTGTAGATGTGTGTATCTAATCCTACGGCATGTGGTACTCTGTGCAGACGCATGTATCTAATCCTATGGTGTGTACAAATTTGTGCAGATGCGCGTATCTAATCCTCTGGAGTGTGGAACTGTGTGTAGACACCTGTATCTAATCCTTCGGCATGTTTAACCATGTGCAGATGCACGTATCAAATCCTTCAGTGTGTGGAACTGTGTGCAGAAGTGCATATTTAATCCTCTGGTTTGTGGGACTGTGTGCAGACCCGTGTATCTAATCCTCTGGCGTGTGATTCTGTGTGCTGATCTGTGTATCTAATCCTCTGATGCATGTATCTCAGTTTGGATATCAGTGTTGTATTGTGCATGTGGAGTGACCGTGTGTATTGCAGTTGGAATATGAGTGAAAGTCTTGCAGGTTTGTATTGGCTAAGGGGGGGGCACTGTGTTTGGAATGCTGTATCTCAGCAACGGTGCATCCGAGCGAGTTGGAGTCTCGTCTTAAACCTTCCCGGATACCTGAAGTATCTCTGTACCAAATTTGGTGAAGATCGGTCCAGTCGTTTGGTTCGCATTAGAGCACAGACAGACAGACAGACAGACAGGAATTCATTTTTATAATATAGGGAGATATATACAGTCCTGTGAAAAAGTTTGGGCACCCCTATTAATCTTAATCATTTTTAGTTCTAAATATTTTGGTGTTTGCAACAGCCATTTCAGTTTGATATATCTAATAACTGATGGACACAGTAATATTTCAGGATTGAAATGAGGTTTATTGTACTAACAGAAAATGCGCAATATGCATTAAACCAAAATTTGACCGGTGCAAAAATATGGGCACCTCAACAGAAAAGTGACATTAATATTTAGTACATCCTCCTTTTGCAAAGATAACAGCCTCTAGTCGCTTCCTGTAGCTTTTAATCAGTTCCTGGATCCTGGATGAAGGGATTTTGGACCATTTCTTTCTACAAAACAATTCAAGTTCAGTTAAGTTTGATGGTCGCCGAGCATGGACAGCCCACTCTCAAATGATCTGAAAACAAAGATTGTTCAACATAGTTGTTCAGGGGAAGGATACAAAACGTTGTCTCAGAGATTTAACCTGTCAGTTTCCACTGTGAGGAACATAGTAAGGAAATGGAAGAGCACAGGGACAGTTCTTGTTAAGCCCAGAAGTGGCAGGCCAAGAAAAATATCAGAAAGGCAGAGAAGAAGAATGGTGAGAACAGTCAAGGACAATCCACAGACCACCTCCAAAGAGCTGCAGCATCATCTTGCTGCAGATGGTGTCACTGTGCATCGGTCAACTATACAGCGCACTTTGCACAAGGAGAAGCTGTATGGGAGAGTGATGAGAAAGAAGCCATTTCTGCACGTACGCCACAAATAGAGTTGCCTGAGGTATGAAAAAGCACATTTGGACAAGGCAGCTTCATTTTGGAAACAAAAATTGAGTTGTTTGGTTATAAAAAAAAGGCGTTATGCATGGCGTCCAAAAAGAAACAGCATTCCAAGAAAAACACTTGCTACCCACTGTAAAATTTGGTGGAGGTTCCATCATGCTTTGGGGCTGTGTGGCCAATGCCGGCATCGGGAATCTTGTTAAAGTTGAGAGTCGCATGGATTCCACTCAGTATCAGCAGATTCTTGAGAATAATGTTCAAGAATCAGTGACGAAGTTGAAGTTACGCCGGGGATGGATATTTCAGCAAGACAATGATCCAAAACACCGCTCCAAATCCTCAGGCATTCATGCAGAGGAACAATTACAATGTTCTGGAATGGCCATCCCAGTCCCCAGACCTGAATATCATTGAACATCTGTGGGATGATCTGAAGCGGGCTGTCCATGCTCGGCAACCATCTAACTTAACTGAACTTGAATTGTTTGTCCAAAATACCTTTATCCAGGATCCAGGAACTGATTAAAAGCTACAGGAAGCGACTAGAGGCTGTTATCTTTGCAAAAGGAGGATCTACTAAATATTAATGTCACTTTTCTGTTGAGGTGCCCATACTTTTGCACCGGTCAAATTTTGGTTTAATGCATATTGCACATTTTCTGTTAGTACAATAAACCTCATTTCAATCCTGAAATATTACTGTGTCCATCAGTTATTAGATATATCAAACTGAAATGGCTGTTGCAAATACCAAAATATTTAGAACTAAAAATGATTAAGATTAATAGGGGTGCCCAAACTTTTTCATAGGACTGTATATATATATATATATATATATATATATATATATATATATATATATATATATATACTAGAGGGAGGACCCGGCTTCGCACGGGTATATTACATGTTATGTTTGTGTAGTGGCCCCATAAGAATTGTCCAGTTTTGCACTGATGTATTTTGTATGTTGTTTGTGTGTATGTCCATAAGCGTCATGTGATTATCTGTATCTCATTTTGGATGTCAGTGAAAAACCTGTGATCAGTTGTTATGGATACCTGGAGTAAAGCTGTATCTAATCCTTCCCCGTGTAGTACTGTGTTTAGATGCAAGTATCCAATCCTTGTTGGTGTGGTACTGTGTGCAGATGCACATATCTAATCCTCCCCGTGTGGTATTGTGTGAAGAGGCGCGTATCTAATCCTCCAGTAAGTGAAACTGTGTGCAGACGCGCATATCTAATGACTCTGGCGTGCGGTACTGTGTGCAGATGCACGTATCTAAACCTCCCCTGTGGTATTGTGTGAAAAGGCGCGTATCTAATCCTACGGCATGTGGAACTGTGTGTAGACGTGCGTATCTAATCCTACGGAATTTGGTACTGTGTGCAGACGCACGTATCTAATCCTACGGCATGTGGTACTGTGTGCAGACGCGTGTATCTAATCCTATGGTGTGTACAACTGTGTGAAGACACGTGTATCTAATCCTCCCCTGTGTGGTATTGTGTGAAGAGGCGCGTATCTAATCCTACGGCATGTGGAACTGTGTGTAGAGGCGTGTATCCAATCCCCCGGCATGTGGTACTGTGTGCAGATGCGCGTATCTAATCCTGTGGCATGTGGTACTGTGTGTAGACGCGCGTATCTAATCCTCCCCCGTGTGGTACTGTGTCAGATGTGCATATCTAATCCTTTGGCGTGTGGAGCTATGTGTAGACGCGCGTATCTAATCCTACTGCATGTGGTACTGTGTGCAGACGTGTGTATCTAATCCTATGGCATGTACAACTGTGTGCAGATGCGTGTATCTAATCCTCTGGAATGTGGAACTGTGTGCAGACGCGCATATCTAATCCTCTGGAATGTGGAACTGTGTGCAGACGCGTGTATCTAATCCTATGGCGTGTACAAATGTGTGCAGACGCACGTATCTAATCCTCTGGAGTGTGGAACTGTGTGTAGACGCCTGTATCTAATCCTTTGGCATGTGAAACCGTGTGCAAATGCACATATCAAATCCTTCAGTGTGTGGAACTGTGTGCAGAAATGCGTATTTAATCCTCTGGTGTGTGGGACTGTGTGCAGACCCGTGTATCTAATCCTCTGGCATGTGATACTGTGTGCTGATCTGTGTATCTAATCCTCTGATGCATGTATCTCAGTGTATATCAGTGTTGTATTGTGCATGTGGAGTGACCGTGTGTATTGCAGTTGGAATATGAGTGAAAGACTTGCAGGTTTGTATTGGCTAAGGGGGGGGGGGGGGCACTGTATTTGGAATGCTGTATCTCAGCAACGGTACGTCCGAGCGAGTTGGAGTCTTGTCTTAAACCTTCCCGGATACCTGAAGTATCTCTGTACCAAATTTGGTGAATTTGGTACTGTGTGCAGACACGCTTATCTAATCCTCTGGCGTGTGGTACTGTGTGCAGACGCACGTATTTAATCCTCCCCTGTGTGGTATTGTGTGAAGAGGCACGTATCTAATCCTACGGCATGTGGTACGGTGTGCAGACACGTGTATCTAATTCTACGGCATGTGGTACTGTGTGTAGACACGCGTATCTAATCCTACAGCATGTGGTAATGTGTGCAGACGCGTGTATCTAATCCTACGGCATGTGGTACTGTGTGTAGACGCGCGTATCTAATCCTACGGCCTGTGGTACTTTGTGCAGACGCGTGTATCTAATCCTATGGCGTGTACAACTGTGTGAAGACACGTGTATCTAATCCTCCCCTGTGTGGTATTGTGTGAAGAGGCGCATATCTAAACCTACGGCGTGTGGAACTGTGTGTAGATGCATGTATCCAATCCCCCGGCATGTGGTACTGTGTGCAGATGCGCATATCTAATCCTATGGCATGTGGTACTGTGTGTAGACGCGCGTAGCTAATCCTCCCCGTGTGGTACTGTGTGCAAACACGCGTATCTAATCCTCCCCCGTGTGATACTGTGTGCTGAGACGCGTATCTAATTCTCTGGCTTGTGGTACTGTGTGCAGAGGCATGTATCTAATCCTCCAAAGTGTGGTACTGTGTGCACACACACGTATCTAATCCTCCCCTGTGTGGTATTGTGTGAAGAGGCGCGTATCTAATCCTTTGGCGTGTGGAACTATGTGTAGACGCGCGTATCTAATCCTACTGCATGTGGTACTGTGTGCAGACGCGTGTATCTAATCCTATGGCGTGTACAACTGTGTGCAGACGCGCGTATCTGATCCTCTGGAGTGTGGAACTGTGTGTAGACGCCTGTATCTAATCCTTCGGCATGTGGAACCGTGTGCAGACGCATGTATCAAATCCTTCAGTGTGTGGAACTGTGTGCAGAAATGCGTATTGAATCCTCTGGTGTGTGGGACTGTGTGGAGACCCGTGTATCTAATCCTCTGGCGTGTGATACTGTGTGCTGATCTGTGTATCTAATCCTCTGGAGTGTGGAACTGTGTGTAGATGCCTGTATCTAATCCTTCGGCATGTGGTACTGTGTGTAGACGCGCGTATCTAATCCTATGGCATGTGGTACTGTGTGCAGACGCGTGTATCTAATCCTATGGCGTGTACAACTGTGTGAAGACACGTGTATCTAATCCTCCCCTGTATGGTATTGTGTGATGAGGCGCGTATCTAATCCTACGGCATGTGGAACTGTGTGTAGACGCGTGTATCCAATCCCCCGGCATGTGGTACTGTGTGCAGATGCGCATATCTAATACTATGGCATGTTGTACTGTGTGTAGACGCGCGTATCTAATCCTCCCCCGAGTGGTACTGTGTGCAGACGCGCGTATCTAATCGTCCCCCATGTGATACTGTGTGCTGAGACGCGTATCTAATTCTCTGGCTTGTGGTACTGTGTGCAGAGGCATGTATCTAATCCTCCAAAGTGTGGTACTGTGCACACACACGTATCTAATCCTCCCCTGTGTGGTATTGTGTGAAGAGGCGTGTATCTAATCCTTCAGCGTGAGGAACTTTGTGTAGACGTACGTATCTAATCCTACTGCATGTGGTACTGTGTGCAGACGCGTGTATCTAATCCTATGGCGTGTACAACTGTGTGCAGACGCGCGTATCTAGTCCTCTGGAGTGTGGAACTGTGTGTAGATGTGTGTATCTAATTCTACGGCATGTGGTACTGTGTGTAGATGCGCGTATCTAATCCTATGGCATGTAGTACTGTGTGTAGATGCGTGTATCTAATCCTATAGCGTATACAACTGTGTGAAGACACGTGTATCTAATCCTCCCCTGTGTGGTATTGTGTGAAGAGGCGCGTATCTAATCCTACGGCTTGTGGAACTGTGTGTAGACGCGTGTATCCAATCCCCCGGCATGTGGTACTGTGTGCAGATGCGCATATCTAATCCTATGGCATGTGATACTGTGTGTTGACGCGCGTATCTAATCCTCCCCCGTGTGGTACTGTGTGTAGACGTGCATATCTAATCCTCCCCCGTGTGATACTGTGTGCTGAGACGTGTATCTAATTCTCTGGCTTGTGGTACTGTGTGCAGAGGCATGTATCTAATCCTCCAAAATGTGGTACTGTGTGCACACACACATATCTAATCCTCCCCTGTGTGGTATTGTGTGAAGAGGCGCGTATCTAATCCTTTGGCGTGTGGAACTATGTGTAGACGCGCGTATCTAATCCTACTGCATGTGGTACTGTGTGCAGACGCGTGTATCTAATCCTATGGCGTGTACAACTGTGTGCAGACGCGCGTATCTAATCCTCTGGAATGTGGAACTGTGTGTAGACGCGTGTATCTAATCCTATGGAATGTGGTTCTCTGTGCAGACGCGTGTATCTAATCCTATGGCGTGTACAAATGTGTGCAGACGCACGTATCTAATCCTCTGGAGTGTGGAACTGTGTGTAGACGCCTGTATCTAATCCTTTGGCATGTGAAACCGTGTGCAGATGCACGTATCAAATCCTTCAGTGTGTGGAACTGTGTGCAGAAATGCGTATTTAATCCTCTGGTGTGTGGGACTGTGTGCAGACCCAGGGTCGGACTGGCCCACCGGAGCACCGGGGGATCCCCCGGTGGGCCCCCGGGCCCGGACTATACTACTAATCATTTTAGCATAGGCAGGGGCCCGATCGGGCCCCTAACCACCCCATTGATGATCGGGCCCCTGCCTATGCTAAAATGATTTCAATCGGGCCCCTGCCCATGTCAGAGGAGGATTAGGGGAGGCGCTTAGGGCCCCTCCCCTAATCCAAAGAACCAGCGCAAGGAGAGCTACCGATCTCCTTGCGCTTGTTCAGCCATCTACGTATCAGCGTAGGCGGCGTCATCACGCCGCCTACGCTGATACACAGACGTCTGACAGAAGAGGATGCGGCAGCAGCGGGAGCAGCAGCAGCGCGCGGTCGGTCGGTCGGTAAGTATAATAACTTTTTTTTTTTTTTTTTTTTATAATAGGCCGCTGCCTGCTGGAGTATCTACCAGCAGGCAGCGGCCTATTTACCAACCCGGACCTGCTCACTGCCGCCCCCGCTTCCCCTTGTACTTTAGGCCGCGGTGGGCGGTAGTGAATAGGCCCGGGCCAGGCCGCGATCCCACTGCCGCTAATATTATACTCAGGGGTCTTTTCAGACCCCCGAGTATAATAATTGGGGCCCCAGGGGAGGTGAGGGAACATAATAAACACTGTTACTTACCTCTCCGGGATCCGGTGTTACTCCTAGCTGGCTTCGGGGCTATATGTTAATGCCCAGACGTCACGTGGTCTGGAATATTACCATATAGGCCCGAAGCCTGTTCTAGCAGTAACATATAGGCCTGAAGCCTGTGGTAGTAGTAATAACCTGTTACTGCGAGCACAGGCTTTGGGCCTGTATGGTAACAGGCTGTTACTGCTACCACAGGCTTTAGGCCTATATGTTACTGCTAGTACAGGCTTTGGGCCTATATGGTAATATCCCAGGCCACGTGACGTCTGACACATTACCATATAGGCCCAAAGCCTGCTAGGAGTAAAATCAGATCCCGGCGAGGTGAGTAACAGTGTTTATTATGTTCTCTCACCTCCCCTGGGACTCCGATTATTATACTCAGGGTCCGAAAAGACCCCCGAGTATAATAATAGTTCATGGGTGTGCAACTGTGGGGCATAATAGAGCTTGAAAGGTCCACTGTGGCCCCTGTAACCTCTATTATGCCCTACAGTGGCCCCGCTGCAACCTCTATTATGCCCCACAGTCTATTGTGCCACCGTGGGGCATAATATAGGCTGCAGGAGCTGCTGTGATATATATATATATATATATATATATATATATATATATATATATATATATATATATATGGTCTGGATGTGTGGAGAAGTGAGGAGTCAGACGTGTCTGTGTTTCAAACTTTACAGAGTCAAGTCACAGCTGGAAGAAGTGGTCATGGCGGTCCAAAGGGAAGAGACGGGAAATGTGGGAAGACGTCTCCTGTGAGTATTACTGCACAAAATATTACTGCATTGTATTTATTGTAATGTTGTGATTTATTGTAATGGTACTGCTAGCACCCCCAATCCCCCCGCTGTCTGAGGTGGACAATCGAAAGATGCCCCCAAATCTTTCAATTACTACAACTCCCAGCAGCTCCAGATGCCCTGGAACTGTTGAGAGTTGTAGTCCACCCACCCCATAGATAATGTCCCACTCTATTGTTATGCTGGTGCCCTTTTCTAGAGCTCCAGCATAACAATATCCAAGTTTCAGAAACGCTGAGGACTTAGGATATGTTCACACATCAGTATTCCATCCGTCCGTTTGAATTCAGTTTGACACTTCAAAACGGACTGATACACATACTGATCTCTACTCTGGTTACAATTGCTACTTTTAATCCCCTTATCTGTCCTCTAGGGGTCGGAGAGCGTTTGCTATCAGTATACAATCAGTATGTGCATCAGTCCGTTTTGAAGTGTCAAACTGAATTCAAACGGACGGATGGCATACTGATGTGTGAACATACCCTTATCTGCCTGAAAATGGCTGACACCTGGCGGACTTCATTATGTTAATGAGGTCTGCCACTGTCTGTGTGTAACCGCCATTTTAATAGTCCACCTCTCCGTCATTCTGGTCCCATGGTGGACCTGTATGACGGAGAGCTTGCCGCTGTTGTGAACCTAGCATAAGGCTATGGCTACACTATAACTTCTGTCATACAACCAAAGATGTGTCGCCCTGTCATTCTTTCACTCATGTTAGTGAATGGAGTCACATTGCAACCTGAGGGACCCAATGCGACTCCATTCACTAATGTGAAAGAGTCCCAAAGGGACACTGCGATCTTTGGTTGCATGAAGGAAGTAGTAGTGTAGCCATAGCTGTTTTGCACACTGTATTGTGCGTGAAATTGCACTTTAAACGAGTATAATGGCAAAAACTGGACGGGCGATATTACATATGGCAGTAGGGTGGGCCCCTGGAGATAATCCCACTGGTGGGCCCTAGGCACCCCAGTCCGACCCTGTGCAGACCCGTGTATCTAATCCTCTGGCGTGTGATACTGTGTGCTGATCTGTGTATCTAATCCTCTGATGCATGTATCTCAGTTTGGATATCAGTGTTGTATTGTGTATGTGGAGTGACCGTGTGTATTGCAGTTGGAATATGAGTGAAAGACTTGCAGGTTTGTATTGGCTAAGGGGGGGGGCACTGTGTTTGGAATGCTGTATCTCAGCAATGGTATGTCCTAGCGAGTTGGAGTCTCGTCTTAAACCTTCCCGGATATCTGAAGTATCTCTGTACCAAATTTGGTGAAGATCGGTCCAGTCGTTTGGTTCGCATTAGAGTACAGACAGACAGACAGACAGACAGACAGACAGACAAGAATTCATTTTTATAAGATAGGGAGATATATATATATATTCCATATGATTATTTCTGCTGATCAAGTCAAGTCATTACAAACTCATACTCGACACTTACTTACTTCTTAAACTTTTGTGCCGCGACCGCTAACACGATGAGTAAATAATGTCACCAGAAAACCAATAATTGCTAGGACTTTGATTCTCCATGTAGCAGATGATTCTCTGTCATATGAGGGGAAATGCTCCTGATGAACTGTTTGATATGTGTCAATTGAGTATGTTTATTCATAAGTTTAATGTGTAATCAAAAATGTACGCCCACTCCAGTGGGTATAAGAAGATGTGATTTGTACAATAAAGTATGCTTCTGCTCAGACTTACCTTGTCCCTGTGTTAAATGCATCCATCGATGGCCCGGCCTACATTCGATTTGGCCTCCATCCAATATACCCATTGGTCCAAATGCACACTGACTTATTAAGTGGCGCCCAACGTGGGGCCGATAAAGGCAAAAGACACCAATACATGATGAGGTCTGGCATGTATAGAGGTAGAGTCAAGGACACAGAGATCCCAAAGACCAACATATATGTAAGAACCTTTGCTTCTTACAAGATCTCTGTATTTCCACCATCTTCTAGATCTATAGCTGGATCTGAGGGTATGTTATAGTCCATTTTTGTACATCCTGTCTGTTTTGAATATCATTTTGATACTTAAAGGTATATTGGGTTGGATAACTCTATGCTGCTGTTTTTGTTTTATGTTTGGTGAAAGATTGATGTTTGAGTGTGTATGTGTCTACCTTGAGGGTATGGGATGGTTCTGTGGTGTCTGTCGTAAAGACTAACCTTACCCTTGAGACTGGTTTGTCCGGTTCATATAAGGATGTGCCCCTAATGGTACAGGCATCATAGACCAGATATCTTCTCCTGGGGACAGCTAGTGTGCTTGAGTCAGAAGATAAGTTGTCTGTCCTTTGTCTTTTGTTTGTCGGAAATGCACAACACTCCCTCATTGGATATCAGAGGAGTTTGAGAGATCTTGGGTCATACTTGTCTGCCTAGCATTAGCTTGTTTTACCCTCTGGTTGATGTATAAGATTTATGGATATGCCAAACTAAACTTAATGTACGTACCATTTTTCACTCAGCGGCCTAGGGAAGTAAGTTGTAGGACAGAAGGGTGTTCAGACGCTGGTAGATGGCCTCAGTGGAGGATAGGAGGTACAAAGAGCATATTGAATAAACAATCAGAGAAGGGACAGACAGACTTGGGAAATGTACTTATCCAAGAAAATCAGGAAGGAAGTGATAGATGTGAGATAGTGAAGAAAAGATAAGGCAAAATTTCTGTGAAAGACTCAGGCAAGTTGTTGAAAGGTTTTGGAATAGATAACTAACTTTAGCAATCAGCCTTAGTGACAAGTGCTAGGTGGATTAATGACAAGTTGGTTAGACAAGCAAAAGCTTGGTCTTAGGTAGCAATAGACAAGAAGCGAGCAGGTGATTGGATTGAGGAAGAAATCCCGAAATGTATAAGATACAAAAAGAGGGCAAAAATTGCTCCACCATATCAACCCCATCTCATGGCTCCTGTTGTAACAGGATCAGAAGGATGGACTTGTTTGTGTGGACAACAAAACCCTGACTGGTGTGAACAATGTTCTGCCTGCAAATGGCCGAAGCCATATGGAGCAACAGGACTTTATCCTGTTGTTTATTCTCAGACTAGGGCACAGGAGCCACAGCTCAGTGCAGTAAAGCAAAAGGAATCCTTAATCACATTAGAAGATGGCTATCCCTCTTTGTAGTCTTCTCAGTTTCAGACTGTGGATACTACAGGTATACCAAGTAGGGGCAATTCCACTCCTAGACTTCAGGCAGTACCAACAACTACCACGTCTTATTATAAACCATGGTCTCCAAATGATCAGATGGGACTGCTCAAGGATGCCCCAGACCCATTTGACCTACTCATGGCCTTCTATAGATGGATGGTGGGTTTGAATAACACCTACACATGTACATGGACAGAGAGTATCTTAAGGGGAAAGATTGGTGAAGCTAGGATGCAATCAGTCATGGACACAATAGACAGAGCAGGGGAGTCACACCACTCAGCTCTCCATTTGGGAAATCTATATAGCCATACTGTAGAATCAGGGATGCACTTCATGAAAGGACTGCATGCATGGTGTAAGGAGAGGGTGGGAGAATCTACTCTCTCTCTCTTTTAGATGTAGTGCAGGGGGGCAAAAGATACAGTCGAACAGTTCTGGGGAAATCTAATTCTGAGACATATGGATTTGGGATATGAGGAAACAGGAGATGTGGGAAGGAAATTCTTCATTGTGGCATTCATAGCAGGTCTTGGGCCACAACTCAGACAAAAGTTTCAGGCAGCAAAGCCTATATGGAGAACATGTGCAATTGAAGACCTAGTGCGTTTTGCAAAAGGGGTGGAGCTAGACCAAAAGACAAAGCCTGTTCAGATACAGTATATTTCTGGTGAAACCAAGAGAACCAACCCAGCCAGGAAAGATCATAGGAGGTGTCACAACTGTGGGAAGGTGGGACATCTCAGACATCAATGTAGGTTACCACCTCAGCAAGACGACCATGGGAAGATGGATGTCCCACCCCAAAGCTCACAATAGGATGCAGGAAACCCCGTAATGACCTATCATTTAAAGGCATCCTTACACCAAGGCCCACAAGCTGTGGTCCCAGTACACCTCCCTGATGATAAAAAAAAATATTCACCCTTCTGAAATATCAGATAATACATTACATACCCAAGGATTTGATGGTTTAATTCAAGAATGCCGACTGACCAAACCATTGCCCCTCTGACTGGCTGACCATACATGCATGACTAGACTGATGCAGCAGACCTGAGTGTGCAGCAGGGTTCAGCGCATCTCTGATGCAGCAGAGCTGAGTGTGCAGCAGGGTTCAGCGCACAATCAGCTCTGCTTCATATCCAGTGTAGCAGCGCTGGTACATCTCGGCATAGGAATGCATTGACCAGCGTTGATTGGCCGAATGCCATATAGAGTACAGCATTTGGCCAATCAACGCTGGTTCTGCCGCAGCAGGCGGAGTCTAAGATCGGTCCACAACAGTCTCCATTCTGGTCTGCTCTTAGACTCCGCCTCCTCACAGATGAGCCTCCGTCAGAACCAGCGTTGATTGGCCAAATGCTGTACACTGTATGGCATTCGGCCAATCAACGCTGTTCAATGCATTCCTATGGGAAAAAGTCAGCTTATCACAAGCTGACAGGGATCCCAATGTAATACAGTGACTTGGGCATGCTAGATGCCCCCAGACATGCTTCCCCTGCTGTCCCAGTTGAATTCCAGGGTGTTGGACTTGGTGTCATAGTGGACTTGGTGACTCTCCTGAGTCGAATAGTGGTTTCCCCTAAACGAGTATTTATTCCCCATAGACTTTAATGGGGTTCGATGTTCGATCAAACAGTCGAGTATTGAGCGGCTACTCAAATCGAACTTCGAACATTTCACTGTTCGCTCAACTCTAACAGTATCCATTAAGGGCCACACAAGAAGAAGCAATAGGGAAAAACATTACAGCCCTAATTGCATCTGGGGCATTAAAACCTACCAATACTCCCTTATTCCCAATCAAGAAAAAAGGCAATACTACCAAACTGGGGGAGCCAGTTACTTACAGGATGGTACATGACCTAAGACCAGAGAATGTGGTCACTGAACTGTCACACACCAATGGTACCTAACACACATACCATCCTATCGCAGATATCAGCCACAGCCACCACTTCTCAGCTGTCAATCTTGCAAACGCTTTTTTTAGTGTCCCCCTAGCGGTTGAATGTCAATATCTGTTTGCTTTCATCTTCAATAGTCATCAGTATATATGGTGTGGTATATGTGGTGCTGCCACAGGGGGCCCACAACTCTTCCATCTTGTATATTGCTGCACTCCCATTTGTTCTGCAGGACTGGATCACTAGATTGCTTCTACTCACAGGTTGGCAATTGTTTCTGCTCCAGGAATGGAATGATCGTGATTAGAGATGAGCGAACAGTAAAATATTCGATATTCATTATTCGTTTTGAATAGCCGCTCAATATTCGACTATTTGAACGAATATCGAACCCCATTATAGTCTATGGGAGAAAATGCTTTGTTTCAGCGGATCCCACCATTCGACTCAGGAGGGTCACCAAGTCCACTTTGACACTTCAGCAAATGATGCCAACACCTCTGGAATACAACTGGGACAGCAGGGGAAGCATGTCTGGGGGCATCTAACACACCAAAGACCCTCTATTACCCCAACATCACAGCCTAACAACTACACACTTTCCACATTCCAAAAAACCTCTATCAAAGTGGGAAAATACCTGGAAACCTTCTTTACTCCCCAAATGGATGGACACAAACCCAAATTTAAGCTCAACAAACATTAGCAAGCACCCCTTTAAATCACATTGCCCATGACAACCACAGATGGAATAGGCAATGGGAAATCCAACAGTACCCACCCTGAGCTGTCATTGTGGATGTGTGTGTGTGTGTGTGTGTGTGTGTGTGTGTGTGTGTGATGTGGTAAGACCTTCCAAAATTCACTTTTAAAGGGATTCTACCACTAAAACACTTTTTATTTCTAGTTACCACGTCGGAATAGCCTTTAAAAAGGCTATTCGTCTCTTACCTGTGGAAGTGCTCTCCGCCGCGCCGTTCGTTCAAAATACCGGTTTGTACCGGTATGCTAATGAGTTCTCTCGCAGCGATGGGGGCGTCCCCATCGCAGGAGCAGCGATGGGGGCGTCCCCATTGCAGCTCGAAAACTCACCGCAGCGCCGCCTCTCTGGTCTTCGGTGTCCTCCCTTTGCTTCTTCAGCGTACTGTCGGACGCCTGCGCAGTACGCTCTGTTCGACGAAGATTGCCGAACGTACTGCGCATGCGCGAAATTGCGATCCCAGCCATAGTGCGGGCACCGAACTTTCGCACATGCGCAGTACGTTCGGCAAGCTTCGCCGAACAGAGAGCATACTGCGCAGGCGTCCGACAGACGCTGAAGAGGCAAGGGGAGGACACCGAAGACCGGAGAGGCGGCGCTGCGGTGAGTTTTCGAGCTGCAATGGGGACGCCCCCATCGCTGCTCCTGCGATGGGGACGCCCCCATCGCTGCGAGAGAACTCATTAGCATACCGGTACAAACCGGTATTTTGAACGAACGGCGCGGCGGAGAGCACTTCTACAGGTAAGAGACAAATAGCCTTTTTATAGGCTATTCCGACGTGGTAACTAGAAAAAAAAGTGTTTTAGTGGTAGAATCCCTTTAAGGCCCTTAACGTGAGCCCTTCCAAATTACATTACAGGCCCTTAAGCTGAGCTACCAGCAGAGATTGAGGCCCTTCAGGTGACTTCAGCCTTTTACCTGCAGAGTTTTAGGCCCTTTAACTTAGTTCAGCCTTGCACCAGCAGAGATTTGTTGGACCTTTGGGTGAGTTGAGCCTTTAAACAGCAGAGATTCAGATTTTGTCCCTGAGGGTGCATTCACACTACGGAACGCCAGCGTGTATCACAGCCGTACACGCCGGCGTTACAGCAGGGCTGCCGAACACTTCCCATTCATTTCTATGGGAGCCGGCATGCGAGCGCTCCCCATAGAAATGAATGAGCTGCTTCTATCACTGCGAGCAGTCCCATTGAAGTGAATGGGAAGTGCCGGCGTATACAGCAAGCTCTGCTCATGCCGAGCTGTACACGCCGGCACTTCCCATTCACTTCAATGGGACTGCTCGCAGTGAAAGAAGCAGCCCATTCATTTCTATGGGGAGCGCTCGCATGCCGGCTCCCATAGAAATGAATGGAACTGCTTTATACGCCGCTTATTCTGAACATGATTTACGTTCAGAATAAGCTTCAGTATATGTAGTGTGAATGCCCCCTTAGGCTGCATTCACACAGAGTAACGCCAGGCGTCACTTGTGTGTAATTTGTGTGTCTTTTACGGCCGTCATAAAACGTTTACATAGAGTTCTATAGGAAAAGACGGCCGTCATTTACGGCCGTCATTTACGGCCGTCATTGTAATGACGGCCGTAAATGACGGCTGTAAATGACGGCCGTCTTTTCCTATAGAACTCTATGTAAACGTTTTATGACGGCCGTAAAAGACACACAAATTACACACAAGTGACGCCTGGCGTTACTCTGTGTGAATGCAGCCTTAGAGTGAGTAGAGCCTTTAAAATACAGTATTTTTGGCCCTTGGCGTGAGCAGAGCCATTAACATTCAGTGCTTTTGGCCCTTGGTGTTAGTCGAGTCTTTAAAAAGCAGAGTTTTTGACTCTTGGCATGAGTAGAGCCTTTAAAATACAGTGTTTTTGGCCCTTGGCATGAGTAGAGCCTTTAAAATACAGTGCTTTTGGCCCTTGGCATGAGTACAGCCTTTAAAAAGCAGTGCTTTTGGCCCTTGGCGTGAGTAGACACTTTAAATTACAGTGTTTTTGGCCCTTGGCATGAGCAGAGCCTTTAAATTACAGTGTTTTTGGCCCTTGGCATGAGTAGGGCCTCACACCAGCAGTGTTTTTGTCCCTTGGAGTGAGTAGAGTCTTTAAAAAGTAGAGTTTTTGGCCCTTGGCATGAGTAGAGCCTTGCACCAGCAGTGTTTGTAGCCCTTGGAGTTGGTACAGCCTTTAAAAAACATTGTTTTATGCCATTTTGGTGACTAGAGCCATGCAGCAACAGTGTTTCATTTTTTGGCCCTTGGGGTGACCCCTAAAAAACTAATTTTCAGGCCCTTGGGGGAGCCCTAAAAAATTAGATTTCAACCCCTTGGGGGTGAGCCCTAAAAAATTATTTTGCAGGCCCTTGGGCTGAAGCCCTAAAAAATTGAGTTGCAACCCCTGGGAGAGGGGGGAAATAATGGAAATATATATATATATATATATATATATATATATATATATATATATATATATTATATCTAAAAAAAAAAATCACATTCAGAAGTAGGGGCTGGGGTTGTAGGAGGAGGAGGAGGAGAATGAGGAGGAGGAGTAAATTGGGTGCCGGCAGCTTCTCTCCAGTACCTGGGCTCTGGAGTGGATACGCAGCTGGTTATCCATGTCCTCACCCATGTCCCCTGCTGGTGCTGGCAGCTCCTCTCCAGTACTTGGACTATGGAGTGGATATACAGCTGGGTATCCACATCCTCGCCCACGTCCCCTGCTCATAATGATGAAGACATTGCTGGCAGCCCCTCTCCAGTACCTGGACTGTGGACTGGATACCCAGCGGAATATCCACGTCCACGTCCTCGCGCACGTCCCCTGCTGCTACGCTGCATCATGTATTGAGCTCTGAAAAGAGCTGTTATTTCCTGCCTAACCAAAGCTATGAAAGCACTTTATCGCCCTCAGAACAAGCTCTCCCTATCACTCCAAAACTGAAATGACATGAATATGGCGACGGCCGTTCTTATGAATTGGGAGGTCACATGTTTTCGGCAGCCAATGGGTTTTTTCAATTTTTTTCACTGCGTCCGTTGTCATAGCTCCTGTCCCACTTGCCCTGTATAGTTATTGTTGCAAAAAACGCACCAGGGAAGGTGGGAGGAGACACGAATATTTACTACGTATGCGGCCTTGTATTCGATCGTGAATGAATACATCAAACGCCATGATGTTTGATTGAATACCTATTCGATCGAACGGCGTTCTCTCATCTCTACCTATAAGTAATATACAGTATATGGGTAGGAGATGAGGTATTATACCAGCAGGGGGCAGTAGATGGGGGGCAGTCCTCTTGTGTTGTCACCACCACACATTATATTAGTGGTACACCTCTATATACAGTGTAATATGTGTGAAGAGATCTATCAGCCATCGCTCAGACTGTACATGTCAGTAAGACTGGATATACCGTATACTACACTGCTGGACAGTATAATACATAACACAACAGGGCCGGCACCAACAAACCATTAGCCACAACTCTATGTATAGGGCTAGTGAGATGTTAGGCTGGTGGCCCCGGGACAAGCCGACCCCTGAATAGCCCACATGACCTTAGTTATAATAACCCATAATAACATACCTTATATTAACACTTTATATGCTGGCCAGTAGGTGCGGCGCCATAAAGCATCTTACACCACATGTAGCAGCAGGTAAGTATAATGATCCCCAACGCCATCAGTCCAGCCCTCCATAGTGGACAACGTGTGTAATGGAGGCAAATAACAGACACATCTAATCCCTATGTAACTATATAATACACGCACACCCCACATACACTGCACAGGCCATAGATCACAATCAGGACGTCCCCATGGAATTACCAGAGGCTCCAATATAGGGTGTAATATTAGATCACTACCAGCAGGGGGCAGATGTGTACCCTTATATAATCCTAATGGGGAAGAAATGTGGATGTGACTTACTGCCGAGTACAAATGTGCAATATGTCACCCAGAGAGCAAATCTAATAATCCCAAACAGTCATACAGGGAATAAATACAAATCTTCCGATTTGTCTCAGCACAGTATTAATGTTATATTTATGTTTGGTTGGTACCAGGATAGGGACCTAATATTGTGGGTCAGGTGCAGGGGGACATTATATAGGGGGTAACTGGAGGAGGATATTATATTGTGGGAGGGAAACATTACAATGTTAGGGTGACTGCAGGGACATTATACTGTGCGGGTACACAAAGAGAAATGAATGGGAATGGGCAAGGTCAAAGTACAAGTGGATGGAGCTAAATTTACTGCGGTGAGCAGCACGCTGCATATTGTTTCCCTCTTTTGATCCTTTGAAAGTTCTATTTCCATATGAGCCCAAGAAAAAAAAAACATAATGAAAAATACATGTAGGATTTTGCTGTCCTCTGGAAAAATCGGACATCTTTGTAAACGGACACTTATGCGCACACACAGACAATAAAGGACGCTACATGATGCCCCATTTAAAATAATGCAAATCGTAACAGACACAGCTAGAGTCCGATGCTATAATCTTGCGTAGACATTAGCTTCGGACACCGACACTAGTGTGACCCCAGCTTTACAGGGAACATTGTGTGTTACATGGTAAGACAATGGTGAATGGAAATGAGACAAGGGCATTGTGTAATGTAGTTTCAGGAGCTCCCCGTCCTAGTCAGGCTGTGTACCTTGTACAACAATGGAGCTCCATCTCCAAGAACATCTTCTGAGAGTAAATAGAGGGAAAAGTTCATGGTTTTATAAGCATAGGGACTTAGCCCTAGTAGACAGGCTAAAAAAGGTTAGACAATCTCGTACTATCTATTACATTAGAAAGAAGCGTCTAGAATGAGCAAACCAATTTGAAACAATTTTTTTTTTTTTTTTTAAATTACAGTTCTTATTGAAATTTTCAGATTTGTTTCAATCTATATTGACATGTTACACAATATAGGAGTATTTTTTTTTTTGTTTGTTTGTTTTTTTGCTAATTCATTTATGGATATTTTTTATTTTTTATATTGTGTCAGATCTGGCATTAGTGTTGCACCATGATCTGTGACTGTCCACAGAGTGTCTTCCATTGCTTAGACAAAGTCACCCTTTCATTGCACCTTGTTAATGTTTTTATTTTTTGATTTTTTTGCCACTATCACTGTAAAAATCCAAGCTGACCCGCACATTGTGTTCTACTCTAAAGTTCACAAACCAAATCATCGTTTCAGTGCTAAATCTCATCACATCAATCTAAACTATTCGTTGTAATAAATTGAATTTTGTTAAAAAGTACAGAAAATCAATCATTATTATCATAAAAGACTAAGCTGATTTTTTTTTTCACTGGATTAAACATAGTGTAGAATACTCTTAGGACTCCTAGGAACCTATCTATAAAACATAGTGTAGAATACTCTTAGGACTCCTAGGAACCTATCTATAAAACATAGTGTAGAATACTCTTAGGACTCCTAGGAACCTATCTATAAACATAGTATAGAATACTCTTAGGTCTCCTAGGAACCTATCTATGATGAACCAATATGAGTCTAAAGCTAGGAGTGGTACCTCAACTGTGGAAAACATCTTGTGTGGTACCAGTCCCAAAGAAACCCAACCCGATGGACTACAATGATTACCGACCCGTAGCACTGACATCCCACCTGATGAAGGTCCTAGAGAGACTGGTCCTGACACACCTACACCCCCTAGTGAGCTCCGCTCTGGACCCCCTCCAGTTTGCCTACCGGCCGGGCATTGGGTTAGATGACGCCATCATCCACCTTCTTCATAGAGCTCTCTCTCACCTGGAGAAACCCGGGAACACTGTGAGAATAATGTTCTTTGATTTCTCCAGTGCGTTCAACACCATTCAGCCAGAGCTACTGAGGGAGAAGCTGAACCTTGGTGGAGTGGACCACCACCTGTCCAACTGGATCCTAGACTACCTGACAACCCGCCCTCAGTATGTGAGAGCCCAGGACTGTGTGTCTGACACTGTGATCTGTAGTACGGGGGCACCACAAGGTACAGTTCTTGCCCCATTTCTCTTCACACTGTACACTGCTGACTTTAGGCACAACTCCTCCAGCTGTTACTTACAGAAGTACTCCGATGACTCTGCTATAGTCGGCCTTATCACTGATGGCGACGATAGGGAATACAGAGACTTAAATCCGGATTTTGTTGAATGGTGCCAGCAGAACCAGCTTAGGATTAATGCTGGGAAGACCAAGGAGATGGTGGTGGACTTTAGTAAACGGAGAGGTGCTCCGACCCCGGTGGAGATCCAGGGGACATGCATTGAGATAGTCAGGACCTATAAGTACCTGAGTGTGCTCCTCAATAATAAACTAGACTGGACTGATCACCTGGAGGCGCTGCACAGAAAGGGCCACAGCAGACTCTACCTGCTCAGGAGGCTGAGGGCCTTCGGAGTCCAGGGGACACTTCTTAGGGCCTTCTTCGACTCTGTGGTTGCCTCAGCCATCTTTTTCGGTGTAGCCTGCTGGGGGAGCAGTATATCAACCAGGGACAGAAATAGACTTGACAGGCTGATCAGGAGGGCCAGCTCTGTCCTGGGGAGCCCCCTGGACCCAGTACAGGTGGTGGGTGACAGAAGGATACTGTCTGTGGTGACCTCCATGCGGGAGAACAAATCCCACCCCATGTATGGGACCCTGATGGCACTTGGCAGCACTGTAAGTAACCGTCTGCTTCACCCCAAGTGTGAGAAGGAGCTATCGCAGGTCCTTCCTTCCAACCACAACCAGGCTGTATAATCTACATCAGACCAAGCGAAGATCACTCCGCACAGAGAACTAATGATTATGAATGTCCTCCTTCTTTCTTCTCTGTTCCTAAGCTGCTATGGACTCCTAGCATATCTTTCTCAGCATATGTGTCTACTTCTGTAATATTTACTGTGTATTATCATGTATCTGTATTACTATGCAGCTGAAACATACTGAAATTTCCCCACTGTGGGACTATTAAAGGATTATCTTATCTATAATACATAGTGTAGAACACTCTTAGGACTCCTAGGAACCTATCTATAAAACATAGTGTAGAATACTCTTTTTTATTATAAGTTTATTGAGTTTTCAAAACAACAAGCAGAAAAGAAAATATGGTTCTGCAATAACATACAGTTGAGAACAAATGTGGAGTAAGTCATCAAATGAAAATAAGGCAATAAAATAGTCGTGAAAAGTCATTGGATAAACGAGGCACATACCATATCAGGAATCGTGAAAAGAGATGGCTGGAGAAACCTTAAGTAAATAATCCAGATACCTTCTAACGTTTTCCTATGTTTTTAAAAGTGAAAGACGTGAGAGCGCACGAACATAAGATTAAGGAAAGAGTAAAGAGAGGGGGAAACAAGGAAAGAAGACCAGATAAGGGGAAATGTGGGAGGGGGCGAGGGGGGGGGAGGTAGGGAGGAATCAAGAAGAAAGAAAGGAAAAGGGAAAAACGGGAGGGGAAGGGGTGTAGTTTGAGATGGAGGGCTAGAGAGGGGTGTTAGGAGATTAGGGTTCTCCATGGGGACCAAGTACGGAGGAATCGGTCATGTGAGCGCGATTTCCAGCTAGATAGTTCTTCAAATCAGCAGATTTGGTTGACCTTCTCTCTCCACTCTCGAATCGTAGGCGGATCTGTATTGAGCCATTTGGCCGGGACAAGAGAATTTGCTGCAGCAATCAGATGCATCACCAGGTTCGACCTAGACGGAGTGTACTCCGGGGACGGTAGAGCCAGTAGTATCATGGGTGCAGTGAGGGACAAGGGAGGAGAAGTCAAGTTGCTAAGGACATCCTCGACACCTTGCCAGAAGGGTTGTATACGAGGGCAGTCCCACCATATGTGAGACAGAGTTCCTATGTCCGAGTTGCAATGCCAGCAAACGTCCGAATCAGCTAACCCTTTCTCAAAGAGCCATCTAGGAGTTTGGTACCACCTGGATAGTATTTTATATTGCTTCTCCTGGATGCGGGTGCAAGGAGAGAATCCATGTGAATGTTGCAAGATTTTTTGGATCTGCTCTTCCGTAAGCGAAATATTAAGTTCGGATTCCCAGGCAGAAAGGTAGGGCGGTTTTGCATCTCGACGTGGTTTTATGAGAGTAGAGCGTACAAACGACGTTTTCTTCAGTAATTTGTTCTTTGCAAGTACTGAGCGTTCGAAAGATGTTAAATTAGTACGAGGCGAATGGGCTGCAGCCCAGTCTTTGACAGCATCGGAGACGTGGCGATTAAGAGGAAAAGGCAGAAACTTGGCCGAGACTAAGATTTCCAGTTTGGAGTAGTCAATCGTGTAGTCAAAGTCAAGGATATCAATGTATCGATGCGGTAAAAGTGTACGCCAGACATTCGAGACACAAGTAGTCGACCTACCCAGCCAAGCCAGGAGGATACCCAAGGGGGAGATGAGAGACGGGGAGGGTCCAAGAGTATCCCTGAAATCTTTCCACACTTCACAGGCTCCCCAGATAAGCTGGTCTAAACATTTAGAATGAAAGCCCGGAGAACCGTATAACCACAAATGGGCAACTGAGTCTAATCCAAACGTATGGAGGGAGAGGTCCGCCAAAAGAGAGTTTGAATCAAAAGAAGTGAGTTCAACCCACCTTTTCAATTGTATTGCTCTATAATACTCTTGGACATTCGGGAGCCCAATCCCACCTTCACATCTACGTTCCGCCAACAGCGACATTGCAATGCGAGGGCATTTGCCCTTCCACAAGAAAGAGGTAAAGAGACGTCTGACTGATTTAAAGAAGGCCGGTGGGAGCCTTATGGGTAACATGTGGAGTCTGTATAAGAGTTTCGGCAAGACATAAGTCTGAAGCAAGTTTCGACGCCTGAATCAGGAAAAGGGTAAGTGGTAGTACGAATGAAGCATGTCCTTCATCTCAGTGAGCAGAGGTTCAAAGTTCTCCTTGTAGAGGAGTTCTGGGTTCGATGTCAAATATATACCTAGATACCTAATGGATCTAGTTTTCCAACGAAAGGGCGAGGACTTTTCGAGTCGTGTGGCTAGGGACGGAGGGAGGAATACATTCAGTACCTCTGACTTTTCAAGGTTGGCTTTGTAACCCGAAAAGAGGCCAAAATCAGATAAAATAGTAGCTATGTTCGGGAGACCCTTCTCAGGATCGGAGACAAGGAACAAAATATCATCGGCGAAAGCCGCCGAGTGTAGAGTGTGTTTTCCTATCCTATAACCCGTCGTGTCAGGGCGAGAACGGATGAATTGAAGGAGGGGCTCTAGGGAGAGTATGAAGAGGGTAGGGGATAGGGGGCATCCCTGACGAGTCCCATTTAAGATCTGGAAGCTAGAGGAGAGAGTGTCATTAATTTTGAGCTTGGCATGGGGCCGGTCATATAAGGAAAAAATCGCTGAGATGAATTGCGGGGGGAGATTAAATTTGGCCAGTACCGCTTTCATGTATTGCCAGTCAACTCTGTCAAATGCTTTTTCAGCATCGACACCTAGTAAAACGAGATTAGAGCGGAATTTCCTAGCATGGACTATAGCTTGAACAATACGGTGGGAGTTGTCCTTACCCTCTCTTCCTTGGACAAAGCCGGCCTGGTCTGGGTGGAGCAATGAGGGAACAAGATGGCGCAGTCTATAAGCTAAAATTTTTGCCCAAAGTTTCAGATCCATGTTCAACAGAGAAATAGGTCTGTAACTTCCACATGCTAAAGGGTCTTTACCTTCCTTCGGGATCAAAGTAATGTGTGCTTCCTGGGCGTGATAGGGGAGAGGTTTGCCAGCCAGTACAGCGTTGCATGAACGAGAAAAGTGGGGGAGGAGTTCGGACTGAAACACCTTATAATATTGAAGGGGGAAGCCATCGGGACCGGGGCTCTTACCCTTCGGGAAGCTATTCAAGACAGTCTTGACTTCCTCAAGAGAAATCGGGACAGTTAATGAAGAGACATCTTCCGCAGAAATTAAGGGCAGGGAGATTGAGGAAAGGAAAGAGTCTAGCTTCAATTGTCTCTCCACATCTGCTTCAGGGGAGTTAGGGTGTTTGGAACGGAGATTGTAAAGGTCTGTATAGAACGAGAGAAAAGCAGAGGCAATATCTTTCGTAGCGTCTCTAATTCTGCCCTCCCCGTCCTTGATCTTTGTAATAAAACTCTTGGCCTTTCTCTTTTTAATTAGAGAGGACATAAGTTTACCCCCCTTGTCCCCATGAGCATAGAGTTTGTGTTGGAAGTGGAGAAAGTGTTTAGCAGAGCGTGCATTTATAATATCCCTAAGCCTCTCTCTTAACCACCATAAAGTCTCTTCCTGAGTATTTTGAAGGCTCAGCTTGCGGATACGTTCAATAGATCCCATTTCCATAAGAATCCTATCCAATTCGGCCTGGGAGTCCCTCTTGCACTTCGATGCTAAGGATATGAGCATGCCACATATTACTGCTTTATGAGCTTCCCACGTAATAGTGGGGCATGTATCAGGATTCGCGTTAATGTCAAAGTACATTTCCATATGACGTCTGACTGCTTCCACTACTTCCTGTCGATCTAGTAAAGATTTGTTCAATCGCCAGCAATAGTCCCGTGCGGGGAGTTGTTGCATGAGTAAGGATATCCAAACTGGGGCATGGTCTGAGACCGTAATCGACCCTATTTTCGCTTTAGTGCAGTTGGGCAGTAAGTCTTTCGAGACTAGGAAATAATCTAACCTCTGATATGACTTGTTCGGATTTGAAAAGAAGGAGTAATCTCTTACATTCGGGTTTTTGGCCCGCCAAACATCTATCAGACCCATATCCCCCAGAGATTGATGGAGTTTTCCTAACGCCCTCTGCGACTGTACCGAGGCATTCCTAGAGGAGTCCAGCTTAGGGACCATAACGATGTTGAGATCGCCTGCGAGAACTATATGACCTTCCTCGAAAAGTGCAAGCGTGTTCAAAGCTTCTATAAGCCATGCTATCTGTCTACGGTTAGGGGCATAAAAATTGGCAAAGGTGTATTTTCATGTAGGTATCGTCCCCTTAAGAAACAACATACGGCCCTCTGGGTCCATGTAGCTATGGGACAATTGGAAGGGGACCGAATGATGGAACAAGATGGATACCCCCTTGGAAGATGCATTCGTACTCAAAGAATGGTAAGCTAGGGGGAAGTGCTTTAAGGGGAGCCTAGGTGACGTACCCGATTTAAAATGGGTCTCCTGCAAGAAGATAATATGAGATTGCAGCTTCCGGAGGATTGTGCAGACGTGAGATCTCTTGTTTGGAGAATTTAAACCGTGAGCATTGAGAGAGGTAAGAATGAGCTCCGACATGGTTCCCCAAGAGAAAAAGAGCTCAGGGCACGAGGAAACAAGAGAGTAGAGAGAAGATGAGCGGGGAAAGTGGAGAAAGTAGAGGGGGGGGGGGGGGTAGTGAAAAGGGAGGGAGGTGTACGGGAAGGCGGGGTGATAGGCTGGGAGAACAACGAAAGGAAAGGCTAGAGCACAGTAGAGAGATACCAGATAATTAGATGTGCCTACGGATAGACTGCACAAAGAATGTACAGTTCAGTTGCAGAACCAAAGTATATTATAGCCAATAACAAATAACAAAACACTGAGTTAATACAATAGAGAATCAGAACAGATAATACAATTCTGAGGGCGTAGTATAGGTAGCAATTCCTGGTGGCTACCTTGGAGCAGACAATAACAACCGGCTAAATCCTATTAACCGAAACGTAACCGGAGCTGGAGAACGGAAAGAAAATCCTGATCGTAACGGCCAGGAACCAGCTTTCTTGATACAAACTATGTAAATTGGGGTCAGAAATAGGCAGGGCGACAATACGTCAAAGTTTAGTGTAAAAACTTGACAAAAACTTGACAAAAACTTGGCAAGGAGGGGAGCGAAAATCAGCGCGAGGCTGATAGGTAGATGAGGGTTGAGAATAAAAGAGCTGCGGGGGAGAAGACATGACATAGCCAACAGTATGGAGTGGAGAAGAACAAGGAAGTTATAGGTTGGTAAGTGGAGATGACCAGGTGGCCAGGGTAGGGCAGGGCATTGACAGGGAGATGCGTGGTGATTGAGCTGTACAACAAGAATGAGGGGTAGCGCGAGCTAGTCTCCCTGCTCCTCTGGGACCAGGGAACCCCAGTAAATCCGTGCGGGGACTCGTCCCGAAATTATACCAACATAAGGACGGGAGAGAAGGGAGGGGGGAGGGCGAGGGAAGGGCAGGATAGAGGGAAGGAGAGGGGCGGGGAGAAACGTGGTGAGGGAAGGAGATGAGAGAGGGAGAGGAAAAAACCTAACCAGCTAACTAGCCACATAAGAAAAATCGAGATTCTATAACCATGACTGATGCTGACAAGTAATACGTGCAGGCAGCTTCTACAATAAAACAATAGTAACACAACAATAAAGAAACTCACTCTAACAAGTCCATGAGACAAGACATGAGCTGTTACCAGTGTCTGTTCAAAAATATCTTGAATAGAAAAAGATGAGGGAAAAAACCTGTCACAACGGGTCACTCCATTTCTTGAAGGCTCCTCCGCAATGGTGCTTTACGGTTCTTGGGAGGCTTTAGTCGTCTCGGAGAACCCTCAAAGTCCAGTCTGGGGAGTTCAGGCAAAGCTCCAATATCTTCCGGAAGAGAGAGCCAGGATGGAATGTCTATCGGCGTGATGCCCAGGATAGGCCAGAGGGTGTCTAGGTCATCCGGCGTGCGAACCGTCAGCCTCTTCTCTTGATGTTGAATGGAGAGGCCGAAAGGAAACAGCCAGGCGTAGTTGATTCCCTTATCTCGGAGTGTAGCCAAAAGCAGTCTGACCTACGCTTAGCCAGAGTCGAGGGGGCTAAGTCTTGATATATTTGGACCTCTGATTGTTCGTACATCACAGGCCTTTTCTCCCGAGCTGCATCTAGTACCGCTGTAGTGTCTACGGACGTCAGGAGCCCGCATATTATGTCTCTCGGCGGTTCATTCGGGGCTGGCTTCGGTCGCACCGCCCGGTGCACCCTTTCTATTTGTATGGTGTTCGCCCTCTCTTCACCTACAAGAGATGCAAAAATGCCCGCCATAACATTTCGAAGGGAGTCCGGTGCGTATGATTCCGGGAGACCTTTCAGGCGAAAGTTCCGTCTGCGATTCCGGTTCTCGAGGTCTTCGAGTAAATCGTAAGTACGATTGAGGTGGTTATGGTGATTTGTCAGGTGTAAAGACACCGAAGAGGAGTGTTGGGAGAGTAAGGAGTAGGATGATTCTAGCACATCTACCCGACTACCTATCCGCTGCATGTCGGCTCGAAGTTCAGCGAGCTCCACCATTATCGGAGCAACTGCTTGTGCTAGAGCTTTTTTCAGGCATACCTCCGATATTTTCATGGGCAGGGTTTCTCCTTTCTCTACGCCCGAGGTACTGTCCATATCTGAATCCTCCGTGCCATCTTCTTGTTGTGAATCACTCGGCGCCATCTTGCGAGACAGGCCCGGTGAGTACAAGTTTTTCTTTTTAAAGAGTTTATGAACTTTGGCAGCTGCATTTCGACCCTGCGGGGTACCAGGAGGGTCTCCCCCCCTGTCTTTCGAGATTTTGCCCATTTCTGACCGAATAGGGAGTGATAAAGTCTGGTATTAGGCCCGGAATAGACGGAGCTGCAGGTTCAGACGTCCATTTGCATCGACGGTCAGGCTCCGCCCCAGTGTAGAATAATCTTAGGACTCCTAGGAACCTATCTATAAAACATAGTGTAGAATACTCTTAGGACTCCTAGGAACCTATCTATAAAACATAGTGTAGAATACTCTTAGGACTCCTAGGAACCTAGTAAAAAAAAAAAAGTATATACTGGGGCTCTTCAGCGGGGGCTGCTGTATACAGGTCCCTCGGGTTATGTCACCAGTGTCATCCAACTTGTATGAGGTGACTGCTGTGGCCAATCACAGGACTCAGTTGTGACCTCTTCACAAAACCAAAAGAGAAGGGAGGAGTCTTATGCTATGACTATTGCTTCTTAATGAGAAGGATTTACCTCATTGGAATTATTAAGATCCTCCCATGTCCGCCCAAGTCCTATAAATGAAGAACCTCAACATAGCACAACAGGGCCGGCACAACGTACAATTAGCCACAACTCTATGTATAGGGCTAGTGAGATGTTAGGCTGGTGGCCCCGGGACAAGCCGACCCCTGAATAGTCCACATGACCTTAGTTATAATAACCCATAATAACATACCTTATATTAACACTTTATATGCTGACCAGTAGGTGCGGCGCCATAAAGCATCTTACACCACATGTAGCAGCAGGTAAGTATAATGATCCCCAACGCCATCAGTCCAGCCCTCCATAGTGGACAACGTGTGTAATGGAGGCAAATAACAGGCACATCTAATCCCTATGTAACTATATAATACATGCACACCCCACATACACTGCACAGGCCATAGATCACAATCAGGACGTCCCCATGGAATTACCAGAGGCTCCAATATAGGGTGTATTATTAGATCACTACCAGCAGGGGGCAGATGTGTACCCTTATATAATCCTAATGGGGAAGAAATGTGGATGTGACTTACTGCAGAGTGCAAATGTGCAATATGTCACCCAGAGAGCAAAAGTAATAATCCCAAACAGTCATACAGGGAATAAATACAAATCTACTGACTGTCCCGGATTCCGATTTGTCTCAGCACGTATTAGTGTTATATTTATGTTTGGTTGGTACCAGGATAGGGACCTAATATTGTGGGTCAGGTGCAGGGGGACATTATATAGGGGGTAACTGGAGGAGGATATTATAGTGTGGGAGGGAAACATTACAATGTTAGGGTGACTGCAGGGACATTATACTGTGCGGGTACACAAAGAGAAATGAATGGGAATGGGCGGGGCCTAAGTACAAGTGGATGGAGCTAAATTTACTGCGGTGAGCAGCGCGCTGCATATTGTTTCCCTCTTTTGATCCTTTGAAAGTTATATTTCCATATGAGCCCAAGAAAAAAAACGTAATGAAAAATACATGTAGGATTTTGCTATCCGCTGGAAAAATCGGACATCTTTGTAAACGGACACTTATGGGCACACACAGACAATAAAGGACGTTACATGATGCCCCATTTAAAATAATGCAAATTGTAACGGACACAGCTAGAGTCCGATGCTATAATCTTGCGCAGACATTAGCTTCGGACACCGACACTAGTGTGACCCCAGCTTTACAGGGAACATTGTGTGTAACATGGTAAGACAATGGTGAATGGAAATAAGACAAGGGCATTGTGTAATGTTGTTTCAGGAGCTCACCGTCCTAGTCAGGCTGTGTACCTTGTACAACAATGGAGCTCCATCTCCAAGAACATCTTCTGAGAGTAAATAGAGGGAAAAGTTCATGGTTTTATAAGCATAGGGACTTAGCCCTAGTAGACAGGCTAAAAAAGGTTAGACAATCTCTTACTATCTATTACATTAGAAAGAAGCGGCTAGAAAGAGCAAACCAATTTGAAACAAATATTTTAAAAAAATAGGAGTAGGTTTTTTTTTTTTTTTTTTGCTAATTCATTTATGGATATTTTTTATTTTTTATATTGTGTCAGATCTGCCATTAGTGTTGCACCATGATCTGTGACTGTCCACAGAGTGTCTTCCATTGCTTAGACATGGGAAGAATATGCAAATCTGTCTCCCAAGATGTAAACAGGGAGACAGTGCCTCTGTTATGCTGCCCTCTATAGCAAGCACCCTGAACACCATGCCCGACTTATTACATCTTGGGAGACAGATTTGCATATTCTTCCCATGTTCCTTTGCAGTGGAGCAACTATGGCTGTATAAGTCTCCACACACCTGAGAAGGTGGTCTCTCCCTAAAGAAAGACGTTATCCCCACAATCATTGCTTAGACAGACAAAGTCACCCTTTCATTGCACCTTGTTAAGGTTTTTATTTTTTGATTTTTTGCCACTATCACTGTAAAAATCCAAGCTGACCCGCACATTGTGTTCTACTCTAAAGTTCACAAACCAAATCATTGTTTCAGTGCTAAATCTCATCACATCAATCTAAACTATTCGTTGTAATAAATTGAATTTTGTTAAAAAGTACAGAAAATCAATCATTATTATCATAAAAAACTAAGCTGATTTTTTTTTCACTGGATTAAAACATAGTGTAGAATACTCTTAGGACTCCTAGGAACCTATCTATAAAACATACTGTAGAATATTCTTAGGACTCCTAGGAACCTATCTATAAAACATAGTGTAGAATACTCTTAGGGCTCCTAGGAACCTATCTATAATACATAGTGTAGAATACTCTTAGGACTCCTAGGAACCTATCTATAAAACATACTGTAGAATATTCTTAGGACTCCTAGGAACCTATCTATAAAACATAGTGTAGAATACTCTTAGGGCTCCTAGGAACCTATCTATAATACATAGTGTAGAATACTCTTAGGACTCCTAGGAACCTATCTATAAAACATACTGTAGAATATTCTTAGGACTCCTAGGAACCTATCTATAAAACATAGTGTAGAATACTCTTAGGGCTCCTAGGAACCTATCTATAATACATACTGTAGAATATTCTTAGGGCTTCTAGGAACTTATCTATAAAACATAGTGTAGAATACTCTTAGGGCTCCTAGGAACCTATCTATAAAACATAGTGTAGAATACTCTTAGGGCTCCTAGGCACCTATCTATAAAACATATTGTAGAATACTCTTAGGACTCCTAGGATCCTATCTATAAAACATAGTGTAGAATTCTCTTAGGGCTCCTAGGAACCTAGTAAAAAAAAAAAAGAAGTATATACTGGGGCTCTTCAGCGGGGGCTGCTGTGTACAGGTCCCTCGGGTCATGTCACCAGTGACATCCCACTTGTATGAGGTGACTGCTGTGGCCAATCACAGGACTCAGTTGTGACCTCTTCACAAGGCAAAAAGAGAAGGGAGGAGTCTTATGTTATGACTATTGTTTCTTAATGAGAAGGTTTTACCTCATTGGAGTTATTAAGATCCTCCCATGTCCGCCCAAAGCCTATAAATGAAGAACCTCAAGCAAGATTTCCATCACACAATACGACCTGTCCTCAAGAGCTGAACAATGATCTCCCTGCTTGTAATTCTGAGTCTCCTCTCATTATCTGCTGCAGTAACAGGTAAGTCGGACACATCGGAGCACACGATAGTTGTCTTATGTATTGGTTTTATTATCTAATTGATCATATTGCTATTATTAATAATAATAATTATAATAAGGCTAGAAAATATTTTGTATAAGTCAATAATGTGCTAATGTCTTTTAGGTATCAAATGTGGGCATTGTGTGGGTTTTTCAATAATTTGCAACAGTGAAATCAGATTTGGAGAATGCGATCCAGGCTATACGTGTGGTTCCAAATACACCGAGCATGTTACTGGTGAGTCATATGAGTATAGAGAATCTGTCACCACATTTTCTTTCCCTAAACCGCCCCCCCCCCCCTGCCATTATACCCCGCAGTGATAGGACATAACCTGTCCATTGCAGCATAAAGTATGACATGTAGTTATAGAATAATGCTTGCCGTATGGTAACTACCAGGGAAGAGTCATCTTGTTGTCCAGTTTTATGTTTCGTGTATCCCAACCTGTGTTATTGCAATTATATATGAATAATGAAAATTTTCATTTTCCATCACCTTGCTATTTCTAACCTACTAATGATGGTCTAATTGACTTTCCAAACAGGAGACTTGTCATCTGAGAGCCAGAACTTTATATAGATAGATAGATAGATAGATAGATAGATAGATAGATAGATATATCTTCCAGTTATCAGGTCGGCTAATTGAATTTTGCTGATAAAGGCTGAGACAGGGAGTTATCTCTGTATGTAAACACAGACCTATATTGCAAGCTAACTCTTGGTCCTGTAGCATGTAAATTTGGGATTCTCATCACCTATCAAATCCAGCTCTGCTACATCAGCTTTATGTTGTGCATCTTATTGCTAGTTGACTCTTGGTCCTGTAGTATGTAAATTTGGGACACATCAAAAGATTAAAGAAATCCGGCAAAACAAGATGTCCTCATAAAACATAACTTTTGATCTTCATCCATCATAAAACAGTCCATGGTGCCCGGCTGACGGGTTTCGGAAAACTTCCTTAATCATAACCCATAGCATTCTATAGAATGCCTAGGCAAAGTACATAAGAATTCTCTCATTTCATACTTGGCCTGTAACATATATATAATATTTGTCTTGTTTACTTGTAGATAAAATAGAATTTGTAAAGTTGGTCAAGGAATGTACACCAATAAGTGACTGTGACTACTTTAGCAGCATGACCACAGCAAATTATCAATCCATTTCAGTCATCTCATGTTGTTACCATGATCGTTGTGAGCCCGATTTCCTCAAAAGTAAGTAATCTCTTCCTGCCGTCTTACATTCATGACTCTGTGTTGTCCCCCTAGGACACTAAATGGCTGATGTTTTATACTTTCATAACATATTTCTAAATTTATCCTATTTTGATATTTAAGATGTTCTTTGCTTTTGTTTTCAAAAAATTTTGCCAAAAGGTTTGGGCTAAAACATCTAAGGCAGTGTTAGGATTGGGTCCTGCAGGTTGCTATCATAGCGCACAGTGCCACCTGCGGGTCAGTCTAACCATCCAGCTTTCACCTTACTGAGCATGCTCAGACGTATTGGAGCTGCTCACAAGCTAAGTGCCATTTCCCCCTACTGAGCATGAGCGGTGAGGTCATGGCCACCGCCCCTATTGGGCGGGGACTTCCCTTTAAATAGTGTGAGCCGACGCCCACCGGGTGCTCACACTATGACTAAAATCTCCTCAAAGTCCACGGAGTGAATGACAGTAGTCAGGGATAGGCGCCAGTACTCAGGCAGGTTGTCAGACTAGGCCTCTGTGTGGGGTTCCTCTGCTTCTCCTGGGTGCTGTTAGGTAGGACCTGTAAAACCTGAACTGTTAGATCTACACCAGGACTAGGAGTGGTAGACGCGGTTCCAGCTTGTAGATCTGCAGCAGGTATGGTCTCTGAGATAGCCTATGTGTACTGTCTGACTTCATGTATGGCTCCTAGCTGTGTGCGGGAGCATGGGTGTGTGATGGCTCCAAGATGTGTCCAGGACCATGCAAACTCTCCTGGTAACTCCAAGCTGTGTGCAGGAGAATGTTCTAAACTTCCGTGGTGGCCCCTAGCTGTCGCAGGGGTAAGGGTGCATTCACACTGAGTAAACGCTAGCTTATTCTGAACGTAAAACACGTTCAGAATAAGCGGCGTCTAAAGCAGCTCCATTCATTTCTATGGGAGCGGGGATACAAGCGCTCCCCATAGAAATGAATGGGCTGCTTCTTTCACTCCGTGCAGTCCCATTGAAGTGAATGGGGAGTGCCGGCGTATACGGCAAGCTCTGCTCATGCCGGAGCGTACACGCCGGCACTCCCCATTCACTTCAATGGGACTGCACGGAGTGAAAGAAGCAGCCCATTCATTTCTATGGGGAGCGCTCGTATCCCCGCTCCCATAGAAATGAATGGAGCTGCTTTAGACGCCGCTTATTCTGAACGTGTTTTATGTTCAGAATAAGCTAGCATTTTACTCAGTGTGAATTCACCCTAAGTGTGTGTGTTTGATGGCCTGGGGTGAGTGTTAACCCTTGGCAGCCATGTGTGTTTCACTTGTACTGGTGCACCTGGCCAGTGAGCTAAACTGACAGTATTTTAGTTGCACCTTGTTCACATGGAGTGTCGCACAGTACACACTGTTCACATTAAGTATCGCGCTGCAGTGTCTTTGCAGTAGTTCACATTGAGTTCAGACATACAGCCGCCCACCATTGGGCCTGAGGTCCTCGCTGTAGTGTTCTACAGACTAGAGGTTCTGTCGTGGCATACCGTCGCCCACTGGGCCTGTGGACCTCGCTGCAGTGTCTTGCAGCTAAGAGGTTCTGTTGTTCAAAAAAAAAAAAAATATATATATATATATATATATATATATATATATATATGGAACCGTAACCGGCAGGAGCAAGAGCAGGTTGTCTCTATGATATTGCATCGTGCTACAGAAGTTTCTACTAGGGAGGTGGAGCCTAAGATAGACAAGCCATAGATAATTAAGAATTAATTGAAGTCTGAGCCTCATAGGTTTTTATTAGGCCGCTATAGTGCACTGCAAAAGTATTCATAGCCCTTGAACTTTTTCATATTTTGTCACCTTACAACCACAAACTTAATTGTATTTTATTGAGATTTTCAGTAATTCTTCTTTGAAAAATATCTCAAGCTCAGCCAGATTGGATGGAGACATCTGTGGACCACAATTTTCATGTCTTGCCGCAGATGCTCAATGGGATTTAGGTCTGGACTGAGACTAGGCCATTCTAACACATGAATATTTTGAGATCTAAACCAACCATTGTAGCTCAGGCTGTAGGTGTAGGGTTATTGTCTTGCTGGAAAGTGAATCTCCTTCCCAGTTTCAAATCTTTTGCAATTCAACAGGTTTTCTTCCAGGATTGTCTTGTATTTAGCTCCATCCATCTTCCCATCAACTCTGACCTGTCCCTGACACTGCTGAAGAAAAGCCTCCCCCCCCCCCCCCAGAATGATGCTGCCCCCTATGTGTCATGGTGGGGATGGGGTGTTGAGGCAGAAGAGCAGGGTTACTACTTTACCACACATATTGTATTTAAGTCAAAAAGTTCAACTGTGGTCTCATCTGACCAGAGCACCATCTTCCACATTTTCTGTGTCCCCTATATGGCTTGTGGCAAATTGTAAATGGCACTTCTTATGTTTTTCTTATAACAATGGTTTTCTTCTTGCCGCTCTTCCATAAAGGTCAGATTTGTGGAGCGCACAACTAATAGTTCTGCAACTACTTCAAAGTGACCATGGGCCTTTTGGCTGCTTCTATGACCAGTGCTCTCATTACTCAGTCTGTCAGTTTACCTGGTCAGCCATGTCTTGGTAGATTTCCAGTTGTAAAATACTTTCTCCATTTTTAGATGATAGATTGAACAGAGCTCCAAGGGATGTTCAAAGCTTGGGTTATGTCTTTAGAACCTAACCCTGCTTTAAACTCCTCCACAACATTATCTCTGACTTCTCTGGTGAGTTCCTTGGTCTTCATGATACTGTTTGTTCACTAGTATTCTCTAACAAACCACTGAAGCCTTCACAGAACAGGTGGATTTACACTAAGAATAAATTACACACAGCTGGAATGTATTAATGCATTAAGCAACTCTTGAAGGCAATTGTGCACCCTGGGTAAGGGAATCAGAGTACAGGAGGCAGATGACTTTTGCACATCAAACTTTTCAGATTTTTACTTGATTGAAATTTTGGAAATGGTGTTTGGGTGCAGTAGTTGCTGGGGAAGGGGAGGGAGTGTTTTGGTTGTCTGTCTGCCCCTTCCCTGAGCTTGAAGACTGGGGTTTTTTCTCCACATGGAATTCAGCTTGGCTGAATATAGGGGATCTTCAGTGCTCCTATTAACCCCTTCCTGATGGAACAGGAGCACTGCAGATCCCCTATATTCAGTAGACCGGGCACTGTCAGACACAGGGATACCTAATGTGTTTGTGTTTCACAGTCTACTTTTATATGTATTCTAGGGAAAGGAGGGATTTACAACTTTTATTTTTTTATTATATTTTTGAAAGCTTTTTTTCTCACTATTTTATGGGAGATTCTATACGTTACTACATTACTAATGACTGGTCATAGACCCTATATACAGTCCTATGAAAAAGTTTGGGCACCCCTATTAATCTTAATCATTTTTAGTTCTAAATATTTTGGTGTTTGCAACAGCCATTTCAGTTTGATATATCTAATAACTGATGGACACAGTAATATTTCAGGATTGAAATGAGGTTTATTGTACTAACAGAAAATGCGCAATATGCATTAAACCAAAATTTGACCGGTGCAAAAGTATGGGCACCCTTATTTTATTGATTTGAATACTCCTAACTACTTTTTACTGACTTACTGAAGCACAAAATTGGTTTTGTAACCTCAGTGAGCTTTGAACTTCATAGCCAGGTGTATCCAATCATGAGAAAAGGTATTTAAGGTGGCCAATTGCAAGTTGTTCTACTATTTGAATCTCCTCTGAAGAGTGGCATCATGGGCTACTCAAAACAACTCTCAAATGATCTGAAAACAAAGATTGTTCAACATAGTTGTTCAGGGGAAGGATACAAAAAGCTGTCTCAGAGATTTAACCTGTCAGTTTCCACTGTGAGGAACATAGTAAGGAAATGGAAGACCACAGGGACAGTTCTTGTTAAGCCCAGAAGTGGCAGGCCAAGAAAAATATCAGAAAGGCAGAGAAGAAGAATGGTGAGAACAGTCAAGGACAATCCACAGACCACCTCCAAAGAGCTGCAGCATCATCTTGCTGCAGATGGTGTCACTGTGCATCGGTCAACTATACAGCGCACTTTGCACAAATAGAAGCTGTATGGGAGAGTGATGAGAAAGAAGCCGTTTCTGCACGTACGCCACAAATAGAGTTGCCTGAGGTATGAAAAAGCACATTTGGACAAGGCAGCTTCATTTTGGAAACAAAAATTGAGTTGTTTGGTTATAAAAAAAGGCGTTATGCATGGCGTCCAAAAAGAAACAGCATTCCAAGAAAAACACATGCTACCCACTGTAAAATTTGGTGGAGGTTCCATCATGCTTTGGGGCTGTGTGGCCAATGCCGGCATCGGGAATCTTGTTAAAGTTGAGGGTCGCATGGATTCCACTCAGTATCAGCAGATTCTTGAGAATAATGTTCAAGAATCAGTGACGAAGTTGAAGTTACGCCGGGGATGGATATTTCAGCAAGACAATGATCCAAAACACCGCTCCAAATCCTCAGGCATTCATGCAGAGGAACAATTACAATGTTCTGGAATGGCCATCCCAGTCCCCAGACCTGAATATCATTGAACATCTGTGGGATGATTTGAAGCGGGCTGTCCATGCTCGGCGACCATCTAACTTAACTGAACTTGAATTGTTTGTCCAAAATACCTTTATCCAGGATCCAGGAACTGATTAAAAGCTACAGGAAGTGACTAGAGGCTGTTATCTTTGCAAAAAGGAGGATTTACTAAATATTAATGTCACTTTTCTGTTGAGGTGCCCATACTTTTGCACCGGTCAAATTTTGGTTTAATGCATATTGCGCATTTTCTGTTAGTACAATAAACCTCATTTCAATCCTGAAATATTACTGTGTCCATCAGTTATTAGATATATCAAACTGAAATGGCTGCTGCAAACACCAAAATATTTAGAAATAAAAATGATTAAGATTAACAGGGGTGCCCAAACTTTTTCATAGGACTGTATATATATATATATATATATATATATATATATATATATATATATATATAATTTTTTTATTTTTTTTTTACTCGAGTATAAGCCGAGGGGGCTTTTTCAGCACAAAAACTGTGTTTAAGAATTCGGCTTATACTCGAGTATATACGGTATTTGTCGGAAAAAAAATTGCTTAGAAAAATAAATGAATACAAAATAAAAAATATTAGGTATCTCTTTGTCACAAAATGCCCAAAATATTAAAATATAAAAAGAATAGGATAAAATCAAAACCTCCAAATAGCTGTGTTTTTTGTTTTGTTTTTTTCACAACTTTCCTTCCAAAGAATTGTAATAAAAAAGCAAATAAATATCAAACATTCTGAAATTCTGTAATCGAAGTTAGGGGGCATTGACACTACCGTTGGACATGTGATGGATTTGGTGTACAATGGACAGCAAGCATCAGCGGGAGTGAACACACCCCTTATAGAATATAACACAATATGGTGATGCATGTGTACTTTTCCAAAGTTTGTTTTTAAGATATTAAAATGTACAAAAAACTATATAAATGTTATATCTCTCATAACACTTATCGGTATGGCTGCAAATTAAACACCATAAAAGCAAAACCCATAAAAATGGAACAACTACAATCCCAGGACCCCAGTACAACATATGGAAGCATAAATAGTACGAATAAGAGGTCACATGTCTGAACATATAACATATTCTTTATAGGGTCATACATGGGAAATATTAGGAAGTCCTCTATTATGTCACTGCTTCTCTTCTTCAGATCTACAAGAAAAGGAAGGGCTTTATCGCCCAAATGGACTGGTCTGTTCTCCTAAAAGATCTGGGTTTCAGCGCAGTGTACAATGCAAAAGTGACGAGGATATGTGTTTCCAAAAGTCTATAGAGACACAAGGTATTAAAATAGTTTTCTTATCCTTCATTGTAAAGAGAAGATTCCTTCCGATCTGATCTCCTATAACAGTCATCTCCAGTACTGAGCACTTTCCTTCTCACTAACTAGTTCTCTGACATGTCTATTAGGAGCCAGTAGATGGATTTGCTGTCCCTGTGGACGAACAATAACAGGGAGCACTGACATATGAGCCCCTTTCATGCTAATGACTGGTATTGAGAGCTCACAGTAGTTGGGGCAATTGGAAAACATATTTTTTTGATGATGAAACATCTAGACCAGGAGTGTCAAACTCATTGGCATATCAGCCTTATGGTTGTCCTCAAAGGGCCATTAGTAATCCTTTGATTGTGTTGTATCCTGTAGCTACATTTATAGCCCATTGAAACCAACCATAATGTTGATGATAATATATTGTTAATACACATAGATAATAATGTCCTATTTGTACCTTCACGTAGATATTGGAGATCCCCACAGGTAATTGTTCTGCACACCTCAAATTACATCACATACAGTCCAGGTCACACAACTCTGGTGCATTTTGTACTTACCTTTCTTTCCAAAGTGATGATGTGATGCTCGGCTGTGCACCTCTTCTATTATCCTAACCTGTCCTCTGTACTATGGTACTGTGAGCAATAACAAAAAGTGGGAGACTGCATAGCTGGACATTGTAAGAGATGCACAGTGAGGTGCCATATCAGTGCTTTGTAGTAAGAAGTGGTAAGTATTCCTTTCCCTACACTTGGAGACAGTATTGTGGTGAGGGCACATTGGTTTAGGAACCTGGTCACATGGTCAACTGCTGGGACCCCCTATACCTATTCTGTCTTTGGTCAAAGGTCTATAGCAGTCCTATATATCGAGTGTTGGGATCTTCTGGACATACACAGAACAAAGTGATTTCACATGACATGTAGGTCCCAACACATAATAAAAATAGGGTTCCTACAAAGTACATGGCCAATGGTTTTTGGCAATCTAACAGTATATGACCCACTTGTTGTTTTTTTCACATAAACTATATCACCTTTCCTTTATACTTGCCCCTCCCACCATGTATCCTATACATGCCCCAGTCTAGGACAGCCTCTGCTGCCACAACCAGGGTGCGCTGTACCAATTGCTGAAGAATGCCAGGGCGTATCATTTATGTCTTCTTCAGCATAGTGACATAATGTGTAACGCCACCTAGAGGCAGTAACTGAGGCCAGCCTGGACAGGAGTATGGATGGGTGATTAAATTATTGGCTGCTACCTATTGCAATAATCCAATAAGTTGTAGTGCCGGGTTTATTCCCAGGATAAACAGGATTTATAGAGTTTATGTGACACCATTATTATATATCAGACCTGCTGTAATATTGTGTTATGTGACACTTCTTATTTGTATCTTTGCAGGACTAGGTCAAGATCTAAAAATATCCATTTGGGGATGCGCAACCTCATCGTACTGTGATCGCGATAAAGCAACAACCTGCACCAAGGCATCCACGTCCATAGACCCACCATTGTGCCTAAATGCCTAAAATAAATGACAAATGTTTACTGGATAAGATATTTTTCCAATAAACGTTGGATAAGGAAATATCCAAGTACAGAAATAATCTATAAATGTCTCCTTCCTTCCTCTCTCTTGGCTCTACATATGTATAATGTAATGTGTGCACGAGATGAGCGGCTTTGAGATAGAACATGATTCTGCCATACACTGTACGGAGATGTATGTGGTAAATGTGTCTAGTAGAGATGAGCGAACACCGTTCAATCGAATAGGTATTCGATCGAATATCAGGCCTTTCGAGGTATTCGATTCCAATCGAATACCACGAGGCAAACGCAGTAAAAATTTGTATCCCCTCCCACCTTCCCTGTTGCGTTTTTTGCACCAATAACTGTGTAGAGGAGGTGGGACAGGAACTACAACAACGGAGACTGTGAAAAAAATTGAAAAAACCCATTGGCTGCCAAAAACATGTGACCTCCCATTTATAAGCATGGCCACCGCCGTATTTGTCATTTTTGCGGTCAGAGATAGGGAGAGAGATCTGCTGAGGGCTAGATAGTGATTAGTTTCTAGTAGGCAGGGAAAAACCGAAGAACAACAACAGCTCTTTTCAGAGCTATATACTGCAGGGAGAGTAGTGGAGCGGAGCTTTCCACGGACAGTGGAAAACAGGGTTACAGAACAATTACTTGTTGCCATATATCTGACAAACAGCTTTTCTCAGGGGGTCCCCCCAAAAAACATAGCAGGAATCCACAGCAGGCAGTTCTTGCTATATACGTCCAAAGCAGCTTTTATTAGGGGTCCCCACACACAAAATAGCAGGAATCCACAGCAGGTAGTTCTAGCTATATACGTCCAAAACAACTTTTCAGGCAGTGTGTAACCCCAAAACAGGGATACAGAGCAATTAGGTCCGGCTATGTCCGCTTAATCCAGATATCCAGGGTGTGTACCCCCAAAACCTAGGTGGGAGACACCGAAATTCAGTCAGGCTATGAACGCTCAATCCAGTTTTTCACGGTGTGTAACCCCAAAACCTAGGTGGGAGACACTGAAATTCAGTCAGGCTATATCAGCTCAATCCAATTTTTGGTGACACTAGGCCCCTCAGTGGCGGTAGTTTGGTCAGAGGGTGCCATTAACGTGTACCAGACCTTGGAGAGTGTGCCCCTGGTGGGTATGGACCGGATGGCAGTTGTTAGCCTGTTGGAGGAATTAGTCTGGCAACATGGGCGAGTTTTGCATAAGTTTTGCCTCTGCCTGTAGCCACCTTTTTTCCTGCTTAGCTTGCCTTCACATCTACACTGCTTTCCCCGCTATACATTACCCCTGTCCATTTAGGGTTGGTGGCCTCGTCGTCCACCAACTCCTCTTCCAATTGCTCAGTCTCCTCTTACTGCAAACTGCACATGACAACAGCATTCCCTGATGGCAACTGTCTCATCATTATCACTGAGGACGGAAAATGTTGGTTGCAGGACCACAACCACAAAATTGCCAGGTGATGGCGGATGCTCCAGTGTTTTGGCATCAGTACACACAAAGTCGTCTGGTAGCTCCTGGGATTCGGGAAGTGGTTCAACAGAGGGAGAGACAGTAAAAGGACCCAAAAAGAGATCCTGGGAGTGGGAAAGGGGGGGATGACTCGGTTGGTAAGATTGGGCATGTTGGGAGGAACGAGGGGTAGACTCTTGGGTATGAACATGACTACAGGTAGTGGCTGACCGGCTGCTGGAAAAGAAGCTGGAAGCATTATCCGCTAGCCATTGTAACACCTGTTCATGGTGCTCGGGCCTGGTCTGCGTTGTACCCTGCACCCTCCTTAACGCAGCTTTCATATCAGCAATTGTGATGAGCGCATGGTAATGTTTCTTGTCCAGTGGAAAGGATGGGATAGGCTTTCACGTAAGTCTGCTACCCATGGAAACTCATGGTGCAAAAACTGAGGGAGCTGACTTTGATGAACCCTTGGGTTTTGGAGATGGAACTCCATCAAAGGTCTCTGCTGCTCACACACCCTGCTCAACATATGGTATCTAGGGTTTCACCATGTGGTGACCTCGCACAACAGCCGGTGCTTCAGGCAGATGTAGGCGTTGCTGGAGTGTATTGAGGCTAGCACCAGGTACTGTAGACTTGCCAAAGTGGGAACACAAGTGCCGCACTTTAACCAGTAGCTTGTGTAAATTGGGGTAAGTTGTTAGAAACCGTTTGTTACGGTTCTGTGAATATATATATATTCACAGAACCGTCGGCTCACACTATTTAAAGGGAAGTCCCCACCCAATAGGGGCGGTGGCCATGACCTCACCGCTCATGCTCAATAGGGAAGAAATGGCACTTAGCTTGTGAGCGGCTCCAAAAAGTCTGAGCATGCTTGGTAGGCCGCAAGCTGGACTTACACTCCAGACACCTCACTACTCGAGGCCGAGGGCCAGAGTTAGATTGACCTGCAGGTGGTGCTGTGCATTGAGAGAGAACCCATTTTTCCCCATAGACTATAATGTGGTTCGATATTCGATCGAAAAGTTGAATATTGAGAGGCTATTCAAAATGAATAACGAGAATTGAATATTTTACTGTTCGCTCATCTCTAGTGTCTAGGTGTGGACGCCTTGTAGGTGTGATGGGAATTACAGTCTGTCTGAGGTTTTAATGTCATGTTATAACGTTGTATTAATTTAGTATCATGAGAAGTTGAAGTTGTCCTATTTGTTACTCAGTGAATGCCATAAAAACAAGACCTGTAATAAAACGCCACAAGTGTATGTGTTTTCCAATTCCATCCCATAGCTAGATAGCCTTAGAGGGAACATTGTGTGTGGAACATGGTAAGACAATGGTGAAGAGAAATAAGACAAGGGCATTGTGTAATGTTGTTTCAGGAGCTCACCGTCCTAGTCAGGCTGTGTACCTTGTACAACAATGGAGCTCCATCTCCAAGAACATCTTCTGAGAGTAAATAGGGGAAAAAGATCATTGTTTTATAAGCATATGGACTTAGCCCTAGATGACTGAATAAAAAGGTTAGACAATCTCGTACTATCTATTACATTAGAAGGTCCTTTCTAGAATGAGCAAACCAATTTGAAACTAACATTTTTACGAATTTTAACTAAACTGAAACTTGTCAGATTTGTCCCAAACTGTATTGTCATGTTACACAAAGTAGAAGTATTTTTTTCTAATTCAGTTATGGATTTTTTATTTTGTTAACACTGTATCAGATCTGCCTTTAGTGTTGCACCGTGATCTGTGACTGTCCACAGAGTGTCTTCCATTGCTTCAACAGACAAAGTCACCCTTTCAGTGCATCTTGTTAAGGTTTTTAATTTTTTTTGCAACAGGGCTTTTTGGTAACAAATATGAAAAAAACCAAAACATCTTACTATCACTGTAATAATCCAAGCTGACCCGCACATTGTGCTTTACTCTAAAGTTAACAAACCAGATTACCGTTTCAGTGCTAAATCTCACCACATCAATCTAAAGTTTTTTATTTCCAATAGTGATTTTTGTTGAAAAGTACAGAAAATCTATTGTTATTATCATAAAAGACCAGGCTAACCAAGCAATGTCAGGACTCCTAGGAACATATCTATAAAACATAGTGTAGAATACTCTTAGGACTCCTAGGAACCTATCTATAATACATAGTGTAGAATACTCTTAGGGCTCCTAGGAACCTATCTATAATACATAGTGTAGAATACTCTTAGGGCTCCTAGGAACCTATCTATAAAACATAGTGTAGAATACTCTTAGGACTCCTAGGAACCTATCTATAAAACATAGTGTAGAATACTCTTAGGGCTCCTAGGAACCTATCTATAAAACATAGTGTAGAATACTCTTAGGGCTCCTAGGAACCTATCTATAAAACATAGTGTAAAACTGTTTATTTATTTATTTATTTATTTATTTATTTATTTTTCTCAATCCGTTCCTGGATTTGGCTCAAAAACGACAATAAAATATTCAGCATAACAAGCTGTGTTTCCTCAACGTGGGTCCTCAGCCTTACATTGACATTGAAAGGATGACTGTCCTGACACCTGACCGAAGGTCGCACAGAATATATGTATGTTACAAAAAAAAAAAAAAAAAAAATTCACTACTGACATTGTGGTTCATCTCTAATCATTATCAAAGCTAAAGTGGAACTTATGATAACACATTCAAAGGGAATGTTGCCATATTAACCACTTCCGGACCGCCCATAGACTATATACGTCCGGGAAGTGGTTGCCTAGTTCTGACAGGACGTACCTGTACGTCCATCAGAACACAGCAGCTGCACGGAGATCGTGTAGCTGCTTTCACTAGGAGCCGGCTGTAACTTCAGCTGGAGCTCTCAGAGAGAAGACAGGGCAGATTTATTACCTCCCCTGCCTTCTAGATCACTGTGTATACAGCGCTCAATGAGCTCTGTACACACAGCTATGGATGCAGCCATAATTCAGTTGCCCTCTGACCCGGCGGACACGTGATCCACCGGGAGCAGAGTCTTACAGAGCTGCTGGGTCCTACAGGACCCTAGAACAGCTCTGTATGCTGTATATACAGTGTGCAGGAGGCTGGATTCCTCCTGTATCTGAGGTTAAATGTAGCAGCCCCAGTTATAGGAGAAATCAGCCTCCAGTATAAAAAAATAAGTGATCAGATGTCCCCAAAGGTCTCTTATCACCTTATGGGGACATAATCTGGGAAAAAAATAAAATAAAAAAGTTTTTTAAAAATGTAAATAAAATAATAATAAAAAATAAATAAATAATATGCTAATAAAACGCCGTTATTAAAGGTTATAGCCCCACCCCCGACGACGCCATACAAAATAAAAATTACTGTAACGGAGAGGAAAAACTATATTATAAAGTTTTTCAGTGACACTTTGTGTTATTAAATAAAAAAAATAAAAAAAAATTGAAAACCAGACACAATTTCCCTCCTATTTTGTTTATATTTTCCCAGATATAAAAAAAATTAAAACACATTCGAAAATAAAGATAACATAAAAATAAAGCCCTATGTGTCCCCGAAAAAAGACGCAAACATTAGTTGACTGAGACATAAGAGAAAAATGTTACAGCCCTTAAAACCGCACATACAAAATAAACCTAAAATGTGTCTGGTCCTGGAGCACAAATTGGCCCGGTACTGAAGTGGTTAAAAAAAGGTGGCAAAATACAAAAATATACATATACATACAAGATTATCCATATACATAAATCGATGGCAGAGGTAGCACATGATGAATCCCAGAGTATTATATATTCCTCCGGGGTTCCCTATTTGTTTCGTCTGCCATAGATGTTTGTATATACAGTCCTATGAAAAAGTTTGGGCACCCCTATTAATCTTAATCATTTTTAGTTCTAAATATTTTGGTGTTTGCAGCAGCCATTTCAGTTTGATATATCTAATAACTGATGGACACAGTAATATTTCAGGATTGAAATGAGGTTTATTGTACTAACAGAAAATGCGCAATATGCATTAAACCAAAATTTGACCGGTGCAAAAATATGGGCACCTCAACAGAAAAGTGACATTAATATTTAGTACATCCTCCTTTTGCAAAGATAACAGCCTCTAGTCGCTTCCTGTAGCTGTTAATCAGTTCCTGGATCCTGGATGAAGGTATTTTGGACCATTTCTTTCTACAAAACAATTCAAGTTCAGTTAAGTTTGATGGTCGCCGAACATGGACAGCCCGCTCTCAAATGATCCCACAAACTACTCTCAAATGATCTGAAAACAAAGATTGTTCAACATAGTTGTTCAGGGGAAGGATACAAAACGTTGTCTCAGAGATTTAACCTGTCAGTTTCCACTGTGAGGAACATAGTAAGGAAATGGAAGACCACAGGGACAGTTCTTGTTAAGCCCAGAAGTGGCAGGCCAAGAAAAATATCAGAAAGGCAGAGAAGAAGAATGGTGAGAACAGTCAAGGACAATCCACAGACCACCTCCAAAGAGCTGCAGCATCATCTTGCTGCAGATGGTGTCACTGTGCATCGGTCAGCAATACAGCGCACTTTGCACAAATAGAAGCTGTATGGGAGAGTGATGAGAAAGAAGCCGTTTCTGCACGTACGCCACAAATAGAGTTGCCTGAGGTATGAAAAAGCACATTTGGACAAGGCAGCTTCATTTTGGAAACAAAAATTGAGTTGTTTGGTTATAAAAAAAAGGCGTTATGCATGGCGTCCAAAAAGAAACAGCATTCCAAGAAAAACACATGCTACCCACTGTTAAATTTGGTGGAGGTTCCATCATGCTTTGGGGCTGTGTGGCCAATGCCAGCACCGGGAATCTTGTTAAAGTTGAGGGTCGCATGGATTCCACTCAGTATCAGCAGATTCTTGAGAATAATGTTCAAGAATCAGTGACGAAGTTGAAGTTACGCCGGGGATGGATATTTCAGCAAGACAATGATCCAAAACACCGCTCCAAATCCTCAGGCATTCATGCAGAGGAACAATTACAATGTTCTGGAATGGCCATCCCAGTCCCCAGACCTGAATATCATTGAACATCTGTGGGATGATTTGAAGCGGGCTGTCCATGCTCGGCGACCATCTAACTTAACTGAACTTGAATTGTTTGTCCAAAATACCTTTATCCAGGATCCAGGAACTGATTAAAAGCTACAGGAAGCGACTAGAGGCTGTTATCGTTGCAAAAGGAGGATCTACTAAATATTAATGTCACTTTTCTGTTGAAGTGCCCATACTTTTGCACCGGTCAAATTTTGGTTTAATGCATATTGCACATTTTCTGTTAGTACAATAAACCTCATTTCAATCCTGAAATATTACTGTGTCCATCAGTTATTAGATATATCAAACTGAAATGGCTGTTGCAAATACCAAAATATTTAGAACTAAAAATGATTAAGATTAATAGGGGTGCCCAAACTTTTTCACAGGACTGTATGTATATTTATGTATTTCAGTACCTTTTTGATATGTTGTCATAAGTACCACTGTGGATTTATATTTTACCAATATTTTTTACATGTACCTTTCTAGTTTGTCTCTGCATTTACCTGGTCTTCCATTCCCACCAAAGAAGGTTATAATCCCCAAAATATTTGAACTTTTCACTAGACCTATCTTTATATTGCTTGGTATAATGTATGATATTGATGTCGCCAGGACCCGGGTATTGTCACCAATCACTCTTATTTAAGCAGTAAAATAAATGGAAAAAAAAGAACAGGCTAGAGGACAGGCAGGAGTCAACATTTGTGCTACTGTCATAGTTACATAGTAGATGAGGTTGGATTAAGACATCAGTCATTAAGTCCAACCTATAACCCTACAATCCCTACAGTGTTGATCCAGAGGAAGGCAAAAAAAACCATGAGGCTCATGCCAATTGCCCTATTTCAGAGGAAAAAATTCCTTCCCGACTCCAAATCTGGCAGTCAGTATAAAACCCTGGATCAACGTGTCCTTAAAATCTAGAGACCATAACCCGTTATATTTTTCTTTTCAAGAAAGGCATCCAGGCCCACTTTGAACTTGTTCAGTGAATCCGCCATCACCACTTCCCGGGGCAGAGGCTTCCAGAGCCTCGCTGTTCTTACTGTGAAGTATCTCCTTCTATATTTCTGGTGAAAACTTCTCTCCTCCAGACGTAGAGGATGTCCTCTTGTCACTGTCACTGGCCTAGGAGTAAAAATATCCTTAGAAAGTTCTTTGTATTGTCCCTTCATGTATTTGTACATTGTTATTAGATCTCCCCGTAGACATCTTTTCTCTAAACTGAATTACCCCAAGTATCCATGACTGCAAGTATTAACTTACAAATTAAGTAGATTTGGAAGTGGTGGGGATAGAAGACATGAGCGAGTAGTGAAATATTTGATATTCGATTGAATATTGAATCCCATTATAGTCTATGGGGAAAAAAATGCTTGTTTCAGGGGAAACCACAATTCAACTAAGGAGAGTCACCAAGTCCACTATGACACCTCAGTAAATGATGCCAACACCTCTGGAATGCAACTGTGACAGCAGAGGAAGCATGTCTGGGGGCATCTAACACACCAAAGTCCCTGTATTACGCCACTAATAATGCAGGAGCTGACTTTTTCACATAGGAATGCATTGACCATACTCTTGCATGTATCTCCGGCTGGAAAGGTCGCAGTAGTCGGGCAATTTATGTGCAAACACATTGTGGCAGCCCATTATATGCTAGTCAGGAGAGCTGGCAGCTTGCGTTATGCGGGAGCTGACTTTTTCTCATAGAAATGCATTGACCAGCATTGATTGGCCGAATGCTATACAATGTACAGCATTTGGCCAATTAACACTGGTTCTGCCGGAGGCTCGTCTGTGAGGAAGCAGAGTCTAAGATCGGACCACAGCAGTCTTCATTGTGGTACGATCTTAGACTCCGCCTCCTCAAAGACGAGCCTCTGGCAGAACCAGCGTTGTACTATACAGTGTACAGCATTCGGCCAATCAACGCTGGTTATGAATCGAATATTTACTGCGAATAGCTAGTAGTATTCGACCGAGTATGAGTATTTTGAATAGCATAGTATTTGATTGAATACCTACTTGATCGAATACTACTCGCTCATCTCTAGACATGACTCTTGATGGTGGAGGTAGTAGGTTTAGGGTGTGTTGAACTGATGATTATTTTGGTAGAGGAACTAGAGGGAAATTTCATGATGGGAATTATGAGGGTGCGCAAGATTCCCATGCCAACGATGAGTTAGAAAAAATTTGGGAAGACAATGACATTGGCAGTGATGTTTATGTTGTGGACCAGGCCTGGTGACGTGTTAGAATTGCAAAGGGTTATAATGAAGATAAGGCCCCAGAGTTATCGACCAGATATATTTACAGAGACATAAATTGAAAGAAAAGTGACATTTTCAGGAGATATTTTTAAAGGTTTATTAGTGCTGCAAATGGGAATAAGAAAAAAAAGTACAAGGATCTTTGGGACTGCTGGTGCCCCAGGTGATGTCAGCAGTGACATCCCATGTGTATGAGGTGACTGCTGTAGCCAATCACAGGACTCTTTACAAAGACCAAAAGTGAAGGGAGGAGTGTTAGGTCATGGCTATTGTTTCTTACTGAGAAGATTTTACCTCATTGGAATTACTAACATCCTCCCATGTCCACCCAAAGCCTATAAATGAGGAACCTCAACCAAGATTTCCATCACACAATACGACCTGTCCTTAAGAGCTGAACAATGATCTCCCTGCTTGTAATTCTGAGTCTCCTCTCATTTCCTTCAGCAACAGGTAAGTTATTGGACATATCGGGGGACAAGATAGTTGTCTTATGTGTTGGTTTTATGTTGTTGTTGACTTATGTGTTGGTTTTATGTTGTTTTTGTTGTTGTCATCTTATGTGTTGGTTTTATGTTGTTGTTGTTGTTGTCGTCGTCTTATGTGTTTGTTTTTATGTTGTTGTTGTTGTCGTCTTATGTGTTGGTTTTATGTTGTTGTTGTCGTCTTATGTGTTGGTTTTATGTTGTTGTTGTTGTTGTGGTTTTATGTTGTTGTTGTCGTCTTATGTGTTGGTTTTATGTTGTTGTTGTTGTTGTGGTTTTATGTTGTTGTTGTCGTCTTATGTGTTGGTTTTATGTTGTTGTTGTTGTTGTTGTTGTCGTCTTATGTGTTTGTTTTTATGTTGTTGTTGTTGTTGTCGTCTTATGTGTTGGTTTTATGTTGTTGTTGTCGTCTTATGTGTTGGTTTTATGTTGTTGTTGTTGTTGTGGTTTTATGTTGTTGTTGTCGTCTTATGTGTTGGTTTTATGTTGTTGTTGTTGTCGTCTTATGTGTTGGTTTTATGTTGTTGTTGTTGTTGTCTTATGTGTTGGTTTTATGTTGTTGTTGTCGTCTTATGTATTGGTTTTATGTTGTTGTTGTTGTTGTCGTCTTATGTGTTGGTTTTATGTTGTTGTTGTTGCCGTCTTATGTGTTGGTTTTATGTTGTTGTTGTTGTTGTTGTTGTTGTCTTATGTGTTGGTTTTATGTTGTTGTTGTTGTCGTCTTATGTGTTGGTTTTATGTTGTTGTTGTTGTTGTCGTCTTATGTGTTGGTTTTATGTTGTTGTTGTTGCCGTCTTATGTGTTGGTTTTATGTTGTTGTTGTTGTTGTTGTCTTATGTGTTGGTTTTATGTTGTTGTTGTTGTCGTCTTATGTGTTGGTTTTATGTTGTTGTTGTTGTCGTCTTATGTATTGGTTTTATGTTGTTGTTGTTGTCGTCTTATGTGTTGGTTTTATGTTGTTGTTGTTGTCGTCTTATGTGTTGGTTTTATGTTGTTGTTGTCTTATGTATTGGTTTTATGTTGTTGTTGTTGTTGTCGTCTTATGTGTTGGTTTTATGTTGTTGTTGTCTTATGTGTTGGTTTTATGTTGTTGTTGTTCATTTTGTAATTTGGCAAATAATAGTACGTCAATAATGTGCTGATGTCTTTTAGGTATCGAATGTGGGCATTTTGTGAATGATTCTTTATCTCGCCACAATGAACTCACATTTAAAGAATGTGATCCAGGCTATACGTGTGGTTCCGAATACATTGAGAAGACTAGTGGTGAGTTATCTGATTATAGAGAATTTTTCTGTTTTCTGTTTTCTGTATCCCAGTCTGTGGTACTGCCACTATTATATGAGTAGTGAAAAAAAAAAAAAAAAAAAAAAAAAAAACCAGATTTTCCTTTTTCGCTGCCTGGCTGTTTCTAACCTATCAGTGACGATCTAATTGACTTTCATAATGGGAGATACGGTTTTGTGGCTGTCATCCGAGAGCCATAACTTTTTTTTGTATCAACTCTTTATTTACAACAGTAACAGGTACAGGAAACTGAAACAATGGTGGAGTACAAATGTTACTACGAGAGAGGGAGCATTAACTGCCTCTTCTCCAACAAGGTTTTTGGGGATTTTTTTTGTTTACAAATATAACAAACGGAAAAGGAGGTGGGGGATGTGTATACAGTTGCCAAATCAGATGAGGAAGTACAATACAATAAGATAAACTAAAGAAATAAGGTAAGAGTCAAATAAAATAAGGTTAAGTTTAAGTCCAAGCAAGTCAAAGGTACACATGAAGTCAGATAAAGTAGTGCAGGCTTAGCTATAGGGGACCAAGTCAGATCGGATCAGGGAAGATCAGATCCAATCCAATCTTATCAAGTCAAAAACAAAGTAAGTTAAACCAAAACAAATGAGCTTAGCTCAGCGGGAGTCACTCGAGCCCTGGACCACCCCGCCAGGGTCAACAGAAGTGTACAGAAAGTTCAACCAGGGGGACAAGGTCTTGAGGAACTTATCACGTTTATGCAAACACCAACCCGTCAGCTCTTCGTACCTGAAGATCTCTTCAATTTTTGCAAACCATTCAGCTTTAATAGGGGGAACCGATTGCTGCCATTTGAGCAGAATTAGTAATTTGGCTGCTGAGAGCCTATGAGTGACAAGGTCGCCTCTGGAGGGCCACAGATATTGGTCAGGTAGAGAGAGAGCTGTCTGTGTGAGCATAAGTTGGAAGGGAGTTCGAGAAACGACCTGTATGATGATTCGACCGTAGACCAAAAGGTGGTCCAAATAGGACAGTGCCACCAAATATGAGAGAGAGCCCACTGCTCCAAGACAACACCAACATACACTAGAGTGCCGACTTCCGCACGTGTAAAAATTCTGGGCTTTCTTACCACCTAGTCAGCAATTTATGGTGATTCTCCAGTATCCTAATGCATTGAGAAAAGCTATGTGAAGAGGCCAGAATGGAGGACTTCTCTCTTTCAGACAAGGTTATGCCCAGTTCCTTTTCCCAGGACAGGAGGTAGGTAGGGCCTAAGGCTAGACCTGACTAGGCACAGACTTGGTCTCTGCATAGAGGGTGGGGAGATCTAAACAATGTTTTGAGTGGAACATGATCTAGCCTTGACCACAAATCTTCCAGGATGGGGGACAGTTTTGCTAAAGAATATGGGATGAGAGAGGAAGGCATCATAAAGGAGGGGAAAAGGGCCAATGAGGAATCTAGGTGGCTCCATGCTTTAGCTGGTGCTGCTAGAATAGGGTTTGTCACCTTATAACGTGCATTGGCAGTGTGTGGCAAACAAAAGTCTCTCAAAAAAGAGTGGCCGTGTAGGATGCGGATGAAGCTAGATATGTGGGGGTTCCTGGTTGGCTATACTAACTCCAGCCACCAGTTCAGTTGTATAGCTAAGAAGTATGCGTGCAAATCAGGAAGTCCCACCCTGCCCTGATGCTTTCCACGGATCAGGAGAGAGTAGGCAAGCCTAGGTCGCCTGCACTTCCAAACATATTGGGAAAACGTCTGTGCAAACAAATAGAAACAATCTGCATTGTGTACAGAAGTTTGGGTAAGATATAGGTTTTAAGTAGGTTAATGCACCCGATCTTGAGAGTTCAGGATCGATTTTAAAAACCGATTTCCAATAATTTTCCAGCCAATCCCGATCGCGATAGTGAAATTTGCTTGATTGCCAATCGGAATCCGATGTTGAGCCGATGTTAAAATTGCAAAATCCGATTTCCGATCATTTTCCAGCCGATACCGATCGTGAAATTTGCTCGATCGCCGATTGGTATCCGATCTTTTCCGATCCCGATCGCTCAACCCTAGAGATGACCAAAGAGTTCCAGCTGTTTAGACAGTGCTGGAAGGCCTTCTATGGGATTTGTTATCAAAAATAGCAGGTCATCCACAAATGATGTGGCTTGTAGCATCTCAGAACCGACCCTCAGATTCTGGACCTTCCTGTACTGGAGGATACTCTGTAGCAGCGTCTTGACCACCAAGATGAACAAGGAGGGAGACAATCGGCATCCCTGCCTCGTTCCGTTGACAATGTCAAAAGGCTGCGACAATGTCCTGTTGATCTTTAATCTAGCCTGTGGTTGGAAATACAGAGTAAGAACAGCCCTGACAAAGCCCATAGGAAAACCAAATTCTGTAGGCCAGTAATTTTGCCCATAGTTTTAGATCTAAATTTAGCAGAGAAATAGGCCTGTAACTCTGGTACTGTTTGAGGTCCTTCCCTTCTTTGGGGGTAAGGGCTATGTGGGCCTCCTGTGAATATCGTGGCCATTAGCCACCATGCAAAAGAGAGTTAAAGTTGGCGGTTAATGGGGGTAAGAGGGTGGCCTGGAAGGTCTTATATGGGAGAGTGTTAAACCATCTGGGCCACAGCTTTTCCCCAGGGGGGTACTATGTATGATATCTCTGACCTCATCAGGTGTAACAGGATCAGGCAGAGATGCTGCATCTGTGACTCAATGGTTGGGAGGTTGAGAGAGTCTAAGAACTAAGTGTCTAAGAAAGTCTAATTGCAACGACTTTCTCTGGCATGTTATGGTCATAAAAGGTACCAGGGAGGTTATAGAGGAACAAGTAAAACTCGAGGAATGCCCTTGCAATCTTTGGCATGGATGTTTGCACAAGGCTACCATTAGTCTTAAATTAGTGGATATGGGATTTATCCTTGGCCTTTGTGATTAGCTCCGCCATCAACCTGCCACCTTTGTTACCGTGGGCATAAATTCTGATGTAGGCCATGGTCCCAAGATGGTGGCTTCCAGCGGCTGGCAGAGTAGACCTCAAAGCGGTTCGCTGGCTAGCAAACACAACACCTGTGTAGACACCTCTGGACAGGTACTGTGGAGTCTGGGGGGAATACCCCAAAGGTTAGAGGATACAAAGGGACCCCGGATGGTCACGATTCACCACCAATGGCGCAAGGCAGTTACGGAGCTCCCGGAGAACATGTCCAGCAATGGTGCCGCCAACCCACACACCCTAACTTATTTATTTATATATATTTTTTTTTTTTACAATTAATGTTACGATATGACATTTTGTTTTTTCTGAGATGCTTATTTTTAAGTGGAACCAAAAATATTTGTCTTCTTTATTTGTAGAATACAATGTATTTGCAACTTTGAAAAGAAAATGTACACCAGTAAGTGATTGTGACTCCTTTAGCAGCACAACCACACGGACTCATCAAACCGTTTTGGTCATCTTATGTTTTTACCATGATCGTTGTGAGCCCAATATCCTCAAAAGTAAGTAATCTCTTCCTGCCGTCTTACATTCATGACTCTGTGTTGTCCCCCTAGGACACTAAATGGCTGATGTTTTATACTTTCATAACATATTTCTAAATTTATGGTATTTTGATATTTAAGATGTTCTTTGCTTTTGTTTTCAAAAAATTCGCTAAAAGGCTTGGGCTAAGACAGGAGCAAGAGCAGGTTCGCCCTATGATATTACATCGTGCTACAGAAGTTTCTATTAGGGAGGTGGAGCTTAAGATAGACAAGCCATAGATAAATAAGGATTGATTGAAGTCTGGACCTCATAGGCTTCTATTAGTATTCATACTTTTGCGCATCACACTTGTCAGATTTTTATTTGATTAGGATTTTGAAAGCCAGGTATCATTTTCCTTCCACTTCACAATTATCTGACAATTTTTTTTTTTTTTTTTTTTTTTTTTTTATGTAGATTGTGAGCCCCACATAGAGCTCACTATGTACATTTTTCCCTATCAGTATGTCTTTTTTTTTGGAATATGGGATGGAAATCCATGCAAACACGGGGAGAACATACAAACTCCTTGCAGATGGTTTTTTGCCCTTGGCGGGATTTGAACACCAGGACTCCAGCGCTGCAAGGCTGCAGTGCTAACCACTGAGCCACCGTGTGGCCCCAATTATCTGACAATTTGTCTTGGTTATCACTTAAAATCTCAATAAAATACATTTAAGTTTGTGACTGTAAGGTGACAAAATGTGAAAAAAGTTCAAGGGGTATGAATACTTTTGTAAGGCGCTGTAGGGGCCTAGTAAGAGGCTGTGATTGACTTTAAAGGAATCCTATCATTCAGAAGTAATTTTTTGTCCCTAACACATCAGAATAGCCTTAAAGGGATTCTACCATTAAAAATCTTTTTTCTGTGGCTTATTTCAGTGGTTTTTACCGGTATGTAAATTAGTTCTCTGGCAGCGATGGGGGCGGGCCCCAGTGCTGAAAATGCAATGAGGGCGTCTCCACCGCTGCTTGAGAACAGGATCTTCTGCTGGATCTTCCCCTTCTTTCTTCGTCTTTCTTCTGATGCTTGTGTAGTTGGCTCTGCCACTGAGACACTAGTAGAGCATGCGCGCAATTGCGGCCTCGGAACTATGGCCACGCATGCTCATTTGGCTCTACTAGTGTCAGAGCCGACAGAGGTGAAGCCACCGATGAAAGACGAAGAAAGAAGGGGAGGATCCAGCAGAAGATAGAGGCGGCGCAGTATCCTGTTCTCGGGCAGCGGTGGGGATGCCCTCATCGCATTTTCAGCGCTGGGGCCCGTCCCCATTGCTGCCAGAGAACTAATTTACATACCAGTAAAAAATGGTATTACTAAGGAACGGCGCGGCTGAGATCCCATCTAAAGGTAAGAGACGAATAGCCTTTCTAAAGGCTATTCCGACGTGTTAGCCACAGAAAAAATATTTTTAATGGTAGAATCCCTTTAAGAAAGGCTATTCATCTCCTACCTTTAGATGTCTTTTCTGCGTCATTGTTCCGTAGAAATACCGTTTTTTGCCAGTATGTAGCACTGGGGGGAAGGAGGAGGTCCCAGTGCTCAAACAGCACTGGGGGCATCCCCAGTGCTGCCAGAGAACTCTCTAGCGCCGCCTCCATCTTCCTCTTCCTGTGTCTTCTTCCGGTGCAGGCTTTGAAACTTGTAGGCCTCGGGCAGAGCCTACTGCGCATGCCTGCGGCCACAAGAAAAATGGCCACTTACACAGTAAGTAAGTGGCCATGTTCTTGTGGCCTCTGGGCATGTGCAGTCGGCTCTGCCCGAGGCCTAGAAGTTTAATGGATTTGTGATGGTTCAGTTAGTGTCCATTGCTAAAATCTTGTAATGTTCAATAGCAACGGACAGCACTGACGGTCACCAGTGTGAGAGAGAACGCCCCTTACAGAATCTAATACGATACGGTGATGCATAGAAATGTGATAACTTCTTCTAAGTATCAAAAAACTATATAAATTTTACAACTCTTTATAACACATCGTTATGGCTGCACATTAAACACCATATAAGCAAAACCCATAGAAAAAAAATGGTGCAACTGCAATTCCAGCTATCCAGTACATCATATGGAAAAATAAGTAGTACAAATAAGAGGTCACATTTCTTCATAGGGTCATACATGGGAAATATTATGGGGAAATGTTATGAAGTAAGTCTTTAGACCCTGCGCCTGCCTAGAGTGTGGCTGCATGTGTTTACAGCTGCTGAAACTAAACTGATCTTTCTCTATCCCGTCCTTTTTTCTTCACTTTTTTCTATTACTATAAGGAGTATTAGTATAAGAACTTACCATGGGCTGGAATTTGATGCAGAAACTCTTATAAAGAAATCCTTTTTGAGCCTTTTTGTCTGAAGCATGCCTCCACACAGACAAGGAAGACTGGTTTACACTAAGGAGACACTATTACACCTTAGAAGCATGCTGCAGGACAAGCTGGACAAGCATGCTCTTACCATCCCCCACGAACTAATAAGGAGACTTAGAAAACGCAGAAAACGCGGAAAACGAGCCGGCATACTGAGACGCGAAGGAAGAAAACGCAAAAAGCATGTGATCCCGTCCATCATTATGGGGAATGTGAGATCAATTGTGAATAAGATGGATGAACTGACAGCACTGACCAGACATCAACAGGAGTTTCGTGAGTGCAGTATGATGCTGTTTACAGAGACTTGGCTTACTGAAATCACTCCGGACATACTTGCCTCCGTGGAGGGCTTCAAACTTCTTCGGGCGGACAGAACACTGGAGAGCGGTAAGCGAATAGGCGGAGGAATTGCAATATTTGTCAATGAGAGATGGTGTAATCCAGGACATATTGTGGTTAAGAAACAATTGTGTGGAAAGGATATTGAACTGCTAGCCGTGGGCATGAGACCTTTTTACCTGCCAAGGGAACTATCACATGTTATTGTACTAGCTGCCTATGTCCCCCCCTCTGCTAAAGCTGACGCTGCCTGTGAAGTCCTCCATGCTGTTGTGAGTGAGCTGCAATCATCTCACCCCCATGCCCTGCTCCTAGCGTCTGGAGACTTCAACCATGTCTCAGCATCCACTCTACCAGGCTTCACACAGTATGTAACCTGCCATACAAGAGACAACAAGATGCTGGACTTGCTCTTTGCCAATGTAAGGGATGCATATAACTCATCTGCCCTACCACCCCTAGGCAGATCAGATCACAACCTGGTACATCTGCGACCCACATACATTCCACTGGTGCGCAGAGAACCGGCGGTTACCCATACCGTGAAGATTTGGTCAGAGGGAAGTGTCGAGTCTCTAAGGGACTGCTTTGATATAACTTTATGGGAAGTGTTTCAAGACTCATTTCCAGAGGACATTGAGGGACTCACACATTGCATAACGGACTGCATTAATTTCTGTGTGGACAGCATGGTACCAACTAGGAAGGTGAGGTGTTTCTCCAATAACAAACCATGGATTAACTCTGAGATTAAAACTCTCCTCAAGCAAAAAAAGAGAATTTTTAGGTCTGGGGACAAAGATGGCCTGGGGGCGGTTCAGAAACAGTTGAGACAATTGATCAGGGAAGGGAAAGCCAACTACAGACGGAAGATGGAGCTACAGATGGGGGAGGGTAGAATCTCTGAGGTGTGGGACAGCCTTAAGGCAATTTCAGGACACAAGGAAAAGACAAGGCACCGAACAGTAGGGGACAGGAAGTGGCTTAACGAGCTTAATCTATTCTTCAATAGATTCGACTCCAAGCAAATGCTCCCTCCACCAGCATGTCAGCTAACCGCCCTCCCCTCACACACCAAGACCCAACCCCCACCGACCTGCGGTCAACTGCAATCTGACTATCTGATCCTGCAGGAGTCTCAGGTGTGTAAGGAAATGAAGAACATTAGAGCGAACAAAGCAGGGGGACCTGATGGTATAAGCGCAAGAGTTCTTAAAATGTGCAGTGACCAGCTGTGTGGTATTATAACGCACATGTACAATATGAGCCTGAAGCTGGGGGTGGTACCTCAACTGTGGAAAACATCTTGCGTGGTACCAGTCCCAAAGAAACCCAACCCGATGGGCTACAATGACTACCGACCTGTAGCACTGACATCACACCTAATGAAGGTCCTAGAGAGACTGGTCCTGACACACCTACGCCCCCTAGTGAGCTCCGCTCTGGACCCCCTCCAGTTTGCCTACCGGCCAGGCATTGGGGTAGATGACGCCATCATCCACCTTCTTCACAGAGCTCTCTCTCACCTGGAGAAACCCGGGAACACTGTGAGAATAATGTTCTTTGATTTCTCCAGTGCGTTCAACACCATTCAGCCAGGGCTACTGAGGGAGAAGCTGAACCTTGGTGGTGTGGGCCACCACCTGTCCAACTGGATCCTAGACTACCTGACAAACCGCCCTCAGTATGTGAGAGCCCAGGACTGTGTGTCTGACACTGTGATCTGTAGTACGGGGGCACCTCAAGGTACAGTTCTTGCCCCATTCCTCTTCACACTGTACACTGCTGACTTCAGGCACAACTCATCCAGCTGTTACTTACAGAAGTACTCCGATGACTCTGCTATAGTCGGCCTTATCACTGATGGCGATGATAGGGAATACAGAGACTTAAACCGGGATTTTGTTGAATGGTGCCAGCAGAACCAGCTCAGGATTAATGCTGGGAAGACCAAGGAGATGGTGGTGGACTTTAGTAAACGGAGAGGTGCTCCGACCCCGGTGGAGATCCAAGGAACATGTATTGAGATAGTCAGGACCTATAAGTACCTGGGCGTGCTCCTCAATAATAAACTAGACTGGGCTGATCACCTGGAGGCGCTGCACAGAAAGGGCCACAGCAGACTCTACCTGCTCTGGAGGCTGAGGGCCTTCGGAGTCCAGGGGACACTTCTTAGGGCCTTCTTCAACTCTGTGGTTGCCTCAGCCATCTTTTTCGGTGTGGCCTGCTGGGGAAGCAGTATATCAACCAGGGACAGAAATAGACTTGACAGGCTGATCAGGAGGGCCAGCTCTGTCCTGGGGAGCCCCTTGGACCCAGTACAGGTGGTGGGTGACAGAAGGATACTGTCTGTGGTGACCTCCATGCGGGGGAACAAATCCCACCCCATGTATGGGACCCTGATGGGACTTGGCAGCACTGTAAGCGACCGTCTGCTTCACCCCAAGTGTGAGAAGGAGCGCTATCGCAGGTCCTTCCTTCCAACCGCGACCAGGCTGTATAATCTACATCAGACCAAGCGAAGAGCTCTCCGCACAGAGAACTAATGATTATGAGGATGACCATGAGGTCTTCCTCTTTCTCTTCTGTTTTTCCTTAGCTGCCATGGACTCCTAGTATATCTTCTCTTCTCAGCTTATCTGTGTCTACGTCTGTAACATATTACTCTGTATTATCCTGTATCTGTATTACTATGCTGCTGTAACACGCTGAAATTTCCCCAAGGTGGGACTATTAAAGGATTATCTTATCTTATCTTATCTTTATTATGTCACTGCTTCTCTTCTTCAGTTCTACTAGAAAAACAAGGTTGTAATCTCCCAAATGGACTGGCATGTCCACGTTGCTCTCCTAAAGAATCCTGGTGTCATGGCACTGTAGAATGCAAAAGTGAAGAGAAGATGTGTTTCCATAGGGATATATGCACACGACCTAATAGTAGAAGTGGTAAGTATTCCTTTCCCTATACTCGGAGACAGTAATGTGGTGAGGGGGCCTAGGAGTCGCATTGATTTAGGAACCTGGTCACATGGTCAACTGCTGGGGCCCCCTATACCTATTTGTTCTGTCTTTGGTCAAAGGTCTATAGCAGTCCTAGCTATAGGGTGCTGGGATCTTCTGGATGTAGACAGAACAAAGTGATTTCACATGACATGTAGGTCCCAACACCTAATAAGAATAAGGTTCCTGCAAAGTATATGGCCGCCGCTTTTTTGGAAATCTAATAGTACATGACCCACTTGTTGTTTTTTCCCCATAAAATATATCACTTCCCTTTTTTCTTGCCCCCTCCCCACCATATATCCCATACATGCCCCAGTTCAGGCCTCCACTGCCACTACCAGGGTGTGCTGTACCCATTGCTGAAGAATGCCAGGGCGTAACGTTTATGTCTTCTTCAGCATAGTGACATAATGTGTAACGCCACCTAGAGGCAGTAACTGAGGCCAGCCTGGACAGGAGTATGGATGGGTGATTACATTATTGGCTGCTACCTATTGCAATAATCCATTAAGTAATGGATTGTTACATGGTTTATGTCATGGGGCACTGCCTTCAGTTATCACCAGGGATTGGTCAGTTGTAGTGCAGGATTTATTCCCAGGATAAACAGGATTTACAGAGTTGATATATAGAGAGCTGTAATATTGTGTTATGTGACAACTCTTATGTGTGCCTTTGCTTGACTAGCTCAAAATCGAAAACCGTCCATTTGGGGATGTGCAACCTCATCGTACTGTGATCGCGATAAATCAGCAATCTGCACCAAGGCATCCATGACCATAGAGCGTCCATTGTGCCCAAATGCCTAAAATAAATGACAAATGTTTACTGGATAAGATATTTTTTTCCAAAGAACACTGGAAAAGAAAATATCCAAGCACAGAAATAATCTATAAATGTTTCCTTCCTTCCTTCCTTCCATGTTTCCTTCCTTCCATGTTTCCTTCCTTCCTTCCTTCCTTCCTTCCATGTTTCCTTCCTTCCATCCTTCCTTCCATGTTTCATTCCTTCCATGTTTCATTCCTTCCATGTTTCCTTCCTTCCTTCCATGTTTCCTTCCTTCTATCCTTCCTTCCATGTTTCCTTCCTTCCATGTTTCCTTCCTTCCTTCCATGTTTCCTTCCTCCCATGTTTCCTTCCTTCCATGTTTCCTTCCTTCCATGTTTCCTTCCTTCCTTCGTTCCATGTTTCCTTCCTTCCTTCCTTCCTTCCTTCCTTCCTTCCTTCCTTCCTTCCTTCCTTCCTTCCTTCCTTCCTTCCATGTTTCCTTCCTTCCATGTTTCTTTCCTTCCTTGTTTCCTTCCTTCCATGTTTCCTTCCTTCCTTCCATGTATGTTTCCTTCCTTCCTTCCTTCCTTCCATGTTTCCTTCCTTCCTTCCATGTATGTTTCCTCCCTCCCTCCCTCCCTTCCTTCCTTCCTTCCTTCCTTCCTTCCTTCCTTCCTTCCTTCCTTCCTTGTATGTTTCCTTCCTTCCATGTATGTTTCCTCCCTTCCTTCCTTCCTTCCTTGTATGTTTCCTTCCTTTCTTCCATGTATGTTTCCTCCCTCCCTCCCTTTCTTCCTTCCTTCCTTCCTTCCATGTATGTTTCCTTCCTTCCTTCCATGTATGTTTCCTTCCTTCCATGTATGTTTCCTCCCTCCCTCCCTCCCTCCCTCCCTCCCTCCCTTCCTTCCTTCCTTCCTTCCTTCCTTCCTTCCTTCCTTCCTTCCTTCCTTCCTTCCTTCCTTCCTTCCTTCCTTCCTTCCTTCCTTCCATGTTTCTTTCCTTCCTTCCATGTATGTTCCCTCCCTCCCTTCCTTCCTTCCATGTTTCCTTCCCTCCCTCCCTCCCTCCCTTCCTTCCTCTTGGCTCCACACATATATATACTGAAATGTGCTGCACGAAATGAGCGGCTTGGAGATAGTGTGGTTGTGATGGGAATTACAGTCTGTCTGAGGTTTTATTGTCATGTTGTAACATTGTATTAAATTAGTATCACGAGAAGTTGAATTCTGGACAAAAATTCTGTAACCTCTCTCTCTAATAAACTTATTTTTAGGTTAACTCTCCATTGTGGAAAATCTGCTTTTTTTTTTAGCCAAATCCAGGAATTGTTTTCACAGAATTTCTTATTACTAATTTCTTATCTATTGTCCATTAGTGACTGTTGGTGTCCATTTTTAGCAAATCTGTCTGATGTCTGTTATTTTTCACAGACACAAAAAACTGTTATGCAGGACTTTTGTGTCTACGAAAAAAAATATGGACGGGTGTCCGTTATACTGTCCAGTGTCACTGTCATTTATTTTTGTTTCTGCACATGCTCAGAAAGTAGAAACAAACAAAAAAAGACAGGCAGTATAAAAATTGACACAAACTGATTCCAATGTGCCCATTAAATTGATACGTTTAAAAAACGGACACATTAACATCAGTTAGTCTCCGTTAATGTCTGATATGACATTTTTTTTTTTTTTTTTTTTGAGAGAGGTTTAGAAACGTGCCTCAGCACATAGTACCACACACTGTGGGATTAGATATGTACCTCAGCACACAGTACCACACACCGGGGGATTAGATATGTGCCTCAGCACACAGTACCACACGCCAGGGGATTAGATATGTACCTCAGCACACAGTACCACACACCAGGGGATTAGATATGTACCTCAGCACACAGTACCACACGCCGGGGATTAGATATGTACCTCAGCACACAGTACCACACGCCGGGGATTAGATAAGTACCTCAGCACACAGTACCACACGCCGGGGGATTAGATATGTACCTCAGCACACAGTACCACATGCCAGGGGATTAGATATGTACCTCAGCACACAGTACCACACGCCGGGGGATTAGATATGTACCTCAGCACACAGTACCACACGCCGGGGATTAGATATGTACCTCAGCACACAGTACCACACGCCGGGGATTAGATAAGTACCTCAGCACACAGTGCCACACGCCAGGGGATTAGATATGTACCTCAGCACACAGTACCACGCGCCGGGGGATTAGATATGTACCTTAGCACACAGTACCACGTGCCGGGGGATTAGATATGTAACTCAGCACACAGTACCACGCGCCGGGAGATTAGATATGTACCTTAGCACACAGTCCCACATGCCGGGGGATTAGATATGTACCTCAGCACACAGTGCCACACGCCGGGGGATTAGATATGTACCTCAGCACACAGTACCACACGCTGGGGGATTAGATATGTGCCTCAGCACACAGTACCACACGCCGGAGGACTAGATATGTGCCTCACTACACAGTACTACACATCAGAGCTTTACTCCAGGTTTCCATAGCAACCCAGCCATGTTTCTTCACTGCTGTACGTCAGCTTTAAAGGGGCAGGGCGCTGTGGATGGCACCATTACACAAGGTCACATACACACAGCTTTTTCACTGATATAACTAAACTGAGATACACATGATTACATGACATTTATGGACACACACAAACAACATACAAAATACACCATTGCAAAACAGGGGGCAACCACACAAACAATATACACTCACCGGCCACTTTATTAGGTACACCATGCTAGTAACGGGTTGGACCCCCTTTTGCCTTCAGAACTGCCTCAATTCTTCGTGGCATAGATACAACAAGGTGCTGGAAGCATTCCTCAGAGATTTTGGTCCATATTGACATGATGGCATCACACAGTTGCCGCAGATTTGTCGGCTGCACATCCATGATGCGAATCTCCCGTTCCACCACATCCCAAAGATGCTCCTCTATTGGATTGAGATCTGGTGACTGTGGAGGCCATTGGAGTACAGTGAACTCATTGTCATGTTCAAGAAACCAGTCTGAGATGATTCCAGCTTTATGACATGGCATTGCATTATCCTGCTGAAAGTAGCCATCAGATGTTGGGTACATTGTGGTCATAAAGGGATGGACATGGTCAGCAACAATACTCAGGTAGGCTTTGGCGTTGCAACGATGCTCAATTGGTACCAAGGGGCCCAAAGAGTGCCAAGAAAATATTCCCCACACCATGACACCACCACCACCAGCCTGAACCGTTGATACAAGGCAGGATGGATCCATGCTTTCATGTTGTTGACGCCAAATTCTGACCCTACCATCCGAATGTCGCAGCAGAAATCGAGACTCATCAGACCAGGCAACGTTTTTCCAATCTTCAATTGTCCAATTTCGATGAGCTTGTGCAAATTGTAGCCTCAGTTTCCTGTTCTTAGCTGAAAGGAGTGGCACCCGGTGTGGTCTTCTGCTGCTGTAGCCCATCTGCCTCAAAGTTCGACGTACTGTGCGATCAGAGATGCTCTTCTGGCTACCTTGGTTGTAACGGGTGGCTATTTGAGTCACTGTTGCCTTTCTATCAGCTCGAACCAGTCTGGCCATTCTCCTCTGACCTCTGGCATCAACAACGCATTTCCGCCCACAGAACTGCCGCTCACTGGATGTTTTTTCTTTTTCGGACCATTCTCTGTAAACCCTAGAGATGGTTGTGTGTGAAAATCCCAGTAGATCAGCAGTTTCTGAAATACTCAGACCAGCCCTTCTGGCACCAACAACCATGCCACGTTCAAAGGCACTCAAATCACCTTTCTTCCCCATACTGATGCTCGGTTTGAACTGCAGGAGATTGTCTTGACCATGTCTACATGCCGAAATGCACTGAGTTACCGCCATGTGATTGGCTGATTAGAAATTAAGTGTTAACGAGCAGTTGGACAGGTGTACCTAATAAAGTGGCCGGTGAGTGTATATATCCATACAAAAATTTGAAATGTGTGCATAGCAAGTATCAAGACAAGGAGAATATTATACACCATCAGATGGGATTATAATGTAAAACGCCTCATTTTTTGCCCCAGCATTTCTGATGCAGCCAAAATGTTACGTTATATGATATTTTTGTACCCACAATAACTTTCTTTACTGAATTTGTAGTATTTATCTATATTGGCACAATATTTTGAGCGCTGAAATGACATACTTGTGGGAAAATTGTAGTTTGCAGCATCGTCTATGCATTCATTTCTGGAAAATAAATGAATGCAAAATTTCAAAATGCTAGTTATATATCTGGACAAAATCCATGAGCGGGAAAGTTTATACATGGAGTCAGTTGTTGGGATTTAAAATTCTATTTTACTTCAGAGCCCCTACAATTGTCAGCCAGTCTCATGTAAATAATCACATTGGGTCTCCAAAGTTTGTAGTGCTTGTTAATTCCTGAGTCCTTTATATTTCCAAAAAAAACATAAAAAAGATTAACTCCATGTGTACCCCAGAAACACAGCATAATGATGGGTTATGTAGATAACCTGTTTTCCCTTAGGCCGGGTTCACACGGAGTATTGTGGCTTGTCATTTGGTACGTAGACGCCGCGGGATCTTTTTCGGGCCGTATACGCTCCCATTGTTTTCAATGGGAGCCGGTACCGTACACTCAGCGCTATTTTGCAGCCGTGATTTTGCGGCGGCTGCAAAATAGCGCCACGTATACGGTACCGTCTCCCATTGAAAACAATGGGAGCGTATACGGCCCGCAAAAGATCCCGCGGTGTCTACGTACCAAAGGACGAGCCACAATACTCCGTGTGAACCCGGACTTAGTCCCAACAGCGGCACAATATGGGGGGTATTTTCTGCCCCTGTGTGCTGGTAGGACAGGCAGAATTTTTAATTAGCCAAGTTTTAATACACCTGGCTGGTCCCTATAAGAGGGCACCACACCCTTATACATAAGTATGTACAGCCACCCACAGTGATGTTGATTTACTACACTTTTTTTTTTTCTGTTTTACAGAAGAAAATCACATGAATATACAATATATGTACATTTATATACAATTTCCGGCTCTCCTCCAGGTAAACCTCAGGGAGAGAGATTTGTGCCGCTGTTGGGACTAAGGGAAAACAGGTTATCTACATAACCCATCATTCCCTATCGTCCCACCAGCTGCACAATATGGGGAGATCAAGAAATCCCCCCTTAGGGCGGGTCATGATGCTCAACCGAGCTCAATACTGTAAGGCCGAACACAGAGGCCTCCGCAGCACGGCTAGACGGCCTATAATGTCTGACAAGGGTGGAGGCGGAGCTCCATGCTGCAGCCGAGCAAACCTGCAAAGCACATCTTTCCGCCCAAAAGGTTGCCACTGCCCTCGTGGGGTGCGGTCTTAGGACGGCAGGCAGATTCTGGGAGACAAAAGAAATCTTAATAGCCTCCTTCAGCCATTTAGAAATCGTGGGTTTAGAAGCTTCTAACCCCTTTAGCCTTCCTAAGAAGTTGATGAGCAGGTTCTCAAAGAGGACATTCTATAGGAAATAATAATACTCCAAGAAAGTGTTTATTGTTGTTTATTTTTTTATTTGGGAAATGAACGTGGTTAGTGATCAGTGGATTTTTGGTCAGTGAGTGTGTAAGGCTGAGGCCCCACGTTGCAGAAACGCAGATTTTTTTGTTGCAGATTTTGTTCTGGTTTTTTAAGCCAAAACCAAGAGTGGCTGTAAAAGGAATGGAAAGTATATAGGATCTCTTATAATTCTATCTTCTGCTAAATACACTACTTGCTTTTGCTTAAAAAACTGCAGCAAAATCTGCAACAAAAAGAGCTGCGTTTCTGTAACGTGGCGCCTAAGTCGGGGTAAGCAGGTAACGAGGATCCACAACTAGGAGGCAGACGCACACTCGCTGGTATATAACAGAGTTTACGTGTGGGAAATGGGAATTAAATAACAAGGGAAACATATACTGTAAGTTATATATAACAGTATGAGTATAACACACTATATAATCTGGCCCTATCTGACCCTGAGGTAATTGTATGGTACTGAATTTATACAGTCTCTTAGCTCTCTGCGGTGCTCGCTCGATCCAGGCCTGGGTCCAGGAACTCAGCAGACTCTGTCTTGCTTCCGTCTTCGGTGAGGGTCTGAACACAGTAATGGCAGTCTAAGGCACAGTCGGTCAGGGCTCGTTCACATCTGCGTCGTCGGTCCTTATTGCAGGTTTCCGTTTCCTGCATAAAACAGATGCAGGAGACGGAAGCCTGCAGGAGACTCTCTCACGCATTCATTTGAATGGGTGAGAAATCTGTCCGGCCGTGCGCGGCAGTGAGCGTTTTGCGCTCTCCGCCGCGAAACCGGGTTTTATAATCCGGACACAGAGTCGGACATGCAGTACTCTGTGTCCGGATAAAAAAATCCGGTTTCGCGGCGGAGAGCGCAAAACGCTCACCGCCGCGCACGGCCGGACCCGGTCTGTGGTTTCCGTCTTCTGGCATGCAGAAGACGGAAACCACAGAACGGAGACCCCAGACGCAGGTGTGAACCCAGCGTAACACGCACAGCAATCCGCTATAGCGGTGAGGCAACTCCAGAAAACAGTCTATGCAAAATTGGTTGAGCTTCAGCCGTCCGTAGAAAATTTCTCAACTGTGCCTTAGTCTCTAAGAATACTCTCAGTAACACTGCAGCTTATTCCTGTAAGCCTCTGCAGTAGAGATGAGCGAGTATATTCGATCAAATACCTCCCCCCCACAGCCCCTGGGAAGGAGGGAGGGGAATCAAATATTTACCGCGTGGTATTCGACCGAGTACACCAATGACTATGCAAAGGGAGGTATTCGATTGAGTACTACTTGCACATCTGCAGTGCTTCAGGCCTTCTACTGCTCCCTAAGTCAGCAATAACCTCTAACAGGTCCTCACAGCACAGAATCTAGGCCCAAACAGCAGACAGAACCAGGGAGATTATTGTCTCTCACATTAGTACAGTCCTAGGTAATAATTCCTCAAACCAGTAGGTAGCAGCAAAACAACACAAGGCAATTTCACAGAAAAGTTTGGAAGGGGCAACTGACTCCTACAAGTGTATTACTGAGTGGTTTAACAAATACAATTTTGTTATGTAAATTGGAGCATGTTGGATCTGTGTGCTGTCCATGTGTACTTCATGAAAAACAGCACATGGACCAAAAGTACATCAGTACAACCATTACCTCTACAAATCTAAGAAAACTGCCCCTAAAGCTCACTGGAAGTGCAAGCAGGACCAGAAATTAGAAACCATGAGCAAAATCTATAAAATATAAATCTTTATTAAATACAAAAAAATATGGGAATATCAAAATTGGGTAATACACATCAGTACAGGAAAGAGTTAAGGTACACATGATTAACTAGGGCTATGAGTCATCTAACAAGATCCCCTCGATTTCCTCGAAACTGGAAATACCCTAGAGGAACTAGCACCACTATCAGATACATTGCAGCAGGCTCCCTCAATGGTGCCCTAACTGGGGGGTGGGCTGGAGGAGATGGTTGAGGGTAAGTTCACACGGGGTTTTTTGGTCAGTATTTTGAGGCCAGATCCACCTCAAAATACTGGCCAAAAAGACGGCTCCCATTGAAATCATTGGGAGCTGGTCAGTTCTTTTTTCTGGGAGCCGTGTGTTCTGGCTCCCGGAAAAAGAAGCGACATGCTCATTCTTTCAGGCAGATTCGCGTCGCGACATCCACCTGAAGACACTCCCGACTAGGCCCATTCATTTGGGCCTAATCCAGGGCGGAGTGCGCGACTGGATGCCAGTGCACTGCACCGGCATCCAGTCACAGCTACCCGTATTTTGGTCCAGTACCCGAGGCGGCCTCTGCCTCAGGTTCCAGACCAAAAAACCCTGTGTAAACCCGGCCTGAGTGGGCTACTGTTGACATCATGGCTACTACTACTACTACTCCCATATGATTCATTCTATTAGGTTGTGGATCTTCACACCAAAGGAGTGTAGTGATAACTATAGAACTTGTTTTTTGCTAAAAGAAATAAGATAAAGTATATTGTAAAAAAAAAAAAAAAAAAGTTCAGGAGACCCCTCCCTGTGCAATTGCAAAGAAAAGTGAAACAACGGTTACATTTTGCAGAGAATCTGCCACCAAGTAGAAAATGCTAAATAACATTCATCAATTGTATCTCGCCGTGCCAATGAACAAGCCAGTGTTTTTCTTTTTAAAATCAAAAGATATGACCCCTGGAAGATGTATGTAAACTATCTCTGATTCTACATGGGGTGAGAACCTTTCATTTTCTCAGAGAAAAACCAAAGAACACCGCCCACTTGGAGAATCAGCGCTATAAACTTCCAGGGCAATATATTAGACAAAACAAACAAACAAACAAAAAAAAAAACAGAAAACACCAAATTATTTAGGGGCAAAGCATACAATGATGTAAGGCATTTAGTGTTTGCACTTGGTGACAGGTTTTCTTTCAGCTTTAGCTATTGCTTCTTAATGAAATAACATTAAGATCCTCCCATGTCCGCCCAAAGCCTATAAAGGAAGAACCTCAACCAAGATTTCCATCACACAATACGACCTGTCCTCAAGAGCTGAACAATGATCTCCCTGCTTGTAATTCTGAGTCTCCTCTCATTATCTGCTGCAGTAACAGGTAAGTTATATGACACATCGGGGGACAAGATATTTGTCTTAATTATTGTTTGTATTGATTAGTACTGTTAGTACTATTAGTATTATATCTATATAGTAAAGATTTGATTCAGAATCAGCGTTGATTGGCTGAATGCTATACAGTGTATAGCCAATCCATGCTGGTTCTGCAGGACGAGTAAAAGCAAAGTGGAAGGAGTAGGACACGGCGCGGGGAGAATGATAGACCCACAGGATAGTATTGCAGCATTCCTCCTGCAGAACCAGCGTTGATTGGCTGAATCAAATACAGTGTATAGCATTCAGCCAATCAACGCTGGTTCTGCCTGAGGCTCGTCTTTGACGAGGCGGAGTCTAAGATCAGACCACAATGTAGATTGCTCTAATATTGTGGTCCGATCTTAGACTCCGCCTCGTCAAATACGAGTCTCCTGAAAAACGAGCGTTGATTGGCTGAATGCTATACACTGTATTTGATTCAGCCAATTAACGCTGGTTCTGCAGGAGGGATGCTGCAATACTATCTTGTGGGTCTATCAATCTTTCCAAGCCATGTCCTAATCCTTCCACTTTGTTTTTAGGGCCGGTTCACATTGGCGCTTGCCTGCAGTCTGGAAGGAGTCTGCAGGAGGACCTCCCCCCCCCCCCCCCCGAACGGAATATCAGCACAGCTGCAAGCGCTGTGCAGTTAAAGTGCATGGACCCCATAGACTATAATGGGGTCCTTGTGCTTGCCGCGCACTGCCCGTATGAATCATTTGTGCAGGCAGTGCGCTGCAAGCACTCGGACCCCGTTATAGTCTATGGGGTCCATGCGCTTTAACTGCACAGCGCTCCTCTTCAACTGCACTTCGCTCCTCTTAAACACTCTCCTCCTGCTACTCATGGACTTGGTGACTCTCCTTTAGTCGAATAGTGGTTTCCCCTGAAACGAGCATTTTTCCCATAGACTATAATAGGATTTGACATTCGATCGAGTAGTCGAATATTGAGGCTCTACTGGAAACAAATGTTGAATCTCGAATATTTCACTACTCGCTCATCTCTAATGCTGATGATAATAATAATAATAATAATAATAATAATAATAATAATAATAATAATAATATAAAACACAATGATAATATTTTATTTGTTAGCCAATTATAGTATAACTGATCAATGTCTTGATTGTGACATCTTTTTAGGTAACATAGAAGAGGTATTGGAATGTTCTTTGGTATTCGATGTGTGTGATGTTAAATCTGAAACATTCCCTACTGGTAAGTTATCTGACTATAGAGAACCTGTCACCACATATTATTCCATAAACCGCCCCCCTGCCATTATACCCCGCAGTGATAGGACATAACCTGTCCATTGCAGCATAAAGTATGACATGTAGTTATATAATAATGCTCGCTGTATGGTAACTACCAGGGAAGAGTCATCTTGCTGTCCAGGTTTCCTGAGGAATCCTATAGTCTGGTCCTAAACATGTCCCTCCTGGCTGGATTGATGTCCCATAGTGACATGGGGTACATGCACAGTGCATAAGGGGGGCACAAGTGTATTAGGGGCACACAACAGGACTCCTCATTAGGGCATGGAGGATCTGTGATGGCATGGAAGAAGCCATCAATTTTAAGTATAGATTCAAGATATGTGGATATAAAATGTTAATACAGGCTATATTAGTGCAAAAGGCGAAAACTACAGCCAATACCAGCCCCAAAGAAGACAAGATCAGCAAGTACTTCTAATGTCAAGATATCTAACCAGATGGAGATGGTGAATGTTTTCTAGTTTTAAGACAGGTTCAACATTTACAGCAGATCTTACCTTCACTCCAAAATTGGTTGCAAAATACAGTAAAAATTTTCACAATATATTCTGAAAATAACATAGTTTGCAAATAGTGACTCTATAAGAACGTTCGGGATTGTACATGACATTAATTGCAGGACATCAGCAGTGATCTTTGGTGCCACATACTCTTGTGGATTAATTTATATTGGATTAACCTTAACATTGGATAGTGTGAAGGTGGCAGCAGCCTTAGGAGACCATACAGTGCCCTGGGACAGAGTGTGGAGGTGGCAGCAGCCTTAGGAGACCATACAGTGCCCTGGGACAGAGTGTGGAGGTGGCAGCAGCCTTAGGAGACCATACAGTGCCCGCTGTCAAGGTATGGAGGTAGCAGCAGCCTTAGGAGACAACAGAGTAGCAAGGTGACATAATGTAAAGGTTGCAGCAGCCTGAAAAAGTCATACAGTAACCAGTGACAGAATGTGGAGGTGGCAGCTGCCTTAACAAGCCATAGAGTGACCCAGTGACAGAGTGTGGAGGTATCAGCAGCGTGAAGAGACCATAGAGGGTCAAGGTGACATAATGTGTTGGTAGCAGCAGCCTTAGGAGGCCATAGAGTGCCCAGTGACAGAGTGGGGAGGTGGGTGGAGCAAACAGTACCTACAGACAATGGTGACTATAAGAAGGAGCACTTGGCATCAGATGTGTGGCATCAGGAGGGTGACAGCATCAGAATAATAGCTGAGGGAGGTAGCCGAAAGAAAACAATCTCTTTTGTCAAGGTTTGGGTGACGCACTATGGATGATTTAACCTGATGCATCAGGCATTGGTGTGTGGAAATTCTGGCTGATCCACACCTGATTTATCTTCACAAAGGTGAGTCTCTCCATAGTTGGACAGGGAAGTTATCCTTGGGGTAACTATGGCCCCCGCCGCACTAAACTCCCACTCTGATGGTACACTACTGGCCCAGGCAAAACAGTTTTCTCAGGGTAAGCTTGTCCAGTTGTGCCCACAAATCCAATTTGGCTGCCCAGTAGTCCAGTGGATCTTCCACAATGGGTGACAGTTTCTTCAATATGCAGGTGAAAAAAGCTGCTCATCAGACTTTAGGCCCAGGCTGCTGTTGATGGAGGTGATACTGCTCCTGCCACCCCTCCGGGGCAGAATGATTAGGTGGCTAATCATTCTGGCTGACCGGGCAATATATAAATACCATGCTCGTGATTGTGCTTCAGAAACGTTATGTTCTGTGAAAGTTACTACTGCACCTCTGATGAAGCTGGTCATCAGGGCAAGAAGAAACGCGTTAGCTGTCGGAGTGATGCCTTAATTTGGTGAAGTATGTGTGTGGATTTGTTATTACATTATGCAGAATCTTCCAACTATTAGTTAGAATGTACCCCCAGTCAGTCTACCCTAGTGGATCTAGTGGGTGGTGAATTCATGAGTGATGTATGCCTGAGGCTGAGATCCGCCAATGTTTCTTAGTCTGTAGGGCAAGACAGAAACAATCTATGAGATCTAATTAAATATATGCTTGAGTAAGACTCTACATTATTCAAATATAGAGGAGAATCTTTACATCTCATAGGTGGATGTATTATACAACCATGTCCATCTTATGACAAAAATTTTCTAGCACTACGAGATTCTCTGTAGGTTACATGATGAATATTTAGGCAGCACTGATCATGTTCCTATAATAATTAAAGGGTGTGACACACTAGTCTTTTTACCCAGGGATCTCTTTTTTTGTTAGAAGTGGACCAAATAGCCACCTATGTAAACTTTACAGGCAGGAGTATCTATTTATTAGGCTCCATCCTTTGTCTTATTGTGTCTGACACCACCTTTTAGTAATTGACCACGACTGGGTACACTATTCTCTACCGTGGTAGTTCCTGTGGTCCGGTGTTATTCGTGATGCACACATTTATGTTACAATAGGAACGTGTCCTAATGATTTTTATTACTTACCTGAACTTTTAAATGTAGATTTACTAATAAGTTATATTTTAAGTGTTTAATAGAGATGAGCAAACACTAAAATGACCGAGGTTCAAAATCCGATTCGAACAGCCGCTCACTGTTCGACTGTTCGAACGGATTTCGAACCCCATTATAGTCTATGGGGGGAAATGCTCGTTTCAGAGGTAAGCAAAATTTTATAACATTATACTTACCAAGTCCACGAGTGGCGATCGGGCTGGATTCTCCTTTAAGTCTTCTCCCGGCGCAGCACCCCCGTGGCGTCTTCCAGCTGGAATTCACTCTGCCTAGCATCGGGGCCTAGGCAGAGCTGACTGCGCATGGTTTTGATGTTTTATCAAACATTTCACTAGTGCCTGCTGACTGCATTATGTACAATATGAAATGACTGAACCTAAAATGGCGGAGAGTTGTTATAGGGCTGTGACATCACAGGGTCGGCTGGTTGCCTAATAGCTGCATGCATGGCTAGTGGGTAATCCCACGTTACCAGTGTTCCCTGCATGTCATTTTTTCCTAAAATGACATGCAGCAGTCATTTTAGGAAAAAATCTGATTCTATGCATGATATCAATAGACACTATGTAGCATTTAATTCCTCCTGTGGGGGCGCTGTAGGGAAATTAAACACTGATTAGTTTCCCCACAGATTACAGCTGATTTCTGAGGCTCTCAGATTTTATGATTGACTTAGTGCCAGCAGCTCTTATAATAATTAGGGCCAAAGCAATGACTAATTTTTAACTTTTTTTTTTGTAACAATGTTTATTTCGTTTACGTGTAGATCATGGAAACATTTATACTCTGGTCAAGAGATGCACATGCTCACGTAAAATGGACTGTACCTTCATCGGCAGCAAGACCATACAGAATGATCAGTACAGGTTGGATATCTCTTGTCGTGGCAGATGCAAAAGCAAATGTAAGTCATCTAGTCCAACTGGGACCATTGAATAAATGGTTGATATTTTATATGGTTTTATATTGTTTGATATGTGGGAAACTACCACTGTGGTAGCTCTGGGAGTGTGGAAGACAATAAACACTGTGAACACCATGACAGAGGACTACTACCTCCGCCCAGAGTCCTACTACACCTCCCATCCTTTGCCATACTCCCATTGGTTTGCTCCACCTGTAGTTTGGAAATCATTCATTGACTCTTAGGTCCAAGTTTACCCGAAGTCCAGAACAATCTCTATACCTCATTACTGCTGATGTCTTCAGTAAAGTGATGTATTATTGCAGTTGGGTACATGGGTACGGACCATGTTACCTTTGCACAGAACCTTCAGGAACTAACACTTACATTGTAGAGAAATTATTTTTTACTACATACAATGGATGTCCTGATAAGAAACTAACTGATAGTGAGGGGTAACCCTTTTCATAATGAGGGTGGGGTACAGGATAAATATTCTTCAGAGTCATTCATCATATGGATAGGCAGCCTGATGGTTAGCACTGGTCACTGGAGTCCTAGGTTTGAATCCCAAAGCTGGCAACATCTGCAAAGAGTTTGTATGCTCTTCCCTTGTGTTAGGATTGTGCAGAAGCTGTGGCCATGAGATGGGCATTGCTGCCTGTTCTTCTGTACAGTCCAGGGTTGCAGGGGTTAACCTGCCTTGCAACAGCCGGGTGTGGTCGAGTCTTTGATGGACATGTGTGACGACCAATGGACACTCGGATTGGGCAGCTGGGCTATTTGCTGGTGACCGCCCCTTGCCTATATAAGGGGGCTGGTCTGGACGCCCGGCGCTCTATGATCACATTCTGAAAGTGTGTGAGTGTGTCAGCCTGTAAACATTATTGGCCCTAGCTAGTAAATTACCCCTGAGGTAGCAATGCCACTGGTAGTCAGGCAGCATGCTGCCTTGTATGTGTGTGGTAGAACTCATTAGGGTCAGTTAGCATCCCTTCTCAGACAGGGTGACTGGGAGTGGGCTTGGCAGTAGTTGCCTGGGTGGTTGGGTGGAACAACTGCACACAGGGTTTACTTGGTCTCTGGCTAGTCCTGGAGTTCAGGCTAGCCAGTTTGTTTATTTGTGTGGCTGCTCTGACTGCACAGGGCTCTGTGATTGGTAACAGAGCAAATCTGGTGGTTTAATTTAGCTGGCAGTAACATCAACTGTCAGACACTGTTCACACCAGGTTTTTAGCAGTCAGTAGCCCAGAGGGCTCCGCAGGGTTTTTCAGTTGTTTAAGTTTTTAAATAAATCCTGCTGACCATAACACCTTGCTTGTGTGGATATGCTCCCGTTTCCTCCCACATTTTAAAGACTTACTGATAGGAAATTTAGATTGTCATCCATAATCTGGCTAGTGTTGAGACTATCTGTAAAACAGTGTGAAATATGATCCCACTAAATCTAAAATTATTTCACTTTCTTTTTGTTCAGATCTAGAAGCAAAGGGAAGTTATCGCCTAAATGGACTGTCCTGCCCAACCTGCACTTCTTTTGAGTCCTCTTGTTACACATCAGAAACTGTACAATGCAGAGATGATGAGGATATGTGTTTTATGGATACTATATATGAATATGGTACAGCAATGTTTTATTAATGTTTCATCTCCAGTCCTGAGCACTTTCCTTCTCACTAACTAGTTCTCTGACATGTCTATTAGGAGCCAGTAGATGGATTTGCTGTCCCTGTGGAAGAACAATAACAGGGAGCACTGACATATGAGCCCCTTTCATGCTACTGACTGAAATTGAGAGCTCACAGTAGTCGGGGCAATTGGAAAAACTGTCATATCCCATCTTGGATATTTTTCAATTTTTATGCATACAAAGAAAACAAAAACAAAATGGGGGGAGGTAGGATGGGGGGTGCATATATACAGTATCAATTTAGGCTCGAGGATAAAAATCTCCATGAATGATAAAATATCTGCTAAATAACCTCATTTCTGAATGGACTGATCTTTATCTAGTGGAAGTAAAATAATGAATCTAGAAAACTAAATTTATACAGAAAGAATAATGGAAAATTGTGTAACTTTTCAGTATGTAAAGCAATAACATTTATTTGCTGAGAATTAACTTATGTATCTTTACAGGATCACAACTAGAGTTTTACACTACTCGGGGGTGCACAACACAATCTTACTGTAATCATGGAAACCAAACTTCAAATCTCAGTGGATCATTTATTAAGGCAACAATAATCTGCTCCAAGGCAGCAAAATCTATTAAGTCTTCCTGACTCAGGCCATTGTGTCTAATGCTGAAAGAAATTATAAGGCTGAGGCCACACATTGCAGAAAACACAGCTTCGTTTGTTGCAGATTTTGGTGCATTTTTTTGAGCCAAACCTAGGAGCAGCTACAAAAGGAATGGGAAATATATACAGTGTTGGCCAAAAGTATTGGCACCCCTGCAATTCTGTCAGATAATACTCGTGTTCTTCCAGAAAATGATTGCAATCACAAATTCTTTGGTATTATCTTCATTTAATTTGTCTTCAAAGGAAAACCACAAAAAGAATTGTCAAAAAGCCAAATTGGATATAATTCCACACCAAGCATAAAAAGGGGGTGGACAAAAGTAATGGCACTGTTTGAAAAATCATGTGATGCTTCTCTAATTTGTGTAATTAACAGCACCTGTTACCTGAGGCACCTAACAGGTGGTGGCAATAACTAAATCACACTTGCAGCCAGTTGAAATGGATTCAAGTTGACTCAACCTCTGTCCTGTGTCCTTGCATGTACCACATTGAGCATGGAGAAAAGAAAGAAGACCAAAGAACTGTCTGAGGACTTGAGAAGCAAAATTGTGAGGAAGCATGAGCAATCTCAAGGCTACAAGTCCAATACCAAAGAGTTTGTGCTTGCAATCATTTTCTGGAAGATTGCAGGGGTGCCAATACATTTGGCCAACACTGTAGGAAGTTCTTACACTTCTGCTCAATCCACTCTGGACTTTAGCTCAAAAAAACACAGCAAAATCAAAAAACAACAACAAAAAAAGCTGTGTTTACACAAGTGAGGGCTTAGCCTACATGTTTGCAGGATGAAATTGTTTTTTTTTTTTTTTTTTTTTTAAATAACCATTAAATAAGAGTTTTCCTAACCCATAAATCTATAAATGCCTGCCTTCCTTCCATTTGTGATACACTGTAGGGGATGTATTTGATATATGTGTGATAAGGTCAAAGTCGTGTTTATGACTAATTGACCAATAATCCTGGTAACTGTTGCCATCCAAATTAATTAGGCTGAGTGCCAGCAGTAAGGACATGACACCAGACACACAATGTTGGTATTAGGTCTTCTCTCAACCAAGGAGGAAATTCTGGACAAAAACACAGAGGACCAGTGGTCCTGACCAGGAGCTCTGCTACATTTCAGGTGTAGTAGAGTGTTATGGTTTGCTGGGTTTATTAAAAAAAACCAAACAAACAAAGGAAACCCAAAGGAGCCCGCTGGGCTCTGGACCACAAAAGCGCACTGGTGTGAACAGGGTCTGACAGTTAGACGCCACTGCCAGCCCTCTACACACCCTAGTTCGCTCTGTACAATCACAGCGGCCTGTGTAGGTCAGAGCAGCCGCACAAGGACTCAGTCTAGACAGCACTTTGGTGCTAGACTGTCCACAATAAGCTAGTGTGCACACAGTGGCTTCCTGATGCACACAAAGCAGCTAACTAAAGTTTTTTTTCCTTTTTTAGGAAATAGAGTTCTACCTGAACTACAATTTCTGCCTAACAGAATTTCTAACTAGCTAGCTATCCTGAGCACACGCAGTGCATTTGTAAATTGACATTAGGGCAGCGGGCTGAGGAACCTCCCTCTTTATAAAGGGAAAGGGCGGTCCATTTTCGGCCAAGCCAGCTGCCCAAGACGGAGGTGGTTGGTCAACACGACTGTCAGTCACAGCCTGACCACACCCTCCGGCTGCAAGAGGGTTTAACCCTTGCTAAACCTGACTGCCGTCACAAGGAGGGAGTGACAGGCGGCAATACACTACCGCAGAGGGACGGGCAGCAACCCGACCCCTCGGCTGCAGTTGCCGCACAGTCCTAACATAGAGCTCAGCGCACACTCAGCTCTACTACATATCTGGTGTAGCAGAGCTCAGCGCACGGCCAGCTCTGCTACATCTCAGGTGTAGCAGAGCTGTGCGCTCAACACTTCTACATCTGAGATTGGACCACAATGGAGACTGCTGTGGACCGATCTTAGACTCCGCCTCCTCCGGCAGAACCAACGTTGATTGTCCGAATGCTGTACACTGTACGGCATTCGACCAATCAACGCTGGTCAATGCATTCCGATGGGAAAAAGTCAGCTCCCGCATATCGCAAGCTGACAGGGATTCCGATGAGATAGAGCCCCAAATCCCTAGCTAACCCTGCCTGTACATCTATCCCTGTCTCAGCCACATAGTTCACAGTCTCATATAACCCGGATTTTGAATCCACTGTTCGTATAAAGTGGAGGTCACCTGATTTCGGCAGCCAATTACTTTTTCCGATTTTTTTTTTTATGCCTCTGTTGTCATAGTTCCCTTCCCACCTCCCCTGCGCTGTTATTGGTGAAAAAAAGCACCAGGGAAGATGGGAGGGGATTAGGGTTGAGTGATCGTGTTCAGAAAAGATCAGATTCCGATCGGCAATCGAGAAAATTTCACGATCGCGATTGGAATTCCGAACATGATCTATTTAGGTGGGATCGAGATCGAGGATTATTTCCCCACTATTTCCCCTTAGCCTTCACACTGAGTATATAGTGTATACTCTGTGAAGGCTCCGCTGCAGTTCCATAGGAATGAATGGAAGCAGCCAGCACACAGCCTTAACCCCCTGCGCGCCGTCTGCCTCCAATCATTCTAAAGGGAGACTAAACTAACATGTCTCACAGCTACTTACCTCCAGAGATGGCTGCTCCACTGCTCCGGTGTTGTTCTCGCTGCCACTCCACGCTGCACTCTTCTTTGCCTCACTGCCCCGCCTCCCAGGTTAGTGTTTAAAGAGCTAGGAAGGGGCTAGGGGCTTGTGGCTTAGGAGAGTGTGGGCGGGTACAGAGCGGGGAGACGCGACATCTCCCCTCCCAGTACCTGCCCACACTCTTCTAACCTGGGAGGCAGGGAGCAGCGAGGCAAAGAAGCCTGCAGCGTGGAGTGGCAGCGAGAACAACACCGGAGCAGCCATCTCTGGAGGTAAGTGGACACCAGGGGGGACTAAGTAGCCAGAGGATTTTTTAAAAATCCTCTGGCTACTTAATGATTCACTACACAGCCTGGATTCTAACAATTAAAGCGTTCAATTGTTAGATTCCATGCTGTATAGTGAATAGGATTGCTTTTAAAATCCGATCTCCGATTAATAAAAAAATCCCATTGACTTGCATTGAGATCGGAATTGGGATCGAGATCGGGTTCGAATGAAAAATGATCGGAAATCGGATTTTAAAATCGATCCTGAAATGCCAAGATCGGCTCAACCCTAGAGGGGATACAAATTTTTAGTTTGTTTGCCTCGTGGTATTCGATTATAATACCTCGAACGGCCTGATATTCGATCGAATATCAATTCAATCGAACGCTGTTTGCTCATCTCTACTGGCAATCCATTACCATCCATCATACATTCGTTAGCCATGGACATTAATATTAAAAAATAACGGACACTTGACATTCGTCATAAGTTTGCTTTATTCAACAGACCCAAATATGTTGTACTCTGTGCTATTGTTATATCCACTAAAATAACCGACAAAATAACCGACGAGACAGATTTGGTGAAAACGGACACTAACAAACTACAGATAAAATCCCATTGACATCCAACGCTAACGTTTTCTAACGGATGATAGCAATGGACCCTAAGGGTGCATTCACACTGAGTAAACGCTAGCTTATTCTGTGTAAAACACGTTCAGAATAAGCGGCGTCTAAAGCAGCTCCATTAATTTCTATGGGAGCGGGGATACGAGCGCTCCCCATAGAAATGAATGGGCTGCTTCTTTCACTCCGTGCAGTCCCATTGAAGTGAATGGGAAGTGCCGGCGTGTACGCTCCGGCATGAGCAGAGCTTGCCGTATACGCCGGCACTTCCCATTCACTTCAATGGGATTGCACGGAGTGAAAGAAGCAGCCCATTCATTTCTATGGGGAGCGCTCGTATCCCCGCTCCCATAGAAATGAATGGAGCTGCTTTAGACGCCGCTTATTCTGAACGTGTTTTACGTTCAGAATAAGCTAGCGTTTACTCAGTGTGAATGCACCCTAACAGCGGAAGTGTGAACACAAAAACAGAAAAACACCGCTCACCACACCCTGATATACCACTGTTCAATATATATGAGTATGAGCCAATGCAGATGCATGGAAGAACCCAGATTACCAGCTGGGAAAACAATACCTCAAAATGATGGTAACACTTCCAGCATCCATAAAAAATAACTTAATCTTCTTTGTTAAAACATGAATAAAATACTTTCACATGCAAGGATCCATTGCCAACAGAAAGTATGGAGGTTGGCTGACATGTTTCAGGGCAGTGCGCCCCTTACTCATAGTACTCCACCATTATACAGTCAGGAGACATTACACAGGTTGTACTCTGAGACACTACTACCACCACTATCCCAACTTCATTACTTTGGTAGCTCTGGGAGCCTAAGAGATTTGGTAGAGAAGACCATCAGAATTGTCAACATTGTAACTACAACAATTATCTGGAGACTTATTACAACTTCTATCCTTTGCCATACTCCTACGGGGTTGCCGCACCTCTAGTTTGGAAAATTAAATAATTTATTGATTCTCGAGCTCCAGGTTTACAAGCACAGAACGATTTACATACCAAATATTTGTTGATGTCTTCAGTAATGTGGTGTATGGCCACAGCTACACTACTGCCGGTCTTGACAGACACACCGGTAGCACTGCCACAGAATAAAGACTTTTTGGAAAGTAGGGGAACAAAAATATTAACCCCTTCCAGGGGGCCACACGGTGGCTCAGTGGTTAGCACTGCAGCCTTGCAGCACTGGAGTCCTCGGTTCGAATCCCGCCAAGGGCAGAAAACCATCTGCAAGGAGTTTGTATGTTCTCCCCGTTTCTGCATGGATTTCCATCCAATACTCCAAAAAGACATACTGATAGGGAAAAATGTACATTGTGAGCTCTATGTGGGGCTCACAATCTACATAAAAAAAATAAATAAATAAATAAAAAATTAACCCCTTCCCGACATCCGCCGTAATAGCATGGCGCATGCCAGGTGTGTAACCATGGTAACTGCCCGGGAACTGGGCGGCTGCCGTAACCGCTGGGTGTCTACTGCTTTAAGCAGTAGACAACTGGCGCTAATGTCTCCGATCGGTCCCCAGACCGATCGGAGGCATTAACCTCTCCGGCGCATGGGTGCCGCCATTTTGCCGGTGATCGCCGGCACCTCAAGCAAGCTCCAGGGCCGACGTCTCGTTGCCATGACAGCTGGGAGCCTTGTTAAAGGCTCCCGGCCGGCCTGCAATCCCTTTCTTTTGCAGGCTGGTCTATGCAGTGTGCAAAAGAAATGATGATTTTTTTGCAATGCATTGCAATGCATTAGCATTGTAATGCATTGCATTAGTGATCAGACCCCCTGGAGTTCAGCACCCCTAGGGGGTCTAATAAATGCAAGAAAAAAAAAATTAAAAAGTAAAAAAATATATTAAAAAAATTAAAAAGTATTAAAAATTCTAATCACCCCCCTTTCCCTAGAACACATATAAAAGTAGTTAAATACCGTGAAACACATACATGTTAGGTATCCCTGTGTCTGAAATCGCCCGCTCTACAAATCTATCAAAATATTTTTCCTGTTCGGTAAACGCCGTAGCGGGGAAAAAAAGTCAAAAGTGCCAAACCGCTGTTTTTTCACTGTTTTGATTCTGATAAAAATTTGAATAAAAAATTATCAAAGCAAAAGCATTTCCCGAAAATGGTAGAACTAAAAAGTACACCCGGCCCTGCAAAAAAAGACGCCCTATACATCCCCGTACACGGACGTATAAAAAAGTTACGGCCGTCGGAATATGGCAACTTTTAGAAAAAAAACATTTTTTAACACAGTTTTGGATTTTTTTTAAGGGGTCAAAATGTAAATAAAACCATATAAATTTGGTATCCCTGGAACTGTACCGAAACACAGAATACAGGGGACAGGTCATTGTGGCTGCACAGTGAACGCCGTAAGACCGAAGCTCGTAAGAAAGTCGCAGAAATGCATTTTTTCTTCAAATTTGCCCCATTCTGAATTTTTTTCCAGCTTCCCAGTACATTATATAGAATAATTAATGGTGGCATCATGAAGAAAAATTTGTCCTGCAAAGATTAAGACCTCATATGGCTCTGGGAGCGGAGAAATAAAAATGTTATGGGGTTTAGAAGGAGGGGAGTCAAAAATGAAAAATGAAAATCAAAAAATGGCATCGACGGGAAAGGGTTAAGTGAAGGTTCTGTGTGTTCTGCTTAACATGTATTTTACCATGCTGTCTTTCTGTACTATAACCATGTTGTCTCCTTTATCTTCACTATCACAGATCCTATTAGTCATGTGGCATCTGCTTAGAGAGATATTCCTCATAGCCCAAGGCTTCTGCTTCTTCCTCCTCTTTCTGATGAGTTAGATGAGAGCCGCCATTGTTTTTTGTTGTAGAAGAGGTAGAGTTGGAAGACATGACTGTTGGAGTTAGTAGTAGCATGGGATGTGCTACTGCTGGTAGTGCTGGTAGGGCCACTAGGGGAACTCTGTTAGGAAGTGTAAGGAATCCCATTGCATAATGAGTTACCAAATGCCTAGACGGTGATGCAGAATCCAATGATGATTCTATTACAGATAAGACCTGGCAACCAGATTAGGATGGTAGGATGACACATGAAAAGGGTGTTGGCCGCTGTAATAATTTCACCCCAACATCCAAGAGACTGGAATAGATCTAAGGCAAGCTCGGGTGGTGGTGGCATGGGTAGACATGTTCCCGGTTTTGGTAGCAGCAGCTACAGTATATGTAGGCATATCTTTTTGAACATTGATAGCAAGATGCAAAATTTGAAAACTCAAAACTACAGGCACACTAGTAGGAACTGGGTTATTCCATAATGGCATCTTCTGTATAATTGGCAAAGTCGAATTAGCAATGGCACCAAGTAAGCACAACCATTCTATTCCTTTTCATCATGATCATCTTTGTAGGCAGGCCACATTGATTCCACACCTAAAATATGGTAGTTATTGTCAGATTATCATCCATTGTTGTCATCTCCATCTACTTCTCCTCCACCTACACTCAATCTGCGCCTACCTGGCCAAGTTATTGGCAATGCAGTCATTGTCGTGCCACTTTTTGGAATTCATGGCAGCGCACCAACTTCATGGAGAATACTTAGCTGCCATCATTTCTAGAGGAAAGTTGTCCGTTTTTATTTTTTTTCTTAAATGTAGATTGTGATCCCCACATAGAGCTCACAATGTACATTTTTCCCTATCAGTATGTCTTTTTCTGGAATATGGGATGCAAACACAGGGAGAACATACAAACTCCTTGTAGATGGTTTTTTGCCCTTGGCAGGATTTGAACACAAGACACCAGCACTGCAAGGTTGCAGTGCTAACCACTGAGCTACCGTGTGGCCCCTAAAGTTGCCCACGTTTGATGGCCATGTGGGGATCACCATGTAAATGTCTATATGGGAAAAGGTGCATGCCACCATCAATACAGGGAGAATCAATTATGGACATGGACAATACATTAGCTGTCATGGACCAGTGGATCAATATCTGGAGCGTCAGATGCCGCAGTTTAAAAATGTGCTTTCTAGTACTGACATCAACTCACGGGTGCAGGGCAGGCAAAATTTCAATATGAGGCAGAACCTATCCACATTCTCCAATTTATATACACTGGACCATTTAGCACCCGAACTTTACCAGGGCAAGGCATTGATTCCACCCCCCCCCCCCCCCCCTGCAAGGTGAGGTGGGCATTGAGTGGCACTTTTGCACATGCTGGAGCATCAGTTTGAGAAGCAGAATAGGGTGAATGATAAGTGCATGCAGCAAACCACAGACACAACGATCAATTTTGCAAGATAGTCCAGCTTTTTTAGCTGTAAGCCAGACCAAACACACATTTTTTGGGAAGTTGTGTCAATTGTCACTCTGCCAACATGATATTGATGTGGCATTTCCTTCCATACAAGGATAATTGGCCGGATTATCCAGATTATTTTCTGCCACCCAAGTTTTGTTGTTAGGGTCATAGAATCCCTTCCATTTCCAAAGATATTCTAGCTTTTGCATCTGCCTGACCAGGCACTTCTTCCATTTACTGTACTGCTGCTGATACCGATTGTTTCTCCTAAATAGTAACCACCGCTGCCACCACTTTCAGCTTGGTCCACCATCACATTCCACTATAGCACACTGTTGGTATTAAAAAACAACAACACAATTTTGATTTCACATCTGTTCCCATCATGGTTCATTTTCAGTTTTTTTATGTTGTCTAGCCTGGGACAACAAATCTGGTGGAAAAACCTTTCAAATATTTGTTAAACAACTCTCATAAGGTTTGTCCATCTCTACTTGGAAAATATGTATGTATAAAAGATGGACCTTGTGCAGACACTTTCACCCTTTACCTCTTACATCTTCATAGATTGCAAGCTCTTGTGAACAGGGTCCTCAGTCACTCCTCATCATTTGTTTTGTATCAGTGTGCAATTTTTCAAGTTTTCTCTGTAAAATGCTCTAAAATATTGAGCACTGTATAAAGGAATTATTATTATTAAAGGGAGAGGAAGAATATTCTTCATAGGGTCATACATGGGAAATATTATGGGGGAATGTTATGGAGCAAGTCCTCTTTATTAGAGATGAGCGAGTAGTACTCGATTGAGTAGGTATTCGATCGAATACTACGGTATTCTAAATATTCGTACTCGATTGAGTACCACTCGCTATTCGAATGGAAAAGTTTGATGCAGAACCAGCATTGATTGGCCAAATGCTATACAGTCGGCCAATCAACGCTGGTTCTTCTCCTGCCTTTAGAAGTCTTCTCCGTGCAGCTTCCCTGCGGCGTCTTCCAGCTCTGAATTCACTCTGCCAGGCATCGGGCCTGGGCAGAGCCGACTGCGCATGCCCACGCTACAAGAAAACTTTTTAGGGGGCCACACGGTGGCTCAGTGATTAGCACTGCAGCCTTGCAGCACTGGAGTCCTGGTGTTCAAATCCTGCCAAGGGCAAAAAACCATCTGCAAGGAATTTGTATGTTCTCCCCGTGTTTGCATGGATTTCCATCCCATATTCCAAAGACATACTGATAGGGAAAAATGTACATTGTGAGCTCTATGAGGGCTCACAATCTACATTTAAAAAAAAAAAAAAGAAAATGGCCGTTTTGACTGTAAGCTGCCATTTTCTTATAGTGCGGGCATGCGCAGTCGGCTCTGCCCAGGCCCGATGCCTGCCAGAGTGAATTCAGAGCCGGAAGACGCCGCGGGAACGCTGCACAGAGAAGACTTCTCGGAGAATCCAGCCCGACCCTCACTCGTGGACTTGGTAAGTGTAATTTGATCGAACGTTGCCTACGAGCATTTTACCCCCATAGACTATAGGAGGGTTCGATATTCGATTCGAGTAGTCGAATAATGAGCGGCTACTCGAAACGAATATTGAACATTTTACTCTTCGCTCCTCTCTTCTCTTTATTATTTCACTGCTTGTCTTCTTCAGTTCTAGAAGCAGAAAGAGGTTATCCCCCAAATGGACTGATGTGCCCGACCTGTATTGGTCTTGGCTCCTTGTGGTGTTACACTTCAGATACTGTACAGTGCAGAGGGAATGAGACTGTGTGATATCTCAAGACCTCCACACGATCAGGTACCAAGATTTGTTTTATTGTACTTCACTGCAATTGTATCTATGCCATTAAAAACGACAGCAATTCCACAACTATTATTCTTTGCTTTAAATTTTTACTGTTCAGTCCCTGTGGAAGAACAATAACAGGGAGCACTGACATATGAGCCCCTTTCATGCTACTGACTGGTATTGAGAGCTCACAGTAGTCGGGACAATTGGAAAACAGATTTCTATTTTGACACTGAACTTTGAGAGGATTTAAACTTGTTCCCTATAGACTAGACAGGGGGAACTGTCTGATCAATGGGGTCCTGACTACTGGTACCCTCCTCCCCTTGGATTATGAGAACAATGGTCTCATGTTCCAATCACTATGGAGAGGCAGGTCAAATATGTACAACCAGCTGCTCCATTCATACAGAATTAAAATGGTAAAATCTCCCTGATTGATAAAATATCTGCTAAATAACCTCCTTTATGAAAGCTGTCTAACAGGGATTGGTCAGTTGTAGTGCCGGGTTTATTCCCAGGATAAACAGAATTTATAGAGTTGATGTGACATCATTATTATATATCAGACCTGCTGTAATATTGTGTTATGTGACACTTCTTATGTGTTTCTTTGCAGCAGATAGACCACCTTCATATACCTCCCGGGGGTGCTCAACGCAATCGTATTGTGACCGTGGCAACTACACTGATATAGATTGGTTTATAGTAACTAAGTATAATCTGCACCAAGGCATCAGAGTCTATTACGTCACATTAGAAGGTGAAAGTTATATAACAGAATATAAAACATGTATCAGAAGGTGAAAGTTAGACATTTCTCCATTCCATTTGAAACTCGTTTAGAAATTGATGGGAGAAACACATTTCCAAAAATGCAATGGAAGTCTGGAAATGTAAGTGATATTATTTTTCAACTAAGTCACATGACTGCGCATAAAAAACATGTTAGAGAGACAGAGTCTCTTGGAAGCAAAGATGGCTACATCTAAAAACTGAACACAAAGTGTGCGAGAGAAGGGCGGAGCAGAGCAAATCAAATCTTTTTAGGAAATCCCGAGAAGCGGCTGAATCGAATTTTCCAAAACTTTGCTCATCTGTAAAATTAACCTATTGACTGCCTTACACCACCACAGATGCAGACATTGATATCATCCCTGCCTTAGACGCCAGTAATGTTACCAATAACCCAATAACTACTTTAGATATTAGGATGAATTATTTGGTTCAGTACAGTAATATTTATTGGCCAGTAATTTGCAAGGTCCAGTTTAGAAGGAGCGGCGCCCAGATCCTGAACTTCTGCCCTCACTAGCTAGAAAGCCTTAGAGGGAACATTGTGTGTGGACCATGGTAAGACAATGGTGAATGGAAATAAGACAAGGGCATTGTGTAATGTTGTTTCAGGAGCTCACCGTCCTAGTCAGGCTGTGTACCTTGTACAACAATGGAGCTCCATCTCCAAGAACATCTTCTGAGAATAAATAGGGGGAAAAGTTTATGGTTTTAGAAGTTGGGAGACTTAACCCTGTATTTACTATTTAACAAATCACTAAAAAAACCTGTCAAAAAGGGGTTAGACAATCTCTTCATATCTGTTATAAAGAACATATTCTACCTTTCACAAAGATGGTCCTGCTGAGTTCTCAACCCTTTAATTCAAAGCCAAAAAAAAAAAGCAAAGCAGATGTTTTACTGTATTTTTGTAACGTGTCTATTCAAACCTATAAAAGTTGTGTTTAGATGTCAAGGACTCCATCTGGCTCTGTGTGTTGTCCATCGATGCATACACTATGTAAGTGTGACCCCCAATAATCACATGACCCACATGTGTGTCCGCCAGTCATTTCTACCAATAATGATGGTGTGTCTTAGAACCTTGAGCATCCTTGTCACTATATATGGATAACTCCAGTAAATCTTACACCCATGACACACACTTGTGTCCAATCTAGAAGAATATATGTCAGCAATTGTATATAGTTAAAACTATGCGTGCCATTCACATGAATGTTGTAACTCATGATAATGAACAATTATAGGCAGTAACACTAAGGGTAAGTTCACACAGGGTTTTTTGGTCTGGAACCTGAGGCGGAGGCCGCCTCAGGTTCCGGACCAAAAACTGGGTAGCCGCGACTGAAAGCCGGTGCACTGCATCGGCATCCAGCCGCACACTTTGCTCCGGATTAGGCCCAATGAATGGGTTTAGTCCGGAGGAGGGAGTGTCTTCAGGCTGAATCACGAGGCAACTTGGCCTGAAGAATTAGCATCTCGCTCCCGGAAAAACTCCTGAGCGGCTCCCATTGATTTCAATGGGAGCTGTCTTTTTGGTCAGGATTTTGAGGCAGATACGGCCTCAAAGTACTGACCAAAAATCTCCGTGTGAACTTACCCTAAAGCATGCTGAAGTCAGACTTTCCTATAAAGTTTACCATAGCTTTTATTCTCCAAGTAAACTTTACATATTGCTGTCCATGGGTCACATATTTCTGTGCGTCAATCGCATGATGTATGTAATTTGGCATCATGTACTTGGTGGCTGGTCATCTATAAGGAGTGCTGCATCTGTGACTCTAACCAATTTCTTATCACTGTCTATTAGAAATGGGAGAATTGACTCATAATGAGCCAAGTTTGTTCCGACTCTTCAGACCCAAGAGTGTAATAGGTAGAGGCCCAGGGGAGGTGGCAAAAACGAAAAAAAAAAAAAAAAAAAAACATTCCATTTGGTGTCCAGCACTCGTCTGTGACGCTAATGGCCCGGGTTCTATGCTGACGTCTGTCTTTGGGCCTCAGCAATGACCTGGCTAGCGTCATGATGTCATGACTAGAGATGACCAAATTTTTCAAAGATTCAATTTGGTCAATTCGGAAACAATTCAGGTCGATCCAAACTAATTTGTGGTGAATTTAATTTTCTCCCTTCAACACATAACAGCAAATAAGACACTTATTTCACTTATTTCAAATGTTTTCTACTACTCTCCCTAGTGTCTGCTGATGTATCTCCTTGCACTAAGTACAATGGAAAATGCCTGAATTCAAGATGGCGGAGGGTATTTATAGGGCTGTGACATCACAGGGCCGGCTGGCTGCTGATTGGCTGCACGCATTGCATTGTGGGTGATCCCATGTTCCTAGAGTTCCTCGACCCATGTCCTAACATGTGCAGAAGCCATTTTAGGAAAAAAAAATGCAATTCGTGAGGAAGCGTGAGGAAATCCGGATTCATTGTGAATCGAATATTTCCTGAATTTGTAATAAAATTGGAGATTTTGTAATGAAATAAATTTAGAAAACAGATGTTAGATCACATCCTCCATCTTGTATTCTGTCAGCCATCTTGTCCCTATCAAAGTTTTGTCTCAAAAAGGAATTGGTTAGACTAATTAACATGGAGACGCTATGGGCTGTGTACTAGTGAGACTTTAAACAAAAGATCAAAGAAGAGAAACCCTTCTTTAGGTGATAAGGAAATAGAAAGGTAACACTAATTGTCTCCAAGGAGGATGTGAACACAGGATGTCTATTGAAATGTTAGGCCCCCAGTCATGTTAGGCCAACTATGTCCCAATCTGCCTTTGTCTGTATAAAACCTTCTCTTTTGTAACAATAAAACAGAACTCACTTGATACACTATCAGCTGTGTGTGTGTGTGTGTGACTTCTCCAGGCCTGATAATGGGTGTGACTTCTCCAGGCCTGATATTTAATTTGGAACTCTGCAACATACTCTATTATGAGGACCCCTTGATGTCCCTAACACAAATGTATTTTTTTTTTATTAATATCTGATGATAGACCCGTTGAGAGCTACTTCTTGCCTGGTCTGAGCGGTCCCATCTCATCACCTTACCATGAAGTCACACAGAGACAACACATTGCTTAGTGAGTATTTATTGCCCCGTTTTGATTTTCACATCTGCATTAAAAATCTTGAGTTGCCAGAATGATCTCCTTTGATTTCAGTATTTTTACCAGTTCAAAGGTTATAGGATTTGAGCCAACCCAATGGTCTACAAGTTGTGGCCGCTCGTTGCCCTTCCCCAACAGTGTAGACCAAAAACATTACTTCGTATTGACGCAAAAAGAAGTCAAGCTCCCAACCCAAAGCCAAGAAATGATTTAGGTGTGTAATATCCTTCTATATCGAGACAAATCAGAGAAAATCATCAGATTGGAAGACGGCTGATTCATTCATTCAGGGTCACTGAAGATTCCTGGACTGTGACGTAACGTCTAGCAGCTTATGTCAATCCTTTTTGTTTCATTAATCCCAATGTTTCTTCTTACATTTACTTCGCAGGCATAGGTATTACTACAACCCTTTATGGAATAATTACTCATCGTCCCATCTGTAGACACAGAGACAAAAAATCATTAGCTAAAATCTGGTACATACAGCCCTGAGCGGAAGTTTTACATTGGGAAGAAAGGACGCAATGTAAACCTGTTTTCAAAAACAGAAGTGTTGGGCAAAGTGGATAGAATTCTAGTAAATCCCATGTCCACTTTGTAGAAATATATGTGCAGTGGATACGCTACAATTTCCAAAATTTTGGAAATTGCAGCATGTCAATTATACCGACGGAAACACCGGTGGCTTCCCTATGGGTATAATTCCAGCTGACTTTCTGTGAAAAGCGCTGCTGGAAAAAACGCAATGTGTTCAGAGTTTTTGTGGCCTGATATGTGGGGCCTCAATCTTAAAAGGTTTTTTCACACTGCTGACCTAGTCACAAGCCAGGTGCCAAAAACTGGATGGAGAGTGCATGAAGCCCGGCTCCCATACATATAGTAGGACCAGAGCCTCAGGCCTCTTTCACATCTGTGTTAGTATTCTGTCTGGGGGAAGACCACATGAGGATCCACCAGAATGGGAGACTGAACGCAATTGCAAGCAGTGTGCCAGTGAAAGCACATGGACCTCATAGACTATAAAGTAATTCACAATTTACTGTAGTTCACAATCTACTTTCCTGTCTGCATAATTCGTGCGGGCAGTGTGCGGCCAGAACATGGACCCTATGATAGTCTATCGGGTCAGTGAGCTTTTACTGCACACCGCTTGCAGTTGCGTTCAGTAATCCCCATGTGGAATCTCCAACCAGAACAATGAACACAGATGTGAACGAAGGGTCAGGCCCGCTCACTACATAGTGGTGGTTCCGGAGAATTACAAAGCTGCTTCTATTACTTGAATAGGAGCGGTGCTGCACGCACTCCCCATCAGTTAGCAGCTTCTCGCACGAGGAGACTACTAGTAAAGATGATCTATGTGAGGTCCATGTGTTGTACTCCCCACATAACACATACTGATGACTTATCCTGACTAGAGATGAGCGAACAGTAAAATGTTCGAGGTTCGATATACGTTTCTAGTAGCCCCTCAATATTCGACTACTCGAATCGAATATCGAACCCTATTATAGTCTATGGGGGGAAAATGCTCGTTTCAGGGGGTAGGCAACGATCAATCAAATTATACTTACAAAGTCCACGAGTGAGGGTCGGGCTGGATCCTCCGTGCAGTCTTTTCCTTGCAGCTTCCCCGCGGCGTCTTCCGACTCTTCATTCACTCTGCCAGGCATCGGGCTTGGGCAGAGCCGACTACGCATGCCCGCACTACAAGTTGGCTCTGCCCAGGCCCGATGCCTGGCAGAGTGAATGAAGAGCTGGAAGACGCCACGGGGAAGCTGCACAGAGAAGACTTCTAAAGGTAGGAGAAGAACCAGCATTGATTGGCCGACTGTATAGCATTCGGCCAATCAATGCTGGTTCTGCAACGAACTTTTACATTCGAATAGCGAGTGGTACTCGATCGAGTACGAGTATTTCTAATACCGTAATATTCGATTGAATACCTACTCGATCGGGTACTACTCGCTCATCTCTAATCCTGACAACAGGTCATGAGTATGAAAAATCAATCTAGGGCTAAAAAATCCCTTTAATAGCTTATTGTTGTCTATTAACAAAATGCAAACTGAATTAAGAAAAGAGAAATGTAAATCTCATCAATATTTCAGACTGTTTTTGAAGACCCTCGGCAGGGAGGTTGTTCCCGCCATCTTGGAGAACGAAACACAATACTTCTGAGGATGTAAGCTTGATCCAATCCTTCTGTGCATTCCTGTAGTCACAGACAGACTGGATGATGATGAGATCAGGTCTATATCTGTGGGGGCCGTGTCATCACTTCCAGGACTCCTCCTCCAAGGAACAAAGGTCACACTAGATATTAATGGGATTTATATTTTTGTTTCCTTTTCTTTACTTTTTTGTTAATTGACAAAAATAAACTATTATTTATATATTAATATTTGCTCACCTGGAAATATCAGTTCTCCCTTATAGTTGAAGCATTGGTCCTGGGATCCAGTGCAGTTCATCATCTTGGTAGTCACACATTCCTTGGTAGTGCCGTTCAGGAAGCAGGATGGACATTCTTTATGATTTTGTGTTAAATTCTCTTTAGGAACTGGAGAAATAAAATTTTATATTTTTTTTAATTCATGATCAATATAATTTGTTAATGTCTTTCCAATACTTTACATCTCCTCAGTTTATCTTCTCACGTCCCCAATGTTATAATCCAATGTCTTTGGCTCCTTGGTGAAGGTAAAATCATCCGTTGACTTATTTAAGGTCACCCCCTCTATGGTGTCAATATTCCCTAATAAGTTATAGGATTTGGAGGACAGAATAGTTTAATACTTCTCTCCACTTACACCTCAAATACATCTGTCTCGTATGTTCTCCTCTCTTACCCCAGAATATACAAAGATGCTTTCCCCCCCATACCCTTATCATCTTCCTCCAAGGCACTACAATATCCTTATCTGTGGCCCCCAGTTAATTCTTTTGGGCCCCTCCAATACACCCCCAGCTCTGCTGCCTGGTTAATCCACCGCTCTTCACTATTCATCGGCCTCTCCCTTCTGGCAATCCCTACACTGGATGCCCATCACCCAACAAATTCAATTCAAGATATTAGTTATGACAAATCCATCCAGGCCGTAGCGGTCCCTGACATCTTACAGAAGACTGGAGGAGTCTCAAAGAGGACGGGGACTGGAGCTGAAGCCCAGGGGAAGTGAGTAAGACTGTTTGTTATGTTTACTATGTGGATGGCTACTATGAGACATTATACTGTGTGGAGGGCCGCTATGGGACATTATACTATGTGGATGGCTACTATGAGACATTATACTGTGTGGAGGGCCGCTATGGGACATTATACTATGTGGAGGGCAAGCATGGGACGTTATACTATGTGGAGGGCAGCTATGGGATATTATACTATGTGGAGGGCCTCTATGGGACATTATACTATGTGGAGGGCAACTATGGGACATTATACTATGTGGAGGGCAACTATGGGACATTATACTATGTGGAGGGCCGCTATGGGACATTATACTATATAAAGGGCCGCTATGGGATATTAAACAATGTGGAGGGCAACTATGGAACATTATACTATGTGGAGGGCAAGCATGGGACATTATACTATGTGGAGGGCAGCTATGGGATATTATTAGAGATGAGCGAACACTAAAATGTTCGAGGTTCGAAATTCGATTCGAACAGCCGCTCACTGTTCGAGAGTTCGAATGGGTTTCGAACCCCATTATAGTCTATGGGGAACATATACTCGTTAAGGGGGAAACCCAAATTCGTGTCTGGAGGGTCACCAAGTCCACTATGACACCCCAGGAAATGATACCAACACCCTGGAATGACACTGGGACAGCAGGGGAAGCATGTCTGGGGGCATAAAAGTCACTTTATTTCATGGAAATCCCTGTCAGTTTGCGATTTTTGCAAGCTAACTTTTCCCCATAGAAATGCATTGGCCAGTGCTGATTGGCCAGAGTACGGAACTCGACCAATCAGCGCTGGCTCTGCTGGAGGAGGCGGAGTCTAAGATCGCTCCACACCAGTCTCCATTCAGGTCCGACCTTAGACTCCGCCTCCTCCAGCAGAGCCAGCGCTGATTGGCCGAATTCCATACTCTGGCCAATCAGCGCTGGCCAATGCATTCTATTAGCCCGATGAAGTAGAGCTGAATGTGTGTGTTAAGCACACACATTCAGCACTGCTTCATCACGCCAATACAATGCATTAGCCAGTGCTGATTGGCCAGAGTACGGAATTCGGCCAATCAGCGCTGGCTCTGCTGGAGGAGGCGGAGTCTAAGGTCGGACCTGAATGGAGACTGGTGTGGAGCGATCTTAGACTCCGCCTCCTCCAGCAGAGCCAGCGCTGATTGGCCGAATTCTGTACTCTGGCCAATCAGCACTGGCTAATGCATTGTATTGGCGTGATGAAGCAGTGCTGAATGTGTGTGCTTAGCACACACATTCAGCTTTACTTCATCGGGCTAATAGAATGCATTGGCCAATCAGCGCTGGCCAATGCATTGTATTAGCGTGAACTGAGTTTGCACAGGGGTTCTAGTGCACCCTCGGCTCTGCTACATCAGATTGCTACATCTGATGTAGCAGTGCCGAGTGAGCATCAGATGTGTAGTTGAGCAAAACTGACTCAGCACTGCTAAGTCTCTGCATTCGCATAGGAATGCATTGGCCAGCCTTCGGCCAATCAGCGCTGGCTCTGCCGGAGGAGGCGGAGTCTAAGGTCGGACCTGAATGGAGACTGGTGTGGAGCGATCTTAGACTCCGCCTCCTCCAGCAGAGCCAGCGCTGATTGGTCGAGTTCCGTACTCTGGCCAATCAGCGCTGGCCAATGCATTCTATTAGCTTGATGAAGCAGAGTGTGCACAAGGGTTCAAGCGCACCCTCGGCTCTGATGTAGCAGAGCTGAGGGTGCACAAGGGTTCAAGTGCACCCTCGGCTCTCCTACATCAGAGCCGAGGGTGCGCTTGAACCCTTGTGCAGCCTCGGCTCTGCTACATCAGAGCCGAGGGTGCGCTTGAACCCTTGTGCACACTCTGCTTCATCAAGCTAATAGAATGCATTGGCCAGCACTGATTGGCCAGAGTACGGAATTCGGCCAATCAGCGCTGGCCAATGCATCCCTATGGGAAAAAGTTTATCTCACAAAAATCACAATTACACACCCGATAGAGCCCCAAAAAGTTATTTTTAATAACATTCCCCCCTAAATAAAGGTTATCCCTAGCTATCCCTGCCTGTACAGCTATCCCTGTCTCATAGTCACAAAGTTCCCATTCTCATATGACCCGGATTTGAAATCCACTATTCGTCTAAAATGGAGGTCACCTGATTTTGGCAGCCAATGACTTTTTCCAATTTTTTTCAATGCCCCCGGTGTCGTAGTTCCTGTCCCACCTCCCCTGCGCTGTTATTGGTGCAAAAAAGGTGCCAGGGAAGGTGGGAGGGGAATCGAATTTTGGCGCACTTTACCACGCGGTGTTCGATTCGATTCGAACATGGCGAACACCCTGATATCCGATCGAACATGTGTTCGATAGAACACTGTTCGCTCATCTCTAGATATTATACTATGTGGAGGGCCGCTATGGGACATTATACTGTGTGGAGGGCAGCTATGGGACATTATACTATGTGGAGGGCAGCTATGGGATATTATACTATGTGGAGGGCAGCTATGGGATATTAAACTATGTGGAGGGCAACTATGGGACATTATACTATGTGGAGGGCAGCTATGGGACATTATACTATGTGGAGGGCAACTATGGGACATTATACTATGTGGAGGGCAGCTATGGGACATTATACTATGTGGAGGGCAACTATGGGACATTATACTATGTGGAGGGCAAGCATGGGACATTATACTATGTGGAGGGCAGCTATGGGACATTATACTATGAGAAGGGCCACTATGGAACATTATACTATGTGGAGGGAAGCTATGGGACATTATACTATGTGGAGGGCAGCTATGGGACATTATACTATGGAAGGGCCACTATGGGACATTATACTATTTGGAGGAAAGCTATGGGACATTATACTATGTGGAGGGCAACTATGGGACATTATACTATGAGAAGGGCCATTATGGAACATTATACTATGTGGAGGGAAGCTATGGGACATTATACTATGGAAGGGCCACTATGGGACATTATACTATGTGGAGGGCAAGCATGGGACATTATACTATGGAAGGGCCACTATGGGACATTATACTATGAGAAGGGCCATTATGGAACATTATACTATTTGGATGAAAGCTATGGGACATTATACTATATGGAGGGCAGCTATGGGACATTATACTATATGGAGGGCAGCTATGGAAAATTATGTGATGGGCAGCTATGAGACATTATAGTATATGAAGGATGGCTATGGGACATTATACTCCATGAAGAGGCTACTATGGGACAACATACTGTGTGGAGGCCATTGTGTAACATACCGTGTAGGGGCCATTATGTGACATTTTTATGTTAAAGGGATCTCTGGTGTGAATTGTGGGGAGGGGAGGCACATTTTCTGAACAGCCTGAGGCATATAGTATCCTTAAAGGGGTTGTCCAGAATAAACTAATAATTATCCCCTAAACTAAACTCCCTTCCCCCCACACCTAACTTCTAATTTACTTCATTTAAAAAAAAATAAAAATGCACAACTACCCATATCCCTGGAGCAGTCATGGGACCGGTCCAGGGACACATTCTGAAAATCTGGTGACGTTCCGAAACGGAACATCACCATTACTCTTCCTCATCCCCTACAATACTAGCCAAGCGTTCCTGTGTCCAGGGAATGGGTCCTCCCCTCTTCCTGTCCTCTAGCCATGGGCAGAATAAGTTAGCCAGGGAAACATGGAGGGTAGGAGGGGCTATTAATGGGTGGGATATCTAGGCTAAAGAGAGACAGGGAAGGGTGGGAGCTAGTAATGGGTAGAATTGCTAGTCAGTGAGGGTGGAAGGGTCTAGGCTTAGCGAGATGGAGCGTTTTGTAACAGAGTGAGAGAGAAGGGGGCTGAGAGAGAGGGAGTTAGTGCAGCAGCAGGAAGCTTCAGAGCATGAGGGTACAGCATCTAAACAAAGGCAGAGATTGCAGCAGCAACCAGAGATACCTAGAAATCAATTCAAACACTGATAAAAGGTACATGGGTGTACTTATTAACCCATCACTAGTACTAACAGACATTTATAAAAAAAAAGACAACAACAAAAAACACAGTAACCCTACTGCCAATATACCACTATGTAAGCAGCTGTTACCCTCACCTATTGTGTCCACCTATCTTGCCTTATAGACTGTAGGCCTGTAGGCAGAGTCCTCTTTGCTACTTGTATCAGGTTCGTCCTCTAGTTAGCTTTCTGTTACTGTACTAGGTGGATAAACCCCCTCACAAATGTACGGCACCATAGAATTAATAATGCAATGTAAATAATAATAATAATAATAATAATAATAATAATAATAATAAGTTACTTATTCTCCTATATTTCACACTTACACTTAAATGTATGATTATTGCATAGACGTTCATCGCAGCACGTTGATATGAATTGGTATGATATTTGGTCCTGGCTTGCCAAGCCTATGTTATTACACTCTTTAGTGCCACAACCTCTAAACACTGAGAGCATTGTATTATTACCTACAGAAGGAGAAAACTGATGTCAGAAAACCAAAAAATGAAAAGCTGATACTTTTGTTATAAGAAAAAGTGAGTTGTACTCACCAACTCTAAACTTTTGAAAACAGCTCATGCACGTTTGTCCAAGGCATTCTACCTCAGTTGCATTACATGTCGTGGAGTTTTTGGACATACACGAGAAACAGAGACCAGAAAGGACTGGAAAATACAGGAAAGGATTCAGTGATTCAGCATGGGGACGGTTGAAAACAAAAATGATGTCAATCATGAGAAGCACAATATTCATAATCGTAGTCAACAAGACCCCGGACATTGGTGATCGGCAACATTACTACCTAATAGTTTTGGCTCATGGTCTTACCTCATGATACATGCCGTATTTTTGGTTTCATGATTTTTTTTAACTTTATTTTAATAACTATGGAAAGCCGACTCAACCGCTGCTTATATTTGAAGGGATAAACCTTTAGGAAGCCTCCCGGAAAAGGTAAGGACTCCAAAAAGCCATCAATGGAAATGTAAGACATAGGTCCATATAAAAGACATCACTGGATGGGTCAAGAGAATGTAATAAAATGTAATAATTAAAATTACCCTCCCCCCCTCCTTTTTCTTAGTCTATCTAGTCTGCCCTGATATTTTTTCCATTGTATCGTAGGATTGACATGGGACAACACTAAAGAAATGACTCTTTAATACAATGCAATGTAGATGATAAGGTCAAAGCCACGTTAATGACTAATTGACCAATCATCCTGGTAACTGTCGTCATCCAAATTAATTAGGCTGAGCGCCAGCAGTAAGGAAATGACACCAGACACACAATGTTAGTATTAGTTCCTCTCTCAACCAAGGAGGAAATTCTGACACACTTTTATTAAAACAGCATGGGGTTAAAAAGCAGCAGAGAGATGAAGAGAGATAACAACTAGAGATGAGCGAGTACTATTTGAAACTCCAGTTTTGAATAGCACGCACCCATAGGAATGAATGGAAGCGGCTAGCATGCAGGGGGTTAAGCGGCCGGCCACCGGCAAAGTCTACGTGTCGGCTACGTCCATTCATTCCTACGAGTGTGTGCTATTCGAAACGGCTGGTTCGAATAGTACTCGCTCATCTCTAATAACAACCTAAGTTTTCATATTCATTCCTGATTGGTATGATACATCTCAATCAAACAGAAAAAGTTTAAGCATGCCATATATAGCCAGCTGCTCCCGGTCCTGCGTGGTGACCTTGGGGAGTCTTCTGGCAGCAAAGTCAAGCATTTGTTTTTCTTGCACCCATCCAGGATGCAGGCGCCATCATATCATATAACATTATATCAGTTTCAAGCAAAAGGAACTATATCTAGCATTCAGCTTTTAAGGATAACAATGTTTTCATACATTACATGATTATAACCTTCACATGGTCAGTGTACAGCTTGTATAACAGTGTAAATTTGGTGGGTCCTGAAAATCCCTCTTTACTCAGCCATTAATGCCTAAACCCCTATCCTTCTCACTGTAACATTTGATATCTGCTGCACTTGATTGTAACACTCCAGTCCTTGGTACTGCCATCAATATGCATGTCCTGGACCAGTATTGTGACTCTGACATTATTATACATCATATCAGCACATGGGGAATCTCCAGACAACGCTATGTACAGCCTGCCTACATGTAGCAGATACAGCCCAGGAGTTGGTTAATTCCCATGTAAGGACTAAACTCAGAAATAAGCAAATATCTCTAATAACAAATATAACCATATATAGTATAATGTAGCAAGAATGTAGTGTCAGTTATATAACAGCCATATCATACATAATATACTTACAATATATGTACTTATACAGTCCTATGAAAAAGTTTGGGCACCCCTATTAATCTTAATCATTTTTAGTTCTAAATATTTTGGTATTTGCAACAGCCATTTCAGTTTGATATATCTAATAACTGATGGACACAGTAATATTTCAGGATTGAAATGAGGTTTATTGTACTAACAGAAAATGTGCAATATGCATTAAACCAAAATTTGACCGGTGCAAAAGTATGGGCACCTCAACAGAAAAGTGACATTAATATTTAGTAGATCCTCCTTTTGCAAAGATAACAGCCTCTAGTCGCTTCCTGTAGCTTTTAATCAGTTCCTGGATCCTGGATAAAGGTATTTTGGACAAACAATTCAAGTTCAGTTAAGTTAGATGGTCGCCGAGCATGGACAGCCCGCTTCAAATCATCCCACAGATGTTCAATGATATTCAGGTCTGGGGACTGGGATGGCCATTCCAGAACATTGTAATTGTTCCTCTGCATAAATGCCTGAGGATTTGGAGCGGTGTTTTGGATCATTGTCTTGCTGAAATATCCATCCCCGGCATAACTTCAACTTCGTCACTGATTCTTGAACATTATTCTCAAGAATCTGCTGATACTGAGTGGAATCCATGCGACTCTCAACTTCAACAAGATTCCCGATGCCGGCATTGGCCACACAGCCCCAAAGCATGATGGAACCTCCACCAAATTTTACAGTGGGTAGCATGTGTTTTTCTTGGAATGCTGTTTCTTTTTGGACGCCATGCATAACGCCTTTTTTTATAACCAAACAACTCAATTTTTGTTTCCAAAATGAAGCTGCCTTGTCCAAATGTGCTTTTGCATACCTCAGGCAACTCTATTTGTGGCGTACGTGCAGAAACGGCTTCTTTCTCATCACTCTCCCATACAGCTTCTATTTGTGCAAAGTGCGCTGTATTGTTGACCGATGCACAGTGACACCATCTGCAGCAAGATGATGCTGCAGCTCTTTGGAGGTGGTCTGTGGATTGTCCTTGACTGTTCTCACCATTCTTCTTCTCTGCCTTTCTGATATTTTTCTTGGCCTGCCACTTCTGGGCTTAACAAGAACTGTCCCTGTGGTCTTCCATTTCCTTACTATGTTCCTCACAGTGGAAACTGACAGGTTAAATCTCTGAGACAGCTTTTTGTATCCTTCCGCTGAACAACTATGTTGAACAATCTTTGTTTTCAGATCATTTGAGCGTTGTTTTGAGTAGCCCATGATGCCGCTCTTCAGAGGAGATTCAAATAGTAGAACAACTTGCAATTGGCCACCTTAAATACCTTTTCTCATGATTGGATACATCTGGCTATGAAGTTCAAAGCTCACTGAGGTTACAAAACCAATTTTGTGCTTCAGTAAGTCAGTAAAAAGTAGTTAGGAGTATTCAAATCAATAAAATGATAAGGGTGCCCATACTTTTGCACTGGTCAAATTTTGGTTTAATGCATATTGCGCATTTTCTGTTAGTACAATAAACCTCATTTCAATCCTGAAATATTACTGTGTCCATCAGTTATTAGATATATCAAACTGAAATGGCTGCTGCAAACACCAAAATATTTAGAACTAAAAATGATTAAGATTAATAGGGGTGCCCAAACTTTTTCATAGGACTGTATACTAATAATGTGAGAGACCTTTCCCAGATCAAAGCAACATTTACAAAATCTTGTATCTGATATTATCATATGCCTCAACCATGAAGCCAATGTGCAGTAAAGCCGGTGGATGTTCCTCAGTTCTTCTATGTGTCTATTATTCTCTCTATATAACTCTTCTATACTATTCTATACATACAATCCCATGTGAATACATTAGTGTTACCTGAGCAGACAAGAGCAGAGAACATGCAGAGCAAAGCAAGGAGGATCTTCATTGTCAGTGAATGGGTGGCTCCTTGGGCTTCTTGGATTCTTCTCGTCTGTGTCTTCTTCTCTTCTTCCTGCCATCTGCACACACAGATCATATAAATACTCTTCTGAAATGTAATTAAACTGTTGCATCATGGGAAAGATAAGATCTATCCAATAACTCTTGCCAGGAGACGTCACCTATTCTAAATTCCCCTAGCAGGACATCCTGCTCCTCTTAACAATGACTGAGGCACAAAAATGGCCTCCAGCAAAGGTTCTGCCACCGTAAGACAATGGAGTAATGTCACGTAACACAAGGAGTCCATGAGAGCATCAGTCCATGTGATCTGACCAAAAAGAGAAGATCTGATGTGTCTTGGTTTTGTTCATGCAATGTGTGATTGTTGTCTGAAATATCTCCGAAAGTTGTATTTCCCTCAAAGGTCTTTTGATTGTGTTTGTTCTGTTTGGGTGCACAAGATGCTTATGTTTGGTATCAGGAACCTTAGTGTAAAGTTCCAATCGAATACTACGGTATTCAAAATACTCGTACTCGATCGAACACTACTAGCTGTTCGAAGTTTAAGGTTCGATGCAGAACCAGCGTTGAGTGGCAGAATGCTATACATTCTGCCATTCAACGCTTGTTCTTCTCCTACCTTTGGAAGTCTTTTCCGTGCAGTGTCCCCGCGGTGTCCTACGGCTGGAATTCACTCTGCCTAGGCATCCGGTCGGGAGAAGACTTCAAGTAGAATCCAGCCCGACCGTCACTCGTGGACTTGTAAGTATATTATAAGTATAATTTTATCGAATTTTGCCTACCCCTGAAACGAGCGTAATGGGGTTCGAAATCCGTTCGAACAGTCGAACAGTGTGCGGCTGTTCGAATCGGATTTCGAACCTCGGACATTTTAGTGTTCGCTCATGATGACCTTTAATTCTTTTTTTGGGCTAGCTTACTTTTTGTGGCTACACTCTCAAGTTGTACTAAAGGATCAAAAGGGACACGCATCCACAGCCCGGCTTCTTTAAAATTTAACTTTTAATTCATGAAAAAATTAAAAATACAAATAGTGTGCAAAAGTAGGAAGAAAAACACATAGTGGAAAAATGGTTAAAAACCGCAACTTATGGGTTTAGTCAATCCCTCAGTCATAGCATGATCAATGAAAAAATACTCTGGTTATATAAAGTTCACTGAAATAAAAATGAAAAATAGGGGCCACACGGTGGCTCAGTGGTTAGCACTGCAGCCTTGCAGCACTGGAGTCCTGGTGTTCAAATCCCACCAAGGGCATAAAACCATCTGCAAGGAGTTTGTATGTTCTCCCCGTGTTTGCATGGATTTCCATCCCATATTCCAAAGAAAGACATACTGATAGGGAAAACTGTACATTGTGAGCTCTATGTGGGGCTCACAATCTACATTAAAAAAAAAAAAAATAGCCACAAAAACTCACAGCAGTCTAGCACTAAGGGATGGCCATTTTCAAGGGTCCTCTATGCGTTAGAGTTGAACAAAGTTTTGAAAAATTTGATCCTGCCACTTGGCCGGATTTCACCGAAAAATTTCATTCTATATGAATTAATTTGTAGTGAATTGTGTTAAAAATTAAAACAGCTATTTCCTGGCTGCAGAAAGCCTGTATTGTGGGGTAGAACACTGGGCCTTGCAGTAACACACATGGAGAGTCTGCTGTGGTAGTGAAACAATAAAGTGAGTCAGTATGACACTCATATGACAGGCTTCGTTTGTAGAACCGCTGCACACCTCACTTATTTGGCCAGTTACAGGGACAAAACTGACCAAATAAAGGAAGAGTGAACTTAGCCTTACATGTCGGTGTTAAAGCCAGGTATAAACAACTGTGCAGAGGCTCAGGAACCTACTGTAGCGTGACAGAGCACATTCCTTTGACACCATCGTCTGTTGATTCCACACAGGTGTCTACAGAACCTATTCTTGTAAATTTGTATACAAGTTAAGAGGATGGAGAGGGTGTCATAGTGACATGACAACATAGCAATGAGGTAGCAGCATCAAGAGGAGGCCACAGAGTGGCAAGGTTTAATAATGTGGAAGTAGCAGCAGCCTTACGTGGCCATACAGTGATCCATTGGCAGAGAGTGGAGGCTGCAGCAGCCTAAGGAGGCCATACAGTGACCCAGTGGCAGAGTGAAGAGATGGCAGCAGCTTTAGGAGGTTATACAGTGTCTGAGTGTCATAGAGAGCAGGCGGCAGCAACATAAGGATGCCATACAGTGACCCAGTGGCAGTGTGAAGAGATGGCAGCAGCCTTAGGAGGTTATACAGTGACCCAGTGGAAGAGTGATCAGGCAGCAACAGCATGAGGGGACCATACAGTGACCCAGTGGCAGAGTTTGGAGGTGGCAGCAGTGTGAGGAGTCCATGCATTGACCCAGTGGAAAAGAGGGGAGACAGCAGCAGCAGCATGTGGAGGCCATATGTACTTTTTATTTATTTATCTATCTAACTGGGGAATTTCTGATGTATAAAACTTTTTAAAATTTTTTGAAGGAGTCAAAATGGCAAAAAGACAGCAGTTCAAATCTTTTTATATGTTATTCCTTATGAGAAAAATATCTGCTTGCAGTTCACATTTGGAGATACCTAATGAATTTGTGGTTTTACTTGCTTTTTATTTATATGTCTACTTTAATATCTGATATTGCAAAGGGTGATCATTTCAATTTTTATATTTACTTTATTTGTGTAGATTTTTTTTTTTTTTTTTTTTTACTTTTACACTCCTAGAGATCTTACAGTGTATTGTACATCCACAGAGTTCCATTTTCTATTTCCTATCACAGCTTTATGGATGGTTTATGTGTCCTGTATAATTATATTCTTGTATATTATAATATAAACAAATATCCATTAATCTTATTGGTGTTATGGAATTGCCTATTCAGCAATTCCCCAATGGCTGCTGATGAAACCAGAAAGGAAGAGAATGACAGAGACAGTGAGTTCTAAACTGGACCCAGTCCCTTTCCCTACCTACTTGCCTCAACTACCCTAGGCGGTAGAGGACAACTGGGAGACAGTCCCTTCTCTGAATAAGTGTTACATAGAAGAGACAAGACAAGACAGAAGCAGAGTCCAGAACCTCCCCCAGACTTGATTGGCAGAAGACTGTCAATCACACAGGTAAGACTAAGATTAACTATTAGAGGGGCAGTGGGACACAAAGGTATAAGAGATGTGTGTGGTGGAAAATCAATTCAGAGATGAGGGAATAGAGCAGCGTTTAGACAGAGCAACAAGAACCTAAAACAGGGTATCATAACTGAACACAAAGAGTGCAAGCAGAAGGTGGAACAAATCAAATTAAATCTTTTTTGGGAAATCCAGAGAAGCGGCTGAATCAAATTTTCCAAAACGTCGCTCATCTGTAAAATTAACCCATTGCCTGCCTTAGACCACCATAGATGCAGACATCGATATCATCTCTGGCTTAGACCTCAGTTATGATACCAGTCAGCCAGTAACTACTCTAGATCATTAGGATGAATTATTTGGTTCTGTACAGTAATATTTATTGGCCAGTAATTTGGATTGTCCAGTTTAGAAGAAGCAGCGCCCAACTCCTGACCTTCTGCCCTCACTAGCTAGAAATCCTTAGAGGGAACATTGTGTGTGGACTATGGTAAGACAATGGTGAATGGAAATAAGACAAGGGCATTGTGTAATGTTGTTTCAGGAGCTCACCGTCCTAGTCAGGCTGTGTACCTTGTACAACAATGGAGCTCCATCTCCAAGAACATCTTCTGAGAGTAAATAGAGGAAAAAGTTCATGGTTTCAGAAGCCTGGAGACTTAACCCTGTATTTGCTAAAGGGGTTAGACAATCTCTTCATATCTGTTACATAAAACACATTCTACCGTTCATGAAGATGGACCTGATGAGTTCTCAACCCTTTTTTTTTTAAAAAAAAAAAGCAAAATATCGGGGGTTTTTTGCAATGTTTGTATCCAGATCAGTTTTTTTTTTTTTTTTGACAGCCTGTTTCAATGGCCATGAAAAAACAACACATGTAGAGCGGCGGTTCTGCGGGCGTTCAGACATCACACCATCATACATAATAGCAGCTTTGACTCCTGTCTATTTGTGAGGACAATTTGAGACCCCTGATGAATCTTTTGGTGAAAGAAGAATCGCGTAGACTCAGTTCCTTTAGCAGTTGTGAGCATATTTCCCAGCACAGTCCTTAGAGAGACCTGGCCTTCGATACCCCCTTCCTCTCTGTTGGCGTGGCGGTAGGCCAGTAACCTCAGAGGAAGGGGGTGCAAATCGTAGAGCCTATTCATAGGTCTCCCTGTTGGTTCCTGGTGTCTGGGATCTAGCCACTATACTATTTTAGGGAGTGAGGGTAACCTGTCTCTTAGTGACAAGCAGATACAGCATTCCACTCCCTTTATTATTTGCCCCTCACAATTGAAGTAACACTTTGAGCACGGTGGTTCAACAACTTATGCTTTTGTTATTTTTAAAGAGTTTATTAAAAGTGATGTTTTGATACTGTACATTGTTCTATGGGTGAATAGTGTCCCCCGCCCTTCAGCGAATCCTTTAATATAGAATATACGCATTGGAATACTGTGAAATAAAGCACACAATTAGATCCATTCCCATGGGGGAATTGGTCCGTACCAAAAGAGCTTGTACTAAAGAAGAAGTTTTCACATGTCATGCAAATAACACGCTCAATAGGTTACGTCAAAGAAAATATCCGGAACGGACTCTGGAAAGAGCCCAAACATTAATTAAAGATAGATCAAGGAAATCATTGCTAGAAAATAGAGATGAGTGAGTAGTATTCAATCGAGTAGGTATTCGATCGAATACTACGGTATTCAAAATACTCGTAAGCGGTCGAGTACCACTCGCTATTCGAATGTAAAAATTCTATGCAGAACCAGCGTTGATTGGCCGAATGCTATACAGTCGGCCAAGCAACGCTGGTTCTTCTCCTACCTTTAGAAGTCTTCTCCGCGCAGCGTCCCCGCGGCGTCTTCCGGCTCTGAATTCACTCTGCCAGGCATCGGGCCTGGGCAGAGCCGACTGCGCATGCCCGCGCTACAAGAAAATGGTCTCTTTGACTGTAAGCGGCCATTTTCTTATAGCGCAGGCATACGCAGTCGGCTCTGCCCAGGCCCGATGCCTGGCAGAGTGAATTCAGAGCTGGAAGACGCCGCGGGGACGCTGTACGGAGAAGACTTTTCGAAGAATCCAGCCCGCCCCTCACTTGTGGACTTTGTAAGTTCAATTTGATCGAATGTTGCCTACTAGAGATGAGCGAGTAGGTATTCGATCGAATACTACGGTATTCGAAATACTCGATGGAGTACCACTCGCTGTTCGAATATAAAAGTTCGATGCAGAACCATCATTGATTGGCCGAATACTATACAGTCAGCCAAGCAACGCTGGTTCTTCTCCGCGGCTTCTTCTGGCTCTTCCAGCTCTCCATTCACTCTGCCAGGCATCAGGCCTGGACAGAACCGACTGCACATGTCCGCTTGTAGTGTGGGCATGCGCAGTCGGCTCTGCCCAGGCCCGATGCCTAGCAGAGTGAATTCAAGGCCGGAAGAGGACGCGGGGACGCTGCGCAGGGAGAAGAATCCAGCCCGACCCTCACTCATGAATTTGGTAAGTAGAATTTGATTGAATGTTGCCTACCCCTGAAACTAGCATTTTCCCCCATAGACTATAATGGGGTTCGAAACCCGTATATTTTAGTGTTTGCTCATCTCTATTGCCTACCCATGAAATGAGCATTTTTCCCCCATAGAGTATAATAGGATTCGATATTTGATTCGAGTAGTCAAATATTGCAGGGCTACTCGAAACGAATATTGAATATCGAGTATTTAACTACTCGCTCACCTCTACTAGAAAATAAAAACATCAAAACTACAAATCCAAGACCTAATCTAACTTTTTCCACAGCATGTAGCCCCCAGTACAGTGACATTATAGGAATTAAAAAAAAAAAAACAACTTACCCATTTTGGGTACAGACCCCATCTCCAAAAAAATATTAGATGAAGGGGTACAGTTTGTGGCTAGAAAAGGTGGTTCATTGGGGGACCTTCTGTCTCCAGGTCTCTATGTCAATGAACCACAACGAAACTCTATCAATCCATCCATTAGGGGCTTTGCTGGATGTGGTCCCACTAGATGTACAGTTTGTAGAGAAACTACAAGAACTTCGATAGGTGAAAGTTACAGATCAGATGTTAGAGTGGATTTGCAAACATGTATGAGCTGCAATTCCCACCATGCGATCTACAGCATCAAGTGTACAATCTGTAGAATGGATTATATCGGCTGTACGATCAGGCCACTGAAAGCTCAAATAGCTTTAGCAAATTTCCATTGGAAAGTATATAAGGGGTATCTCGTCATTTTTCTACCACACATAAAGCAGACACTTCCTAGCTTCAATTTTATGCATTGGAGTCAAGAAGCCGGTACGAGGAGGGGATTGGAGAAAAATGCTTCTCAGAAAAGAGGGCAGCATAACAGAGGCACTGTCTCCCTATTTACATTTTGGGAGAGAGATTTGCATATTCCTCCCATGATTCCTTACAGTGGAGCGACTATGGCTATAAGTCTCCACACACCTAATAGGTGGTCTCTCCTTATGGAGTGACATTATCCCCATAATCTGGTCTCCCAGCCTCTCACGTCTACCAAGTCAGTTCTTTTTACACTGCGCTGACGAGGTCCAAGCAGACCGAAACGGCCGTCCATAGCTGAGAAACCAACTTGGTAAAAATCCCACATTATGCAGTAAAGGCTTCTGCGAAAGTCGGGCATGATGTTCAGGGTGCTTCCTATAGAGGGGAGTTTAACAGAGGCACTGTCTCCCTATTTACATATTGGGAGACAGATTTGCATATTCCTCCCATGATCTCAGAAGAGAGGCGTTTTGGATCCTTAAATTCAACTGTAGGACGCCAGAAGGGATGAACATAAAAACAGATTTAACTTACATCTATTAAAACCATATATATTATTAGAATGCTTGAAAAGGTTATTTAATTGTTGGGTATTTGGTATACTGACTGGTTGGTGATGTCCCTTCCTTGTCGGTCTAACTGGGAATTGTGGCTTGTTGACCTTTGGATTCTATAATGATAAGTGTCTGCTTTGACCATTATGGCGATCAGCTCAATTAAGCCATGTGTTACCCAGACATTGTGCAATTTTTCTTGCAAGTAGATTGCAAGTGGAAAATGGGGCTCAATTATGAATTATAAAGCAGTAAAACTATGATTGGTTGGAATAGGTTTATGTGACCTGTTATATATAGAGATGAGCGAGTACTGTTTGGATCAGCCGATGAAATGATAGAAATGAATGGATGCACCTGGTACTTCCGCTTTGACAGCGGCCGGCCGCTTAACCCCCTGTGTGCCGACTACGTCCATTCATTTCTATGCGAGCGTGCTGTTCGGATCGGTCTGAAAAGACCCCAGAGTATAATAATTGTTCATGGGTGTCCTCAGTGGGGCATAATACTGTGTGCAGGAGCCACTATGGGGCATAATAATGTGTGCAGGGGTCACTATGGGGGATAATACTGTGTGCAGGGGCCACTATGGGGCATAATACTATGTGAAGGGGCCACTATGGGACATAATACTGTGTGAAGGGGCCACTATGGGACATAATACTGTGTGCAGGGGCCACTATGGGGCATAATACTGTGTGCAGGGGCAACTATGGGACATAATACTGTGTGCAGGGGCCACTATGGGGCATAATACCTTGTGCAGGGGTCACTATGGGGCATAATACTGTGTGCAGGGGTCACTATGGGGCATAATATTGTGTGAAGGGGCGACTATGGGGGATAATACTGTGTGCAGGGGCCACTAAGGGACATAATACTGTGTGCAGGGGCCACTATGGGACATAATACTGTGTGCAGGGGTCACTATGGGGCATAATACTGTGTGCAGGGGTCACTATGGGGCATAATACTGTGTGAAGGGGCCACTATGGGACATAATACTATGTGAAGGGGCCACTATGGGGAATAATACTGTGTGCAGGGGCCACTATGGGGAATAATACTGTGTGCAGGGGCCACTAAGGGACATAATACTGTGTTCAGGGGGCACTATGGGACATAATACTGTGTGCAGGGGCCACTATGGGGGATAATACTGTGTGCAGGGGCCACTATGGGGCATAATACTGTGTGCAGGGGGCACTATGGGACATAATACAGTGTGCAGGGGCCACTATGGGGGATAATACTGTGTGCAGGGGCCACAATGGGGCATAATACTGTGTGCAGGGGGCACTATGGGACATAATACTGTGTGCAGGGGCCACTATGGGGCATAATACTGTGTGCAGGGGGCACTATGGGACATAATACTGTGTGCAGGGGCCACTATGGGGTAATAATACTGTGTGCAGGGGCCACTATGGGGTATAATACTGTGTGCAGGGGCCACTATGGGGGATAATACTGTGTGCAGGGACCACTATGGGGGATAATACTGTGTGCAAGGGCCACTATGGGGGATAATACTGTGTGCAGGGGCGACTATGGGGTAATAATACTGTGTGCAGGGGCCACTATGGGGTAATAATACTGTGTGCAGGGGCCACTATGGGGGATAATACTGTGTGCAGGGGCCACTATGGGGGATAATACTGTGTGCAGGGGCCACTATGGGTGATAATACTGTGTGCAGGCGCCACTATGGGTTATTAATTATATGGTGTGCAGGGGCCACTATGGGGGATAACAGTGTGTATGGGGGTTACTAAGGGGATTAATAGAGAGAGCAGGAATGTGTGTGGGAGGTCGGTCGGGGTCTTCGGCGGGCGTTGGTCAGGAGTGGAGGCCATGTCAAAAGTTCGCCATGGGCCCCGCCACTGAATGAAAGTGATTCTTGGACACGATTGGCAGAGTAATGCCATGAGACTTAGATGATGACAGACGACAGGGCGTGGCTATCGTAGTAGTGAGCGATACGATATGCTCTATATTAACCTATCAGAGCGTGATCTGGATCTGACCTGAGCAGTGTGAATAAGGTTGTAAGAAGGTATTTTGCAGGAATGACATGGTGAAAGATGTAACAATTTTAATGGGGTAGAATCGGGATTGATTTAATCTGAGCCTTACTAACATAATTTGAGAGATGCTATTTAGAGCAGCGCATGGTGTGAACAGACGATTTAAATTAATGACATAATGCAATCCACAGTAGTTTAATAGTATAAGATCTCTATATTAAGATATGATTTCATTTACATGAAATTGCAGTTGAAATGAATTCCATCCTTTGAGAGGCTCCAGATAAAAATAAATGTTTGGTGGATGTATAACCCAGAGGAGATGATGACTTACACAGTAATTAAGCGGCCAATTTCTTGTGGCTTGTGGGCATGTGCAGTCAGCCCAGGCCCGAGGCTTACAAGTTTCACCGCCTGCGCTGGAAGAAGACACAAGAAGAGGAAGTTCCTGATGAAGATTGAGGCGGCACTGGAGAGAGTTCTCTCACAGCATTGGGGACACCCCCAGTGCTGTTTGATCGCTGGGGCCCGCCCCCAGTGCTTTGAGAGCACTCATTTGCGAAAACCGGTATTTCTACGGAACGGTGGCGTGGAGACAACATCTAAAGGTAAGAGACAACACGCCTATTCCGACGTGTTAGGGAGAAAAAATACCTTCTGAATGATAGGATCTAGAGATGAGCGAGTAGTACTCGATCGAGTAGGTATTCGATCGAATACTATGGTATTCAAAATACTCGTACTCGATCGAGTACCACTCACTGTTCGAATGTAAAAGATCGATGCAGAACCAGCATTGATTGGCCGAATGCTATACAGTCGGCCAATCAATGCTGGTTCTTCTCCTACCTATAGAAGTCTTCTCCGTGCAGCTTCCCCGCGGCGTCTTCCGGCTCTGAATTCACTCTGCCAGGCATCTGGCTTGTAGTGCGGACATGCATAGTCAGCTCTGCGCAGGCCCGATGCCTGGCAGAGTGAATTCAGGGCCTGAAGACGCCGCGGGGACGCTGCACGGAGAAGACTTCTCGGAGGATCCAGCCCGACCCTCACTCATGGACTTGGTAAGTATAATTTGATCGAACGTTGCCTACCCCTGAAACGAGCATTTTCCCCCCATAGACTATAATAGGGTTCGATATTCGATTCCAGTAGTCGAATATTGAGGGGCTACTCGAATATCGTACCTCGGACATTTTACTGTTCGCTCATCTCTAATAGGATCCCTTTAAACAGAACTAGCATCTAGAAGTAGTAAAATATTGAAGGGTGATATATTTTGTATGTAAGCACGCTAAGAGGAAGGGACATATTGTTCCGAAACACGGTTTTTAGGGGGGTTATTTTTTCTTTATTTTATTTTTGGTCACCTACTTTTGTATATCTTTATTTCTTCTTAGTTATGATTAAAAATTAATTTTTAAGTTCTTCGGAGAGTTGCCGGATCACCGTTTTTTCAAGTTTTCGTATGTTGTTTCACTCACCAAGTCCTGAGTGTGCTGTGCACCCCGAAACAAGAAGATACCGAACAACAAATTAGATAAAGGTGAGCCCGAAAATTTGTTTCTTTTTCAGTACAGTAATAGTTATTGGCCAGTAATTTGGATTGTCCAGTTTAGAAGGAGCAGCGCCCAGATCCTGACCTTCTGCCCTCACTAGCTAGAAAGCCTTAGAGGGAACATTGTGTGTGGACCATGGTAAGACAATGATGAAGGGAAATAAGACACGGGCATTGTGTAATGTTGTTTCAGGAGCTCACCGTCCTAGTCAGGCTGTGTACCTTGTACAACAATGGAGCTCCATCTCCAAGAACATCTTCTGAGAGTAAATAGAGGAAAAAGTTCATGGTTTTAGACGTCTGGAGACTTAACCCTGCATTTGCTGTTTAACAGATCACTAAAAAATAAAACCCTATTAAAAAAGGGTTAGACAATCTCTTCATATCTGTTGCAAAGAACACATTACACGTTACATTATTACGTTCATGAAGATGGTCCTGCTGAATTCTCTACCCTTTAATCGTTGCATCCTTAAGTATAAAGGCTTATTCAAAGTAAAAGAAGAAAAACAGATGTCCTATCCAGATCTGTGACACTCTAAACTCAATAGAACCTCTATGAAAGTTGAAAAATACTTTGAAACCTTCTTTCCTCTATATTAGTATGGACAGAAAGACAAATTTTAAGCTAATGAAACATTAGCATGCACCCCTTTAAATCATGTTGCCCATGATTTAAAGGGGTGCCACAGATGGCATAGGCAAGAGGGAAATCAAACAGCCCCCACCCTGAACTGTCATTGTGTGTGTGTGTGATGTGGTGGCCCTTCACGTGAGCCCTTCCAAATTAAGTTAGAGGCCCTTAAGCTGAGCCATACAAAAATTGAGTTTTAGGCCCTTCAGGTAAGTTGAGCCTTGTACCAGCAGAGATTGAGGCCCTTGAGGTGAGTTGAGCCTTGTAGCAGCAGCAACAAAGGCAGAAGACGGATGTGGTGCAAATATAATCACAGAACTAGAGCCGTGTTCACACAGTGCAACAAAAACTTTAAGCAAATGATCAAACTGCACACGCCTCCTGCACCGCAGCACGCGAGCTGAGGGTGGCGCAGAGACCCGAACAGGCAGAGATGTTACAATTAGGCTCTTGGGATGAATTGAAGATTGTAGGAGCCTAATATTATGCTCTATGGATGAATAGAGCCTTGTCGGAGCATAACATTAGAGGTGAGCCTTAATGGGGTGGTTTTAGGAGCTAGGTGTCTGAGCGCCATTTTAAAAGAGGTAGCAGAAGCAGCAGCATTGGCCCGCAATACTCAAAGGTACCGCTCGATAGCTGGGTCGCAGGAGACCCCAGGAGGGGTTGAAGAGGAGCACTGCGTTGTCCTGTGTGACTTGCCCATCGTGCGGTAGGTACAGGTGTGCCAGTCAGCGGTATTTCAGCGGTTTACCCGAGGCCAGGGATGGAGCAAAGGCAACGTGCTTCTTCACTCCACCATGGCCACGCCACACCCCTGGGGTAGGTTTTTAAAAACCTTTGCACCACCAACTTGAAAACGTGGGCCAGGCATGGAACGTGTTGGAGGCTGGCAAACTCCAGAGCCGCTACCAGGTTCCGGCGATTATCACACACGACCATGCCTGGGCCCAGGTGCAGCGGTGAAAACCACATTGCTGTCTCCTCTAGGATGGAATCTCTCATCTCGGGGGCAGTGTGTTTTCTGTCAGCCAAGCTGATGTGCGTCAGCACGGCCTGCTGACATCTCCCCACACCAGTGCTGCAGCATTTCCAGCTCACAGCTGGGGTCGATGTAACGGCAGAGGAGGAGGAGGAGGGATCACAGCCTCCACTACATTCACTCAGTGTGCCATGAGTGAGATGTAGCGTCTCTGTCCGCATACGCTTGTCCACACGTCAGTGGTCAAGTGGACCTTAGTGCAAAGCATGGAACTCCGGGCCCGCCTGATGTTATGGGACACATTCTGGTGCAAGGCGGGAACATCACACCGGGAGAAATAGTGACGGCTAGTGACGGCATAGCGAGGTGCCGCAGCTGCCATCGGGTTACAGAAGCCCTGAGTATCCACAAGCCTAAACGGCAACATCTCCAGGGCCAGAAGATTGGAGATGCGGCCGTTTAAGGCTTGGGCATGTGGGTGGCTTGCACTGTACTTCTGCCTGCAATTAAACGCCTGGGAGATGGAGAGTTGCTGAGAAGAGGCGCATGATGGTGCAGACAAAGGAGCAGAGGCAGAAAAAAGGGAGGATGAGGGTGAAGTCCCCAAAGTGGCAAAGGCAGATGTGGAGGTGTCCTGACTGGTGGACTGGACTGCAGCGCCAGCACTGGAAACAGTGGAAGAGGCATTGTCAGCAATGACGGACGACGATTGTCCTGCATTTGTTCTCTCCCACTGAACCCAGTGTTTGCCTTCCAAATGACAGCACATGCCTGAGGTGGTCAGCTTGCTCTTCTCAGAGCCCCTATTCAGTTTTGAGTTGCAGAGTGTGCAAACCGCACTCAGTTTGTCCTTCGCGCATAAGTTGAAAAATCTCCACACCATCGAGGAACGTGGCCTTGGTGCAGGAGTTTTTCACGAGCAGCTAGGACAGGGAACATCTTGGGCCTTGCTGGCTCTGGCCTGGCTTCTGTGAAGCAGCTGTCCTCTGCCTCTGGACATGCCTCTGCCACTAGCCACATTTTTTTGGTGCTGCGCTTACCTCCACTTCTACACTACTTTACTTTTCCTGCTAGACATCAACCCTGTCCAGGTCGGGTCGGTCACCTCGTTGTCCACTACCTCCTCTTCCAATTCCTAACTCTGCTCCTCCTCCTGCACACCATACATAACAACAGCCTGCCCTGATGGCAACTGTATCATCACTGAGGACGATAAATACTGGTTGCGGGTCCACAACCACAAAATTGGCAAGCGATGGCGGATGCTCCAGTGTTTGGGCATCAGGACACACACATTCGTCTGTTAGCTCCTGGGATGCTGGAAGTGGTTGAACAGAGTCAAAGCATAGAAAAGGACCAGAAAACAGCTTCTGGGAGGTGGAAAGGGATGACTCTGCTAGGAAGATTGGGTATGTTGGGAGGAAGGAGGGGCAAACTCTTAGGAACACGACTGGAGGTAGTGGTTGACTGGCTGGTGGAAATGCAGCTGGAAGAATTATCCGCTAGCCATTGTAACACCTGTTTCTGGTGCTCAGGCCTCGTCAGCGTTGTACCCTGCACCCTGCTTAACGTTGCCATCAAGTCAGGGCTGCCCCTCACCAGTAGGCATTGGATCTGCAGCAGCTTGACCGCAGCCTTGGCCCCCAGCTGCATTTCCACGCCCCCATGCTTGGCCCTTTGCAATAGCCTTACGAATTTGTAGTATATCACAGGAGATGGGCAAGGTATATAGCTCCCCAATACCTCTGTTTGTTAGAAGTATATACTGAGCTTAAAACAACAACTAGAGATGGGCAAAGTATTGTATTACAAACAGCATTGTAGACCTATGTGATTTCTCCACAACACATACAGCATACTGACCCTGGACTTATAAGTCATTTATTACTACTACCATCCATTGTATCTTTGAAGCAACTATCCCCTGTTTTTTGTATTTGTATTTAATGTTTATCATTTGAGTATCATTTAATAAAAATTGTTATTTTTATATATATATTGAGATGCTTCTGTCTTTTTTGACATAGCTTTAAAAGTGATCAAAGTTTAATTATCGTTTATTGTTTTGCCTTGTGTTGCATTTATATTTATGTTAGAAGTATATACTGAGCTTAAAACATGTATATAACTGGAGATGGGCAAGGTATATAGATCCCAAAATCCTCTGTATGTTAGAAGTATATACTGAGCTTAAAACACGTATATAACTGGAGATGGGCAAGGTATATAGAGTCCAAAATCATCTGTATGTTAGATGTATACAATTGTAATGTATAGCAAGTAGAGATGAGCGAACCGCGTTCGATCAAATTGGTATTTGATCGAATATCAGGCTGTTCGATATATTCAATTCCAATCGAATACCACGCAGCAAACGCAGTAAAAATTTGTGTCCCCTCCCGCTTTCCCTGGTGCGTTTTTTGCACCAATAACTATGCAGGGGAGGTGGGACAGGAACTACGACAACGGAGGCATTGAAAAAAAACTTGGAAAAACCCATTGGCTGCCAAAAACATGTGACCTCTGATTCATAAGAATAGTTTTGGCCATCTTCATCTTATTTTCGTTTTGGAGTGATAGGGAGAGCTTGTTCTCAGTGTGAGAAACATACAGTGAACCTGCCAATCATGCAGCAGGGTAGCAGCAGGGGACGTGGGCGAGGACGTGGACGTTGATATCCATCTGGGTATCCAGTACACAGTCCAGGTACTGGAGAGGGGCTGCCAGCAGTGCCCCTCGTCAGTAGCAGCAGGGGATGTGGGCGAGGACGTGGACGTGGATATCCAGCTGGATATGCAGGCCACAGTCCAGGTACTGGAGAGGGGCTGCCAGCACCCAATTCACTCATCCTCCTCCTCCTCCTCCAACCCCAGGTCCTTCATTCTAATGTAATTCTTAAAAAAAAAAACTTTATTTTTTAAAAAAAATTTAATTCAATTTTTAAGGATACCCCACCAAGGACCTGAAATCTAATTTTTTAGGGGTCACCAAAAGGGCCAAAAAATAAAACACTGCTGCTACAAGGTATTAGTCACCCCAAGGGCCAAAAAATAAAACACTGGTGCTGCATGGCTCTAGTCACCCCAAGGGCCAAAAAATAAAACACTGGTGCTGCATGGCTCTAGTCACCCCAAGGGCCAAAAAATAAAACACTGGTGCTGCATGGCTCTAGTCACCCCAAGGGCCAAAAAATAAAACACTGGTGCTGCATGGCTCTAGTCACCCCAAGGGCCAAAAAATAAAATACTGGTGCTGCATGTCTCTAGTCACCCCAAGGGCCAAAAAATAAAACACTGGTGCTGCATGGCTCTAGTCACCCCAAGGGCCAAAAAAATAAAACACTGCTGGCGCATAGCTCAACTCACCTGAAGGTCAAAAAACACTGCTGGTGCAAGGCTCAACTAACCTTGAGGGCCAAACACACTGCTGATGCAAGGCTCTACTCACTCCAAGGTAATACGGAAAAAGCACAAGTCAACTAAATCAAACAACCAATCAGATCAAATGTATATATAAAAATATAAAAAAAATTTTATTGAAATATTTGGTAAATAAATACCATAAAAACAATTAATACAGCAGGGCAGATGGATATTGCCAAATACATATGAAAAAAAGACACAAAAGAATACAAGATGAAGACGTTCAGATAAACTATAATCAAAATATCAATAATAATGATGTCAAAGCTTTGTTGTATCAATAGTGGAAGATACCCACTGAGTAGCATGTATAAAGATGTAATCATGCACCCCAAATAAGACTTTTCACACAGTCACAGCAGTATATACTAATGTTAATTAACCCTGTAACTTACAGGGAACAATACAAAAAATGTCTCAGAGGAAGTGTGAAAGGTATAATAAGCTATAATAGCTACAGCGCCATGGAAGAAGTAATAACAATGCTATTGCACATGACTATACATGTCAGAAGTCACACTTCACCAGGGCAAACACAAAGCTAGACAAACATAGATGATAACGTTTTAAATACCTGTAGTCATATTGTTTAAAGGTAAAGAATAGAGATGAGCGAACACTAAAATGTTCGAGGTTCGATTCGAACAGCCGCTCAATGTTCGTGTGTTCGAACGGGTTTCGAACCCCATTATAGTCTACGGGGAACAGATACTCGTTAAGGGGGAAACCCAAATCCGTGTCTGGAGGGTCACCAAGTCCACTATGACACCACAGGAAATGATACCAACACCCTGGAATGACACTGGGACAGCAGGGGAAGCATGTCTGGGGGCATCTAACACACCAAAGACCCTCTATTACCCCAACATCACAGTCTAACAACTACACACTTTACACACTCAATACCACCTCTCTGACAGTAGGAAAACACCTTGAAACATGTGTATTTGGCACTTGCAGTGAGGAGAGCTTGTCACCAGCAGTGAATTTGGCCCTTGTAGTAAGTTGAGGTTGGCACCAACATTTGTTTTGAAAATCAGGGTGGATTGAGCCTCTAACCAGCAGAGTTTGGGCAAATTCATGGTGGAGGGAGCCTCTAAAAACCCCAGTTTGGACCAATTCATGGTGGAGAGAGCCTCTAAAAACCCCAGTTTGGACCAATTCATGGTGGAGGGAGCCTCTAAAAAACCCAGTTTGGACCAATTCATGGTGGAGGGAGCCTCTAAACAGCCCAGTTTGGACCAATTCATGGTGGAGGGAGCCTCTAAACAGCCCAGTTTGGGCAAATTCATGGTGGAGGGAGCCTCTAACCAGCCCAGTTTGGACCAATTCATGGTGGAGGGAGCCTCTAACCAGCCCAGTTTGGACCAATTCATGGTGGAGGGAGCCTCTAAACAGCCCAGTTTGGGCAAATTCATGGTGGAGGGAGCCTCTAAACAGCCCAGTTTGGGCAAATTCATGGTGGAGGGAGCCTCTAACCAGCCCAGTTTGGACCAATTCATGGTGGAGAGAGCCTCTAAAAACCCCAGTTTGGACCAATTCATGGTGGAGGGAGCCTCTAAACAGGCCAGTTTGGGCAAATTCATGGTGGAGGGAGCCTCTAAAAACCCCCAGTTTGGACAAATTCATGGTGGAGGGAGCCTCTAAAAACCCCCAGTTTGGACCAATTCATGGTGGAGGGAGCCTCTAAAAACCCCAGTTTGGACCAATTCATGGTGGAGGGAGCCTCTAAACAGCTCAGTTTGGGCAAATTCATGGTGGAGGGAGCCTCTAAAAACCCCAGTTTGGACCAATTCATGGTGGAGGGAGCCTCTAAAAACCCCAGTTTGGACCAATTCATGGTGGAGGGAGCCTCTAAAAACCCCAGTTTGGACCAATTCATGGTGGAGGGAGCCTCTAAACAGCCCAGTTTGGGCAAATTCATGGTGGAGGGAGCCTCTAAAACCCCCCAGTTTGGACCAATTCATGGTGGAGGGAGCCTCTAAAAACCCCAGTTTGGACCAATTCATGGTGGAGGGAGCCTCTAAACAGCCCAGTTTGGGCAAATTCATGGTGGAGGGAGCCTCTAAACAGGCCAGTTTGGGCATATTCATGGTGGAGGGAGCCTCTAAAAACCCCAGTTTGGACCAATTCATGGTGGAGGGAGCCTCTAAACAGCCCAGTTTGGACCAATTCATGGTGGAGAGAGCCTCTAAAAACCCCAGTTTGGACCAATTCATGGTGGAGGGAGCCTCTAAAAACCCCAGTTTGGACCAATTCATGGTGGAGGGAGCCTCTAAAAACCCCAGTTTGGACCAATTCATGGTGGAGGGAGCCTCTAAACAGCCCAGTTTGGACCAATTCATGGTGGAGGGAGTCTCTAAAAACCCCAGTTTGGACCAATTCATGGTGGAGGGAGCTTCTAAAAACCCCAGTTTGGACCAATTCATGATGGAGGGAGCCTCTAAACAGCCCAGTTTGGGCAAATTCATGGTGGAGGGAGCCTCTAAAAACCCCAGTTTGGACCAATTCATGGTGGAGGGAGCCTCTAAAAACCCCAGTTTGGACCAATTCATGGTGGAGGGAGCCTCTAAAAACCCCAGTTTGGACCAATTCATGATGGAGGGAGCCTCTAAACAGCCCAGTTTGGACCGATTCATGGTGGAGAGAGCCTCTAAAAACCCCAGTTTGGACCAATTCATGGTGGAGGGAGCCTCTAAACAGGCCAGTTTGGGCAAATTCATGGTGGAGGGAGCCTCTAAACAGGCCAGTTTGGGCAAATTCATGGTGGAGGGAGCCTCTAACCAGCCCAGTTTGGACCAATTCATGGTGGAGAGAGCCTCTAAAAACCCCAGTTTGGACCAATTCATGGTGGAGGGAGCCTCTAAACAGGCCAGTTTGGGCAAATTCATGGTGGAGGGAGCCTCTAAAAACCCCAGTTTGGACCAATTCATGGTGGAGGGAGCCTCTAAACAGCCCAGTTTGGACCAATTCATGGTGGAGGGAGCCTCTAAAAACCCCAGTTTGGACCAATTCATGGTGGAGGGAGCCTCTAAAAACCCCAGTTTGGACCAATTCATGATGGAGGGAGCCTCTAAACAGCCCAGTTTGGGCAAATTCATGGTGGAGGGAGCCTCTAAACAGCCCAGTTTGGGCAAATTCATGGTGGAGGGAGCCTCTAACCAGCCCAGTTTGGACCAATTCATGGTGGAGAGAGCCTCTAAAAACCCCAGTTTGGACCAATTCATGGTGGAGGGAGCCTCTAAAAACCCCAGTTTGGACCAATTCATGATGGAGGGAGCCTCTAAACAGCCCAGTTTGGGCAAATTCATGATGGAGGGAGCCTCTAAACAGCCCAGTTTGGGCGAATTCATGGTGGAGGGAGCCTCTAAAAACCCCAGTTTGGACCAATTCATGGTGGAGGGAGCCTCTAAAAACCCCAGTTTGGACCAATTCATGGTGGAGGGAGCCTCTAAAAACCCCAGTTTGGACCAATTCATGATGGAGGGAGCCTCTAAACAGCCCAGTTTGGACCAATTCATGGTGGAGAGAGCCTCTAAAAACCCCAGTTTGGACCAATTCATGGTGGAGGGAGCCTCTAAACAGGCCAGTTTGGGCAAATTCATGGTGGAGGGAGCCTCTAAACAGGCCAGTTTGGGCAAATTCATGGTGGAGGGAGCCTCTAACCAGCCCAGTTTGGACCAATTCATGGTGGAGAGAGCCTCTAAAAACCCCAGTTTGGACCAATTCATGGTGGAGGGAGCCTCTAAACAGGCCAGTTTGGGCAAATTCATGGTGGAGGGAGCCTCTAAAAACCCCCAGTTTGGACAAATTCATGGTGGAGGGAGCCTTTTAAAAACCCCAGTTTGGACCAATTCATGGTGGAGGGAGCCTCTAAACAGCCCAGTTTGGGCAAATTCATGGTGGAGGGAGCCTCTAAACAGGCCAGTTTGGGCAAATTCATGGTGGAGGGAGCCTCTAAAAACCCCAGTTTGGACCAATTCATGGTGGAGGGAGCCTCTAAACAGCCCAGTTTGGACCAATTCATGGTGGAGGGAGCCTCTAAAAACCCCAGTTTGGACCAATTCATGGTGGAGGGAGCCTCTAAACAGCCCAGTTTGGACCAATTCATGGTGGAGAGAGCCTCTAAAAACCCCAGTTTGGACCAATTCATGGTGGAGGGAGCCTCTAAACAGCCCAGTTTGGACCAATTCATGGTGGAGGGAGCCTCTAAAAACCCCAGTTTGGACCAATTCATGGTGGAGGGAGCCGCTAAACAGCCCAGTTTGGACCAATTCATGGTGGAGGGAGCCTCTAACCAGCAGAGTTGGTGGAAATCAGGGTGGAGGGAGCCTCTAACCAGCAGAGTTGTGGGAAAGCAGGGTGGAGGGAGCCTAGTATTAGCAGAATTGTGCAACGCTTATGGTGGATGAGTATGAGGATGCGGAGGAATTGGAGAGGTTGAGTACAGACATGGAGTTTCATGTTGGGGTGCTTTACACAGGTGGGCCCAAAAATGAAGGCTCTATCCAGTGGTGGTTCATTTTTATCAAAGTGAGCCGGTCGGCACTCTCAGCTGACAGACGGGTGCGCTTGTCAGTGATGATGCCACCGGCTGCACTGAACACCCTCTCAGATAGGACGCTGGCGGCAGGACAGGACAGCACCTCCAAGGCATATAGGGCAAGTTCAAGCCACAGGTCCAACTTCGACACCCAATACGTGTAGGGCGCAGAGGGGTCGGAGAGGACAGGGCTGTGGTCGGAAAGGTATTCCCGCAACATGCGCCTATACTTCTCACGCCTGGTGACACTATGACCCTCCATGGTGGCACTTTGGCGAGGGGGTGCCATCAAGGTGTCCCAGACCTTAGACAGTGTGCCCCTCGTTTGTGTGGACCGGTGAGAACTTGGTTGCCTACTGGAGGAACTGCCCTCCCTGCCGCCAACGTCACATGCTGGAAACATCTCCATCATATTCTGCACCAATTGCCTGTGGCAAGCATTGATGCGATTGGCCCTCCCCTCTACCGGAATAAAAGACGAGATGTTGTTTTTATACCGGGGGTCAAGGATAGCAAAGATCCAGTACTGGTTGTCCTCCATGATTTTGACAATACGCTTGTCGGTTGTAAAGCACCCCAACATGAACTCAGCCATGTCTGCCACAGTGTTAGTTGGCATGACTCCTCTGGCCCCACCGGAAAGTTCAATCTCCATTTCCTCCTCATCCTCCATGTCTACCCATCCGCGCTGCAACAATGGGACGATTCGAAGTTGCCCGGAAGCCTCCTGTATCACCATCACATCATCGGACAACTCTTCTTCCTCCTCCTCCTCCTCCTCCTCCTCCATTAAACGCAGTGAAGCGGACAGATGTGTGGACCTACTCTCCAGCTGTGACGGATCGGATGCTATCCCTAACTCCTCTGTGTGATCTGAGTTATCCCTGATGTCAATCAGGGATTCTCTCAGAACACACAAGAGCGGGATTGTAAGGCTCACCATCGCATCCTCAGAGCTCACCCTCCTTGTGGACTCCTCAAACACCCGTAGGATGTCACAAAGGTCTTTCATCCATGGCCACTCATGGATGAGAAACTGAGGCAGCTGACTTTGTGGCACCCTAGGGTTTTGTAGCTGGTATTCCATCAAAGGTCTCTGCTGCTCAACCACTCTATTCAACATCTGAAACGTTGAGTTCCAGCGTGTGGGGACGTCGCACAAAAGCCGGTGTTGTGGCACATGCAGGCGTTGCTGGAGAGATTTTAAGCTAGCAGCGGCTACTGTCGACTTGCGAAAGTGGGCGCACATGCGCCGCACTTTCACCAGTAGCTCTGGAACATTGGGGTAGCTCTTTAGGAAACGTTGCACCACTAGGTTGAAGACGTGGGCCAGGCATGGAACATGTTGGAGTCCGGCAAGCTCCAGAGCTGCTACCAGGTTCCGGCCGTTATCACAAACGACCATGCCTGGGCCCAGGTGCAGCGGCTCAAACCATATTGCCGTCTCATCGAGGAGGGCATCCCTCACCTCGGAGGCAGTGTGCTGTCTGTCCCCCAAGCTGATCAGCTTCAGCACAGCCTGCTGACGTCTACCAACGCCAGTGCTGCAACGTTTCCAACTCGTAGCTGGGGTCAATCTAACAGCGGAGGAGGAGGCGGTGGCGGAGGAGGAGGCGGTAGAGGAGGAGGAGGAGGGGGGTGTTCTTCTCGTGTCCCTGCCAGGAATGTTAGGCGGGGAGACGAGGTACACCGGGCCAGTTTGGGAAGCAGTCCCAGCCTCAACTACATTCACCCAGTGTGCCGTCAGTGAAATGTAGCGTCCCTGTCCGCATGCACTTGTCCACGCGTCGGTGGTCAAGTGGACCTTTGTGCAAAGCGCGGAACTAAGGGCCCGCCTGATGTTGAGTGACACGTGCTGGTGCAAGGCGGGGACGGCACACCGGGAGAAGTAGTGACGGCTAGGGACGGCATAGCGAGGTGCCGCAGTTGCCATCAGGTCCAGGAAGGCGGGAGTTTCAACAAGCCGGAACGCCAACATCTCCTGGGCCAGCAGTTTAGCGATGTTGGCGTTCAAGGCTTGCGCGTGTGGGTGGTTAGCAGTGTATTTCTGCCGCCGCTCCAATGTCTGAGAGATGGTGGGTTGTTGTAAAGAAGCGCCTGATGGTGCCTTTGATGGTGCAGGAGAAGGAGATAAGACAGGAACAGGGGAGGATGAGGGAGAAGTCAACAAAGTGGCGGAGGCAGATGAAGTGGTGTCCTGGCTCGTCCTCTGGAGTGCATCGCCAGCACAGTCAGCAGTGGCAGTGGCAGAGGCAGAGGCAGTGGCAGAGGCAGTGGCAGTGGCGTGAACGGCAGTCGGCCTTTGTCCTGCCATTGCTGCCTGCCACTGATTCCAGTGCTTGGATTCCAAATGACGGCGCATTGAAGTGGTGGACAGGTTGCTCTTCTCAGAGCCCCTAATCAATTTCGAGAGGCAAATTGTGCAGACAACACTATATCTGTCCTCGGCGCATTCCTTGAAAAAACTCCACACCTTCGAGAAACGTGCCCTCGAGGTGGGAGTTTTTCGGGGCTGGGTATGAACTGGAACATCTTGGGAGATTCCGGGTGTGGCCTGGCTTCGCCTAAGCTGCTGACCTCTGCCTCTGCCTCTAGCTACCCTTTTTGGTGCTGCACTTGCCTCAACATCCACACTACTTTCCCCGCTTGACATCCCCCCTGTCCAGGTCGGGTCAGTGTCCTCATCATCCACCACTTCCTCTTCCAACTCCTGTCTCATCTCCTCCTCCCGCACAATGCGCCGGTCAACTGGATGCCCTGACGGCAACTGCGTCACATCATCGTCGATGAGGGTGGGTTGCTGGTCATCCACCACCAAATCGAACGGAGATGGAGGAGACTCTAGTGTTTAAGCATCTGGACACAGATGCTCCTCTGTTAGGTTCGTGGAATCGTGACGTGGAGAGGCAGGTTGAGGGACAATGAAAGGAGCGGAGAACAGCTCTGGGGAGCAGGGACATTTGGGGTTATTGTTCTGTGAAGCTTGGGAATTTTGGGAGGAAGGAGGACAAGACTGTTGGGTAATAGGAGGAGAGGAGGCAGAGTCTGACTGGCTGCTGGACAATGTGCTGTAAGCGTTCTCTGACAGCCATTGCAAGACCTGTTACTGGTTCTCGGGCCTACTAAGGTTTGTACCCTGCAGTTTAGTTAATGTGGCAAGCAACCCTGGCACTGTGGAGTGGCGCAATGCTTGCTGCCCCACAGGAGTAGGCACGGGACGCCCTGTGGCTTCACTGCTACCTTGCTCCCCAGAACCATTCCCCCGACCTCGCCCACGGCCTCGTCCACGTCCCTTTCCGGGAGCCTTGCGCATTTTGAATTCCCAGTTAGAAATTGGCACTATATACCAGTAGTAAAAATTGTGGGTGCACGTAACCCCAATATATTCTTTGAATTCCCAGTCAGAAACTGGCACTGTATACCAGTAGTAAAAATTGTGGGTGCACGTAACCCCAATATATTCTTTGAATTCCCAGTCAGACAATGGCACTATATACCAGTAGCAAGAAATGAGGGTATTTATAACCCCAATATATTCTTTGAATTCCCAGTCAGACAATGGCACTGTATACCAGTAGTAAAAATTGTGGGTGCACGTAACCCCAATATATTCTTTGAATTCCCAGTCAGACAATGGCACTATATACCAGTAGCAAGAAATGAGGGTATTTATAACCCCAATATATTCTTTGAATTCCCAGTCAGACAATGGCACTGTATACCAGTAGTAAAAATTGTGGGTGCACGTAACCCCAATATATTCTTTGAATTCCCAGTCAGACAATGGCACTATATATCAGTAGTAAAAATTGTGGGTGCACGTAACCCCAATATATTCTTTGAATTCCCAGTCAGACAATGGCACTATATGGCAGTAGCAAGAAATGAGGGTATTTATAACCCCAATATATTCTTTGAATTCCCAGTCAGACAATGGCACTGTATACCAGTAGTAAAAATTGTGGGTGCACGTAACCCCAATATATTCTTTGAATTCCCAGTCAGACAATGGCACTGTATACCAGTAGTAAAAATTGTGGGTGCACGTAACCCCAATATATTCTTTGAATTCCCAGTCAGACAATGGCACTATATACCAGTAGCAAGAAATGAGGGTATTTATAACCCCAATATATTCTTTGAATTCCCAGTCAGACAATGGCACTGTATACCAGTAGTAAAAATTGTGGGTGCACGTAACCCCAATATATTCTTTGAATTACCCGTCAGAAACTGGCACTATATGGCAGTAGCAAGAAATGAGGGTATTTGTAACCCCAATATATTCTTTGAATTCCCAGTCAGACAATGGCACTGTATAGCAGTAGTAAAAATTGTGGGTGCACGTAACCCCAATATATTCTTTGAATTCCCAGTCAGACAATGGCACTATATACCAGTAGCAAAAATTGTGGGTGTATATAGCCCCAATTCTATTGCTAGGGGACTTGCAGGGTATTTCTGAGGTGAAGGTGGGGGGGCACACCGTTGGAACGGTGATTTGGGGTGTATATATGGGGTATACGGGAATACACTGTCAGTGTGTTCCATTCAGGATCCTGGGAAAGCTGGGTTGCGGCGATTGAGCCCGTCAGTGCCACGTTACACTGACAAGCTTCTCCCTGGAATTTAGCTCTTATAAGAGCTGTTGGTTGTCTTCTCCTTCCTATCCTAGCCTGTCCCTGCCTACCCAGAATCTAAGCCCTAGCTAGCTGGATGGAAACCTCCGTCCTCGGTGAATTGCAAGCTCAGAATGACGCGAAGCTGGGCGGCGCTGTTCTTTTAAATTAGAGGTCACATGTTTTCGGCAGCCAATGGGTTTTGCCTACTTTTTTCAACGTCACCGGTGTCGTAGTTCCTGTCCCACCTACCCTGCGCTGTTATTGGAGCAAAAAAGGCGCCAGGGAAGGTGGGAGGGGAATCGAGTAATGGCGCACTTTACCACGCGGTGTTCGATTCGATTCGAACATGCCGAACAGCCTAATATCCGATCGAACATGAGTTCGATAGAACACTGTTCGCTCATCTCTAGTAAAGAATAGTTGGCCGAACGTCCACAGAGAGGATTACTGACAAGTAGAAGGACCACCCCTATGCGTTTCGCCACATAAATTGGCTTCCTCAGGAGGTGACAATTGCATAAGGCAGATGGCGTCCTTATATAGGAGAGACGAGTGGAGTTGGCGCGTCTCCGCTGCGATGACGTCCCGAGGAGCCGGAAGCGTCTGTGCGCATGCGCCGGCACTGTCATCAGACGTGCCGATCACGTGCACACCAGAGCGAAACCAGGTCACATGATCGGGAGATCAGAGCACAGCGGGTGCGCGCGCATCATCTCAAAAAGGTAAGTATAATAGATAAAGGAACGGAAACAAGGATGTGGCAGCCAGGAATGAAACAATGTAACCAGCCATGCACTTATATTGATCAAATACCATAGTGTCACTACAAAGTGATTATGTGTAATAGCAAATAAATACATATGTATATATATATAACTATATATATATACATATATATATATATATATATATATATATATATATATATATATATGGACAACGCTGAAGATTCAAACGAGAAAGCACAACAATGAGAACAAGATATTACATTTATAATTACATTGTGCTAATTAATAAATAAGAAAATCGTTGCTCAATGGAAAACAGCATATATGCTAATTCCCAATGAAGAATACCTTCGGTCAATCATAATATAGACACCGATGGAAAGAAGACTGTTGTCCATATATATATAACGAATAATAACTAATGGTGTGAAAAAATACAATATTAAGTGTAATGACCAACAAAAACGTTGATCAAAACAATAAGTGACAAAAGTGAAAAACACAAGATTTTTAAGACAGTGAAATACTCACTGATAAAAAATAAACAATACACAAAGTGACAAAAGTGTTACATGAGACCATTCAAGACCAAAGTGATATATATCTGTATCAAAACCATATAAACAAATATATTTCTTTAAAAGAATAAAGAATTTATTTATTCAAATAAAAATAAAAAAATATAAAAAATAAAAATAAAAAGTGAAAAATAAAAAAATCAAAGTAGATGCCAAGAAATGCCGAAGAATCAACTGCCAGCACAAAATGATGATCATCCTGGACACCAAAAGCTCCTCGTCTCACAAAGTCATACCACAATCTACAAAAAATAATAATAACACAAGTAAGAATATAGGAAAAATACAGAAAAAACAAAACATGACAGTGATGACAGTGCCGGCGCATGCGCACAGACGCTTCCGGCTCCTCGGGACGTCATCGCAGCGGAGACGCGCCAACTCCACTCGTCTCTCCTATATAAGGACGCCATCTGCCTTATGCAATTGTCACCTCCTGAGGAAGCCAATTTATGTGGCGAAACGCGTAGGGGTGGTCCTTCTACTTGTCAGTAATCCTCTCTGTGGACGTTCGGCCAACTATTCTTTACCTTTAAACAATATGACTACAGGTATTTAAAACGTTATCATCTATGTTTGTCTAGCTTTGTGTTTGCCCTGGTGAAGTGTGACTTCTGACATGTATAGTCATGTGCAATAGCATTGTTATTACTTCTTCCATGGCGCTGTAGCTATTATAGCTTATTATACCTTTCACACTTCCTCTGAGACATTTTTTGTATTGTTCCCTGTAAGTTACAGGGTTAATTAACATTAGTATATACTGCTGTGACTGTGTGAAAAGTCTTATTTGGGGTGCATGATTACATCTTTATACATGCTACTCAGTGGGTATCTTCCACTATTGATACAACAAAGCTTTGACATCATTATTATTGATATTTTGATTATAGTTTATCTGAACGTCTTCATCTTGTATTCTTTTGTGTCTTTTTTTCGTATGTATTTGGCAATATCCATCTGCCCTGCTGTATTAATTGTTTTTATGGTATTTATTTACCAAATATTTCAATAAAAAAAATTTTGATATTTTTATATATACATTTGATCTGATTGGTTGTTTGATTTAGTTGACTTGTGCTTTTTCCGTATTATGTGCTGAACCATTTTTTCAAGCCATAGCTCATTATGTGAGGCAATTGTTTATGGTCTACTCACTCCAAGGGCCAAAAACATTGCTGGGGCAAGGCTCAACTAACCTCAAGGGCCAAAAACACTGCTGGTGAATTTTGTTCAGTTCCAAAGGACTCTGTGTTTACATTTGGCTCAGTCGCAGCTCCAGGACAGGCCTTTGAAGGCAAGGTTTCCTTTAGTGGCTCCATCTCAGTAGGATGATAATGATGAAGCTTGGTTAAATCTGGTGTCGGAAGGGAAAGTGGTTTCTGATCTACAGCTAAAGTACTGGAGCATGTTGTTTGGACAATTAACACCTGATCAGAACCCTGTATAGGTAATGTAGAGTCCGATATTAGAGGACCATTACCGCTAGTATTGGTTGCAGCCAATTCTCCCCCTTTGTGGACCTCTAAATAAAAGTTACTCCCAGGACTTGATGCCAAAATGTTATCAATTTGACACTCAAAATGAAGGTTAATGTCTGGGTCCTCAGTCCAATCCACTGCATCAATCGCACACAATGAGAGTGATGGTTCTAGAACCACCGTTTTAGGGCTAAGAATTTTAAAGGGGCTAACACTCTGCTGGTGCAAGGCTTTACTCACTCCAAGGGCCAAAAAAACTCTGCTAGTAAAAGGTTGAAGTCACCTGAAGGGCCTCAATCTCTGCTGGTAGCTCAGCTTAAGGGCCTGGAACTTAATTTGGAAGGGCTCATGTTAAGGGACAGAAAAGTGAATTATTGAAGGTCTTACCACATCTCTCACACACACACACACACACACACACACACACACACACACACACACACATCCACAATGACAGATCAGGGTGGGGACTGTTGGATTTCCCATTGCCTATTCCATCTGTGGTTGTCATGGGCAACGTGATTTAAAGGGGTGCTTGATAATGTTTCTTTAGCTTAAAATTTGGGTTTCTGTCCATCCAATTGAGGAGAAAAAAAGGTTTCCAGGCATTTTTCCACTTTCATAGTGGTTTTTTTTTTTTTTTAATGTGGAAAGTGTGTAGTTGATAGGCTGTGATAGTGGGGTAAAACTGTGACTTGGCCTTGTTAGATGCCCCCAGACATGCTTCCCCTGCTGTCCCAGTTGCATTCCAGAGGTGTTGTCATCATTTGCTGAGGTGTTATAGTGGACTTGGTGATTTGGGTTGAGCGATCGTGTTCGGAAAAGATCAGATTCCGATCAACGATCTTTCTAGGTAGGATCAAGATCGGTGATTATTTCCCACAATGCTTTGCTACTGGCCAAGCATTGTGGGAAAAGCTAACAATGTTAGCCTTCACACTGAGTATACGCTCCGCTCATTCTGAGCGGAGTGTATACTCAGTTTGAAGGCTCCGCTGCAGTTCCATAGGAATGAATGGAAGCAGCCGGCACACAGCCTTAACCCCCTGCACGCCGGCTGCGTCCATTCATTCTAATGGGAGATTAGCTAACATCTCTAGTAGCTACTTACCTGCAGAGATGGCTGGTCCGGTGCCCGGTGTTCTCATTCTTCTTCACCTCGCTGTCCCCGCCTCTCAGGTTAGTGTTAAAGAGCTAGGAAGAAGTCAGGGCTTGTGGCTTAGGAGAGTGTGGGCGGGTACAAGGCAGGGAGAACAGGGGAGGCAGGGGGCAGCGAGGCGAAGAAGAACGAGAACACCGGGCACCGGACCAGCCATCTCTGGAGGTAAGTGGACACCAGGGGGGACTAAGTAGCCAGAGGATTAAAAAACATCCCTACACAGCGTAGATTCTAACAATTAAAGCGTTCTATTGTTAGATTCCATGCCGTATAGTGAATAGGATTGTTTTTAAAATCCAATCTCCGATTAGTAAAAAAAATCCCATTGACTTGCATTGGGATCGGAATTGGGATCGAGATCAGGTTCAAATGAAAAATGATCGGAAATCGGATTTCAAAATCGATCCTGAAAAGTCAAGATCGGCTCAACCCTACTGGTGACCCTCCTGAGTTGAATTGTGGTTTCCCCTGCAATGAACAGTTTTTCCCCATAGACTATTATAGGGTTCGATATTCGTTTGAATAGTCGAATATTAAAGGGCTATTCGAAACGAATAACGAATATCGAATATACACCTAGCTTACAACAGGTATAGGACAGGAGATGGGAAAGGTAGATTGGGAGAAAATTAGTTGCAAAAAGATTATATATACAGATGGTGTATGTATACAGATGGTGTATATACAATCTCCAAGCAGTGGTAGATCTAAGTTTAGCTCTTATAAGAGCTGTTGGTGTAAGATTTCTACCTAAATAATTCTAATTGCTAGCTAACCCTGGTCGAACGTCTCTCCCTGTCTAATTCAGTCGCATCGGAACCGAATCTGAAACCCACTGTTCTTATAGAGTGGAGGTCACCTGATTTAGCCAGCCAATGACTGTGTAAGGGTTTTTTTCAATCCCTATGTTGTCCTAGTTTCTGTCCCACCTCCCTTGCATAGGTATTGGTGTAAAAAAAAAACGCCAGGGAAGGTGGGAGGGGAATACCCTAATATTCGATCGAATACCTACTCGCTCATCTCTAGAAATTAATACGGGGCAAAAAGGCCTGTAATTTTCTCCCTTCAACACACAGAGGCACATAAGACGCTTATTTTACTTATTCAAGTGTTTTCTACCACTCTCCCTAGTGTCTGCTGATGTCTCTCCTTGCACTAAGTACAATGGAAAATGCCTCAATTCAAGATGGCGGAGGATATTTATAGCGCTGTAACCTCACAAGATCGGCTGGCTGCTGATTGGCTGCACGCATTGCACTGTGGGTGATCCCATGTTCCTAGAGTTCCTTGGCCCATGTCCTAACTAGAGATGAGCGAGTAGTACTCGATCGAGTAGGTATTCGATCGAATACTACAGTATTCGAAATACTCGTACTCGATCGAGTACCACTCGCTGTTCGAATGTAAAAGTTCGATGCAGAACCAGCATTGATTGGCCAAATGCTATACAGTCGGCCAATCAATGCTGGTTCTTCTACTACCTTTAGAAGTCTTCTCCGTGCAGCTTCCCCGCGGCGTCTTCTGGCTCTTCCGGCTCTTCATTCACTCTGCCAGGCATCGGGCCTGGGCAGAGCCAACTGCGCATGTCCGCTTGTAGTGCTTGTAGTGCTTGTAGTGCGGGCATGCACAGTCGGCTCTGCCCAGGCCCGATGCCTGGCAGAGTGAATGAAGAGCCGGAAGACGCCGCGGGGACGCTGCAAGGAGAAGACTGCACGGAGGATCCAGCCCGACCCTCACTCGTGGACTTGGTAAGTATAATTTGATTGAATGTTGCCTACCCCTGAAATGAGCATTTTCCCCCCATAGACTATAATAGGGTCCGATATTCGATTCGAGTATTCGAATATTGAGGGGCTACTTGAAACGAATATTGAACCTTGGACATTTTACTGTTCACTCATCTCTAGTCCTAATGTGTGCAGAAGCCATTTTAGAAAAAAAAAATGCCATTTGTTACCACAAAGCGTGAGGGAATCTGGATTCATTGCAAATCGAATATTTCCAGTATTTGTAATAAAATTGGAAATTTAATTAAGTAAATTTAGAAAACAAATATATTTTTTATTAATATCTGATGATAGACCGGTTGAGAGCTACTTCTTGCCTGGTCTCAGCGGTCCCATCTCATCACCTTACCATGAAGTCACACAGAGACAACACATTGCTTAGTGAGTATTTATTGCCCTGTTTTGATTTTCACATCTACATTAAAAATCTTGAGTTGCCAGAATGATCTCCTTTGATTTCAGTATTTTTACCAGTTCAAAGGTTATATGGTTTGAGCCAACCCAATGGTCTACACGTTGTGGCCGCTCGTTGCCCTTCCCCAACAGTGTAGACCAAAAACATTACTTCATATTGACGCAAAAAAAAAAAAAAAACTCAAGCTCCCAACCCAAAGCCAAGAAATGATTTAGGTGTGTAATATCCTTGTATATCGAGACAAATCAGAGAAAATCATCAGATTGGAAGACGGCTGATTCATTCATTGATTCAGGGTCATTGAAGATTCCTGGACTGTGACGTAACGTCTAGCAGCTTATGTCTACCTTTTTCACTTCGTCAAACCCAATGTTGTCATAAGGGTTGACTTGGCAGGCAAAGGAATTACTGCAACCTTTCATGGATAAGTTACTCGTCCGCCCATCTGTAGACACAGAGACAAAAAATATCATTAGCTAAAATCTATTACACACAGCCCTGAGCGGAAGTTTTATGTCGGGAAGAAAGGACGCAATGTAAACCTGTTTTCAAAAACAGAAGTGTTGGGCAAAGTGGATAGAATTCTAGTAAATCTGATGTCCACTTTGTAGAAATAAATGTGCTGTGGACACGCTACAATTTCCAAAATTTTGGAAATTGCAGCATGTCAATTATACCGACAGAAACACCGGTGGCTTCCCTATGGGTATAATTACACCTGGCTTTCTGTGAAAAGCGCGGTTGTAAAAAACGCAATGTGTTGATGTTGCAATTTCTCCCACAGAGTTTTTGCGGCCTGCAACGTGGGGACTTAGGGCTAGTTCACACGGGCACAAAGGAGCGGATTATGGCGCATAATCCATGTCATAATAAGCCCACCCTCCCCCCACAATGGTGGTCTATGGAGACCGTTGGGCTACTTTTTTTCCGTGAGCGACATGTTGCCGCTCAAGGAAAAAAGAAGCAGGCTGCCCTTTCTCTAGGTGGATTCCGCGGTTTGCTGAGCCGTGGCGTCCACCTCCGGCAGCAGCCTCCGAAGTCGACCCATTCATTTGAGCCTGTTCCGGAGGGGAAAGCTGCAACAGTCTTGTCAGGCGGGTCACTAGCACTCTCGGTGCTAAAATCCACCCTTATGCCCCCTGTGTGAACTAACCCTTAATCTCAAAGGGGTTTTTCACACTGATGACCTAGTCACAAGATCAAATCAGTGTGTGACCTATGGAGGTCCAGCACATGGACCTTACACAGATCATCTGTTCTAGTAGTCTCCAGGTGCCGAAAGCTGCTAGTGGATGGGGAGTGCATGCAGCACGGCTCCCATACATATAGTACGACCAGAACCTCAGGCCCGCTCACTACATAGTGGTGGTTCCAGAGAATTGCAATGCTGCTTCTATTACTTGAATCAGTCAGTTAGCAGCTTGTGGCACAAAGAGACTACTAGTAAAGGTGACATATGTGAGGTCCATGTGTTGTACTCCCCACACAACACATACTGATTAGAGATGATCGAACACTAAAATGTCCGAGGTTCGAAATCCGATTTGAAAAGCCGCACACTGTTCGACTGTTTGAACGGATTTCGAACCCCATTATAGTCTATGGGGGGAAGTGCTTGTTTCAGGGGTAGGCAACATTTGATAAAATCATACTTACCAAGTCCACGAGTGACGGTCGGGCTGGATTCTCCTTGAAGTCTTCTCCTAGCGCAGCATCCCCCCATCTTCTTCCGGCTGGAATTCACTCTGCCTTGGCATCGGGGCCTAGGCAGAGCCGACGCCTGAGCAGAGCCGACTGCACATGCGAGGGCATGCCCGCGCATGCGCAGTCGGCTCTGCCTAGGCCGGATGCCTAGGCAGAGTGAATTCCAGCCGGAAGACGCCGCGGGGACGCTGCACGGAGAAGACTTCTAAAGGTAAGAGAAGAACCAGAGTTGATTGGCCGACTGTATAGCATTCTGCCACTCAACGCTGGTTCTGCATCGAACCTTACATTTTGAACAGCTAGTGGTGTTCGATCGAGCACGGGTATTTCGAATACCGTAGTATTCGATCGAACACCTCCTCGATCGAACACTACTCGCTCATCTCTAATACTGATGACTTATCCTGAGGACAAAGTCATGAGTAATAAAATTTAGTCTAGGGCTAGAAAACCCCTTTAATAGTTTATCGTTGTCTATTAACAAATGCAAACTGAATAAAGAAAAGAAAAATGATCCTAGACTTGATCCAATCCTTCTGTGCATTCCTGTAGTCACAGACAGACTGGATGATGATGAGATCAGGGCTATATCTGTGGGGGCCGTGTCATCACTTCCAGGACTCCTCATCCAAGGAACAAAGGTCACGCCAAATATTAATGGGATTTATGTATTTTTTTTCTTTAATTTTCTTTCCTTTTTTTGTTAATTAAAAAAAATAAACTATTATTTCTATATTAATATTTGCTCACCTGGAGTCTTCAGTTCTACCTTATAGTTGAAGCATTGGTCCTGGGATCCAGTGCAGTTCATCATCTTGGTAGTCACACATTCCTTGGTAGTGCCGTTCAGGAAGCAGGATGGACATTCTTTATTATTTCGTGTTAAATTCTCTTTAGGAACTGGAGAAATAAATACATTTTATATTTTTTTAATTCATGATCAATATAATTTGCTAATGTCTTTCCAATACTTTGTTACCTCTCCTCAGTTTATCTTCTCACGTCCCCAATGTTATAATCCAGTGTCTTTGGCTCCTTGGTGAAGGCAAAATCATCCATTGACTTATTTAAGGTCACCCCCCTCTGTGACGTCAATATTCCCTAATAAGTTATAGGATTTGGAGGTAAGTTATATCTAAACTTTTACTACTTCTCTCCACTTACACCTCAAAAACAACTTTCTCGTATGTTCTCCTTTCTTACCCCGGAATATACAAAGATGCTTTCCTCCCATACCCTTATCATCTTCCACCAAGGCACTACAATATCCTTATCTGTGACCCCCAGTTAATTCTTTTGGGCTCCTCCTATACAGTCTCACCTGTGCTGCCTGGTTAATCCACCGCTCTTCGTTATTCATCAGCCTCTCCCTTCTGACAATCCTTACACTGGCTGCCCATCACCCAACAAATTCAATTCAAGATATTAGTTATGGCAAACAAATCCATCCAGGCCGTAGCAGTCCCTGACATCTTACAGAAGACCGGAAGAGTCCCAAAGAGGACGGGGACTGGAGCTGAAGTCCAGGGGAAGTGAGTAAGACTGTTTGTTATGTTTACTATGTGGATGGCTACTATGAGACATCATACTATGTGGAGGGCCGCTATGGGACATTATACTATGTGGAGGGCCGCTATGGGACATTATACTATGTGGATGGCTACTATGGGACATTATACTGTGTGGAGGGCAACCATGGGACATTATACTATGTGGAGGGCAGCTATGGGATATTATACTGTGTGGAGGGCCGCTATGGGACATAATACTATGAGAAGGGCCGCTATGGGACATTATACTATTTGGAGGAAAGCTATGGGACATTATACTATGTGAATGGCTACTATGGGACATTAAAGTATGTGGAGGGCCGCTATGGGACATAATCCCATGTGAAGTGTAGCTATGGGACATTATACTATGTGGAGGGTCGCTATGGGACATTATACTATGTGGAAGGCAGCTATGGGACATTATACTGTGTGGAGGGCAACCATGGGATATTATACTATGGAAGGGCCTCTATGGGACATTATAGTATGTGGAGGGCCGCTATGGGACATAATACCATGTGAAGTGCAGCTATGGGACATTATACTATGTGGAGGGTCGCTATGGGACATTATACTATGAGAAGGGCCGCTATGGGACATTATACTATGAGAAGGGCCGCTATGGGACATTATACTGAGTGGAGGGCAACCATGGGACATTATACTATGAGAAGGGCCACTATGGAACATTATACCATGTGAAGGGCCGCTATGGGACATAATTCCATGTGAAGGGAAGCAATAGGACATTATACTATGTGAAGGACGGCTATGAAACATTATACTCTATGAAGAGGTTACTATGGGACAATATACTGTGTGGAGGCCATTGTGTGACATTTTTCTGTTAAAGGGATCTTTGGTGTGAATTGTGGGGAGCCTGATGCACATTGTGTCCTTAAAGGGGTTGTCCAGGATAAACTGATAATTATCCCCAGAGACACTTTCTGATAATCTGGTGACATTCTAAATCGGAACATCACCATCACTCTTCCTCCTCCCCTATCCCTGTAATACTTGCCAAGCCTTCCTGTGTCCAGGGAATGGGTCCTCCACCTCTTCCTGTCTTCTAGGCATGGGCGTAATAAGTTAGCTAGGGAGACGGGGAGGGTAGGAGGGGCTAGTAATGGGTGGGATTTCAAGGCTAAAAAGAGACAGGGAAGGGTGGGAGCTAGTAATGGGTAGAATTGCTAGTCAGTGAGGGTGGGAGGGGCTAGGTTTAGCGAGATGGAGCGTTTTGTAACAGAGTGAGAAAGAAGGGGGCTGAGAGAGAGGGAGTTAGTGCAGCAGCAGGAAGCTTCAGAGCATGAGGGTACAGCATCTAAACAAAGGCAGAGATTGCAGCAGCAACCAGAGATACCTAGAAATAAGTTCAAACACTGCTAAAAGGTAAATGGTTGTACTTATTAACCCATTACTAGCACTAACAGACCATTATGAAAAAAAAAAAAAAAAACCTCTGTCTGGAAAACACCTTTAATTTTCCCCTGAATAAGACTATACTCCATAATCACAAATTAAACTGGAAGACTCATCTTTTTAGAATAGTATACAGTACACAGTAACCCTACTGCCAATATACCACCATGTAAGCAACTGTTACCCTCACCTATTGTGTCCACCTACCTTCCCTTATACAGTCCTATGAAAAAGTTTGGGCACCCCTATTAATCTTAATCATTTTTTGTTCTAAATATTTTGGTGTTTGCAACAGCCATTTCAGTTTGATATATCTAATAACTGATGGACACAGTAATATTTCAGGATTGAAATGAGGTTTATTGTACTAACAGAAAATGTGCAATATGCATTAAACCAAAATTTGACCGGTGCAAAAGTATGGGCACCCTTATCATTTTATTGATTTGAATACTCCTAACTACTTTTTACTGACTTACTGAAGCACAAAATTGGTTTTGTAACCTCAGTGAGCTTTGAACTTCATAGCCAGATGTTTCCAATCATAAGAAAAGGTATTTAAGGTGGCCAATTGCAAGTTGATCTCCTATTTGAATCTCCTCTGAAGAGTGGCATCATGGGCTACTCAAAAAAACTCTCAAATGATCTGAAAACAAAGATTGTTCAACATAGTTGTTCAGGGGAAGGATACAAAAAGTTGTCTCAGAGATTTAACCTGTCAGTTTCCACTGTGAGGAACATAGTAAGGAAATGGAAGACCACAGGGACAGTTCTTGTTAAGCCCAGAAGTGGCAGGCCAAGAAAAATATCAGAAAGGCAGAGAAGAAGAATGGTGAGAACAGTCAAGGACAATCCACAGACCACCTCCAAAGAGCTGCAGCATCATCTTGCTGCAGATGGTGTCACTGTGCATCGGTCAACTATACAGCGCACTTTGCACAAATAGAAGCTGTATGGGAGAGTGATGAGAAAGAAGCCGTTTCTGCACGTACGCCACAAATAGAGTTGCCTGAGGTATGAAAAAGCACATTTGGACAAGGCAGCTTCATTTTGGAAACAAAAATTGAGTTGTTTGGTTATAAAAAAAGGCGTTATGCATGGCGTCCAAAAAGAAACAGCATTCCAAGAAAAACACATGCTACCCACTGTAAAATTTGGTGGAGGTTCCATCATGCTTTGGGGCTGTGTGGCCAATGCCGGCATCGGGAATCTTGTTAAAGTTGAGAGTCGCATGGATTCCACTCAGTATCAGCAGATTCTTAAGAATAATGTTCAAGAATCAGTGACGAAGTTGAAGTTACGCCGGGGATGGATATTTCAGCAAGACAATGATCCAAAACACCGCTCCAAATCCTCAGGCATTCATGCAGAGGAACAATTACAATGTTCTGGAATGGCCATCCCAGTCCCCAGACCTGAATATCATTGAACATCTGTGGGATGATTTGAAGTGGGCTGTCCATGCTCGGCGACCATCTAACTTAACTGAACTTGAATTGTTTGTCCAAAATACCTTCATCCAGGATCCAGGAACTGATTAAAAGTACGGGAAGCGACTAGAGGCTGTTATCTTTGCAAAAGGAGGATCTACTAAATATTAATGTCACTTTTCTGTTGAGGTGCCCATACTTTTGCACCGGTCAAATTTTGGTTTAATGCATATTGCACATTTTCTGTTAGTACAATAAACCTCATTTCAATCCTGAAATATTACTGTGTCCATCAGTTATTAGATATATCAAACTGAAATGGCTGTTATAAACACCAAAATATTTAGAACTAAAAATGATTAAGATTAATAGGGGTGCCCAAACTTTTTCATAGGACTGTAGATTGTAGGCCTGCTGGCAGAGTCCTCTTTGCTACTTGTATCAGGTTTGTCCTCTAGTTAGCTTTGTGTTTAATGTACTTGTTACTGTACTAGGTGGATAAACCCCCTCACAAATGTGTATGGCACAATAGAATTAATAATTAGAGATGAGCGAACACTAAAATGTTTGAGGTTCGAAATCCAATTCGAACAGCCGCTCACTGTTCGACTGTTCGAACGTGTTTCGAACCCCATTATAGTCTATGAGGAACATATACTCGTTAAGGGGGAAACCCAAATCCGTCTCTGGAGGGTCACCAAGTCCACTATGACACCCCAGGAAATGATGCCAACACCTCTGGAATGACACTGGTACAGCAGGGGAAGCATGTCTGGGGGCATCTAACACACCAAAGACCCTCTATTACCCCAACATCACAGCCTAAGGCTCCATTCACACAGAGTAACTCCAGGCGTTTTTTGTGTGTATTTTGTGTGTATTTTTACAGCCGTAAAAAGCAGTCTCCATTGAGTTCTATAGTAAAATGCTGGCGTTTTTTTACATCTGTAATTTTACGTCCGTAATTTTATGTCCATAAAATTACGGACGTAAAAATACAGGCGTATTTTACTATAGAACTCAATGGAGACTGCTTTTTACGGCTGTAAAAATACACACAAAATACACACAAAAAACGCCTGGCGTTACTCTGTGTGAATGGAGCCTAACAACTACACACTTAACACATTCAAAAAAACCTCTATCAAAGTGGGAAAATACCTGGAAACCTTCTTTACTCCCCAAATGGATGGACACAAATCCCAATTAAAGCTCAACAAACATTAACAACCACCCCTTTAAACCACGTTCCCCATGACAACCAAAGATGGAATAAGCAATGGGAAATCCTTTAGTCCTCACACTCAACTGTCATTGTGGATGTGTGTGATGTGGTAAGACCTTCCAAAATTCACTTTTATGGCCCTTAACGTGAGCCCTTCAAAACAAAGTTACAGGACCTTAAGCTGAGCTACCAGCAGAGATTGAGGCCCTTGGCATGAGTAGAGCCTTGCACCAGCAGTGTTTTTGGCCCTTGGAGTGAGTAGAGCCTTCAAAATACAGTGCTTTTGGCCCTTGGAGTGAGTAGAGCCTTGCACCAGCAGTGTTTTTGGCCCTTGGAGTGAGTAAAGCCTTGCACCAGCAGAATGTTAGCCCCTTTAAAACTCTTTGCCCCTAAAACAGTGGTTCAAGAACCATCACTCTCATTGTGTTGGATTGATGCAGTGGATTGGACTGAGGACCCAGACATTGACCTTCATTTTGACTGTCAAATTGATAACATTTTGGCTTCAAGTCCTGGGGGTAACTTTTATTTAGCGGACCGCAAAGGGAGAGAATTGGCTGCAACCACTACTAGCGGTAATGGTCCTCTAATATCGGACTCTACATTACCTATTCAGGGTTCTGATCAGGTGTTAATTGTCCAAACAACATGCTCCAGTACTTTACATGTAGATCCAAAACCACTTTCCCTTCCGACACCAGATTTAACCAAGCTTCACCATCATCATGCTGCTGAGATGGAGCCACAAAAATGAAACCTTGCCTTCAAAGGCATGTCCTGGAGCTGCGACTGAGCCAAATGTAAACACAGAGTCCTTTTGAACTGAACAAAATTCACCAGCAGTGTTTTTGGCCCTTAGGGTGAGTTGAGCCCTAAGTTCTGCGCTTTGCACAAAAGTTCCACTTGACCACCGATGCGTGGACAAGTGCATGCGGCCAGGGATGCTACATCTCAATCATGGCACACTGGCTGAATGTAGTTGGGGCTGGGACCGGGTCGCAAACTGTGGCGGCCTGCCTTCTCTCCCCGCCCATTATTCCTGGCAGGAGTGCTGAAACACCACCCTCCTCCTCCTCCGCCGTTAAATGGACCCCAGCTACGAGCTGGAAATGCTGCAACACTGGCGTGAGGAGACGTCAGCAGGCCGTGCTGAAGCTCATCAGCTTGGGGGACAGACAGCACACTGCCTCCTGTGATGCCATCCTGGCTGAGATGGCAATGTTTTTTCCCCTGCTACACCTGGGGCCTGGCATTTTTGCACCTGTGATAATGGCCGGAACCTGGTAGCACATCTGGAGCTTGCCAGACTCAAACATGTTCCACACATGGCCCACGTTTTCAACTTGTTGGTGCAATGTTTCTTTGAAACCTACACCATTGTGCCTGATATACAGGTCAAAGTGTGGCCATTTTCGTAAGTGAGAAGTAGCCTCTGGGCAGAAAACATTCAGAGCACACTCCTCTCATCTTCGCACCGTTGGCTGGTGGAGGAAGACGAGGGGGATGGAGTGGCATCTGATGTCCCTGTCCCACACGAGGCTAGAGGGTGCACTTCAGTGCATCCCATTGCTTCACCACAGATAGTGTGAAGGGGAGTGGAAAATGGAGGAAATGGAGAGTGACCCTTGCAGTTGGGGGTAGCAAAGTCATGCCAAGTAACACACTGGCACACATGGCTGACTTGATGTCTAGTTGCTTTTCAAGAGTCAAACGCATACTTCACATCATGGAGAGCAAATAATACTGGATTTTTGAAAGCCTCGAACCCCGGTCTAGGTCTAATGTCTGTTCCTTTGTTATATTAGGGGAGAGGAAAAAAAAATTGCTAAAATGATGGGTTTAGCGTACATAGACTGACTATTAATGTGTATCCCACTTAGTGTTGGTGGGGTTACACACCATCACAACCTGGCTAAAACTTCTATAGCTGTTAATAAAGTCTACGTAACTTTACAGTATCCAAAAAGACAGCTGGTACTGACAGAGAGCAAGACAAATGTCAACAAAAGCTGTGAGCTCTGAATACCCACAGTGACTTTGGTGTCATTATAAGGGAGCGGGTGGTAATAAATAACTTGGCAGTGCCTAAAACCCAACAAGCTTACAACTATATTTAGATTAAGATACGCAAATGTCACTTTTTAGGAGCATGTCATGAGACAAGCTGATAAGATCTTCCTTTGTGCAGTGCTATTTGAAAGTTAATAGCTGCCTTCATTTTAGTTAAGAACAAGGTGCAGACAGATTAGAACATGTTGTCTTCATTGTCAGAATCCTCTATATAGGTAATGGTTTTTTTTGGCCGAGCTGTCCGGGAACGAGCTGGTGCAGCACTGACAACCTGGGTGAATATGGCAAGAGCCTGAGATGTAGGGTGAATGTATCCCCAAATTATTTTCGGAATTAACCCCTTAAGGACATAGCCCAAAAGTATGTTAAGGACCAGGCCTATTTTTTCAAAATTGACATGTGTCACTTTAAATGGCAATAACTTTGAGACGCTTTAACTTACACAAGTGATTTTGAGACTGTTTTCTCATAACACATTATACTTCATGTTAGTGGTAAACACTAATCAATATTTTTGTATTTATTTATTAAGAAAATAGGAAATTTGATGGAAATTTGGAAAAAAAATGCAATTTTCAAAATGTGAAATTCTCTGCTTTTCATGCAGATAGTTATACCACCCAAATATAGTAATAAATATTATCTCCCATATCTCTGCTTTATATCGGCATCATCTTTTGATTGTATTTTAATTTATTTTGGACGTTACAAGGCTTACAAGTGTAACAACGATTTTCCAGATTTACAAGAAATGTAACTATGTTTGTTTTTTTGTTTGTTTTACACACTTTATTTATAAAAAAAAACAAAAAAACTTTTTTACATTTGTGCTGTAAGCACACTAGAACCAGCGATCAGAGAGGATCACTGGTTCTATACTAACTATAGACTTGCAATACACGTGTATTGCAGTCTATAGAGGAAGCTAGATATGCAGATGCATAGACTAGCTTTCTCTCGTCCCAGCATCCAAGGGGTTAACCCTCCCCCCATCGGGGCTCGCTCCGATGGGGGGAGGGATTAAGGAGCAGTGTGTAGCTGTAAATTACAGCTCACACAGACTCCTTATGCAGCCGGCAGCATGCTTTATAGCCGGCCAAACCCCTAGGGTGCCATGATCACTATGGATCATGGCACCTTAAGGGTTAAACAGGGGGGTCGGTGCAATCACCGTCCCTGCTGCTACAGGGGAAGCCTGGCTGTCAGATACAGCTGGCCTCCCGTGGAGATCGCACGGGCTCTGCTTCTGAGCCCGTGCGATCTCCATCACGTACAGGTACGTGGGAATGCGGGAACTAACCACATTCCCTGACGTACATTGTACGTGATTTAGCGTTAAGGGGTTAACAGTCAGAACCTGGCACTATATGCCAATAGCAACAAATGAGGATGGTATGAAGGCCCCAATATATTTCAGGAATTAACACTCAGAACCTGGCACTATATGCCAATAGCAAGAATTGAGGGTGGTATGAAGGCCCCAATATATTTGGGGAATTATCACTGACAACCTGGGTGAATGTGCCAATACCCAGAAATTTCCCATATATGTTTGCCCAAATAATTTGGGGATTTCACACTGACAACCCAGGTGAATGTGCCAATACCCAGAAATTTTCCTTTTATGTTTGCCCAAATAATTTGGGGATTTCACACTGACAACCCAGGTGAATATACTAGTGTATACAAGTTAGGTGCGGGGGGTTGTAGGGGGGACACTGTCATACCCTATATACCCTTAATCCACATTGTATGGGCTGAGCATTTCAGTGTATACCAGTTAGCTACGGGGGGGGGGGGCACACTGTTAGAACATGGACTGAGGGTATATGGGCTGAGCATTTCAGTGTATGCCAGTTAGTTCCGGGGGATACACTGTTAGGACGTGGATTAAGGGTATATAGAGTACGTGGGAATACACTTTCAGTGTATCCCGCTTAGTATTATCCCCACTGCGGAGAGCTGGGTAGCGCTGATGCAGCCTGTGAATCCCACGTTAGCGTTAGTGGGTAGACACTGTGACATTATTTTTTTGATTCTCCCTTCAATGTAGCTCTTAAAAGAGCTGTTGGTTTTCTTCTCCTTCCCATCCTATCCTATCCCTGCCTAGAAGAATCTAATCCCTATCTAAATGGACGGAGACCTCCGTCTGTGACCAAGTGAAAGCTCAGAATGACGCGAAGATGGCCGCTGCTGTTCTTAGGAATCAGAGGTCACATGTTTTCGGCAGCTAATGGGTTTTTAGTATTTTTTTCAATGTCCCTGTTGTCGTAGTTCCTGTCCCACCTCCCCTGCGCTGTTATTGGTGCAAAAAAGGCGCCAGGAAAGGTGGGAGGGGAATCGAGTTTTTAGTCAGTTTACCACGCGGTGTTCGATTCGATTCGAACATGGCGAACAGCGTGATATCCGATCGAACATGTGTTCGATAGAACACTGTTCGCTCATCTCTATTAATAATGTAATAATAATAATAATAATAATAATAATAATAATATTAAAATGCTACTTATTCTCCTATATTTCACACCTACGCGCAAATGTGTCATTGTTGCATAGAGGTCCTTTGCAGCAATTTGCTGTGAATCGGTAGTTCATTTCGTCCTGGGTTGCCATGCCTGTGTTATTACACACATCGGTGCTACAACCTTTAAGCATTGAGAGCATTGTATTATTACCTACAGAAGAAGAAAACTGATGTCACAAAACCAAAAAATGAAAAGCTGATACTTTTGTTAAAAGAAAAAGTGAGTTGTACTCACCAACTTGAAACTTTTGATAACAGCTCATGCACGTATCTCCCATGCATTCTACCTTAGTTGTATTACATGTCGTGGAGTTAAAGGACGCACACGAGAAACATAGAATAGAAAAAACTGGAAAATACAGAAAAAGGATTCAGTGATTCAGTTTGGGGACGGACAAAAATAAAAATGAGGTCACTCACGAGAACCACAATATTCATAATCATAGTCACCAAGACCCCGGACATTGGTGATCGGTAACTTTATTACCTAATAGTTTTGGCTCATGGTCTTTCCTCATGATACATGCCATATTTTTGGTTTCATGATTATTTTTATTTTTATATTTTTACTTTATTTTATTGACTATGGAAAGACGACTCAATCGCCGCTTATATTTTAAGGGATAAACCTTTAGGAAGCCTCCCTTAAAAGGTAAGGACTAGAGATGAGCGAACAGTGTTCTATCGAACACATGTTCGATCGGATATCAGGGTGTTCGCCATGTTCGAATCGAATCGAACACCGCATGGTAAAGTGCGCCAAAATTTGATTCCCCTCCCACCTTCCCTGGCGCCTTTTTTGCACCAATAACAGCGCAGGGGAGGTGGGACAGGAACTACGACACCGGGGGCATTGAAAAAAATTGGAAAAAGTCATTGGCTGCCGAAATCAGGTGACCTCCATTTTAGACGAATAGTGGATTTCAAATCCGGGTCATATGAGAATGTGAACTTTGTGACTATGAGACAGGGATAGCTGTACAGGCAGGGATAGCTAGGGATAACCTTTATTTAGGGGGGAATGTTATTAAAAATAACTTTTTGGGGCTCTATCGGGTGTGTAATTGTGATTTTTGTGAGATAAACTTTTTCCCATAGGGTTGCATTGGCCAGCGCTGATTGGCCGAATTCCGTACTCTGGCCAATCAGTGCTGGCCAATGCATTCTATTAGCTTGATGAAGCAGAGTGTGCACAAGGGTTCAAGCGCACCCTCGGCTCTGATGTAGCAGAGCTGAGGCTGCACAAGGGTTCAAGCGCACCCTCGGCTCTGATGACGGAATTCGGCCAATCAGCGCTGGCTCTGCTAAAGGAGGCGGAGTCTAAGATCGCTCCACACCAGTCTCCATTCAGGTCCGACCTTAGACTCCGCCTCCTCCAGCAGAGCCAGCGCTGATTGGCCGAATTCCGTACTCTGGCCAATCAGCACTGGCTAATGCATTGTATTGGCATGATGAAGCAGTGCTGAATGTGTGTGCTTAACACACACAATTCAGCTCTACTTCATCGGGCTAATAGAATGCATTGGCCAATCAGCGCTGGCCAATGCATTCTATTAGCGTGAACTGAGTTTGCACAGGGGTTCTAGTGCACCCTCGGCTCTGCTACATCAGATTGCTACATCTGATGTAGCAGTGCCGAGTGTGCATCAGATGTGTAGTTGAGCAAAACTGACTCAGCACTGCTAAGTCTCTGCATTCGCATAGGAATGCATTGGCCAGCCTTCGGCCAATCAGCGCTGGCTCTGCCGGAGGAGGCGGAGTCTAAGGTCGGACCTGAATGGAGACTGGTGTGGAGCGATCTTAGACTCCGCCTCCTCCAGCAGAGCCAGCGCTGATTGGTCGAGTTCCGTACTCTGGCCAATCAGCACTGGCCAATGCATTTCTATGGGGAAAAGTTAGCTTGCGAAAATCGCAAACTGACAGGGATTTCCATGAAATAAAGTGACTTTTATGCCCCCAGACATGCTTCCCCTGCTGTCCCAGTGTCATTCCAGGGTGTTGGTATCATTTCCTGGGGTGTCATAGTGGACTTGGTGACCCTCCAGACACGAATTTGGGTTTCCCCCTTAACGAGTTTATGTTCCCCATAGACTATAATGGGGTTCGAAACCCATTCGAACACTCGAACAGTGAGCGGCTGTTCGAATCGAATTTCGAACCTCGAACATTTTAGTGTTCGCTCATCTCTAGTAAGGACTCCAAAAAGCCACCAATGGAAATGCAAGACATACAGTGGGTCCATATAAAAGACATCACTGCATGTGGAAGAGATGGGTCAAGGGAATAGGGGCACATTTATAAAACAATTTTCACAATATAAAAGTTTAATAGAAATCTTAAAAAAAAATGATGGTTCAAAAATTACATCCCCCCCACCCCCCACCCGGCCCCCTTTCCTTGGTCTATCTAGTCTGTCCTAATATTTTTTCCATTTTATCGTAGGATTGACATGGGACGACACTAAAGAAATGACTCTTTATTACAATGCAATGAAGCTGATAAGGTTTATGACTAATTGACCAATAATCCTGGGAACTATCGTCATCCTAATTAATTAGGCTGAGCGCCAGCAGTAAGGAGATGACACCAGACACACTATGTTGGTATTAGTTCCTCTCTAAATAGCAGAAGAGAAATGAAGAAAGATAACAATGTAAGTTTTCATATTCATTCCTGACTGGTATGGGACATCTCAATCAAACAGGAAAAAAAATTAAGCAACATTTACAAAATCTTGTATCTGATATTATCATATGCCTCAACCATGAAGCCAATGTGCAGTAAAGCCGGTGGATGTTCCTCAGTTCTTCTATGTGTCTATTATTCTCTCTATATAACTCTTCTATACTATTCTATACATACAATCCCATGTGAATACATTAGTGTTACCTGAGCAGACAAGAGCAGAGAACATGCAGAGCAAAGCAAGTAGGATCTTCATTGTCAGTGAATGGATGGCTTCTTGGGCTTCTGTGTCTTCTTCTCTTCTTCCTGCCATCTGCACACACAGATCATATAAATACTCTTCTGAAATGTAATCAAACTGTTGCATCATGGGAAAGATAAGATCTATCCAATAACTCTTGCCAGGAGACGTCACCTATTCTAAATTCCCCTAGCAGGACATTCTGCTCCTCTTAACAATGACTGAGGAACATGAATGGCCTCCAGCAAAGGTTCTTCCACCGTAAGACAATGGAGTAATGCCACGTAACACAAGGAGTCCATGAGAGTATCAGTCCATGTGATCTGACCAAAAAGAGAAGATCTGATGTGTCTTATTTTTGTTCATGCGATGTATAATTGTTATCTGAAATATCTTTTTTGAGTTGTTTTTGTTCTGTTTCGGTGCACAAGATGCTTATGTTTGGTATCAGGAACCTTAGTGTAAATTTCCAACATTACTAATCCATGTATTGTCTGTTGTATAGGTTGTAATGACATTTTATTCTTTTTTTGGGTTAACTTACCGTATTTTTTGGACTATAAGACGCACTGGACTATAAGACGCAGGTTTTAGAGGAGGAAAATAGGGGAAAAAAATTTTGAAGCAAAAAATGGTAAAATATTTAATATATGGGAGTTGTAGTTTTGCAATAGCTGCAAGGCCGCATTGACAGGTGACCCTGCAGCTGTACGGGGACCCATAGAGTGTTTTTTTTTTTTTTTTGCGGGGCCAGATGTGCTTTTTAGTTATACTATTTTTGGGAATGTCTATTACTTAGATCACCTTTTATTGAAAAAAAAACCCGGCGGTTTAGCAATTGTGATTTTGAAGTTCACTGTACAGGAAAACTATTAGTAGACCTGGCATTTTCGGACACAGGGATGCCTAATGTGTATGCGTTTGACATATGATTTCCTACTTTTATATATATTGTAGGGAAAGGAGGTGATTTAGAACTTTTATTTATTTCATTTTTTTATTATATATTTTTAAAGCTTTTTTTTTTTTTTTTTTTTACTATTTTATTCCCCCTGGGGGCTTGAACCTGCAGTCATTTGATTGCAAGTCCCATAGACGGCAATACAACTCTGTATTGCCATCTATGGGACATTCTGTCATAGACCCAGCCGCAATACTAATATAGCCGTGACAGGCCTGGGAGCCTTCATTAGGCTCCCGGCTGTCACCCGAACAGGTCGGCTCCTGCGATATCGCCGCGCAGGAGCCGGCCTGCAACTTTACAGGTATGGGGCCGGTGGGGACCGGCCCCGGGGGAGAAGGGGCCACCAATACAGACCCGGCATCTGCTGTAATAGAGAGGCGGATGCTGGCAAGGGATAGACGCCGGCACAGGTGCCGGGGCCTGAGACATCGCTGAGCTCCATGCTGATATTCCCGGCGGGGGGACGGAGGAGCAGAATAGCAGCATCACTCCTCCCGCTGCTGACTTCATGCAGGGCAGGGCAGCGATGTCTCAGGCCCTGGCACCTGTGTCGGCGTCTATTCCTCGCCGGCATCCGCCTCTCTATTACAGCGGATGCTAGGCGGCCACATTCGGACTATAAGACGCACCCTTCTTTTCCCCCCAAATTTTTTGGGAAAAAAGTGTGTTTTATAGTCCAAAAAATACGGTACTTTTGTGGCTAAAAAGTAGTGCAGTCTAGCACCGAGGGATGGCCATTTTCAGTTACAGTTGAACAAAGTTTTGAAAAATTTGATTCTGCCGCTTGGCCGAATTTCGCCAAAAAATTTGATTCTATGTGAATTCATTTGTGGAGAAGAGTGTTAAAAAAACAGCTATTTCCTGGCTGCAGAGAGCCTGTATAGTGGTGTAGAACACTGTGATTTGCAGTAACACACATGGGGAGTCTGCTGTGGTAGTCAAACAATACAGTGAGTCAGTATGACATGCACACGACAGGCCTCGCTCGTAGAACCACTAAACACCTCACTTATTTGACCAGTTACAGGACCAAATCTGACCAAATAAAGGGAGAGTGAACTCAACCTTACATGTCAGTGTTAGTGCCACATATAAACAACCATGCAGAGGCTCAAGAGCGTGGGGATGGCAGATGCCTAAGGAGGATATACAGTGTCCCAGTGGCAGAGTCATGAGTTTGCAGCAGCCTTAGGAGGCCATACAGTAACACATTAGAAGAGTGTGGAGGTTGCACCAGCCTAAGGTGACCCAGTGACAGAGTCTGGAAAGTGTAGCAGCTTTAGGAGGCCTTACAGTGACCCAGTGGCAGAGTAGGGAGGAGGCAGCAGCTTAAGGAGGTCATACAGTAACTCAGTGGCTGAGTATGGAGGTTGCAGCAGCTTAAGGAGGCCATATAATGACCCAGTGACAGAGTGGGGAGGCATATGCAGTGTGAGGAGGCCATAAAATAACCCAGTGACAAAGCATAGTGATTTTAGCAGTCTCTTGGCAGAGTGTGGAGATTACAGCAGCCTTAGAAGGCCATAAAGTGACCTAGTGGCAGAGTGTGGAGGTGGCAGCAGCCTAAGAAGGCAATACAGTGATCCAATGGCAGAGTAGCGAGGTGGCAGTAGCATGAGGAAGCCACACAGTGACCCAGTGACAGAGTTGGCAGGCGGCAGCAGTGTGAGAAGGCCATACAGTGGCCCAGTGGTAGAGTGTGGAGGTGGCAGAGGTTTTAGAAAGCTATACAGTGACCCAGTGGCAGAGCAAGCAGGCAGCAGAAGCAATGGAAATGCAGTGACCCAATAGTAGAGTGTGGAGATGCCATAGTGACTCAGAGGCAGACTGTGTAGGTAGAAACAGCTTTAGGAGGCCATACAGTACCCAGTGACATAGTAAGGAGGTGGCAGCAGCCTTAGGAGGTCATATAGTCAACTACTTTCAAAGTGTGGAGGAGTCATCAGTGTGAGTAGGCCACAGAGTAGCAAGATGATATAATGTGGAGTTAGCAGCAGCCTTAAAATGGCAGACAGTCACCCAGTGACAGAGTGTAGTGAGGCATCATGGATCATTTAATCTGATGCATCAGGCATTGGTGGGTGGAAATCCTGATTGATCCACACCTAATTCATCTTCATAAAGATCATTCTCTCCAAATTTTGTGTGGACCAGCAAATTCTCCTTGGGTAACTATGGACCCCGCTGCACTAAACACCTGCTCTGATTCCACACTACTGGTCGGTCAGGACAGCTTTTCCTTGGCAAATTCAGCCAGTTGCGGCCACAAATTCAGTCTTTCATGGGTGTCAGAATTCACTCTAAGTATGCCATCCCCTGCTGGTTCAGGTTCTGTTCTATGTCTAGCTGCTGATGAGCAAAATCTTCACTATGCAGGTGAAGAAAGATGCTCATCAGTGTCTCTATTTTCAGGCTGCTGCTGGTGGAGTCGATACTGCTCCTGCCACCCCCACCTTCTCCCACAGTTGCCAAGTCGGTGCAAGTTGAGTGCTCAGGGCCCCCCAGTCGGACATGCGACAGGATATATGATGGAGCAGATAGGCAGCGGCCAAATTGCTACATAGCATGTCTCTATAGTAGTTCAGTCTGTCCTCCTTCTCAGCGGGTGTAAAAAAGGATCCCACTTTTCCCCAGTAGTGAGGATCTAACACAGTGGAGAGCCAGGAATCATCCCTTTGCTGTAGGTGATAATTCGATTGTCACTGTGTAAGCAAGTGAGCATGCATTGGGCCATTTGCACAAGTGGCACTGAAGGACTCCCTGCATACTGCCTTAAAGGGTGCATTCAGAGTACGTAACACCGGGCGTGTATGAGAGCCGTACACGCCGGCATTATGGCAGACTGCCGAACACTTCCCATTCACTTCAATGGGAGCGCTCGTAACAGCGGCGTTTACGAGCGCTCCCATTGAAGTGAATGGGAAGTGTTCGGCAGTCTGCCGTAATGCCGGCGTGTACGGCTCTCATACACGCCCGGCGTTACGTAGTCTGAATGCACCCTTAGTGTGTCTGGGTCATCCGCCTTGTCCTCTTTATCTCTCTCTTGCTGTTCCGGTTGCTCCTGCTCCTCCTCTCCACCCATTTGGCTACACATTGCTTGTGTTCCAATGTCTTTCTCATCCTCCTCTTCCTCCACTTCATGTGGGTGTGAGTTGTAGACACCCCATCTCCAGTCCCCTGACCAGCCAGATTGAAAAGCATCTTTTCCAGGATGTGAATCAGTGGAATGACGTTGTTTATCCTTTAGCCCTGACGACTTACTAACAAAGTGTCCCCCTCAAAGGGAACGAGCAAACGGCAGGTGTCATGCATAAGCTGCCACTTGCTAATATTAAAGTTACACAGGGGAGTACATGTGTCCGCTTGTATCATCAAGAAATTGTATATGGCTTTTTGTTGTTCATATATTCAATCTTTAAATTGCTTCCTATTCTTTCCCTGCACTTGTTATGTTATCAACTGGGCAGCTGACTGCTGATTAGCTGCACAGTTGACATTGTGGGTGATCCCGCGATAGCAGAGTTTCTTGCCCCTAGTCCTAACATGTACAGTATTAGAAAAAGCGATTTGATGCATTGAAGTGTGAGGAAATCCGAATTCTTGGCGAATCGAAGATTTCCTGAAATTTGAATTGAAATCCACTTAATTCATTCATATTTTCTTATGGGTGCAATATTTTAGAATTTTGACCTGATCATAGTCAATGAAAGGGTTATGTTTCCTGATTCTCAGACCATTCACTTGTCATCCTATTTACTCTGTGAGGATGTTCTTGGCGATTAAAAATCTAGTTCCTTTGTTGTACAAGGTGCACAACCTGACTAGGACATTGAGCTCCTTGAAGAACAATCACCATTGTCTTACATCACTTCATCATTGTCTTACCCAGAGCTGTAGCTAGTCATTCCATCACCGAGGGCAAAGGTTCAGCACAGCGCCCTAATTCTTGTTTAAATGTTTAAAACTGGCTCTAGTTGCCCCTCATGTCAACCAACACCTGGCTCGCATGTCTTGGTGACCCCCTCAGCTGCACCCCTGTCTTACCATGATCAAAACCTTACTGTTTATCCTTCATTATCATGGTCAGTAAAAGTAGATCTAAAGAACCTTAAAGGGAGTGAGACATTATTCACATGTTTTTGTTTTTTTTAAACAGAAACAAAACCTGCAGACCCTATACACTGTAATGGGGATCCATTAGGCTTCTGCCTGGTTTCTACCCCAAAAAATGCAGAGAGAAAAGTCCAGCTTGTGGGACTTTTTCTCCTGATTTTTAAGTGGAATGGGGGATGAAATCCCAGAAAGGTCGCAAAACTACATGTAACCCCACTGGGTGGTCACACATAGAAAATATAAGACAGTTAAAGCACATCTCGAAACTTTGTAAGAATTCAGGTTAAACTTAAAGAGGACCTTTCACCATATCTGGGCACAGGCAGTGTTATATACTGCCAGAAAGCTGACAGTGCGCTGAATTCAGCGCACTGTCGGCTTTCCCGATCCGTGCCCGGTGTAAGGCGCTATCGGTCCCGGTACCGTAGCGCTTTACAGTCAGAAGGGCGTTTCTGACCATTAGCCAGAGACGTCCTTCTGCCTCGCGGCGCCAATTGCGCTGTGCTGTGGAGCGGGGAGGAACGCCCCCTCCCCTCCTGATAATGCTAGTCTACGGACAAGCTGTGTGAGCAGAGGGAGGGGGGAGTTCCTCCCCGCTCCACAGCACAGCGCCATTGGCGCCGCGAGGCAGAAGGATGTTCCTGGCTAATGGTCAGAAACGCCCTTCTGACCATAGAGGAGCTACGGTACCAGCACCGTAAGCTCTTTACACCGGACACAGAGTGGGAAAGCCGACAGTGCGCTGAATTCAACGCACTGTCAGCTTTCTGGCAGTATATAGAACTGCATGTGCCCGGATATGGTGAAAGGTCCTCTTTAATCAACACAAACTGGAAGTGCTAGGAGTATACTTTGGGATCTTCTTGTGGCACCTGATGATCCCCTGGTATCCTGAGAAGACCCCAGATTATTATTATTATTATTATTATTATTATGTAGATTGTGAGCCCCACACAGAGCTCACAATGTACATTTTTCCCTATCAGTATGTTTTTTGGAATATGCGATGGAAATCCATGCAAACACAGGGAGAACATACAAACTCCTTGCAGATGTTTTTTTGCCCTTGGTGGGATTTGAACACCAGGACTCCAGCGTTGCAAGGCTGCAGTGCTAACCACTGAGCCACCGTGTGGCCCCCGAGGAGACCCCAGATTATAACAGTGTTTTATCAGTGGCTAACCAGAATTTTTTTTGGCTGAGATCAAACCCAAAACTTTTGAAAAAATTCCTGCTGAATCTGGTTCTAAGTTGTGTCTAGACCAGCCAAGAGAAGAGAACTAATGGAGGACACATCAGTATAACTGGACTCTGATAGAACCTGGGACAGCCATCTATGGACAGGATTATTTTTGGGAATGTTGGACTTTATGGATGTAAGAAAGGATCCTGGCTGACTACATGATGATGGTTTAGAGTCTGATAAGATGAAAATATAATGTACAATTGACTCTATAATCTTGCAAGTCTTGTCCATATATTATATTATTGCATATTGACATCATAGAGGAGTGTTCAATTCCTACTTCTTTTGGTCATACTATAGAGATCTTGACATTGCTATGTTTGTGACCAGTAGACCCTACTCTATGGAACGGTACTCACTAATACATAGGAAGAGATTGTCCAACTGTTTCATAAGTCAGTGATCTGTTGACTAGCAATTAAAGGTTTAACTCTCCATACATCTAAAACCATGAACTTTTTACTCTATGTCCTTTCAGAAGATGTTCTTGGAGATGGAGCTCCATTGTTGTACAAGGTACACAGCCTGACTAGGACAGTGAGCTCCTGAAACAACATTACACAATGTCCTTGTCTTATTTCCCTTCACCATTGTCTTACCATGGTCCACACACAATGTTCCCTCTAAGGCTTTCTAGTTAGTGAGGGCAGAAGTTCAGGAGGTGTTCACTGCTCCTTCTAACCTGGACAATCCAAAGAGAGTTTTAGCCTCATCCCGCTGCAGCCATTTTTTTTGTTTTTATTCCATGGCTTGCAAAAGAGATGAGCGAGTAGTAATCGATCGAGTAGGTATTCGATCGAATACTACGGTATTCAAAATACTCATACTTGATCGAGTACCACTCGCTATTCGAATGGAAACAAATGGAAACATTCGATGCAGAACCAACGTTGATTGGCCGAATGCTATACAGTCGGCCAATCAACGCTGGTTCTTCTCCTACCTTTAGAAGTCTTCTCCACGCAGCGTCCCCGCGGCGTCTTCCGGCTCTGAATTCACTCTGCCAGGCATCGGGCCTGGGCAGAGCAGACTACGCATGCCCGCGCTACAAGAAAAAGGCCGCTTTGACTGTAAGTGGCCATTTTCTTGTAGTGCGGGCATGCGCAGTCGGCTCTGCCCAGGCCCGAAGCCTGGCAGAGTGAATTCAGAGCCAGAAGACGCCGCGGGGACGCTGCACGGAAAAGACTTCTTGGATAATCCAGCCCGACCCTCACTCGTGGACTTGGTAAATTCAATTTGATCGAATGTTGCCTACCCCTGAAATGAGCATTTTTCCCCATAGACTATAATAGGATTCGATATTCTATTCGAGTATTTAACTACTCGCTCGTCTCTATTCATAATGTTTCCATACAATATTCAATACAATTTACTGGGAAGCTGAAAAATAATTCAAAATGTGGTGAAATTAGAGAAAAACTTCATTTACACTATTTTTTATTGCATTTATTTTTACAGATTTCACTGTGCAGCCAAAACGACGTCTTACCTGTACCATAAAGCTCACTGTCATTACAGGAATAATCAGTTTATACAGTTATTAATAGATTTTAAAAATCCAAAACTCCATTTTTTATTTTTATTTTTTCAGGTTTGCATCAAGCATTTTTTTTTTTTTTTTTTTGTGGGGCCAAATGTTCTTTTTATTTATATCATTTTGGGAAATTTATGATGTATTGAACTCTTTTTATACATTTTTTTTGGAGTCAAAATGGGGAAAAAACAGCAGTTCAGATCTTTACATATGTTATTCCTGTTATGACGTTGACCCTGTGGGAAAAATATCTATTTGTAGTTCAGGCATTTTCCGACGTGGAAATACTGTACCTAATGAGTTTTTGTTTTTACTTGTTTTTATTTGTATTTTTATTTTAATATCTGATTTTCCAAAGTGTTATTATTTTAAATTTGTATGTTTATTTAATTTGTATAGACTTTTTTTTATTAAACTTTTCTACTCTTATTTTTGCACTCCTAGGGATCTTACTCTGTATAGTATATCCATAGAGTTCCATTGTCTCTATTTCCTAATCACAGCTTATTCTTTGTGGTTGGTTTTCTTGTCTTGTATAATTATATTCTTGTATATTATAATATAAACAAATAGCCATTAATCTTATTTCCTGGTGTTATGGAATTGCCTGCTCAGCAATTCCCCAGTGGCTGCTGCTGAAACCAGGAAGGAAGAGAATGACAGAGACAGTGAGTTCTAAATGTACCCAGTCCCTGTTACTACCTACTTTCCTCAACTACTCTAAGTGGTAGCGGAAACTGGGTGACAGTCCCTTCTCTAGATAAGCATAAACACAGAACAGGACAAGACAAAACAACACAGAAGCAGAGTCAGCAAGCTGAGCTCAAACCAGAGAGACAAGGCAGTACCAAATCGAAATCCAAAAGAGTAGTAACCAGGGAGGCCAAAGGTCAGAATTCAGTAAATACAATACAAAAGAAAAAGAGAACCACTTAGGAAGGACAGTCACAATAACTGGCAAACCTGTATGAACAGGTGACCTGTTTATAGGAAGCCCAGAACCCACCCCAGACTTGATTAGCAGAAAGGCTGTCAATCACATAGGTAAGACTAAGACTAACTTATAGAGGAGCAGAGGAAAACCAAGGTGTAAGAGATGGTTGTGGTGAAAAATCAATACAGAGATGAGGGAATAGAACAGTGTACAGACAGAACAAGAGGAACCTAAAGCAAGGAATCATAACTGAACACAAAGCGTATGAGCGGAGGGTGGCACAGAGACTCAAACAGGCAAAGATGTTGCACCTGTACTTTGTGTTTCCTGCTAATAATGACATGTAGATGTTGGTTTTGTCTCTTCGTTTATTTCTGAATTTCCATTTGCTACAAAATAAAAATCCCTGCACTTAATGTCAAATATATATATATATATATATATATATATATATATATATATATATATATATATATTCCTACATCTCTTCATTTATACAACCAGGTTTTATTCCCTATTTTTGATATATTTTGTCCTCCTCATTTTGCAGCTTTTAAAATGTGTAGTGAGATAGAGCAGAGGGAAGAATCTTACATTAGTGACAGCTGTTACTGCAGGGCAGGGCTGTATTCAAACTGATATTACGTTTCGTATGTAGGAGCTGTGAGGGGCTAAAATATCTTTTGAAAAATATATATGACAAATTACATAGAGGTGGGGGCCGAGATTGGTCTATCTGTCCATCTCTCTCCCAGAGATGGACAGTTTGGAACCTGTCAGACTGGTTATGTAGAGACTATGGGCTGTGTACTGTTGAGGCTGTAAACAAAAGATCAAACAGACAGACCCTACAGATTCAATGTAGTCAAAACCAGTTTCAACTGAGGGGAAGCTACTGACATGATCAGATAAAAACAAACCAATCATGTTATGCCAACTATGTTATGTCCAATCTGCTTTTTGTCTGTTTTGTATAAAACTACCTTTTCGCACTATTAAAACCAGAACTCACTTTCTACACTATCAGCTGTGTGTGTCTTTGTGACTTCTCCAGGCCTCAGGATGGGTGTGGCTTATCCAGGCCTGATATTTAATTTGGAACTACAGACAACATAACTCAGGGGGTCTTGTGCCCCCAACAGGACATTGGTAGATAACACTGGGAATCAGTGATGATAACTAGAGATGGGCAAAGCCCTCAACAGCAGGTGTTTGACATTCATTTTAAAGAGTCCACACAGGAGAGCCGCTGCCACTATAGAGTTAAATCTTTTTGAGTTGTGACATCATAGTGTGACCGCACAGGGACAGATGATAGTGGGATGACTGTCATTATTATCAGCGGGGGTTTCACTATTATCGACTCATGGCGACCATTTTAGTTCGTCCTACACAAATCACAAATTGTTCTGTTTTGTAGAAACCTGAAAATGTGGATTATTCGGGTTCTATCAGGTTTGTTACAAAACCGATTTACTTGTCTCTAATGATGACTGACCCCGTTATCGGCCAATAAAGCAAAACACCAATAATAATGTAATCCCAGTCCTAAATTATATCTCTATCCTTGTGTTGTATGTACCTTGAATAAAGTTCTTTTATATTTGTGGGATTATACCTGTTGGGTTAGATACCTTATCGGCACATTATTTTAGAATTTTGACCTAATGACTGGCAGTGAAAGATTGAACCAATCTTTGAACCAATCTTTGAACCATTGAACGGAGAACACGGATTGGGCTGTCTACCAACAGAGATGAGGGAGGAAATGTATGGAGGTGCAGCATTATGGAGAGCCTTGTGGATGAGAGGGCTAAGTTTATATTTTTTTCTGTAATGAATAGGCAGCCAGTGTAGTGACTGGCACAGACCAGAGGCCTCGCTGTAGCGTCTAGCCTGATAGATGAGCCTGGCCGCTGCATTCAGAATAGATTGTAGAGGGGAGAGTTTAGTGAGGGGAAGACCGATTAGTAAGGAGTTACAGTAGTCAAGACGAGAGTGAATCAGAGAGACAATACATGTCTTTAATGTATCTCTGGAGATGGTTTTGAGGTGGAGGTGACATGAGCGTGCAAGTGATTCAATATGGGGAGTGAAGGAAAGGTCTGAGTCAAACACAACCCCGAGGCAGTGGACCTGCTGCCTAGGAATTATAGAAAGGCCAAAGTCTGCAATGGATATATCAGGGACAGATCTATTAGATGGTGGAAACAGTAGTAGTTCAGTCTTGGAGAGATTTAGTTTCAGACAGAGAAAAGACATGATATTAGAGACAGCAGAAAGACAGTCGCTGGTGTTCTGTATGAGTGCAGGGGTGAAGTCATGGGAAGATGTGTATAATTGGGTGTCATCAGCATAAAGATGGTACCGGAAGCCAAATCTGGCGCTGGTTTGTTCAATGAGGGCTGTGTAGAGAGAAAAGAGCAGGGGGCCTAGGACCGAGCCCTGAGGAACCCCAACAGCAAGGGAAAGAGGGGAGGAAACAGAGCCCACAAATGATACACTGAAAGTGCGGTCTGAGAGATAAGAGGAGAACCAGGAGAGTGCAGTGTCATTGAGGCCGACTGAGCGGAGCATAGTGAGGAGAAGTTGATGGTCAACAGTGTCAAAAGCTGCAGAGAGGTCCAGAAGAATAAGAAGAGAGAAGTCACCATTGGATTTAGCCATTAGGAGATCATTGGAGACTTTTGTGAGGGCTGTTTAAGTAGAGTGCAGAGCACGGAAGCCAGATTGTAAGGGGTCAAGCAGAGAGATAGTGGATTAATTGAGAATAAACCAGGCATTCCAAGATTTTCTAGATGAAGGGGAGGTTAGAGACGGGTTGATAGTTATGGAACAATACTTACTAATAGATATTATTATTATTATTATTATTATTATTAATTTATATAGCAACATTAATTCCATGGTGCTGTACATTATTATATTAATTCCATGGTGCTGTACATTATTATATTAATTCCATGGTGCTGTACATTATTATATTAATTCCATGGTGCTTTACATTTGGGGGTTACATACAGTACACAAAATATACAAAACAAATATAATACTAACAATGACCGACTGGCACAGTGGGGTAGAGGGCCCTGCCCTCAAAGGCTTACAGTCTATGAGGGAAGAGGGATAGTGACAGAAGGTGAGGGGAGAGACTGTACAGATGGTGGTGTGGTGATAGTGTTATTGGAGGTTGTAGGCCTTCCAGATTAGGTGAGTCTTCAGGGCCTCCGTGAAGCCTGTGATTGTGGGGATCAGTCTTATGTGTCTTGGTAAGGAGTTCCAGAGTATGGGGGATGGAGACGGTTGTGTGAGGAGCGGATGAGAGCAGAGCGGAGTAGGAGGTCATTGGAGGGTCTGAGGTTACGTGTGGGCAGGTAGCGTGAGATTAGGTCAGAGATATATGGAGGGGACAGGTTGTGGATGGCTTTGCATGTCAGCGTTAATAGCTTGAATTCTATTCGCTAGGCAATGGGTAACCAGTGAAGAGATAGACAGAGGGGAGCAGTCGATGAAGAATGGGGGAGAGATGTATTAAGCAAGCAGCATAGTTTAACGTAAACTGGAGGGGGGGAGAGTATTCGCTGGGAGACCATGGAGAAAGATGTAACAGTAATCTAAGGGAAAAATAATGAGGGCATGGACCAGCATGTTTGTAATTTCAGGGGTGAGGAAGGAACAGATTTGATGGATGTTCTTGAGTTGGAGGTGGCAGGAGGTGTTGAAGATTTGGATGTGCAACTTGAAGGATAGGTCAGAGTCCAGGGTTATCCCAAGGCAATGGACCCATGGCACTGGGGTAAGTGTGGTTCCACTAACTTTGATAGCTGGGTCAGGTAGAGGGGCCAGTAGGAAGAGATAGTCCAACCCTTTATTAAGTCAGTGATCTATTGACTGTCAATTAAAAGGTTACGTCTCTCGACTTCTAAAAACGTGAACTTTTTACTCTATTTACTCTCAGAAGATGTTCTTGGAGACGGAGCTCCATTGTTGTACAAGGTACACAGCCTGACTAGGACGGTGAGCTCCTGATACAACATTACACAATGTCCTTGTCTTATTTCCATTCACCATTGTCTTACCATGGTCCACACACAATGTTCCCTCTAAGGCTTTCTAGCTAGTGAGGGCAGAAGTTCAGGAGCTGGGTGCTGCTCCTTCTAACCTGGACAAAACAAAGATAGTTTTAACCCCTTCCCACTGCAGCCATTTTTGTATTTTATTTTTGGTTTTATTCTACACCTTGCAAAAGCTATAACTTTTTTTTACTGTTCACATATCTGAATGAGGGCTTATTTTTGCTAATTATATTTCATAATTTTCCCATGCAATATTTAATACAATTTACTGGGAAGCTCAAAAATAATTCAGAATGGGGTGAAAGTGGAGAAAATCTGCGTTTACACTATTTTCTTATTGCATTTATTTTTACAGCGTTCACTGTGCAGCCAAAATGACATCTTACTAGGGTTGAGCCGATCTTGAGATTTCAGGATCGATTTTAAACTCCAATTTCCGATCATTTTCCAGCCGATCCAGATCATGAAATTTGCTTGATCAACAATTGGAATCTCATCTTTTCTGATCCCGATCGCTTAGCCCTAGTCAATGCTTCTCTATGGGAAAAGTCACTTTTAGGGTTGAGCCGATCTTGAGTTAACCTCCGACCTCGATCCCGCTGGAAAAGATTGGGATCGGAATTCCGATCATGATCGTGATATTTACTTGATCACCATTCGGAATCCGATCTTTTCCGATCCCGATTGTTCAACCCTACATCTTACCTGTATCATCATCACTGGGATTACAACAATACCAAATGTATACAGTTACTAAAATATTTTAATTAATTTAAAAATCTAAAGCTCCAGTTTTTTTTAATATTTTTTTTACAGGGCTGCATTAGGCTTTTTTTTTTTTGGGGGGGGGGAGCAGATGAACTTATTTATATAATTTTGGGGAATTCTCTTTGTTAAAATTTTTAGGGGAGTCAAAATGGTGAAAACAACAGCGGTTCAGATTTTTTTATATGTTACTCCTGTTATGACGTTCATGGGAATAATATCTGTTCTAGAGATGAGCGAACACTGTTCGGATCTGCCGATCCGAACAGCACGCTCCCATAGAAATGAATGGAAGCACCTGGCACGCAGACTTTGCCGTCGGCCGGCCGCTTAACCCCCCCGCGTGCCGGCCGCTTCCATTCATTTCTAACAGCGTGCTGTGAGCGTGCTGTTCGGAACGGCTGTGAGCGTGCTGTTAGGAACGGCTGTTCCGAACAGTGTTCGCTCATCTCTAATCTGTTCGTATTTCAGGCATTTTTCATTATGGAGATACCTAATGAGTTTTTTGTTTTTAATTGTTTTTTATGTATTCATTTATTTTAATATCTAAATATGTGTTGAGAAATCTCCCCCCCCCCAAAAAAAAAAAACAAAAAAACAAAAAAAAAACCTCAGGATGCGCACTTTTCACCCAAAGAAATAATAGTCGATAACGCTCATGGTACTTGAGACTTTATTGTTATAGGATAACGCGTTTTGGGGTAATTACACACGTACCCCTTCATCAGATCCAATTAACTACAAAAACACAAAAATAATAATAAACACAAATATTTCAAGTAAAAGAAATAAAAACATAAATAGTTATAAAGGTATATACCACAAATGCCATATGTACACATTCATATGAAAGAAGTAGGATGGTGATTATTAGGCAATCAATATATGTTTGCCAAAGTAAGGAACAAAAAATTAAAATCTTAATTAGTCAAACGTAGACAGTATATGCAATAGTTATGTAAACCCCCTTTTTTGAGAGGGGAAGGGTTGTGTTAGGACGGGCCGGGGCCTCTGCTGTGCTGCATGGAGGCACTCGACCCAATCTCTGTCCATTGCCGGTATTACTGCTGGTTCCAACACTGGGGTAGGCCAGAGGGCTACTCTAAGGTTAGTGTCTGGGTCCTTCTGGGTCCTCGTACTTGTGGTTAGCTGGGTGTGCATCACTCTCTGGGCGGTGGTGGGTCCGGGCTTCAGACTTTTACCAAGTCCATCTCCTCCATCAGGAGCTCTGGGGAAGAACTCTGGGGCCTGGTTCCACTCCGGTTAGGAGAGCGTGGAACACCCAGGACTATTTTTGCCTCAAAGCTTGGGGATTCTAGTGGCCCAGGACTTACTGAGTTATTTATTGCATCAGGTTCTTAACAGGTAGGTTATGTTACACATACAATATGGCATCACACGCCGGCATGTAAAGAAATATCAAATAGTGGTGATCATAATGATGGATAGCATGAAATAGTACTAGCCCAGGGGATGATGATGATGATGATGATGACGGTGAAACCTGCATATATTATAACTAGAGATGAGCGAGTAGTGTTCGATCGAGTAGGTGTTCGATCGAATACTACGGTATTCGAAATACTCGTACTCGATCGAACACTACTAGCTGTTCGAAGTTTAAGGTTCGATGCAGAACCAGCGTTGATTGGCAGAATGCTATACATTTGCCAATCAACGCTGGTTCTTCTCTTACCTTTAGAAGTCTTCTCCGCGCCGTGTCCCCGCGTGTTCTTCTGGCTGTAATTCACTCTGCCTAGGCACCGGGCCTAGGCAGAGTTGACTGCGCATGTCCGCGCTTGACCGTGCATGCGCAGTGGGCTCTGCCTAGGCCTGATGCCTAGGCAGAGTGAATTACAGCCGGAAGAACACGCGGGGACGCTGCGCCAGGGAGAAGATGTCTCGGAGGATCCAGCCCGACCATCACTCGTGGACTTGGTAAGTATAATTGTATCGAATTTTGCGTACCCCTGAAACGAGCATTTCCCCCCATAGACTATAATGGGATTCAAAATCCGTTCGAACAGTCGAACAGTGTGCATCTTTTCGAATCGGATTTCGAACCTCGGACATTTTAGTGTTCGCTCATCTCTAATTATAACCATATAATATGTACTGGCATTTTCCTTGTGTGCACAGGAATGTACTGATAGATCTCTAATGGATCGAAGAGTATTGTAATGGTAATGGATCCACCCCCCATATTAGCATAAACAAAGAACATTTTGTTCATATTTTATATCAGAGTGCTAGATACTGATCTCAAGCAGAGGACGCTCTGATGCCCAAGGATCTCTAATGGAACATATAAAAGTATCAACAAATATGGACAAAATTGCTGGTCCCCTCGTTTAATAAAAGAAACCCCCACAATGGTCACATGTAAAAAGGTGATCACATGATTTAAAAAAAAAAAAAAAAAAAAAATTACTTTCATTTTACATCCCTTATGGTTATTGCAATGTATTGTATATCCATAGAGTTCTATTTCCTATCACAGTCCATGCTTTATGGATGGTTTACATGTCCTACATATTTATATATATAATATATTATAAACACATATCCACTAATCTGATTTCCTGTATTTTGTGTTTTCTGATAATAATGACCTGTAGACTTTGGTTTTGTCTCTTCATTTATTTCTGTATTTCCATTTGATACACAATATAAGTCCCTGCACTTAGTATCCTATAGTCCTTCATCTATTCGTTTATACAACCAGTTTTTTGTTTGGTTTTGCTAGAAACCAAAATTTGGATTATTCGGGTTGTATCTGGTTTGTTATGTACCGATTTAGAACCGGATTAGATACGCAGCTCAGCACACGCTGGAGGATTAGATACGCAACTTAGCACACAGTATCACACGTCAGAGGATTAGATGCACAGCTCAGCACACAGTATCACATGGTAGAGGATTAGACACACAGCTTAGAACACATTGGAAGAATAGGTATGCAGCTCAGCACACAGTATTACACGTCGGAGGATGACATACGCAGCTCAGCACACAGTATCACACAACAGAGGATGATATACGCAGTTCAGCACATGTCTGAGGATTAGATACACAGCTCAGCACACGTCGGAGGATTAGACACACAGCTATCCCTGTCTCAGCACAGAGACAGATGATAGTCGGACCACTGCCACTATCATCAGCAGTGGCTGTCATCTACTCATGGAGATCATTTTTGTTCTTCTTAGACGATTCACAAATTGTTTATTTTTGTAAAAAAAAAACATAAAAATTTGTATTATTCGGGTTGTATCCGGTTTGTTACGAACCGATTTACTTATCCCTAATGATGACTGACCCCATTATCAGCCATTAAAGTGGAACACCAACAAGACAATCCCAGTCCAACATATCTCTATCCTTGTGTTATACCCACCTTGAATAAAAGTTTTCTTATTTGTCATCTTTATACTTTACCTGCTTATCCATCACTTGACCATGGACCGCACATACAGTAATATGACCATGGACTGTACATCACATGACCATTGCCTGATTTTTATCCATCCAGGAGTAAGCCGAATGAATGACAGCAAGCAAAGATCTAGAAAACAGTGAGGAATTGATACAGAAAGTATATTGGGAAATTGGACAACTTTTATTATACAAACGATAACATTGGTCACTGAATATTGAGAAATTGGACATTACATCTAAGTTAAGAGAGGACACGTCTGTATTCCTGTATTATCATTAGAAATAAGGAGAAGGGAGGAGGGTTAAAGGGGTTGTGCTATTACCGATACTTACAAATATCTGATTGCCGGGGGTCTGATCACTAGGACCCTAGGGTGAATGGGAGACCGAAAGTCTCCCTGAATCCTCCACGTAAATGAAGAGTCAGTGTACTTGAGTGACCAGCTCTCCATTCACTGCTATAGAGTTGCTGGGTATTGTATTGATGCTTCATTCACATGGAGGATGCAGGAGGAATTTCAGTTCCCTTTGTCCTCATCTTGGATGTTCCACAGATTGGACCCCCAGCAATCTGACCCTTATCCCCTTTCTTGTCAATAGGGGAGAAGCGTCTGTAACGGCACAGCCCCAACTATTGTTCCTTAATGAGAAGGTTTTACCTTCATTAGAATTATTAAGATCCTCCCATGTCCACCCAAGGCTCAACCAAGATTTCCATCACACAATACGACCTGTCCTCAAGAGCTGAACAATGATCTCCCTGCTTGTAATTCTGAGTCTCCTCTCATTACCTCCTGCAACAGGTAAGTTATCTGACACATCGGGGGACAAAGTATTGATTTATTGGTTTTATTATTAAGTGATTGATAATATTGTTATAATAATAATAATAATAATAATAATAATAATAATAATATTATTATTATTATTATTATTATTATTATTATTATTATTATTATTATTAACAATAATATAAAATCATAAGATAATAGCAATAACATGATTGTAATCCATGTTGGACTGATATATATGACGATTGATCAATATTTTATGTGTTAGCAAATAATAGTATAAGTGATCAATGTGCTGACTGTGACATCTCTCATTAGGTTACTTACTCACTTGTGAATGGTGTGAGGGTCAATCAATGACATGCTTCCGTGAAAGGACACTTTGTGACTCCAACAGCTATGTGTGTGGTTCTGAATACACAGTACATGAATATGGTAAGTTATATTACCATTACAGAGAATCTATCACTGCATTTTCTTCCCCTAAACCGCCCCCCTGCCATTATACCCAGCAGTGATAGGACATAACCTGTCCATTGCAGCATAAAGTATGACATGTAGTTATATAATAATGCTCGCTGTATGGTAACTACCAGGGAAGAGTCATCTTGTTGTCCAGTTTTCCTGAAGAGTCCTATAGTCTGGTCCTAAACATGTCCCTCCTGGCTGGATTGCTGTCCCATAGTGACATGGGGTACATGCACAGTGCACAGATGAAGCCGAGGACAGGACATGTCATATCACTGTGTATGTACAGGATGCCGGCAGAGCGTGTAAGTATGTATCCCAGCCTGTGCTCCATCAATAAAGTATAAATAAATGAAGGTGCAACAGGAGCAGGTGGTGAGAGAAGCGTATATCGTCCAGGGCTACCAAATAGGTAGATATAAAATGTATGCAATGAGATGAATTCCAGGTAAGTTGTACCAAAAACAGAGAATGCAGAGGCATATTCAGTACAAGAAAGAATAAGATGGCAGTCAGCAGTGCGGGTAGGCCAAAACAACCCCAAGTGAGAAAATATTTGGGAAATGCGAAGTCGTCTAGGGCTATATCTCCCATTTGAGTGTATGGCATCGATGAGAGACAGAAGGTCTTGTAGGTTGGCAGTGGTTGCTTCTACATCTTAGCAATAATAAATTTGGCCATTAACAGGATTTTACATGTGAGTTTGCGTTGTGGTGGAGGGATCACATCCATTTCCAAGTTGAGTAGAGTCACTTGGAGTGAGCGAGGTATAGAGCAACCTAGAAGAGCATCGAGGAGGTCTAAAGTGTCTTGCCTGTACCGTGATAGTAGGAATATCATGATTTCTTATACAGGACATCTTGAGAAGCCTATTACCATCCAGGAGAACAACCTGGCAGTGATTTAGGGATCTCATTACATAAAGAAAAACTTTCTAACAGATTTTACAGTTTCTCGCCATATTTAATATCTATAAATATATACAGTCCTATGAAAAAGTTTGGGCACCCCTATTAATCTTAATCATTTTTAGTTCTAAATATTTTGGTGTTTGCAACAGCCATTTCAGTTTGATATATCTAATAACTGATGGACACAGTAATATTTCAGGATTGAAATGAGGTTTATTGTACTAACAGAAAATGTGCAATATGCATTAAACCAAAATTTGACTGGTGCAAAAGTATGGGCACCTCAACAGAAAAGTGACATTAATATTTAGTAGATCCTCCTTTTGCAAAGATAACAGCCTCTAGTCGCTTCCCGTACTTTTAATCAGTTCCTGGATCCTGGATAAAGGTATTTTGGACAAACAATTCAAGTTCAGTTAAGTTAGATGGTGGCCGAGCATGGACAGCCCGCTTTAAATCATCCCACAGATGTTCAATGATATTCAGGTCTGGGGACTGGGATGGCCATTCCAGAACATTGTAATTGTTCCTCTGCATGAATGCCTGAGGATTTGGAGCGGTGTTTTGGATCATTGTCTTGCTGAAATATCCATCCCCGGCGTAACTTCAACTTCGTCACTGATTCTTGAACATTATTCTCAAGAATCTGCTGATACTGAGTGGAATCCATGCGACTCTCAACTTTAACAAGATTCCCGGTGCCGGCATTGGCCACACAGCCCCAAAGCATGATGGAACCTCCACCAAATTTTACAGTGGGTAGCATGTGTTTTTCTTGGAATGCTGTTTCTTTTTGGACGCCATGCATAACGCCTTTTTTTATAACCAAACAACTCAATTTTTGTTTCCAAAATGAAGCTGCCTTGTCCAAATGTGCTTTTTCATACCTCAGGCAACTCTATTTGTGGCGTACGTGCAGAAACGACTTCTTTCTCATCACTCTCCCATACAGCTTCTATTTGTGCAAAGTGCGCTGTATTGCTGACCGATGCACAGTGACACCATCTGCAGCAAGATGATGCTGCAGCTCTTTGGAGGTGGTCTGTGGATTGTCCTTGACTGTTCTCACCATTCTTCTTCTCTGCCTTTCTGATATTTTTCTTGGCCTGCCACTTCTGGGCTTAACAAGAACTGTCCCTGTGGTCTTCCATTTCCTTACTATGTTCCTCACAGTGGAAACTGACAGGTTAAATCTCTGAGACAACTTTTTGTATCCTTCCCCTGAACAACTATGTTGAACAATCTTTGTTTTCAGATCATTTGAGAGTTGTTTTGAGTAGCCCATGATGCCACTCTTCAGAGGAGATTCAAATAGGAGATCAACTTGCAATTGGCCACCTTAAATACCTTTTCTTATGATTGGATACACCTGGCTATGAAGTTCAAAGCTCACTGAGGTTACAAAACCAATTTTGTGCTTCAGTAAGTCAGTAAAAAGTAGTTAGGAGTATTCAAATCAATAAAATGATAAGGGTGTCCATACTTTTGCACCGGTCAAATTTTGGTTTAATGCATATTGCACATTTTCTGTTAGTACAATAAACCTCATTTCAATCCTGAAATATTACTGTGTCCATCAGTTATTAGATATATCAAACTGAAATGGCTGTTGCAAACACCAAAATATTTAGAACAAAAAATGATTAAGATTAATAGGGGTGCCCAAACTTTTTCATAGGACTGTATTTAGTATGGTGGCTCAGTGGTTAGCAGTGTTGCTACGTTTGGATGCTCTCCTCGTGTTTTTGTGGATTTTCTCCCACCTACTGATAGGGAACTTGGATTGTGAACCCTCTATGGGATAGTGATGTCAATATCTATGATGGAGCTATAAAAGTATGCAAAATTAATACATTTCTACAGGAAAATTTAACATTTACTATCAGGTTTCCCAGCAGATTACTTCTGATGTCTGGTGGGACCAACTTGAGAGTTTTAGGTCATTATTTCCTTATCAGAGAAAGTATTATTTACTTTTCTTACTATATAGTATAGCACGCAGTCCAGTCCCATTAATGTGACCACCTGTCAAAATCTAGAATAACCACCTTTGGCAGAGCGGACCGCTGCGAGACGTGCAGGAAGAGAGGGGATGTTGTGATGATGGTCACTGGGATGTTGTGATGTCGACTCCAGTGCCGTGGCCAGCTGTGCTAGGTTACGCGGTTGAGCATCCATGGTGCAAACAACCCGATCGAGGTGGTCCCACAGATTCTCGATTGGGTTCAAGTCCGGGGAGTTTGCTGGCCAAGGGAGTACGGTAAACTCATCCTGGTGCTCCTCCAACCACACACGTACACTGTGAGCTTCATGACACGTGGCATTGTCCTGCTGGTAGATGCCATCATCCTAAGGGAAAACAATTCACATGTAGGGGTGAACATGGTCTGCAAGGATAGATGCATACTTGTGTTTATCCATCGTGCCATCCACTATGATGAGTGCACCCAAATGGCTGATGACGTGTCTTCTGCGATTGGTTATTTAACGTTAACGTCAAAAGTCGGTGGTGGTCACATTAATATGACTGGGCTGTGTATATTTTACTATATGGCGTCAACATATTCCACAGAACTTTACAGATCTTGTCAAAACTTTCCCAAGTAGGGCTCACAATCTAAATTTCCTATCATTGGAACAGTGTGGAAATAACCTGACTACCCAAGCAGAAGTTGTTCTTGGTTGGATTAGAATTTAGGAGCCACCGAGATCCTTGGAGCAACCAAGAAGATCCTTTATTTATTTATTTTTTTTCTCTTCTTATTTTGGTAAGAAATCATTTTTTTGGTTCATTGGTAGGTTGCGATCTTTCTGAAAAATTGACAAGAGGATGCACACTTTTATCTGAATGTAGCTTTAATGGAACCAAGAGCAAAAAGAGTGGTCAGTCCCGGACGGTCACCTCGTGCTGTAACACGGACAAATGTATTCCTGATACCAAGAAATGTAAGTTGTATAGTTCTACTTTATGTTAGTTTCAAAGTTATTTATTGAATGAAACGGGAGGCAAAAGAAATGTACAATACACAAGGAGGTGAGAAATGTGCGAAAAGAATACACTTAGTCATTGGCAGTACCAAATGTGCAAGTATTAGAAACTGAACATGTCAATACATGCCAATACAGTCAATGTGATGATAGTAAAGTCAAGTGTACAATGAAAAATGTTTTCAACAAGAATTAAAAGAGGGAAAGTGTAGAGTGCAAACGTAGTAAAAGATTCTTGAAAAGGCAATCATTTTTATCGTGTGGATTCTACCGACCCAAGAGAGGGTAGAGCAATGCCACGTGGTGAGAACCTTCATTGGCTTCAGGATCAAAGAGGCAAAGATCCAACTAAAGAAGCTATGGAGAGAGTTGCAGAGGTCGATTCCCAAAGCAGAGAATATATTCATCCAAGAGTTTTGAAGTTTTCTAGTTGTGGGTTGGACATTACAGCACATCATTCTGATTTGGCTGCGTAATCGTTTGAGGCCGGAGAGCTGTGCAAAACACGTGAGGGTGTTGATCAGGGTCAGAAGCGTCAGCAAAGGTTTAGTGATAGTGAGTAACATATCCTCAGCAAAGAGATTACCGCTATATTCACACTCCCCAAGGCGTACATACAAGATATCTGGATTTGAACATATGGCAATAGCCAGAGACTCAATAGCAAGGGTAAAAAGTGCAGGGGATAAGGGAAAGTCCTGACGGGTACCTCAACAGATGGGTATCTCAATCATTGGGGACATAATAGTTGACTAGGCTTACCTGTTGGACGTACAAGAGTAATAATATATCACCAACTGGACATCCACCCACCTGCAGGCCAGGGAAAGTCTCCTGCTGTAGCCCAGGGGTGAGCGATCACTCCACAAGCTAGATGCCAATGTAAAGCCACAGTTGAAAGGAAGGGAGAAGTGGTGTACACCGCTGTACCGGTGAGATTGGCACATGATTTAGCTCCGGCTCTAAATCAATGCCCTATGGTCATATGAATGATAGACCTTTAGCAGTGGTGGATAGTGGGGGGTAAAGGAGGGTCCACTCGTTCTGCTCAGTCAGGTCCACCAGTGTTAGGTCAAGCTCCTCAGGTGAAATGGATGTTTCATTGGAAAGCGTCTGACATCTTCACCGCCAGACATTTTAGATATGGAATTGGATTGCTATAATGTGCGTGGAGTTACGGATGGTACCGGCCAGTGATACCTATAAACCATAGGATCTTTGCAAGGTCACCCCATGACAAGCTATTGCAAGCCTTTTCAATATCTAGGACCAGCAATGAGGTAGGAATGTGTTGGTGGTCAGTCCAGTGTATATTATTACAAAGTTTTTTTTGTTTTTTTTTCTTTTTATGTAGATTGTGAGCCCCACATAGAGCTCACAATGTACATTTTTCCCTATCATTATGTCTTTTTTGGAATATGGGATGGAGATCCATGCAAACACGGGGAGAACATACAAACTCCTTGCAGATAGTTTTATGCCCTTGGCGGGATTTGAACACCAGGACTCCAGCGCTGCAAGGCTGCAGTGCTAACCACTGAGCCACCGTGTGGCCCCAATAATATTACAAAGTTTCTGTACATTATCTGAGACTTCTGTGCCACGATTGAATCCAACTTGATCGAAGGGGACTAAAGATGGGAGTAAGCAGTTCAAGTGGGCGGTGAGGATAGAAAAGTGAAATAGGACTAAAGGGGTAGGTCTGTCTATATCGAGTTTGGGGACCGCTATGAAGGAACTGGCCTCCCTGCAGGATAATATTAAACATGTGCAGGAGATATGGGGGGATTATATATTTATATTTCTTTTAGGATTGAGATGAAAAGCTGCCAGGTTATGGGATTTTACCTTTTTAAAGGTTGTCAATGGATAAATATAATTTTCTTTTGTAATCGTCCTATTTAAGGTGGAGGTTTGGGTGGTCATTGTCGTAGGGAGCTACGGGAACTGTAGGAAGGAAGTCATTTCCAATGGGTGAGAGCTTCTGGTAGAAGAAATTTAGAATTTCTTCATTGTCAGACGGGTGTTTCTGACAGTCTAGCCGGGCTGTGAAGTACACTCCTCCTGACAATACTGTCCATAGCTCTACACTGCCAGAAGGGGCATTCATTACTGCCAAGCCATGATGCTAAGCTGTGAGGAACCAGCACTGGGGATCATCGACATCTCTTGCCCCAGAGCACATAACGGAAAAGCAATGTCGACTTTCTAGCAGTAAATAAATCACACCTGTCCGAAGACATGAAAGGTCCTCTTTAAGTACTTGTGCAGGACAAACCCTTCCCATATGTCCTGATAGTAAATCTGTCTGTTCTCCATGTGGCCCCTCTAGTAAGATATCGCTGTGTTAGGTAGAGCAGAGATCTCTTACAATGAGTAGCTCTCACTATGGAGGACCACTAGTGTCTCTGTATTGTACGGAAGCTTGAAGATTTCACAACTAACTGATAGTGAGGGATAACCCCTTTATAATGAGAAGGGGGGAGGAGGAATATTCTTCATAGGGTCCTACATGGGAAATATTATGGGGGAATGTTATGGAGCAAGTCCTCTTTATTATGTCACTGCTTCTCTTCTGCAGTTCTAGAAGAAAAACAAAGAATTATTCTCCGAAATGGACTGACCTGCTCGGCTTGCAGTTCTGACTCCTTGTGGTGTAGCACTTCAGAAACTGTAGAATGCAGAGGGAATGAGACTATGTGTTATTTCTCGACAAAATCTATAAAAGGTACTAACATTTCTAAATGGTCTCTAACTTTTCAGACAAATTTGGTCTCATTTAATAAATCATGTGATTCTTGACCAAAATTAGCATTAGACATATGAGCCCCTTTCATGCTAATGACTGGTATTGAGAGCTCACAGTAGTTGAGACAAGCTGAATATTTTTGCAAATATAAATAATTTAAAAAGTTGCAGAGTTTTTTAACATTTCCTCAAGCCATATTACTAATGACAATTTGCTGTCTTGATCGGTTGACAATGGATACAACCATGGATGCAGTAACTTTCTACGCCCCTCTCTATTGGCCCCTCTACTACATTTAACTACCAGAGAAGATTAAGTTAATATGAAATCATTTTTACTAATTTTTCTTGTCCAAACCTGGAGTGTGTAATGTAATCAGACTTTTCTTATCATCCCCAAAAATACTGTAGTTATTATATATATATAAGACCTGCTGTAATATTGCGCTAAGTGATAGTTCTTATGTGTATCTTTCAGAAAAATACTACTTTAAGAAACCACCCTCTCATAAATCAAGTCGGGGGTGCACTACGGAATCGTATTGCAATAAGGGCTACAGAGATACGCAAACTCCTGAGCTAACTGTAAGAGAGACCATTACCTGCACCAAGGCATCGAAATCCATTCAGTGACCTTGACTCCAGCCATTGCGTTTAAAAGAGCAAAATGATAAATATTTGCAGGATGGAATATTTGAAATAAAAAACATCCAATCACAAAAATAATTTATATCTGTTTCTTCCCTTCCTTCCCTTCCTCCCTTCCTTCCCTTCCTCCCTTCCTTCCTTCCTTCCTTCCTTCCTTCCTTCCTTCCTTCCTTCCTTCCTCCCTCCCTCCCTCCCTCGGCTCTACATATGTATACTGAAATGTGTTGCACAAGATGAGCAGCTTTGAGATAGGACATGATTCTGCCATACACTGTATGGAGATGTATTAAGGTATATGTGTCTATATGTGGCCGCCCCGTGGTTGTGATATGAATTAAAGTCAGGGGTTTAGCTGTCATTTTACATCATTGTATTTTCATGTCCTCTGGCAATGACGATATTATATAATGCTGGAAAGCAGAAAGCTTTGCCGGTATGCTCCCAGTTGCTGAAGATGCTGGTCCATTGGTTTCGGCACCAGTATCCCTCCACTATCAGAGTGGTGGGCCTTACTGCTCAGCATCATTACAGGGTGGTAAGGAACAGTAAGGCCATTCCTCACAGACCAATGATGACGTAAGGCCCGCCCTTCTGACAGTGGAGATACATTGGTGTTGAAACTAATAGCACAGATATCTCTGGCACTGGGGTGCATACTGGCAAAACTGACAGCGCACTGTATATAGTGCGGTATATAATACTGCCACTGCCAGAATATGTAAAAGGTCCTCTTTAATCCCTTCCCTACTAGTACGGCAGATTTTGGGTGTTTAAAGATAGCCTCCAGGTGTCTACTGTTTTATACAGCAGACACCCAGCGCTAGTGTCTGTGATCAGTGCCCGCACCGATCGTGGGCAATATCCCTTCTGGCACCTCGGTAAAATCTGAACATTTTATCAACAGCACGTGGGCAGCGTCGCACCTCCCATGAGCTCTTCAGGCAGCGCTATGCCAGGGCCACGGGGAGGGCGGCATTTTTACAAACTGTCCTGGACTGGCTTAGGGTCACCGTCACTGAGCGGTGGATTGGGGAGGTCACTGGAGCAGCGCTGCTCCAGCGGCCGCCCCTCACGCTCAGGCAGAGAGCAGGCCTTCTCCGTGCCTGCTCTCTGCCTGTTAAGACGCTCGCTCCACTCGCCCCCGCCCCCTCAGCTCGACCCGCCCCTTCGCACGGGAGGGGGCGGCTTTCTGATGTCTGCCTCAGACGGCAGAAACAAATGGTTCGCCCCTGCACGTGGGTGTCACCATTTTGCCAGTGAAGCAAGCTCCGGGGCCGGCGTCACGTTGGCATGACAGCCCTATACATCCCCGTACATGGAAGTATAAAAAAGCTACGAGTGTCAGACTATGGTGACTTTTATAAAAAAATATTGCCACAGTTTTGGATTTTTGTTAAGGGGTTAAAATGTAAATAAAACCATATAAATTTGGTATCCTCAGAATCATACTGAAACATAGAATACAGGTGACAGGTCATTTTGGCTGCACAGTGAACGTCGTAAAAATGAAGCCCATAAGAAATGCACTTTTTCTTCAAATCCACCGAACTCAGAATTTTTTTCCAGCTTCCCAGTACATTGTACAGAATAATTAACGACGGCATCATGAAGAAAAAATTTTCTTGAAAATATTAAGACCTCGTATGGCTCTGAATAGTTGTGGGGTTTGGAAGGGAGGGGAGGACTCAAAAAGAACGAAAATCGAAAAATTCCCATGGGGGGAGGGGGTTAAATTAGTATCTTGAGAAGTTGAAGCCTGTAATAAAGTTGATGGGTGGTGACTTCTGGAACAGGTTGGCTCAGACGATCTTGCCTCTCAGAAGCCGACTTGCAATGAATTTGGTAAGAGGACGACCGAAGACAGTTGCAATACTCTGGAGGTGGGGATGGTGAGTCACAGTCATCAATGCCCATGATCAGAGTGGACTTTGATCGTGGGCATTAGCTCTGGGTCTCCATCGTACGGTAATGCCGGTCGGCCATCTTTAGGCTGACGGCATCCACCGTAATTGCACGGTGGATGTCGGGAAGGAGTTAAACTCCTATTTTAAGGACAATAATATCATTCTTTGTTACTATAATAACCCTAACTTCACAATTTGCAGTGTCAGTGGGTTTTAGGGTCCATTCTGTGACATCACATGACATAACCTGACTGTGACCAGGGCTTATTTTTGGAGATACATAGTAGTATCAGAAATCTGGACAAATAAATACGGAATATCTATGTACTATCGATCTTTCATATAGATACACTTAGCATGGTTAAGAAAAGACCCATATGTCCAAGTTAGGTATCTGTTAGAAAGATGAGCAAATCCAGAGCAACATGGTGGCTCGTGGTTAGTAGAGATGAGCGAACAGTGTTCTATCGAACACATGTTCGATCGGATATCAGGGTGTTCGCAATGTTCGAATCGAATCGAACACCACGTGGTAAAGTGCGCCAAAATTCGATTCCCCTCCCACCTTCCCTGGCGCCTTTTTTGCACCAATAACAGCGCAGGGGAGGTGGGACAGGAACTACGACACTGGGGGCATTGAAAAAAATTGGAAAAAGTCATTGGCTGCCGAAATCAGGTGACCTCCATTTTAGACGAATAGTGGATTTCAAATCCGGGTCATATGAGAATGTGAACTTTGTGACTATGAGACAGGGATAGCTGTACAGGCAGGGATAGCTAGGGATAACCTTTATTTAGGGGGGAATGTTATTAAAAATAACTTTTTGGGGCTCTATCGGGTGTGTAATTGTGATTTTTGTGAGATAAACTTTTTCCCATAGGGATGCATTGGCCAGCGCTGATTGGCCGAATTCCGTACTCTGGCCAATCAGTGCTGGCCAATGCATTCTATTAGCTTGATGAAGCAGAGTGTGCACAAGGGTTCAAGCGCACCCTCGGCTCTGATGTAGCAGAGCCGAGGCTGCACAAGGGTTCAAGCGCACCCTCGGCTCTGATGTAGGAGAGCCGAGGGTGCACTTGAACCCTTGTGCACCCTCAGCTCTGCTACATCAGAGCCGAGGGTGCGCTTGAACCCTTGTGCACACTCTGCTTCATCAAGCTAATAGAATGCATTGGCCAGCGCTGATTGGCCAATGTATTCTATTAGCCTGATGAAGTAGAGCTGAATGTGTGTGCTAAGCACACACATTCAGCTCTACTTCATCGGGCTAATAGAATGCATTGGCCAGCGCTGATTGGCCAGAGTACGGAACTCGACCAATCAGCGCTGGCTCTGCTGGAGGAGGCGGAGTCTAAGATCGCTCCACACCAGTCTCCATTCAGGTCCGACCTTAGACTCCGCCTCCTCCGGCAGAGCCAGCGCTGATTGGCCGAAGGCTGGCCAATGCATTCCTATGCGAATGCAGAGACTTAGCAGTGCTGAGTCAGTTTTGCTCAACTACACATCTGATGCACACTCGGCACTGCTACATCAGATGTAGCAATCTGATGTAGCAGAGCCGAGGGTGCACTAGAACCCCTGTGCAAACTCAGTTCACGCTAATAGAATGCATTGGCCAGCGCTGATTGGCCAATGCATTCTATTAGCCCGATGAAGTAGAGCTGAATGTGTGTGCTAAGCACACACATTCAGCACTGCTTCATCAAGCCAATACAATGCATTAGCCAGTGCTGATTGGCCAGAGTACGGAATTCGGCCAATCAGCGCTGGCTCTGCTGGAGGAGGCGGAGTCTAAGGTCGGACCTGAATGGAGACTGGTGTGGAGCGATCTTAGACTCCGCCTCCCCCAGCAGAGCCAGCGCTGATTGGTCGAGTTCCGTACTCTGGCCAATCAGCGCTGGCCAATGCATTCTATTAGCCCGATGAAGTAGAGCTGAATGTGTGTGCTTAGCACACACATTCAGCTCTACTTCATCAGGCTAATAGAATACATTGGCCAATCAACGCTGGCCAATGCATTCTATTAGCTTGATGAAGCAGAGTGTGCACAAGGGTTCAAGCGCACCCTCGGCTCTGATGTAGCAGAGCCGAGGCTGCACAAGGGTTCAAGTGCACCCTCGGCTCTCCTACATCAGAGCCGAGGGTGCGCTTGAACCCTTGTGCAGCCTCGGCTCTGCTACATCAGAGCCGAGGGTGCGCTTGAACCCTTGTGCACACTCTGCTTCATCAAGCTAATAGAATGCATTGGCCAGCACTGATTGGCCAGAGTACGGAATTCGGCCAATCAGCGCTGGCCAATGCATTCTATTAGCCCGATGAAGTAGAGCTGAATGTGTGTGCTAAGCACACACATTCAGCACTGCTTCATCACGCCAATACAATGCATTAGCCAGTGCTGATTGGCCAGAGTACGGAATTCGGCCAATCAGCGCTGGCTCTGCTGGAGGAGGCGGAGTCTAAGATCGCTCCACACCAGTCTCCATTCAGGTCCGACCTTAGACTCCGCCTCCTCCAGCAGAGCCAGCGCTGATTGGCCGAATTCCGTACTCTGGCCAATCAGCACTGGCTAATGCATTGTATTGGCTTGATGAAGCAGTGCTGAATGTGTGTGCTTAGCACACACATTCAGCTCTACTTCATCGGGCTAATAGAATGCATTGGCCAATCAGCGCTGGCCAATGCATTCTATTAGCGTGAACTGAGTTTGCACAGGGGTTCTAGTGCACCCTCGGCTCTGCTACATCAGATTGCTACATCTGATGTAGCAGTGCCGAGTGTGCATCAGATGTGTAGTTGAGCAAAACTGACTCAGCACTGCTAAGTCTGCATTCGCATAGGAATGCATTGGCCAGCCTTCGGCCAATCAGCGCTGGCTCTGCCGGAGGAGGCGGAGTCTAAGGTCGGACCTGAATGGAGACTGGTGTGGAGCTATCTTAGACTCCGCCTCCTCCAGCAGAGCCAGCGCTGATTGGTCGAGTTCCGTACTCTGGCCAATCAGCACTGGCCAATGCATTTCTATGGGGAAAAGTTAGCTTGCGAAAATCGCAAACTGACAGGGATTTCCATGAAATAAAGTGACTTTTATGCCCCCAGACATGCTTCCCCTGCTGTCCCAGTGTCATTCCAGGGTGTTGGTATCATTTCCTGGGGTGTCATAGTGGACTTGGTGACCCTCCAGACACGAATTTGGGTTTCCCCCTTAACGAGTTTATGTTCCCCATAGACTATAATGGGGTTCGAAACCCATTCGAACACTCGAACAGTGAGCGGCTGTTCGAATCGAATTTCGAACCTCGAACATTTTAGTGTTCGCTCATCTCTAGTGGTTAGCACTGCAGCCTTGCAGCATAGGAGTCTTGGGTTTGAATCCCACCAGGCACAATATCTACAATGAGTTTGATAGAGTTTAGAATGAAGTAATGTCCTTAAAACATGTCAAAACAAGGCTCAGCAGTGTGTGTGTGGCCTCCATGTGCCTGTATGACCTCCCTACAACGTCTGGGCATGCTCCTGAAGAGGTTGCGGATGGTCTCCTGAGGGATCTCCTCCCAGACCTGGACTAAAGTCTCTGCCAACTCCTGGACGGTCATTTTTATTTATATAAGAGATATTTTAATTTTTTTCCCCCTTTAAATTATTAATATTTGCCAAATTCTGGCTGATCTTTGTGTGACTGAGCATGCTCACTTCTATACATGACTACTGCGGTTCTTGTTTTGATCTTGCGATACCATGGCATTTTCCTACACAAGTATCTGTGATTAGTTAGGTGGGTGGGTGTTGCCTGCCGTCATTCTGACGCTTCCCCAGTGGCCACTCAGGGTAATGTAGGATCATTATCTACACCTGTATTACTTCTATATGGATGTGTGACCTTCACCTTGCAGACCCACTGAGGAAGCCAGCAGTGAAACATGTGTAGGCGGCTTGTGTTGGAAGTCCCATCCATTACCTGGTACTGTATTATGTTATTGTTGCATGGTAATGGTTATTGTATCTTTATGTGTTTGGTGCATACACACAGGGGCATCATTAGGGTTTGGAGATTTGCTATTTGCATAGGAGTCTGTTTGTTACCATTCACACCAGTCTTTATTTGTGCAGTGACACAATAGCATGTAAAGTCCTTGTATATGTGTTGCATCATATATAGTAAATTTATTATTTGTTTTGCTTTTGCAGACATCTGATATACATCTTACTGCTGATGTTTTGCACTACTCTAATATGCTATTATGCAATGATATGTGTAATGGTTTGGTGGACATGCATATTATAGACTTTTTGTCAGTTGTGCTATTTCTTTGTGAGGCTATTTACAGTTATATCCAGTTATAAGTATGGCGCTTTAGTTAAAATTTATGTAAACATCTGATATATCATTAAATTCTGTGAGCAATTATTGTCAGGATACGGAGTCGCGGCGGTCTCCTTGCTGCGCGGCGTCTCCCTGGGAGACGTGTTAGGAGTTCTATTGGGTGTGCTTAGATCATTAAGGGTTAATCTTTTCCTTGCCTTCAGTCTCCATGTCATTAGCCATCAGGTGTGTTCTCTGCTGCTATTTAAACCCCAGCCAGGCATGGATCCTTGCCAGCCATTCACTTTGTGGTTCCTGGTCCCCCTGCTTTCCCAGCTGTGTCACTTTGCACTGCCTGACCCTGACTCCAATCCTTACAATTATATATTTATTACTAGCAGGAGGACCCGGCTTCGCACGGGTATATTTCATTTTTTGTTTGTGTAGTGGCCCCATAAGAATTGCCCAGTTTTGCACTGGTGTATTTTGTATATCGTTTGTGTGTGTCCATAAGCATCTCATTTCGGATATCAGTGGAAAAACCTGTGAACGGTTGTTATGGAGACCTGGAGTAAAGCTGTGTGTATGTGACCTTGTGTAACAGTGTCATCCACAGCACGCTGCCCCTTTAAAGCTGACATAGAGCAGTGAAGAAAATGGCTGGGTTGCTAAGGAAACCTGGAGTAAAACTCTAATATGTGGTACTCTGTGCAGAGCCATCTATATAATCCTCTGGCATGTGGTATTGTGTGCAGTGGTGAGTATCTTATCCCCTGGTGTGTGGAATTGTGTGAAGAAGCATGTATCTAAACCTCTAGCGCTTGGTACTTTGTGCATGCGTGCGTATCTAATCCTCCTGCTTGAGGTACTGTGTACAGACATGCGCATTTAATCCTCCAGCATGTTACTGTGTGCTGACATGTGTTTCTAATCCTCCAGCGTGTGGTACTGTGTGCTGACTTGTTTATCTAATCCTCTGGCATGTGGTACTGTGTGCAGATGTGCATATCTAATCCTCTGGCTGTGATACTGTGTGCTGACTTGTGTATCGAATCCTCCAGTGTGTGGTACTGTGTGCAGACGTGCGTATCTAATCCTCAAGTGTGTGGTACTGTGTACTGAGCTGCATATCTAATCCATTGGCATGTGGTACTGTGTGCAAACTCGTGTATCTAACCCCCCCCCATGTGGTATTGTGCGCAGTAGCGTGTATCTAATCCTTTGGTGTGTGGTATTGTGTGCAGTGGTGCAAATCTAATCCTCCTCCATCGTGTGATATTGTGTAAAGACGTACGTATTTAATCCTCCGACGTGTGGAAGTATGCACAGACGTGCAAATCTAATCCTGCAGCATGTGTAACTGTATAGATGGACATATCTAATCCTCCAGCATGTGGTACTGTGTGCTAACGTATATCTAATCATCTGGCATGTGGTACTGTGTGCAGACACATGTATCTAACCCTCCACGTGTTGTATTGTGTGCAGTAGCGCGAATCTAATCCTCCACCATGTGGTATTGTTTGCAGTGGCGCGTATCTAATCTTTTGGCTTGTGGAACTGTGTGCAGACGCGTGTATCTAATCCTCTGACATGTGATACTGTGTGCTGACCTGTGTGTCTAATCCTCTGATGCATGGATATCAGTGTTGGATTGTACATGTGGAGTGACCGTGTGTATTGCAGTTGGAATATGAGTGAAATACTTGCAGCTTTGTTTTAGCTAATGGGGGGGGGGGGGGGTCCAGTCGTTTGGTCGCACATAAAGAACAGACAGACAGGAATTCATTTTTATAAAGGAAGAGAGATCTGGTATTCTATTATTCTAATATTTTGACAATTAGTAACAAACATCATTTGATCATTTCTCTCTATATTTTGTCTGGAATCTGTAGGTATATTCAGTATATCAGAGGCCTTGTGTGTTTATGACGACTAGGGTTGAGCCGATCTTGAGATTTCAGGATCATTTTTAAAATCCGATTTCCGATCATTTTCCATTTGAACCCGATTCCAATCCCAATGCAAGTCAATAGGATTTTTTTTTAATAATCGAAGATCGGATTCTATAAACTATCCTATTCACTACACAACAAGGAGTCTAAAAATTGAACGCTTTAATTGTTAGTTTCCACACTGTGTAGTGATTAAAAAAAAAAAAATCCTCTGGCTACTTAGTCCCCCCTGGTGTCCACTTACCTGCACAGAAGCACTGCCGCTGGTCTAGTCCGGTCATTGTTAGCTACTGGCCAAGCATTGTGGGAAATAACCTCTGACCTCGATTACACCTAAAAAGATCGGGATCGGAATTCAGATTGCGATCGTGAAATTTACTCGATCGCCGATCGGAATCCGATCTTTTCCAATCCCGATTGCTCAACCCTAATGACTACATCATCATAGACAGTAGGGGGCACATGATCCCATAGATATGTCCTCCATACATAGTCACCACCTCAGTACATCTACATACAATACATTGTTTGTTTGCTTTCACTATACAAGTCTTTGTTGATGTGATGTTATGGGAACAAGTCGCCATTATCCAATTTCACTTTTCTACCCACTTTCCATGTGATTGTTCCTGGGACATATTAACCATATGAAGTGTCCAGTGTATGTGTGTGAGGCGGGGAATGTGAATATGGACATACTGTAATGATCCAGTATAGAGACGGTAATGGCGGAGCCAGAAATAATGGGATTTACAAGGCTCCGTGCTACTGGGATTCTGCTGGACAGGTGTGAGGTCTCTGCAGAATCTATTGTGATCATGGAGAATTGTATCAGGTCCATGAAATAAGAGAACGCAGCGGCCCACACCCTTATTCCCAATACCTCAGACTAGAGATGAGCGAACACTAAAATGTTCGAGGTTCGAAATTCGATTCGAACAGCCGCTCAATGTTCGTGTGTTCGAACGGGTTTCGAACCCCATTATAGTCTATGGGGAACATATACTCGTTAAGGGGGAAACCCAAATCCGTGTCTGGAGGGTCACCAAGTCCACTATGACACCCCAGGAAATGATACCAACACCCTGGAATGACACTGGGACAGCAGGGGAAGCATGTCTGGGGGCATCTAACACACCAAAGACCCTCTATTACCCCAACATCACAGCCTAACAACTACACACTTTACACACTCAATACCACCTCTCTGACAGTAGGAAAACACCTTGAAACATGTGTATTTGGCACTTGGAGTGAGGAGAGCTTGTCACCAGCAGTGAATTTGGCCCTTGTAGTAAGTTGAGGTTGGCACCAACATTTGTTTTGAAAATCAGGGTGGATTGAGCCTCTAACCAGCAGAGTTTGGGCAAATTCATGGTGGAGGGAGCCTCTAAAAACCCCAGTTTAGACCAATTCATGGTGGAGGGAGCCTCTAAAAACCCCAGTTTGGACCAATTCATGGTGGAGGGAGCCTCTAAAAACCCCAGTTTGGACCAATTCATGGTGGAGGGAGCCTCTAAAAACCCCAGTTAGGCCAAATTCATGGTGGAGGGAGCCTCTAACCAGCAGAGTTGTGCGAAATCAGGGTGGAGGGAGCCTCTAACCAGCAGAGTTCTGGGAAAGCAGGGTGGAGGGAGCCTCTAACCAGCAGAGTTGGTGGAAATCAGGGTGGAGGGAGCCTCTAACCAGCAGAGTTGGGGGAAATCAGGGTGGAGGGAGCCTAGTATTAGCAGAATTGTGCAACGCTTATGGTGGATGAGGATGCGGAGGAATTGGAGAAGTTGAGCACAGACATGGAGTTTCATGTTGGGGTGCTTTACACAGGTGGGCACAAAAATGAAGGCTCTATCCAGTGGTGGTTCATTTTTATCAAAGTGAGCCGGTCGGCACTCTCAGCTGACAGACGGGTGCGCTTGTCAGTGATGATGCCACCGGCTGCACTGAACACCCTCTCAGATAGGACGCTGGCGGCAGGACAGGACAGCACCTCCAAGGCATATAGGGCAAGTTCAAGCCACAGGTCCAACTTCGACACCCAATACGTGTAGGGCGCAGAGGGGTCGGAGAGGACAGGGCTGTGGTCGGAAAGGTATTCCCGCAACATGCGCCTATACTTCTCATACCTGGTGACACTAGGACCCTCCGTGGCGGCACTTTGGCGAGGGGGTGCCATCAAGATGTCCCAGACCTTAGACAGTGTGCCCCTCGTTTGTGTGGACCGGTGAGAACTTGGTTGCCTACTGAAGGAACTGCCCTCCCTGCCGCCAACGTCACATGCTGGAAACATCTCCATCATATTCTGCACCAATTGCCTGTGGCAAGCATTGATGCGATTGGCCCTCCCCTCTACCGGAATAAAAGAGATGTTGTTTATATACCGGGGGTCAAGGATAGCAAAGATCCAGTACTGGTTGTCCTCCATGATTTTGACAATACGCTTGTCGGTTGTAAAGCACCCCAACATGAACTCAGCCATGTCTGCCACAGTGTTAGTTGGCATGACTCCTCTGGCCCCACCGGAAAGTTCAATCTCCATTTCCTCCTCATCGTCCATGTCTACCCATCCGCGCTGCAACAATGGGACGATTCGAAGTTGCCCGGAAGCCTCCTGTATCACCATCACATCATCGGACAACTCTTCTTCCTCCTCCTCCTCCATTAAACGCAGTGAAGCGGACAGATGTGTGGACCTACTCTCCAGCTGTGACGGATCGGATGCTATCCCTGACTCCTCTGTGTGATCTGAGTTATCCCTGATGTCAATCAGGGATTCTCTCAGAACACACAAGAGCGGGGTTGTAAGGCTCACCATCGCATCCTCAGAGCTCACCCTCCTTGTGGACTCCTCAAACACCCGTAGGATGTCACAAAGGTGTCTCATCCATGGCCACTCATGGATGAGAAACTGAGGCAGCTGACTTTGTGGCACCCTAGGGTTTTGTAGCTGGTATTCCATCAAAGGTCTCTGCTGCTCAACCACTCTATTCAACATCTGAAACGTTGAGTTCCAGCGTGTGGGGACGTCGCACAAAAGCCGGTGTTGTGGCACATGCAGGCGTTGCTGGAGAGATTTTAAGCTAGCAGCAGCTACTGTCGACTTGCGAAAGTGGGCGCACATGCGCCGCACTTTCACCAGTAGCTCTGGAACATTGGGGTAGCTCTTTAGGAAACGTTGCACCACTAGGTTGAAGACGTGGGCCAGGCATGGAACATGTTGGAGTCCGGCAAGCTCCAGAGCTGCTACCAGGTTCCGGCCGTTATCACAAACGACCATGCCTGGGCCCAGGTGCAGCGGCTCAAACCATATTGCCGTCTCATCGAGGAGGGCATCCCTCACCTCGGAGGCAGTGTGCTGTCTGTCCCCCAAGCTGATCAGCTTCAGCACGGCCTGCTGACGTCTACCAACGCCAGTGCTGCAACGTTTCCAACTCGTAGCTGGGGTCAATCTAACAGCGGAGGAGGAGGCTGTGGCGGAGGAGGAGGCTGTGGCGGAGGAGGAGGCTGTGGCGGAGGAGGAGGCGGTGGAGGAGGAGGAGGAGAGGGGTGTTCTTCTCGTGTCCCTGCCAGGAATGTTAGGCGGGGAGACGAGGTACACCGGGCCAGTTTGGGAAGCAGTCCCAGCCTCAACTACATTCACCCAGTGTGCCGTCAGTGAAATGTAGCGTCCCTGTCCGCTCACTTGTCCACGCGTCGGTGGTCAAGTGGACCTTTGTGCAAAGCGCGGAACTAAGGGCCCGCCTGATGTTGAGTGACACGTGCTGGTGCAAGGCGGGGACGGCACACCGGGAGAAGTAGTAACGGCTAGGGACGGCATAGCGAGGTGCCGCAGTTGCCATCAGGTCCAGGAAGGCGGGAGTTTCAACAAGCCGGAACGCCAACATCTCCTGGGCCAGCAGTTTAGCGATGTTGGCGTTCAAGGCTTGCGCGTGTGGGTGGTTAGCGGTGTATTTCTGCCGCCGCTCCAATGTCTGAGAGATGGTGGGTTGTTGTAAAGAAGCGCCTGATGGTGCCTTTGATGGTGCAGGAGAAGGAGATAAGACAGGAACAGGGGAGGATGAGGAAGAAGTCAACAAAGTGGCGGAGGCAGATGAAGTGGTGTCCTGGCTCATCCTCTGGAGTGCATCGCCAGCACAGTCGGCAGTGGCAGTGGCAGTGGCGTGAACGGCAGGCGGCCTTTGTCCTGCCGTTGCTGCCTGCCACTGATTCCAGTGCTTGGATTCCAAATGACGGCGCATTGAAGTGGTGGACAGGTTGCTCTTCTCAGAGCCCCTAATCAATTTCGAGAGGCAAATTGTGCAGACAACACTATATCTGTCCTCGGCGCATTCCTTGAAAAAACTCCACACCTTCGAGAAACGTGCCCTCGAGGTGGGAGTTTTTCGGGGCTGGGTACGAACTGGAACATCTTGGGAGATTCCGGGTGTGGCCTGGCTTTGCCTAAGCTGCTGACCTCTGCCTCTAGCTACCTTTTTTGGTGCTGCACCTGCCTCAACATCCACACTACTTTCCCCGCTTGACATCCCCCCTGTCCAGGTCGGGTCAGTGTCCTCATCATCCACCACTTCCTCTTCCAACTCCTGACTCATCTCCTCCTCCCGCACAATGTGCAGGTCAACTGGATGCCCTGACGGCAACTGCGTCACATCGTCGTCGATGAGGGTGGGTTGCTGGTCATCCACCACCAAATCGAATGGAGATGGAGGAGACTCTAGTTTTTGAGCATCTGGACACAGATGCTCCTCTGTTAGGTTCGTGGAATTGCGACATGGAGGGGCAGGTTGAGGGACAATGAAAGGAGCGGAGAACAGCTCTGGGGAGCAGGGACAGTTGGGGTTATTGTTCTGTGACGCTTGGGAATTTTGGGAGGAAGGAGGACAAGGGTAATAGGAGGAGAGGAGGCAGAGTCTGACTGGCTGCTGGACAATGTGCTGTAAGCGTTATCCGACAGCCATTGCAAGACCTGTTGCTGGTTCTCGGGCCTACTAAGGTTTGTACCCTGCAGTTTAGTTAATGTGGCAAGCAACCCTGGCACTGTGGAGTGGCGCAATGCTTGCTGCCCCACAGGAGTAGGCACGGGATGCCCTGTGGCTTCACTGCTACCTTGTTCCCCAGAACCATTCCCCTGACCTCGCCCACGGCCTCGTCCACGTCCCTTTCCGGGAGCCTTGCGCATTTTGAATTCCCAGTCAGAAACTGGCACTATATGGCAGTAGCAAGAAATGAGGGTATTTGTAACCCCAATATATTCTTTGAATTCCCAGTCAGAAACTAGCACTATATAGCAGTAGCAAGAAATGAGGGTATTTGCAAACCCAATATATTCTTTGAATTCCCAGTCAGACAATGGCACTATATGGCAGTAGCAAAAATAGTGGGTGTATATAGCCCCAATTCTATTGCTAGGGGACTTGCTGGGTATTTCTGTGGTGAAGGTGGGGGGGCACACCGTTGGAACGGGTATCGGGGGTATATATCGGGTATACGGGAATACACTGACAGTGTATTCCATTCAGGATCCTGGGAAAGCTGGGTTGCGGCGATTGAGTCCGTCAGTGCCACGTTACACTGACAAGCTTCTCCCTGGAATTTAGCTCTTATAAGAGCTGTTGGTTGTCTTCTCCTTCCTATCCTAGCCTGTCCCTGCCTACCCAGAATCTAATCCCTAGCTAACTGGACGGAAACCTCCGTCCCCGGTGAATTGCAAGCTCAGAATGACGCGAACCTGGGCGTCGCTGTTCTTTTAAATTAGAGGTCACATGTTTTCGGCAGCCAATGGGTTTTGCCTACTTTTTTCAACGTCACCGGTGTCGTAGTTCCTGTCCCACCTACCCTGCGCTGTTATTGGAGCAAAAAAGGCGCCAGGGAAGGTGGGAGGGGAATCGAGTAATGGCGCACTTTACCACGCGGTGTTCGATTTGATTCGAACATGCCGAACAGCCTAATATCCGATCGAACATGAGTTCGATAGAACACTGTTCGCTCATCTCTACCTCAGACTCCTACCGAATATTTGACTAGTGTCTGGAGAGAGCAAGGGGGATATTTTATGTGATCTATGTAATATCTATTTTATGTCTGATATGACAGAACTAGATACAGATATAACACAGTAACTTCTCCATACAATAGAGGGAAAGGTGAAGAGAACTTTTCTAGTCTGATGTCTTGGGGGTAACTTTTACCTATTGAATAGACTTGTGTTATGTACAGTCCTATGAAAAAGTTTGGGCACCCCTATTAATCTTAATCATTTTTAGTTCTAAATATTTTGGTGTTTGCAACAGCCATTTCAGTTTGATATATCTAATAACTGATGGACACAGTAATATTTCAGGATTGAAATGAGGTTTATTGTACTAACAGAAAATGCGCAATATGCATTAAACCAAAATTTGACCGGTGCAAAAATATGGGCACCTCAACAGAAAAGTGACATTAATATTTAGTACATCCTCCTTTTGCAGAGATAACAGCCTCTAGTCGCTTCCTGTAGCTTTTAATCAGTTCCTGGATCCTGGATGAAGGTATTTTGGACCATTTCTTTCTACAAAACAATTCAAGTTCAGTTAAGTTTGATGGTGGCCGAACATGGACAGCCCGCTCTCAAATGATCTGAAAACAAAGATTGTTCAACATAGTTGTTCAGGGGAAGGATACAAAACGTTGTCTCAGAGATTTAACCTGTCAGTTTCCACTGTGAGGAACATAGTAAGGAAATGGAAGACCACAGGGACAGTTCTTGTTAAGCCCAGAAGTGGCAGGCCAAGAAAAATATCAGAAAGGCAGAGAAGAAGAATGGTGAGAACAGTCAAGGACAATCCACAGACCACCTCCAAAGAGCTGCAGCATCATCTTGCTGCAGATGGTGTCACTGTGCATCGGTCAGCAATACAGCGCACTTTGCACAATCAGAAGCTGTATGGGAGAGTGATGAGAAAGAAGCCGTTTCTGCACGTACGCCACAAATAGAGTTGCCTGAGGTATGAAAAAGCACATTTGGACAAGGCAGCTTCATTTTGGAAACAAAGATTGAGTTGCTTGGTTATAAAAAAAAGGCGTTATGCATGGCGTCCAAAAAGAAACAGCATTCCAAGAAAAACACTTGCTACCCACTGTAAAATTTGGTGGAGGTTCCATCATGCTTTGGGGCTGTGTGGCCAATGCCGGCATCGGGAATCTTGTTAAAGTTGAGAGTCGCATGGATTCCACTCAGTATCAGCAGATTCTTGAGAATAATGTTCAAGAATCAGTGACGAAGTTGAAGTTACGCCGGGGATGGATATTTCAGCAAGACAATGATCCAAAACACCGCTCCAAATCCTCAGGCATTCATGCAGAGGAACAATTACAATGTTCTGGAATGGCCATCCCAGTCCCCAGACCTGAATATCATTGAACATCTGTGGGATGATTTGAAGCGGGCTGTCCATGCTCGGCGACCATCTAACTTAACTGAACTTGAATTGTTTGTCCAAAATACCTTTATCCAGGATCCAGGAACTGATTAAAAGCTACAGGAGGTGACTAGAGGCTGTTATCTTTGCAAAAGGAGGATCTACTAAATATTAATGTCAATTTTCTGTTGAGGTGCCCATACTTTTGCACCGGTCAAATTTTGGTTTAATGCATATTGCACATTTTCTGTTAGTACAATAAACCTCATTTCAATCCTGAAATATTACTGTGTCCATCAGTTATTAGATATATCAAACTGAAATGGCTGTTGCAAATACCAAAATATTTAGAACTAAAAATGATTAAGATTAATAGGGGTGCCCAAACTTTTTCATAGGACTGTAAATGATATTTAATCAGTGGTGGGAGAGACAATCACAGACCCCCCACCCCTGACACAGATATAAAGCAGGGTCTTCCCTTCCCCCTCAGTCACACTCCTGGTCAGCTCTAGAGGACATTGTCTCCTTCCATCCTTCTCAGCAGAGATCTATCTACCCATCACCTGTAAGGTAAGTGATCCCGCCGTCCCCTCCTATCACACTCTACACAATATATCTGCAAGAAAAAATTTGTTTCCTTATTTCTTGTTTAGATTTCAGTTTATTACCTTTAGTATAAGACTAATATCTGGATAATATAGCTTTTTGATAGTTTATTATATTGGGGGTCTCTGTGCACCCCTGGAGCTGGAGCATGTATGGGATATATAGGAGGATTTGTGGTCAGACACAATCAAACATTGGGAGGGAAACATTAAATTGTTTGCTCTTAACCTTATGACTATAACCTTGTCTTGTATGTCATGTATATTTAGACTGAGTTTGGGATATTTGAGGGCACTTGACCCTCTTGGGGGGGGGGGGGGTAGAAGTAATTTGGGAGCTTATTCATTTTACTATTGTTATTTATGTATTCATTGACATTACTGGCTCAGTTCTGCTGCTCCGACCACTTTATGGGCCCTTACAATACACAGTTAATTCCATATACAGAGAGTCCCTTGTTTGTTCATAAAATATTTTACACCTTTTTGATATTTCGGTTTATAGCGCCCCCGGTGCCCCTTACCTCTAATGGACGATCAGATCGGTGTGATAGAAAACACCCCCTGGCCATCATATCTTATCTGTTTGCTCCAGGTTTTTAGGGTTTTCCACCACAACATACAGTATATTAAGTACTATATAGATGAAGCCCCACTGCCCACACCTCAGTAGTATACGGTATATCTTCCTTTAGTCATGCAGTGTAACATGTGCTCTTGTTCCTTCAGATACAATGGACGCTTACTCTTTCATTCCAGAGATGATGAGGGAAGAACTGTAGGCTGGAGTGGAGTATATCAAAACTGCGGTCAATATACACAAGGAATTGGATTCAATGTAAATAAATATTTTTGGAAAAATATAAGCAAAGATACTAAGCCAAACATACACAGGGCACTGGTATCCATTAAAGCCTATTAGAGGGCAAGCCTACAGGTAACTCACCAGATCTATCTGGATATAAAAGGATGTGATGTGTCGGCTTCTCCAAAAATTCCCCCATACTGATTTATCATTCAGCTCACACATTGGGATTCTTTTTTTAAACACGTCACCAGACCATTTTGTACCATTGACATCTCCTCTATAATGGCTGACTTATCTTATCTTTCAGATGTATCAAGTTGAATAGATTTGACCCAGCGGAATGTATCCTGGAAGCATTCAGTAACAGTGGACTCAAACACCAGGATTTGGTCCTCCCAAAAGAAATGACCCTCTGATTGACCATTATGAGGTCTCCTGTTGGTGAGTAGTCCCTCTTTATAATACTCAGTAAGGATAGTAGTTGATGATTTCCTATATTGATATCTTATTGATCTATGGACAGGTTGGGGGAGGAGGGTTATCCATACACTGTGGTAAAGTTTAAGGAAAGAACTGTTGGACGATAAACTCTACCCCGCGGACAAGGACCAAATATGGGAATCCCATAGTAAAAAAAGGTGAGGAGCCCTCTGCTTTCCAAATCTAACACACCCTTTTTCTAATCTAGAACTGATGTCTGACACTTGGGGTACAGGAGGATGACATACTAACATTATCATGACCTTCTGTCTTGTGTTTTCAGGACACTGGGGCGGTGTTCCGGACCTTGGTTCCATTCTGAATTCCTTCATGGAGAACTCCCTATCTCAGTCCAGTACAGGCCAGCAGCCCCTCTTCTGGATGTAGAGTGTGGGGTGCTGGTCCCTGGGACTGTGGACTATGGGGGGAGGGGCTGTACTACAGAGAGATGGGATTTATTTTTATAAAAAAAAATTCTATTGTAATAAAGATCTAGCAATAAATCTGCAGCCGTGTGGTTCTACATAATGTATAGACTAGTGTTGAGCGAAGAGTATTCGTCAAATACCCCACTCCCATAGGAATGTGGGAGAAAGGTATTTGACGGATAAACTTAATAAAATAAACTTTGTAAAGTGAGAATTTGGATCCCACGAGTGTTAAATATGAGTTACTATAAAAATAAAGCATCATATTAGCAACACATTTTTCATTTTGGCGTTCGTTAATAGGATATAAGCACTTGGTATATAATGATCCACAGTGCACCTCACAGTATAATGCTCCACATGGTATATAATGATCCACAGCAGCCCCAAATGGTATATAATTCTCCTGAGTAGCCCCACACACAGTTTAATGCCCCAAAATAGAGGCCCCCAACACCATGATAGCCAGGGATAGCTTGTATCTCCAAAAGCTATATATTTCATTAATGGAAAGAAGCCTGACATTACATGATGTCTGTACATGGCACTGGACCCCTTTCCAGTAGAAGACTGCCCAGTGGAGGTGTCTAAAAAAAACAAACACTTATATTCTCCTCTCCTGGGTTTCACATGGTTCCCAACTAGAGATGAGCGAACAGTGTTCATCGAACACATGTTCGATCGGATATCACGCTGTTCGCCATGTTCGAATCAAATCGAACACCGCGTGGTAAAGTGCACCATTACTCGATTCCCCTCCCACCTTCCCTGGCGCCTTTTTTGCTCCAATAACAGCGCAGGGTAGGTGGGACAGGAACTGCGACAACGGTGACGTTGAAAAAAGTAGGAAAAACCCATTGGCTGCCGAAAACATGTGACCTCTGATTTAAAAGAACAGCGCCGCCCAGGTTCGCGTCATTCTGAACTTGCAATTCACCGGGAACGGAAGTTTCCGTCCATTTAGCTAGGGCTTAGATTCTGGGTAGGCAGGGACAGGCTAGGATAGGAAGGAGAAGACAACCAACAGCTCTTGTAAGAGCTAAATTCCAGGGAGAAGCTTGTCAGTATAACATGGCACTGACGGGCTCAATCGCCGCAACCCAGCTTTCCCAGGATCCTGAATGGAATACACTGACATTGTATTCCCGTATACCCTATATACCCCCGATCCATGTTCCAATGGTGTGCCCCCCCCACCTTCACCCCAGAAACTAACTTGAATACACTGGAAGTCCCCTAGCAATACAATTGGGGCTATATACACCCACAATTGTTGCTACTGGTATATAGTGCCTTTGTCTGACTGGGAATTCAAAGAATATATTGGGGTTACATACACCCACAATTTTTGCTACTGGTATATAGTGCCATTTTCTGACTGGGAATTCAAAGACTATATTGGGCCTACATATACCCTCAATTCTTGCTACTGCCATATAGTGCCAGTTTGAGTGGAAATTCCCCAAATAATTTGGGGATACATTCACCCTACATCTCAGGCTAGTCTCTTGCCATATTCACCCAGGTTGTCAGTGCTGCACCAGCTCGTTCCCAGACAGCTCGGCCCAAAAAACCCATTACCTATATAGAGGATTTTGACAATGAAGACAACATGTTCTAAATCTAATCTGTCTGCAACTTCTCCTGAATTAAAATGAAGGCAGCTATTAACTTTCAAATAGCACTGCACAAAGGAAGATCTTATCAGCTTGTCTCATGACATGCTACTAAAAAGTGTCATTTGTGTATCTTAATGTAAATATAGTTATAAGCTTGTTGGGTTGTAGGCACTGCCAAGTTATTTATTACCACCCGCTCCCTTATAATGATGACGCCAAAGTCACTGTGGGTGTTCAGAGCTCACAGCTTTGGTTGACATTTGTCTTGCTCTCTGTCGGTACCAGCTGTCTTTTTGGATACTGTAAAGTTATGTTGACTTTATTAACAGCTATAGAAGCTTTAGCCAGGTTGTGATGGTGTGTAACCCCAACAACACTAAGTGGGATATACATTAATAGTCAGTCTATGTATGCTAAACGAATCACTTAAGTAATTTTTTGTTCCTCTCCCCTAATATAAGAAAGGAACAGACATTAGACCTTGACCGTGGTTCGAGGCTTGTAAAAATCCAGTATTATTTGGTCTCCATGACTTGAAGTATGCGTTAGACTCTTGAAAAGCAACCCAACATGAAGTCAGCCATGTGTGCCAGTGTGTTACTTGGCATGCCTTTGCTGTCCCCAACTGTAAGGGTCACTCTCCATTTCCTCCATTTTCCACTCCCCTTCACACCATTTGTGGTGAAGCAATGGGATGCACTGAAGTGCACCCTCTAGCCTCGTGTGGGACAGGGACATCAGATGCCACTCCATCCCCCTAGTCTTCCTCCACCAGCCAACGGTGCGAAGATGAGGAGTGTGCTCTGAATGTTTTCTGCCTAGCAGAGGCTAGTTCTCACTTACAAAAATGGCCCACTTTGACCTGTATATCAGGCACAATGGTGTAGGTTTCAAAGAAACATGGCACCAACAAGTTGAAACCGTGGGTCATGTGTGGACCGTGTTTGAGTCTGGCAAGCTCCAGATCTGCTACCAGGTTCCAGCCATTATCACAGGCGCAAAAATGCCAGGCCCCAGGTGTAGCAGGGAAAAAAACATTGCCATCTCAGCCAGGATGGCATCCCTGACCTCGGAGGCAGTGTGCTGTCTGTCCCCCAAGCTGATGAGCTTCAGCACGTCCTGCTGACATCTCCCCACGCCAGTGTTACAGCATTTGCCGCTAGTAGCTGGGGTGGAGGTTGCAGCGTCGTAGGGTTTGTCTACTCCTGCCATGAATTTTGGCCTGGGAGAGGAGATAGGCCACACCAGTTTGCACCCGGGGACCAGACTCCACCACATTCACCCTGCCTGTCACTAAAGATAAGCACTGCAGCATCCCTGACCACAGGCACTTGTCCATGTGTCGGTGGTCAAGTGGACCTTGCAGCAAAGCGCAGAGCTCCTGGCCCGACTGATGTTATGGGACACATGCAGGTGCAAGGCAGGGACAGCACACCAAGAGAAGTAGTAACGGCTAGGCCCAGCATAGGGAGGTGCCCCAGCTGCCATCTGCTGACGGAAGGCCTGGGTATCCAGAAGCATAAACACCAACATCTCCAGGGCCAGCAGTTTATCGATGAGGCTGTTAAAGGCTTGGGCATGGGGGTGGGTTGTGTTGTACTTCTGCCTGCAATGAAAAGCCTGGGAGATGTGGAGTGGCTCGGAAGAGGCGCATGATGGTGCAGGCCAAAAGGGCGCATGAGGGTGAACTCCCCAATGTGTCAGACAGATGTGTAGGTGTCCTTGCATCATATACTTGCACCATACTTGGCTTTGGAATTTAATTTTGTGCCAAAAAGTGGTTAAGACAGCGATCCCTCAGCTAATCCCATTACACTGTCTAATGACAACTCCAGAACTGAAGTTACCATCTCTTGAAGTGGACCACCACTCCTAAGATCCCAAAGGAAGTTGGCAAGAGATGTGCAGTACAGATAAAAAGATAAGAAAATAAGTGCACAGAGCACATAGGGATCGGAGAGGACAGAGCTGGGGTTGGCCAGGTATTCTCACAACATGCGCCTATACTTGTCCCTCCTGGTGAGACTAGGCCCCTGAGTGGCAGTATTTTGTCCAGGGGGGCCATTAACGTGTCCCAGACCTAGGAATAAGTCTTTCAACAGGGTAGAGTTTTGCATGCCTTTGCTTCTACCCACTGTTTTTGCTGCTTAGCTTCCCTCCACATCTACACTGCTTTCGCCCCTAAACATCACCCCAGTTTATGCCTTTGCTTCTACCCAGGTTTCTTGTTGATTTAGCTTCCCTCCACATCTACACTGCTTTAGCCCCTAGACATCACCCCTGTCCATGTGGGGTCGGTGGCCTCGTCATCCACCAACTCCTCTTCCAATTACGCACTGTCCCCTTACTGCAAACCGCACATGACCACAGCTTTCCCTGATGGCAACTGTGTCTCATCATCCTCAAACATCGGTGGCGGGTCCACAACCACAAAATTGGAAGGAAATGGCGGATGCTGCAGTATTTCTAACACCTGTTCCTGGTGCTCGGGCCTGGTCTGTGTTGTACCCTGCACCCTGCTGAACGCAGCTACCATATCCGGAGTTGTGATGAGTGCATGCTAATGTTTCGTGTCCACTGCAATGGATGGGATAGGATTTCACATAAGTCTGCCACCCATGGCCATTCATGGTTGAGCAACTGAGGGAGCTGACTTTGATGAATCCTAGGGTTTTGCAGTTGGAACTTCATCAAAGGTCTGTGCTGCTCACACACTCTGCTCAAAAGATATGTTTAGTGCCAGCAGTGTGGAGACGTCGCACAACAGCCGTTGTTCAGGCAGGTACAGGCGTTGTAGGAGTGCATAGAGGCTAGCGGCGGCAACTATAGACTTTCAAAACTATCCGCACAAGCGCCACACTTTCACCAGGAGCTCAGGAACATTGGGGTACTTTTTTAAAAAGATTAGCAGCAATGAGTTAAAAACGTGGCCCAGGCATGGAACATGTTGCGGGCTGCCAAGCTACAGAGCCGATCCCAGGTTACGGCCATTATCACACATGACAACATGCCTGGGCCCAGGTGCAGTGGCAAAAACCACATTGCCGTCTCATCGAGGATGGCATGACTCACTTTGTAGGCAGTGTGCTGTCCGTCCCCCAAGCTGATGAGCTTCAGCACGGCCCGCTGACGTCTCCCCACACCAGTGTTGCAGTGTTTCCAGCTCGTAGCTGGGGTCAATCTAACAGTGGAGGAGGGTGGTGTTTCAGCCCTCCTCCCAGGAATGTTGTGTGGGGAGACAAGTCAGTTCACCACATTTAGCAACGCAGTCCCCGCCTCAAGTACATTCAACCACTGTGCCAAGATTGAAAGGCAGCATCCCTGTCCGCATGCACTTGTCCATGCATAGCTGGTCAGGTGGAACTTTGTGCAAAGCATTGAACTTAGGGACCGCCTTATGTTTGGTGAAAATTGCTGGTGTGGATGGCACATTGAGGTGGCGCAGTAGACACTCTGCCCAAAAAGGGCACAGTGTCCACAAGCCGGGACCCCAACATCTCCTGGGCCAGAATTTTTTAGATGAGGCCGTTAAAGCCTTGGGCATGTGGGTGGGTTGCGCTGTACTTTAGCCTGAAATTAAATGGCCTGGGAGATGGGGAGTTGCTGGGAAGAGGCGCATGATGACGCAGGCAAAAGGAGAAGTGGCAGGAAAAGGGGAGGATCAGGGCAAACTCCCCAAAGTGTCAGAGTTAGATTTGGAGGTGACCAGGATGGTGGTCTGGACTGCAGCGCCAGCACTGTCAACGGTGGGAGAGGCAGTGGCCGTAAGGCCAAACGACGATTATCCTGCGCTTGCTCTCACCCACTGAGCCCAGGGCTTGCCTTCCAAATGATAGCACACGCAAGAGGTGGTGAGGTTTCTCTCTGCAGATCTCCAACTCATGTTAGACTTGCAAAGTGAGCAAACTGGACTAAATTTGTCATGTAACTGACATGTATATGATGGGTCTATCCATTGTCTGTTCATTTGGGTGAAAGTCAGCCTGTCAGCTGACAGACAGCTGTACTTATCGGTGATGATGCCACCGGCTGCACTGTAGATCCTTTCAGATAGCACGCTGGCAGCAGGGAAGGACCTCCAAAGCGAACAGCACAAGTTCCAGCCACAAATCACACTTGGAGACACAATGAGTATAGGGCGCAGGGGATGGGAGAGGACAGAGCTGGGGTTGGCCAGGTAGTCCCGCAACATTCACCTATATTTGTCCCTCCTGGTGACACTAAGCCCCTCAGTGGCGGTAGTTTGCCCAGGGGGTGCCATTAACGTGTTCCATACCTGGGGAAAATTCTTGAAACAGGGGAGAGTGTTGCATCTTTGCCCTTGCTGCCTCTGGACATCCCTTTGCCTCTAGCCACCTTTTTCCCTGCTTAGCTTGCCTCCACATCCACACTGCTTTTGTCCCTAGACATCACCCCAGCCCATGCCTCAGCTTGTATCCCCATTTTTTGCTGCTTAGCTTCCCTCAACATCAACAATGCTTTCACCCCTAAACATCACCCCAGTTTATGCCTGTGCTTTTACCCATTTTTTTTGTTGATTTAGCTTCCTTCCACATGCACACTGCTTTTGCCCCTAGACATCACCCCAGTCCATGCCTCTGCTTGTACCCCCAGTTGTTGCTGCTTAGCTTGCCTCCACATCCACACTGCTTTTGCCCCTAAACATCACCCCTATCTCTGCCTCTAGCCATAACTCTGCCACCCCTGGAAACTCATGGTGCAGAAACTGAGGGAGCTGACTTTGAGGAACCCTTGGGTTTTGTAGATGGAACTCCATCAAAGGTCTGTGCAGCTCACACACTCTGGTCAAGATATGGTATGTATCGTTTCAGCGTGTGTGGACATCAGGCAGATGTAGGCCTTGCTGGAGTGTTTTGAGGCTAGCAGCGGCTCCTGTACACTTGCAAAAGTGGGCGCACAAGCGCCGCATTTTCACCAGTAGCTTTGGTACATTTAGGTATGTTTAAAAAAAACGTTGCACCACTAAGTTAGACGTGGGCCAAACATGGAACGTGTTGGAGGCAGGCAAGCTCCAGAGCCGCTACCAGGTTCCAGCCATTATCACAGGCGCAAAAATGCCAGGCCCCAGGTGTAGCAGGGAAAAAAACATTGCCATCTCAGCCAGGATGGCATCCCTGACCTCGGAGGCACTGCGCTGTCTGTCCCCCAAGCTGATGAGCTTCAGCACGTCCTGCTGATGTCTCCCCACGCCAGTGTTTTAGCGTTTGCCGCTAGTAGCTGGGGTGGAGGTTGCAGCGTAGTAGGGTTTCAGTCTACTGCCATGAATTTTGGGCCTGGGAGAGGAGATAGGCTACCCCAGTTTGCACCCCGGGACCAGACTCCACCACATTCACCCTGCCTGTCCTTAAAGATAAGCAGCATCCCTGACCACAGGCGCTTGTCCATGTGTCGGTGGTCAAGTGGACCTTGCAGCAAAGCGCGGAACTAAGGGCCCACCTGATGTTGAGTGACACGTGCTGGTGCAAGGTGGGGACGCCACACCGGGAGAAGTTGTGACGGCTAGGGACGGCATAGTGAGGTGCCGCAGTTGCCATCAGGTCCAGGAAGGCTGGAGTTTCAACAAGCCGGAACGCCAACATCTCCTGGGCCAACAGTTTAGCGATGTTGGCGTTCAAGGCTTACGTGGGTGAGTGGTTATCGGTGTATTTCTACCAGCGCTCCAATGTCTGAGAGATGGTGGGTTGTTGTAAAGAAGCGCCTGATGGTGCCTTTGATGGTGCAGGAGAAGGAGATAAGACAGGAACAGGGGAGGATGAGGGAGAAGTCAACAAAGTGGCAGAGGCAGATGAAGTGATGTCCTGGCTCGTTCTCTGGAGTCCATCACCAGCACTGTGAGCAGAAGCAGTGGCATGAACGGCGGGCGACGTTTGTCCTGCCGTTGCTGCCTGCCACTGATTCCAGTGCTTGGATTCCAAATGACGGTGCATTGAAGTGGTGGACAGGTTGCTCTTCTCAGAGCCCCTACTCGATTTCGAGAGGCAAATTGTGCAGACAACACTATATCTGTCCTCGGCGCATTCCTTGAAAAAACTCCACACCTTTGAGAAACGTGCCCTCGAGGCAGGAGTTTTTCGGGGCTGGGTACAAACTGGAACATCTTGGGAGATTCCGGGTGAGGCCTGGCTTCGCCTAAGCTGCTGACCTCTGCCTCTAGCTACCCTTTTTGGTGCTGCACCTGCCTCAACATCCACATTACTTTCCCCGCTTGACATCCGCCCTGTCAAGGTGGGGCCAGTGTCCTCGTCGTCCACCACCTCCTCTTCCAACTCCTGTCTCGCCTCCTCCTCCTGCACAATGCGCATGTCAACTGGCTGCCCTGACAGCAACTGCGTCTCATCGTCGTCGATGAGGGTGGATTGCTGGTCAGCCGCCACCAATTCGACCGGAGATGGAGGAGACTCTAGTGTTTGAGCATCTGGACACAAATACTCGTCTGTTAGGTCCGTGGAATCGCGAAATGGAGGGGCAGGTTGCGGTACAGTCAAAGGAAGGGAGAACAGCTCTGGGGAGCAGGGACAGTTGGGGTTATTGTTCTGGGAAGATTGGGAATTTTGGGTGGAAGGAGGACAAGACTGTTGGGTAAGAGGAGGAGAGGAGGTAGAGGCTGACTGGCTGGTGGACAATGTGCTTTAAGCGTTATCCGATAGCCATTGCAAGACCTGTTCCTGGTTCTCGGGCCTACTAAGGTTTGTACAATTCAGCCTAGTTAATGTGGAACTTTTGTGCAAAGCGCAGAACTTAGGGCCCGCCTGATGTTAAGGGACACACGCTGGTACAAGGCTCAACTCACCCTAAGGGCCAAAAACACTGCTGGTGCAAGGCTCTACTCATGCCAAGGGCCTCAATCTCTGCTGGTAGCTCAGCTTAAGGTCCTGTAACTTTGTTTGGAAGGGCTCATGTTAAGGGCTAGAAAAGTGAATTTTGGGAGGTCTTACCACATCACTCACACACACACACACACACACACTCAAAATGACAGTTAAGGGTGAGGGCTTTTGGATTTCCCATTGTCTATTCCATCCGTGGTTGTCATGGGGAACATGATTTAAAGGGGTGGCTGTTACTGTTTGTTGAGCTTAAATTGGGGTTTGTGTCCATCCATTTGGGGAGTAAAGACGGTTTCCAGGTATTTTCCCACTTTGATAGAAGTTTTTTTGAATGTGTAAAGTGTGTAGTTGTTAGGCTGTGATGTTGGGGTAATAGAGGGTCTTTGGTGTGTTAGATGCCCCCAGACATGCTTCCCCTGCTGTCCCAGTGTCATTCCAGAGGTGTTGGCATCATTTCCTGGGGTGTCATAGTGGACTTGGTGACCCTCCTGAGACGGATTTGGGTTTCCCCCTTAATGAGTATATGTTCCCCATAGACTATAATGGGGTTCGAAACCCGTTCGAACACACGAACAGTGAGCGGCTGTTCGAATCGAATTTCGAACCTCGAACATTTTAGTGTTCGCTCATCTCTAGTCTGAGGTATTGGGAATAAGGGTGTGGGCCGCTGCGTTCTCTTATTTCATGGACCTGATACAATTCTCCATGATCACAATAGATTCTGCAGAGACCTCACACCTGTCCAGCAGAATCCCAGTAGCCCGGAGCCTTGTAAATCCCATTATTTCTGGCTCCGCCATTACCGTCTCTATACTGGATCATTACAGTATGTCCATATTCACATTCCCCGCCTCACACACATACACTGGACACTTCATATGGTTAATATGTCCCAGGAACAATCACATGGAAAGTGGGTAGAAAAGTGAAATTGGATAATGGCGACTTGTTCCCATAACATCACATCAACAAAGACTTGTATAGTGAAAGCAAACAAACAATGTATTGTATGTAGATGTACTGAGGTGGTGACTATGTATGGAGGACATATCTATGGGATCATGTGCCCCCTACTGTCTATGATGATGTCGTCATTAGGGTTGAGCAATCGGGATTGGAAAAGATCGGATTACGATCGGCGATCGAGTAAATTTCACGATCGCAATCTGAATTCCGATCCCGATCTTTTTAGGTGTAATCGAGGTCAGAGGTTATTTCCCACAATGCTTGGCCAGTAGCTAACAATGACCGGACTAGACCAGCGGCAGTGCTTCTGTGCAGGTAAGTGGACACCAGGGGGGACTAAGTAGCCATAGGAATTTTTTTTTTTTTTTTTAATCACTACACAGTGTGGAAACTAACAATTAAAGCGTTCAATTTTTAGACTCCTTGTTGTGTAGTGAATAGGATAGTTTATAGAATCCGATCCCCACAACATTTCCCAGTCTTGGAGTTGGGCTGGAGCAGTCGGTTGAGTGTCTTTGATCTACCAGTGACCTCACAGCTCCATATTACTATCCCCATCCTTTAGTTCCCTCCAACGGGTTGTGGCATTATTTGTATGGAGATATTAACGGGATTAAACTATGAAAAGTATTTATCTTCTAATCGTAGGACAGAGGATAAGTAACTGACCACTGAGACCCCCACTGACCTTGAAAATTTGGGTGTGTTTCCTGCTTGTTGTAAATCCAGCCTGAATGTTGATGTGCCCATGTTGGTCAGGATGCAACCACGCTCATATTCACTTCAATGGCAGCTGCTGAGATAGTTGAGTCCTGGATTTCGGCACTTCCTTTGAAATAAATGTATCTTATACAGCACAAATAGACCAACATTCAGCCTGGCTGTAGTCAAGATGAATTCACAATGGGTAATCGATGGATCGAGGGGTGTCTCAGTGGTCAGACACCTACCGATCAGCTATTTTACTATTTCCTATGGATGGAAGATTTATACATTTACTACCATAACTTTTTTTAAAATATATGGGTGTTGGAATTATACAAGAAAAACTGTATTTGATATCACTGTGATGGCGGACGGTAATGTGTCAGGTTTACCACATAGTGGATACCAAAAAAAGATAACCTATAAGGAAATAATGTAACTTTATTAATATTTTTGTTTCCAGTTTCCTAAAACATTCTGTGGATTTTTAGCAATATAAAATCTCCATACAGTGTATAGCAGAATCATGTTCTATCTCTAAGCTGCTCATCTTGTGCAGCACAATTTAGGGTAGGGTTTTATTGGGTAGGGTAGAGTATTATTGGGTAGGGTGGGGTATTATTGGGTAGGGTAGGGTATTATTGGGTAGGGTAGAGTTATTGGGTAGTGTAGGGTATAATTGGGTAGGGTAGAGTATTATTGGCTTGGGTAGGGTAGAGTATTATTGGATAGGGTAGAGTATTATTGGGTAGGGTATTATTGGGTAGGGTACTAATGGGTAGGGTATTATTGGGTAGGCCATGACTAAGAAAGATCTATTCCTTTCGAAATGCATCAGCTAGCGGCATTACTTACCATCATGGGTTATACCATCTCTGTCTAACTTTGTTCAAGAAATTTTAATGTATTTATGTATTAATTCAATAAAGGAGTTTTTAATGAAGAAGATTCGCTGGATTTCACTTTCTACAAGGACACATTCCCTTGCCGGAGGAATATTCTGAGATCCATGCATACAATCCTACTATAAGGGACGTGAGTTGTCTCTGGTTTCTTCTCTTCTCTGTAATTACATTGGTGGGCTGTGTTTTCCCTTCCCCCCTATTCCTCCATATTGGTTTGTATTATTGGATAGGGTAGGGTATTGTAGAATAGGGTATTATTGGTAAGGTAGGGTATTGTAGGGTGGAGTATTATTGGGTAGGGTATTATTGGGTAGGGTAGGGAATTATTGGGTAGGGTATTATTGGGTAGGGTAGGCTATTATTGGGTAGGTTCTATTTGACAAAGAGGGGCACAAAATGCTACCTTTAAACACACAAATTCTAACTAGCATAAAATATAACTTTTATTTTGATCAGCTAAAAATAATATAGCCAGGGCTATTAAAACAAACAAATAACAAACACACCAGCAGGCGTGATTAGGACAACTCCCAATACACTCTTTCAGTATGTGTCCCCACAGACTGCTGGCGCAATTATATTGATTTAAATGAGCATCCAGGGAATAGTAAACTAACTCTCTGGCACATGCTAGTAAACACCACTTTATAGGTTCAAGAATAAGAGGTTGTTACTCTAGCTGCTGCCGTAGCTGTATAGGATAATCATCCCCCCATTACCCTGCTCTGATATCTTGCATAGAGCCCTGGAGCCTATTGACACTCATGCACACTTACACACATGCCACCCTATGTAAGCTAGGTGCGGCTTTTTTACAGATTAAGTGTGCATACCAAATGCTGGTCTTAGTAATTTACTGACATTTATGCTCTTTCACTATGTCCCTGCCTGTTCAAAATAAACTACAGGTATCCAGGTTTAAGATGCGCATAATAAAATCTCTCAACGCGTTTCAAAGTTAAACTTATCATCAGGAGAGGATGTAACAATCAAAAAAATAATAAAGATGTAGTTGCGGTTAAAACCGCATTTCCCGGTCCCTGATGGTGGGAGCCGGTACGGAGTGTCTGACGCTGACTGCTGCAGCGCTGGGGTTTAAATAGAGCCCAGACTGCTTCTAAGGATACGCCCCCTCGACATCATTCGGGTCTCCGCCAATCAGATTGCAGAGTCTCCGTGCGGAGGATAGCTCCTCCTTCTGTGGGCATATGTTTGCCTCCGAAGCGTCCAAAATAAACAGCGCTGTTACTGTCTATGGAAGAGGAACCCGAAGGTAGGTATATATCATATCTGACAGATATTGGGAATGAATCGCTCCACACCAAAACTCTTTATTGCCATTAATACGCAAACACACAACTCCCTGCATTTATTGGCAGGTGAAAAAGATCGTGTAGCATATAGATAGGTCTGAAAAGTGGGCAATACCCTGCGTTTATTGACGGGTAAAAATACCCGCCTAGCATACATATTCATTTAGCGGAAGTTCAAAAGGAACCATGATAGGGGGACATTTCTGAGAATCAGTCCCATCATCACTTCAGTACACTATCGATGCGAATAAAAAATAAAAAATGTTTAATCTAATCATTTACAAGATTACTGCTACGGTAAAAGGACTTAATATGGAGTTAACCCTATCCCTACCATAGTGTACTAAGAGGAGCTATAGTGAAAGGACTTAATATGGAGTTAACCCTATCCCTACCATAGTGTACTAAGAGGAGCTATAGTGAAAGGACTTAATATGGAGTTAACCCTATCCTTACCATAGTGTACTAAGAGGGACAAGTGCCTCAAGACATGCCTTTCCCTCATTGTTCCTATTTCCTGGGTTTTTATAGATTAGAGAAGATATCAAAATTAGTGGAGTATATCCAGCCCTACTGTCTATTTAGTCTCAAATAAATGGGGCAAAGGAAATTTGATCGTTAAGACCTTTTGGTCTTACACATTGGAATTTAAAGATCCACCTCGCCTCGTGTTGTAACAAAAGGCGATCCCAGTCACCTCCCCTTGTGGGTTCGGGTACATGTTCAATACCCTGAAACTTCAAAGTTTCAGGGTTGCCACCATGATACTGCCACACGTGGTTCGATAAAGTTTTATCCTCTTTCCTGTTGATATAACCAATATGTTCCAACACTCTCTTTTTGAACTCACGTCGGGTCTTTCCGACATAGTTGAGTGGACACGGACATGTGACACAGTAGATCACTCCTGCCGTCCGGCAGTTGATAAATTGTCTCGTATCATAATGGATGTTAGTCGTTACGCACAGTACTTGATTCCCTTTCTGTATGTGTTCACATGCCTTACATGTACCACACTTGAATGTGCCGTGTGGAATACTGCGATTTAACCACGTTTTCTCAGGTGCAGCAGGTCTTAGATGGCTATGTATCAATAGGTCACGTAGGTTCCTGCCTCTCCTGTACGTGACACTAGGTCTTTCACTCACAAGGGGTCTAACCTCTGAATCCATTGTGAGAATGTCCCAATATGATCTTAAGATATCCAGTACTGGATATCTTAAGATCATATTGGGACATTCTCACAATGGATTCAGAGGTTAGACCCCTTGTGAGTGAAAGACCTAGTGTCACGTACAGGAGAGGCAGGAACCTACGTGACCTATTGATACATAGCCATCTAAGACCTGCTGCACCTGAGAAAACGTGGTTAAATCGCAGTATTCCACACGGCACATTCAAGTGTGGTACATGTAAGGCATGTGAACACATACAGAAAGGGAATCAAGTACTGTGCGTAACGACTAACATCCATTATGATACGAGACAATTTATCAACTGCCGGACGGCAGGAGTGATCTACTGTGTCACATGTCCGTGTCCACTCAACTATGTCGGAAAGACCCGACGTGAGTTCAAAAAGAGAGTGTTGGAACATATTGGTTATATCAACAGGAAAGAGGATAAAACTTTATCGAACCACGTGTGGCAGTATCATGGTGGCAACCCTGAAACTTTGAAGTTTCAGGGTATTGAACATGTACCCGAACCCACAAGGGGAGGTGACTGGGATCGCCTTTTGTTACAACACGAGGCGAGGTGGATCTTTAAATTCCAATGTGTAAGACCAAAAGGTCTTAACGATCAAATTTCCTTTGCCCCATTTATTTGAGACTAAATAGACAGTAGGGCTGGATATACTCCACTAATTTTGATATCTTCTCTAATCTATAAAAACCCAGGAAATAGGAACAATGAGGGAAAGGCATGTCTTGAGGCACTTGTCCCTCTTAGTACACTATGGTAAGGATAGGGTTAACTCCATATTAAGTCCTTTCACTATAGCTCCTCTTAGTACACTATGGTAGGGATAGGGTTAACTCCATATTAAGTCCTTTCACTATAGCTCCTCTTAGTACACTATGGTAGGGATAGGGTTAACTCCATATTAAGTCCTTTTACCGTAGCAGTAATCTTGTAAATGATTAGATTAAACATTTTTTATTTTTTATTCGCATCGATAGTGTACTGAAGTGATGATGGGACTGATTCTCAGAAATGTCCCCCTATCATGGTTCCTTTTGAACTTCCGCTAAATGAATATGTATGCTAGGCGGGTATTTTTACCCGTCAATAAACGCAGGGTATTGCCCACTTTTCAGACCTATCTATATGCTACACGATCTTTTTCACCTGCCAATAAATGCAGGGAGTTGTGTGTTTGCGTATTAATGGCAATAAAGAGTTTTGGTGTGGAGCGATTCATTCCCAATATCTGTCAGATATGATATATACCTACCTTCGGGTTCCTCTTCCATAGACAGTAACAGCGCTGTTTATTTTGGACGCTTCGGAGGCAAACATATGCCCACAGAAGGAGGAGCTATCCTCCGCACGGAGACTCTGCAATCTGATTGGCGGAGACCCGAATGATGTCGAGGGGGCGTATCCTTAGAAGCAGTCTGGGCTCTATTTAAACCCCAGCGCTGCAGCAGTCAGCGTCAGACACTCCGTACCGGCTCCCACCATCAGGGACTGGGAAATGCGGTTTTAACCGCAACTACATCTTTATTATTTTTTTGATTGTTACATCCTCTCCTGATGATAAGTTTAACTTTGAAACGCGTTGAGAGATTTTATTATGCGCATCTTAAACCTGGATACCTGTAGTTTATTTTGAACAGGCAGGGACATAGTGAAAGAGCATAAATGTCAGTAAATTACTAAGACCAGCATTTGGTATGCACACTTAATCTGTAAAAAAGCCGCACCTAGCTTACATAGGGTGGCATGTGTGTAAGTGTGCATGAGTGTCAATAGGCTCCAGGGCTCTATGCAAGATATCAGAGCAGGGTAATGGGGGGATGATTATCCTATACAGCTACGGCAGCAGCTAGAGTAACAACCTCTTATTCTTGAACCTATAAAGTGGTGTTTACTAGCATGTGCCAGAGAGTTAGTTTACTATTCCCTGGATGCTCATTTAAATCAATATAATTGCGCCAGCAGTCTGTGGGGACACATACTGAAAGAGTGTATTGGGAGTTGTCCTAATCACGCCTGCTGGTGTGTTTGTTATTTGTTTGTTTTAATAGCCCTGGCTATATTATTTTTAGCTGATCAAAATAAAAGTTATATTTTATGCTAGTTAGAATTTGTGTATTATTGGGTAGGGTATTATTTCAGGGCGTGGATGCTTTTATCCAATGTTTATTGGAAAAAATATTCCGTATTTCCAATACTTGTAATTTCTGTTAGTTTTTCAGACACTGGGGTGTATTTGATATATTAGGCTTTGGTGCAGATAATGATTTCTTTGTTTAATGATTCACTGATGTCTGTAATCTGCTTGTCACAGTACGATTCTGTAGTGCACCCCCAAATGGCTGTTGAAAATAAGTCTGATCCTGCAAAAATACACATAAGAACATTCATATAACACAATATTACAGAAAGTCTGATTAATAATAATAATAATAATAATAATAATAATAATAATAATAATAATAAAACAAACTATATAATTCCTGTTTATCCTGGGAATATATTCTGGATTCACTGGAATTGCTATCCTATATAGTAACTTTTAATGGTATTTTAATGATCAGGACAAAGACCTAAATAGAGTAAATGTGTGTATAATAAATAGTCGTACTGAGATATAAACCCATCTAGCCCAATGGAAGTTATGACTCCTGTCTTGCTGTTAGGTTGATATCGGTATACCATTTTTTGCTGACAGTTTTTCTGGATACCATATGGGATTCAATAAGTTCACCCAGTGTCGACTGAACACAGTCGCGGTCATACCTGAAATAAACTGAGCGCATCCCTTAACTACATAGAGGTCATATCGGTGCCCTGTAAGGTCAGACTAAGCACAAACCAGCTGTAGTGAATTCTGATGCAAATATAACCCTATGCGTTTCACCCATAAGAGTAAGGGTTTATCAAGAGAGGAATCTATCTACAGGTAATAAAACTGCAGAGTCCTGATGGTGGAATAAACCCTGTACTACAACTGACCATTTCTGGTTAGCCTGAGGCTCCAGAAAAGTAGCTTTTTTTGTTGCAGATTTTGGCTTGGAAATAGAAGGGAAATATAATGGAAATTCTTATACTTTTCCCTCCCGTAAAATCCACTACGGCTTCGGCTCAGGAAACTGCAGCAAAATCTACAACAATAAAAGCAGCTTTTCCGCAAAGTGGGGCCTGGTCATATCGGAAGTAACATACCTGGTATGTTTCTAGTCTGGAAAAAACACCACTTCTCGTAACCTCTGCATTGTATCATGGTACGACCATGAGATGAAAAGGAAGGACATTCCAGTCCATTTGGCACGTAATCTTCCATTGCATATTGATCTGAAGAAGAGAAGCAGTGACATAATAAAGAGGACTTGCTCCATAACATTCCCCCATAATATTTCCCATGTATGACCCTATGAAGAATATTCCTCCTCTCCCCTTCTCATTTTAAAGGGGTTATCCCTCATTATCAGTTAGTTGTGAAATCTTCAAGCTTCCGTACAATACAGAGACACTAGTGGTCCTCCATAGTGAGAGCTACTCATTGTAAGAGATCTCTGCTCTACCTAACACAGCGATATCTTACTAGAGGGACCACATGGAGAACATACAGATTTACTATCAGGACATATGGGAAGGGTTTGTCCAGCACATGGAATACTAAATAATTCCTCTACAATGTAAGTGTTAGTTCCATGGTCCATTAACCATGGTCTTAGCTGAGTTGGAGCATGGTTCCTCCGTCAAGGCTCAGATCATTTACACAGCTTCGTCAACACATTATCTGAAATGCAGTTCCCATTGTGAGATGCAAACCAGCAAATCCTTTCCTGTAATGCCCAACTGCAGGGTACCGGACATCAAATGCAGCAGTACAAGCTGACCAAAAGTCTTTTTTGCAACCCCCATCCTGGACACCCCTTTCTCTTTTTCCATCCACAGATATCTGTTGGTTTTCCACATTGTTATGGACTTGCACATTTCCTTAAATTGTTTATTAGTTATTTTTCTTCATTTTGTTACTACAAATGTTTCTCTGCTGCGGCAGAGCCTCCCCCATAGCTCTACTTTTTCTTTCCTTTCTTGCCATCTGTCTTAATCTCCATTCCTCACCCACTGCCCCTTATTTTGATGTTACTACTAGAGATGAGCGAACAGTGTTCTATCGAACTCATGTTCGATCGGATATTAGGCTGTTCGGCATGTTCGAATCGAATCGAACACCGCGTGGTAAAGTGCGCCATTACTCGATTCCCCTCCCACCTTCCCTGGCGCCTTTTTTGCTCCAATAACAGCGCAGGGTAGGTGGGACAGGAACTACGACACCGGTGACGTTGAGAAAAGTAGGCAAAACCCATTGGCTGCCGAAAACATGTGACCTCTAATTTAAAAGAACAGCGACGCCCAGGTTCGCGTCATTCTGAGCTTGCAATTCACCGAGGACGGAGGTTTCCGTCCAGTTAGCTAGGGCTTAGATTCTGGGTAGGCAGGGACAGGCTAGGATAGGAAGGAGAAGACAACCAACAGCTCTTATAAGAGCTAAATTCCAGGGAGAAGCTTGTCAGTGTAACGTGGCACTGACGGGCTCAATCGCCGCAACCCAGCTTTCCCAGGATCCTGAATGGAATACACTGTCAGTGTATTCCCGTATACCCGATATATACCCCGATACCCGTTCCAACGGTGTGCCCCCCCACCTTCACCCCAGAAATACCCTGCAAGTCCCCTAGCAATAGAATTGGGGCTATATACACCCACAATTTTTACTACTGGTATACAGTGCCATTGTCTGACTGGGAATTCAAAGAATATATTGGGAATACAAATACCCTCATTTCTTGCTACTGCCATATAGTGCCAGTGTCTGACTGGGAATTCAAAGAATATATTGGGGTTACGTGCACCCACAATTTTTACTACTGGTATACAGTGCCATTGTCTGACTGGGAATTCAAAGAATATATTGGGAATACAAATACCCTCATTTCTTGCTACTGCCATATAGTGCCAGTGTCTGACTGGGAATTCAAAGAATATATTGGGAATACAAATACCCTCATTTCTTGCTACTGCCATATAGTGCCAGTTTCTGACTGGTAATTCAAAGAATATATTGGGGTTACGTGCACCCACAATTTTTACTACTGGTATACAGTGCCATTGTCTGACTGGGAATTCAAAGAATATATTGGGAATACAAATACCCTCATTTCTTGCTACTGCCATATAGTGCCAGTGTCTGACTGGGAATTCAAAGAATATATTGGGGTTACGTGCACCCACAATTTTTACTACTGGTATACAGTGCCATTGTCTGACTGGGAATTCAAAGAATATATTGGGGTTACAAATACCCTCATTTCTTGCTACTGCCATATAGTGCCAGTTTCTGACTGGTAATTCAAAGAATATATTGGGGTTACGTGCACCCACAATTTTTACTACTGGTATACAGTGCCATTGTCTGACTGGGAATTCAAAGAATATATTGGGAATACAAATACCCTCATTTCTTGCTACTGCCATATAGTGCCAGTGTCTGACTGGGAATTCAAAGAATATATTGGGGTTACGTGCACCCACAATTTTTACTACTGGTATACAGTGCCATTGTCTGACTGGGAATTCAAAGAATATATTGGGAATACAAATACCCTCATTTCTTGCTACTGCCATATAGTGCCAGTGTCTGACTGGGAATTCAAAGAATATATTGGGGTTACGTGCACCCACAATTTTTACTACTGGTATACAGTGCCATTGTCTGACTGGGAATTCAAAGAATATATTGGGAATACAAATACCCTCATTTCTTGCTACTGCCATATAGTGCCAGTGTCTGACTGGGAATTCAAAGAATATATTGGGGTTACGTGCACCCACAATTTTTACTACTGGTATACAGTGCCAATTTCTAACTAGGAATTCAAAATGCGCAAGGCTCCCGGAAAGGGACGTGGACGAGGCCGTGGGCGAGGTCGGGGGAATGGTTCTGGGGAGCAAGGTAGCAGTGAAGCCACAGGGCGTCCCGTGCCTACTCCTGTGGGGCAGCAAGCATTGCGCCACTCCACAGTGCCAGGGTTGCTTGCCACATTAACTAAACTGCAGGGTACAAACCTTAGTAGGCCCGAGAACCAGGAACAGGTCTTGCAATGGCTGTCAGAGAACGCTTACAGCACATTGTCCAGCAGCCAGTCAGACTCTGCCTCCTCTCCTCCTATTACCCAACAGTCTTGTCTTCCTTCCTCCCAAAATTCCGAAGCTTTACAGAACAATAACCCAAACTGTCCCTGCTCCCCAGAGCTGTTCTCCGCTCCTTTCATTGTCCCTCAACCTGCCTCTCCACGTCACGATTCCACGAACCTAACAGAGGAGCATCTGTGTCCAGATGCTCAAACACTAGAGTCTCCTCCATCTCCGTTCGATTTGGTGGTGGATGACCAGCAACCCACCCTCATCGACGATGATGTGACGCAGTTGCCGTCAGGGCATCCAGTTGACCGGCGCATTGTGCGGGAGGAGGAGATGAGACAGGAGTTGGAAGAGGAAGTGGTGGATGATGAGGACACTGACCCGACCTGGACAGGGGGGATGTCAAGCGGGGAAAGTAGTGTGGATGTTGAGGCAGGTGCAGCACCAAAAAGGGTAGCTAGAGGCAGAGGCAGAGGTCAGCAGCTTAGGCGAAGCCAGGCCACACCCGGAATCTCCCAAGATGTTCCAGTTCGTACCCAGCCCCGAAAAACTCCCACCTCGAGGGCACGTTTCTCGAAGGTGTGGAGTTTTTTCAAGGAATGCGCCGAGGACAGATATAGTGTTGTCTGCACAATTTGCCTCTCGAAATTGATTAGGGGCTCTGAGAAGAGCAACCTGTCCACCACTTCAATGCGCCGTCATTTGGAATCCAAGCACTGGAATCAGTGGCAGGCAGCAACGGCAGGACAAAGGCCGCCTGCCGTTCACGCCACTGCCACTGCCTCTGCCACTGCCTCTGCCTCTGCCACTGCCCCTGCTGACTGTGCTGGCGATGCACTCCAGAGGACGAGCCAGGACACCACTTCATCTGCCTCCGCCACTTTGTTGACTTCTACCTCATCCTCCCCTGGTCCTGTCTTATCTCCTTCTCCTGCACCATCAAAGGCACCATCAGGCGTTTCTTTACAACAACCCTCCATCTCTCAGACATTGGAGCGGCGGCAGAAATACACTGCTAACCACCCACACGCGCAAGCCTTGAACGCCAACATCGCTAAACTGCTGGCCCAGGAGATGTTGGCGTTCCGGCTTGTTGAAACTCCCGCCTTCCTGGACCTGATGGCAACTGCGGCACCTCGCTATGCCGTCCCTAGCCGTCACTACTTCTCCCGGTGTGCCGTCCCCGCCTTGCACCAGCACGTGTCACTCAACATCAGGCGGGCCCTTAGTTCCGCGCTTTGCACAAAGGTCCACTTGACCACCGACGCGTGGACAAGTGCATGCGGACAGGGACGCTACATTTCACTGACGGCACACTGGGTGAATGTAGTTGAGGCTGGGACTGCTTCCCAAACTGGCCCGGTGTACCTCGTCTCCCCGCCTAACATTCCTGGCAGGGACACGAGAAGAACACCCCCCTCCTCCTCCTCCTCTACCGCCTCCTCCTCCGCCACCGCCTCCTCCTCCGCCACCGCCTCCTCCTCCGCTGTTAGATTGACCCCAGCTACGAGTTGGAAACGTTGCAGCACTGGCGTTGGTAGACGTCAGCAGGCTGTGCTGAAGCTGATCAGCTTGGGGGACAGACAGCACACTGCCTCCGAGGTGAGGGATGCCCTCCTCGATGAGACGGCAATATGGTTTGAGCCGCTGCACCTGGGCCCAGGCATGGTCGTTTGTGATAACGGCCGGAACCTGGTAGCAGCTCTGGAGCTTGCCGGACTCCAACATGTTCCATGCCTGGCCCACGTCTTCAACCTAGTGGTGCAACGTTTCCTAAAGAGCTACCCCAATGTTCCAGAGCTACTGGTGAAAGTGCGGCGCATGTGCGCCCACTTTCGCAAGTCGACAGTAGCCGCTGCTAGCTTAAAATCTCTCCAGCAACGCCTGCATGTGCCACAACACCGGCTTTTGTGCGACGTCCCCACACGCTGGAACTCAACGTTTCAGATGTTGAATAGAGTGGTTGAGCAGCAGAGACCTTTGATGGAATACCAGCTACAAAACCCTAGGGTGCCACAAAGTCAGCTGCCTCAGTTTCACATCCATGAGTGGCCATGGATGAGAGACCTTTGTGACATCCTACGGGTCTTTGAGGAGTCCACAAGGAGGGTGAGCTCTGAGGATGCGATGGTGAGCCTTACAATCCCGCTCTTGTGTGTTCTGAGAGAATCCCTGATTGACATCAGGGATAACTCAGATCACACAGAGGAGTCAGGGATAGCATCCGATCCGTCACAGCTGGAGAGTAGGTCCACACATCTGTCCGCTTCACTGCGTTTAATGGAGGAGGAGGAGGAGGAGGAGGAGGAAGAAGAGTTGTCCGATGATGTGATGGTGATACAGGAGGCTTCCGGGCAACTTCAAATCGTCCCATTGTTGCAGCGCGGATGGGTAGACATGGAGGATGAGGAGGAAATGGAGATTGAACTTTCCGGTGGGGCCAGAGGAGTCATGCCAACTAACACTGTGGCAGACATGGCTGAGTTCATGTTGGGGTGCTTTACAACCGACAAGCGTATTGTCAAAATCATGGAGGACAACCAGTACTGGATCTTTGCTATCCTTGACCCCCGGTATAAAAACAACATCTCGTCTTTTATTCCGGTAGAGGGGAGGGCCAATCGCATCAATGCTTGCCACAGGCAATTTGTGCAGAATATGATGGAGATGTTTCCAGCATGTGACGTTGGCGGCAGGGAGGGCAGTTCCTCCAGTAGGCAACCAAGTTCTCACCGGTCCACACAAACGAGGGGCACACTGTCTAAGGTCTGGGACACCTTGATGGCACCCCCTCGCCAAAGTGCCGCCACGGAGGGTCCTAGTGTCACCAGGCGTGAGAAGTATAGGCGCATGTTGCGGGAATACCTTTCCGACCACAGCCCTGTCCTCTCCGACCCCTCTGCGCCCTACACGTATTGGGTGTCGAAGTTGGACCTGTGGCTTGAACTTGCCCTATATGCCTTGGAGGTGCTGTCCTGTCCTGCCGCCAGCGTCCTATCTGAGAGGGTGTTCAGTGCAGCCGGTGGCATCATCACTGACAAGCGCACCCGTCTGTCAGCTGAGAGTGCCGACCGGCTCACTTTGATAAAAATGAACCACCACTGGATAGAGCCTTCATTTTTGTGCCCACCTGTGTAAAGCACCCCAACATGAAACTCCATGTCTGTACTCAACCTCTCCAATTCCTCCGCATCCTCATACTCATCCACCATAAGCGTTGCACAATTCTGCTAATACTAGGCTCCCTCCAACATGATTTCCCCCAACTCTGCTGGTTAGAGGCTCCCTCCACCCTGATTTCCACCAACTCTGCTGGTTAGAGGCTCCCTCCACCCTGCTTTCCCACAACTCTGCTGGTTAGAGGCTCCCTCCACCATGAATTTGCCCAAACTGGGCTGTTTAGAGGCTCCCTCCACCATGAATTGGTCCAAACTGGGTTTTTTAGAGGCTCCCTCCACCATGAATTGGTCCAAACTGGGCTGTTTAGAGGCTCCCTCCACCATGAATTTTCCCAAACTGGGCTGTTTAGCGGCTCCCTCCACCATTAATTGGTCCAAACTGGGCTGGTTAGAGGCTCCCTCCACCATGAATTTGCCCAAACTGGGCTGTTTAAAGGCTCCCTCCACCATGAATTTGCCCAAACTGGGCTGGTTAGAGGCTCCCTCCACCATGAATTGGTCCAAACTGGGTTTTTTAGAGGCTCCCTCCACCATGAATTTGCCCAAACTGGGCTGTTTAGAGGCTCCCTCTACCATGAATTGGTCCAAACTGGGCTGTTTAGAGGCTCCCTCCACCATTAATTGGTCCAAACTGGGCTGGTTAGAGGCTCCCTCCACCATGAATTTCCCAAAACTTGGCTGTTTAGAGGCTCCCTCCACCATTAATTGGTCCAAACTGGGCTGGTTAGAGGCTCCCTCCACCATGAATTTGCCCAAACTGGGCTGTTTAGAGGCTCCCTCCACCATGAATTTGCCCAAACTGGGCTGTTTAGCGGCTCCCTCCACCATTAATTGGTCCAAACTGGGCTGGTTAGAGGCTCCCTCCACCATGAATTTGCCCAAACTGGGCTGGTTAGAGGCTCCCTCCACCATGAATTGGTCCAAACTGGGGTTTTTAGAGGCTCCCTCCACCATGAATTGGTCCAAACTTGGCTGTTTAGAGGCTCCCTCCACCATGAATTGGTCCAAACTGGGGTTTTTAGAGGCTCCCTCCACCATGAATTGGTCCAAACTGGGCTGTTTAGAGGCTCCCTCCACCATGAATTGGTCCAAACTGGGCTGTTTAGAGGCTCCCTCCACCATGAATTTGCCCAAACTGGGCTGTTTAGCGGCTCCCTCCACCATTAATTGGTCCAAACTGGGCTGGTTAGAGGCTCCCTCCACCATGAATTTGCCCAAACTGGGCTGTTTAGAGGCTCCCTCCACCATGAATTTGCCCAAACTGGGCTGGTTAGAGGCTCCCTCCACCATGAATTGGTCCAAACTGGGGTTTTTAGAGGCTCCCTCCACCATGAATTGGTCCAAACTTGGCTGTTTAGAGGCTCCCTCCACCATGAATTGGTCCAAACTGGGGTGGTTAGAGGCTCCCTCCACCATTAATTGGTCCAAACTGGGCTGGTTAGAGGCTCCCTCCACCATTAATTGGTCCAAACTGGGCTGGTTAGAGGCTCCCTCCACCATGAATTTGCCCAAACTGGGCTGGTTAGAGGCTCCCTCCACCATGAATTGGTCCAAACTGGGGTTTTTAGAGGCTCCCTCCACCATGAATTTGCCCAAACTGGGGTGTTTAGAGGCTCCCTCCACCATGAATTTGCCCAAACTCTGCTGGTTAGAGGCTCAATCCACCCTGATTTTCAAAACAAATGTTGGTGCCAACCTCAACTTACTACAAGGGCCAAATTCACTGCTGGTGACAAGCTCTCCTCACTGCAAGTGCCAAATACACATGTTTCAAGGTGTTTTCCTACTGTCAGAGAGGTGGTATTGAGTGTGTAAAGTGTGTAGTTGTTAGGCTGTGATGTTGGGGTAATAGAGGGTCTTTGGTGTGTTAGATGCCCCCAGACATGCTTCCCCTGCTGTCCCAGTGTCATTCCAGAGGTGTTGGCATCATTTCCTGGGGTGTCATAGTGGACTTGGTGACCCTCCAGACACGGATTTGGGTTTCCCCCTTAACGAGTATCTGTTCCCCATAGACTATAATGGGGTTCGAAACCCGTTCGAACACACGAACATTGAGCGGCTGTTCGAATCGAATTTCGAACCTCGAACATTTTAGTGTTCGCTCATCTCTAGTTACTACCTTTTGTTTTGCATCTCCTTTTGAAAACTTCAATAAAAATGTTTTAATGAAAACTCTAGCCCTGGATAGATGTCTACAGGCTCAGTCAACAATTGTGAGGCCCAGACTTCAATCGACTCATCTTTTCAGACCAACTGTCTAACTCAGGGTTGGGGCTGACTTATCGATCTTAAGCTACACCACCCAACTAGAAACTTCTGAAATACAGGCATGATGTCCTTATTGTATCAGAATTATCTTCTCATACATGTAGTGTCCTCCTGATAACCAGCCATGATGTCCTTATTGTGGTCGGGTTATCTTTTCATACATGTAGTGTCCGCCTGATAACCAGCCATGATGTCCTTATTGTGGTCGGGTTATCTTCTCATACATGTAGTGTCCTCCTGATAACCAGCCATGATGTCCTTATTGTGGTCAGGTTATCTTCTCATAAATGTAGTGTCCCCTCCTGATAACCAGCCATGATGTCCTTATTATGGTTAAGTTATCTTCTCATACATGTAGTGTCATCCTGATAACCAGCAATGATGTCCTTATTGTGGTCAGGTTATCTTCTCATACATGTAGTGTCCTCCTGATAACCAGCCATGATGTCCTTATTGTGGTCAGGTTATCTTCTCATACATGTAGTGTCCTCCTGATAACCAGCCATGATGTCCTTATTGTGGTCAGGTTATCTTCTCATACATGTAGTGTCCTCCTGATAACCAGCCATGATGTCCTTATTGTGGTCAGGTTATGTTCTCATACATGTAGTGTCCTCTCCTGATAACCAGCCATGATGTCCTTATTGTGGTCGGGTTATCTTCTTATACATGTAGTGTCCTCCTGATAACCAGCCATGATGTCCTTATTGTGGTCAGGTTATCTTCTCATACATGTAGTGTCCTCCAGATAACCAGCCATGATGTCCTTATTGTGATCAGGTTATCTTCTCATTCATGTAGTGTCCTCCTGATAACCAGCCATGATGTCCTTATTGTGGTCAGGTTATGTTCTCATACATGTAGTGTCCTCCAGATAACCAGCCATGATGTCCTTATTGTGGTCAGGTTATCTTCTCATACATGTAGTTTCCTCCTGATAACTTGACTACAATAAGGAAATCATGTCTGAGTTTCTGACGAGTTTGAATTCATAGAAAGTTCCTTGCTTTCATGGTCATATCCATTGGAAACCAATCAAGGCATAAGATTGTAACCCATAACATGGTTAGACAAAATCTTTAAAATTCAGGAATTTTTAATTTACTATTTGCATAAATGTTTAACTTTTCATTGTCTTCAAGTCTAAATATGGTTGTGTTCATGGGAAAATCTCAGTAAAGAATTTTTCAGCAAATAATCATGTCTTGGATGGAAAACTCCAGGTAAACTTGTGTAAATATAAGAACACATTGATGTATAAAACATCAACCATTCATCCACTAGTAACGTCCTGGTGGGACACTACACAGTCATATGTCTAAAAGAACCATAACTAGACGACTTACATTTACCATAATCAGGAATACACATCAACTTGTTACAACATGAGATGACCTTCCGGGGTTCATCAGGTCCCTCTGTGGTCCTGCTACCCACAAAGCCACATTGAGATTTAGGTACGCATGTCCTGTTCAGAATTGTAGGTGCGTTGCGATCTACAAATAAATAATATAATATAATCTATAGGAATCCTGGAAATAAATGTTCAATTTTTCTGCAGCGCCACCACAGGAGAAACAAAATATTACACAGTATTCATTGATGTCAATATTCTGATTGTGTAATTCAGGACAGGACAGGTCCTCTAGCACTGTTGTAACTCTCTAATCTTAGCAAAGGATCCACCACCCTCTATACACTCAGGATTTTCTAATAAGTTATAAGAAAATACATTTTATGATACAAGGTTTCCCAAAATAACATATTCATGACCGATCCTTACCATGTGTGGTGACTATCACATTGGTGGATTGTGAGCCCTATATAAGGATCACAATATACATTTTTTCCTATTAGTATGTCTTTGTAGAATGGGAGGAAATCTACGCAGACACAGAGAGAACGTACAAACTCCTTGCAGATGTTGTCCCTGACGGGATTCAATCCCAGGACTCCAGCGCTGCAAGTCTGCAGTGCTAACCACTGAGCCATCGTGTTACCCCCACAGTGTCACTCATTGTGCAGTGGCTGTGCTTGGTATCGCGTCTCAGCTCCAATCACTTGAATGGTCTACAAATGGGCCAAGTGACAAATTAAAGTTGCACTGGGAGTCTGCAAGGTGGGAATTGTTCACACCTATAATCTTTCTTTTATTTTTGCATCTTTCATAGTTAGAGATGAGCGAACAGTAAAATATTCGATATTCATTTCGATTAGCCGCCCAATATTCAACTATTCGAACGAATATCGAACTCATTATAGTCTATGGGGAAAAAATGCTCGTTTCAGGGGATCCCACTCTTCGACTCAGGAGGGTCACCAAGTCCACTATGACACCTCAGCAAATGATGCCAACACCCTGGAATGCAACTGGGACAGCAGGGGAAGCATGTCTGGGGGCCTCTAACAAGCCCAAGTCATTGTATTATGTCGGGATCCCTGTCAGCTTGCGATATGCGCGAGCTGACTTTTTCCCATAGGAATGCATTGTCCAGCGTTGATTGGCTAAATGCCATACAGAAGTACGGCATTCGGCCAATCAACGCTGGTTCTGCCGGAGGATCGTCTGTGAGGAGGCGGAGTCTAAGAATCGGACCAGAATGGAGACTGCTGTGGACCACTCTTAGACTCCGCCTCCACCGGCAGAACCAACGTTGATTGGCCGAATGCTATAGCTGGTCATTACATTCCTATGCCGAGATGTAGCAGTGCTGGCACTGCTACACCGGAGATGAAGTAGAGCTGAGTGTGCTCTGAATCCTGCTGCACACTCAGCTCTGCTGCATCAGACTGCTACATCAGCCAGCACTGCTACATCAGAGATAAAGCAGAGCTGGCCGTTCACTGAGCTTGGCTACTCCGGAGTAGCCAAGCTGAGCGCATGGCCCGATGTAGCAGTGCTGGCCGATGTAGCAGTGTAGCACTGTCCGATGTAGCAGTCCGAAACGCCCGCTTACCAGTTTTTGGAGTCTGTATCTCTGCTAACATAAGTTGGGCACAACATATCGGGCACTAAAATGGCGAATCTCTGGAAAAATTTCATTTTTAACTTCTCATTACCAGCTGCTATTTCATTCCTGGAAACAAAATAAATGCAACACTCAGGGGTTAAAAACGCTCTCGCTATGCCACCTGATAAATCCCATCAGTGGGCTTGTGTCCAAAATGCAGTGACATGTCTGCGGATTCCACTTTATTGGCAATTCAGGGGCTTTGCAAAAGTGACGTCCAAAAACCAAACTGTGCTCTAAAAACCAAAATAGCGCTCCTTCCCTTCTTTGCCCGGCTGTACCAAACAGCCATTTCTACCCACATATGGCATTAAGTTCGCTGCCATTTGGGTACACAGCAGGGCGCAGATGTGTAGGAGCGATATGTGCTTTTGGAGTGCAGATTTAAATTGTTGGTGATTGGACACCATGTCATATTTGTCGAGACCCTAAAATTGCCCCTAAAAAATGGGGCCACTTCTTGGGGAATTTTTGCCCCTCGGGATGACCCCTTAATAGTTCTAGGAGTGCAGGTCTCTGACAACACAAAGTGGGTGCAACGTATGGGGCCCCGAAATGGCATATTTCTTTCAAAATTTCAATTTTCATTTTGTACATTAATTTTTGGGAAACATTTTTAGGCTCAAAATGATAATACGCCTTGATACATTCCTTGATGGGTGTAGTTTTTAAAATGGGGTCACATTTGAGGGGTTTCCATTGCATTAATACTTTAGGGGCTCAGCAAATGTGACATGGCACCTGAAAACTATTCCAACAACATCTGCCATCCAAAACCCAAATAGCGCTCTTTCCATTCTGAGCCCCGCCATGTTCCCATACAGCAGATTATGGCCACATATGGGGTATTGCTGTGTTCAGGAGAAATTGTTTAACATACTGTGGGGGCCTTTTACTCCTTTAACCCCTTGTGAAAATGAAAACTTTGGGGATAAAGGGACATTTTAGTAATTTTTAAGCTACACATGCCAAGGTTAGTAAAATCTGTGAAAAGGCTATAGGGTCAAAATACTCACTATACACCTCAACGAATACCTTAAGGGGTCTAGTTTATAAAATGGGGTCATTTATGGGGGGTTTTCAATTGTTTTCGTAACGCAAATCTTGTTTGAATGTGCAATGGGCCTAAAATATCTGCAAGCAAAATTTGTGTCTTGAAATCCAGTTGGTGCTCCCTTCTTTTTGGGGCCTACCGTGCATCCGTACATAGGATTAAGGCCACAAAGTGTACATTTTTCTTCATTTTCATGCCTTGTGTGCAAAAAAAACTGCCTTTAAAGACTCTTTTGTGTAAAAAATATGAGAATTTTCAGTTTGACACAAATTCTTTTAAAACCTATGGGGTACCTCAATACTCAGTACTATGAATACCTCAAGGGGTCTAGTTTATAAAATGGTGTCATTTATTGGGGTTTTCAATTGTTTTGGTAACTGAAATCTTGTTTGAATGCGCAATGGGCCTGAAACATTTAGATGCAAAAATTGTGTCTTGAAATCCAGTTGGTGCTCCCATCTTTTTGGGCCCTACCATGCATCCGTACATAGAATTAAGGCCACAAAGTGTACATTTGTGAACACAGGAGAAATGGGGTCATCTATTTTAGGGTGTTTTTCTTCATTCTCATGTGATATGTGCAAAAAAAACTGCCTATAAAATGACACTTTTGTGTAAAAAAAATATGATTTTTTTTATTTGACACAAATTTTCTAAAAACTTCTGGTGTCAAAGTACTCACTATACCCCTCAATGAATACCTTAAGGGGTCTAGTTTATAAAATGGGGTCATTTATGGGGGGTTTCAATTGCTTTGGTAACTCAAATCTTGTTCAAATGTGCAATGGGCCTAAAATATCTGCATAAAAAATTTGTGTCTTGAAATCCATTTGGCCCTCCCTATTTCTTGGGCCCTACCGTGCGTCTGTACATAGGACTAAGGCCACAAAGTGTACATTTTTTTTTAACACGGGAGAAGTGGGGTGATATATTTTGGGGTGTGTTTCTTCTTTTTGATTTGTTGTGTGCAAAAAAAAAAAAAAACTGGCTTTAAAATGACACATTTGAAGAAAATGAAAATGTAATTTTTTTCATCATTTGTAATAATTCTTGCAAAACAATATTTGTTTGATCAAAATACTCACTATACCCCTCAAAGAATACCTGAAGGGGTCTAGTTTTACAAATTGGGTCATTTAATGAGAGTTTCTGTCATTATGCCACCAATTCCTGTCTGCAAACATAGCTTGGTACAGGAAAAATAATCACATACTCCAAATTTCCAAAATTTGCTTATACACTTGATAAACTTCTAAATTGTCTAAATTTCCGTACTCAAATATGCTAAAATTATTTCAAATATGCTTGAAACACAAAAGGAACATTTAGAAATATATAACTACTAACTTTTTTTGCCCTGTATTATTGTGTATATGTGAGATATCGCAGATGAAAATGGAAAACATTGAAAAATTTTCAAAATTTTCAGCATTTCATTTTTTCAGCATTCAGCGAGTTTTTTAATAAATTTACACAAGTTATATCAGTCTAATTGTACCTTCTCAGTAAAGTACAACATGTCACGAAAAAACAATATCAGAATCGCTTGGAAGCGCTATACTGTTACAGAATTATTCACTGATAAAGTCACACAGGGCAAATTTCCAAAATTTGGCTTGGTCATTAAGGTCCAAAATAGGCTGGTCACTAAGGGGTTAAACTCACCGTTCGTATAAATTGGACGTCACCTGATTTCGGCCGCCAATTCCTTTTTCAGATTTTTTTTTTCGATGCCTCCATTGTCGTAGTTCCTGTCGCACCTCCCCTGCGCAGTTATTGGTGCAAAAAATGCGCCAGGGAAGGTGGGAGGGGATACAAATTTTTACTGCGTTTGCCTCATGGTATTCGATTGGAATCAAATACCTCGAACAGCCTGATATTCGATCGAATGGTGTTCACTCATCTCATTACCTTTTATATTACACAAGACCTATTTAGAACTATAGCCTTTCCATAACAACAATAGAGTCACTTTCCATTATTCACCCACAATCCTACTATCCTTCTATTTTAGTTATATAACTCACCAGAGCCTTGTATTGTGTAGTCAGAACCACATGCATGGGTTGAAGGACAAAGTAGCCGTGGACTATCTACGGTGCACGGACCTGTCCCACAATGAAAACACCAAAGACCTAAAAAAGATACAATCAGCACATTGATCACTTATAATAATCACCAACATTTGCTAAAATATTTTCTAACCCACTATTTTAACCATTATTAATAGAGATGAGCGAACACTAAAATGTCCGAGGTGCAAAATCCGATTCGAACAGCCGCTCACTGTTCGACTGTTCGAACGGATTTCGAACCCCATTATAGTCTATGGGGGAAAATGCTCGTTTCAGGGGTACGCAACATTCGATAAAATTATACCTACCAAGTCCACGAGTGACGGTCAGGCTGGATTCTCCTTGAAGTCTTCTTCCGGTGGCGTCTTCCAGCTAGAATTAACTCTGCCTAGGCATCGGGGCCTAGGCAGAGCCGACTGAGCATGCGCGGTCGGCTCTGCCTGGCCCGACGCCTGAGCAGAGCTGACTGCGCATGCGAGGGCATGCCTGCGTATGCGCAGTCGGCTCTGCCTAGGCCGGATGCCTAGGCAGAGTGAATTCCAGCCGGAAGATGCCGTGGGTACGCTGCACGGAGAAGACTTCTAAAGGTAAGAGAAGAACCAGCGTTGATTGGCAGAATGTATAGCATTCTGCCAATCAACGCTGGTTCTGCATCGAACCTTAAACTTTGAACAGCTAGTAGTGTTCGATCGAGTACGAGTATTTGGAATACCGTAGTATTCGATCGAACACCTACTCGCTCATCTCTAATTATTAACAATATTATCAATAAGTTAATAGTAAAACCAATAAATCAGACAAATATCTCGTCCTCAGATGTGTCAGATAACTTACCTGTTGCTGCAGGAAATGAGAAGAGACTCAGAATTACAAGCAGGGAGATCATTGTTCAGCTCTTGAGGACAGGTCGTATTGTGTGATGGAAATCTTGGTTGAGGTTCCTCATTTATAGGTTTTTGGGCAGACATGGGAGGATCTTAATAACTCCAATGAAAGTAAAACCTTCTCATTAAGAAACAATAGTTAGGTCTTAAATCTCCTCCTCCCTCCTTTGTTCCTTCTAAAGAGGTCACAACTGAGCCCGCGGATTGGTTATAGTGGTCACCTCATACAAGGGGGATGTCACTGCTTTGTCAGGTGCGGACTGGTACACAGCAGCCACTGCTGTTAATAGAGAATCGGGAGAAGTATATACATTTTATTTATGTATATTTACTGGGCCCCATGTGCATCACTTATAAACCCTAAAAGAAAGGACTCAGACAACCCCTTTAACGAAGGAGAGTTGACTCAACTTTTCTATAGACATGAACTGACAAGCTCTCAGGTAATGAGTTCTAGGTAGAGACCTTAGGGGGCATTCACATGGAAAAAAGTGACACTGATTCTGCCACGATAAGTCGCGACAGAATCAGCGCTGATAAAAAAAGACTCCCATTGACTTCAATGGGTTCCGTTTTCCATGCAGAACGCATTGAAATCAATGGGAGGCTTTGTAACCCATTGATATCAATGTGTTCCGCGGGGAAAATGGAACCCATTGAAGTCAGTGGGAGTCTGTTTATCAGCGCTGATTCTGTCGCGAGTTAACGTGGCAGAATCAGCGCCACTTTACTACATGTGAATGCCCCCTTACAGTGCTGATGTCAATGAAATAAAGTAAGATTTTAGCAAATATAGCACCGTTTTGGGATATGTTCACGCTACAACACACGTGGGCTATCATCATCACTGCATGATCCAACTACAAAAAAAATAGGAAGAGAAGAACTAGAACAAAGTTTAGTCAGATAGGCGGAGAAATCATAGGAATGGGGAGAGGGAGAATTACTGCTTTGTGAACCTATAACAGAGAAAGATGTGACTGTTGATAGTGGAGATAGAAGTGACATGGGTTGTGGCACTGGTAGACATTATGGTAGGAAATACTGAAGGTGGACATTATGCAAGTGTACAAAAATCCCATGGCCATGAGTCAGAAAAAAGTGGCAAAGACAATGACATTGATAATTACATTCATCCGCCTGTAGAAGAAAGACACAGACAGGTGCGTAACTACCGTGGTAGCAGCAGTAGCAGCTGCCACAGGGCCCGGGCCATTAGGGGGCCCGGTGACAGCCGCTACCGCTGCGTTTTTTTTTTTTTTTTTTAAGTCCGTTACGGGCCCTATTCACTTGCCGATCCTGGCTGGGCCGGGATCGGCAAGTGACACCGCGGGGCCCACAGAGGCTATCATTATACTCGGAGGTCTTTGCAGACCCCCGAGTATAATGACCGGCGGACCGGAGAGGTAAGGGAACATAAAAAACAGTGTTACTTTACCTCTCCACGATCCTGCCAGGCCTCCGTCATTCGTGTCTGACGTCACATGACCCAGGCCAGCTTCCCGGGTCATGTGACGTCTGACGTCATTAAAGCGGGACAAGAGCGGCAGCCGGCAGGAACAGGTAAGCAACTGTCTCTGTTCTTTTAATGGTTTTAATCCCCCGGGTCTCCGATTATTATACTCTGGGGTCTTTTCAGACCCCAGAGTATAATAAATGTTTATAGGTGTCCACAGTGGGACATATGGGGACACTATAGGGGTTAATACTGTGTGTGCAGGGCACACAATGGGGGTTAATACTGTGTGTGCATTGGACACTATAGGGGTTAATAATACTGTGTGCATTGGACACTATAGGGGTTAATACTGTGTGTGCATTGGACACTATAGGGGTTAATAATACTGTGTGCATTGGACACTATAGGGGTTAATACTGTGTGTGCAGGGGACACTATAGGGGTTAATAATACTGTGTGCATTGGACACTATAGGGGTTAATACTGTGTGTGCAGGGGACACTATAGGGGTTAATACTGTGTGCATTGGACACTATAGGGGTTAATACTGTGTGTGCAGGGGACACTATAGGGGTTAATACTGTGTGTGCAGGGGACACTATAGGGGTTAATACTGTGTGTGCAGGGGACACTATAGGGGTTAATACTGTGTGTGCAGGGGACACTATAGGGGTTAATACTGTGTGCAGGGGACACTATAGGGGTTAATACTGTGTGTGCAGGGGACACTATAGGGGTTAATACTGTGTGTGCAGGGGACACTATAGGGGTTAATACTGTGTGTGCATTGGACACTATAGGGGTTAATACTGTGTGTGCAGAGGCCACTAATGGACATAATACTGTGTGCAGGGCTTACTAAGGGACATAATAGAGTGCGGAGGAGGGGGTCAGTCGAGGTCTTCGGCATCAGTTTGAGGAGGGGGGGCCCCATGTCAAAAGTTCGCCACGGGGCCCCGCCATTCCTAGTTACGCCACTGGACACAGATTGTCGGACTCTGCAATGTGGCCCTGAAGAGAAAACAAAAAAGGATAAAGTTTTTTTATTTTTGTCTGAAGAGACCCAAGATTATAATAATTTCCCTTCCAGTTCCATCTGAACAAGTTTGGACCAAACCGAAACACATATTATGTTGACTTTTTGACTTCTGCCCTCACTAGCTAGAAAGCCTTAGAGGGAACATTGTGTGTGGACCATGGTAAGACAATGGTGAAGGGAAATAAGACAAGGGCATTGTGTAATGTTTCAGGAGCTCACCGTCCTAGTCAGGCTGTGTACCTTGTACAACAATGGAGCTCCATCTCCAAGAACATCTTCTGAGAATAAATAGAGGACAAAGTTGTTGACTTTAGAAACATGGAGACCTAACCCTTTAATTGCCGATCAATACATCACCAACTAATAAAATGGTAGACAATCTGGTCCTATTTATTACATACGTAGCTACTTTTCCTTAGAATATGGTCTATTGATTTCGAACATGGACAAGCCAAGATCTGCAAAGTATGAGCAGAAAAGGGGATCTGAACACCCCCTCCATTATTTCAATATGCCCTAGTAGGACAGGAGTTCCACCATAATGTGCTATTTTCATATTCAATTTTGAACTCAAAAGCCTTTAAATGGATCATGCAGGACTTCAAAAACATGGCTGCTTACTCCTTTTTTTAGGAAATGACATCAGGATTATTGCTCACATGGCCATGCCGCAGTTCAGTCTCATTCTTTTTAATGGGATGAAGAAAAAATGTGGACCACAGATGCACGGTCACCTCCTAAGAAGAAGAAAGCCATGTCTTAGACTCTTGAATACCTCTTTAAACTAGAGTCTGCTAAACACCACACTGGCATCAGGCACTATTGCACAAGAGTCTTGATGCCATCCGTGTCCTCTCCCCATGGGTAGATCTAATGGAGACTTCACTCATTTCTAAATGCAAAATCAGCCATGATTGAGATCCTTTGTGATCTCTCACTATCGCCTGTGCTATGTGAAAGAACGATAATATCTTTATGTAACATCTATTATGGCAAATAATAGAGATGGGTCAACTTTTGAAGTTTTGTTTAATTTGAGGTTCAGCTGATTTGGTCTAATGATTAGTTTCAATCCGAATATATTTACAAATCCGTTTATATTGGCTTAAAACATAATGTATGACACTCTCAAGGTTCCTAAAACTATATTGATAGAACATAGTGTATGAGACTGTAGAATGTAAGCTCTTGGGAGCAGGGCTCTAACTCCTATTTTTTTTTTAAATCTGTTTAATTATTGGTCACATTGTAATCTCTCATATAGTCTGTTCATGTGTCCTGTGATTTACAAAGTGCTGTGGAATATGTTGGAGCTACATAAATAAAGTTATTAGCATTATTATCTCTTCACAGGGGTATAGTACAACCACTATTTCAGTATTGTCACACCCTGGCTGACTGGTCTAAAGACTAATGTATTTCACTAAAATATATTTAATATATTTTAGTGAAATACATTAGTCTTTAGACCAGTCAGCCAGGCTGTGACAATATTAGCATTATTACTGTTAAAACTCTTAGAACTCTATCTATAAAACATAGTGTAGAATCAGGGGCGTAACTACCGTGGTAGCAGCAGTAGCAGCAGCCACAGGGCCCGGGCCATTAGGGGGCCCGGTGACAGCCGCTACCGCTGCGTTTTTGTTTTTTTTTAAAAGTCCGTTACGGGCCCCATTCACTTGCCGATCCTGGCTGGGCCGGGATCGGCAAGTGACACTGCGGGGCCCACAGAGGCTATCATTATACTCGGGGGTCTTTGCAGACCCCCGAGTATAATGATCGGCGCACCGGGAGGGGTAAGGTAACATAAAAAACAGTGTTACTTAACTCTCCGCGATCCTGCCAGGCCTCCGTCATTCGTGTCTGACGTCTCTGACGTCACATGACCCAGGCCAGCTTCCCGGGTCATGTGACGTCTGACGTCATTAAAGCTGGACAAGAGCGGACAGGACAGCCGACAGGAACAGGTAAGCAACTATCTCTGTTCTTTTAATGGTTTAATGGTTTTAATCCCCCGGGTCTCCGATTATTATACTCTGGGGTCTTTTCAGACCCCAGAGTATAATAAATGTTTATAGGTGTCCACAGTGGGACATATGGGGACACTATAGGGGTTAATACTGTGTGTGCAGGGGACACTATAGGGGTTAATACTGTGTGTACATTGGACACTATAGGGGTTAATAATACTGTATGCATTGGACACTATAGGGGTTAATAATACTGTGTGCATTGGACACTATAGGGGTTAATACTGTGTGTGCATTGGACACTATAGGGGTTAATAATACTGTGTGTGCAGGGGACACTATAGGGGTTAATACTGTGTGTGCAGGGGACACTAGGGGTAAATACTGTGTGTGCAGGGGACACTATGGGGGATAATACTGTGTGCATTGGACACTATAGGGGTTAATACTGTGTGTGCAGGGGACACTATTGGGGATAATACTGTGTGCAGGGCTTACTAAGGGACATAATAGAGTGCGGAGGAGGGGGTCAGTCGAGGTCTTCGGCATCGGTTTGGGGAGGGGGGGCCCCATGTCAAAAGTTCACCACGGGGCTCCGCCATTCCTAGTTACGCCACTGTGTAGAATACTCTTAGGACTCCTAGGAACCTATCTATAAAACATAGTGTAGAATACTCTTAGGACTCCTAGGAACCTATCTATAAAACATAGTGTAGAATAATCTTAGGGCTCCTAGGAACCTATCTATAAAACATAGTGTAGAATACTCTTAGGGCTCCAAGGAACCTATCTATAAAACATAGTGTAGAATAATCTTAGGGCTCCTAGGAACCTATCTATAAAACATAGTGTAGAATAATCTTAGGGCTCCTAGGAACCTATCTATAAAACATAGTGTAGAATACTCTTAGGGCTCCTAGGAACCTATCTATAAAACATAGTGTAGAATACTCTTAGGGCTCCTAAGAACCTATCTATAAAACATAGTGTAGAATGCTCTTAGGGCTCCTAGGAACCTATCTATAAAACATAGTGTAGAATGCTCTTAGGACTCCTAGGAACTAGAGATGAGCGAACAGTGTTCTATCGAACACATGTTCGATCGGATATCAGGGTGTTCGCCATGTTCGAATCGAATCGAACACCGCGTGGTAAAGTGCGCCAAAATTCGATTCCCCTCCCACCTTCCCTGGCGCCTTTTTTGCACCAATAACAGCGCAGGGGAGGTGGGACAGGAACTACGACACCGGGGGCATTGAAAAAAATTGGAAAAAGTCATTGGCTGCCGAAATCAGGTGACCTCCATTTTAGACGAATAGTGGATTTCAAATCCGGGTCATATGAGAATGTGAACTTTGTGACTATGAGACAGGGATAGCTGTACAGGCAGGGATAGCTAGGGATAACCTTTATTTAGGGGGGAATGTTATTAAAAATAACTTTTTGGGGCTCTATCGGGTGTGTAATTGTGATTTTTGTGAGATAAACTTTTTCCCATAGGGATGCATTGGCCAGCGCTGATTGGCCGAATTCCGTACTCTGGCCAATCAGTGCTGGCCAATGCATTCTATTAGCTTGATGAAGCAGAGTGTGCACAAGGGTTCAAGCGCACCCTCGGCTCTGATGTAGCAGAGCCGAGGCTGCACAAGGGTTCAAGCGCACCCTCGGCTCTGATGCAGCAGAGCCGAGGGTGCACTTGAACCCTTGTGCACCCTCGGCTCTGCTACATCAGAGCCGAGGGTGCGCTTGAACCCTTGTGCACACTCTGCTTCATCAAGCTAATAGAATGCATTGGCCAGCGCTGATTGGCCAATGCATTCTATTAGCCCGATGAAGTAGAGCTGAATGTGTGTGCTAAGCACACACATTCAGCACTGCTTCATCACGCCAATACAATGCATTAGCCAGTGCTGATTGGCCAGAGTACGGAATTCGGCCAATCAGCGCTGGCTCTTCTGGAGGAGGCGGAGTCTAAGATCGCTCCACACCAGTCTCCATTCAGGTCCGATCTTAGACTCCGCCTCCTCCAGCAGAGCCAGCGCTGATTGGTCAAGTTCCGTACTCTGGCCAATCAGCGCTGGCCAATGCATTCTATTAGCGTGAACTGAGTTTGCACAGGGGTTCTAGTGCACCCTCGGCTCTGCTACATCAGATTGCTACATCTGATGTAGCAGTGCCGAGTGTGCATCAGATGTGTAGTTGAGCAAAACTGACTCAGCACTGCTAAGTCTCTGCATTCGCATAGGAATGCATTGGCCAGCCTTCGGCCAATCAGCGCTGGCTCTGCCGGAGGAGGCGGAGTCTAAGGTCGGACCTGAATGGAGACTGGTGTGGAGCGATCTTAGACTCCGCCTCCTCCAGCAGAGCCAGCGCTGATTGGTCGAGTTCCGTACTCTGGCCAATCAGCACTGGCCAATGCATTTCTATGGGGAAAAGTTAGCTTGCGAAAATCGCAAACTGACAGGGATTTCCATGAAATAAAGTGACTTTTATGCCCCCAGACATGCTTCCCCTGCTGTCCCAGTGTCATTCCAGGGTGTTGGTATCATTTCCTGGGGTGTCATAGTGGACTTGGTGACCCTCCAGACACGAATTTGGGTTTCCCCCTTAACGAGTTTATGTTCCCCATAGACTATAATGGGGTTCGAAACCCATTCGAACACTCGAACAGTGAGCGGCTGTTCGAATCGAATTTCGAACCTCGAACATTTTAGTGTTCGCTCATCTCTACTAGGAACCTATCTATAAAACATAGTGTAGAATACTCTTAGGACTCCTAGGAACCTATCTATAAAACATAGTGTAGAATACTCCTAGGAACCTATCTATAAAACATAGTGTAGAATGCTCTTAGGGCTCCTAAGAACCTATCTATAAAACATAGTGTAGAATGCTCTTAGGGCTCCTAGGAACCTATCTATAAAACATAGTGTAGAATGCTCTTAGGACTCCTAGGAACCTATCTATAAAACATAGTGTAGAATACTCTTAGGGCTCCTAGGAACCTATCTATAAAACATAGTGTAGAATACGCTTAGGGCTCCTAGGAACCTATCTATAAAACATAGTGTAGAATACTCTTAGGGCTCCTAGGAACCTATCTATAAAACATAGTGTAGAATACTCTTAGGGCTCCTAGGAACCTATCTATAAAACATAGTGTAGAATAATCTTAGGGCTCCTAGGAACCTATCTATAAAACATAGTGTAGAATAATCTTAGGACTCCTAGGAACCTATCTATAAAACATAGTGTAGAATACTCTTAGGGCTCCTAGGAACCTATCTATAAAACATAGTGTAGAATACTCTTAGGGCTCCTAGGAACCTATCTATAAAACATAGTGTAGAATACTCTTAGGGCTCCTAGGACCCTATCTATAAAACATAGTGTAGAATACTCTTAGGGCTCCTAGGAACCTATCTATAAAACATAGTGTAGAACACTCTTAGGACTCCTAGGAACCTATCTATAAAACATAGTGTAGAACACTCTTAGGCTTCCTAGGAACCTATCTATATGTTATGGTTTGCTGGGTTTATTAAAAAAACAAAAACAAATGAAACCCAAAGGAGCCCGCTGGGCTCTGGACCACAGAAGCGCCCTGGTGTGAACAGGGTCTGACAGACGCCACTGCCAGCCCTCTACACACCCTAGTTCGCTCTGTTAAATCACAGCGGCCTGTGTAGGTCAGAGAAGCCGCACAAGGACAGCACTCCTGTGCTAGACTGCCCACAATTAGCTAGTGTGCACACAGTGGCTTCCTGAGGCACACCACAGAAGCTAACAACTAAAGTTTTTTAGAAATAGCGTTCTACCTGAACTACAATTCTGTCTAACAAAATTTCTAACTAGCTAGCTAGCCTAAGCACACATAGTGCATTTGTGAATTGACATTAGGGCAGCGGGCTGAGGAACATCCCTCTTTATAAAGGGAAAGGTCGGTCCACTTTCGGCCAAGCCAGCTGCCCAAGACGGAGGTGATTGGTCGATGTGACTGTCAGTCACAGCCTGACCACAACCTCCGGCTGCAAGAGGGTTTAACCCTTGCTAAACCTGACTGCCAGCACAAGGAGGGATTGACAGGCGGCAATACGCAACCGCAGAGAGACGGGCTGCGACCCAACCCCTCGGCCTCAGTTGCCGCATAGTCCTAACACTATAAAACATAGTGTATAATACTCTTAGGTCTCCTAGGAACCTATCTATAAAACATAGTGTAGAATACTCTTAGGGCTCCCAGGAACCTATCTATAAAACATAGTGTAGAATACTCTTAGGACTCCTAGGAACCTATCTATAAACATAGTGTAGAATACTATTAGGGCTCCTAGGAACCTATCTATAAAACATAGTGTAGAATACTCTTAGGACTCCTAGGAACCTATCTATAAAACATAGTGTAGAATACTCTTAGGTCTCCTAGGAACCTATGTATAAAACATAGTGTAGAACACTCTTAGGACTCCTGGGAACCCCTATATAAAACGTAGTGTAGAATACTCTCATGGCTTCTAGGAATCTATATGTAAAGCATATCTATCTATAAGTATAGTGAATGACACTGTCAGGGCTCCTGGGATTCTGTATCTATAAAACAGATTGTATGTATGTAATGTTTTCTTTTCATAGGAATAAATTGCTAAATGTTACATTTAATACAGCCTACTCTGGCTCATACATAAGTGCTAGAAATATAACTGTGTGGGTGCTAGATACATTTTTTGTTAAATGAAACTAGCATGTAAAACTGGCAATGTAAGTAATTGCTTCGAGGATGACTTCCAAAACATATAATTAATGTGTACTACATTGGCATGTAACTAAAATTCTCTTTCTCAGAAAGCAGGATGTTACCGAAACTCCAGGTGATTGATGGGTGTTTGTCTGTTGAGACCTCCAATGGACCTGAGAATAGTTTTTTCCCTCTCCACTTGGTGGGAATTCAGCCAGACCACAGCCAGGCTGTATATAGGCATGTTGCTTGGTGGATGGAGGAACTCACACTCTTAATCATTTTGAGGAGGTGCCGAAGATAGCCAAAGTCCCATACATGGCTATCTGTTGTGCTCTTATTAAAGAGAATGCGGGCCACAAGGGTTCGTCCATCCACCGAGCAGAACGTGAGTGAAGTTATTTTCATTGTTAACCACTCCAGTACCGGGCCAATTTGTGCTCCAGGACCAGACACATTTTAGGTTTATTTTTGTATGTGCGGTTTTGAGGGCTGTAACAGAGTCAACTAATTTTTGCGTCTTTTTTCAGGGACACATAGGGCTTTATTTTTATGTTGTTTATAATTTCAAATGTGTTTTAATTTTTTTTATATCTAGGAAAATATAAACAGAATAGGAGAGAAATTGTGTCTGGTTTTCAATTTATTATTATTTTTTTTATTTAATAACACAAAGTGTCACTGAAAAACTTTATAATATAGTTTTTCCTCTCTGTTATGGTCATTTTTATTTTGTACGGTGTCGTCGGGGGTGGGGCTATAACCTTTAATAACAGTGTTTTATTTGCGTATTTATTATTATTATTATTATTGTTATTTTATTTACATTTTTTAAAACTTTTTATTATACAGTCTTATGAAAAAGTTTGGGCACCCCTATTAATCTTAATCATTTTTAGTTCTAAATATTTTGGTGTTTATAACAGCCATTTCAGTTTGATATATCTAATAACTGATGGACACAGTAATATTTCAGGATTGAAATGAGGTTTATTGTACTAACAGAAAATGCGCAATATGCATTAAACCAAAATTTGACCGGTGCAAAAGTATGGGCACCTCAACAGAAAAGTGACATTAATATTTAGTAGATCCTCCTTTTGCAAAGATAACAGCCTCTAGTCGCTTCCTGTAGCTTTTAATCAGTTCCTGGATCCTGGATAAAGGTATTTTGGACAAACAATTCAAGTTCAGTTAAGTTAGATGGTCGCCGAGCATGGACAGCCCGCTTCAAATCATCCCACAGATGTTCAATGATATTCAGGTCTGGGGACTGGGATGGCCATTCCAGAACATTGTAATTGTTCCTCTGCATGAATGCCTGAGGATTTGGAGCGGTGTTTTGGATCATTGTCTTGCTGAAATATCCATCCCCGGCGTAACTTCAACTTCGTCACTGATTCTTGAACATTATTCTCAAGAATCTGCTGATACTGAGTGGAATCCATGCGACTCTCAACTTTAACAAGATTCCCGATGCCGGCATTGGCCACACAGCCCCAAAGCATGATGGAACCTCCACCAAATTTTACAGTGGGTAGCATGTGTTTTTCTTGGAATGCTGTTTCTTTTTGGACGCCATGCATAACGCCTTTTTTTATAACCAAACAACTCAATTTTTGTTTCCAAAATGAAGCTGCCTTGTCCAAATGTGCTTTTTCATACCTCAGGCAACTCTATTTGTGGCGTACGTGCAGAAACGGCTTCTTTCTCATCACTCTCCCATACAGCTTCTCCTTGTGCAAAGTGCGCTGTATAGTTGACCGATGCACAGTGACACCATCTGCAGCAAGATGATGCTGCAGCTCTTTGGAGGTGGTCTGTGGATTGTCCTTGACTGTTCTCACCATTCTTCTTCTCTGCCTTTCTGATATTTTTCTTGGCCTGCCACTTCTGGGCTTAACAAGAACTGTCCCTGTGGTCTTCCATTTCCTTACTATGTTCCTCACAGTGGAAACTGACAGGTTAAATCTCTGAGACAACTTTTTGTATCCTTCCCCTGAACAACTATGTTGAACAATCTTTGTTTTCAGATCATTTGAGAGTTGTTTTGAGTAGCCCATGATGCCACTCTTCAGAGGAGATTCAAATAGGAGATCAACTTGCAATTGGCCACCTTAAATACCTTTTCTTATGATTGGATACATCTGGCTATGAAGTTCAAAGCTCACTGAGGTTACAAAACCAATTTTGTGCTTCAGTAAGTCAGTAAAAAGTAGTTAGGGGAATTCAAATCAATAAAATGATAAGGGTGCCCATACTTTTGCACCGGTCAAATTTTGGTTTAATGCATATTGCACATTTTCTGTTAGTACAATAAACCTCATTTCAATCCTGAAATATTACTGTGTCCATCAGTTATTAGATATATCAAACTGAAATGGCTGTTGCAAACACCAAAATATTTAGAACAAAAAATGATTAAGATTAATAGGGGTGCCCAAACTTTTTCATAGGACTGTATATATATATATATATATATGTATATATATATATATATATATATATATATATATATATATATTTTATTTTATTTTTTTTTTCAGATTGTGCCCCCATAAGGTGGTAAGAGCGTATTTTTATTATTATTATTTACATTTTTAAGACTTTTTATTATATACTAGAGGGAGGACCCGGCTTCGCACGGGTATATTACATGTTATGTTTGTGTAGTGGCCCCATAAGAATTGTCCAATTGCACTGGTGTATTTTGTATGTTGTTTGTGTGTATGTCCATAAGCATCATGTGATTATGTGTATCTCATTTTGGATGTCAGTGAAAAACCTGTGATCAGTTGATATGGATACCTGGAGTAAAGCTGTATCTAATCCTTCCCCATGTAGTACTGTGTTTAGATGCAAGTATCCAATCCTTGTTGGTGTGGTACTGTGTGCAGATGCACATATCTAATCCTCCCCGTGCGGTATTGTGTGAAGAGGCGCGTATCTAATCCTCCAGTAAGTGAAACTGTGTACAGACGTGCATATCTAATGACTCTGGCGTGCGGTACTGTGTGCAGATGCGCGTATCTAATACTCTGGCATGTGGTACTGTGTGCAGATGCACGTATCTAATCCTCCCCTGTGTGGTATTGTGTGAAGAGGCGCATATCTAATCCTACGGCATGTGGAACTGTGTGTAGATGTGGGTATCTAATCCTACAGCATGTGGTACCTTGTGCAGACGTGCGTATCTAATCCTACTGAATTTGGTACTGTCTGCAGACGCGCTTATCTAATCCTCTGGCGTGTGGTACTGTGTGCAGACGCACGTATTTAATCCTCCCCTGTGTGGTATTGTGTGAAGAGATGCGTATCTAATCCTACGGCGTGTGGAACTGTGTGTAGACACACGTATCTAATCCTACGGCATGTGGTACTGTGTGCAGACGCGTGTATCTAATCCTACGGCATGTGGTACTGTGTGTAGACACGTGTATCTAATCCTACGGCATGTGGTACTGTGTGTAGACTCGCGTATCTAATCCTACGGCATGTGGTACTGTGTGCAGACGCGTGTATCTAATCCTACGGCATGTGGTACTGTGTGTAGACGCGCGTATCTAATCCTATGGCATGTGGTACTGTGTGCAGACGCGTGTATCTAATCCTACGGCATGTGGTACTGTGTGTAGACGCGCGTATCTAATCCTATGGCATGTAGTACTGTGTGCAGACGCGTGTATCTAATCCTATGGCGTGTACAACTGTGTGAAGACACGTGTATCTAATCCTCCCCTGTGTGGTATTGTGTGAAGAGGCGCGTATCAAATCCTACGGCATGTGGTACTGTGTGCAGATGCGCGTATGTAATCCTATGGCATGTGGTACTGTGTGTAGACGCGTGTATCTAATCCTCCGCCGTGTGGTACTGTGTGCAAACACGCGTATGTAATCATCCCCCGTGTGATACTGTGTGCTGAGACGCGTATCTAATTCTCTGGCTTGTGGTACTGTGTGCAGAGGCATGTATCTAATCCTCCCCTGTGTGGTATTGTGTGAAGAGGAACATATCTAATCATTTGGCATGTGGAACTATGTGTAGACGCGAGTATCTAATCCTACTGCATGTGGTATTGTGTGAAGAGGCGCGTATCTAATCCTTTGGCGTGTTGAACTATGTGTAGACGCGCGTATCTAATCCTACTGCATGTGGTACTGTGTGCAGACGCGTGTATCTAATCCTATGGCGTGTACAACTGTGTGCAGACGCGCGTATCTAATCCTCTGGAATGTGGAACTGTGTGTAGACGCGTGTATCTAATCCTACGGCATGTGGTACTCTGTGCAGATGCGTGTATCTAATCCTATGGCGTGTACAAATGTGTGCAGACGCACGTATCTAATCCTCTGGAGTGTGGAACTGTGTGTAGACGCCTGTATCTAATCCTTCGGCACGTGGAACCTTGTGCAGACGCATGTATAAAATCCTTCAGTGTGTGGAACTGTGTGCAGAAATGCGTATTTAATCCTCTGGTGTGTGGGACTGTGTGGAGACCCGTGTATCTAATCCTCTGGCGTGTGATACTGTGTGCTGATCTGTGTATCTAATCCTCTGGAGTGTGGAACTGTGTGTAGACGCCTGTATCTAATCCTTCGGCATGTGGAACCGTGTGCAGGCGCGCGTATCTAATCCTATGGCATGTGGTACTGTGTGCAGAAGTGCGTATTTAATCCTCTGGTGTGTGGGACTGTGTGCAGACCCGTGTATCTAATTCTACGGCATGTGGTACTGTGTGCAGACGTGTGTATCTAATCCTATGGCGTGTACAACTGTGTGAAGACACGTGTATCTAATCCTCCCCTGTATGGTATTGTGTGAAGAGGCGCGTATCTAATCCTATGGCGTGTGGTACTGTGTGCAGATGCGCGTATCTAATCCTATGGCATGTGGTACTGTGTGTAGACAAGCGTATCTAATCCTCCCCCGTGTGGTACTGTGGGCTGAGACGTGTATCTAATTCTCTGGCTTGTGGTACTGTGTGAAGAGGCGTGTATCTAATCCTTCGGCGTGAGGAACTTTGTATAGACGCACGTATCTAATCCTACTGCATGTGGTACTGTGTGCAGATGCGTGTATCTAATCCTATGGCGTGTACAAATGTGTGCAGATGCACGTATCTAATCCTCTGGAGTGTATAACTGTATGTAGACGCCTGTATCTAATCTTTCGGCATGTGAAACCGTGTGCAGATGCACGTATCAAATCCTTCAGTGTGTGGAACTGTGTGCAGAAATGCGTATTTAATCCTCTGGTGTGTGGGACTGTGTGCAGACCCGTGTATCTAATCCTGTGGCGTGTGATACTCTGTGCTGATCTGTGTATCTAATCCTCTGATGCGTGTATCTCAGTTTGGATATCAGTGTTGTATTGTGCATGTGGAGTGACCGTGTGTATTGCAGTTGGAATATGAGTGAAAGACTTGCAGGTTTGTATTGGCTAAGGGGGGGGCACTGTGTTTGGAATGCTGTATCTCAGCAACGGTACGTCCGAGCGAGTTGGAGTCTCGTCTTAAACCTTCCCGTATATCTGAAGTATCTCTGTACCAAATTTGGTGAAGATCGGTCCAGTCGTTTGGTTCGCATTAGAGTACAGACAGACAGACAGACAGACAGACAGATAGACAGACAGACAGACAGACAAGAATTCATTTTTATAAGATAGAGAGATAATATATTTATTTTTTTCAGATTGTGCCCCCATAAGGTGATGAGACCTTTGGGGACATCTGATCACTCTTTTTTTTTATACTGGAGGCTGATTTCTCCTATAACTGGGGCTGGTACATTTAGCCTGAGTTGCAGGAGGAATACAGCCTCCTGCACGTTGTGTATACACAGCCTACTGAGCTGATCTGGGATTTGATTCTACAGAGCCGTGAGTTAGTCCGTGCATCGGACATATATGGACATTGTTACTTTATAAAATATCAGGAGTTTTTTCTTGTTGGGCTGTGTTTTTCCCCTTCCCCCATTTTCCTTTTTGAATTATGTATAAAGTCTATGGGTAGTCCGGAAGTAGTTAATGCTGTGTTATTGAGCTAATACTGAAGTAATACAGTAAGAAGAATTCTTAAAAACTGTTTTATAACTTTGTGTATATTGTGCAACAGTAGCAGCATGTAAAGCTAGTAGCATGGAAACTCATTTTATTTAATTTTTGGGGGGAAAGGGGAGAAAGAAAGGGGGGCATTTATACTCTTGTACATAGGAGTAGTATTATAGTAGTTATATCCTTGTACATAGGAGGTAGTATTATAGTAGTTATATTCTTGTACATAGGAGTAGTATTATAGTAGTTATATTCTTGTACATAGGAGTAGTATTATAGTAGTTATATTCTTGTACATAGGAGTAGTATTATAGTAGTTATATTCTTGTACATAGGAGGTAGTATTATAGTAGTTATATTCTTGTACATAGGAGTAGTATTATAGTAGTTATATTCTTGTACATAGGAGTAGTATTATAGTAGTTATATTCTTGTACATAGGCGTAGTATTATAGTAGTTATATCCTTGTACATAGGAGTAGTATTATAGTAGTTATATCCTTGTACATAGGAGCAGTATTATAGTAGTTATATTCTTTTACATAGGAGGTAGTATTATAGTAGTTATATTCTTGTACATAGGAGCAGTATTATAGTAGTTATATTCTTGTACATAGGAGGTAGTATTATAGTAGTTATATTCTTGTACATAGGCGCAGTATTATAGTAGTTATATTCTTGTACATAGGAGTAGTATTATAGTAGTTATATTCTTGTACATAGGAGCAGTATTATAGTAGTTATATTCTTGTACATAGGAGGTAGTATTATAGTAGTTATATTCTTGTACATAGGAGTAGTATTATAGTAGTTATATTCTTGTACATAGGAGGTAGTATTATAGTAGTTATATTCTTGTACATAGGAGCAGTATTATAGTAGTTATATTCTTGTACATAGGAGTAGTATTATAGTAGTTATATTCTTGTACATAGGAGTAGTATTATAGTAGTTATATTCTTGTACACAGGAGCAGTATTATAGTAGTTATATTCTTGTACATAGGAGTAGTATTATAGTAGTTATATTCTTGTGCATAGGAGGTAGTATTATTGTAGTTATATTCTTGTACATAGGAGTAGTATTATAGTAGTTATATTCTTGTACATAGGAGTAGTATTATAGTAGTTATATTCTTGTACATAGGAGTAGTATTATAGTAGTTATATTCTTGTACATAGGAGTAGTATTATAGTAGTTATATTCTTGTACATAGGAGTAGTATTATAGTAGTTATATTCTTGTACATAGGAGCAGTATTATAGTAGTTATATTCTTGTACATAGGAGCAGTATTATAGTAGTTATATTCTTGTACATAGGAGCAGTATTATAGTAGTTATATTCTTGTACATAGGAGTAGTATTATAGTAGTTATATTCTTGTACATAGGAGTAGTATTATAGTAGTTATATTCTTGTACATAGGAGCAGTATTATAGTAGTTATATTCTTGTACATAGGAGCAGTATTATAGTAGTTATATTCTTGTACATAGGAGCAGTATTATAGTAGTTATATTCTTGTACATAGGAGTAGTATTATAGTAGTTATATTCTTGTACATAGGAGTAGTATTATAGTAGTTATATTCTTCAAAAAACAACACTTTTAGAAAAAATAGAGAAGTAGCTCACCTATCTTCCGTTCATTTATCCTCCTGTGGTGCACGACCCTGTTCTCCTTGACCTCCTTGAGCAAAACGATGAGAAAAAATTCCAAAAAGGATTCAAACAAAGTTTGAAGGATCTGCAGCTCAGAGGAGGTTAAAACTCAAAAAAAAACTTTATTTCATACTTTTAAAAGGACTCACCCCAAGTGGGTGAATACATTCAGAAGTTTAACAACAGAACATAGTGAGAAAAAGATAGTCACGTGTTCTCTTTTTGTGAATGAGATAAGTCCTCCCCATAAATCAATCTATCGGGGGTGGACTGACATGTCAGTGCAGAGGAATTGATGTTCTCTGGGAAAGTCTTTGTACTATGAGAAGAGCTATGATTGTTTGTTCCCAAACATTGGCAGGTCAGTGTTATATATCCTTTCACCGATTTTAGTTTTAGAACGAGTGGCATGTACATAGGGATTAACCCCTATTTAACCACTATTTGCCTTTCGTTTAGTTTACTAACACAAAAAGAACTAATTCCTTTGTTCAGTTTATCAGTAAAATAATTAAAAAAAATCTGCACATGGGGATTAACTCACATTTAACCCCTACTGGCCGTTCGTACAGTCTACAAGTATAATAACAATAGAGCCCTTTGTTCATCTTATCAGTATAACAACAATAAATGTGTACATGAAGATTAACCCCTATTTAACTCTTGTTTTCCCTTCGCTCAGTCTGCTAGCAAATTAACACTAAAGAGACGACAGTCTGTTTAGACGGCATTCTGATACGGACTGTGTAAATATTGACGAAAGTCATTTAGCTTCCCCCTTTTCTGATCTGCAAGTTAATTACCTTGGGGTCAGATTTGAGTAGGTTGAAACACTTACGAAACCTGTGATTGATATTCTATGGGATACAACTGTAGGTTGATGCCTAGCAAAGCTAGTTTCATGGTATCTTATATTCTTCCATCAATTTGAATATCGTATTTTTCTTTAATGTTTTTTCTTTTGGATGCCTGTTATACAATTGGAAGGGCTTGAGTATCTTAAACCTGACTGTTAGGGTGTTTTATTATGGGTTGGGGTTATTTACCGGCATTGTAAAAGTTATCGGGTGGAGTTTTTTACCGACATGTAGAAGGCTGATGAGGATTAGACAATTAAGTGTTCTAAACTGGGTTAAAGTCAGTAGTATATAAGAGATCGAGGCAACACATTGTGTAGGCTGTATTCCGCTATGATTAAGGGACATTAAAAATCTGTCCCGAAACGCGTCAGCGGTTTTGGTTTTAGTTTCACATTTTTCTATCTTTTTCTCACTATGTTCTGTTGTTAAACTTCTGAATGTATTCACCCACTTGGGGTGAGTCCTTTTAAAAGTATGAAATAAAGTTTTTTTTTGAGTTTTAACCTCCTCTGAGCTGCAGATCCTTCAAACTTTGTTTGAATCCTTTTTGGAATTTTTTCTCATAGTTATATTCTTGTACATAGGGGGCAGTATTATAGTAGTTATATTCTTGTACATAGGCGCAGTATTATAGTAGTTATATTCTTGTACATTGGTGCAGTATTATAGTAGTTATATTCTTGTACATAGGAGTAGTATTATAGTAGTTATATTCTTGTACATAGGAGTAGTATTATAGTAGTTATATTCTTGTACATAGGGGTAGTATTATAGTAGTTATATTCTTGTACATAGGGGCAGTATTATAGTAGTTATATTCTTGTACATAGGAGTAGTATTATAGTAGTTATATTCTTGTACATAGGAGCAGTATTATAGTAGTTATATTCTTGTACATAGGAGGTAGTATTATAGTAGTTATATTCTTGTACATAGGAGCAGTATTATAGTAGTTATATTCTTGTACATAGGAGTAGTATTATAGTAGTTATATTCTTGTACATTGGAGGTAGTATTATAGTAGTTATATTCTTGTACATAGGAGCAGTATTATAGTAGTTATATTCTTGTACATAGGAGTAGTATTATAGTAGTTATATTCTTGTACATAGGAGTAGTATTATAGTAGTTATATTCTTGTACATAGGAGGTAGTATTATAGTAGTTATATTCTTGTACATAGGAGTAGTATTATAGTAGTTATATTCTTGTACATAGGAGGTAGTATTATAGTAGTTATATTCTTGTACATAGGAGGTAGTATTATAGTAGTTATATTCTTGTACATAGGAGTAGTATTATAGTAGTTATATTCTTGTACATAGGAGGTAGTATTATAGTAGTTATATTCTTGTACATAGGAGTAGTATTATAGTAGTTATATTCTTGTACATAAGAGGTAGTATTATAGTAGTTATATTCTTGTACATAGGAGTAGTATTATAGTAGTTATATTCTTGTACATAGGAAGTATTATAGTAGTTATATTCTTGTACATAGGAGGTAGTATTATAGTAGTTATATTCTTGTTCATAGGAGTAGTATTATAGTAGTTATATTCTTGTACATAGGAGGTAGTATTATAGTAGTGATATTCTTGTATATAGGAGTAGTATTATAGTAGTTATATTCTTGTACATAGGAGGTAGTATTATAGTAGTTATATTCTTGTACATAGGAGTAGTATTATAGTAGTTATATTCTTGTTCATAGGAGTAGTATTATAGTAGTTATATTCTTGTACATAGGAGCAGTATTATAGTAGTTATATTCTTGTTCATAGGAGTAGTATTATAGTAGTTATATTCTTGTACATAGGAGGTAGTATTATAGTAGTGATATTCTTGTATATAGGAGTAGTATTATAGTAGTTATATTCTTGTACATAGGAGGTAGTATTATAGTAGTTATATTCTTGTACATAGGAGTAGTATTATAGTAGTTATATTCTTGTATATAGGAGTAGTATTATAGTAGTTATATTCTTGTACATAGGAAGTATTATAGTAGTTATATTCTTGTACATAGGGGGCAGTATTATAGTAGTTATATTCTTGTACATAGTAGTATTATAGTAGTTATATTCTTGTACATAGGAAGTATTATAGTAGTTATATTCTTGTACATAGGAGTAGTATTATAGTAGTTATATTCTTGTACATAGGAGTAGTATTATAGTAGTTATATTCTTGTACATAGGAGCAGTATTATAGTAGTTATATTCTTGTACATAGGAGGTAGTATTATAGTAGTTATATTCTTGTACATAGGAGCAGTATTATAGTAGTTATATTCTTGTACATAGGAGCAGTAGTATAGTAGTTATATTCTTGTACATAGGAGTAGTATTATAGCAGTTATATTCTTGTACATAGGAGGTAGTATTATAGTAGTTATATTCTTGCACATAGGTGTAGTATTATAGTAGTTATATTCTTATACATAGGAGTAGTATTATAGTAGTTATATTCTTGTACATAGAGTAGTATTATAGTAGTTATATTCTTGTACATAGGAGGTAGTATTATAGTAGTTATATTCTTGCACATAGGTGTAGTATTATAGTAGTTATATTCTTGTACATAGGAGCAGTATTATAGTACTTGTAATGTATTTATCGAAGGAAGCAAATTACTAAAATGACAGCAACATTAGAAGAAATATAGAAGTGACCAACTACAAATTTTATTAATTATCCAACTTCTCATTATGCTAATTTGATACATTGTCATGACAAGTAGCAAAACCCCTGACTGACTTCAGATCACACTCATGGGCATCCACAGATAGGCACATACAGATATAGCATTTGGTAACATGGCTCTTAACGTATTGCCATCAATGATATCATTATTCCTGTTCTGTGACATCATGATGTCACAGCAAAAGGGGTAGACCATAGAGGGGCTGCAGTGGCTAATAGCAGAGGGGCTATACTGTCTTATTCTATGCTTTGATATTATATAGCTTACCACACTGCTGCCATTGATTGTTTTCTTGTAGACTGCAGTGATCAACAACCATCTTAATAAGTAATACATCTGTATACAGCATACATCTCTATAGTGTATGGCAAAATCATGTTGTTTTCAAAGCTGGTCATCTTGTGCAGCAAATTTTAGTATACATGGAATGAAGTAAAGAAGGAATGAAACTTTTTATTGAAATTTTATCAGGAAAAAGATTCCATTCTTCAAATATTTATCATTTATGTTAGCCTTTTATTCATAAAGGTTTTCAGTCAGGACCACCAGAAGCCTTGGTACAGATATTTGTTTCATTATAGAAGTCGTAGACCGTAGTCTGGTTGCGATCACATTCTGTTTCTGTTGTGCACCCCATACGGGCCCATGTATAGTGGGGTGATGCTGAAAAATACACATAAGAGCTGTCACATAACACAATATTACAGCAGGTCTGATATATATAATAATGATGTCACATCAACTCTATAAATCCTGTTTATCCTGGGAATAAACCCTGCACTACAACTGACCAATCCCTGCTAGACAGCTTTCATAAATGAGGTTATTTAGCAGATATTTTATCAATCAGGGGGATTTTTATCCCAATTTACAGGGACAGTCTGATAATTCCATATGAATGGAACTAGTTAGTGAGAAGGGAAGTGCTCAGTACTGGAGATGACTGTTATAGGAGATCAGATCGGAAGGAATCTTCTCTATACAGTGAAGAACAATGAAACAAGGGGCCACATGGTGGCTCAGTGGTTAGCACTGCAGCCTTGCAGCGCTGGAGTCCTGGTGTTCAAATCCCACCAAGGGCAAAAATGCATCTGCAAGGAGTTTGTATGTTCTCCCCGTGTTTGCATGGATTTCCACCCCATATTCCAAAGACATACTGATAGGGAAAAATGTACATTGTGAGCCCTATGTGCGGCTCACAACCTACATTTAAAAAAAAAAAAAAAAAAAAAAAAGAACAATGAAACAATGTTTATTGCCTCCTTGATGCAGAAGATCTTCACCAGATATTACTAGTAGAGATGAGCGAGTAGTATTCAATCAAGTAGATACTATGGTATTCGAAATACTCATACTTGATCGAATACTACTCGCTATTCGCTGTAAAAATTGGCCGAATGCTATACACTGTATAGCATTCGGCCAATCAGAACCAGCATTGATTGGCCGAATGCTATACTGTACAGTGTACAGCATTCAGCCAATCAACGCTGGTTCTGCAGGAGGCTCGTCTTTGGCGAGGTGGAGTCTAAGATCGGACCACAATGGAGACTGCTTTAATGTTAAATATGCAGTCTACATTGTGGTCCGATCTTAGACTCCACCTTGTCAAAGACGAGCCTCCTGCAGAACCAGCGTTGATTGGCTGAATGCGATACACTGTATAGCATTTGACCAATCAACGCTGGTTTTGCAGGATGAGTAAAAGGCAAAGTGGAAGGAGTAGGACACGGCGCGGGGAGAATGGTATACCCACAGGATAATACCTTTGAGTAGCAATCCCCAGCATCCCTCCTGCAGAACCAGTGTTGAATGCTATACAGTGTATAGCATTCGGACAATCAATGCTGGTTCTGCAGGAGGCTCGTCTTTGACGAGGTGGAGTCTAAAATCGGACCACAATGGAGACTACATATTTAACATTAGAGCAGTCTCCATTGTGGTTCGATCTTAGACTCTGCCTCATCAAAGACGAGCCTCTTGCAGAACCAGGGCATTGATTGGCCGAATGCTGTACACAGTATAGCATGCGACCAATCAATGCTACATTGTGGTCTGATCTTAGATCAATGCTGATTGTGCAGGAGGCTCGTCTTTGACGAAGCAGAGTCTAAGATCAGACCACAATGTAGACTGCTCTAATGTTAAATATGCAGTCTACATTGTGGTCCGATCTTAGACTCTGCCTCGTCAAAGACGAGCCTCCTGCAGAACCAGTACCGCACTCCTGCCCAAGTACCACACTCTCCTTCGCTCCTCCTCAACACTCTCTTCCTGCTGCTCGTGGACTTGGTGACTCCCATATGTTGAATAGTGGTTTCCCCTGAAATGAGCATTTGATTCCTATAGACTATAATGGGATTCGATATTCAATCGAGTAGTTGAATATTGAGGCTCTACTCAAAATGAATATCGAATCTTGAATAATTAACTACTCGCTCATTTCTAATTTCTAGTAAATGCCTGAGATTCCTTAGTGATAGAGAAGGAAGCTAAAGGTTTTCTGCTCCACTTTTCTATTACACTATATTGGCCTCCTAAGGAAGTTGATGTAGATGAAGAGAACATGCAGGACGTGCAGCCACTTTCCCTGATGGATCTCCAAGCTCCCCAGTTAGGAATCACTGGTATCAGAAATAACCTCAAATTCCCCCTGACAAACTTCTAGATGTTTCATCACCAAATACTAAAATACTTAATAATATTACCTGTTATATTTCTATACCGATGATAGCACGTGTCCTCCCCACCTCTGCATTTCGCAGGGGCTATGGCATCACACCAGGCGTTATAGGATGAGCAGGAAGGACAAACCTTTCCATTTGGTCCATCAAAACTTTTGACACCTCGTGAAACTAAAGAAGAGAACCAGCGAAAAAATAAAGAGGACTTGCTTCGTAACATTTTTTCTAAATAATATATATTATCCATTATTTTTAATTTGACTGTAGTATGTGTAGGTCATGTAACCTACATATATTACACTTTTGCCTTTTCACTGATGTCATGGGGTGTCAGTCTAAGGGATATCTGTACCCTGTGAATTCACTGGAAAGAAGCCTGCTCCCCTCCCCAGCCCTGGTTTACTTACCTGTTCCTATGGCTATTCGGATCCCAGGATGTCACTGTGGAAAGGCTGCCTCTTCATTGGATGTGCCGTCCATTGGTGCCCAGCCTACGTCAAAAAGAGACTGGCCGGCTGCTGGGGGCGGCTCAAAGAGGAGGTGCCAGCCGAGACATGTGACAAAGAGGAGGTGCCAGTGATACATGTGACAAAGAGGAGGTGCCAGTCGATACATGTGACAAAGAGGAGGTGCCAGCTGATACATGTGACAAAGAGGGGGTGCCAGCCGACACATGTGACAAAGAGGAAGTGCCAGCCGATACATGTGACAAAGAGGAGGTGCCAGCTGGCACCTCCATAGAATCATGTAGCACTATATAATATGGATTTTGAAAGTGTAAGCCCATATTATACCCTGAGAGGGCTACTATGGATCATTATACCCTGCAGGGGCCATTATGAAACATTATACCCTGTGGGGGCCACTATGGAGTAATATACTCTGTAGTGGCCACTATGGATCATCATACCATGTTGGGGCCACTGTGGAGCATATTACACTGTAAAGGGGCCACTGTGGAGCATTGTACTGTGCAGAGGCCACAGTGGAATATATTATACTGTAGAGCATTGTGCTGTGCAGGGTCCACTGTGGAAAAAATACTGTACAAGGGCCACTATGGAGCATTATCCTGCACAGGAACTACTGTGGAACATATTATATTGTTTAGCAGTGTACTGTGTAGTGTCCACTATGGAGCATATTATACTCTGCAAGAGCCAATATGGAACAGTATACTGTGCATGGGCCATGGTGGAGAATATTATACTGTGCAGGGGCCAATGTCTCATTGTACTGTGGGGGGTGGGGGCACTGTGGAACATATTCTACTGAGTAGAGGCCACTTTGGAGCATTATACTTTGCAGGGGCCACGGTGGAGCATATAATAGTTTTCATGTATGTATGAATATATACATAATATTTGCAGGATGAAGAGAGTCACCCAGTCACAGCTTTAATAGAAAGATATAAATTCCTGGTACCGGTCATTGGTCCCTTTCCATTAAAGCTGTGACCGGCCCCTGACATCAGAACTGCTATTTCTTCCCTAATGGCGTCTCTGGGTCTAATCCTAGCCCCACACTGCAGAGAAAAAACGTTGCAGAAAAGCTGCGTTTTTCAAAAACTTCCACGTTTTTGAAAAACGCAGCATGTCAAATATAGTTGCGGAAACGTTAGGTTTTTTCCCTCCATAGATTTCTACGGAGAGTGTGAAAACTGCAGCAAAAACGCAGCATGATAAATGTGTTGCGGGAACTCTGCAGAAACGCCGCGGATAAGCAGACAAAAATTCACTGTTTTGCTTGGATGCAGCTAAGGCCCCACAGGCTGGAACCGTTGCACTAAAGCGCTGCGGGAACAACCGCGGAGTGAACGCAGTGCAGTTCTTCCCTCAGCGCTTTGAACAGAAAGTTCACAGAGTTTTCCTCCATGGACTTTCTCTTACAACTATATGTACGGGAAAGCCGCCGGCGTTTCCATAGATATAATTGACATACTCCGATTTTCAAAACCATAACGGTTTTGGAAATCGCAGCGTGTTTGTGCTGCGATTTTTAACACAAAGTGGGCATGAGATTTGCATGAATCCCACCCACTTTGCAAGTACTGTACAACGCTGCAATTCTTCCCAAATTGTGGTGTTTCCGCCCATGGGAACCCCAGCCTAAATAGCAGAGGACCATATTTCCTTAGGATTTTCAACAAAGCCTTTCAATAACTTTCATTGCACATGAGGAACTTGAGCAAAAACGTGATGGAAACGCAACAGAAAACTCAGCAGCACAAAACTGAAAAACGCCATGAAAAACGCAAGTAAAGCTGGGGCCCCACGGACCAGAAACTCCCTGATTTGCCCGCAGCGGAGACGTTGTGGGAAAAATCGCGGCATTGTACAGTGCAGGCAAAGTGGATGGGAATCATGCAAATCCCATCCCCACTTTGCGGAAACGATCGCAGCGCATACACGCTGCGATTTGCAAAGCCGTTGTGGCTTTGCAAATTGCAGCATGTCAATTATATTTACGGAAACGCTGGTGGAAAAAATCTGTGAACTTTGTCTTAAAAGCGCTGCGGAAAGAACCATGCAGCGGTTCCTCCCGCAGCACTTTAGTACTGCGGATACGGCCTGTGAGGCCTTAGCCTAAATGCACATTTTTTTGCGTCAGAAAGCACAGCTTTTTCTCAGTGTTTTTTTTATGCTGTTTTTTTGCTGTGTTTCCGCCCAGTGGGGCCTTAGCCTTAGGCCCCACGTTGCGGAAACACAGCTGTTTTTGTTGCAGATTTTGCTGTGGTTTTTTGAGACAAAGCCAAGAATGGCTACAAATGGAATGGGAAATATATATGAAGTTCTTATACTTCTACCTTCTGCGCAATCCACTCCTGGCTTTGGCTCAAAAAACTGCAGCAAAAACTGCAACAAAAAGAGCTGTGTTTCCGCAATGTGGGGCCCCAGTCTTAGGCTTCGTGCACATGGAGGAAAATGGTGAGAAATCTGCTGTGGAATTTTGGCGCTGAAAAAAAAAGCCTCCCATCGACTTCAATGGGTTCGGAACCCATTGAAGTCAATGGGAGGATTTTTTTCTGCGCCAAAATTCCACACCAAATTCCACACCGTTTTCCTCCGTGTGAATGGACCCTTAGGTAGGCAAAATGAAAAACTATGGACCACTTTTTAAATTCTTTTCCTGATTTGGGCTGAGGCCCCAGGTTGCGGAAACACAGATTCTTTTGTTGCAGATTTTGCTGAGGTTTTTGAGCCAAACCTAGGAAAGGTTACAAAAGGAATGGGAAATTACAGTGTTGGCCAAAAGTATTGGAACCCCTGCAATTCTGTCAGGTAATACTCATGTTCTTCCAGAAAATGATTGCAATCGCAAACTCTTTGGTATTATTATCTTCATTTAATTTGTCTTCAATGGAAAAAAACACAAAAAGAATTGTCAAAAAGCCAAATTGGATATAATTCCACACCAAACATAAAAAAGGGGTGGACAAAAGTATTGGCACTGTTTGACAAATCATGTGATGCTTTTCTAATTTGTGTAATTAACAGCACCTGTTATTTACCTGAGGCACCTAACAGGTGGTGGCAATAACTAAATCACACTTGCAGTCAGTTGAAATGGATTCAAGTTGACTCAACCTCTGTCCTGTGTCCTTGTGTGACCACATTGAGCATGGAGAAAAGAAAGAAGACCAAAGAACTGTCTGAGGACTTGAGAAGCAAAATTGTGAGGAAGCATGAGCAATCTCAAGGCTACAAGTCCATCTCCAAAGACCTGAATGTTCCTGTGTCTACCGTGCGCAGTGTCATCAAGAAGTGTAAAGCCCATGGCCCTGTGGCTAACCTTCCTAGATGTGGACGCAAAAGAAACACTGACGAGAGATTTCAACGCAAGTTGTGCGGATGGCGGATAATGAACCTCAACTAACATCCAAACAAGTTCAAGCTGCCCTGCAGTCCGAGGGTACAACAGTGTCACCCCGTACTATCCGTCGGCGTCTGAATGAGAAGGGACTGTATATGGGAACTCTAATGTTTCTCCCTTCTGCACTCCCTTTATTCACTCTTAGGGACACCCCAGAGACATATGTGTAATAAACAGAAATAGATGACTTACATGGACGGAGATCCGGAGTGCACTTATCCTTGTCACAACAACAGATGTACCATTGGGATACTTGATTCCCTGTAGTATCGCTGCCTATTAAGCCACATTGAGATCGATGGACACATCCCCGCTCCACAGTTTCCATTACTTTGAGATCTACAAATAAACAAGATGAACTTTATTATTATTTTTTTTTAAAGCATAATGGAAGGGGGTAAAAATAGAAATTAATCCCCCCCCCCCAAATTGGGACCTCAAGACATCAACTGCCATCTATGGAAAGCCTTGAAGTGAATGTTCAATTTCCCTGCAGCGCCACCACAGGAAAAATGAAACACTACACAGTGTCCATTGGTACCAACAGCTTGGCTGTGTAATTCAGGACAGGACAGTCCTCCAGTACAAGAGACGCTCTTTATACCGAAGGATAAAGTGTAGGGATTAATAAGACCATACATGCCTTGCAAGGAATTCTGGGTAAGGAATATGCAAATTAGACCTCATAGTATGATATTAGACATCACTATAGTGTAATTACTCTCCATTCTGACCTAAGATAGGAAATTAGACAAAGTCCCTCCCCCATTATCTCAAAATTCGTCATCGCACTGACGTAATTAAGACATTGTGCCGACGCGCTCCACGTGACCGCTGGGGTGCAATCACAGGCCTCAGCAATGAGGTCTGGGAAGCAGGCCTCAGCCACCCCTGAAAGAGCTCCTGATTAGATGCTGAACCCAGGACAGGAGAGTATCAGCATTTTTTTAAATTTTTAGTCACTACTGCACCCCCCAAAAAAACAAGTGTGTGTGTGTGGGAGGGGGGGAGGGGGGCTATCGGAAACCCAATATGTAATATAACCCCTGAGATCTCAGGGGTTTCTATTCGCGATCGGAGCTCAGCTCTAACCTGGACTGTTAGAGGACAGTGTCAGCGCTGACTTCTGAAAAGGGTGCGCACACAGTGGGACTTAGTTTGGATTCAATCGAATAGCAGTGGAAAATTTGGCAAAGCTGCTAAATCAAATTTTTTCAAAATTTGCTCCTCTCTACATTCTATAGCAGTTTATTGGTGAGTAGATAGCAATCCAAGACAGCAAAATGTTACATGTTTTATTTGGATTGCTTTTTAAACACCAGTAAACTCCTACAGAATATGCAATAACCTATCCTAACCTAACCTAGTGCTGAGCGTACTTCAAACATATTTAGCAGTAATACAGACAGGAAAAAGGACAGAGTGTTCTACACTATATTTTATAGATAGGTTCTTAGGAGCCCTAAGAGTATTCTACACTATGTTTTATAGATAGGTTCCTAGGAGCCCTAAGAGTATTCTACACTATGTTTTATAGATAGGTTCCTAGGAGCCCTAAGAGTATTTTACACTATGTTTTATAGATAGGTTCCTAGGAGTCCTAAGAGTATTCTACACTATGTTTTATAGATAGGTTCCTAGGAGCCCTAAGAGTATTCTGCATTATGTTTTATAGATAGTGTCCGAGGAACCTAAGAGTATTCTACAATATGTTTTATAGATAGGTTCCTAGGAGCCCTAAGAGTATTCTACACTATGTTTTATAGATAGGTTCCCAGGAGCCCTAAGAGTATTCTACACTATGTTTTATAGATAGGTTCCTAGGAGCCCTAAGATTATTCTACACTATGTTTTATAGATAGGTTCTTAGGAGCCCTAAGAGTATTCTACGCTATGTTTTATAGATAGGTTCCTAGGAGCCCTAAGAGTATTCTACACTATGTTTTATAGATAGGTTCCTAGGAGTCCTAAGAGTATTCTGCATTATGTTTTATAGATAGTGTCCGAGGAACCTAAGAGTATTCTACAATATGTTTTATAGATAGGTTCCTAGGAGTACTAAGAGTATTCTACACTATGTTTTATAGATAGGTTCCTAGGAACCCTAAGAGTATTCTACACTATGTTTTATAGATAGGTTCTTAGGAGCCCTAAGAGTATTTTACACTATGTTTTATAGATAGGTTCTTAGGAGCCCTAAGAGTATTCTACACTATGTTTTATAGATAGGTTCCTAGGAGTCCTAAGAGTATTCTGCATTATGTTTTATAGATAGTGTCCGAGGAACCTAAGAGTATTCTACACTATGTTTTATAGATAGGTTCCTAGGAGCCCTAAGAGTATTCTACACTATGTTTTATAGATAGGTTTTTAGGAGCCCTAAGAGTATTTTACACTATGTTTTATAGATAGGTTCCTAGGAGTCCTAAGAGTATTTTACACTATGTTTTATAGATAGGTTCTTGGGAGCCCTAAGAGTATTTTACACTATGTTTTATAGATAGGTTCCTAGGAGTCCTAAGAGTATTCTGCATTATGTTTTATAGATAGTGTCCGAGGAACCTAAGAGTATTCTACAATATGTTTTATAGATGGGTTCCTAGGAGCCCTAAGAGTATTCTACACTATGTTTTATAGATAGGTTCCCAGGAGCCCTAAGACTATTCTACACTATGTTTTAAGTTAATTTAAGGTTTTATTTATACTTAAAGGGGCTCTATCAGCAAAATCATGCTGATAGAGCCCCACATATGCGTGCATAGCCTTTAAAAAGGCTATTCAGGCACCGTAAAAGTTATACTAAACTACCCCCCCATTTTAAAATAATAACTTAAAAAAGAATGTGCTCTACTCATGGACCGTGCACGCTGGGCGGGCATTCAGGGTGTGTCTTCATCTTCTTCCCGGCCTCTTCTTCCTCTGACGTCTTCGGGTCCCATCCTCCTCCGGCGCTTGCTCGCGGACACTGATAAAAAAAAAATAGCCCGGGCGCATGCGCAGGAGCACGCGGCTTCTACTACGGCTACTGCGCATGCGCCCGGGCTATTTTTATTTTATCAGTGTCCGCGAGCAAGCGCCGGAGGAGGATGGGACCCGAAGACGTCAGAGGAAGAAGAGGCGGGGAAGAAGAAGACGGCGCACCCTGAATGCCCGCCCAGGGTGCACGTTCCGTAGTAATATTCTTTTTTAAGTTATTATTTTAAAACAGGGGGGGGGGAGTTAAATTTAACTTTTACAGTGCCTGAATAGCCTTTTTAAAGGCTATGCACGCATATGTGGGGCTCTATCAGCATGATTTTGCTGATAGAGCCCCTTTAATTTGTTTGATCTGAAAGTAAACAAATTTGGTCACTGATCTATTTTTATCTAGGAATTATTCCCTTTCCTGATCACACTCTGTAGTCCCGGAGCACTGGAGTAGGTAAAGTCCTGCTAAAGGTAAATATGGAAGTAATGGATTTAGGATTAATTTAGAGTAACATCGGGGTTTTCTCTGCAAACCTCTAATTTTGTCACAGTAGGTTTATAATATCTAAATGTACTTTAATTCTACAAAATATATACTAAAAGTCATGGAGATTGAGGCTGAGGCTCCACATTGCAGAAACACAGCTTTTTTTGTTGCAAATTTTGCTGCCGGGACATGTTTAGGACCAGACTATAGGACTCTTCAGGAAAACTGGACAACAAGATGACTCTTCCCTGGTAGTTACCATACAGCGAGCATTATTCTATAACTACATGTCATACTTTATGCTGCAATGGACAGGTTATGTCCTATCACTGCCGGGTATAATGGCAGGGGGGCGGTTTAGGGGGATACAATGTGGTGACAGGTTCTCTATAGTCAGATATCTCACCATTCTCTTGTAATCTGTATTCAGAACCACACAAATAGCCGAGAGGACAAGGACTTGATTTACCAGAGCATCGGTAAGTGTTGTGCTTAACACACATCACACACTCGAGACCTAAAGAGATGTCAGAATCAGCACATTGATCTCTTATACTATGATTTATCAACACAGAAAACATATTGTAGCCTTAATCATTTATTATTATTTATTAATTATTATTATTATTAGTGCACTATTTTATTAGTAGTTTCATCTTTAATATAATTTCTATTATTGTATTAATATTACAATTTATTAGAATTCTATATTATCAATAGTTGTCTCATAAAACCAGTAAATCAGACAAATATCTTGTCCCCCGATATGTCAGATAACTTACCTGTGGCTGCAGGAAATGAGAGGAGACTCAGAATTACAAGCAGGGAGATCATTGTTCAGCTCTTGGGGACAGGTCGTATTGTGTGATGGAAATCTTGGTTGAGGTTCTTCATTTATAGTCTTTTTAGGTCTTAACACTCCTCCCCTTCTCCTTTGGTTTCGGCACTCACATGCAGTTGGTGAAGAGGTCACGGCTGAGCCCTGTGATTGGATACAGCGGTCACCAGGCACAAGTGGAATGTCACTGCTGTAACTGATAGATCAAGGAGATGAAAGTAGATTTTATTTTATTTGTCTTATTTGAAGCTCTTTTTAACCCTTAATAGACTGACTGTTGTATTAACCATGGTATGTCTTATCTTCTGGGGGCGGCTTAATATGTAATAGGTGCAGAATATTAACCCTGTACAGGATGTAGTATGCCGCCTCCTCTGGCTGTGTAATGTGTGAATACAGCTCAACAACACTCTATAACAAACATCAACTATTAATACTATGACAATCATTTCTATACAAGTCCAGATGTAGCAAACTATAACTTCACCCTTTATGTGTTATATTCTCTGGATTTACAAGATGTCACTAAATTATCCTCCAATTACCCTAAACCAAAAGTTGGATATAACAGTGATACTCCCTGGACACTAAGGATTACTGTAGATCTTCTCCTCTTTCAGTTTACGTGTGTTGGGGAAAGATATCTTGATGGAAATATAACTGGATGATTCTGATGTTGATAGCCAACGATACTTAAAGAGGACCTTTCATCAGATTGGGGCACAGGCAGTTCTATATACTGCTGGAAAGCTGACAGTGCACTGAATTCAGCGCACTGTAGGCTTTCCCAATCTATGCCCCGGGTAAAGCGCTATCGGTCCCGGTACCGTAGCTCTTTACAGTCGGAAGGGTGTTCCTGACAGTCAGTCAGGAACGTCCTTCTCCACAGCAGCGCCTATCGCGCTGTACTGAGTGAGTGGGGAGGAACACCCCCTCCCCTCCTGATAATACTCATTTATGGACGAGCACTGTGAGCAGAGGGAGGTAACATTCCTCCCCGCTCACACTGTACAGCATGATAGGCGCTGCTGTGGAGAAGGACGTTCCTGACTGACTGTCAGGAACGTCCTTCTGACTGTAAAGAGCTATGGTACCGGGACTGCTAGCTCTTTACCCGGGGCACAGATCGGGAAAGCCGACAGTGCGCTGAATTCAGTGCATTGTCGGCTTTCCAGCAGTATATAGAACTGCCTGTGCCCCAAACCATGAAAGGTCCTCTTTAAAGGTAAGATGCTTTATCTCAAATTACTGGAGAATATAATTGTGATGTGAGACCACCTGGTCCTAAGACCTGACTGTACCAATGAGGATATGCAAGAAGATCTACCTTTATGAGGCTATAGGTTTTTATTGAAATTTTTCAAAGGTACATTAGATATAAAATGAAAATCTGGAATACAAATAATGCGGCACACCACTTATGCCAATGAAATACAAGAAATCGAAGATTGGGTACAGTTTAAACCAAAACCTATTTAGATATATGTACACAATACCGCATGGAGGAGAGTCAAGGCACAGTGGAGCAATACACAGCTAGAACATTCAAAGTGTTTCGCGGAGAGAAGGTGGAATCGGAATGGAGAGGGGTACAGGGTTGGGTTACAGCGAGATAATGGAGGGTCTGCGGGACTACAATAGGGGGTAAATGAACCTATTGGCAAACTAGCCAGTGAACCAATAATTGTGAATAACTGTGAATAAGCTTAATAGATGAAGAAAAACAGAAAGGACATTGTGATCTCTGAAGGCTGCATAACATAGCATACATAAGCCATCAAGTCTCCCGTGTCTGGGGTACCTTGCTGCCAGTCATACTGTAGATACATTTTTATACAGGTGGACACCCATAAGAACACCCAAGCAAGATATACTGAGATACTAACAATAGTAGGGCAAGAGTGATAGAATAACCATAACAATAGTGGCATCAGTACCCTAGTCGAGGGGAGAGGTAGATAAATGGTGTTCAATGTTCATTGACCTTATTGAGCATATGGAGGAAGAAATGCATGTGCCCAAAGCTCCCAATGTTTCCTGAATCTCTCCCAGCCACCCCTATTACATGCATATATTCGCTCATATTGGTAGCTTAAAGATACCACTAAAACCAGCTCAGTTAAAGTCGGGCAGGAGATAGATTTCCATCTTCGGGCAATAAGTAGGCGAGCGGCTCCAAGCATGTGACTCATAATGGTCCTGTACTTGATTTAGGAAGGTGTATGCCTAGAAGCGGAAGTGCCATCTCAGGAGCGGGCCTCACAGCTCCACCACATATCCTGTTAAGCATTGAAAACACCAAAGCCCAAGAGGGCTATATGCGTTGGCAGCGTTAGAACAAGTGGAACAGTAAGCCAACCTTTTATTATTATTATTATTATTATTATTATTATTATTATTTATTTATTTATTTATATAGCACCATTAATTCCATGGTGCTTTACATTTGGGGGTTACATACAGTACACAGAATATACAGGTAGATATAATACTAACAGTGACCGACTGGCACAGTGGGATAGAGGGCCCTGTCCGCGAGGGCTTACAGTCTATGAGAAACCTATGAGAAACCTCTTTGCATGCCCTCCAGCAACAGGGTAAGCAAGTTGGGTAAAATTTAGCTAACTGTAGAGGAGGGTAGTACCAGCGTAAGAGTAATTTGCTATACTGTTCCCAGTGCTTAGCCCACTTAATCGCCTCTAGCCAGCAGCCCACCTCAAATCTGCTTCCAAACTTATCCTCCCAAAGAACCATGTGTTTGGTCTTCCGGAAGGTAGAGTCCGCATTCAAGAAACAATAAAGAGTCTTAGTTTTATATGCATCTGCGACAGGCTGCGGCAAGCGTATCTGGGTCGAAGCAACACCTGAAAGGTACGAAGCTAGTCTAGCGTAAATATATGACTCCCTTCCTGGAAGATTGAATATCTCCTACAACGTAGGGAATGAGACTGGGGATCCAACACTGTAGAGATCAGAAATATGCATGTGCCAACAGCTTCGCCATGCTTGTAGAGACAGACAGGGAGTTTCATGGACAAGTGTCATCAGAGGTAGCTTCAAAGTGGTACTTGGAACATTGATGTTCAAGACAGAACAGAAGATAAACCATGCCACTTACAGTGGTGCCAAGAGAGGGGTAGACCCATTGGATCCTGACGCCAACATTAATCCCTCCCCGTCAGACACTGGACCAGTTGGACTTCCTTTTCTGGCCATAGTTTGTCATGATTAGACAGGAACCAGAACTTGAGTTGTCCTAAACTGATGGCCAGGTGATAGTGGTAAAGATTCGGGATACCCATGCCTCCATTCACTCTTGACGTAAAGAGTGTTTGCAAAGCAACTCTGGGTTTACAGCCATTCCAAATACAGACCAGCATTTGTTTTTGGAATCCGAGAAATACAGACATGGGTATGGGAATTACCAACGTCCTTAAATAGTAAAGTATCCTGGGGAGGATCAACATTTTACAGTGTTGGCCAAAAGTATTGGTACCCCTGCAATTATGTCAGATAATACTCAGTTTGTTCCAGAAAATGATTACAATCACAAATTCTTTGGTATTATTATCTTCATTTACTTTGTCTTCAATGGAAAACCACAAAAAGAATTGTCAAAAAGCCAAATTGGAATATTACAACACCAAACATAAAAAAGGGGGTAGACAAAAGTATTGGCACTGTTTGACAAATCATGTGATGCTTCTCTAATTTGTGTAATTAACAGTGCCTGATACTTACCTGAGGAACCTAACAGGTGGTGGCAATAACTAAATCACACTTGCAGCCAGTTGAAATGAATTAAAGTTGACTCCACCTCTGTCCTGTGTCCTTGTGTGTACCACATTGAGCATGGAGAAAAGAAAGAAGACCAAAAAACTGTCTGAGGACTTGAGAAGCAAAATTGTGAGGAAGCATGAGCAATCTCAAGGCTACAAGTCCATCTCCAAAGACCTGAATGTTCCTGTGTCTACCGTGCGCAGTGTCATCAAGAAGTGTAAAGCCCATGGCACTGTGGCTAACCTCCCTAGATGTGGACGGAAAAGAAAAATTGACGAGAGATTTCACTGCAAGATTGTGCGGATGGTGGATAAAGAACCTCGACTAACATCCAAACAAGTCCAAGCTGCCCTGCAGTCCGAGGGTACAACAGTGTCACCCCGTACTATCCAGTGTCAGCGTCTGAATGAGAAGGGACTGTATGGTAGGAGACCCAGGAAGACCCCACTTCTTACCCAGAGACAGAAAAAAGCCAGGCTGGAGTTTGCCAAAACTTACCTGAGAAATCCAAAACCGTTCTGGAAGAATGTTGTCTGGTCAGATTAGACAAAAGTAGGAAAAGGCATCAACATAGAGTTTACAGGAAATAAAAGGCCTTCAAAGAAAAGAACACGGTCCCTACAGTCAGACATGGCAGAGGGTCCCTGATGTTTTGGGGTTGCTTTGCTGTCTTTGGCACTGGACTGCTTGACCGTGTGCATGGCATTATGAAGTCTGAAGACGACCAACACATTGTGCAGCATAATGTAGGGCCCAGTGTGAGAAAGCTGGGTCTCCCTCAGAGGTCAGGGGTCTTCCAGCAGGACAATGACCCAAAACACACTTCAGGTCAGCACTAGAAAATGGTGGTGAGAGAAAGCCCTGGAGACTTGTAAAGAGGCAGCAATGAGTCCGGCCCTGAATCCCATAGAACACCTGTGGGGGAGGGGGAGAGATCTCTTGATGGCAGTTTGGAGAAGGCCCCCTTCACATCTCAGGGGGGACCTGGAGCAGTTTGGCAAAGAAGAATGGTCTAAGATTCCAGCAGAGCCTTGTAAGAAACTCATTGCTGGTTACCGGAAGCGGTTGTGCGCAGTTATTGTGTCTAAAGGTTGTGCTACCAAGTATTAGGCCGAAGGTGCCAATACTTTTTCCGGGCCCATTTTTGGAGTTTTGTGTAAAATGATCAATGATTTCACTTTTTTCATTCTCTTTTGTGTTTTTTCATTGCAAGCAAAATAAATGAAGATATTACCAAAGAGTTTGTGCTTGTAATCATTTTCTGGAAGAACACGAGTATTATCTGACAGAATTGCAGGGGGGGCCAATACTTTTCGCCAACACTGTAGGTTCCTAAGAGTGTTCTAAACTATGGTTTATTGAGAAAGCTTGAGAAAGGTTGCAGTTGGGAACCAAAACATTGCCTCAGATTAAATAATGGGATAATGTCACTCCTTAAGGAGAGACCACCTATTAGGTGTGTGGAGACTTATACAGCCATAGTTGCTCCACTGTAAGGGATCATGGGAGGAATATGCAAATCTGTCTCCAAAGATGTAAACAGGGAGACAGTGCCTCTGTTATGCTGCCCTCTATAGGAAGCACCCAGAACATCATGCCCAACTTTTCCAGAAGCCTTTACTGCATAATGTGGGATTTTTACCAAGTCAGTTTCTCAACTACGGACGGCCATTTCTGTCTCTTTGGACCTCGTCAGCGCAGCCTAGAGAGAACTGACTTGGTAAAAGTGAGAGGCTGAGAGACCAGATTATAGGGATAATGTCACTATTTAAGGAGAGACCACCTATTAGGTGTGTGGAGACTTATAAGCCATAGTTGCTCCACTGTAAGGGATCATGGGAGGAATATGCAAATCTGTCTCCTAAGAGGGTGTTCAGGGTGCTTCCTATAGAGGGCAGCATAACAGAGGCACTGTCTCTCTATTTACATCTTGGGAGACAGATTTGCATATTCCTCCTCGGATTAAATATTCACTTATTCCTTTAATTTTGGAAGTGCTGTCATTTTTCTATTTTTATCTATGGTGGAAGTAGCTTCCTTCAACTTAGATCTTGTACCCTTGGCCTGGAAAGGTGAATGCCGTGCTGTTTAGGACTTTCATATACTATATTTTATTAGTTTGTGATTTATGGATCTGCAATTAAATAGTTATGTATCTATGTTTCTATAGCCATGAACCTTTTACCTTCAGAAGATGTTCTTGGAGATGGAGTTCCATTGTTGGACAACGTACACAGCCTGACTAGGACGGTGAGCTCCTGAAACAACATTACACAATGTCCTTGTCTTATTTCCATTCTCCATTGTCTTACCATGGTCCACACACAATGTTCCCTCTAAGGCTTTCTAGCTAGTGAGGGCAGCAGGTCAGGAGTTGGGCGCTGCTCCTTCTGAACTGGACAATCTGATTATTGACCAATAAATATATGTATAGAACCAAATAATTCATCCTAGTTCTCTAGACTAGTTACTGGGTTATTGGTAACATTACTGGGGTATTGTAACGTCTGTGCCCGTTCAGGTCTCTGCACCACACGCTTGCACACTGTGGGGCAGGAGGTGTGTTCAGTTTGATTCTTTGATTAGAGTTTTTTGTTGCTCTGTGTGAACACTGCTCTATTACCTAGTCTCTGTAATTGAATTTCTACCACACCCATCTCCTCCATCTTGTTTCCCTCTGTTCTTTAAATAGTTCATCTTAGCTGCTTTTCCTGTGTGATTGACAACCTGTCTGCCAATCAAGTCTAGAGCAGGTCCTGGGGTTTCTATTTACAGATGATCAGCCCACAACGATTTGCTGGCTCTTGTGACTCTGTCCTTAGACCTTGTCCCTGCTAAGCTCCTCTTCCTGCTCATATTGTTTTACTGACCTCTGATCTTTGGGTTCCCTTGTGACTTCTCTTTAGGACTTGCTGACTTCTTGTGTGTTGTTTTGTCTTGTTCCGTGTGCTACATAAATCTAGGAAGGGCTTTGTCAACCAGTTGTCCTCTGCCGCCTAGGGCAGCTAGGCAAGTAAACAGGGGCAGTGGGGTTTCAGCTTAGGGCTCACTGTCTATGTTTTCCCTTCTTCTTGTTTTCAGCAGCAGCAATAGGGAATTGCACAACCAGCAATTCTCTTACAGACTAGCCAGTCCAAATAACTATCTACCATTGACCCTCTGGATCAGCATGGGTCCTATTCAGGACCTTGCAGCCAAGTTGGAGGGTTTGGCAGCTGTTACAATACCCCAGTAATGTTACCAATAACCCAGTAACTACTCTAGGTAATTAGGATGAATTATTTGGTTCTGTAGAGTAATATTTATTGGCCAGTAATTTGGATTGCCCGGTGTAGAAGGAGCAGCGCCCAACTCCTGACCTTCTGCCCTCACTAGCTAGAAAGCCTTAGAGGGAACATTGTGTGCGGACCATGGTAAGACAATGGTGAAGGGAAATAAGACAAGGCCATTGTGTAATGTTGTATCAGGAGCTCACCGTCCTAGTCAGGCTGTGTACCTTGTACAACAATGGATCTCCATCTCCAAGAACATCTTCTGAGAGTAAACATCGCCAATCAAGAGATCACCAACTAATAAAATGTAGTATATGAAAGTCCCAAACACAACATTCACCTTTCATGGTCAAGGTTGCAAATCCAACTGGAAGGCGACTACTTCCAACCTAGATGAAAATAGAAAATTGGCAGCACTTCAAAAATGTAAGGAATACGTGAGTCCATGGCAATGTTTCAGTCTCCAATAGGAAACCTTTCTCAAGCTTGAGAAAAGTTCCAGTTGGGGACCAAAAGGTCACCTTGGATTAAACACTCACTTATTCCTTACATTTTTGGAGTACTCCCATTTTTCTTTTCAACTGATAAAATGGTTGAACAATCTCTTCCTATCGATTACTTTAGTGGCTACTTTTCCATAGAATAAGGACTATTGATTTCAAAATCATCACCCCAATATCTCCAAAGTGTAACCCATAGAGTCAACGTGAACACTTCTCTGTTATGTCAGTGTGGCCTAATATTATATTTGGACAGGAGTTTTTCCATTATGTGAGCATTTTTATATTCGTTGATGATGTAGATAATCTGCTTTCCCTTACTCCTAACAGCAGCACAAGCTTCCCCATACTGTGCTGCTGTTAGGACTAAAGGAAAACAGATTATCTACATAATCAGTGAATGTTGATCACATCACCATACTACAGCTCAGTCTCATTCATTTCAATGGGATGGACAAGCCATAAGCCATCTGACCAATAAATGTGAGATCACTTCCTGAGAATATATCTATAATACATAGTATATGACACTGTCAGGGCTCCTAGGACTATATATCTGCCATTTATCTGTGGCTGAACAGACGCCCATGTAAGAGGCCACAGGAAAATGGCTGGCAGACACACCCAGTCGACACTTTTGGCTGAAGATGCGACAGATGACCTGGCAAAGAGGCGAATCGGAGAAAAAGACAGAAGTGTCGCTAGAGAGTTTTTGGACAGCACACCACACGGGACGCCCCCTGTGCTGTCTGAAAACTCATGTACATGTGAAAGAAAGAAGAAATTCCTCAAGGACGGCGGCGTGGATAAGAAACAGAAAGGAGAGAGAAGAATAGCCTTTCTTAAGGCTATTCCAAAATGCAGAGCAGAGGTAGATTGTTGGCTGCAGCACCAGGACTATTGCATGCGCCGTCAGTGTCAAAAAAGAGGGAGGAGCCATCTGCAGTGGGAAGTCTGGAAGGAAGATAGGCAAGTATGATGGGTTGGGGGGTGGGATGAGTTATTTGAGGAAGGCTAGTAGTGGGTGGATGATGCATTACATAAGACAGGAGGAAGCTACACCAAGTAAACAAATGCAGAAGAGCCAGGAGCTCCCAGAGAAACCCAGAAATCACTCAAAACACTGCTAAAGGAAATTGGTCATACTTATTAACCCATTAATAGCAGTAAAAAACATTTTTTTTGCCCAAAAAAACCCTTTAAGGTCTAACTATTGGTTTCATGAGAAATTGTAAATTGGAACTAAACTAATGAGGACGTGTCTGTATTCCTGTATTATCACAAGGTATAAGGAAAGGGGAGGAGTGTTAAGATTTATCTATTGTTTCTTACTAAGAAGGTTTTACCTCATTGGAATTATTAAGATCCTCCCATGTCCGCCCACAGCCTATAAATGAAGAAGCTCCACCAAGATTTCCATCACACAATACGACCTGTCCTCAAGAGCTGAACAATGATCTCCCTGCTTGTAATTCTGAGTCTCCTCTCATTATCCGCTGCAGAACAATGTAAGTTTTCTGACACATCGTAGTGCAAGAAATTTGTATGATATAATTGTTCTATTAGGAACATGATAATAATAATAATAATAATAATAATAATAATAATAATAATAATAATAATAATAATAATAATAGAAAATATGGTATATGTTGGCAAAAAATTAGTATAATTGATCAATGTACTAAATGTGGCATACTTTATAGGTTACAAACCCAGTCCCAAGTGTACGCAATGTACGTCTGATACACAAATGTGTGATGGTCCATCAGAATCTTGTCCTCCAGACCATGCATGTGGTTACAAGTACACAGCAATGATTTCTGGTAAGTAATATGTCTAAATAAAACCTGTCACAACATTTTACTCCCCTAAACCGCCCCCCTGCCTTTATATAGTGATAGGACATAACCTGTCCATTGCAGCATAAAGTATGACATGTAGTTATAGAATAATGCTCGCTGTATGGTAACTAATAGAGATGAGCGAGTAGTACTCGATAGAGTAGGTATTTGATCGAATATTACGGTATTCGAAATACTCGTACTCGATCGAGTACCACTCGCTATTCAAATGGAAAAGTTTGATGCAGAACCAGCATTGATTGGCCGAATGCTATACAGTCAGCCAATCAACGCTGGTTCTTCTCCTACCTTTAGAAGTCTTCTCCGTGCAGCTTCCCCGCGGCGTCTTCCAGCTCTGAATTCACTCTGCCAGGCATTGGGCCTGGGCAGATCCGACTGCGCATGCCCGCACTACATTTTCTTGTAGTGCGGGCATGTGCAGTCGGCTCTGCCCAGGCCCGGTGCCTGGCAGAGTGAATTCAGAGCTGGAAGACGCTGCGGGGAAGCTGCACGGAGAAGACTTCTTGGAGGATCCAGCCCGACCCTCACTCGTGGACTTGGTAAGTGTAATTTGATCGAATGTTGCCTACCCCTGAAACGAGCATTTCCCCCCATAGACTATAATAGGGTTCGATATTTGATTCGAGTAGTCGAATATTGAGTGGCTGCTCAAAACGAATATTGAATATCGAACATTTTACTGTTCGCTCATCTCTAGTAACTACCAGGGAAGAGTCATCTTGTTGTCCACTTTTCCTGAAAAGTCCTATAGTCTGGTCCTAAACATGTCCCTCCTGGCGTGATTGATGTCCCATACCATCTTCCCAACTCCATAACCTTTTTATTTTTCTGTTCATAGAGGGTATAGTGTTTCTTCATAATGGTACCATTTAATATTCTGAATGGGATAGAATTGGAAAATAAATTGCATTTGTGCTACTTTCTTACAGGCTTCGCATTTACTTTGTGTGGTTTCTATGTTTCGGTACGATTCCAAGATACCAAATTTATATAGTTTTTTTTTTATATATATATATATCTTAACCCCTTTAAAAAATCACAACAAAGGATTCAGATCTCATTCCTAATGCCAAAGATTTCCCCCCAAAATAGTGGTTTCTATGTGCCACCGGGAAAGTGGCACCTCAGTCAGCTTTGGAATATTCAGGTTGAACCAGACTAAAAGCAAATTGTCTCACCCATCTCTAGCCATGTGGCTTGTTTCCATTTCTGATATATTCCAGTAAATGGGGCTGAGCCACTATCCAAAGGATAGCACCATGGTTGGTGCAGTAAATAGCAAAGAGACTGTCTGAACACCTAAGAGACTGCCTGAGCACCTAAGAGACTGCCTTAGCACCTAAGAGACTGCCTAAGAGACTGTCTGAGCACCTAAAAGACTGTAGTGTATTGTTTCATTTCTCCTGTGGTGGCGCTACAGGAAAAGTTGATGTTTGGGGTTCCCAGTTTAGAGAGATTTTGTGATAAAGGGGTTCACTGACAGGAAGTTGAACAAATAGGACCAAAGCAAGGAGCTCTTTTTTTTTTTTTCTCTCTCTCTCTCTCTTTTTGATTTTCATTATGGCAAAAAAATAAAAATGTGTTTTTGTTTTTTTTTTAGGTCCTCACACTGCTTCAACTTTGGAAAGAACTTGCATACCTTTATCTCAGTGTGACTTTGCAAGCAGTATATCCACGGTAAAGGAGCAAACCCGGATCATCTTCTCATGTTGTATCAATGGCGACGACTGTCGTCCTGATTACAGAAAACGTAAGTCCCCTGTATCTGCGTTTTAGATAAATTTATCGGTAACGTTACAGAAGAGAACTACTAGCGGAGACATGCTTGATATTATATTCTGTGTTATTTATCACTTTAATGTTTCATTGCTTTTCTTCTTCAGTTCTAGATGCAGAAAGACCTCAAACCGTAAATGGACTGGTCTGTTCCGGCTGCCCCTTAACTGATTTCAGGTGTCGTCATAAAGGTCCTATACAATGCAGAGATGGTGAGGTCATGTGTTTTCATTTAACTACAAGCATATCAGGTAATAAATAGACTTTCATTTTATTTTTATTTATCAATTACATTTTTATTAAAGGGATCCTATCATTAAAACTAATTTTTTTTTCTGCCTACCATGTCGGAATAGCCTTAAGAAAGGCTATTCGTCTCCTATCTTTAGATGTCTTCTCTGCGCCGCCGTTTGGTATATAATCTGGTTTTCTTCAGTATGCAAATGAGTTCTCTCGCAGCACTGGGGGCAGGACACAGCACTCAAACAGCACTGGGGGCATCCCCAATGCCGCAAGAGAACTCTCCAGCGCCACCTCCATCTTCTTCAGGAACGAGTCTTCTTTGCGTCTTCTTCTGGCGGTGGCTCCAAATTTTAGGCCTCAGGCAGCTGACTGCATATGCAGCCACAAGAAAATTGCCGCTTACAATACTGTGTAAGCGGCCATTTTCTTGTGGCTGGCAGGCATGCGCAGTCGGCTTTGCCCTGGGCCCGAGGCTTAGAAGTTTGAAGCCAACCCCGGAAGAAGAACGGGAAGAAGAACAGTTCCTGAAGAAGATGGTGGCGGTGTCGGAGAGTTCTCTCGCAGCATTGGGGACATCCCCAGTGCTTTTTTAAGCACTGGGACCCGCCCCCAATGCTGTCAGAGAACTCGTTTGTAGAGATGAGCAAGTAGGTGTTCGATCGAATACTACGGTATTCGAAATACTCGTACTCGATCGAGTACTACTAGCTGTTCGAAGTTAAGATTTGATGCAGAACCAGCCTTGATTGGCAGAATGCTATACATTGCCAATCAACGCTGGTTCTTCTCTTACCTTTAGAAGTCTTCTCCCTGCGCAGCGTCCCCGCGGCGTCTTCCGGCTCTGAATTCACTCTGCCAGGCATCGGGCCTGGGCAGAGCCAACTGCGCATGTCTGGTTGTAGTGTGGGCATGCACAGTCGTCTCTGCCTAGGCCCGATGCCTAGCAGAGTGAATTCAAGGCCAGAAGAGGACACGGGGACGCTGTGCAGGGAGAAGAACCCAGCCCGACCCTCACTCATGGACTTGGTAAGTAGAATTTGATCAAATGTTGCGTACCCCTGAAACGAGCATTTCCCCCCATAGACTATAATGAGGTTCGAAACCCATTCGAACAGTCGAACAGTGTGCGGCTGTTCGAATCGGATTTCGAACCCCGAACATTTTAGTGTTCGCTCACCTCTACTCGTTTGCATACAGATGACAACCGGATTATATAACAAATGGCTGCGTGGCGAAGACATATAAAGGAGACGAATAGCCTTTCTTAAGGCTATTCCGACATGGTAGGCAGAAAAAATTTAGTTTTAATGATAGGATCCCTATCATAGTGTGATTGTCTTATAATAATGGGCGGCAAAGACCTATAGAGCTATACATTCATCCGTTTTCTCCCAAAATTGATCTTGAAGCACAGTGGGCGTTATCCTTGTGCTCCGAGAACCCCCTGCATCATCATTCATCCCCATACAGTATGGTTTTGTAAGAAGAAATCACAAATGGGGCATGCACTTGACCTGAAGCAAAATTAGCAGAGTGTACAGCGCATGCGCGAGATTTTATTTGCACCGGCGAGAAAGGTTGCTGATCAAAGCAGTGAAGAGGAGGAGAAGGAGGTGTCCTGATTTTAAGAAGGGGAGGTGAACAACGCTCCTGGATGATGACATGGGGTGCTGGGAGCAAAGGGATAACAACCACTGTACTCCAAGAAGATTCATTGGCGTATCAGAAAAATCAATTTTAGGAGAAAACAGATGAATGGATCTCTTCTGCACAGAATAGCCTTCCTATAGGCTATATAATGATGGGCTTATTTACAACTGTAACTGTAACAGTCTTGCCTTACCCCTGGTTCACATTAGTGTATGTATTCCGTCAGGTTAGAGTCCTCATGGAGACCCCCCCAGACGGAATACAATCGCAGTTGTAAGCGCTGTGCTTTAAAAACACACGGACGCCATTATAGTCTTGCAATTGCGATTGAATTCCATCCGGAGGTCTCCCCATGTGGACTCTAATCAAACGGAATACATACGCTAATGTGAACCGACAATTATCTATGTGTCAAATTTGGTGCAGATTGGTCCAATTTAGTCATAGACATCAGACAAGAGAAAACAAAAATTCATATAGATGGGAATGTGAGATAATTCTTATATACTACTGTGGTATTACGTTATGTGAAAGTTCTTATGCGTATCTTTGCATTAACAGATTCAGTCGAATTTGAAATTGAGGGTTGTGCTACACAATCGTTCTGTGATCGTGGCAACAAGGTGACAGAATTTCATAAGGAAGAGATTATCTGCACCAAGGCAACAGAGGGGGGCATAAACCGGCCATTGTGCCCAACAGCCTAAAAGAAATGACAAATATTTGTAAGATGGAATATTTTTTTTTCCAATAAACTTAGAATAAAAATATTCAAGCCCAGAAATAATGTTCCTTTCCCTTTCCCTTTCCCTTTCCTTTCCTCATGAGATGATCAGCTTTGAGATAGAACATGATTCTGCCATACACTGTATGAAGATATATGTGTCTACTATGTGTGGCCGCCCCGTGGTTGTGATGGGAATTACAGTCTGTCTGGGGTTTTACAGTCATGCTATGACATTAATCACAACAATAAATAGTAAATGATGCAAAGATTATCTCCTAATTAAAAAAAAATGATGATAAACAATTAAAATGTAACCAAAAATTATAAAACAAGGAGGATAAGAATCCTGGAAATCCCAAAAGATCCATCGTATACCACTCCGAAACATAAGGAAATATAGGGGCATGGCGGCCCAAAACATATATAGCAATGAACCCAAGGTCTTACCATGGATTCACCACAGGTCAGTATAACGATGGTTCAGTAAATAAGGGGAGTAATCAGGCGTTAAGAAAGGGTGAAAAGTGGGGGGTGCCACTGTCCCAAAGAAACCCTAAAAGAACTGGCACTTACCCTGGAACCTAACTCAGGGTCAGCGCCTTAAACAGCTTATAATCTGGACTGGAACCTGCCCCTACAAACAATAAGCCCTGATACATACAAGCTATAACAAGGTGTTAATAATAAACATCTAGAAGGTGTCACGTAGACAAGCAGAGGGAAACATTGTAGATGGCAGGTCCTTTCCACTGAGGTAGCTGGTATCTCCGAGGTGACTGGCTGGAAGAGTACGGGTCCGGGATTTAGGAGTTGTTGCAAACCGAAGCCTATACTCCAGTCCTGGTTTGGTTAGGTACCCAAGGGTTCAGCTATTAAAGGGAAGGGACTGTGGCCATCTCTTGCATGAGAAACCCATTGAACACACGACTCTGTGTATCCATGGAAAGAACCCCAAATCACCTGGTCTACTGGTGAGAAAACTCTGAGGAATTATTCTCTTTGTTTCGTGAATTAAAGACAATTTACTTAACTTGATTTTGTGTTTTCATGCTGTGTTTTCATGTTTGATTTGTGAACTGTGTGAACTGCTACTAATAAAACTACTGTGACATGGTATCTCTGCCTCCGTCTGCTTGATTTACCCAGTCACCAGTCTACGTGAAGTTCCCGCATTGACACAAGGTATTTTGGCAGAATCCTAAACAGTAACTAACTGCGTAATACCGAAAAATGATGCAATGGCCCATTGATCCCACATTCAATCCATAAGAACTAAATGAATGAAGTTATAATCAATTTTTCATTTACCCCGAGGAGACTAATGGTCTTTAAACAAAAAAAAAACAAAAAAACATTTAGTCTCTGTGTTTGTTGGTGCCTTGGACCACATCTTTCTGAAGCCATGACCACAGGTAGATTTATTTAGATTGGAAATTATTACCTTTGAGCCTCCATAGTAATGCTCTCGTCAAGCTAATATATACCATATAATATAATTTCAAGAAAAATTGATGATTCTGTCAGCTGAAATATCTGGACTGTCATCCAAGAGTGCTCAAGATGTAGAATTTGTTATTCTTCTTCCGGTCATTGCCTAACTGTACATGTTTGTGGTATAACATATATCAAGGAGGTGATATTACTAATGCTGTGGTTGTCTCCACTGCCGACACATTTTGGTGGTACGAGCCTCTCAAAGAGTTAAGAAGCTGACACACGTGCCTAATGAGACTCTAATGGAAGATTTTAACATAACACATTATAAGATAAGATAAGATAAGATAAGATGATCCTTTAATAGTCCCACAGTGGGGAAATTTCAGTATGTTACAGCAGCATAGTAGTACAGATACAGGATAATACACAGTAATATATTACAGAAGTAGACACACATATGCTGAGAAAGATATACTAGGAGTCCATAGCAGCTAAGGAACAGAGAAGAAAGAAGGAAGACTTCATAGTCATAATCATTAGTTCTCTGTGCGGAGTGATCTTCGCTGGGTCTGATGTAGATTATACAGCCTGGTCGCGGTTGGAAGGAAGGACCTGCGATAGCTCCTTCTCACACTTGGGGTGAAGCAGAAGGTCACTTACAGTGCTGCCAAGTCCCATCAAGGTCCCATACATGGGGTGGTATTTGTTCTCCCGCATGGAGGTCACCACAGACAGTATCCTTCTGTCACCCACCACCTGTACTGGGTCCTCCCCAGGACAGAGCTGGCCCTTCTTATCAGCCTGTCAAGTCTATTTCTGTCCCTGGTTGATATACTGCTCCCCCAGCAGGCCACACCGAAAAATATGGCTGAAGCAACCACAGAGTTGAAGAAGGCCCTAAGAAGTGGCCCCTGGACTCTGAAGGCCCTCAGCCTCCTGAGCAAGTAGAGCCTGCTGTGGAGGCCTCCAGGTGATCAGCCCAGTCTAGTTTATTGTTGAGGAGCACACCCAGGTACTTATAGGTCCTGACTATCTCAATACATGTTCCTTGGATCTCCACCGGGTCGGGGCACTTCTCCATTTACTAAAGTCCACCACCATCTCCTTAATCTTCCCAGTATTAATCCTGAGCTGGTTCTGCTGGCACCATTCAACAAAATCCCGGTTTAAGTCTTTGTATTCCCTATCGTCGCCATCAGTGATAAGGCCGACTATAGCAGAGTCATCGGAGTACTTCTGTAAGTAACAGCTGGAGGAGTTGTGCCTAAAGTCAGCAGTGTACAGTGTGAAGAGAAATGGGGCAAGAACTGTACCTTGTGGTGCCCCCGTACTACAGATCACAGTGTCAGACACACCGTCCTGGGCTCTCACATACTGAAGGCGGTTTGTCAGGTAGTTACAGTAATCATACACTACCTTCTGCTGCTTCTAATAGACTCTCCAGCATGGATCATCATGACATGTCAGATTCAACCATGGAGGGAGACTGGAAGAAATTAATTGTACTTTGGGTGAGAAATGATCTAGTGAGAAGAAACTAGTGAGATGGGTCCTGCCTGGTTTTGAACCTGAGCCTGCACACATTGGGTGGTGTCAGTACTGAAATAGCCTCTGGTCTTCCTATGTTTCTGGATGGTGGCCTTGGACACTCAAAACAATTCACCCAGTGGGCCATATACATGTATTGTCCCACATGGACATAATCAAATAGAGGTCCACATGGCACACATCAGAGGGGCTATCCTAGAGAAACAACGGTGGCTAGATATTCTCCATCCAGACTATGTACATGCCATCAGTTAGCAAAATGCAGTGGAATCCACTAAGTGGTATGGCAGTGACTGCATCACCCAGAGGCGTAGCTAAATGGAGTACAAGAAGAACAGTTGCTTCCAGGCCCTTGATTCTGAGGGGGGGCCCAAACCTCATACTGCCACATCATTTATGCCACTATTCTAATTCGTACAAGGTAGGTAGCTTCTCTTTCCAGATTTTGCATTGGAACTCAGGAACTTCAAGTTACATCCCTGGCACCCCCAATAACTTGTCCAAGTGTGAGTTAAAGTTTCAGATGAGCCATACTGCTGTATTCTCTTAAAGGTCACTAAGTTTGGCATGGAGGAGGAGAAGAAGATGAAAATAATGATAAAAATGATGCCCATGAGCAAGGTGTAGATAGGTGGCCTGCATACAAGGAAGATCATGGATAGAAGAAATAAAATAATCTTACTTATCTTGCCTGTCAAGGCCACTGCCAAATCTATTTTACCAAATAAGCTTGTGATGCTATTTCATGTGACTACAGAGAGAGACTTAATTCCTACATGTGTGCGGCCATGGCTAATTTTCTGATTGCAGATCTTGCACATTGCAATGGATTTGTTATTAAGTAATGCACAAAAAATTCCCATGTGGGACATGACCACACATAGATGCTGCCACTAAAACCAGCAGTGGAAATGTAAGCCGGTACCAACACCACTTAAACGTTCCATAGGCCTTCAAAGGCAGATTTTATTACATTGACACATATACCACTTTTCAGTATACATATGTAGAACCAAGAGAGAGGAAGGAAAGAAGGAAGGAAAATAGGAAGGAATGAAACAAGGAAGGAAGGAAACATGGAAGGATGGATGGAAGGATAGATGGATGGACGGAAACAAAGAAAATAGGAAGGAAGGAAGGACGGGAAGGAAGGAAGGACGGGAAGGAAGGAAGGAAGGACGGGAAGGAAGGAAGGAAGGACGGGAAGGAAGGAAGGAAGGACGGGAAGGAAGGAAGGACGGGAAGGAAGGAAAGAAGGACGGGAAGGAAGGAAGGAAACAATAGCTGGAGTCAAGGTAACTTCATGGGCTTTGATGCCTTAGTGCATATAAATGCTTCATGATAGATCATTCCATGCTCATTACTAGTGATGTTGCCAAGATCACAGTAAGATTGTGTTGCGCACCCCCGGATGGAAAAATATCTTGAATATGTCACTGCAAAGATACACATAAAAAATTCTTGTAAAAGGGTGATCCAGTTTCAGCAAATAAATGTTATAGTTTCTATAATGAAAAGTTGCACAATTTTCTAATAAACTTTCTGTACCAATTCCTGGTGGTTTTCTAGATCTCTGCTTGTTGTTGTTCATGGTTTACACAATGTTCACAGCTCTGTTTTGTAATGAGCCCTACACCCATGTGTCCATCACATGATCATAGACTGATCTATATAAACTGGAACTATACCATGAATCACAGCACGCAGAAATGATACAGAAATTACATCAGGAAATTGAGCAAATTTTCAGTATACAAACTATATTTATTTAATGAAACTGTACAACCCCTTTAATACAATATTACAGCAGGTCTGATATATAATAATGATGTCACATCAACTCTATAAATCCTCTTTATCCTGGGAATAAACCCTGCACTACAACTGACCAATCCCTGTTAGACAGCTTTCATAAAGGAGGTTATTTAGCAGATAGTTTATCAATCGGAAATTTTTATCTCAATTTACAGGAAGATTCTGATAATTCCATATGAATGGAGCAGCTGGTCATGTTTGTACAACCAGTTCTTTAGCTCTCAGCTATCACTAGCAGTCCATAGCAAATGAAAAGACTGTCAGCATGTATGCTCAACCTGTTGCTCCATTTAGTGTCATCACTATTCTCAAATCCATGAGTGGCCCAGCAGTCAGATCCCCATTGATCAGAAAGTTCCCCCCTGTCTTGTCTATAGGGAATAGCATCAAATTCTCACTATAAAGACCTGACAAGCTTCTAGATGTTTCTTCATCTAATAGAAATATGTTTTCCAATTGTCCTGACTACTGTGAGCTCTCAATACCAGTCAGTAGCAGGAAAGGGGCTCATATGTCAGTGTTCCCTGTTATTGTTCTTCCACATGGACAGCAAATCCATCTACTGGCTCCTAATAGACATGTCAAAGAACTAGTTAGTGAGAAGGAAAGTGCTCAGTACTGGAGATGACTGTTATAGGAGATCAGATCGGAAGGAATCTTCTATTTATAGTGAAGGACAATGAAACAATGTTAGTACTTGAACTTGGGAGGATCCATAGAAAACACATATCCTCATCCCCTCTGCATTGTACAGTATCTGATGTGTTGCACAAGGAGTCATAAGAAAAGCAGCTTGGGCAGACCAGTCCATTTGGCACGTAATCTTCCATTGCTTGTAGATCTGAAGAAGAGAAGCAGTGAAATAATAAAGAGGACTTGCTCCATAACATTCCCCCCATAATATTTCCCATGTAGGACCCTATGAAGAATATTCCTCCTCTCCCCTTCTCATTATAAAGGGGTTATCCCTCACTATCAGTTACTTGTGAAATCTTCAAGCTTCATAGCTTGACTAAGGGATCATCTATTAACTTCCAAAATGTGTAAGCTCCTTTTTTCTTTTACATGTTTGGATCCATGTTCGTGTAATGTTTTTAATCAAATTCAGTCAAAGTTAATTTTTAATTTTGGCATACTGGAGTAAATCTATTTTTTTGGGTAGGTTTCCTAGGATCCTAGAACACTATGTTTTATAGATAGGTTCCTGGGTGTCCTAAGAGTATTCTATACTATGTTTTATAGATAGGTTCCTAGGAGTCCTAAGAGTATTCTACACTATGTTTTATAGATAGGTTCCTAGGAGTCCTAAGAGTATTCTACACTATGTTTTATAGATAGGTTCCTAGGAGTCCTAAGAGTATTCTACACTATGTTTTATAGATAGGTTCCTAGGAGCCCTAAGAGTATTCTACACTATGTTTTATAGATAGGTTCCTAGGAGTCCTAAGAGTATTCTACACTATGTTTTATAGATAGGTTCCTAGGAGCCGTAAGAGTATTCTACACTATGTTTTATAGATAGGTTCCTAGGAGTCCTAAGAGTATTCTACACTATGTTTTATAGATAGGTTCCTAGGAGTCCTAAGAGTATTCTACACTATGTTTTATAGATAGGTTCCTGGGAGCCCTAAGAGTATTCTACACTATGTTTTATAGATAGGTTCCTGGGAGCCCTAAGAGTATTCTACACTATGTTTTTAGCAAATTTAAACTCTGGTTTGCGATAAACTTATTCAACCAGAACCTTCTCCTTACATGAATTAGCTCAAACCTTAAAGGCTCAGAACATTATTTCTCAACAAATAAATATACAGTAAGTAAAATAACTTTTAGGCTACTAAATTCCTGACAGTTCTGTAAATACCAAAATATGATAAGACATATAAAACATCAGCAATTTATCCATTAGTAAGTTCATAGTGGGACAATGCAGAGTCATATGTATACAAAACGCAGAAATATACAACTTACATTCACTGTCATCAGGCATACACAGGTGAGTGTTACAACATGAGATGACCTTTTTGGAATGTCGATCCTTCTCACTCTTGCTGCCTATGAAGCCACATTGAGACAAAGGTAGACAGCCCAAGGACAATTCTGTAAATGTTCTGTCCTCTATAAATAAAAAACACAGACAATTTTCTTATTTAAAAAAATTAAGAAGCTTGTTTTGTCCCTATTTCTTAGAAGGGTTGTAAAAAAAAAAAAAATAATAATCACAAAATCCCCCCAAATTTGGACCTCCCAAACATCAACTGTAAGCTGTAGGAAAACAGCTAAACATTAAAGTTCCCTGCAGCCTCACCTCAGAAGGAGAGACAAGATTTTCATAGGGTAAGCCATAAATATCTGATCACTGGGGGACCAACAGGAAAGGGGTTTATATGGATTTGGAGTTGGGAAGGAATTTTTCAGCGCTGTAGAGTCATAGATTGGACCTGACCTGTGTCTTCATCCAATCTCATCTACTATGTGACTATGCTATTGGTGTCAAATCACTGAACATCCAGGTTTTCTACAAGTGGCAGCCATGATCCCAGCACCAATGACCCAAAGGCCATTCATTTCATAATTTAGGACAGCCATTGAGCCCTGACATATGAAGCTTTATTAGGAGGCATTGACATCACATTAATGCACTCCGACTGACATAGATGTTTTTATAAATAAAAAGTAGGAAGAAAGCAAATCTAACCATCAGTAGATATATAAACTGTAAATAATGTAAAAAACAAATAAAAAAAATGCTATTTTTGTTTTTTTTTTCCGGACAGAGAAGTGTTTCCTACCCAGCTTTTCTGTATTCTAAAAACATTTAACATTAGTCAATGTATAAAGGAGGCAAATGGATTGTTTCTATCCATCTGTTTCCACAAAGTGGGGCCTTAGTCTTAGGCTGAGGCCCCATGTTGCGAAAACACAGCTTTTTTTGTTGCAGATTTTGTTGCTTTTTTAAAACCAAAGCCAAGAATGCCTACAAAAGAAATCGGAAATATATAGGAAACTCTTATACTTCTACCTTCTGCTCAATCTAGTCCTGGCTCAGAAAAAGGCAACAAAATCTGCAACAAAAAAAATCCTCTGTTTCTGAAATGTGGTGCCCCAGCCTTACACTTTGGTTTCCAGTGACCCTGTGGAAGCCCATGGGAACTGAATAAAAATAACAATTATTCTCATGTCTCCTAGGCATTTGGTGGTCCCCTGGCCATAAAGGATGAACCAGCTCGACCAAAGAATCCTATGTGGATTTGTATTTACTGTTAAAAAAAAATAAAGGATCAATAAAATAGATCTTTTGAACAGACAGTGAAAATGTACCCCTTATACACTACATGCACCCCCGGCTTTATAGATGGAGCACAGGCTGGGATACATACTCACAAGTTATGCTGGCATCCTGTACATACACAGTGATATGACAAGTCCTGTCCTCGGCTTCATCTGTGCACTGTCATACCTCCCAATTTTTGAAGAACTGAAAGAGGGACAAAATGGGTGGTGTGCTACGTGCCGTGGCAAATTTAGCCTCGCCCACTTGTGTTGACTCTGCCCATTCTCATTAATTTTCCATGTCCCCATTCATGTCCCCCATCTCTGCCCAGTTTCATGTCCCTCCATCTCTGTCCCCAGATTCATGTCCCTCCATCTCTGTCCCCAGATTCATGTCCTCCCATCTCTTCCCCCAGATTCATGTCCCTCCATGTCTGCCCCCAGATTCATGTCTCCACATCTCTGCCCCCAGATTCATGTCCCCTCCATCTCTGCCCCAAATTCATGTCCCCTCCATCTCTGCCCCAAATTCATGTCCCCCCATCTTTCCCCCAGATTAATGTCCCCCATCTCTGCCCCCAGATACATATCCCCTCCATCTCTGCCCCCAGATACATATCCCTCTATCTCTGCCCCCAGATTCATGTCCCCTCCATCTCTGCCCCCAGATTCATATCCTTCCATCTCTGCCCACAGATTCATGTCCCCCCATCTATGCCCCCAGATTCATGTCCCCACATCTCTGCCCACAGATTCATGTCCCCCCATCTCTACCCCCAGATTCATGTCCCCACATCTCTGCCCCCAGATTCATGTCCCCTCCATCTCTGACCCCAGATTCATGTCCCCTCCATCTCTGCCCCCAGATTCATGTCCCCTCCATCTCTGCCCCCAGATTCACATCCCTCCATCTCTGCCCCCAGATTCATGTCCCCTCCATCTCTGCCCCCAGATTCATATCCCTCCATCTCTGCCCCCAGATTCATGTCCCCTCCATCTCTGCCCCCAGATTCATGTCCCCTCCATCTCTGCCCCCAGATTCACATCCCTCCATCTCTGCCCCCAGATTCATGTCCCCTCCATCTCTGCCCCCAGATTCACATCCCTCCATCTCTGCCCCCAGATTCATGTCCCCTCCATTTCTGCCCCCAGATTCATATCCCTCCATCTCTGCCCACAGATTCATGTCCCCCCATCTCTGCCCCAGATTCATGTCCCCACATCTCTGCCCACAGATTCATGTCCCCACATCTCTGCCCAGAGATCCATGTCCCCCCATCTCTTCCCCCAGATTCATGTCCCCCATCTCTGCCCCAGATTCATATCCCCTCCATCTCTGCCCACAGATTCATGTCTCCCCATCTCTGCCCCCAGATTCATGTCCTCTCCATCTCTGCCCCCAGATTCATGTCTCCACCCCCAGATTCATGTCTCCACATCTCTGCCCTCTCACAGTACACCAGGCACCTGCCCTTTCTCTATTTTCCTCCACTGATATGATTCTTCTTCATGTTAAGGATCGTGTTTAAAGCACATACATGCCCCCCTCCCCCTGTCATGTGACATCTGATGTAATCAGCCAGGTCCTTGCAAGAACATAGTATAAGCTTTTCCCCAGAGATAACAGCCGATGGTGATCACACATGAGCGGAATAGCGGGACATGTTGTAAGCTGTACGGGACCGCGGGACACCAGTCTGAAATTGTGAATGTCCCGTGGAAATTGGGACACTTGGGAGCTATGCACTGTGCATGTTCCCCATGTCACTATGGGACATCAATCCAGCCAGGAGGGACATGTTTAGGACCAGACTATAGGACTCTTCAGGAAAACTGGACAACAAGATGACTCTTCCCTGGTAGTTACCGTACAGCGAGCATTATTCTATAACTACATGTCATACTTTATGCTGCAATGGACAGGTTATGTCCTATCACTGCTGGGTATAATGGCAGGGGGGCGGTTTAGGGGAATAACGTGGTGACAGGTTCTCTATAGTCAGATAACTTACCAACTATTTGTATATGGAATATGGAACCACACAGATATCTTGAAGGACACATATTGAATTTTTTTGAGTACAATGGATGCCTTTGATGCAGACAAACGATACCGGATGCGTAACCTAAAACGATATCCGAAGTTTGATCATTTATACTATTAGTTGAAAACATATATTTTCTAATATTGTCTTTTATTGTATTATTATTATTATTATTATTATTATTATTACTTATAACAATATGATTAATAATTTCATAATTAGTAAATAAAATAAGATAAATTTCATGTGATATGTATGAGATAACTTACGTGCTGCCGGAGGAAGGGAATAGAGGAGACTTAGAATATCAAATGCAGGGATCATTGTTCAGCTCTTGAGGACAGGTTGTATTGTGTGATGGAAATCTTGGTTGAGCTTCTTCATTTATAGGCTTTGGGCGGACATGGGAGGATCTTAATAATTCCAATGAAAGTAATAGATAAAGCTTAACCCTCTCCCCTCTCCTTATATCTCATGATAATACAGGAATACAGTCGTCTCCTCTCTTAGCTTTGCCCTAATATCCAATTTCTCATGAAGCCAATAGAATACAATATGGTGCCATGAGGACAAACCCAAATGAGGACTAGAGAGGAGTGGCCATATAGCATGGAATAGTGTGATGGAACGTCCGGCAAGAGATGATACCTAGCTGTTTCGCTGATGCTACTTCTATACAATAGATGGTACATGATACAGATGATACAGGGAGATGGCAGCAGCTTTATTCAGAAGAGTTGTTATTAAAGTCCCCACAGATCCATGCCAGATTCATTTGACAAAGGGAATTTTTTGCATGGTAGCAGTGGACAGCTTCATCATAAGTGTTAGGCGTGGTTCACATCTGCATTCGGTATTCCGTTCAGGGAGTCCACATGGGGACCCCCAAATGGAATAACAAATGCATTGACAAGCAGTAAGTGCTGAAAGCACATGGACCCCATAGACTATAATGGGGTCTGTGTGTTCTCCACACAGTGTCCGCACGAGTCATGCAGAGAGAAAAGTACTTCATAAACTACTTTCCTTTCTGCATGTCTTGTTCGGAGACTGTGCAGAAAACACCCGGACCTCATTATAGTCTACGGGGTCCGTGTGCTTTCAGTGCTTACTGCTTGTCAATGTATTTGGTATTCCTTTCGGGGGGGTCCCCAAGTGGACTCACCAAATAGAATACCAAACGCAGATGTGAACCGGGCCTTACAATGTTTCCGGCAGCACTAAACACTGAGCACCATTGCTGTATGTTTGAGGCCGGACAAGATAAAACTCCCATGGCAAACTGGCCCAGCTCCTTCCACTACTGTAACCTATTAGCCGCAAATGCCATGGGATCAGAGATATCTTCTGGAATATAGGTGCACTGTAGTTATGACTGTACCTGCTGTTACCTTTTGTGGGTCTGGTTGGCACTGTAAGGTTAAACATTTTTGGTTCACCATGTTCCAGATACTGTATTGGCTTCTGATGATGATGATTTTATTCCTGATACTTGTAGCTCTGGCTACATTAATCTCGAGCAACCTAAAATGGCCACCTCAACATGATTTGCAGAAAATTATTACATCTATATATCTCTTCAGACCCCAGAGTATGATAGGTGGAGGCCCAAGGGAGGTATAATAAAAAAACGTTTATACTCAACTTCCCTCACCTCTTTTGGGCCTCCTTGTGGTGTCCAGCGATCTCGGTCTTCCTTCTCTGGTGCTCTTCTGTGACGTCATGTACCCGGTTTCATCACTGAGGCCTGTATTAACACTTGGCGTGTCTATGTAACCACTGAAGCCCAATCACAGGCCTCAGCATTGACACCAGGTGTGTGATGTCACAGAAGACTGCTAAGTACATTCTGGTTTGAACACCGGACAAAACAAATCTTCAGAGGTTTGTCCATTCTTAGTTTTAAGGAGAGAACCCCAAGACTCAGTGCTGGTCCTCTGTTATTAGGGATGTACAACAACATTGTTCAAGGCTGTTTTATGGTGGAGTGATCTGGAATTCTACAATTGTTCCTCTGATGTCACTGTGATATTATATGGTGCCTTTGGAGGGTTATACAGCATATGCACCGGTGATACATTTTTCATGAGTAGGATCAAAAGTTTAGTTTATTTATGGCTTAGTTTTTGACTTTGTTGCCAGTTCAACTTGAGCAGCGCCCAACTCCTGACCTTCTGCCCTCACTAGCTAGAAAGCCTTAGAGGGAACATTGTGTGTGGACCATGGTAAGACAATGATGAAGGGAAATAAGACAAGGACATTGTGTAATGTAGTTTCAGGAGCTCACTGTCCTAGTCAGGCTGTGTACCTTGTACAACAATGGAGCTCCGTCTCCAAGAACATCTTCTGAGAGTAAATAGAGGAAAAAGTTAATGATCTGGAGCTGTAGGCTTAACCGTTTGATTGCCAATTAGGAGGTCACTGACTAATAAAAAAAAATATATATAATAAAGACAATCTCTTGTGATATTAGAAAGTGCATCACATAGAACGAGATCTACTCATCACATATATATGACCAAGCTGAATTCTCCAGATTATGGGTAATATAGGAAAGAACTGAGCACAGAACATCTCTGTATGATGTCAGTATGTATTAAACTGAAATAAGTGAACCTCAAAAAAAAATTTCAATGACTATTCATAGCCTCACCTGTCTGGTGTGTTTCATGCCAACTAGAGATAGGCGATTATCTTTGGACAAAAAAAAAAAAAAATGGCCGTGCTTCAAGAAAATGACATCTGCCATGTGTTTTTTATAGCGCTACCTTGTGACGCATCCACCAAAATTTACTCTAAAAATACAGTATCTACTTTCACAACGAAATTAGCGAGGCCTCTCCATTTCTCGGGTCCATTTGAAGTAGCCCTGATTGAAATTCAATATCCTCATATGTGGAATACCTTTGAACAATGGGAGGCGAACTTTTTTATCACTAAAACAAGTGAAGAGCTCTCGGAGCAGTTTCTAAACCCGGGATATTTCTCCAGCGTAGAAGAATTAATTTCAACTCTGAATAACGAGATCAAAAAACTAAAGCTAAACGATGAAAACTTTAGGCTCCGCTATGGTGAAATAAGGGGAACTGTGAGGATCCCCACATCATGTACAATAGGATTCAAACTAGGACGCACGTTGTCTAATATTTTTAGGTTACCATGCTGTTTTAATGATTCTGAGATTGAAAAGCATGCAGGCCGACAGAAACCATATCCTGGTATAAAAGACAGATTTTACATGCTGTACATCTACAGCGACATCATACAACATTAGTTGGTGGGTGACAGCTACGTTCAACCTTTAAGAACTGTAGAGATTGCTGGAAAAACAATGACCATGTGCTCCCAGTAACTCACTGGGCAGCACCCACACCACAGCCACCTGCAGCAGTAGTACCACAGGTAGCAGACTAGCTAGGTAGGAGATTCCCACAAATCTGACTAGGGAAAGGGGTACCCATAATTTTAACCCATAAGGAGAAATTCTCCCTACCTGCCTAACTAAGGTAGTACTCTGCCAACTAAGGATTAGACAGCCGTGCACACAATACAGATGATGTTTGAGGCTAGAGCACACGGCGTCCAAACCAGCCTCCTTAAATGGTGAGTAGGTGGGACCAATCAGCCAGCCCAGGTACTCAAGCCAGATGCCGATAGGCTGACACCAGTGTCAGTCAGCAGACTGACCATGCCTATTGGCTGCAAGGGAATTAACCCCATGCATGCTGGACTGAACAGTTAGAGCAGAAGAGGCTGCAACCCTAATATCATGGCCGCATCTGCTGCACAGTCTTAACAATTATGACCAGAACAACACACTCTTGTATATCTGCTGCCATATTGTAAAGGCGGACAATATGGCTATTCCCACGGACGCTAATGTTGGTTTGATTAATTATCCAATAGCCACACTTTTCAGCCAGACAGACGTGACGCTCGGTGAAAGACTTATTTCACGCTCAGATAAGGTGTACAGCTATAGAATGTACATAGAGAATATTTAAAATTACAGCCTGTAAGCGCTGTCCTCACAGTTCACGTCGGGCCTGTTCTATAAAGACACGGCTGGTCACCATCATGAAAGGGCCCTTTGCGCTAGTAATTTGGGGTTTGCTAAACGAGCTCGGTATACAGCACGATCTAGACCTGTACAGCTTTTGGGTCCCATTTTTGGTGATATATTTAATCAAGAAACTCATACTGGATCTGAAAATTAAACTAACCAGGAATAAGGACTCCTTTTGCCTGATGTCTGAAGATGCTGAACGATTTAACGTACAAATCTTACAAGCAGCCCTGTATGCAAAGAGGGTGCAAGTATAGCCAGCTGTCAGAATCGGACACAGCCACGCCCTTCTATTGGCCACAGCGAAATATGCCATTGATAGAGCTTGTCTCAAAGTCTATAGTATTCCTGCCGGAGGCGTCTTACGAACCTGGAAAATCTGTTTCTGGGACAGGTGCCTGAAACAGTGATAATAGGCTTTGTTGAAAATGAAGCCTTTAGCGGATCATATAGCCGCAATCCGCTATGCTTCCACCACTGTAATATGAATCAAGCGTCACATTACCTGGACGTTCAGTAGATCCCCGCAAGGATGTTTCAACCGGATTTTGAGATGACATCTGCTGTCAGGGAGTACGCTGCCCTTCTCCATATTTCAGGCAAGCAGAGAAGTGATAGTGGTTTAGCCATAGTCAGAGATGGATTTATAAATGGCTATACACTTTTTGCATTTGATTTGTCACTGGATCAAGAACCGGGTGGACATTTTTCACTCATTAAAACTGGGAATCTTAGAGCAGAGGTGCACTTTGAAGTGCCAACACCCCACACAGTGAATATGATAGTTTACTCTATACATACAAATATTGTGGAGATTAAAAACCGAAGAGAGATTGTACGCGATTTTTGATTAAACACTCCCTGCCATTTTCAGAAATGAATAGCCTACAACTTACAATTCTCGCTAAATCTGACCCGTATATGAACCGTATATTTGTTGGTGTATTTCTGTATGACTTTCTACCGGAAGAGCCTGTGCTACAGCGACCTGCCGCATACATCGTCAATAGAGATGATTCACGTAAACGTGGTTCGCACTGCGTGCTAATTATATTGTATCTTGATGCCGCTATATTATTTGACTCTTATGGATTTTCACCGACTTTTGAGATGTACCCTCGGAGATTTGTTCAGTTTATAGAAAGGAATTGTAAGAGATATATCTATCAAAATAGACAATTACAACCATTTAAAACCTCGGCTTGTGGCAGGAACATCTTGTTCTTTTTATATCATTTAGCCCGGGGCGTCGCTTATAAGATGGTTTTAGATTTGTTTAATAAAAAATACTCCCATAATGATGAATTAGTTGAAATATTTATAATACAAAGGCTACTGACTATGGCTATTAAATGTAAAGCCAGCTGTATATACCAACAGACTTGCAGAGCCCATTATTGATTGAGTGAAAATTAAGCGTGAAGAAATCTCCATATGGAAACAATTGGGAATGCCTTTGTGCTACTGTGGCTTATTTGGATGAGATACATTCTGCTGATATAGCTAGGCTATCAGATATATTTTTCAGATAGATTCTTCTGATATATCTAATATATCTAACAATTTTCATGATACAATGAATGGGGAGAGGCTTCCGTGCTTCTTATAAAGAAGCATAAGCCCCCGCTGTCCTTTCATTGTGTGGTGCAATATATTGATTTTATTAACTCTTTATCAATCATGCATCCATCAAACATTGCATTTTTGCCTATTTAATCCGTATACAGCCGTTAGCTAATAATGCTCTCTGAAAATACATTCCCTTACACACATATGTAATATAGCACCACACCTAGCTATAAGCTCCCTAAGACATGGCGGGCAGTGCCGCACCTCCCATGAGGCGACCTGAAGCGAGCGCTTCAGGCGGCACTATGCCAGGGCCTCAGGGAGGGCGGCATTTATGCTAACCTAAGCCAGTCCAGGACAAGCTGTCCTGGACTGGCTTAGCACGGAGCGGTGGTTTGGGGAGGCCACTGGAGCAGCGCTTCTCCAGCAGCCGCCCCTCACGCTCAGGCAGAGCGCAGGCAGTCTCCGGGCCTGCTCTCTGCCGGCGCTAAGCCCCGCCCCCTCCGCTAAGTCACGCCCCCACTCCGCCCCCTCCTCCGGCAGGGGGGGGGCGGCTTTCTGCACTTCGCTCGGGTGGCGAAAGAAGCAGGTTCACCCCTGATGGCGGGGCATGTTGCCAGGGCATGTCAATAAGTACCCCCTTAGACATGCCAGGGCATGTCTCTAGCTGCTTAGGCTACCCAATATGAGAGAGGTGCCCTTATCATTCTAATCTCAACACAGCCATCTAGCTATACGTACTATACACAAGCCTTACAGAGATCTGCAATACCACACCAAGAGACAGCCGAGATCGCGTCACATTCTTGACAGAATTGCTTGGGAAGGGAAGGGGTGGAGAGGGGACTTGATGGGAAATTAAATACATTGTGAGCTGGATCAAATTGAAGCCACATTCTTGAGCACATCACATTCTTCAAACTTTGGAATGTGCATAAAGGTCCCTGTCAAGGGAGGGGGCGAGGGCACTTGTCCAGACATGCCTGTGAAGGGCGGATGGGGGCGTGGATGGGTTGGAGGACGGCGGGGAGACCTGTCACCACACAAAGGAAAGGGGGCGTAATGGGGTGTGTTGGGGTGGGTTGACGAGAAGTGTTTTGGGAACTATGGTGGTGTGGTACCTGTAAACTTCAAAGAAAAGGGGCGTGGTGGGGTGCATTGACAAAAGGTATCGATGTTTCACTACTCCCGGGTATTCTCCAAAATGCTATTCCCCATCAGTCTTGCACCAATTATCATCCCATGTTCACCTGTCTGCATCAGACTACTCAGATATCCTGGCGACACTAGTACCATTGGCCGCATTGCATCATACTGTTCAAGTGTCAATCCGACACAAACGGCACTGGGACATGCCTTCTCGTGACTTTTGACCACTGACTTTATATCAAGGAGGTGACATGACTAATGCTGCGGTTGTCTCAGCTGCTGACACATTTTGGTGGTATGAGCCTCTCGAAAAGTTAAGAAGCTGACACACATCCACCATTAGAATTCAATGGGAGATTTTAAAATAACACATTGTTCCTGTGGTCTGCTCCATACAGTACTCATTCACCGCATTCTGCTGCTTCTAATAGACTCTCCAGCATGGATCATCATGACATGTCAGATTCAACCATGGAGGGAGACTGGAAGAAATGGGTTGTACTTTGGGTGAGAAATGATCTAGTGAGAAGAAACTAGTGAGATGGGTTCTGCCTGGTTTTGAACCTGGACCTGCACACATTGGGGGTGTCAGTACTGAAATAGCATCTGGCCTTCCTGTGTTTCTGGATGGGTGGCCTTTTGAGACTCAAAACAATTCACCCAGTGGGCCATGGGCATGTATTGTCCCTGCACATAATTGCTGCTCTACATGTCGACAATGGCATGGACCTTTCCCCACATGGACATATTTAAAGAGAGGTCCATATGGCACACATCAGAGGGGCTTTCCTAGAGAAATAATGGTGGCTAGGTATTCTCCATCCAGACTATGTACATGCCATTGGTTGACAAAATGCAGTGGAATCCACTAAGTGGTATGGCAGTGACTGCATCATCCAGGGGCGTAGCTAAATGGAGTGTAAGAGGAGCAGTTGCTACCAGGCCCTTGACTCTGAGGAGGGCCCCAAACTTCCCACTGCCACATAATTTATGCCACTATTCTAAGTAACACAAGGTAGGTAGGTTCCCATTCCAGATTTTACATTGGGACTCAGGAACTTCAAGGTACACCTCTCTTAAAGGTCAGTAATTTTGGCATGAAAGAGAAGAAGAAGATGGAAATAATGATAAAAATGACGCCTATAAGCAAGGTGTACATGTGGCCTGCCTACAAGGAAGATCATAGATAGAAGAAAAAAAAAATCTTACTTATGTTGCCTGTCAGTGCCGCTGCCAAATCTATTGTAAGGGTGCATTCACACTGAGTAAATGCTAGCTTATTCTGAACGTAAAACACGTTCAGAATAAGCGGCGTCTAAAGCAGCTCCATTCATTTCTATGGGAGCGGGGATATGAGCGCTCCCCATAGAAATGAATGGGCTGCTTCTTTCACTCCGTGCAGTCCCATTGAAGTGAATGGGGAGTGCCGGCGTGTACGCTCCGGCATGAGCAGAGCTTGCCGTATACGCCGACACTCCCCATTCACTTCAATGGGACTGCACGGAGTGAAAGAAGCAGCCCATTCATTTCTATGGGGAGCGCTCGTATCCCCGCTCCCATAGAAATGAATGGAGCTGCTTTAGACGCTGCTTATTCTGAACGTGTTTTACGTTCAGAATAAGCTAGCGTTTACTCAGTGTGAATGCACCCTTACAAATAAATGTGTTACGGTTCTGTGTATAGATTTAAAAATAATATTTTTAAAAGACAGACCCGCTAGTCTGCAAGGCACTGCAGCGAGGTCCACAGGCCCAGATGGGCGGCTGCATGTCAGAACAGTGCACTACCAGTTAAACTGCACTGGCAGTGATGTGGTGCAGTGCTAAATGTGAACAGGCTGCAATAAAACCCTGCCAGTTAACCTCACTGGAAAGGTGCACCTGTACAGCTGAAACAGCAAAGCTGTCTATGGTTAACCGTCACCCCTGGTCAACAACATAACATGCTCCTGCAACAGCTAGGAGAAACAAAGGAAGTATTGACAGTTTAAGAGGCTACCTCAGGGACCACACTTGCTGACAGCACCTCAGGCTGGAACAGAGTCCACGGCTCCTAGCCTTAGTGTAGGGCTGTCTGTTCAGGATTTACAGGTTCTAAACTACAGTACAGACAGAGGCTAAAGAAACCCCAGACAGAGGCCTATTCTACAACCTGCCTGAATACTGGAGCCTAGCCCTGAACTACTGTCATTAACAAACTTTAGTCAAAGTGTGAGCACCCGGCGGGCGTCGGCTCACACTATATAAAGGGAAGTCCCCGCCCAGCAGGGGCGGTGGCCATGACATCACCGGTCATGCCCAGTATGGCCAAAATGGGACTTAGTCTGTGAGTGGCTCCAAAATGTCTGAGCATGCTCAGTAGGGAAAAAACTGGACTTATACTCCAGTCGCCTCACTGCATGAGGCCGAGGGCAAGAGTCGGATTGACCTGCAGGTGGCGCTGTGTGTCGTGATGGAAACCTGTGAGACCCGATCCTAACAATATGTTACTAGAGATGAGCGAGTAGTATTTGATCGAGTAGGTATTTGATCGAATACTACGGTATTCGAAATACTCATACTCGATCAAGTACCACTCGCTATTCGAATGGAAAAGTTCGATGCAGAACCAGCATTGATTGGCTGAATGCTATACAGTCGGCCAATCAACGCTAGTTCTTCTCCTACCTTTAGAAGTCTTCTCCGTGCAGCGTCTCCACGGCATCTTCCGGCTCTGAATTCACTCTGCCAGGCATCGGGCCTGGGCAGAGCCGACTGCGTATGCCCGCTTGTAGTGCGGACATGCGCAATCGGCTCTGCCCAGGCCCGATGCCTGGCAGAGTGAATTCAGAGCCGGAAGATGCCGCGGGGACGCTGCATGAAGAAGACTTCTCGGAGGATCCAGCCCGACCCTCAATCGTGGACTTGGTAAGTATAATTTGATCGAACGTTACCTACCCCTGAAACGAGCATTTTCCCCCCATAGACTATAATAGGGTTCGATATTCGATTTGAGCAGTCGAACATTGAGGGGCTACTCGAATCGGATTTCGAACCTCGAACATTTTAGTGTTCGCTCATCTCTATATGTTACCAAACATTTCAGTATATATAGGTAGAACCAAGAGAGAGGAAGGAAGAAATACAGAAGGAAGGAAACATGGAAGAAAGGCAGAATTGAAACATGGAAAGAAGGAAACAAGGATGGATGGATGGAAACAAAGAAGGAAGGAAGGGAGGGAGGAAAGAAAGAAAGAAACATGGAAGGATGGAAACATGGAAGAAAAGAAGGAAGGAAACAGGCAGGAAGGAAGGAAACAGGAAAAAAAATGAAGGAACGAAGAAAGGAAGGAAAGAAGGAAAAAATTAAACAAGGAAGGAAGGAAGGAAGGAAACAATTAGAGATTGTTTTTGAGCTTGGATACTTTTTATTTAAGCTTTATTGGAAAAAAATATTCCATCCTATAATTATTGGTAATTTATTTTGGCCTTTTAGATACAATAGCTGGAGTCAAGGTAACTTCATGGGCTTTGATGCCTTAGTGCACATAATTGCTTCATGATAGAATATTCCATTGTAATTTCTAGTGATGTTGCCAAGATCACAGTAAGATTGTGTTGCGCACCCCCGAATGGAAAAATATCTTGAATATTTCACTGCAAAGATACACAAAAAATTTCTTTTAACAAAGTCATTCAGTTTCAGCAAATACATGTTATGGTTTCTATAATGAAAAGTTGCAAAATTTTTCAATAAACTTTCTGTACCAATTCCTGGTGGTTTTCTAGATCTCTGCTTGTTGTTGTTCATGGTTTACACAATGTTCACAGATCTGTTTTGTAATGAGCCCTACACCCCATGTATCCGTCACATGATCATAGACTGATTTATATAAACTTTAGCTCCTCCTGCACATATTTATTTATATTTTAAGTTACAATTTTTCAGAGGCTCATGTGCTTCAATTTTTTTTTACTCCACTGCTGTGTAGTGATTAGAAAACAATGTTTTTATGGCCATTTAAGTGTTCCCTCGCTGTTTCTATGCATTCTAAGAACTTGTATGTGTTTTTGGGTACTTTTTTTTTTTTTGCTTTTAAAAAATGATCTTAGAAAAAAAAAAATTGGGATCAGAATTGGGATCGAGATCGGGTTCGAATTAAAAATTATCGGAAATCAGATTTCAAAATCGATCCTGAAAAGTCAAGATCGGCTCAACCCCATTCATAATCAGAATAGAAATATGATTTCCAATTGCCCCGACTACTGTGAGCTCTCAATACCAGTCAGTAGCATGAAAGAGGCTCATATGTCAGTGCTCCCTGTTATTGTTCTTCCACAGGGACAGCAAATCCATCTACTGGCTCCTAATAGACATGTCAGAGAACTAGTTAGTGAGAAGGAATGTGCTCAGTACTGGAGATGACTGTTATAGGACATCAGATCGGAAGGAATTTTATCTTTACAGAGAAGGACAATGAAATAATGTTAGTACTTGAAAATGGGAGTATCCTTAGAGAACACATATTCTCATCCCCTCTGCATTGTACAGTATCTGAAGTGTGGCACAAGGAGTCATCAGAATAGCAACTTGGGCAGACCAGTCCATTTGGCACGTAATCTTCCATTGCTTGTTGATCTGAAGAAGAGAAGCAGTGACATAATAAAGAGGACTTGCTCCATAACATTTTCCCCATAATATTTCCCATATATGACCCTATGAAGAATATTCCTCCTCTCCCCTTCCCATTATAAAGGGGTTATCCCTCACTATCAGTTAGTTGTGAAATCTTCAAGCTTCCGTACAATACAGAGACACTAGTGGTCCTCCATAGTGAGAGCTACTCATTGTAAGAGATCTCTGCTCTACCTAACACAGCGATATCTTACTAGAGGGACCACATGGAGAACAGACAGATTTACTATCAGGACATATGGGAAGGGTTTGTCCAGCACATGGAATACTAAATAATCCATATACAATGTAAGTGTTATTTCCTGAAGGTTCTGTGTAAAGGTAACATGGTCCACACTCATGTACCCAACTGATTGTTATGGTCAGCAGGGTTTATTAAAAAAGAAACTAAACAAATGAAAACCCTGCAGAGCCCTCTGGGCTTCTGAACTGCCAACACCTAGTGTGAACAGTGTCTGACAGTTGATGTCACTGCCAGCTAAATTAAAGGAGCAGGTGTGCGCTGTTAACAATTCACAGAGACCTGTGCAGTCAGAGCAGCCACCAAAATAATCTAACTGGCTAGCCAGAACTCCTGGACTAGCCAGAGACCAACTAAACCCAGTGTGTTGCTGTTAACCCAACCACCAAGGCAACTACTGCCAAGCCCACTTCAGTGACCCCAGACTGAGAAGGGATGCTAGCTAAAGCCACTAAGTACTATCACACAACATACATGGCAGCATACTGCCTGACTAATAGTGACATTGCTGACTCAGGGAAGATTACTAGTTAGGGCAACTAAGGTTTACAGGCTGGAACACACACACACACAGGGCCGCCATCAGGAATTTTGGGGCCCCATACAGCCTAAGTGTCTGGGCCCCCCCCCTCCCATTTTTGCTTTGCGCGCCGCAGGAAATTTAGCCCCACCCACTGTTATGTTGACTCCGCCCACTCATTAATTTTCCATTTGCCCGCACACTGTATAATCCTCCTACAGTCACCCGTAAATTATATGTCCCCCTCCGTCTCTCCCCTAGCTTCATATACACCCTTCATCTGCCCCCAGATTCATGTCCCCTCCATCTCTGCCCCCAGATTCATGTCCCCACATTTCTGCCCACAGATTCATGTCCCTCCATCTCTGCCCCCAGATTCATGTCCCCCCATCTCCATACCTCCCAACTTTTGAAGAACTAAAAGAGGGACAAAATGTGTGGCGCGCTTAGTGTGCCGCAGCAAATTTAGCCCCGCCCACTTTTGTGTTGACTCCGCCCACTCGTTAATTTTTCATGTGCCCGCACACAGTATAATCCTCCTACAGTCACCCGTAAATTATATGTCCCCCCTCTATCTCTCCCCCAGTTTCATATACACCCTTCATCTGCCCCCAGTTTCATGTCCCCCTTCCATCTCTTCCCCTAGATTCATGTCCCCACATCTCTTCCCCCAGTTTCATGTCCCCTCCATCTCTGCCCCCAGATTCATGTCCCCCCAGATTCATGTCCCCCCTCCATCTCTGCCCCCAGATTCATGTCCCCTCCATCTCTGCCCCCAGATTCATGTCCCCCTTCCATCTCTGCCCCCAGATTCATGTCCTCTCCATCTCTGCCCCCAGATTCATGTCCCCACATCTCTGCCCCCAGATTCATGTCCTCTCCATCTCTGCCCCCAGATTCATGTCCCCACAGTGTCATGCCGTCCCCTCCTTCATCTTCCCCAGTGTCATTCCGTCCTCTCTTTCATCTGCCCCCAGATTCACGTTCCACCTCCACATTAAACTTACCTTCTCCTCCGCTCCCTCGCCGCTCTCTGCGCGTCTCTCTCGCTGACACATGCGGCTGAAGGAAGGAGCTGACCTGTGTCAGCTCCTCGCTTCGCCGCCTCTCTCGCTGATGCTGACATGTATGCGGCTGAAGCGAGGAGCTGACCTGTGTCAGCTCCTCACTTTGCCGCTGCCGTCTCTCTCGCTGACACATATGCGGCTGAGCCGGGTTCCGGCTTAGCCTCATATGTGTCACCCAGAGAGGCGGCAGCGGCGAAGTGAGGAGCTGACACAGGTCAGCTCCTCGCTTCAGCCGCATATGTGTCAGCGAGACAGGCGGCGAAGCGAGGAGCTGACCGTCTCTCTCGCTGACACATATGCGGCTGAGCCGGGTTCCGGCTTAGCCTCATATGTGTCACCCAGAGGAGCTGTGTCAGCTCCTCGCTTCAGCCGCGTTATGTGCTCAACTCAGATCTGCGTCCTCTGGACGCAGATCTGAGTTGAAACAGGACATATAATGACTGCTGCCGGCGCCAGGGGGCCCGGGCCCCCCCCCCCATTTTAAAATTTGGCCGGGCCCCTGACGCCAGTAGCAGTAGTACTGCAAGGGGCGGTCACCAGCAAATAGCCCAGCTGCCCCATCAAAGTGTCCATTGGTCGACACACCAGTCCATCAAAGACTCGACCACACCCAGCTGTTGCAAGGCAGGTTAACCCCTGCAACCCTGGACTGTACAGAAGAACAGGCAGAAACGCCCATCTCAGCCCGCAGCTTCTGCACAATATAACACTGATAAACACTAAGCAGCAAAGTACCATAATAACATGGCCGAATATCCTGCTATGTAGATCCAGGGGAAGGAAAAACCTCCATGTGGTAGAAACTGATTGTCCTCATTGAAAGGGAAGCTTGATTTCCCAACTTCAAATATGAAATAATTTATCAGACTAAATCTCTGGACCAGCGAACCATCTCCAGTCATCCAGTACATGGAACTTCAGGCCACTTTAAGACTCTTTTTATTGAATTAACCAATGACACCATGTTAAAGTCTCCAGCACCAATGGCCAATGGTACTGGTGATGGACCTGGTACTATGCTGGTCTTTTTTTCCTACTTTATTGGAGCACATTGTCTTGGCATCAGAGATAAGAACCCATTAGTAACAGAACGATTTCAATAAAAACTTTATAAAGTTTTTGTTTTTTAATTAAACTGAAACTTGAGCTACTTGTCTTGGATGAACTACAATGGGCGCATATAACACAAGGTAGAAGAGCAAAGGAGGAGGATTGCATGATCCCTGTTATCTAGGCTGGTCTCTGGTATCACCTGACATTATCAACATTATAATTACACTATGGGAATTAGAAAAGAGGAGCATTCTGGAGTACAGTATATTTGGAACAATTTTAGACAGGCAGAAAAAACAATAGAGGGTAGGTGGAGAAGCTCTGCACTGTGCTGGGACTGTGATCACTGGACCCACTGTGCTACCTAACCAGTTTTTGCTTTTGGTCATTAAAAAGGGCATTATCTATGTTATCTAAGGAGTCTCCCCAATTAACATCCTATAATTTCTGTAAGGGGATTTGGTCTTCACCCTGGGGAGACTACCAGATTGCTTCCTCTCGGAATAGTTCTGGTGTAGGTGGCAGCTGACCAGAGAAGTGAGGATGTGAAACAGTAGAGGATTAGGAAAAGAAAAGTTTAGTCTGGTCTGAAGATTAGGGGCAGGCAGACGATATAAAGATCAATAAGTAACCAAAAGGCCATGCATAATGGTTGTAAAACAAAGACACAATCAGAACTTGAGTGGGAAATCAAGTGAAGGTCTAGCAGGAACATCTTCACAAGAACTGTCTAACCAAGACCCTAAGTTGCTCAGGTTAAGAGGAGAGGGATGAACAAGTTTAAATAGACCAGATTGGCTGAAGGATCCACAGGTGGACATGTTAATACTCAAGTTCCTGAGAGAGAAGGCACACCCACCCTATGGTCTGGCCAAAAACAGCAGCAGGAGAAAATACATTGGAGCCAGGAGAGTTAAAAATCTCTCAGGGTGAACTAGAGCTAAGCTAGGAGTTGAGTATGCTGTGGGAGATCTTTGCAGATATCCATCTGTTAGGATTATGTCCCGCAGGATTCTCTCTCAGCGCACAGCGCCACCTGTGGGTCAATCTAACTCTGGCCCTCGGCCTCGGGTAGTGAGGTGTCTGGAGTATAAGTCCAGCTTGCAGCCTACTGAGCATGCTCAGACTTTTTAGAGCCGCTCACAAGCTAAGTGCCATTTCTTCCCTATTGAGCATGAGTGTTGAGGACATGGCTACCGCCCCTATTGGGCAGGGACTTCCCTTTAAATAGTGTGAGCCGACACCAGCCCGTCACTCACACTTTGACTGAAGTTTGCTAACGACAGTAGTTCAGGGCTAGGCTCCAGTATCCAGGCAGGTGTTCAGACTAGGCCTCTGTGTGGGGTTTATTTAGCCTCTATCTGCTCTGTAATCAGAACCTATAAATCCTGAACTGTCAGCCCTACACTAAGGCTAGGAACCATGGGCTCTGTTCCAGCCTGAGGCGTTGACAGCAGGTGTCGTCTGAGTTAGCCTCTTTATACTGTCAAACTTCCTGTGTACTCCTAGCTGTTGCAGGAGTATGTTTTATTGCTGACCAGGGGTGACGGTTAACCCTTGGCAGCCTTGCTGTTTCAGCTGTACTGTGCACCTGTCCAGTGAGGTTAACTGGCAGGGTGTTGTTGCAGCTTGTTCACATTGTGTACCGTGCCACATGACTGCCAGTGCAGTTTAACTGGTAGCACGCTGTTCAGACTTAAAGCCGCCCAACTGGGCCTATGGACCTCGCTGCAGTGTCTGCAGACTAGCAGTTCTGCAGTTAGTATGGATATATATATATCAGTAACACCATCATTACACACATACATGGGCCAGGTCATCTTTTCAGTGCTAACTCTCATTTCTCTTTACTTTTTCTTTCTTAATTTTATTCAAATAGAGTTTTTTGATTATTTGTCTCGGTCATCTCAGTCATAGCAGGATATGAGATCTGACAGCAGGGAAATACAAATGTTGAATCAGGGTCTGTGTGTTTCTCCTCCTCCTTTGTAACATGTAATTGGCTATGCTGCCTTTCTGCAATGTCAACCATGTATTCTTCATCTTCACTGACATCAAAAAGCTGGGTGCTGACTGTTAGAATAGTAATTCCATTTAATACAATTTCTTCATCAGAAAATCCTGACTTGGGTAGGTGTAAGGTAAGCTTGGGTGGTGGTGTTTGACTCAGTGGAGTATACGTCTCCAGTACTGTTGGCAGTGGCATAACTACCACTGTAGCAACTGTAGAGGTGAATCCCTATGCTTTATTGATAGGCTCCTGGGAGCTCTAAGAGTATTCTACACTATGTATTATAGATAGGTTCCCAGGAGTCCTAAGAGTATTCTACACTATATTTTAAGCAGATTTAAACTCTGGTTTGCGCTAAACTTATTCAACCTGAACCTTCTCTTTACATGATTTAGCTCAAACCTTAAAGGCTCAGAACATTATTTCTCAACAAATAAACATACAGTAAATAAAATAACTTTTATGCTACTAAATTCCTGACATAGTTCTGTAAATAACAAAATATGATAAGACATATAAAACATCAGCAATTTATCCACTAGTAAGTTCATAGTGGGACAATGCAGAGTCATATGTATACAAAATGCAGAAATATACAACTTACATTCACTGTCATCAGGCATACACAGGTGAGTGTTACAACATGAGACGACCTTCTTGTAATGATCTTTCATCTCACTCCTGCTGCCTATGAAGCCACATTCAGACAAAGGTAGACAGCCCAAGAACACATGTTTATCAAGTTTGCCATCTATAAAGAACACAGACATTGTGCTTACTGAAATAAAACTAAGAAGGAGATGTTTCTTTTGACCCTCAACACAATGTACAAATACATGAAGGAACAGCTCAAGGAACTTTCTAATGATTTTTTACACTTACTGTAGGCCTGGTTCACATCAGTGTTGGTAATCCATTCTGGGGAGTCTGCATGGGGACACCCCGAACAGACTACAGAACGGATTGTCAAGCATTGTGCAGTGAAAGCACACTGACCTCATAAACTATAATGGTCTCCGCACGGAATATGCGGACAGAAAAGTAGTTAACGAACTATTTTTCTGTCCACATGACTCGTGCGGAGACCGTGCGGGAAGCACACGGGGTGAACAATCTGGCCTGAAATGAAACAGAGGCAGAAGCTGATGAATATTTGTCATCTCCTGAGGTTTTCCCGTCTCCACACACCAATATTCATCAGGATGCCATAAAGGATGAACCAGCTCGACCAAAAATACATGAGACAACCAATCTGTACATAGGCCAAAAGAATCCTATGTGGATCTGTTTTTACTGTTATAAAAAAATTGGATCAATAAAATCTTATACACTACATGTACCCCCGGCTTTATTACTGGAGCACAGGCTGGGATACATACTTACACGCTCTGCTGGCATCCTGTACATACACAGTGATATGACATGTCCTGTCCTCGGCTCCATCTGTGCACTGTGCATGTACCCCATATCACTATGGGACAGCAATCCAGCCAGGAGGGACATGTCTAGGACCAGACTATAGGACTCTTCAGGAAAACTGGACAACAAGATGACTCTTCCCTGGTAGTTACCATACAGCGAGCATTATTCTATAACTACATGTCATACTTTATGCTGCAATGGACAGGTTATGTCCTATCACTGCTGGGTATAATGGCAGGGGGGGCGGTTTAGGGGAATAACGTGGTGACAGGTTCTCTATAGTCAGATAACTTACCAACTATTTGTATATGGAATATGGAACCACACAGATATCTTGAAGGACACATATTGAATTTTTTTGAGTACAATGGATGCCTTTGATGCAGACAAACGATACCGGATGCGTAACCTAAAACGATATCCGAAGTTTGATCATTTATACTATTAGTTGCAAACATATATTTTCTAATATTGTCTTTTATTGTATTATTATTATTATTATTATTATTACTTATAACAATATGATTAATAATTTCATAATTAGTAAATAAAATAAGATAAATTTCATGTGATATGTATGAGATAACTTACGTGCTGCCGGAGGAAGGGAAAAGAGGAGACTTAGAATATCAAATGCAGGGATCATTGTTCAGTAGAGATGAGCGAACACTAAAATGTTCGAGGTTCGAAATTCGATTCGAACAGCCGCTCACTGTTCGAGTGTTCGAATGGGTTTCGAACCCCATTATAGTCTATGGGGAACATAAACTCGTTAAGGGGGAAACCCAAATTCGTGTCTGGAGGGTCACCAAGTCCACTATGACACCCCAGGAAATGATACCAACACCCTGGAATGACACTGGGACAGCAGGGGAAGCATGTCTGGGGGCATAAAAGTCACTTTATTTCATGGAAATCCCTGTCAGTTTGCGATTTTCGCAAGCTAACTTTTCCCCATAGAAATGCATTGGCCAGTGCTGATTGGCCAGAGTACGGAACTCGACCAATCAGCGCTGGCTCTGCTGGAGGAGGCGGAGTCTAAGATAGCTCCACACCAGTCTCCATTCAGGTCCGACCTTAGACTCCGCCTCCTCCGGCAGAGCCAGCGCTGATTGGCCGAAGGCTGGCCAATGCATTCCTATGCGAATGAAGAGACTTAGCAGTGCTGAGTCAGTTTTGCTCAACTACACATCTGATGCACACTCGGCACTGCTACATCAGATGTAGCAATCTGATGTAGCAGAGCCGAGGGTGCACTAGAACCCCTGTGCAAACTCAGTTCACGCTAATAGAATGCATTGGCCAGCGCTGATTGGCCAATGCATTCTATTAGCCCGATGAAGTAGAGCTGAATGTGTGTGCTAAGCACACACATTCAGCACTGCTTCATCAAGCCAATACAATGCATTAGCCAGTGCTGATTGGCCAGAGTACGGAATTCGGCCAATCAGCGCTGGCCAATGCATTCTATTAGCCCGATGAAGTAGAGCTGAATGTGTGTGCTAAGCACACACATTCAGCACTGCTTCATCAAGCCAATACAATGCATTAGCCAGTGCTGATTGGCCAGAGTACGGAATTCGGCCAATCAGCGCTGGCTCTGCTGGAGGAGGCGGAGTCTAAGGTCGCTCCACACCAGTCTCCATTCAGGTCCGACCTTAGACTCCGCCTCCTCCGGCAGAGCCAGCGCTGATTGGCCGAAGGCTGGCCAATGCATTCCTATGCGAATGCAGACTTAGCAGTGCTGAGTCAGTTTTGCTCAACTACACATCTGATGCACACTCGGCACTGCTACATCAGATGTAGCAATCTGATGTAGCAGAGCCGAGGGTGCACTAGAACCCCTGTGCAAACTCAGTTCACGCTAATAGAATGCATTGGCCAGCGCTGATTGGCCAATGCATTCTATTAGCCCGATGAAGTAGAGCTGAATGTGTGTGCTAAGCACACACATTCAGCACTGCTTCATCAAGCCAATACAATGCATTAGCCAGTGCTGATTGGCCAGAGTACGGAATTCGGCCAATCAGCGCTGGCCAATGCATTCTATTAGCCCGATGAAGTAGAGCTGAATGTGTGTGCTAAGCACACACATTCAGCTCTACTTCATCGGGCTAATAGAATGCATTGGCCAGCGCTGATTGGCCAGAGTACGGAACTCGACCAATCAGCGCTGGCTCTGCTGGAGGAGGCGGAGTCTAAGGTCGGACCTGAATGGAGACTGGTGTGGAGCGATCTTAGACTCCGCCTCCTCCAGCAGAGCCAGCGCTGATTGGCCGAATTCCGTACTCTGGCCAATCAGCACTGGCTAATGCATTGTATTGGCGTGATGAAGCAGTGCTGAATGTGTGTGCTTAGCACACACATTCAGCTCTACTTCATCGGGCTAATAGAATGCATTGGCCAGCGCTGATTGGCCGAATTCCGTACTCTGGCCAATCAGTGCTGGCCAATGCATTCTATTAGCTTGATGAAGCAGAGTGTGCACAAGGGTTCAAGCGCACCCTCGGCTCTGATGTAGGAGAGCCGAGGGTGCACTTGAACCCTTGTGCACCCTCAGCTCTGCTACATCAGAGCCGAGGGTGCGCTTGAACCCTTGTGCACACTCTGCTTCATCAAGCTAATAGAATGCATTGGCCAGCGCTGATTGGCCAATGTATTCTATTAGCCTGATGAAGTAGAGCTGAATGTGTGTGCTAAGCACACACATTCAGCTCTACTTCATCGGGCTAATAGAATGCATTGGCCAGCGCTGATTGGCCAGAGTACGGAACTCGACCAATCAGCGCTGGCTCTGCTGGAGGAGGCGGAGTCTAAGATCGCTCCACACCAGTCTCCATTCAGGTCCGACCTTAGACTCCGCCTCCTCCAGCAGAGCCAGCGCTGATTGGCCGAATTCCGTACTCTGGCCAATCAGCACTGGCTAATGCATTGTATTGGCTTGATGAAGCAGTGCTGAATGTGTGTGCTTAGCACACACATTCAGCTCTACTTCATCGGGCTAATAGAATGCATTGGCCAATCAGCGCTGGCCAATGCATTCTATTAGCGTGAACTGAGTTTGCACAGGGGTTCTAGTGCACCCTCGGCTCTGCTACATCAGATTGCTACATCTGATGTAGCAGTGCCGAGTGTGCATCAGATGTGTAGTTGAGCAAAACTGACTCAGCACTGCTAAGTATGCATTCGCATAGGAATGCATTGGCCAGCCTTCGGCCAATCAGCGCTGGCTCTGCCGGAGGAGGCGGAGTCTAAGGTCGGACCTGAATGGAGACTGGTGTGGAGCGACCTTAGACTCCGCCTCCTCCAGCAGAGCCAGCGCTGATTGGCCGAATTCCGTACTCTGGCCAATCAGCACTGGCTAATGCATTGTATTGGCTTGATGAAGCAGTGCTGAATGTGTGTGCTTAGCACACACATTCAGCTCTACTTCATCGGGCTAATAGAATGCATTGGCCAATCAGCGCTGGCCAATGCATTCTATTAGCGTGAACTGAGTTTGCACAGGGGTTCTAGTGCACCCTCGGCTCTGCTACATCAGATTGCTACATCTGATGTAGCAGTGTCGAGTGTGCATCAGATGTGTAGTTGAGCAAAACTGACTCAGCACTGCTAAGTCTCTGCATTCGCATAGGAATGCATTGGCCAGCCTTCGGCCAATCAGCGCTGGCTCTGCCGGAGGAGGCGGAGTCTAAGGTCGGACCTGAATGGAGACTGGTGTGGAGCGATCTTAGACTCCGCCTCCTCCAGCAGAGCCAGCGCTGATTGGTCGAGTTCCGTACTCTGGCCAATCAGCGCTGGCCAATGCATTCTATTAGCCCGATGAAGTAGAGCTGAATGTGTGTGCTTAGCACACACATTCAGCTCTACTTCATCAGGCTAATAGAATACATTGGCCAATCAGCGCTGGCCAATGCATTCTATTAGCTTGATGAAGCAGAGTGTGCACAAGGGTTCAAGCGCACCCTCGGCTCTGATGTAGCAGAGCTGAGGGTGCACAAGGGTTCAAGTGCACCCTCGGCTCTCCTACATCAGAGCCGAGGGTGCGCTTGAACCCTTGTGCAGCCTCGGCTCTGCTACATCAGAGCCGAGGGTGCGCTTGAACCCTTGTGCACACTCTGCTTCATCAAGCTAATAGAATGCATTGGCCAGCACTGATTGGCCAGAGTACGGAATTCGGCCAATCAGCGCTGGCCAATGCATCCCTATGGGAAAAAGTTTATCTCACAAAAATCACAATTAAACACCCGATAGAGCCCCAAAAAGTTATTTTTAATAACATTCCTCCCTAAATAAAGGTTATCCCTAGCTATCCCTGCCTGTACAGCTATCCCTGTCTCATAGTCACAAAGTTCACATTCTCATATGACCCGGATTTGAAATCCACTATTCGTCTAAAATGGAGGTCACCTGATTTCGGCAGCCAATGACTTTTTCCAATTTTTTTCAATGCCCCCAGTGTCGTAGTTCCTGTCCCACCTCCCCTGCGCTGTTATTGGTGCAAAAAAGGCGCCAGGGAAGGTGGGAGGGGAATCGAATTTTGGCGCACTTTACCACGTGGTGTTCGATTCGATTCGAACATGGCGAACACCCTGATATCCGATCGAACATGTGTTCGATAGAACACTGTTCGCTCATCTCTATTGTTCAGCTCTTGAGGACAGGTTGTATTGTGTGATGGAAATCTTGGTTGAGCTTCTTCATTTATAGGCTTTGGGCGGACATGGGAGGATCTTAATAATTCCAATGAAAGTAATAGATAAAGCTTAACCCTCTCCCCTCTCCTTATATCTCATGATAATACAGGAATACAGACGTCTCCTCTCTTAGCTTTGCCCTAATATCCAATTTCTCATGAAGCCAATAGAATACAATATGGTGCCATGAGGACAAACCCAAATGAGGACTAGAGAGGAGTGGCCATATAGCATGGAATAGTGTGATGGATCGTCCGGCAAGAGATGATGTCCAGCTGTTTCGCTGATGCTACTTCTATACAATAGATGGTACATGATACAGATGATACAGGGAGATGGCAGCAGCGTTATTCAGAAGAGTTGTTATTAAAGTCCCCACAGATCCATGCCAGATTCATTTAACAAAGGGAATTTTTTGCATGGTAGCAGTGGACAGCTTTATCCCTTTAGGTGTTAGGCCTAGTTCACATCTGCATTCGGTATTCCGTTCAGGGAGTCCACATGGGGACCCTCGAATTGAATAACAAATGCATTGACAAGCAGTAAGTGCTGAAAGCACATGGACCCCATAGACTATAATGGGGTCTGTGTGTTTTCCACACAGTGTCTGCACGAGTCATGCAGAGAGAAAAGTACTTCATAAACTACTTTCCTTTCCGCATGACTTGTTCGGAGACTGTGCAGAAAACACACAGAATCCATTATAGTCTATGGGGTCCGTGTGCTTTCAGTGCTTACTGCTTGTCAATGCGTTCGGTATTCCTTTCGGTGGGGATCCCTAAGCGGACTCGCCAAACAGAATACCAAACGCAGATGTGAACCGGGCCTTACAATGTTTCCGGCAGCACTGAACACCATTGCTGTATGTTTGAGGCCAGACAAGATAAAACTCCCATGGCAAACTGGCCCAGCTCCTTCCACTACTGTAACCTATTAGCCGCAAATGCCATGGGATCAGAGATATCTTCTGGAATATAGGTGCACTCTAGTTATGACTGTACCTGCTGTTACCTTTTGTGGGTCTGGTTGGCACTGTAAGGTTAAACATTTTTGGTTCACCATGTTCCAGATACTGTATTGGCTTCTGATGATGATGATTTTACTCCTGATACTTGTAGCTCTGGCTTCATTATTCTCGAGCAACCTAAAATGGCCACCTCAACATGATTTGCAGAAAATTATTACATCTATATATCTCTTCAGATCCCAGAGTATGATAGGTGGAGGCCCAAGGGAGGTATAATAAAAAAAAAAAAAAAAAAAAAAAAAAAACGTTTATACTCAACTTCCCTCACCTCTTTTGGGCCTCCTTGTGGTGTCCAGCGATCTCGGTCTTCCTTCTCTGGTGCTCTTCTGTGACGTCACGTACCCGGTTTCATCACTGAGGCCTGTATTAACACTTGGCGTGTCTATGTAACCACTGAAGCCCAATCACAGGCCTCAGCATTGACACCAGGTGTGTGATGTCACAGAAGACTGCTAAGTACACTCTGGTTTGAACACCGGACAAAACAAATCTTCAGAGGTTTGTCCATTCTTAGTTTTAAGGAGAGAACCACGAGACTCAGTGCTCTTACTCTGTTATGAGGGATGTACAACAACATTGTTCAAGGCTGTTTTATGGTGGAGTGATCTGGAATTCTACAATTGTTCCTCTGACGTCACTGTGATATTATATGGTGTCTTTGGAGGGTTATATATGCACCAGTGATACATTTTTCATGAGTAGGATCAAAAGTTTAGTTTATTTATGGCTTAGTTTTTGACTTTGTTGCCAGTTCAACTTGAACAGCGCCCAACTCCTGACCTTCTGCCCTCACTAGCTAGAAAGCCTTAGAGGGAACATTGTGTGTGGACCATGGTAAGACAATGGTGAAGGGAAATAAGACAAGGGCATTGTGTAATGTTGTTTCAGGAGCTCACTGTCCTAGTCAGGCTGTGTACCTTGTACAACAATGGAGCTCCAACTCCAAGAACATCTTCTGAGAGTAAATAGAGGAAAAAGTCAATGATCTGAAGCTGAAGGCTTAACCCTTTGATTGCCAATTAAGAGATCACTGACTAATAAAAAAAAAAAAATGATAAAGACAATCTCTTGTGATATTAGAAAGTGCATCACATAGAACGAGATCTACTCATCACATATATATGGCCAAGCTGAATTCTCCTGATTATGGGCAATATAGGAAAGAACTGAGTATAGAACATCTCTGTATGATGTCAGTATGTCCTAAACTGAAATAAGTGAACCTCAAAAAAAATCTACAGCGACATCATACAACATCAGTTGGTGGTTGACAGCTACGTTCAACCTTTAAGAACTGTAGAGATTGCTGGAAAAACACTGACCATGTGCTCCCAGTAACTCACTGGGCAGCACCCACACCACAGCCACCTGCAGCAGTAGTACCACAGGTAGCAGACTAGCTAGGTAGGAGATTCCCACAAATCTGACTAGGGAAAGGGGTACCCACAATTTTAACCCATAAGGAGAAATTCTACCTACCTGCCTAACTAAGGCAGTACTCTGCCAACTAAGGATTGCACAGACGTGCACACAATACAGATGATGTTTGAGGCTAGAGCACACGGCGTCCAAACCAGCCTCCTTAAATGGTGAGTAGGTGGGACCAATCAGCCAGCCCAAGTGCTCAAGCCAGATGCCGATAGGCTGACACCAGTGTCAGTCAGCAGACCGACCATGCCTATTGGCTGCAAGGGGATTAACCCCATGCATGCTGCACTGAATAGTTACAGCAGAAGAGGCTGCAACCCTAATATCATGGCCGCATCTGCTGCACAGTCTTAACAATTATGACCAGAACAACACACTCTTGTATATCTGCTGCCATATTGTGAAGGCGGACAATATGGCTATTCCCACGGACGCTAATGTTGGTTTGATTAATTATCCAATAGCCACGCTTTTCAGCCAGACAGACGTGACGCTCGGCGACAGACTTATTTCACGCTCAGATAATGTGTACAGCTATAGAATGTACATAGAGACTATTTTAAATTACAGCCCACAAGCGCTGTCCTCACAGTTCACGTTGGGCCTGTTCTATAAAGACACGGCTGGTCACCATCATGAAAGGGCCCTTTGCGCTAGTAATTTGGGGTTTGCTAAACGAGCTCGGTATACAGTACGATCTAGAACTGTACAGCTTTTGGGTCCCATTTTTCGTGATATATTTAATCAAGAAACTCATACTGGATCTGAAAATTAAACTAACCAGGAATAAGGACTCCTTTTGCCTGATGTCTGAAGATGCTGAACGATTTAACGTACAAATCTTACAAGCAGCCCTGTATGCAAAGAGGGTACAAGTATAGCCAGCTGTCAGAATCGGACACAGCCACGCCCTTCTATTGGCCACAGCGAAATATGCCATTGATAGAGCTTGTCTCAAAGTCTATAGTATTCCTGCCGGAGGCGTCTTACAAACCAGGAAAATCTGTTTCTGGGACAGATGCCTGAAACAGTGATAATAGGCTTTGCTGAAAATGAAGCCTTTAGCGGATCATATAGCCGCAATCCACTATGCTTCCACCACTATAATGTGAATCAAGCGTCGCTTTACCTGGACAGTCAGTAGATCCCCGCAAGGCCGTTTCAACCGGATTTTGAAATGACATCTGCTGTCAGGGAGTACGCTGCCCTTCTCCATATTTCAGGCAAGCAGAGAAATGATAGTGGTTTAGCCATAGACAGAGATGGATTTATAAACGGCTATACATTTTTTGCATTTGATTTGTCACCAGGCGGACATTTTTCACTCATTAAAACTGGGAATCTTAGAGCAGAGGTGCACTTTGCAGCGCCAACACCCCACACAGTGAATATGATAGTTTACTCTCTACATGCAAATATTGTGGCATATGCGATTTTTGATTAAACACTTCCTGCCATTTTCAGAAATGAATAGCCTACAACTTACAATTCTCGCTAAATCTGACCCGTATATGAAGCTTATATTTGCCAGTGTATTTCTGTATGACTTTCTACCAGATGAGCCTGTGCTACAGCGACCTGCCGCATACATCGTCAATACGGATGATTCACGTAAATGCGGTTTGCACTGCGTGCTAATTATATTGTATCATGATGCCGCTATATTTTTTGACTCTTATGGATTTTCTCCGACTCTTGAGATGTCAGAGCTTTGTTCAGTTTATAGAAAGGAATTGTAAGAGATATATCTATCAAAATAGACAATTACAATCATTTAAAACCTCTGTTTGTGGCAGGAACATCTTGTTCTTTTTATATCATTTAGCCCGGGGCGTCGCTTATAAGAAGGTTTTAGATTTGTTTAATAAAAAATGCTCCCATAATGATAAATTAGGTGAAATATTTATAATATAAAGGCTACCGACTATGGCTATTAAATGTAAAGCCAGCTGTATATACCAACAGACTTGCAGAGCCTATTATTGATTGAGTGAAAATTAAGCGTGAAGAAATCTCCATATGGAAACAATTGGGAATGCCTTTGTGCTACTGTGGCTAAATTGGATGAGATACATTCTGCTGATATATTTAATCTAATAATTTTCATGATACAATGAATGGGGAGAGGGTTCTGTGCTTCTTGTAAAGAAGCATGGGCCCCCGCTGTCCTTTCATTGTGTGGCGATTTTATTAACTCTTTATCCATCATGCATCCATCAAACATTGCATTTTTGCCTGTGTTTAATCTGTATACAGCCGTTAGCTAATAATGAGCTCTGATAATACATTCCCTTACACACATATGTAATATAGCACCACACCTAGCTATAAGCTCCCAAAGACATGGCGGGGCATGTTGTCAGGGCATCTTAATAAGTACCCCCTTAGATATGCCAGGGCATGTCTCTAGCTGCTTAGGCTACCACATGAGCCTAATAAGTGATATGAGAGGTGCCCTTATCATTCTAATCTCAACACAGCCATCTAGCTATACAGACAGAAGACATGGATGAGATTTTTTCACAGCAAATGACCACGCTCTCAAAGAAACATGAAATAGTGATCATGGGAGACTTCAATTACCCTGACATTCATTGGGAAACCCACACAGCCAAGAGTAAAGGCTCCATCAAATTTTTATCCTCTCTAGCAGACAACTTCATTGCCCAGCTAGTAGAAGAAAACACGAGAGGAACATCCATTTTGGACCTAGTCCTAACCAACAAAGAGCACATGGTTGAGGGACTACGGGTAGCAGGGACACTGGGATTCAGCGATCATGCTATACTTGAGTTTGGGGTTGCAAGAAGAAGAAGACCTGAGAAGACACAGACTTCAAGGCTCGACTTTAGCAGGGCAGACTTCAAGAGCCTGAAGGCAAGGGTTAGCAGAATTCCATGGTGCAAAATTCTTAAGCACAAAAATGCACATGAAGGGTGGGAAATCTTCCGTAGGGAAATCATTAAAGCACAGGAACTAACAATACCTAGAAGGAAGAAAAATGGGAAGCACCTAAAAATATCAGGATGGATGACCAAAAAATTACATAACCTGCTAAAAAGGAAAAAAGAAACATACAAAAAGTGGAAGAGGGGAACTATACCTAAGGAAGAGTACACAGCAGTCTGCAGACTCTGCATTACAAGCATCAAAGGAGCTAAGGCTGAACACGAATTGAAGCTTGCAAAAGAGGCAAAGAGTAAGGTAAAAGGATTTTGGGGATATGTTAAAAGCAAAAGAAAAGTGAAGGAGACCATTGGAGTCCTGAAGAATGACAAAGGAGAAACAGTTAACATGGTGGAACAGCAGGTGGAGCTACTAAATTCATATTTTGTATCCGTCTTCTCCCAAGAAACTAATGGAAATATCGACATTAATGGTGATGGAGATGAGGGGAAGGAGAACTCCAAGCTGACTATAAGCAAAGGTCTGGTAAGAGAGCACTTAGCCAAGTTACAGGAAACCAAGTCCCCAGGACCAGATGATTTACACCCTAGAGTCCTGAAAGAGATAGCAGAGGAAATAACAGAACCCCTTGCTATAATCTTCGGTAAGTCATGGGAAACAGGAGTGGTCCCTTTAGATTGGAAAAGGGCAAATGTTGTCCCCATCTACAAAAAGGGGAAAAGGGACGATCCAGGAAATTACAGGCCGGTAAGTCTGACCTCGATAGCAGGAAAAATCTTTGAGCAAATTGTCAAGGAACATTTACTTCGGTACCTGGATGGGAAGGCATTAATTAACCAGAGCCAGCACGGCTTTATGACCAATAAATCTTGTCAGACTAACCTGATTTCCTTCTACAACAAAATCACTGAATGGTTGGACCAAGGGAATGCCGTGGACATAGTATATCTTGACTTCAGTAAGGCATTTGATAAAGTATCACATAACTTTCTTATTGAAAAAATGATTAAGTATGGCTTTGACAAAAAATCAGTTAGGTGGATTCACAACTGGCTTAATGATCGGGCACAACGAGTAATACTAAATGGCTACACATCCAACTGGAAGAAAGTCAAAAGCGGGGTGCCGCAGGGCTCTGTTCTGGGCCCAGTACTTTTTAATATCTTTATAAATGATCTGGACGATGGAATTATTGGGGAACTCATAAAATTTGCAGATGATACGAAGATAGGAGGAATAGCCAACACTAGAGAGGAGAGAGAGTGTATTCAAAAGGACTTAGACACACTGGAACAATGGGCGGAGGCGAACAAAATGGTATTTAACAGGGACAAATGCAAAGTTCTACATCTGGGTAACAGAAATGTAAAAAACATATATAGTATGGGAGGAATAGAACTAAGTGATAGCATAGGGGAAAAGGACTTGGGCATAATAGTAGATCAAAAATTCAACATGAGCCAACAGTGCGGTGCTGCTGCAAAAAAGGCTAATAAAATTCTGGGATGTATTAAGACAAGCATTGAATCTAGATGAAGAGAGGTCATTATTCTGCTGTACTCTTCCCTGGTCAGACCACACTTGGAATACTGTGTACAGTTCTGGGCACCTCAATTCAAGAAAGACATCGATATATTGGAGCAAGTCCAGAGAAGAGCAACCAAAATGGTGGAAGGTCTGCAAACCATGTCCTATGAGGAGCGGCTAAAAGAACTGGGATTGTTTAGTTTGCAGAAGAGAAGGCTGAGGGGAGATTTAATAGCAGTCTACAAATATCTGAAAGGTAGTCACAGTGCAGAGGGATCTACCCTATTCTCATTAGCACAAGGAAGTACAAGAAGCAATGGGATGAAACTAAAGGGAAAGAGATACAGATTAGACATTAGGAAAAACTTTCTGACAGTGAGGGTAGTGAGAGAGTGGAATAGGCTGCCACGGGAGGTGGTGGGCGCTCCATCAATGGAAATCTTCAAGCGGAAACTGGATAAACATATAGCTGGGATGATTTAGGAAAACCTGCACTCGCAGGGGGTTGGACCCGATGGCCCTTGAGGTCCCTTCCAACTCTACCATAACATAACATAACATAACATACTATACACAAGCCTTACAGAGATCTGCAATACCACACCAAGAGACAGCCGAGACCGCATCACATTCTTGACAGAATTGCTTGGGAAGGGAAGGGGTGGAGAGGGGACTTGATGGGAAATTAAATACATTATCGGAGCTGGGTCAAATTGACGCCACATTCCTGAGCACATCACATTCTTCAATCTTTGGAATGCGCACAAAGGTCCCTGTGAAGGGAGGGGGCGAGGGCACTTGTCCAGGCATGCCTGTGAAGGGCGGATGGGGGTGTGGATGGGTTGGAGAAGGGCGGGGAGACCTGCCACCACACAAAGGAAAGAGGGCGTAATGGGGTGTATTGGGGTGGGTTGACGAGAAGTGTTTTGGGAACTAAGGTGGTGTGGTACCTGTCAACTTCAAAGAAAAGGGGCGTGGTGGGGTGCACTGACAAAAGGTATCGATGTTTCACTACTCCCGGGTAATCTCCAAAATGCTATGCCCATCCGTCTTGCACCAATTATCATCCCACATTCAAAGTCACTTAACTTGCCACGTGCTGCCATGTTCACGAGACACCTGTCTGCATCAGACTACTCAGATATCCTGGCGACACTAGTACCATAGGCCGCATTGCATCACACTGAGCGTCAATCCGACACAAACGGCACTGGGACATGCCTTCTCGTGACTTTTGACCACAGAGTGTGTATCAAGGAGGTGACATGACTAATGCTGCGGTTGTCTCAGCCACTGACACATTTTGGTGGTATGAGCCTCTCGAAAAGTTAAGAAGCTGACACACATCCACCATTAGAATTTAATGGGAGATTTTAAAATAACACATTGTTCCTGTGGTCTGCTCCATACAGTACTCATTCACTACCTTCTGCTGCTTCTAATAGACTCTCCAGCATGGATCATCATGACATGTCAGATTCAACCATGGAGGGAGACTGGAAGAAATGGGTTGTACTTTGGGTGAGAAATGATCTAGTGAGAAGAAACTAGTGACATGGGTCCTGCCTGGTTTTGAACCTGAGCGTACACACATGGGGTGGTGTCAGTTCTGAAATAGCATCTGGCCTTCCTGTGTTTCTGGATGGTGGCCTTTTGAGACTCAAAACAATTCACCCAGTGGGCCATGGGCATGTATTGTACCTGTCACGATACTAGTGGCACAGGATCAGGAGTCCAGTCGTTGGGTAATGCAGAGGAGGCTGGAGACAGCACGTGGGTAGCCCACAGGTGGGCTGAGGTATAGTCCAAGATCAGATGAGCAAGTAACATATGAGTCTGTTGAAGTTCAGGAGCTGTATAGAGCTACGGTGAGCTGGCAGCCAGCAAGTAAAGTTCCAAGGAACTAAAGAAGATCTCTAGCAGAGAGGTCCCCTAGGTGTCCAGGCTGTATTCAGATATTCAGAACACAATACCAACACAACAGGAAGTGTCAGAGTCACCTATATATAGGCAACCCAATCAGGTTAATACAGGGCGGGTTCCAATCATTAGAAGCAGCTGATGAGCCTCAGGAGTAGGCTCCACACAGAAGTCCAAGAGGCCGTTATTCAACAAGCTGGATAGCTCAGGAAACAAGGAGACACCGGGCAAGACAGCAGGTCACAGGTTCAAATCCTGACAGTACCTGCACATAATTACTGCTCTACATGTCGACAATGGCATGCACTTTTCCCCACATGAACATATTTAAAGAGTTGTCCATATGGCACACATCAGAGGGGCTTTCCTTGAGAAATAATGGTGGCTAGGTATTCTCCATCAAGACTATATGCATGCCATTGGTTGACAAAATGCAGTGGAATCCACTAAGTGGTATGGCAGTGACTGCATCACCCAGGGGCGTAGCTAAATGGAGTGTAAGAGGAGCAGTTGCTACCAGGCCCTTGACTCTGAGGGGGGCCCCAAACTTCCCACTGCCACATCATTTCTGCCACTATTCTAAGTAACTCAAGGTAGGTAGGTTCCCATTCCAGATTTTGCATTGGGACTCAGGAACTTCAAGGTACACCTCTCTTAAAGGTCAGTAATTTTGGCATGAAAGAGAAGAAGAAGATGAAAATAATGATAAAAATGACGCCTATAAGCAAGGTGTACATGTGGCCTGCCTACAAGGAAGATCATAGATAGAAGGAAAAAAAAATCTTATTTATGTTGCCTGTCAGTGCCGCTGCCAAATCTATTTTACCAAATAAATATGTTACCAAACATTTCAGTATATATAGGTGGAACCACAAGAGAGGAAGGAAGAAATACAGAAGGAAGGAAACATGGAAGAAAGGAAGAAATGAAACATGGAACAAAGGAAACAAAAATGGATGGAAACAAGGAAGGGAGGGAGGAAAGAAAGAAGGAAAGAGACATGGAAGGAAGGAAGGAAAAAATGAAACATGGAAACAAGGAAGGAAGGAATGAAGGAAACAATTAGAGGCTGCATTCACACGGAGTAAACGCTGGCGTTTTTTGTGTGTTTTTTGCACATAGCGCCGCGTTTACGCCGCGTAGCGTCGCGTTAACGCCGCGTATACGCCGCGTTAACGCCGCGCTATTTAACGGTGGCGTTGCCCGGCGTTAACGCGGCGTATACGCGGCGTTAATGCGACGCTACGCGGCGTAAACGCGGCGCTATGTGCAAAAAACACACAAAAAACGCCAGCGTTTACTCCGTGTGAATGCAGCCAGAGATTGTTTTTGAGCTTGGATACTTTTTATTTAAGCTTTATTGGAAAAAAATATCCCGTCCTATAATTATTGGTAATTTTTTTTGGCCTTTTAGATACAATAACTGGAGTCAAGGTAACTTCATGGGCTTTGATGCCTTAGTGCACATAATTGCTTCATGATAGATCGTTGCATGCTCATTTCTAGTGATGTTGCCAAGATCACAGTAAGATTGTGTTGTGCACCCCCGAATGGAAAAATATCTTGAATATAACTCTGCAAAGATACACATAAATTTTGTTTTAAATAAGTCATCCAGTTTAAAGTGTTATAATTTCTATAATGAAAAATTGCACAATTTTTCAATAAACTTTCTGTACCAATTCCTGGTGGTTTTCTAGATCTCTGCTTGTTGTTGTTCATGGTTTACACAATGTTCACAGCTCTGTTTTGTAATGAGCCCTACACCCATGTGTCCATCACATGATCATAGACTGATCTATACAAACTGGAACTAGGAAATTAATCAACGTTTTAGTATATCAACTATATGTATTTTCTGGACAACCCCTTTAATCAAGTCTGATATATAATAATAATGTCACATCAACTCTATAAATCCTGTTTATCCTGGGAATAAACCCTGCACTACAACTGACCAATCCCTGTTAGACAGCTTTCATAAATGAGGTTATTTAGCAGATACCAATCAGGGAGATTTTTACCCAATTTACCGGGACATTCTGATAATTCCATATGAATGGAGCAGCTGGTCATGTATGTACAACCAGTTCTTTAGCTCTCAGCTATCACTAGCAGTCCATAGTAAATGAATAGATTGGCAGCATGTATGCTCAACCTGTTGCTCCATTTAGATGAGAAAAATGTCATCACTATTCCCCAATCCATGAGTGGCCCAGCAGTCAGATCCCCATTGATCAGACAGTTCCCTCCTGTCTAGTCCACAGGGAATAACATCAAATTCTCCCTATAAAGTCCTGACAAGCTTCTAGATGTTCCATCATTAGGGTTGAGCGGTCGTGTTCGGAAAAGATCGAATTCCGATCGGCAATCAAGAAAAATTCACGAACGCGATCGGAATTCAGAACACAATCTTTTCCGGCGGGATCGAGGTCAGAGGTTAAGTTCCCACAATGCTTGGCTACTGGCCAATCATTGTGGGAACAGCTAACATGACGCCTGAAACTCAGGCACCATGTTAGCTGTGGGCAGAAAGCTCATTGGTTGTCGGCAGCATCATCACACCCCTCTATATAAGGGCAGTGATGATGCAGACGCCACCATTTTGCTGCACCTACTAGCTAGGGAGAGGATCTCAGTTGTAGCTAGGGTAAGTGTAGGTGTTTAGCTATGCTAGTGAGGGTTTTATAGTGCTCAGACTGTATATACCTTTCACAAAAGGCATCTGTTTATTCCTGACAACCAGTGGCTGTCTATAATCCAATCGGCAGTCCTGTCCTCAGAGAGATATATAGATACCTTAGCCAACTAGGTATACGTCCACTCCTGACAATCAGTGGCTGTCTATAAGCCAATAGGTAGTCCTGTCCTCTGAGATATACATACCTGTGCCAAAAAAGTATACCATTTTTTTTTTTTAAAAAAAACATGCCACCAAAAATGTAAAAAGGAAAAGGACCCAACAGTCGTGCTCTGGTCAGTGCTCAACCACCTGCCATGAAAGGAAAAAAACAGTCGTGTGTGTGTGGCGAATCTGGTATTCTGAATGCTGATAAGCCAGTCCACAGACAACGAATTACTTCATATATTGAAGCATCTTCTTCTGGTAGGAATTCCTCCTCATATTCCACTGAACAAAGCTTTGGGTCATCTGCTGTGCCAAATGTTCAATGGGGATCCAGTTCACCCCTTCTAAATTAACCTGTCCAACAAATTTGGAAGAAGCTGAGGGATCTGCTGCATTATTTGATCATTCAATGTCCAAGTTCACAGACATACTGCTGTCATCTGATGATGATGAAACACAAATTCCAGATGCGGCTGCCTTCACCATCATCCAGGCCAGTCCATGTGTTAGTGAGGAAGATTGTTCAGAAGAGCCAGTGGATGATGACTATGTTGACAAAATTTGGTCTCCATGTGAAGAGGATCAGGGAACTAGTTCTGATGATGAGGTTCAAGTTCGTTTGCCGGTGCCACCAAAACATCCTCCAATTAATGCACAAATCTCAGTTATAACACGCACACCAGTAAACGCTTCTCCGGCTGGCACTCTGCGACCCAAAGTGCCTAGACGTGCTAACCTGAAAAAGAAAGGCTCCAAACAAACTGTGTGGTTATATTTCACCAAAGATGAAAATGACCCAACGAGGGTGATATGCAAGACTTGCAAGCAGTCACTTAGCCGAGGAAAGGACACTAGGCACCTCAATACAAATGCTATGCCTAGGCATCTGAAATCTGTACACTCATCACTTTTTAAAATATTTAATCAACAAGAAAGTGAAGATAGGGATGTGCCTGTGAACGTTGGCCCACCACTAGCTTTGGCTAGTTCTTCAACCTACTTGTCCAATGCCAGTGCCACACACACAACAACTTCATGTGTTCCAGGCAGCAGTGCTGGGCAACAGTCAAGCAATTTGTATAAAAGAATTACAGTAACCACTGGCCAAAGAGCCACATCTGCATTTCGCATGCCAATTGCTCCAACATGTTCCTCTCTTTCTGGCTCTAATATTCAGCCCACCCTCCAACAAGTATTGGAAAGGAAAAAAAAACTATCCAGCCACACATGAGCATGCTAAGCTGCTTACCTCCAGTATTTCAAAACTACTGGCCTTGGAAATGGTCTTTTTCTGCTTTGTGGAATCAAAGGCTTTTCGCTCCCTGATGGCCCATGCTGTGCCCCAATATGTTGTACGCAGCCGCCATTACTTTTCACGAAAGAAGTAATGGCGGTCCTGCGCATACAACATATTGGGGCACAGCATGGGCCATCAGGGAGCGAAAAGCCTTGACTTCCACATCAAGCACGAAAAAGCCCACATTTCAAGGCCAGTAGCTTTTGACACATACTGGACGGTAAGCAGCCTTAGCATGCTCATGCTGCTGGCCATTGGATAGTTTTTTTTTCCTTTCCAATACTTGTTCGGAGCAGGTGTCCTTCTGAATTCATTGGGGGTTCCAACTTCCCCTTCAACTAATTTGGAAATTTCATTTCCTGAGAGTTCCGGGGATGGAATGACTTCCACAGCAGAACCTCCATCACATCAAGTCCAGAGAAGAGCAACCAAAATGGTGGAAGGTCTGCAAACCATGTCCTATGAGGAGCGGCTAAAAGAATTGGGATTGTTTAGTTTGCAGAAGAGAAGGCTGAGGGGAGATTTAATAGCAGTCTACAAATATCTGAAAGGTAGTCACAGTGCAGAGGGATCTACCCTATTCTCATTAGCACAAGGAAGTACAAGAAGCAATGGGATGAAGCTAAAGGGAAAGAGATACAGATTAGACATTAGGAAAAACTTTCTGACAGTGAGGGTAGTGAGAGAGTGGAATAGGCTGCCACGGGAGGTGGTGGGCGCTCCATCAATGGAAATCTTCAAGTGGAATCTGGATAAACATATAGCTGGGATGATTTAGGAAAACCTGCACTCGCAGGGGGTTGGACCCGATGGCCCTTGAGGTCCCTTCCAACTCTACCATAAGAAAAAAAAAAGAAAAAAAAATGTATCTAGAAATGCACCTGATTTGTATCGGAGTGCTAGAGGGTGAAGGCAGCAAGCAGTACTGAAATTAATTAGTTTGGGGGAACTGAGTCACACTGCTGAAAACTTCAAAGATGCTATACTTTCTGGAACTGAGTTATGGTTTGGTCCGCTAGACCTCAAAATAGGCAACGTGGTCTGTGACAATGGTAGAAATTTGGTGGCGGCCCAGAATTTGTTCCCATTGACACATATACCTTGCCTTGTGCATGTATTCAATTTGGTGGTGCAAGCGTTCTTGAAACACTATCCCAATCTTGCACCCCTGATGGACAAAGTACGAACATTGTGTGCCCATATACGGCGGTCCAAGGTAGCTTCAGCTCTCATCACTCAGTTTCAGCGCAAACACCGCTTGCCCATTCTCAGGCTCATATGTGATGTCCCCACCAGGTGGAAATCGACATTGAATATGTTGCAGAGGTTTGTCAAACAGAAGCCAGCAGTAATTGATCTTTTGATGATGAGAGGAGCCCGACGTACAAATGTTGCCCCTGTAAACCTCCATCTTATGGCTGTGTAGTGGGCACAGCTGCATGACGTCTGTTTGGTTCTTCAATGTCTTGAATACTGCACAAAAGTGGTCAGCGCAAACGACACCAGCGTCAGCATGACTGTGCCACTGTTGTGCACATTAAAGGACAGCCTCATAACTTTGAGGAATCAGGTATGTCCAACAGAGGAGGAAGAGATTTTCTTGGAAGACAGCCAGGACTTGGAAGACCAACATGGCCACCATGACTCCAGGGCTGAACGGATCAGGCAATGGTTGGAGACTGGGTCACAGACTCGAATATCCTCTGTGGGTACTTTTTCAAAGGAAGAGGAGGATGAGGACAATTTGGATCAGGAGATTGATGTCACTGTGAAAGAGTCAAACGTGTGAAAAACATCCTGGCAGATCCTGAATACTGGGTTGTAACCCCACTTGATCCTCGCTTCAGGGATAAAGTTCCGGGCTTCATTTCCATCACACTGCAGGCTTATAGGGATATCGATATGTGCCATCAAAGACTGCTGGACAACTTAATGGACACATTTCCTACAGAAAGCAGTGAGTCAAGATCATCTCCAACTCCTGCTCACCTTTCACAACGCCATGGTGGTCCCAGAGACAGAAGCACAGCCCGTTGCAAGGGAAGTGCGGGTATAATGGCTAATGCTTGGCTGTCTTTGTTGAGGCCTACTACACTAACATTAAATGTAGAGATATCAGACCGGAGACAGCATTTTTTGTTGCAGGTGCAAGACTATATGAAAACGCAAATAGACATCTTACCACAAGAGTCTTTCCTGCTGGACTACTGGGTGTCAAAGATGGAAATGTGGCCTGAACTTGCCCAATATACCCTGGGGTTACATTCCTGGCCAGCAGCTAGTGTCTTTTCTGAAGGACTGTTCAGCACTGCAGGTGGTGTTGTGACGGAGCTTCGGACAAGACTCTCTGCTGACAATGTCGATCGCCTGAGTTTTATAAAGATGAACGAGGCCTGGATTGAGAAGGGCTATAACACACCATTGGCATTATAAAGAAATCGATGTTGTCAAAAAATGTATCATCAATTTTTCTGTAGCTCCTCCTACACATATTTTTTTTTTAAGTTACTATTTTTCAGAGGCTCATGTGCTTCAATTTTTGGACTCCACCCTGTGTAGTTATTAGAAAACAATGTTTTTATGGCCATTTAAGTGTTCCCTTGCTGTTTCTATGCATTCTAAGAACTTGTATGTGTTTTTGGGTACTTTTTGTTTTGCTTTTAAAAAATGATCTTAGAAAAAAAAAATCCCATAGACTTGCATTGGGATCGAGATCGGGTTCGAATGAAAAATGATCGAAAATCGGATTTCAAAATCGATCCTGAAAAGTCAAGATCGGCTCAACCCCATTCATCATCAGAATAGAAATATGTTTTCCAATTGTCCTGACTACTGTGAGCTCTCAATACCAGTCAGTAGCATGAAAGGGGCTCATATGTCAGTGCTCCCTGTTATTGTTCTTCTACAGGGACAGCAAATCCATCTACTGGCTCCTAATAGCCATGTCAGAGAACTAGTTAGTGAGAAGGAAAGTGCTCAGTACTGGAGATGACTGTTATAGGAGATCAGATCGGAAGGAATTTTATCTTTACAGAGAAGGACAATGAAAGAATATTAGTACTTGAACTTGGGAGTATCCTTAGAGAACACATATTCTCTTCCCCTCTGCATTCTACAGTATCTGAAGTGTCGCACAAGGAGTCATCAGAATAGCAGCTTGGGCAGACCAGTCCATTTGGCACGTAATCTTCCATTGCTTGTAGATCTGAAGAAGAGAAGCAGTGAAATAATAAAGAGGACTTGCTCCATAACATTTCCCCCATAATATTTCCCATGTAGGACCCTATGAAGAATATTCCTCCTCTCCCCTTCTCATTATAAAGGGGTTATCCCTCACTATCAGTTAGTTGTGAAATCTTCAAGCTTCCGTACAATACAGAGACACTAGTGGTCCTCCATAGTGAGAGCTACTCATTGTAAGAGATCTTTGCTCTACCTAACACAGCGATATCTTACTAGAGGGACCACATGGAGAACATACAGATTTACTATCAGGACATAGGGTAAAAAATATGCAAATTTATTCTCCAGGATGTAATTAGGAGAACAGTGCCTCTGTATGCTGCCCTCTACGGACAGTCCCTTTAACATTATGCATGACTCAGTTAATAAGCCTACTGACATGATGCGGGATTTAATGCCAAATTAATATTTCTATTCCAAAAGGAACAGATTCCCAGTTACGGACAGCGCTGTTTTGGTCTTTTGAACCTCCTCAGCATAGCGCAGGGATACTAATTTGGCAGAGTGAGAGACTATAGACCAGGGTCAGGGGATAGTCATACACATTAGGGAGAGTGTGTGCCCACATAGACGTACAGAGACTTACAAGTCATTCCTGCTCCGCTAGGGATTCTGGGTAAAAAATATGCAAATCTATTCTCCAGGATGTAATTAGGAGAACAGTGCACTCTGTATGCTGCCAGGGACAGCCCCTTTAACATTATACATGACTCAGTTAATAAGCCTACTGACATGATGCGGGATTTAATGCCAAATTAATATTTCTATTCCAAAAGGAACAGATTCCCAGCTATTTACAGCGCTGTTTCGGTCTCTTGGACCTCCTCAGCATAGCGCAGGGATACTAATTTGGCAGGACATATGTGAAGGGTTTTTCCAGCACATATAATACTAAATAATCCATCTACAATGTAAGTGTTAGTTCCTGAAGGTTCTGTTTAAAGGCAACATGGTCCACACCCATGTACCCAACTGATAAACACTAAGCAGCAAAGTAACATAGTAACATGGTGGATTATCCTGCTATGTAGATCCAGGGGAAGAAAAAACCTCCATGTGGTAGAAACTGATTGTCCTCATTGAAAGGGAAGCTTGATTTCCCAACTTCAAATATGAAATAATTTATCAGACTAAATCTCTGGACCAGCGACCCATCTCCAGTCATCCAGTACATGGAACTTCAGGCCACTTTAAAACTCATTTTATTGAATTAACCATTGACAACATGTTAAAGTCTCCAGCACCAATGGCCAATGGTACTGGTGACGGACCTTGTACTATGCTGGTCTTTTTTTCCTACTTTATTGGAGCACATTGTCTTGGCATCAGAGATAAGAACCCATTAGTAACAGAACGATTTCAATACAAACTTTATAAAAAAAAATTTTTTTTTAATTAAACTAAAACTTGAGCTACTTGTCTTGGATGAACAACAATCTGCGCATATAACACAAGGTTGAAGACCAAAGGAGGAGGATTGCATGATCCCTGTTATCTAGGCTGACCTCTGGTATCACCTGACATTATCAACATTATAATTACACTACAGAATTAGAAAAGAGGAGCATTCTGGAGTACAGTATATTTGGAACAATTTTAGACAGAAGGCAGAAAATCAATAGAGGGTAGGTGGAGAAGCTCTGCACTGTGCTGGGATTATCTATGTTTTATACATAGGTTCCTATGAGCCCTAAGAGTATTCTACACTATGTTTTATAGAGAAGATTCTAGGAAGACTAAGAGTATTCTACACTATATTTTATACATAGTTCCTAGGAGCCCGAAGAGTATTCTACACTGTTTTATAGATAGGTTCCTAGGAGTCCTAAGAGTATTCTACACTATATTTTATACATAGTTCCTAGGAGCCCTAAGAGTATTCTACACTATATTTTAAGTAAATTTAAACTCTGGTTTGCGATACTTATTCAACCAGAACCTTCTCCTTATATGATTTAGCTCAAACCTTAAAGGCTCAGAACATTATTTCTCAACAAATAAATATACAGTAAGTAAAATAACTTTTAGACTACTAAATTCCTGACAGTTCTGTAAATACCAAAATATGATAAGACATATAAAACATCAGCAATTTATCCACTAGTAAGTTCATAGTGGGACAATGCAGAGTCATATGTATACAAAACGCAGAAATATACAACTTACATTCACTGTCATCAGGCATACACAGGTGAGTGTTACAACATGAGACGACCGTCTTGGAATGTTTATTCATCTCACTCCTGCTGCCTATGAAGCCACATTCAGAAAAACGTAGACAGTCCAAGGACAATTCTTCATCAACTTTGCCATCTATAAAAAAAGAACACAGACATTGTGCTTACTGAAATAAAACTAAGAAGGAGATGCTTCTTTTGGCCCTCAACACAATGTACAAATACATGAAGGAACAGCTCAAGGAACTTTCTAATGATTTTTTACACTTACTGTAGTCCTGGTTCACATCCATTCGGGCGAGTCTGCATGGGGACACCCCGAACGGACTACAGAACGCATTGTCAAGCGTTGTGCAGTGGGGTCTGTGTGCTTTCCGCACGGTCTCCTCACGCAATATGCGGACAGAAAAGTAGTTAACAAACTACCTTTCTGTCCACATGACTCGTGCGGAGACCGTTCGGAAGGCACACGGGGTGAACAATCTGGCCTGAAATGAAACAGAGGCAGTGTACAGTGTAAGCGGCCATTTTCTTGTAGCGCGGGCATGCGTAGTTGGCTCTGCCCATGCCCGATGCCTAAGCAGAGTGAATTCAGTGCCGGAAGAGGACGCGGGAACGCTGCGCAGGGAGAAGTCTTCTAAAGGTAAGAGAAGAACCAGCATTGATTGGCAATGTATAGCATTCTGCCAATCAACGCTGATTCTGCATCGAATCTTAACTTCAAACAGCTAGTACTACTCGCTCATCTCTAATTATTATATAACTACATGTTATACTTTATGCTGCAATGGACAGGTTATGTCCTATCTCTGCTGGGTATAATGGCAGGGGAGCGGTTTAGGGGAATACAATGTGGTGACAGATACTCTATAATCAGATAACTCACCAATTAATCGTATATCAAATGTGGAACCACACAGATATTCTGAAGGACAAATAATAAATTGAGGTGAGCCAAATGGATGGATAAGTTGCAGACAAACGATACCGGATGCGTAACCTAAAATGATATCCGAAGTTTGATGAGTTATACTATTATTTGCAACATATATTTTATAATATTGTGAATATTATTATTATTATTATTATTATTATTATTATTATTTTATATATCATCATTTCTACTTATAACAATATGATCAATAATTTCTTAATGAAGTAAATAAAATAAGATAAATTTCATGTGATATGTATGAGATAACTTACGTGCTGCCGGAGGAAGGGAATAGAGGAGACTCAGAATATCAAATGCAGGGATCATTGTTCAGCTCTTGAGGACAGGTCGTATTGTGTGATGGAAATCTTGGTGGAGCTTCTTCATTTATAGGCTTTGGGCGGACATGGGAGGATCTTAATAATTCCAATGAAAGTAATAGATAAAGCTTAACCCTCCTCCCCTCTCCTTATATCTCATGATAATACAGGAATACAGACGTCTCCTCTCTTAGCTTTGTTCTAATTTCCAATTTCTCATGAAACCAATAGAATACAATATGGTGACGCGATAACAAATCCCAAATCATACAACAGACAATAGACATATAGACACATATAGCTCATCACTGTGTGATATAATATCACTAAACTGTATTGTCCTGAAATAATGACTAAATCCCTGTTCTTGATGCCATAATACTCCTGTCACTGTGTAAGCAGAGGAGCATACAAGCTAGCCAACATGTGCATGGACCCAGTGGCTGTCATGGTTGACGTTCTTGGCCAGCGTGGTCATCCTTGTTATTTTCATCTTGAATGGAAAAAGGGTCAACCTCCTCCCCTGACTGTGCTTTTTACATATTATGAACAAGACGCTCTCCTGTGACATCATTGTTTGTTTTTTATTGAAACTGAACAATTTTAGATTAATCTTGGGCAACCTAATATGGCCGTGATTTGCATGATTTGCAGAAAATTATTGTGACCACCCTGGTAGAACCGTGCAGGAGGCTGGACTGTCACGGTGACCTTATAGGCACCAGAACTCCCAGGAGAGGTGCACAGGGTAATAGGCAGAGTCAGTTATTTGTGACGCCAGTTGGAGTATTGAGACACCCGCTGGTCCCTGGGCTGGAGATGGTGATGTGGGTGCCAGTGCTCTACTCCAACAAAGAGCATTTGCCCAGGGCTTAGCTGAAAGGAAGGCAATGTCCAGGCCAGGATCAGTAGAAGTGCTCACTGCTTTATTGTAACAGGCATCTGCTGGTCACTTGTCCTGTAGCAGTGAGCTGTGGCACAGGGGCTTGTAGCTGGCTGACACCTTCCCATGTATTAGCAGAGAGTCTAAGATGGCTGCAGATCCAGCTTCTGGTTTACTGCAGGGTTCAGGTACCTTGTAGAGGTCGGTGCAGGCTGCCAGGGTTATAGCTCTGCTTAGCCTGATATAATCCTGTCCTCTTACTGATAGTGATGGGGGCGCTGTCACAGCTTCTCTGCCCTGCTGCTGCTGTGGCAATCCTCACAACACACAGTGTCTGACACACAAGATGGCCACTGCCACACCACTACTTGCTTCTTACAGAATACTACTTCCTCTCCCTGCTATGACTATTTCCTGTTCCAGCTACAGATCTGCCCACTATAGCGTGTGTTGCGATGGAGACCACAGCTCACTAGGACAAGTGAAACCAGAGAACAATAGCTTAACAACATTACACAAATGAACACAAAATGAACATGGCAACATACACAAACTGTCATAACATGTAAGGCACTTCTATGGCCAAATAACCATTAGTAACTCCTGTGAGGGGGTTACATTATCACATCTATATATCTCTTCAGGCCCCAGAATATGATAGGTGGAGGCCCAAGGGAGGTATAAAAAAAAATTAAAAACATTTATACGCACCTCTTTCGGGCCTTCTTGTTGTTTCCGACAATGTCTGTCTTCCTCCTCTGTGTGTGACGTTTCAGAAGAGCACCAGAGCCGATATCTTGTGCTCTTCTGTGACGTCACGTACCCGGTTTCATCACTGAGGCCTGTTATGACACTCCGTGCGTCCATGTCACCAATGAGACCCAGTCATAGGCCTTAGCAATGTCACCAGGTGTGTGATGTCACAGAAGACTGCTAAGTACACTCTGGTTCGAACATCGGACAAAACAAATCTTCAGAGGTTTGTCCATCCTTAGTTTTAAGGAGAGAACCCCAAGATTCAGTGCTGGTCCTCTGTTATTAGGGATGTACAACAGCATTGTTCACGGATGTGTTATGGTGGAGTGATCTGGAATTCTACAATTGTTCCTCTGACGTCACTGTAATATTATATGGTGCCTTTGGAGGGTTATACAGTATATGCACCGGTGATACGTTGTTAATGAGTAGGATCAAAAGTTTAGTTTATTTATGGCTTAGTTTTTGACTTTGTTGCCAGTTCAACTTGAGCAGCGCCCAACTCCTGACCTTCTGCCCTCACTAGCTAGAAAGCCTTAGAGGGAACATTGTGTGTGGACCATGGTAAGACAATGGTGAAGGGAAATAAGACAAGGACATTGTGTAATGTTGTTTCAGGAGCTCACCGTCCTAGTCAGGCTGTGTACCTTGTACAACAATGGAGCTCCATCTCCAAGAACATCTTCTGAGAGTAAATAGAGGAAAAAGTCAATGATCTGGAGCTGGAGACTTAACTCTTTGATTGCCGGTCAACAGATCACTGACTAATAAAAAAAAAAAGGACAATAAAGACAATCTCTATTAGAAAGTGCATCACATAGAACGAGGTCTACTCATCACACATATATATGGCCAAGCTGAATTCTCCAGATTATGGGCAATATAAGAAAGAACTGAGTATAGAACATCTCTGTATGATGTCAGTATGTCCTAAACTGAAATAGGTGAAGCTCACAAGATTTTTTTCAATGAATATTCATGGGCTCAATCATGTGTGTTTCATGCCAACTAGAGATATGGAATTAGCTTTAGACAAAAAAAAAAAAAAAAAAATAGCCATGCTTCAAGAAAATGGCTGCCGCCATATGGTTGATGAGGAAATACAGAGTATACATGTGTGCAATGACTCAGACACTGTCAGATACATTACAGCAACATCTAAAGGCCTCGCGGCCAATAGAAAGATGGACTTTACAGTGCTGTTGTCATGTGGTGTATAAAAAGCTTGTGCAATCATTCTCAGCCTTGAGTTGCTGTAAATAGTGAACCTTCAAATAGATCTGTGATCTATCTCACCACATCATAGGTAGGGTTGAGCGATCGGGATCGGAAAAGATCGGATTCCGATCGGCGATCGAATAAATTTCACAATCGCAATCGGAATTCCAATCCCGATCTTTTTAGGCAGGATCGAGGTCGGAGGTTATTTCCCACAATGCTTGGCACAATGCTTTGCTACTAGCCAAGCATTGTGGGAAAAGCTAATTTTAGGAATGAATGGATGGCACCAACACACAGCCTGTGCCGGCGCCTGTCCGCTTACCCCCCTCCGCGCCAGCTGCTTCCATTCAGTCCTACGGCATAGCAGGGAGGAAACAGAAGAGTAGATGGTTGTACATTGACTTGTCAATCTATTCTTCTTCTTTATCCTTACCCTACCGTATACTCATCAGCTCTGCTACATCTGAGATATACATCTCAGACGTAGTAGAGCTGAGTATACAATAAAGCAGGGACGAAGCAGAAGAGTTGATAGACAAGTCCACTTACCTGCACAGATTGCTGCCGCTCCCCGTCTGTTCTCTTCTCGCCTCTTCTCGGTCCGTGCGCACCCCTAGCACCCAGATTAGTGTTACAGACCTAGAAAGAAGGCGGGGCATGTGGCTTAGGAGAGTGTGGGCGGGTACCATACGGTGCTCTGCAGACATGTGCAGTAGAAAGAAGAGGAGCGAGACCAGCGTGGATCGACAGTGGTAGCGCTTCTGTGCAGGTAAGTGGACAGCAGAGGGAACTTAAGTAGCCAGGAGATTTTTTAATCACTACACAGCGTGGAGTCTAAAAATTAAAGTGTTCAGTTTTTGGACTCCATGCTGTGTAGTGAATAGGATCGTTTTTAAAATCCGATCTCCGATTATTTAAAAAATCCCATTGATTTGCATTGGGATTGGAATTGGGATCGCGTTTGAATGGAAAATTATGGGAAATTGGATTTTAAAAACGATCCTGAAATCTCAAGATGGGCTCAACCCTAATCATAGGCCTTAGGTTTATTTATCACAGTTCTGGAAAAGCAATAGGAATTGTAACAACAGTTAGAGGACTAGGAGAACATAGAAAATTTAGCAATTACACCGGCACATTAGTGGTAGAATTCAAGAGATATGATAGGTTCATAGACATTGACTGGGTGAATCTGTGTGTCTTCTGCTGCAAAGTTTACAAAGACGGTTAACCCTTTCATTGTCAATATTTAATTGTGTCTTACACTTGTGCAATAGAGCAATTTCTATATACATTCTTTATACACATTTTTTAGACAATCCCGTTAGTGAAAAATGTTTTTGTTAAGTCCTTTCTTGGGCAAAGTGCTGGTGATTTTGCCTACACAAATCCTAAAAAAAAATTGGGAAAATTTGAGTCAAAACAAGTTCATTATGAATTTATCAATTTATCTCTCATGAGAATATATGAAGGGATAGAATAAAAACCTTTTAAATGATCTTTTTACTCCTAGGCCGGTGACAGTAACAAGAGGGCATCCTCCATGCCTATAGTAGAGGCAAGAACATTTGAGCCACATCATTGGCAGGGAGTTTTCTACTGTAAGAGCAGTGAGACTATGGGGCTCCCTGTCGCAGGAAGTGGTGATGATGGTTTCATTGTGCAAATTCAAAAAGGCCCTTTTAGGTTTTACATTTTTGGCATAGACAATTTGAGGCAGAGATTTACTGTATATTGATTGCCAAAGTTGGAGTCAGAGAGGAATTTATTTTCCTTGATATGGGGCAATTGGCATCAGCCATATGGGCTTTGTTTTTGCCTTCCTCAGATTCCACACTGTACGGTTATAGTTTGGACTTGATGGGCTTCATCCAACCGTATCAACTATATGTTACTCTGTGCTCCCATAATAACCAGTAGGATGATCCAGGTTCTTCTCTGGCTCCCAAGTGCTCTTTTCATTGTCATAGAATCCTCTATAATTTAGAATATATTCTAATGTTTTTAGGTGACAGGCAAGTCATGCTGATAGTGTGCCACAATTTTTTTATTCAAATTCTGTTGTTGTCACTCCTTTGAGGGTTTTTTTTTTTATAGTCAATTCTTTATCATTTCATTTTTTACGAAGCAGGCACACTAACATTATGCCACAAACGTTTCTTCAAACTTTATTTCCACACTTTAGGAATAGCAACATAACATAGCTAACAATCCCACCATCGCTTCTTCCTTGGTTGGTGCAGCATTCTGCTTCCATAAAATTTAGTTTTTTCAAAAGCCACTTCTTTGCCATCACTTTTTAACCAGGCACATGGTGATAAAATAACAAGCCTGTAGATAGGCTCCTTGGAGCTCAAAGTATTCTACACTATATTTTATAGATAGGTTCCTAGGAGCCCTAAGAATGTTCTGCACTATGTTTTATAGATAGGTTCCTAGGAGTCCTAAGAGTATTCTACACTATGTTTTATAGATAGGTTCCTAGGGGCCATAAGAGTATTCTACAGTATGTTTTATAGATAGGTTCCTAGGAGTCCTAAGAGTATTCTGCACTATGTTTTATAGATAGGTTCCTAGGGGCCATAAGAGTATTCTACACTATGTATTATAGATAGGTTCCTAGGAGTCCTAAGAGTATTCTGCACTATGTTTTATAGATAGGTTCCTAGGGGCCATAAGAGTATTCTACAGTATGTTTTATAGATAGGTTCCTAGGAGTCCTAAGAGTCTTCTACACTATCTCCCTAGCTTATAAAAATGAATTTCTGTCTGTCTGTCCGTCTGTACTCTAATGCGAACCAAACGACTGGACCGATCTTCACCAAATTTGGTACAGAGATACTTCAGATATCCGGGAAGGTTTAAGATGAGACTCCAACTCGCTCGGACGTACTGTTGCTGAGATACAGCATTCCAAACACAGTGCCCGCCCCCCTTAGCCAATACAAACCTGCAAGTCTTTCACTCATATTCCAACTGCAATACACACGGTCACTCCACATGCACAACCCAACACTGATATCCAAACTGAGATACACACATCAGAGGATTAGATACACAGATCAGCACACAGTATCACATGCCAGAGGATTAGATACACGGGTCTGCACACAGTCCCACACACCAGAGGATTAAATACGTATTTCTGCACACAGTTCCACACACTGAAGGATTTGATACGTGCATTTGCACACAGTTTCACATGCCAAAGGATTAGATACAGGCGTCTACACACAGTTCCACACTCCAGAGGATTAGATACGTGCGTCTGCACACATTTGTACACGCCATAGGATTAGATACACGCGTCTGCACACAGTTCCACATTCCAGAGGATTAGATATGCGCGTCTGCACACAGTTCCACATTCCAGAGGATTAGATACGCGCATCTGCACACAGTTGTACATGCCATAGGATTAGATACACGCGTCTGCACACAGTACCACATGCAGTAGGATTAGATACGCGCGTCTACACATAGCTCCACACGCCAAAGGATTAGATATGCACGTCTGCACACAGTACCACACGGGGGAGGATTAGATATGCGCGTCTACACACAGTACCACATGCCATAGGATTAGATACGCGCATCTGCACACAGTACCACATGCCGGGGGATTGGATACGCGCGTCTACACACAGTTCCACACGCCGTAGGATTAGATACGCGCCTCTTCACACAATACCATACAGGGGAGGATTAGATACACGTGTCTTCACATAGTTGTACACGCCATAGGATTAGATACACGGGTCTGCACACAGTCCCACACACCAGAGGATTAAATACGCATTTCTGCACACAGTTCCACACACTGAAGGATTTGATACACACGTCTGCACACGGTTCCACATGCCGAAGGATTAGATACAGGCGTCTACACACAGTTCCACACTCCAGAGGATTAGATACACAGATCAGCACACAGTATCACACGCCAGAGGATTAGATACACGGGTCTCCACACAGTCCCACACACCAGAGGATTAAATACGCATTTCTGCACACAGTTCCACACACTGAAGGATTTGATACACGCGTCTGCACACGGTTCCACATGCCGAAGGATTAGATACAGGCGTCTACACACAGTTCCACACTCCAGAGCATTAGATACGTGCGTCTGCACACATTTGTACACGCCATAGGATTAGATACACGCGTCTGCACAGAGTACCACATGGCGTAGGATTAGATACACGCGTCTACACACAGTTCCACATTCCAGAGGATTAGATACGCGCGTCTGCACACAGTTGTACACGCCATAGGATTAGATACACGCGTCTGCAGACAGTACCATATGCAGTAGGATTAGATACGCGCGTCTACACATAGTTCCACACGCCAAAGGATTAGATACGCGCCTCTTCACACAATACCACACTTTGGAGGATTAGATACGTGTCTCTGCACACAGTACCACAAGCCAGAGAATTAGATACGCGTCTCAGCACACAGTATCACACAGGGGAGGATTAGATACGTGTGTTTACACACAGTACCACACGGGGGAGGATTAGATACGCGCGTCTACACACAGTTCACATGCCATAGGATTAGATATGCGCATCTGCACACAGTACCACATGCCGGGGGATTGGATACATGCCTCTTCACACAATACCACACAGGGGAGGATTAGATACACGTGTCTTCACACAGTTGTACACGCCATAGGATTAGATACGCGCCTCTTCACACAATACCACACAGGGGAGGATTAGATACACGTGTCTTCACACAGTTGTACACGCCATAGGATTAGATACACGCGATTGCACACAGTACCACATGCCGTAGGATTAGATACGTGCGTCTACACACGGTACCACATGCCTTAGGATTAGATACACGCGTCTACACACAGTACCACATGCCGTAGGATTAGATACGCGCGTCTACACACAGTACCACATGCCGTAGGATTAGATACACGTGTCTACACACAGTTCCACACGCCGTAGGATTAGATACGCGCCTCTTCACACAATTCCACACGCCGTAGGATTAGATACGCGCCTCTTCACACAGTACCACACGGGGAGGATTAAATACGTGCGTCTGCACACAGTACCACATGCCAGAGGATAAGATAAGCGCGTCTGCACACAGTACCAAATTCCGTAGGATTAGATACGCACGTCTGCACACAGTACCACATGCCGTAGGATTAGATACACGCGTCTACACACAGTTCCACATTCCAGAGGATTAGATACGCACGTCTGCACACAGTTGTACACTCCATAGGATTAGATACACGCGTCTGCAGACAGTACCATATGCAGTAGGATTAGATACGCGCGTCTACACATAGTTCCACACGCCAAAGGATTAGATACGCGCCTCTTCACACAATACCACACTTTGGAGGATTAGATACATGTCTCTGCACACAGTACCACAAGCCAGAGAATTAGATACGCGTCTCAGCACACAGTATCACACAGGGGAGGATTAGATACGCGTGTTTACACACAGTACCACACGGGGAGGATTAGATACACGCGTCTACACACAGTTCACATGCCATAGGATTAGATATGCGCATCTGCACACAGTACCACATGCCGGGGGATTGGATACACGCCTCTACACACAGTTCCACACGCCGTAGGATTAGATACGCGCCTCTTCACACAATACCACACAGGGGAGGATTAGATACACGTGTCTTCACACAGTTGTACACGCCATAGGATTAGATACACGCGATTGCACACAGTACCACATGCCGTAGGATTAGATACGTGCGTCTACACACAGTACCACATGCCTTAGGATTAGATACACGCGTCTACACACAGTACCACATGCCGTAGGATTAGATACGCGCGTCTACACACAGTACCACATGCCGTAGGATTAGATACACGTGTCTACACACAGTTCCACACGCCGTAGGATTAGATACGCGCCTCTTCACACAATTCCACACGCCGTAGGATTAGATACGCGCCTCTTCACACAGTACCACACGGGGAGGATTAAATACGTGCGTCTGCACACAGTACCACATGCCAGAGGATAAGATAAGCGCGTCTGCACACAGTACCAAATTCCGTAGGATTAGATACGCACGTCTGCGCACAGTACCACATGCCGTAGGATTAGATACCCACGTCTACACACAGTTCCACATGCCGTAGGATTAGATACGCGCCTTTTCACACAATACCACACAGGGGAGGATTAGATACGTGCATCTGCACACAGTACCACATGCCAGAGTATTAGATACGCGCATCTGCACACGGTACCGCACGCCAGAGTCATTAGATATGCGCGTCTGCACACAGTTCCACATGCCGTAGGATTAGATACGCGCCTTTTCACACAATACCACACAGGGTAGGATTAGATACGTGCATCTGCACACAGTACCACATGCCAGAGTATTAGATACGCGCATCTGCACACGGTACCGCACGCCAGAGTCATTAGATATGCGCGTCTGCACACAGTTTCACTTACTGGAGGATTAGATACGCGCCTCTTCACACAATACCACACGGGGAGGATTAGAAATGTGCATCTGCACACAGTACCACACCAACAAGGATTGGATACTTGCATCTAAACACAGTACTACACGGGGAAGGATTAGATACAGCTTTACTCCAGGTATCCATAACAACTGATCACAGGTTTTTCACTGACATCCAAAATGAGATACACATAATCACATGACGCTTATGGACATACACACAAACCACATACAAAATACATCAGTGCAAAATTGGACAATTCTTATGGGGCCACTACACAAACATAAAATGTAATATACCCGTGCGAAGCCGGGTCCTCACTCTAGTGTTTTATAGATTCCTAGAAGTCCTTTTGTGTTTTACTGAAAAAGGCTGATTGGAGACATAGATACAAAATATAAAACTTCACTTTTATTGATAAAGTATATATATATATATATATATATATATATATATATATATATATATATATATATATTTTTTTTTAGATAAAACAGAAGTCTAGAAGGGCAAAACAAAATATACACTAATACCGCCTGGTCACAACAGTGTATAACAGGCATGTGTGGGTGCAGCCTATGTCTGAGTGATGATAGTACTCGCTCTCATCCTGAATGTGTCTGCACTCCTTCAACCAAATGTGCATGCCAGTTAGACCTCTGAAGTGGTCTAAGAGGACACGTCTGTATTATCATGAGATATAAGGAGAGGGGAGGAGGGTTAAGTTGTATCTATTACTTTCATTGGAATTATTAAGATCCTCCCATGTCCGCCCAAAGCCTATAAATGAAGAAGCTCCACCAAGATTTCCATCACACAATACGACCTGTCCTCAAGAGCTGAACAATGATCTCCCTGCTTGTAATTCTGAGTCTCCTCTCATTTCCTGCAGTAACAGGTAAGTTATCTGACACATCGGAGCACAAGATATATGGAATAATAATAATAATAATAATAATAATAATAATAATAATAATAATAATAATAATAATAATAATAATAATAATAATAATAATATAACTACTATGAGAATGTGCTATTTGTTGTCAAATAATAGTAGCGATCAATGTACTGATTGTGAAATTTGTTTAGGTTACAGATCTGGAGTTCTGTGCACACAGTGTGTATCGGAATCAGTACAATGCCAGGGTCCATTGGTACCTTGTCCTTCAGGCCTTGTGTGCGGTTCCCAGTACATAGGGAATGTTTCAGGTGAGTTAGATAATTTTAGAGAACGTGGTAATACATATTATTCCCCTAAACCGCCCCCCTGCCATTATACCCCGCAGTGATAGGATATAACCTGTCCATTGCAGCATAAAGTATGACATGTAGTTATAGAATAATGCTCGCTGTATGGTAACTACCAGGGAAGAGTCATCTTGTTGTCCAGGTTTCCTGAAGAGTCCTATAGTCTGGTCCTGCAACAAAAAAAATAGCAAGGTACGGCTTCTGCCTAAAAGAACATTTACAACTATTACCAAACACATCACTATGTTTTATGATATTCACTTTATGTTTTGCTAAGATACAAGCTTTGCCTTGCTTATTTGCAGCTAGCGGAACGGTTATATCTTTGGTCAGGAGTTGCACTCATTTATCTCAATGCGGCTTCACGGGCAGTAAGATCACGCTGACTGGGAGCACCAGGGAGATCATCACATGTTGTAGCAATGACGGCTGCACTCCCGATGTAATAAAATGTAAGTCATCGATTTCTGCTTTTTTTTAGACATATTTCTCCAGGTTATCCCATTAGGACACTGCTAGTGGATAAAGCGTTAATGCTTTATACGGTTTTATAAGTCTTAACATATCTCTGTATTTACAGCTGTATGGCTGACGTTTTAGGGGTCATTCACATGGAGTAAAGTGGCACCGATTCTGCCACAATAACGAATCAGCGCGGATAGAAAGTCTCCCATTGAGTTCAATGTGTTCTGTACGGAAGAAGGAACCCATTGAACTGATGAAGTCCAACCAGTCAGAAACTGTGCCGTCCATAGCAGAGAAATTGATTTGGTTATAACCCCGCATTATGCAGTAAAGACTTCTGGGAAAGTCGTGCATGATGTTCAGTGTGCTTCCCATAGAGGGCGGCATAACAGAGGCACTGTCTCTCTGTTTACATCTTGGGAGACAGATTTGCATATTCCTCCCATGTTCCCTTGCAGTGGAGCAACTATGGCCCGGGGTTCAAACTGGGGTGGCCTATCTCCTATCCACAGCAGGCTGTGCTGAAGCTCATCAGCTTGGGGGACAGACAGCACAGCGCCTCCGAGGTCAGGGATGCCATCCAGGATGATATGGCAATATGTTTTTCCCTGGTGCACCTGGGCCTAGTCATGTTTGTGTATGTGATAATGGCCGGAACCTGGTAGCAGATCTGGAGCTTGCCAGATTCAAACACGGTCCACACATGACCCACATTTTCAACTTGTTGGTGCTGTGATGTACAGGGGATTCAGAAGCTCTGGTTTCTTTCCCAAAAGCAGTCTTTATTGCAGCAGACAAGCTTACAGGTACAGGTAGTGCTGCTCAGCAGTTCAGCATGTCAAAACAAACCAATGAAAATAAAGACCTACGCCTCTCCGGCAGCTTACTAAATGAGTTACTCCCTCACTAACCAGGGGGTCAGCCTACTGCTGACCTCCTAACAAAACAGGGTTTACAAGAAAACAAGGGGTACACATACCCGGCACTTTAACAGCATCCTTTTTGGCAGGGCTTTCTCAGACTGGTTGACTGTGTCAGTGTTTCAGTCTCTCTCCTCTCTCTCTCCCCCTAATCAGCCCACCTGTGCTACTTACAAAGCCCTGCTGGTCAATTCCCAAGTCTGGAGTGGATTGCCCTACAGGACTGGCCTGAACTTTTACTCCAGTCCGGGACCTACAAGTTAAATGCCTGTGGATACTGCAACAGTCTTGGGGAAAAACTGGTCAAAGTGCGGCCATTTTCGTAAGTGAAAAGTAGCCTCTGCTAGGCTTAAAACATTCATAGCACACTCCTCTCATCTTCGCACCGTTGGCAGGCGGAGGAAGACGAGGGGGATGGAGTGGCATTTCATGTCACAGTCTGTTACGGTTCTGCCTATATATATTTAAAAATTATAATGCAAGAACCCTTTAGACTGAGCTAGTAGCTGCAGTCGAGGTCCACAAGCCCAGAGGGCAGCCGTTTGTCTGAACAAGGCCCTAGTCATGACTACCAGTTAGCTGCACTGGACAGTCAGGGTTTGTACGATTCAATGTGTGAAAGAAAAAATATATGTCTCAGCCCTACGGTTTTGTTATGGTCCTAGTGCAGACAACATGCTTTTGTCCTGCTAGTATGGTGCACGGAAAACTATACAATCCTGCCGGTGCAGGTACCAATACTAAATTCAAAAGACCAATAGTGATCCAGCAACCAGATTTGCATTAAATTAAAACTATTGTTTATTAGTCCATTTGTTTAAAATTTCTTTAGAAAACCAGTGAAAAAATATAAAACGGACACAACACTTACATGAAAAAAACTGTTTCGGATTACATGGAACAATGGACACACGATGCTTTAACCGCCTACGCGTTTCAGGGTCAGAGCCCCTTCCTCATGGCGAAGTAAAGACTAAATGTAAGAGGGTGGTTACTTATACCTTCCCCAGCTAGATGGTAATTAGCTGGGATTAAACACAAATGTGTTCTGGCATGAGCTACCCCGTTACTCAAACCTGCTATACATACATTTACCTACATTTAACACCAACATAAAAACATATATTATACACCATATTTAATACAAATGAAAGTACAAAAGAAGAATGAAAATAAAATTGAAACTATAAAAACAAAACTAACGTGTTCCGTAGATCTTGTATATTCATTCCTTCCTCATTTGAATAATTTTACTTGTGCTGGTAAGTATTTAAACTCGGTATTCCCAATTTTATGACATATAGACTACCAACTTGTGTCTAGGATTCTATAGATCCTCTCGTGTATATGTTATATATTATTAACTCACCTTCAAAGAAAACAATCTGCCTGTATGGAGTACGTGTGTATTTTCTCTTTGTAGCCATCTGTTACCTCTTTTTTCTTACTACGTTGATACGCACTACGTCGGTCACGTGTCATTGATATGCTGATGCTGCTGTAGCAACAGCACATATCATGTGATCCTCCGTACCAGCTCCCACGTTGCGTTATACCGTACTAGCTCTGTACATAAAACGAACGAATAGGATACATCTGTCAAACAGGATGATTTAACTCTTATACAGGTTTGTTTGACAGATGTATCCTATTCGTTCGTAGTACGTATCAGCGTAGTAAGAAAAAAGAGGTAACAGATGGCTACAAAGAGAAAATACACACGTACTCCATACAGGCAGATTGTTTTCTTTGAAGGTGAGTTAATAATATATAACATATACACGAGAGGATCTATAGAATCCTAGACACAAGTTGGTAGTCTATATGTCATAAAATTGGGAATACCGAGTTTAAATACTTACCAGCACAAGTAAAATTATTCAAATGAGGAAGGAATGAATATACAAGATCTACGGAACACGTTAGTTTGTTTTTATAGTTTCAATTTTATCTTTATTCTTCTTTTGTATTTTCATTTGTATTTAATATGGTTTATAGTATATGTTTTATGTTGGTGTTAAATGTAGGTAAATGTATGTATAGCAGGTTTGAGTAACGGGGTAGCTCATGCCAGAACACATTTGTGTTTAATCCCAGCTAATTACCATCTAGCTAGGGAAGGTATAAGTAACCACCCTCTTGCATTTAGTCTTTACTTCGCCATGAGGAAGGGGCCCTGACCCTGAAACGCGTAGGCGGCTAAAGCATCGTGTGTCCATTGTTCCATGTAATCCGAAACAGTTTTTTTCATGTAAGTGCTGTGTCCGTTTTCTATTTTTTCACTGGTTTTCTAAAGAAATTTTAAAACAAATGGACTAATAAACAATAGTTTTAATTTAATGCAAATCTGGTTGCTGGATCACTATTGGTCTTTTGAATTTTGTACGATTCAGTGTGAACACCAGACTGCAAGAAAACATTCACCAGTTAATTGCACTAGATAAACCCACCTGTGAGAAGATGCTACAGGTGCAGGCTGCGAGGGGTTAAAGCAAGTCCTGGTCAGCAACACAAAACAGAGGTCAGTGGCTCACAGACCCCTAGTATACAGAACTGACAGGGAAAGAGGGCCGGAGTACAGGCTAACTAAAGAACAAACCTGCTGACAGCACCACAGGCTGGACCAGAGACCACGGCTCCAAGCCCTAGTGTAGAGCTGCCAGCTCAGGAGAATTACAGGTCCTACTAACAGTGCCCAGATTGGGGCCAAAGTAAAAAACACAGAGGCCTAGACTGGCTACCTGCCCAACAGTGGCACCTAGCCCTGAACTAGTATCATTAACAATTTCAGTCAAAGTGTGAGCGCCGGGCAGCAGCACAGTCAAACTATATAAACGGAAGTCCCCGCCCAGCATCCCATTGCTTCAGCGCAGATTGTGTGAAGGGGAGTGAAAAATGAAGGAAATGGAGAGTGACCCATACAGTTGGGGCAGTGAAGTCATACCAAGTAACACACTGGCACACATGGCTGACTTCATGTTGGGTTGATTTTCAAGAGACAAAGGTAACTGCTCTGAATTCCTGCAAATTTGTGGGAGGGGGGCACCCCAAAGAAAAGCTGGTTTGCACGTATATAGCAAGAAGTAACTGCTGTGGATTCCTGCTATTTTGTGGGGGACACCCCTAATAAAAGCTGGTTTGCATGTATATAGAAGGAGGTGACTGCTCTGAATTCCTGCAAATTTATGAGGAGGGGGGGGGGACACCCCAAAGAAAAGCTGGTGTGCATGTATATAGCAAGAAGTAACTGTTCTGTATCCCTTTTTTCCACCGTCCGTGGAAATCTGGACTCCTGTCCCTGCAGTGTATAGCTCTGAGAAGAGCTGTTGTTGTTCAGTTCTTCCCTGCCTATCTCAAGCTAATGTCTATCTAGCCCTCAGCAGATATGTTTCTCTCCCTATCTCTCACCGCGAAATGACACGAATGTGGTGGCGGCCGTTCTAATGAATGGGAGGTCATATGTTTTCAGCAGCCAATGGCTTTTTTCAATTTTTTTCACTGCCTCCATTGTCATAGTTCATGTCCCAGCTTCTCTGCACAGTTATTGGTGCAAAAAATGCGCCAGGAAGGTGGGAGGGGACACAAAGTTTTACTGCATATGCCGCGTGGTATTTGATTGAGAACGAATACATCAAACGGCCTGATATTTGATCAAATACCTATTCAATCGAACGGCGTTCGTTCATCTCTAAATATGACGCCTTTCCAAGAAAAATTTTTTTTCAAGCTTTTGGATTTTTTTAAATCTCGTAGACTCACAGAATAAATGCAAATGCCATGAAAATGAAACCAATTAGAAAGTTATGCAAATAGTGTTCTTCTCTAATTCTACCTCAATCAGATTTTTTTTCCATCTTCCCAATTCATTGTATGAAATATTAAATGTTGCCATTATATAATAGAATTTGTCCTGCAAAAATGAAGCCCTCATATGACTCTGTGAATGGAAATGTAACAAAGTGTATTATTATTATTATTATTATTATTATTATTATTATTATTATTATTATTATATAATAAATATTATAAGAGGAATATGCTTCATAGGGTCATACATGGGAAATATTCAGGGGGAATGTTATGGAGCAAGTCCTCTTTATTATGTCACTGCTTCTCTTCTTCAGTTGTAGATACATTAAAAGATCCTCCAGAAAATGGACTGGTTTGTCACTTCTTCGTGCCTTTTGGCTCCCCATGTTATCCTTTAGCCAAAGTAAGATGCAGAGCTTATGAGAATATGTGTTTTCAGCAGAATACACACATCACGGGTACCAAAAATTGTGAGTTTTTTTCAACTTTACTTTCAAGCACACCTTCAGCTATAAAGTCACTTTTCATAATTGAATGATACATGTGAATAGACAGAACTTTGTAAGTGTTTTTCCAGGACTATGATATTGATGGATGTGGCCTCTTCCCTACCAAGCCCAATGCCATACATTGCATATTGGTTGTGCTTAGTTTTGCAGATCAGTCCCATTCGCTAGCCTGGAAAGAGGAAATAGATCATGATATCACAGTCCCCAAAATCCCTTTAATGAAATCTCTTTACTTCTCTTCCTTCTTTTATTCACTTATTCTGTTTTGCTACATAGATTCTGTATTCTGTGCTCATCCACAGAAGGAAGGGGGAGAAGGAGGTGTTTGATTTATTGACTCATTTTGTGCAGGGTCTTATCTTACCTGTCCATTGTATTTGCTGATATACTAACTCTGAGATCTGTTTCTGCGCCTATCTGATTTAATATTAGTTTTGCACCTGCTTACTCCCTCCCATCTATTCCTGTGTGTCTATATCTGTTGAAGTCTGTGTCTTTAGTCCCTCAGGCTGAGCAATGTGTGTTTGTTGTAAACCATGCTTTCTGATGTATTCTATTGCCTATCTGTCCATGTTATGTGTTTTGGAGTTTGATATTTTTGCATTCCTGCTGCTCAGTTGTTTTGTGTCAGAGACCTTGTCTACCCTGTTTTAAAGCTTGTTTTTATCATTTTTATCCCTGTTTTTGCCCTAGGTTTATAGCTATAATAAAACCTCATTGGTTTTCTCTAGTCTACTTATTCCCATAAGGCATATGTTTTTCACTGGCCCTATTTAGGATGTTTTTGAAAATGTCCCATTAACTTTGTGTCCACTTCACTATGAAGGCATTGTCTACGTTTATGCTGCTAAGCTCCTCTCTCAATTGGTGAAAATTGGCCTTTTTATAGTTTAGTGTTTTTCTGTCCCCTCTGCTAAACATCCTTTTAAAGTGTATATGAAAACTTATTAAGTGGTGGTCAATATTACCAAGTGACCCCCTTCCTCCACATTTGACAATCTTCCAGGTCCATTTGCCAAAATTAGGTCTAGAAGTTCCTCGCCTCTTGTTGGGTCCTGCACTGGTTGTGATAGGCCATTGTCTTTTATTACTGACATAATCCTGTTCCCTTTGTTGGTCCTGCAGGTTTCTGCCCCTCAGTTTATATTGGTGTAGTGGAAATCCCCCTAATAATGACTTCGTTATCCCCCTGATTGGTAAAATATCTGCTAAATAACCTCATGTATGAAAGCTGTCTAACAGGGATTGGTCAGTTGTAGTGCGGGGTTTATTCCCAGGATAAACAGGATTTATAGAGTTGATGTGACATCATTATTATATATCAGACCTGCTGTAATATTGTGTTATGTGAATGATCTTATGTGTGTTTTGCAGCAAAAGTCTCAATTTCATTTTCCGCTAAGGGGTGCACAACACAATCGTACTGTGATCGAGGCAACCTGACTATGGACATTGGTGGAACATTATACAAAGAAGAGATTATCTGCACCGAGGCAATGGATATACACTCACCGGCCACTTTATTAGGTACACCATGCTAGTAACGGGTTGGACCCCCTTTTGCCTTCAGAACTGCCTCAATTCTTCGTGGCATAGATACAACAAGGTGCTGGAAGCATTCCTCAGAGATTTTGGTCCATATTGACATGATGGCATCACACAGTTGCCGCAGATTTGTCGGCTGCACATCCATGATGCGAATCTCCCGTTCCACCACATCCCAAAGATGCTCCTCTATTGGATTGAGATCTGGTGACTGTGGAGGCCATTGGAGTACAGTGAACTCATTGTCATGTTCAAGAAACCAGTCTGAGATGATTCCAGCTTTATGACATGGCATTGCATTATCCTGCTGAAAGTAGCCATCAGATGTTGGGTACATTGTGGTCATAAAGGGATGGACATGGTCAGCAACAATACTCAGGTAGGCTTTGGCGTTGCAACGATGCTCAATTGGTACCAAGGGGCCCAAAGAGTGCCAAGAAAATATTCCCCACACCATGACACCACCACCACCAGCCTGAACCGTTACCGATACAAGGCAGGATGGATCCATGCTTTCATGTTGTTGACGCCAAATTCTGACCCTACCATCCGAATGTCGCAGCAGAAATCGAGACTCATCAGACCAGGCAACGTTTTTCCAATCTTCAATTGTCCAATTTCGATGAGCTTGTGCAAATTGTAGCCTCAGTTTCCTGTTCTTAGCTGAAAGGAGTGGCACCCGGTGTGATCTTCTGCTGCTGTAGCCCATCTGCCTCAAAGTTCGACGTACTGTGCGTTCAGAGATGCTCTTCTGGCTACCTTGGTTGTAACGGGTGGCTATTTGAGTCACTGTTGCCTTTCTATCAGCTCGAACCAGTCTGGCCATTCTCCTCTGACCTCTGGCATCAACAACGCATTTCCGCCCACAGAACTGCCACTCACTGGATGTTTTTTCTTTTTCGGACCATTCTCTGTAAACCCTAGAGATGGTTGTGCGTGAAAATCCCAGTAGATCAGCAGTTTCTGAAATACTCAGACCAGCCCTTCTGGCACCAACAACCATGCCACGTTCAAAGGCACTCAAATCACCTTTCTTCCCCATACTGATGCTCGGTTTGAACTGCAGGAGATTGTCTTGACCATGTCTACATGCCTAAATGCACTGAGTTGCCGCCATGTGATTGGCTGATTAGAAATTAAGTGTTAATGAGCAGTTGGACAGGTGTACCTAATAAAGTGGCCGGTGAGTGTATATCCTTCAATGAAATATGTACTTTGAGTAAAAAAAAAAAATCACAGCCCAGAAATAATGTATAAATCTGTAATTGTTTCCTTCCTTCCTGCCTTGTTTCTTTCCTTCCTTCATTCCTTGTTTTTTTTCCTTCCTTCCTTCATTCCTTCCTAATTTCCTTCCTTCCTTGTTTGTTTTTTTTCATTCCTTGTTTCCTTCCTTGTTTCCATCCTTCCTTTCTTCCTTGTTTCTTAGCTTCCTTCCTTGTTTCTTTCCTTGTTTGTTTCCTTGTTTCCTTCCTTCCTTGTTTCTTTCTTCCCTTCCTTCCTTGTTTCTTTCCTTGTTTGTTTCCTTCCTTGTTTCCTTACTTTCTTATTTCCTTCCTTCCTTGTTTCCTTCCGTTCTTATTTCCTTCCTTCCTTGTTTCCTTCCGTTCTTATTTCCTTCCTTCCTTGTTTCCTTCCTTTCTTATTTCCTTCCTTCCTTGTTTCCTTCCTTTCTTATTTCCTTCCTTCCTTGTTTCCTTCCGTTCTTATTTCCTTCCTTCCTTGTTTCCTTCCTTTCTTATTTCCTTCCTTCCTTGTTTCCTTCCTTTCTTATTTCCTTCCTTGTTTCTTTCTTCCCTTCCTTCCTTCCTCTCCTCCTTCCTGTTTTGGAAATCCTGGTGTGTCCACAGGGCAGTTTTTACTGCAAAGTGTGCATGGGATTTACTAAAATCCTCTCCACTTTATCCGTACTGTAAAACACCGGGATTTTTCCCACAGTGGAGATGCCATGGGCAAATCACAGTGTTCCATGGGGCCCCGACCTCACTGTAGAAAAGAAATGACATGTTACTTTCACTCAGTACGATCACAATTATAGAAAATGCCTTTTTTTTTTTTCATTTTAATAACTGTAAAAGATTTAAAACTTTTCAAAACTAATTTTGTGCCATCGTATTATATATAAAATCTTCTTATATACTTTTTTAAAAAATACTTCCATGTATGGAAGTTTCTAATGGCTCTTTTTTTATAGGTTATTTATGACTTTTTGATACTGTTTTTTAACTTGTTTGGGTGGATGGTGACCAAAAATGGTGATTCCCATATTTCAATTAGTTTTTCCCATGATGCCATTCAATGTGCAGGATAAATATTTTTATACTTTAATAGTTTGGGCATTTTCAAATAATATTTAATATTTTGTTTATTTTTTATTGAAAATTGGGTAAAAGTCATTAGAATTTTTATAATGTTTGGTTTTATTTGATATTTTTTGTTATTTTATTATAGTTATTGTGGCGTTTTTTTTTTTTTTTTTTGTTTTTTTGGGGGGCGGGCTTTTCATTCTTTTTTTTGTGTGTTGTTATATATATTATGGCCCATGCCATAATTACAGTCCTATGAAAAAGTTTGGGCACCCCTATTAATCTTAATCATTTTTAGTTCTAAATATTTTGGTGTTTGCAACAGCCATTTCAGTTTGATATATCTAATAACTGATGGACACAGTAATATTTCAGGATTGAAATGAGGTTTATTGTACTAACAGAAAATGTGTAATATGCATTAAACCAAAATTTGACCGGTGCAAAAATATGGGCACCTCAACAGAAAAGTGACATTAATATTTAGTACATCCTCCGTTTGCAAAGATAACAGCCTCTAGTCGCTTCCTGTAGCTTTTAATCAGTTCCTGGATCCTGGATGAAGGTATTTTGGACCATTCCTCTTTACAAAACAATTCAAGTTCAGTTAAGTTAGATGGTCGCCGAACATGGACAGCCCGTTCTCAAATGATCTGAAAACAAAGATTGTTCAACATAGTTGTTCAGGGGAAGGATACAAAACGTTGTCTCAGAGATTTAACCTGTCAGTTTCCACTGTGAGGAACATAGTAAGGAAATGGAAGACCACAGGGACAGTTCTTGTAAAGCCCAGAAGTGGCAGGCCAAGAAAAATATCAGAAAGGCAGAGAAGAAGAATGGTGAGAACAGTCAAGGACAATCCACAGACACCTCCAAAGAGCTGCAGCATCATCTTGCTGCAGATGGTGTCACTGTGCATCGGTCAGCAATACAGCGCACTTTGCACAAATAGAAGCTGTATGGGAGAGTGATGAGAAAGAAGCCGTTTCTGCACGTACGCCACAAATAGAGTTGCCTGAGGTATGAAAAAGCACATTTGGACAAGGCAGCTTCATTTTGGAAACAAAAATTGAGTTGTTTGGTTATAAAAAAAAGGCGTTATGCATGGCGTCCAAAAAGAAACAGCATTCCAAGAAAAACACTTACTACCCACTGTAAAATTTGGTGGAGGTTCCATCATGCTTTGGGGCTGTGTGGCCAATGCCGGCATCGGGAATCTTGTTAAAGTTGAGGGTCGCATGGATTCCACTCAGTATCAGCAGATTCTTGAGAATAATGTTCAAGAATCAGTGACGAAGTTGAAGTTACGCCGGGGATGGATATTTCAGCAAGACAATGATCCAAAACACCGCTCCAAATCCTCAGGCATTCATGCAGAGGAACAATTACAATGTTCTGGAATGGCCATCCCAGTCCCCAGACCTGAATATCATTGAACATCTGTGGGATGATTGGAAGCGGGCTGTCCATGCTCGGCGACCATCTAACTTAACTGAACTTGAATTGTTTGTCCAAAATACCTTTATCCAGGATCCAGGAACTGATTAAAAGCTACAGGAAGCGACTAGAGGCTGTTATCTTTGCAAAAGGAGGATCTACTAAATATTAATGTCACTTTTCTGTTGAGGTGCCCAGACTTTTGCACCGGTCAAATTTTGGTTTAATGCATATTGCGCATTTTCTGTTAGTACAATAAACCTCATTTCAATCCTGAAATATTACTGTGTCCATCAGTTATTAGATATATCAAACTGAAATGGCTGTTGCAAATACCAAAATATTTAGAACTAAAAATGATTAAGATTAATAGGGGTGCCCAAACTTTTTCATAGGACTGTATCTCAGAGGTTGTTGGTTTGTTGGAGTTCAGACTGTGCCTTATTCATTTTTGGATGTTGTGATACCATTGTAGAGCCTCTGAGTATCTGGTAAAATGGTTTCCCCAAAAAAATTATGAGGTTTTGGCAGCTACACCCTCAAGGTATTTATCAAGACGTATAGTGAACATTTCAACCTCACATGTGCTGCATTCATTTATGTCTTATTTAATTCCCATCACAACCATGGGCGGCCACACATAGACACACATACACAATACATCTCCATACAGTGTATGGCAGAATCATGTTCTATCACAAAGCCGCTCATCTCGTGTACCACAGGGAGAAGGGAAGGAAGGATGGAGACTAGATTATTTCTTGGCTTGGATACTTTTTATTCACATTTTGCTGGAAAAAAAAATCCATTTGTCATTTATTTTAGCCTTTTAGACAACTTAATGGATTTGGTTGCCTTGCTACAGATAATTGTATCATTATATAATGTATTTCCTATATTTGTAGTCCGGTTGCCAAGATCACAGAATGATTTTGTTGCGCACCCCCAATCGGCTACTGAATATGGAAATGCATCTGCAAAGATACACAAAAGAAAATATCCCATTATTTCTTTACACAGTGGACATCCTGGAAGTAATACTTTGCAACATGTGACCAATCCCTGTTAGACAGCTTTCATAAAGGAGGTTGTTTAGCAGATATTTTATCCATCAGGGAGATTTGTAGCCCAATTTACGGGGACATTCTGATAATTCCATATGGATGGAGCAGCTGGTCATGTATGTACAACCGATCCTTACACTTCTATAGGACTGATGGAAATTGCTAAATACAATGTTCAGCTATACCCAGCAGTTCCATAGAGAATGGATGAAACAGAGGTATGTACAGTATGATCGAGCTACTACACCATTCAGACTGGAACATGGAATCAACAACATTGGAGATCCAGCAGTCAGATCCCCATTGACAAGATATTTACCCTCTGTCTAGTGAATAGGGAATAACTACTTATAATATATTATAAAGACCTGACAAGCTTCTAGATGTTTCATCATCAGGATAGAAATATGTTTTCCAATTGTTCCGACTACTGTGAGCTCTCAATACCAGTCAGTAGCATGAAAGGGGCTCATATGTCAGTGCTCCCTGTTATTGTTCTTCCACAGGGACAGCAAATCCATCTACTGCCTCCTAATAGACATGTCAGAGAACTAGTTAGTGAGAAGAATTCTACCTGGGTCTATGTTCTTCTATTTACACCTGTTCAGGATTTCTCATATGTATATTGTGAGATAAATGAATATCTTAGTAATGGAAGTGTAAAGTTTCATGAGCAAAGAGGCATCACATACAGGGGAGCCTGACCTATCTAACTGTGCTAGTTTAATATTTGTCACTTCGGTGACATTCACGTTACAGTCAAGTACAATAAAACTATAACCACAAATACAAATAAGGCTGAAAATAAGTAAATCCACTATTAAACATATAACACAATGTCAGAAAGACAGGATAACTTATGAATAAAAATACAAATATTTATTGAAATAAAGATAATAATACACAATTACCACAAATATGTTAAATATGGGAAGGACCAATACAAAAATGTATACCATAGTGGGGTAGCTACTATGTTATGATGTAATAGTGGTACATCTGTGTTGGGTCAAATATGAAAAAACTGTGTAAACAACCAATGAACCACAAAATAAGTTACAGTGCCAAAAGCATACCAATAATGATGTGAACACAGAACTAGAGATGAGCGAACAGTGTTCTATCGAACACATGTTCGATCGGATATCAGGGTGTTCGCCATGTTCGAATCGAATCGAACACCACGTGGTAAAGTGCGCCAAAATTCGATTCCCCTCCCACCTTCCCTGGCGCCTTTTTTGCACCAATAACAGCGCAGGGGAGGTGGGACAGGAACTACGACACTGGGGGCATTGAAAAAAATTGGAAAAAGTCATTGGCTGCCGAAATCAGGTGACCTCCATTTTAGACGAATAGTGGATTTCAAATCCGGGTCATATGAGAATGTGAACTTTGTGACTATGAGACAGGGATAGCTGTACAGGCAGGGATAGCTAGGGATAACCTTTATTTAGGGGGGAATGTTATTAAAAATAACTTTTTGGGGCTCTATCGGGTGTGTAATTGTGATTTTTGTGAGATAAACTTTTTCCCATAGGGATGCATTGGCCAGCGCTGATTGGCCGAATTCCGTACTCTGGCCAATCAGTGCTGGCCAATGCATTCTATTAGCTTGATGAAGCAGAGTGTGCACAAGGGTTCAAGCGCACCCTCGGCTCTGATGTAGCAGAGCCGAGGCTGCACAAGGGTTCAAGCGCACCCTCGGCTCTGATGTAGGAGAGCCGAGGGTGCACTTGAACCCTTGTGCACCCTCAGCTCTGCTACATCAGAGCCGAGGGTGCGCTTGAACCCTTGTGCACACTCTGCTTCATCAAGCTAATAGAATGCATTGGCCAGCGCTGATTGGCCAATGTATTCTATTAGCCTGATGAAGTAGAGCTGAATGTGTGTGCTAAGCACACACATTCAGCTCTACTTCATCGGGCTAATAGAATGCATTGGCCAGCGCTGATTGGCCAGAGTACGGAACTCGACCAATCAGCGCTGGCTCTGCTGGAGGAGGCGGAGTCTAAGATCGCTCCACACCAGTCTCCATTCAGGTCCGACCTTAGACTCCGCCTCCTCCGGCAGAGCCAGCGCTGATTGGCCGAAGGCTGGCCAATGCATTCCTATGCGAATGCAGAGACTTAGCAGTGCTGAGTCAGTTTTGCTCAACTACACATCTGATGCACACTCGGCACTGCTACATCAGATGTAGCAATCTGATGTAGCAGAGCCGAGGGTGCACTAGAACCCCTGTGCAAACTCAGTTCACGCTAATAGAATGCATTGGCCAGCGCTGATTGGCCAATGCATTCTATTAGCCCGATGAAGTAGAGCTGAATGTGTGTGCTAAGCACACACATTCAGCACTGCTTCATCACGCCAATACAATGCATTAGCCAGTGCTGATTGGCCAGAGTACGGAATTCGGCCAATCAGCGCTGGCTCTGCTGGAGGAGGCGGAGTCTAAGGTCGGACCTGAATGGAGACTGGTGTGGAGCGATCTTAGACTCCGCCTCCTCCAGCAGAGCCAGCGCTGATTGGTCGAGTTCCGTACTCTGGCCAATCAGCGCTGGCCAATGCATTCTATTAGCCCGATGAAGTAGAGCTGAATGTGTGTGCTTAGCACACACATTCAGCTCTACTTCATCAGGCTAATAGAATACATTGGCCAATCAGCGCTGGCCAATGCATTCTATTAGCTTGATGAAGCAGAGTGTGCACAAGGGTTCAAGCGCACCCTCGGCTCTGATGTAGCAGAGCCGAGGCTGCACAAGGGTTCAAGTGCACCCTCGGCTCTCCTACATCAGAGCCGAGGGTGCGCTTGAACCCTTGTGCAGCCTCGGCTCTGCTACATCAGAGCCGAGGGTGCGCTTGAACCCTTGTGCACACTCTGCTTCATCAAGCTAATAGAATGCATTGGCCAGCACTGATTGGCCAGAGTACGGAATTCGGCCAATCAGCGCTGGCCAATGCATTCTATTAGCCCGATGAAGTAGAGCTGAATGTGTGTGCTAAGCACACACATTCAGCACTGCTTCATCACGCCAATACAATGCATTAGCCAGTGCTGATTGGCCAGAGTACGGAATTCGGCCAATCAGCGCTGGCTCTGCTGGAGGAGGCGGAGTCTAAGATCGCTCCACACCAGTCTCCATTCAGGTCCGACCTTAGACTCCGCCTCCTCCAGCAGAGCCAGCGCTGATTGGCCGAATTCCGTACTCTGGCCAATCAGCACTGGCTAATGCATTGTATTGGCTTGATGAAGCAGTGCTGAATGTGTGTGCTTAGCACACACATTCAGCTCTACTTCATCGGGCTAATAGAATGCATTGGCCAATCAGCGCTGGCCAATGCATTCTATTAGCGTGAACTGAGTTTGCACAGGGGTTCTAGTGCACCCTCGGCTCTGCTACATCAGATTGCTACATCTGATGTAGCAGTGCCGAGTGTGCATCAGATGTGTAGTTGAGCAAAACTGACTCAGCACTGCTAAGTCTGCATTCGCATAGGAATGCATTGGCCAGCCTTCGGCCAATCAGCGCTGGCTCTGCCGGAGGAGGCGGAGTCTAAGGTCGGACCTGAATGGAGACTGGTGTGGAGCGATCTTAGACTCCGCCTCCTCCAGCAGAGCCAGCGCTGATTGGCCGAATTCCGTACTCTGGCCAATCAGCACTGGCTAATGCATTGTATTGGCTTGATGAAGCAGTGCTGAATGTGTGTGCTTAGCACACACATTCAGCTCTACTTCATCGGGCTAATAGAATGCATTGGCCAATCAGCGCTGGCCAATGCATTCTATTAGCGTGAACTGAGTTTGCACAGGGGTTCTAGTGCACCCTCGGCTCTGCTACATCAGATTGCTACATCTGATGTAGCAGTGCCGAGTGTGCATCAGATGTGTAGTTGAGCAAAACTGACTCAGCACTGCTAAGTCTGCATTCGCATAGGAATGCATTGGCCAGCCTTCGGCCAATCAGCGCTGGCTCTGCCGGAGGAGGCGGAGTCTAAGGTCGGACCTGGTCAGCTCTACTTCATCGGGCTAATAGAATGCATTGGCCAATCAGCGCTGGCCAATGCATTCTATTAGCGTGAGCTGAGTTTGCACAGGGGTTCTAGTGCACCCTCGGCTCTGCTACATCTGATGTGCCGGTCAGCCCATCTGATATAGCAGAGCCGAGTGTGTGATGTAGCAGAGCCGAGCGTGCACACTCGGCTCTGCTACATCTGATGTGCCGGTCAGCCCATCTGATATAGCAGAGTGTGTGATGTAGCAGAGCCGAGTGTGAATATAGGAATCCATAGGAATGCATTGGCCAGCGCTGATTGGCCAGAGTACGGAATTCGACCAATCAGTGCTGGCTCTGCCGGAGGAGGCGGAGTCTAAGGTCGGACCTGAATGGAGACTGGTGTGGAGCTATCTTAGACTCCGCCTCCTCCAGCAGAGCCAGCGCTGATTGGTCGAGTTCCGTACTCTGGCCAATCAGCACTGGCCAATGCATTTCTATGGGGAAAAGTTAGCTTGCGAAAATCGCAAACTGACAGGGATTTCCATGAAATAAAGTGACTTTTATGCCCCCAGACATGCTTCCCCTGCTGTCCCAGTGTCATTCCAGGGTGTTGGTATCATTTCCTGGGGTGTCATAGTGGACTTGGTGACCCTCCAGACACGAATTTGGGTTTCCCCCTTAACGAGTTTATGTTCCCCATAGACTATAATGGGGTTCGAAACCCATTCGAACACTCGAACAGTGAGCGGCTGTTCGAATCGAATTTCGAACCTCGAACATTTTAGTGTTCGCTCATCTCTACACAGAACATAAGGCAACAGTGAATAACAAAACACTAAGGTAAAGTATAAGAAGACCCAGCACAGAATACAGTCCACATTATCATGAGCCTACCCGGTTATGGAGCGCCCGATGCGCGTTTCGCCACTTCCTGGCTTCGACGAATTATTATCTTTATTTCAATAAATATTTGTATTTTTATTCATAAGTTATCCTGTCTTTCTGACATTGTGTTATATACAATAAAACTATGTTTAATACCTGTTATGTTTGTTGTCTGGAAAAAGCACAATTTCTCATCCCCTCTGCATGGTACGGCAGCTGTATTATCACACCAGGAGTTATGAGACGAGCAGGAAGGACAGGACAGGCCATTTAGGTGATAGTCCTTTGTTGCATCTACAACTGAAGAAGAGAAGCAGTGACATAATAAAGAGGACTTGCTCCATAACATTCCCCCATAATATTTCCCATGTATGACCCTATGAAGAATATTCCTCCTCTCCCCTTCTCATTATAATGGGGTTATCCCTCACTATCAGTTAGTTGTGAAATCTTCAAGCTTCCGTACAATACAGAGACACTAGTGGTCCTCCATAGTGAGAGCTACTCATTGTAAGAGATCTCTGCTCTACCTAACACAGCGATATCTTACTAGAGGGACCACATGGAGAACAGACAGATTTACTATCAGGACATATGGGAAGGGTTTGTCCGGCACATAGAATACTACATAATTAATCTATAATGTAATTGTTAGTTCCTGAGTATTCTGTGTAAAGGTAACATAGTCCGTACCCATATTCCCAACTGATAAACACTAAGCAGAAAAGTAACATGGTAACATGGCCGATTATCCTGCAATGTAGGTCCAGAGGAAGGAAAACCTCCATGTGGAAGACACAGATTTTTCTCATTAACCCCTTTCTGACTAGTGCAGCGGATGCCGGGTGTTTAAGATATTAAAGATAAGATATTCCTTTAATAGTCCCACAATGGGGAAATTTCAGTGATACAGTTTCATAGATGGTACAGTAGTATATAACAAGAGAGAAACACATAGAAGCTCATGGCAGATAGAGAAATCCTAGGAATCAGAGCAACTAAAAAGGAAAGAAACACAGACACACTGCAGGATCATTTAGTTCTCTGTGTGGATTGATGTTAATAATAATAATAATAATAATAATAATAATAATAATAATACAGCCAAATGTGGTTGGAGGGCACGAGGAGGGGGGTCACAGCATGTAGATATATCAAGCAGAAAACATTTTTGCAGAGGTGGGGGACATAGTCAGCTATCATGATAACATGTGGTAGTTCTTTGGTACGTAGTGAGATCTCCTGCTCACAGCTGATAGTTTGGTATCTTGCATCAGCACTATTGTCCATTAACCACAAAAAAAAAAAAAAGCCCCAAATGTCCTTCATCACAAGCCCTCCTCCTCCTCCTTCCTTCTTACCACTGTGTTCTACTTCCCCAAAGAAGTCTGAAGCCATCCAGGTATACAGGATGCTGCTCTCTTGCCAAGCTTCCATAACTCCTGGGGTAGGTGGGTGATGGTAGGTTCCCAGGCTGTAACAGAGTCCCACGTGTCCACAGTAATAGAAAGAAATACCAGTCAGCTGTAGCATCTTCACACATCAGCAATAGACGCCAAAAATCATCTCCTTGAACGAAGAAGTCCACACTTCCATGTAGGTCTCTCATCCATGCCGCATGGTGTCCATGCTGTCCTAGCTCTGGGGGGATGGTAATAGGCACATGTGTACACACAGGAAACCAGCTGAACCAGATCTTGAGTCCATGCTTTACAATAGAAACAAAAGGAAACAAAATACTCCACAGGGTCTTCCATTCGATTTATAGTTGCTAATTCATAGTGCTAGTTTGCTTGGTTACAGGATTTTTGAAGATACAGAGAAAAAGAGTGAAAAAGGAAAGATAAAGGTTGCTCCCAGCTTGGAGCCCTGTATCAGGCAGCCAGCCACTCAGGGGGGCGGCGCCAGGGCTATCACGGCCACCATAGCTGCCGGTTGTTTACTGTTTTATACAGTAGACACCCAGCGCTAATGCCTCGGTAGGTGCCCACACCGATTGGGGGAATTAACCCCTCCGGCGCTTCGGTGAAAGCTGACCGAGGCACCATTTTTCTGACGGCGCATGGGCGGGATCACGTTGTCATGACAGCAGGGAGCCTTGTAAAGGCCAGTCAAAGGGGAGTAAAAAACGAAAAAATGAAAATTAAAAAATGTCGCTGTCAGGAAGGGGTTAACCACTTCCAGACCGCCCATAGACTATATTCGTCCGGATAGTGGTTGCCTTGTTCTGACAGGACTTGCCAGTACGTCCTGTCAGAACACAGCAGCTGCACGGAGATTGTGCAGTTGCTGACACTGGCAGCTGTAACTTCAGCCGGAGCTTCCAGGGAGAAGACAGGAAAGGTTTACTCCCTTCCCTGCCTTCTCGATCGCTGCGTATACAGCGCTCAATGAGCACTGTATACACAGCTATGTGCACCACTATGATGGGGCTGCCCTCTGACCCGGCGGTCACGTGATCCGCCAGGCTCAGTGTCTTACAAGAGCTTCTGGGTCCTACAGGACCCAGATCAGCTCTATAAGGTGTGTATAGAGCGTGCAGGAGGCTGTATTCCTCCTGCAACTGGGGCTAATGTACTAGTCCAAGTTGCAGGGGAAATCAGCCTCCTTAACAAAGAAAAAAGTGATCAGATGTCCCCACATGTCTCTTATGTCCTTATGGGGACACCATCTAAAAAAAAATAAAATAAAAAATAAAGTTTTTTAAAAAACATTTTCATAAAAAAAGAAATAAGTAAAATAATACGCCAATAAAATGTGGTTATTAAAGGTTATAGCCCCACCCCCGACAACACCATACAAAATAAAAATTATTGTAACGGAGAGGAAAAACTATTTTATAAAGTTTTTCAGTAGCACTTTGTGTTATTAAATTAAAAAAAAAAAAAAAAAAGTGAAAACCAGACATAATTTACCTCCTATTTTGTTTATATTTTCTTGGATATAGAAAAAAAATTAAAACACATTTGAAAATAAAAACAACATAAAAATAAAGCCCTATGTGTCCCTGAAAAAAGACGAAAAAATTAGTTGAATGAGACGTATGAGAAAAATGTTACAGCCCTCAAAACTGTACACACAAAATAAACTGAAAATGTGTCTGGTCCTGGACCACAAATTGGTCCGGTACTGAAGTGGTTAAAGGAATAAAAAATGTTTCCCAACTTCAAATATATCAATCAGAATTAACCTCTGGACCAGCGACCCAACTCTAGAAATCCAGTACATAGAACTTTAGGACTCTCTTATTGAATCAACCATTGACCACATGACAGATGTTTCTGCACCAATGGTTCCTGGTACTAGGCTCGTCTTTGCTGTTACATTGGTGGTGGGTTGTCTTGGCATGTAACCATGATGACCAATCACTGGATACAGCGGACCTATCAGTTAGAATGACCCATGACCTCTGTGTCCAGTGATTGGCTGCTGCAGTAATGAGTCAGGATTGGTGGAGAGGCTGAAACAGAGACCAGTGAGGAACCGGGCAGACCAGTGGAGGCCGGAAGGTATTTGATAGGTGAGGACAATATTCTACTATTATGAGGGACATAAATCATTCTGGGTTTGTAAGCTTGGACTCCAAAAGTCAATGAACGATTCCATTTTGCAAACTAAATAGCATTCTAGTGGACACTACATAGAAAATCAGAACGAGATGGCTTACAGTGAATGTCATCAGGAATGCAGTTATCCCTGTCACAACATGAGATGACCTGTCTGGTATGTTCCTCCATTGAGGTCCTGCTACTTGTGACGTTACATTGAGATAACTTTGCACATCCCCTGATCAGAGTTGGAAAAGTTCTGTAACCTACAAATAAACAAGACAAACATGAATCATAATAAAAAGAAAAAAAAGGGGATAAGAAGGTAATACTTTAGCAGAAAAAAAAAATCAAAAAATTTCCCCACACCGGAACCCCAAGACATCAATAAGCAAATCTATCAGTAAATGTTCAATTTTAGAGCTTCGACAACACCGGAGAAATGAAACATTACAAGTGTCCAATAAGATTAACTCCATAAGGGTGCAGGGTAGTTTGGGCCCCATTGTTCAAATTTGACACCTATTACTTCATAATGCATTTACCTATCCAGAGGATTCCAAGATTGTTTTTTCGTGACATATTGTATTTTATGTTTGGCATTAATTCTGGTGTTTGTTAAAGAAAGGAAAATTTCATAAAATTATCAATTTTGAAAGTTTATGTTATTGTGGTAAGAACACAGATAGTCATATCATACAAGGTTCTTAAGAATTAACAATTACCATATGTCTACTTTATATTGACATTGTTTCTTCCTACACGTATACCCAGCGCCGCACCTCCCATGAGGCGACCTGAAGCGACCGCTTCAGGCGGCACAATGCCAGGGCCCCGGGGAGGGCGGCATTTTTGCTGACCTAAGCCAGTCCAGGACAAGCTGTCCTGGACTGGCTTAGGGTCACCGTCACTGAGTGGTGGATTGGGGAGGCTGCTGGAGCAGCGCTCCTCCATCGTCCGCCCCTCACGCTCAGGCAGAGAGCAGGTCCTCTCCGTGCCTGCTCTCTGCCTGCTAAAGACACTCGCTCTGTGAGGCCCCACCCCCTCCACACATCTCCACCCTCAGTGTGACCCCGCCCCTTCCTATCTGCCCCGCCCCTCCACTTCGCCCCCTCCTCCTGGGGGAGGGGCTTTCTGACGTCCGCCTCAGGCTGTGGAAACCCGTGGTTCACCCCTGCGTATACCTGTACTGCTAGTTTGTGTCTAGGCTAACAATCTATATACTGGATTAGAGCTGGGCAATGCTAGGACATATACGCACTATTATTCTGATTGTACTTGCTACAGCCTAGGTTATACCCCATTGTTAGCACTACCGGTCTAGTTGATTATCCTGCCGATAGATGACCATCATGGGGCAAGATTACTGATTTTAATGGTGGGAAAGACATGACTGACTATTTTAAATCAATTTAATAAAAGTTATATTTTTTTTTTTTTTTTTGGATTAGGGACCCCCTGTGTCTATAAATCTGAGAATTTTTTTATTCACATTCACAGATTTCAAGAAAATTTAAAGTTTCTCTTTTCTAGGGACCTATTCAGTTGACATGTACCCCAATCACTGTATACACAAAGCTATGCACATAGCTATACACATCTATGGGAGCTGCCATGATGGGGTTCCACTCTGACCCTGTGATCATGTGATCCACCATAGTTCAGAGACTGTAAGAGCTGCTGGGTCGTAGAGAGTGTAGATAAGCTTTGCCATCATGGGCAGGAGGAATAGAATGTATCAGCCCCAGTTACAGGGGAAATCAGTCCCCCCACCAAAGATATAGCAATCAGATGCCCCCAAAGGTCTACCTTATGGAAACACAATATAATATGCGCTCATCACAGGTTCAAGCCCCAGCCCTGATGACTAGACATGAGCGAGTAGTATTTGATCGAGTAGGTATTCGATCGAATACTACGATATTCGAAATATTCGTACTTGATCGAATATTATCACTATTCACAGTAAATAAAGATTCAGAGCCAGCGTTGATTGGCCAAATGCGATACAGTGTATAGCATTCGGCAAATCAACGCTGGTTCTGCAGCAGGCTCGTCCTTGCTAGTCAGGAGAGCTGGCAGCTTGTTGTTACAAGGGAGTTTTACTTTTTATCAGTGTGACTGCAAGCGCTGTGCAGTTAAAGCACACGGTCCCCATAGACTATAATGGAGTCAGTGCGCTTTAACTGCACAGCGCTCCTCCTAAACACTCTCCTCCTGCTACTCATGGACTTGGTGACCCTCCTGAGTTGAATGGTGGTTTCCCCTGAGACAAGCATTTTTGCCCATAGACTATAATGGGATTCAATATTTCTTTCGAATATTGAGGCTCTACTCGAAACGAATATCGAATCTCGAATATTTCACTGTTCGCTCATCTCTACTGATGACACAATACAACATATGGTTTTAAAAAGTTTTTTAGTTAGTTGAATAACCCAAATGATAAAAATGTTATAACCCTTAAAACTGAATATACAAAAAAACCTCAAAATTTGTCTGGTCCTCAACCAGAAATTGGCCCCGTGAAGTGATTAAACATGGTGAGAAACTGAAAGTCTATTAGGTAGGGGAATAAAATGTGGTGACAGGTTCTATTTTGACATATTACTTACCAGAATTTTTTAGTATGTATTGGGAGCCACAAATATGGTCTGAACAACATAGTAGTAATGGACCCTCACATGTTACTGAATTTGACGTACACCCTGTACACCATATACTACCTAAAGAGATGTCAGAATTAGCATATTGGTCACTTACACTATTGTTTGCAAACAAATAAATTATTTCTATTATTGTATTTCATATTATTGTTACTATTATTATTATTATTATTATTATTATTATTATTATTATTTTATTTATTTATTTTTTCCCAATGTTATTATCTTGTCCCCCTATGTGTCAGATAACTTACCTGTTGTTGCAGCAGATAATGAGAGGAGACTCAGCATTACAAGCAGGGAGATCATTGTTCAGCTCTTGAGGACAGGTCGTATTGTATGATGGAAATCTTGGTTGAGCTTCTTCATTCATAGGCTTTGGACGGACATGGGAGGATCTTAATAACTCCAATGAAAGTAAACCGTCTCACTAAGAAACAATAGTTAACCCATTCCCAACATCTGCCATAACAGTATGGCAGATGGATTATGTAACCTGTACAAATGCACCCTAATACATTTACCTTAGTGGTCAGACCCCTTTCATATACATATAAAAAATAAATATAATTAAATATAAAAATACCTCTAGAGTTTAGGCCTGAGCACCCACTGGAGGTCAGAGACTGAGTATAACACCCCAGAGTATAATAGGGTTTCATGGGTGACAAACATCAAAAGTTTCAATTTGAATTGAGCCTGAATCCAGGTCAATCTCAATAAGTTTGCTCATCCCTACATATGACACAGGGATTAGATATATAAGAATATGAAAGAAACAATGTCCTATACTACTGAACTAATCCCAGTACAGATGTGACCAGACTTATCTGATCTCCAGGTTCCATTACTAGTGAAATGTCTCATAACACCAATGCAGCACAATATTACAACATCATTACAAAATTCCCACCTCCCCCAACTCCCATTTTTTCCATGGGGGTGTGGGGTGCAAAAAGAATTGCTTATGTGGAAGAACATCAATCTATAAGAGAGGAATAAAGAAATATCCCCAGGAAAGGGGGATCTGGAGAGAAGTCTGCGTGACTTAGCATGAAGATTAGCCTTCATGGGAGCAGAGATGTCCATTCATTCTAGTCTCAATCTTCCTTCTACAGGGGCAACACTGAAGCTTAGAAGGATGAATAACCCACTGGATACCAGCTATGTAACATTAACAGTAATTTGGATTGCCCAGTTTAGAAGAAGCAGCGCCCAGATCCTGAACTTCTGCCCTCACTAGCTAGAAAGCCTTAGAGGGAATATTGTGTGTGGACCATGGTAAGACAATGGTGGAGGGAAATAAGACAAGGGCATTGTGTAATGTTGTTTCAGGAGCTCACCGTCCTAGTCAGGCTGTGTACCTTGTACAACAATGGATCTCCATCTCCAAAAACATCTTCTGAGAGTAAATAGAGGAAATAGTTCATGGTTTTAGACGTCAATGCAATGCATTAATGGGATTCTATCATTAGAAAATTTGTTTGATACAAAAACCACATAAGAATAGTCTTTATAAAGGCTAGTCATCTCTTACCTTTATCTTGAAGGTCCGAGCCACCATTTTTGAATTTTGCCTTCTTTCTTCTTATTGTGCTAAGCCATTGTATGCTACAGATAATGGAATAACTTTCTCAAATTCCTTCACACTTTGCTATGTTTGTGTTATCTTCAGAGGCTGAATGTACAGTCTGGAACAAAAAATATCCAGCTATTATATGATAATACATGTATCAAGTGGCTCTGATGTAAAACTTTCAGAAGATTTAGTTAAAATTATCAAAAAAATAATTTGGGGGTTAATCATTTTTCAATTTCTCAATTTCTGTAAAATAGAATCTTAAGTAATAGAATAAAGTATTGTTTGAGCTACTTAGATGTGTCCTCCCCTCTTGGCGGGACCTTGCCAGATATGTGTGTCATTAGATAGTACTGGACAATACTGTTTAGTAATATTGTATTCTAGAGTGATATCCTATGTGTATCTATGGGTGTACACAATATTGTATTAAAATGGTTTCATGAGAAATTGGAAATTAGAGCTAAGCTAAGAGAGGACACGTCTGTATTCCTGTATTATGAGGAATAAGGTGAGGGGAGGAGGGTTAAACTTCACATCAATTAAGATCCTCCCATGTCCGCCCAAAGTCTATAAATGAAGAACCTCAACCAAGATTTCCATCACACAATACGAACTGTCCTCAAGAGCTGAACAATGATCTCCCCATGGAAATTTCTGAGCTTCCTCTTATTTCCTATAGGAACACGTAAGTTATCTAGCAAACCAAAGCTTGTATTTATTTCCTATATTATGAATAGATTATTATTATTATTATTATTATTATTATTATTATTATTATTATTATTATTATTATTATTATTGTGTGTTCAATGTGCTGATTCTGACATCTTTTTTAGGTTACAAACCCGGTTTTGAGTGTATGGATTGTGAGTCTGGTTCAATGACATGCAAAGGTCCATTAATCGTTTGTCCTTTAAGCCTTGTATGTGGTTCTGAATACACAGTACATATAACTGGTGAGTTATCTGATTATATAGACTCTATCACTACTTTTTTTTCCCCTAAACCGCCCCCCTGCCATTATACCCCGCAGTGATAGGACATAACCTGTCCATTGCAGCATAAAGTATGACATGTAGTTATAGAATAATGCTCGCTGTATGGTAACTACCAGGGAAGAGTCATCTTGTTGTCCAGTTTTCCTGAGGAATCCTATAGTCTGGTCCAAACCATGTCCCTCCTGGCTGGATTGATGTCCCATAGTGACATGGGGTACATGCACAGTGCACAGATGAAGCCAAGGACAGGACATGTCATATCACTGTGTATGTACAGGATGCCAGCAGAGCTTGTAAGTATGTATTATTATTATTATTATTATTATTATTATTATTATTATTTATATAGCACCATTAATTCCATGGTGCTTTACATTTGGGGGTTACATACAATACACAAAATATACAGGTAGATATAAGACTAGAAATGACTGACTAGCACAGTGGGGTAGAGGGCCTGCCTGCGAGGGCTTACAATCTATGAGGGAAGGGGGTAGATACAGAAGGAGAGGGGGAGAGAGTTCAGATGGTGATGTGGTGCTAGCGTAATTGGGGAGTCTTCAGGGCCTTCTTGAAGCCTGTGATTGTGGGGGTCAGTCTTATGTATCTTGATAAGGAGTTCCAGAGTATGGGGGATGCACGGGAGAAATCTTGGAGACGGTTGTGTGAGGAGCGGATGCAAGCAGAGCGGAGTAGGAGGTCATTGGAGGATCTGAGGTTACGTGTGGGCAGGTAGTGGGAGATGAGGTCAGAGATATATGGAGGGGACAGGGTGTGGATGGCTTTGTATGTTAATGTTAGTAGCTTGAACTCAATTCGCTGGGCTATGGGTAGCCAGTGGAGGGACCGGCAGAGGGGACTAGCTGATGAATATCGGGGGGAGAGGTGAATTAAGCGAGCAGCGCAGTATAAGGTAGACTGGATGTGGGCGAGGGTGTTAGCTGGGAGTCCATAGAGAAGGGTGTTGCAGTAATCTAAGCGGGAGATTATGAGTACCTGAAAGAGCGTCTTGGGGTGAGGAAGGAGCGGATTCGATGGTTGTTCTTGAGTTGGAGGTGGCAGTAAGTGTTGAGGGTTTGAACGTGTGACTTCAAGGATAGGTCGAGGTCCAATGTTACTCCAAGGCATCAGCCCTTTGGGGCAGCGGTAAGTGTGGTTCCATTGACTTTGATAGATGGGTCACGTGAAGGGGCCATACCGGGTGGGGCAAGAGATGATGAACTCCGTTTTCTCCATATTGAGTTTGAGAAAGCGGGAGGAGAGGAAGGAGGTTACAGCCGTTAAACAATCTGGAACTCTGGCCAGCAGAGAGGTAATGTCTGGTCCAGAGACCTACTGTATATTTGAGTGTCATCAGCATAGCAATGGTACTGAAAACTATGAGATTCTATGAGTTGGCCCAGGCCAAGGGTGTAGATGGAGAACAGGAGGGGTCCTAGGACAGAGCCTTGGGGAACACCTACAGAGAGAGGGCATGGTGAGGAGGTGGTGTGTGAGTAGGAGATGCTGAATGTGCGGTCAGTGAGATATGAGGAGATCCAGGAATGGGCCAGGTATGTATCCCAGCCTGTGCTCCATCAATAAAGCTGGGAGTGCATGTATTGTATAAGGGGCACACAGTAGGACTCCTCAGGAGAGCATGACTACCCAGTTGACACTTCCCCGGTAATAAATAGCGATGAGTGAATCAATTCTGCAGAAATGGAATTTGGGATCACTCATAATGTCAACTGTGCAGCTAATCTGCAGTCAGTCATCCCCGGTGATGTCACAGCCCTATAAAAACCAGCAAACAATTTTCGGTACAGTCATTTCACATTGCTCTTACTACAGGGAAAGACATCAGCAAGAGCTAGGAACAGTGATGAAAAAAGATAGAACTTTAGGGAAAGAGGATTGCTAGTGAGGAGAAAGTATAGGGAGGAATTCAAAGAAGAGTGGTTGCTGTGTTGTTAACAACAATAATCTTAATACACATTGCAGCGCTCACTTCCGTTATACCGCTGCTCATTACTCATAACAGTGTGTTCAAGGTGGAACACAACAAGCCTTTTACAGCCAAAAACAGTGAATTATCATCCATTAATACCTGCTCTCAGCTCATCACACCTTTTTAACCCCTTCCCGACATGCGCCGTAATAGTACGGCGCATGTCGGGTCTGTAACTATAGCGACCGCCCGGGAGCGGGTCGGCCGCCATAGCCGCCGGGTGTCTACTGCTTTAAGCAGTAGACAACCGGCTCTAATGCCTCCGATCGGTCCCCGGACCGATCGGAGGCATTAACCCCTCCAGCGCCGCAGTCAAAGGCGCCGGAGGCGCCATTTTCCCGGCGGCGCATGGGCGGCGCCATTTTGGCCGGGATCGGCGGCTCCTGGAGCATGCTCCAGGGCTGACGTCCCATTGCCATGACAGCCGGGAGCCTTGTACAGGGTCCCAGGCTTGTCTGCAAATCCTCTCTTTTGCAGGCTGGTCTATGCAGCCTGCAAAAGAAAGGATGCTTTTTTGCAATGCATTGCAATGCATTAGCATTGTAATGCATTGCATTAGTGATCAGACCCCCTGGGGTTCGACACCCCTAGGGGGTCTAATAAATGCAAAAAAAAAAAAAAAAAAAAGTTAAAAAAAATATAAAAAAATATAAAAATTAAAAGTTCAAATCACCCCCCTTTCCCTAGAACACATATAAAAGTAGTTAAAAACTGTGAAACATATACATGTTAGGTATCCCCACGTCCGAAATCGCCCGCTCTACAAATACATAAAAATATTTTTCCTGTTCGGTAAACGCCGTAGCGGGAAAAATAGTCGAAAGTGCCAAACCGCCGTTTTTTCACTGTTTTGATTCTGATAAAAATTTGAATAAAAAGTGATCAAAGCAATAACATTTCCCAAAAATGGTAGAACTAAAAAGTACACCCAGCCCCGCAAAAAAAGATGCCCTATGCATCCCCGTACACTTACGTATAAAAAAGTTACGGCCGTCGGAATATGGCGACTTTTAGAAAAAAAAAAATTTAACACAGTTTTGGAATTTTTTTTAGGGGTCAAAATGTAAATAAAACCATATAAATTTGGTATCTCTGGAACCGTACCGAAACACAGAATACAGGGGACATGTCATTTTGGCTGCACAGTGAACGCTGTAAAACCAAAGCCCGTAAGAAAGAAGCAGAAATGCATTTTTTGTTCAAATCCACCCCATTCTGAATTTTTTTCCTGCTTCCCAGTACATTATATAGAATAATTAATGGTAGCATCATGAAGAAAAATGTGTCCCGCAAAAATTAAGACCTCATATGGCTCTGGGAGCGGAGAAATAAAAAAGTTATGGGGTTTAGAAGGAGGGGAGTCAAAAACGAAAAACGAAAATCAAAAAATGCCATCGGCGGGAAGGGGTTAAAGGCAATTTTTAGTGAGGAAAGAAATTAGGGACTCATTAGCCATAGTTTTCAGAGTATACTGCTGCTCATTAGTCATATCTGTGTGTTTAAGGTGGAACACAACAAGCCTTTTGCAGTTCATTACAGCAAAAACAAAACAAAACAAAAAAACTGTGAATTATCATCCACTTGTCTTCACGAGTCTCTTGCATAACTGTCCAGTTCAACCTGTCAGACCCTCACTACATAGCAACACAGAATGGGTTGTTTAGTTAAGAATTAACTAATTTTCGTATACCTTATTGAAAGATTATGAGTTAATAGACATGGTGTGGGGTTGAAGTGGGTATCATCTGCTCAGATTCCTCATCTCTTGCTCAGTTTGGAGAGTAACTATAATACAAGGAGCACTGAATTATAACTGATATTTAGATGCCCCAGCTAGCAGAGATTTTGTGAGAACCCTTCCAACAAAAGGGCCAAACCAAGTAACTCAGTTTTTCCTTTTTTTATATTTTTATTTTTATTTTTTTTTAGTAAGAAAAAGATGTCTGGTTTGTTTCTAGGTAAGAAAACCGTTTCACATTTGGAAAGGACATGCAAACATTTATCCCAATGTAACTTTGCGGGGAGCAGGACCACAGTGAATGATCATAAAACTGTGGTCACCTCATGTTGTACCGATGACTTCTGTACTCCTGATAGCAGTAAATGTAAGTGATATATTTCTGCTTTTTTAGACACACGTCTCAATAGTGTCCCACACATATTCCCCTAGTGCACAAATGTCTGATATTGTGTACTCTTTTATATGCCTTCACATGAGTCTATGTTTCAGATGTACCAGTTAAGACACTGTTTTATTTTTATTTGATGAGAAATACTGTCGTGTGCTGTTAAGGTTTTGGCTACAGCATCTAAGATTGGACCATGAGTTTGTTCACCCTTTGATGTTGAATAATCCTACAGAAGGTTGTAGTAGTGCGGCACAGCTTAAGATAGAAAAGCCTGCCCGCATAGTGGGATTTACATCATAGCTGATGTGTTAACCTGTTGAAATAATCTAAACCTTAAGGGGGAACCATGCTCCAGCTTGGCTAAGTCCATGACAAATGAGTGTGTGCCTCCCTCAATAGTGAAAGAGTGTGTACCTCCATCTTGTGACATTCTCTACAGCTAGAAAAATGAGATTTTTTTTTTAAAAAAAGCACTAAAGTCCCCTATGTTCTACTACCATCACCATCCTAGGGGCAGCCTTATTTTAACAGAGTCAGTCATGGAATTAAGAAACATTTGGTGGAGAATACTTCCAACACTGTGAACACCATGGAAGAGGGCTAGTACCTGAATCTAAAGTCCTTCTAACAGCTCCCATCCATACCCTACTCCCATTGGATTGCTTCACCTCTAGTTTGGGAAAGGAAATTATTCATTGACCCTCGGGTTCCAGGTTTGCCCAGAACAATTTCCCATCCCTCCTAATTGCTGATGTCTTAAGTAATGTGATGTATTATTACTCAGGTGGGATCTATTGAGTTATAGAGGATAAAATCAAAGGACATGTGGGCTGTGTCCAGTGATTGGTTATGATGGTTATCTACAAAGGCAACACACTACCAATGCAGCAGTAAACAAAAACCAGCCTAGTACTGGGAACCATTGGAACAGGAAAATCTACGATGTGGTCAATGGTTCATTCAATGAAAGCATTTCATGGGAAAGTGAGTCCATTTTTATTTTGCTTTTTCTCTTTTCTTCTCCAGATGTACGAAATTATCTCCAAAATGGGCTGGTCTGTACAGACTACACATCTGGTTACAACCGGTTTAATACTACAGCTACTGTACAATGCAGAGGGAATGAGAATAGGTGTTTTCTCCAGACTATAAGACTATCAGGTACCAATAATAGTTTTTTTGTTGTTCATTGTAAAGAGAAGATTCCTTCCGATCTGATCTCCTATAACAGTCATCTCCAGTCCTGAGCACTTTCCTTCTCACTAACTAGTTCTCTGACATGTCTATTAGGAGCCAGTAGATGGATTTGCTGTCCCTGTGGAAGAACAATAACAGGGAGCACTGACATATGAGCCCCTTTCCTGCTACTGACTGGTATTGAGAGCTCACAGTAGTCGGGACAATTGGGAAACATATTTCTATTCTGATGATGAAACATCTAGAAGCTTGTCAGGTCTTTGCAGGGAGAAGTTAAAGTTAATTTGTATTGCTTTTCCAGAACCAATTGTATACAGATGTAGACATCTTCAACTTGAATTTGATAACTCAAGTTGAAGATCTAAAGTAATTTTGATCTAAAGTAATTAACAACTATTTACTTAATGCACTAAGACATGTTAAACTTGGCTACTTCTGTATTATAAGCAAACCTCATTTATGAAAGCTGTCTAGCAGGGATTGGTCAGTTGTAGTGCAGGGTTTATTCCCAGGATAAACAGGATTTATAGAGTTGATGTGACATCATTATTCTATATCAGACCTGCTGTAATATTGTGTTATGTGACAGCTCTTGTTTTTATTTTTACAGGAATATACTTATTTTCTCAGGTCTCTTGGGGATGTGCAACACAATCCTACTGTGATCGTGGCAATTGGACTATGAATGTTGGTAAATCATTATATAAAGATACTATTACCTGCACCAAGGCAATTACTGTATGTTGACCTGACTGAAACTATTGTGAATAAAAGGCTTAAAAAAATTTGGATGGGATTTTTTTCCAATAAAACTTAAATAAAATAAATATCCAAGCCCATAAATAATCTATAAATTCCTCTCCTCTCCCCTCTCCTCTCCTTCTCCTCTCCTCTTCTCTCCTCCCCCCTCCCCTCCTCTTTCCTCCCCTCCTCTCCCATCCCCTCCCCCTCCCTTCTTCTCTCCTTCTCCTTCTCCTTCTCCTTCTCCTTCTCCTTCTCCTTCTCCTTCTCCTCTCCTCTTCTCTTCTCTTCTCTCCTCTCCTCTCCTCCCCTCCCCTCCCCTCCCCTCCTCTTTACTCCACTCCTCTCCCATCCCCTCCCCTCTCCCTTCTTCTCTCCTCTCCTCTTCTCTCCTCCCCCCTCCCCTCCTCTTTCCTCCACTCCTCTCCCATCCCCTCCTCTCCTCCTCTCCCCTCTTCTCTCCTCTCCTCCTCTCCCCTCTTCTCTCCTCTCCTCTTCTCCCCTCTCCTCTCCTCATATATACAGTATATTGAAATGTGCTGCATAAGATGAGCGGCTTTGAGAACATGATTTTGAGACACATTGTAGGGAGATCTCAGATTAATTCTACCAATACTTTATATCTCTTTTGCTATTGGTTTGTTTGTATGTCTATTCAACGAGTCTGTCTACGTTCTCTCCTCCTGCTGTCACTGGTCCTCATTGTATTCAGTTGAATCTTCCTTATCTGTGATTCTATCTTCATTAACCTCTGTTCACTTCTGTAACACACTATGTCAAACGCTATTACCTATATCTTTAACTATAGCGATCAGTTCTGGCCTTGGTCAGCTATATGAAACATCTTCCAAGACAAGAAGAAGGGCTCGATCTGAAATGGGTTGGGAGAAGACAAGAACCAATGTCTTGAAATATTTCATTAAGATGAGACTTGGATCAATCTTCCAGCAGATGTGTACAATTTTGTCATTAGTTGTTTACATTTGCACCATTCACCGTACAGCCTAAATAACATGTTCCCTTTATTCCGTGGGTGAGTGTGATCATAGAAATACCTAATTTATATTGATTTTTTTTTTTTTACAGTAAATATATTAGTTTTTCATGACTATCTTCTAAAGTCATAACTTTTTGTTTTACTACTCCAGTGACAGAGCTATTTAAGGTCTTAATTTTTGCAATGTAAGCTGTGCATTTGTGGCACAGACAACTTTTTCATCATGGTCAAGTGGCCAAAACACTAGTTTTGTTAGATGTTAGATGTGCTAGTTTTAGGGCTAGTTCACATGGAGCTAGTGACTGCGTATTTTGTTCCTGATTTTGACGCGGGAAGTGCGTCAGAATCAGGACCAAAACGCGCCTGTCGACTGATGCGGCTTCTCACTTCGGAGTAGGTCCAAATGAATGGGACTAGTCCGGAGGGATTATCTTGACGTGGATGCACCGCGGCGATTTCCACTGTGGTGCCCGCCTCAAGAAAAGGCAGCTTGCTTCTTTTTTCCGTGAGTGGGAACAAACAGCTCATGGAAAACCAAATGCGAGCTGTCTACATAGACCTCTATTGTGAAATGGTAGATTTTGAGGTGGATTTCGTCAGTACAAACACAAGACCTAATATACAGATAACTTAGTTAGGCCCTCAGCAGTCATGGAAATTTTTGGGCAACCCCTGATCACACTATGTGTGAGATTATTGCACGGGATCTTAGTACCATAAACTCTTTAGTTGCCAACTTCCTCCATTTGAGATAAATAGCTGGCAGGGGTTCTTTTGGGGAATTGGGCCCTAAGCTATAATTTGCCCTTTCTTAATGCTGCCCCTGTGGACTGTGGAATTGTAATTGAAGATTAGAGATGAGCGAGTAGTTAAATATTCAATATTCGTTTCGAGTAGCCCCTCAATATTCAACTACTCGAATCGAATATCGAATCTTATTATACTCTATGGGGGAAAATGCTCGTTTCAGGGGTAGGCAACATTCGATCAAATTGAACTTACCAAGTCCACGAGTGAGGGTTGGGCTGGATTCTCTGAGAAGTCTTCTCCGTGCAGCGTCCCTGCGGCGTCTTCCGGCTCTGAATTCGGCCATTTTCTTGTAGTGCGGGCATGCACAGTTGGCTCTGCCCGGGCCCGATGCCTGGCAGAGTGAATTCAGAGCCAGAAGACGCTGCGGGGACGCTGCGTGGAGAAGACTTCTAAAGGTAGGAGAAGAACCAGCGTTGATTGGCTGACTGTATAGCATTCGGCCAATAAAGGCTGGTTCTGCATCGAATTTTTCCATTCGAATAGCGAGTGGTACTCGATCGAGTACGAGTATTTCGAATACCGTAGTATTTGATCGAATACCTACTCGCTCATCTCTATTGAAGATCTCTGGAGACAAACCCGAGAACCTTTGATAGGCTTCCAGATGTGTAGAGATAGGAAAACTGCTTCATCGCAAGCCCTGTTCAACCCGAATATTCCATATACAACTAAACAACTGGGGATTTGTATCAGATGAACAAAAATGGCCGCCACGACATGCATTGTCATAAATTATTATCTTCAGATCTGATATACCAAGATTATCAGATAATCAGCGGAATTTTATTTGTGAGTCCCCAAATCAGGTTTGATTCCACAACTGACCACCTCCCTACATACATGATCACTGCTGCTAAGTTCCACCTCTCTGTTAGGGTACATGCCCGCCATGGTAGTGGTTTTTCCTGTAGTTACTGTAAATACAGAAGTGTAATCTGAAAAAAAAACACATTCGTATTGCATCGGTATGTCATTTACAATAATGGATCCGTAAAAAAACTTGTATGGTCCCCTACACTTGTATAATGCCTTGCAAAAATATTCACACCCTTTCCACTTTTTCACTTTTTCTCACCTTACAACCACAAACTTAAATGAATTTTATTGACATTTTCAGTGATAACCAACACAAAGTAGCCGATAATTGTGAAGTGGAAGGAAAATGATACCTGATTTTCAAAATTTTAATCAAGTAAAAATCTGACAAGTGTGACTTGGAAAAGTCTTCAGCTCCCAGGACTCTGATACCCCTAAATAAAATCCAGTGTGCACAATTACCTTCAGAAGTTTCTTAACACCTTCCCGCCGATGGCATTTTTTGATTTTCGTTTTTCGTTTTTGACTCCCCTCCTTCTAAACCCCATAACTTTTTTATTTCTCCGCTCCCAGAGCCATATGAGGTCTTAATTTTTGCGGGACAATTTTTTCTTCATGATGCCACCATTAATTATTCTATATAATGTACTGGGAAGCAGGAAAAAAATTCAGAATGGGGTGGATTTGAAGAAAAAATGCATTTCTGCGACTTTGGTTTTACGGCGTTCACTGTGCAGCCAAAATGACATGTCCCCTGTATTCTGTGTTTCGGTACGGTTCCAGGGATACCAAATTTATATGGTTTTATTTACATTTTACAAAAATTCGAAAACGGTGTTAAAAAATTTTTTTTCTAAAAGTCGCCATATTCCGATGGCCGTAACTTTTTTATACATAGGTGTACGGGGATGCATAGGGCGTCTTTTTTTGCGGGGCTGGGTGTACTTTTTAGTTCTACCATTTTCGGGAAATGTTATTGCTTTGATCACTTTTTATTCAAATTTTTAGCAGAATTAAAACAGTGAAAAAACGGCGGTTTGGCACTTTTGACTATTTTTCCTGCTACGGCGTTTACCGAACAGGAAAAATATTTGTATAGATTTGTAGAGCGGGCGATTTCGGACGCGGGGATACCTAACATGTATATGTTTCACAGTTTTTAACTACTTTTATATCTGTTCTAGGGAAAGGGGGGTGATTTGAACTTTTAATACTTTTTATATTTTTTTATATTTTTTTTTACTTTTTTTTTTATTTTTTTTTTTGCATTTATTAGACCCCCTAGGGGTGTTGAACCCCAGGGGGTCTGATCACTAATGCAATGCATTACAATGCTAATGCATTGCAATGCATTGCAAAAAAGCATCATCTCTTTTGCAGGCTGTATACACCAGCCTGCAAAAGAGAGAATTTGCAGACTGGCTGGGAGCCCTTAACAAGGCTCCCGGCTGTCATGGCAACGGGGGGTCGACCCTGGAGCATGCTCCAGGAGCCGGCGATCCCTGCCAAAATGGCGGCGCCCATGCGCCGCCGGGAAGATGGCGCCTCCGGCGCCTTTGACAGCAGCGCCAGAGGAGTTAATGCCTCCGATCGGTCCGGGGACCGATCGGAGGCATTAGAGCTGGTTGTTTACTGCTTGAAGCAGTAGACACCCGGCGGCTATGACGGCCGCCCGGCTCCCGGGCGGTCGCCATAGTTACAGACCCGACACGCGCCGTACTATTACGGCGCATGTCGGGAAGGGGTTAATATAGTAATAGAGTCCAGTCATGTGTAAATTAATCTCATTATAAATACACCTGGTCTGTGAAGGCCTCAGTGGTTTGTTAGACAACACTAGTGAACAAACAGCATCATGAAGACCAAGGAACTCACCAGACAGGTCAAAAATAAAGTTGTGTAGAAGCTTAAAGCAGGTTTAGTTTATGAAAACATATCCCAAGCTTTGAATATCCCAAGGAGCACTGTTCAATCCATCATCCAAAAATGGAAAAGGTATTCTACAACTGCAAACCTACCAAGGCATAGATATCCACCAAAACTGATAGATCACTGAGCAAGGAGAGTACTAGTCGGCAAAGCAGCCAAGAGGCCCATGGTCACTCTGGAGGAGCTGCAGAAATCCACAGATAAGGTGGTAGAATCTGCTCACAAGACAACTATAAGTCGTGCACACCACAAATATGGACTTTATGGAAGAGTGGCAAGAAGAAAACCATTGTTGAAAGAAAGACATAAGAAGTGCTGTTTGCAGTTTTGCACAAGCCATATAGGGGACACAGCAAACATGTGGAAGAAGGCCAAAGTTGAACTTTTTGGCGTAAATTGAAAGCGCTATGTGTGGTGGAGAAGTAACCCTGTTCATTCCCCTGAGCACCCCATCTCCACTGTGACACACAGGCTGGTGGAGGCTTTACTTCAGCCGGGTCTGAGTTGATGGGAAGCTGGATGGATATAAATACAGGGCAATCCTGGAAGTAAACCTGTTGGAGGCTGCAAAAGACTTGAGACTAGGAAGGAGATTCACCTTCTAGGAATACAATGACTATACATTCAAGCAGCCACCTTTACCTATAAATACAGGCAGGGTCAAAGTTCTATAAATCGAGGAGCACTGAGTACCTATAAATTTAGGCAAAGCACCTAGAAATGCACGCCAATTTTTGCCACAGAACAATATTAGAGATGAGCGAACACTGTTCGGATCAGTCGTTCCGAACAGCACGCTCCCATAGAAATGAATGGAGGCACCTGGCACGGCGACCGGCCACCGGCAAAGTGTACGTGCCAGGTGCTTCCATTCATTTCTATGGGAGCGTGCTGTTCAGAAAGGCTGATCCGAACAGTGTTTGCTCATCTCTAAACAATATGCCATTGGGCCACTTTTTGGTGCCAGTCTACGCAACAGTACATCCAACTTGTGATCTAAGAGCAGTGGTAAAATGCTTTGCTGACCTACAACAATTATCAGTGGTATTGGTGCACTGTGTCCAACTAAATGAGCACCTAGATAGCTTATAGAGTTTTTAAGCACCTTTTGTACACTGTATACATTTCAGACACACCTCAATGACACTCTGGAAACAAGACTGTAGCTCATATGTAGATCACATAAGAAACATTGTCAACTATGCCTCACATGTCAAACACAACCACTGGTATTGTATGAGAAATGAGAATTGCCATATTATACAACTCCAGAAGAAAATTTCTATATTTTATTATGCCTGAGATATAACTGGTTAAGATGACGTCACAGTAGTGCCACCTTATCGTGTTCTGAACTCACTTTTTCTTCATTACATATAAAGAATGACACAAATTCTGCCATAAAATCAAAAGTTGTCCGAAAGTTTAGTTATATTTTAATCAGAAGTCTTGAAAAGTAACACATTTTATTATCATGAGATATAAGGAGAGGGGAGGAGGGTGACACTTTATCTATTGTTTGTTACTGAGGAGGATTTACTTTCATTGGAATTATTAAGATCCTCCCATGTCCGCCCAAGGCCTATAAATGAGGAACCTCAACCAAGATTTCCACCACACAATACGACCTGTCCTCAAGAGCTGAACAATGATCTCCCTGCTTGTAATTCTGAGTCTCCTCTCATTATCTGCTGCAGTAACAGGTAAGTTATCTGACACATCGGGGGACAAGATAGTTGGTTTATTTATTGGTTTTATTATTAATGTATTGATAATATTGATAATAATAATAATAATAATAATAATAATACACAATGATATAAAACATGTGTGACAGTAAATAATAGAGTAGATGATCATTGTGATTCTTTTTTTAGGTTCGAAATATACTTTCTCCTGTTTCGATTGTGAATCTGATTCAATGCTAAGCAGCAATTCAATTGTACATTGTCCTTCAGAATTTGTTTGTGGGTCTGAGTACACAGAACGCACAACTGGTAAGTTCTATAATTATTCAAAATCTGTCACCACATTTTAGGCCTCTAAGGCCGGGTTCAAATGGGTTTTTTTTGGTCCGGAAACTGAGGGGGAGGCTGCCTCAGGTTCCGGTACAAAATACGGGTAGCTGCAACTGGATGCCGGTGCAGTGCAACGGCATCCAGTCGTGCACTCTGCTCCGGAGTAGGCCCAAAAGAATGGGCTAGTCGGGAGGAGGGAGTGTCTTCAGGCGGAGTTGCGAGGCTTGTCCATTCTTTTTCCCAGGAGGCGGAACAAACCGCTCCCCGAAAAAAGACCTGCCCAGCTTCCATTAATTTCAATGACAGCTGTCTTTTTGGCCAGGATTTTGAGGCAGATACGACCTCAAAATACTGACCAAAATACCCCATGTGAACTTAGCCTAAGCCACTCCCATGCCATGTCCCAGCAGTGATAGGACATAAACTGTCCATTACTGCATAAAGTATGACATGTAGTTATATAATAATGCTCGCTGTATGGTATGGCTAGGTTCACATCCGCAGATTCTGTCTAAAATCGGAGGAATGTATGGAGGATGGCTATTCTCCCAGAGGAAACCTGATGGACACCAGGGATCAAGTCTTATACCATTCTATAGCTTACTGGTTACCCCCATCTTTGGTCATTTTTTTTACTGGAAATGGTGGAGTGTCCTTGTTTTATGATTATCTTAAAATGAGTAACATTTAATCTGCCTACAACCATTTTTCTAAGTACCCAAAGTTTGGATGTTACTTGGGCTGATAATACCCCTCACACTATGGTTTCCCACTTACCTATTCCTACCCATAGTAGAATGGTCCCCAGTAAAGATTGATCATTCAATCTGACCATGATCTGTGGGATACAATGTAGTCAGTTCCTACCAGTTGATTTATCATCGTTGAGGGGTCCCCAGTCACCCTTCAATCCAACTATAGTCTCCAGGTCAAATTCTATTTAGTCCTACCCAGTTGACTTCCCATAGTCAATGGTCTCCCAGTGATTATTGAGTCTGACTGTGGTCTTTCAATTACAACCTAACCAGTCTTCCTTTGTATCTTTCTCGTTGGCAATGAGTGGAAAGGACAACAGAATCCCTTTAGTCTTTCTGTTCTTATCCAATAATTATTCCATCCAGTACCGTCTGTAATGCAGTCGCTTTTCTATCAGCAATGGAGAAGTCTTCTGGGTCTGATCTTGTCATGAATCTCCCTCTACACTGTCTGTGTTACAAAAACTTGCTTCCTATCCTTTTCATTGGACTACTATGACAATTTATTTCTCTATATGTCTCAGTTTGTAGGTCAAGCCCTAAATCTTCAGTTTGCAGTCATTTGCCCGAACCTTCCCTAAAGCTTGCGTAGGTCATAACTCACACAGGACGAGCAATACATGTGGTTTCAAAACAAACTTGCAGTGGGATATTCTTTCTTCTGTTCCTTTACGATCTGATAACAGATTCATACAGATAATAATAATAATAATAATAATAATAATTGTTATTATTATTATTATTATTATTATTATTATTATTATTATTATTATTATTTCAGTAGTTCAGTAGTTTCTTCTGATGTCTTCCTACTGGCAACCAGCCGAGTCTACCAGGGGTCTACCTTTGAGGTCAATCCTCATTTTCTGGGTCCAAAAGTTATTTGTGATAATATGTGGTTTGGTGACTATATCTGCATGTATCTGCACTAATACCCACTTTCATGAAGTTCTCAATAGGGTTCTAAATAGGGTTACTAAACAAGTGAAGCTGTGACACGACATATAACAACCCTCTTACCCTACGAGCTTTACTTGGGTACTAACGTAGAATTGCGGAGGATCCTACCCAATGTGCAGCTTCATGCACTATCACTTTTTCAGCATCCCTGAGTAGGTGGTGATTGAGGTTGAGCCAATTTTGAGATTTCAGGATTGTTTTTAAAATCCGATTTCCAATCATATTCTATCTGAACCCGATCCCGATCCCAATTCTGATCTTAATACAAGTCAATGCGATTTTTAAATGATCGAAAATTGGATTTTAAAAACAATCCTATTCACTACACAGCAGTGTAGTGATTAAAAAATCCGCTGTCTACTTAGTCTCCCCTCCTGTCTGGTTACCTGCACAGAACCGATGCCACCTCCTCTCCTGGTGTGTACGCTGTACCCGGAGCTCCGGGTCGTTGTTCTCTGTCCGTTTCTCTCCTCTCTCATTCAGAGGGGGTGCACACGGCACTCTGCCGGCATGTGAGTGAGAAAGGCGCGGACAGAGAACAACGGCCCAGAGCTCTGGGGAGCGGTAGCGGTACTGAGCAGGTAAGTTACAGTTAAGTTAAGTTGCAGGTAAGCGATCGGGATCGTAATTCTGATCTTTTCCGATCCCGATCGCTCAACCCCAGTGGTGATCAATGTCTCTGCAATACCAGGGACAGCCAATGATCAGCCTGGCCAAACAAGCAACCTGACTATGGCTGAGTCCTTATCAGACTCTCATTTTTGTTTTATCAAGCACTCTATATTAAATACACAAAAGAACATATAGGAGACTTAAAATCCCAAGGAAGTAAGCCTCTTGATCCACATGACTAGAGATGAAAATAATTGCTTTGCTTATTAGAGATGAGCGAACAGTGTTCTATCGAACACATGTTCGATCGGATATCAGGGTGTTCGCCATGTTCGAATCGAATCGAACACCACGTGGTAAAGTGCGCCAAAATTCGATTCCCCTCCCACCTTCCCTGGCGCCTTTTTTGCACCAATAACAGCGCAGGGGAGGTGGGACAGGAACTACGACACTGGGGGCATTGAAAAAAATTGGAAAAAGTCATTGGCTGCCGAAATCAGGTGACCTCCATTTTAGACGAATAGTGGATTTCAAATCCGGGTCATATGAGAATGTGAACTTTGTGACTATGAGACAGGGATAGCTGTACAGGCAGGGATAGCTAGGGATAACCTTTATTTAGGGGGGAATGTTATTAAAAATAACTTTTTGGGGCTCTATCGGGTGTGTAATTGTGATTTTTGTGAGATAAACTTTTTCCCATAGGGATGCATTGGCCAGCGCTGATTGGCCGAATTCCGTACTCTGGCCAATCAGTGCTGGCCAATGCATTCTATTAGCTTGATGAAGCAGAGTGTGCACAAGGGTTCAAGCGCACCCTCGGCTCTGATGTAGCAGAGCCGAGGCTGCACAAGGGTTCAAGCGCACCCTCGGCTCTGATGTAGGAGAGCCGAGGGTGCACTTGAACCCTTGTGCACCCTCAGCTCTGCTACATCAGAGCCGAGGGTGCGCTTGAACCCTTGTGCACACTCTGCTTCATCAAGCTAATAGAATGCATTGGCCAGCGCTGATTGGCCAATGTATTCTATTAGCCTGATGAAGTAGAGCTGAATGTGTGTGCTAAGCACACACATTCAGCTCTACTTCATCGGGCTAATAGAATGCATTGGCCAGCGCTGATTGGCCAGAGTACGGAACTCGACCAATCAGCGCTGGCTCTGCTGGAGGAGGCGGAGTCTAAGATCGCTCCACACCAGTCTCCATTCAGGTCCGACCTTAGACTCCGCCTCCTCCGGCAGAGCCAGCGCTGATTGGCCGAAGGCTGGCCAATGCATTCCTATGCGAATGCAGAGACTTAGCAGTGCTGAGTCAGTTTTGCTCAACTACACATCTGATGCACACTCGGCACTGCTACATCAGATGTAGCAATCTGATGTAGCAGAGCCGAGGGTGCACTAGAACCCCTGTGCAAACTCAGTTCACGCTAATAGAATGCATTGGCCAGCGCTGATTGGCCAATGCATTCTATTAGCCCGATGAAGTAGAGCTGAATGTGTGTGCTAAGCACACACATTCAGCACTGCTTCATCAAGCCAATACAATGCATTAGCCAGTGCTGATTGGCCAGAGTACGGAATTCGGCCAATCAGCGCTGGCTCTGCTGGAGGAGGCGGAGTCTAAGATCGCTCCACACCAGTCTCCATTCAGGTCCGACCTTAGACTCCGCCTCCTCCAGCAGAGCCAGCGCTGATTGGTCGAGTTCCGTACTCTGGCCAATCAGCGCTGGCCAATGCATTCTATTAGCCCGATGAAGTAGAGCTGAATGTGTGTGCTTAGCACACACATTCAGCTCTACTTCATCGGGCTAATAGAATGCATTGGCCAGCGCTGATTGGCCGAATTCCGTACTCTGGCCAATCAGCACTGGCTAATGCATTGTATTGGCTTGATGAAGCAGTGCTGAATGTGTGTGCTTAGCACACACATTCAGCTCTACTTCATCGGGCTAATAGAATGCATTGGCCAATCAGCGCTGGCCAATGCATTCTATTAGCGTGAACTGAGTTTGCACAGGGGTTCTAGTGCACCCTCGGCTCTGCTACATCAGATTGCTACATCTGATGTAGCAGTGCCGAGTGTGCATCAGATGTGTAGTTGAGCAAAACTGACTCAGCACTGCTAAGTCTGCATTCGCATAGGAATGCATTGGCCAGCCTTCGGCCAATCAGCGCTGGCTCTGCCGGAGGAGGCGGAGTCTAAGGTCGGACCTGAATGGAGACTGGTGTGGAGCGACCTTAGACTCCGCCTCCTCCAGCAGAGCCAGCGCTGATTGGCCGAATTCCGTACTCTGGCCAATCAGCACTGGCTAATGCATTGTATTGGCTTGATGAAGCAGTGCTGAATGTGTGTGCTTAGCACACACATTCAGCTCTACTTCATCGGGCTAATAGAATGCATTGGCCAGCGCTGATTGGCCGAATTCCGTACTCTGGCCAATCAGCACTGGCTAATGCATTGTATTGGCTTGATGAAGCAGTGCTGAATGTGTGTGCTTAGCACACACATTCAGCTCTACTTCATCGGGCTAATAGAATGCATTGGCCAATCAGCGCTGGCCAATGCATTCTATTAGCGTGAACTGAGTTTGCACAGGGGTTCTAGTGCACCCTCGGCTCTGCTACATCAGATTGCTACATCTGATGTAGCAGTGCCGAGTGTGCATCAGATGTGTAGTTGAGCAAAACTGACTCAGCACTGCTAAGTCTGCATTCGCATAGGAATGCATTGGCCAGCCTTCGGCCAATCAGCGCTGGCTCTGCCGGAGGAGGCGGAGTCTAAGGTCGGACCTGAATGGAGACTGGTGTGGAGCTATCTTAGACTCCGCCTCCTCCAGCAGAGCCAGCGCTGATTGGTCGAGTTCCGTACTCTGGCCAATCAGCACTGGCCAATGCATTTCTATGGGGAAAAGTTAGCTTGCGAAAATCGCAAACTGACAGGGATTTCCATGAAATAAAGTGACTTTTATGCCCCCAGACATGCTTCCCCTGCTGTCCCAGTGTCATTCCAGGGTGTTGGTATCATTTCCTGGGGTGTCATAGTGGACTTGGTGACCCTCCAGACACGAATTTGGGTTTCCCCCTTAACGAGTTTATGTTCCCCATAGACTATAATGGGGTTCGAAACCCATTCGAACACTCGAACAGTGAGCGGCTGTTCGAATCGAATTTCGAACCTCGAACATTTTAGTGTTCGCTCATCTCTATTGCTTATTTGTAGCTCGCGGATTGGTGTCAAATATAGTACGGACATGTACACATAATTCTTACTGTAACTTCATGGGCAGTAGGACCACAATGAATGAACAAATCAGGATGGTCATCTCTTGTTGTATAGAAGATGAATGTAATCCCCCTAGCAATAAAGGTAAGTCATGTGTCTGTGACAAGACATTGTTATGTGTGCTATTGTTAAGGCAGGTTCGTATTTATTTGCTTAGCTATGTTATGAAGCAAGTCCTCTTTAGAGATGAGCGAACAGTGTTCTATCGAACACATGTTCGATCGGATATCAGGGTGTTCGATGTGTTCGATTCGAATCGAACATCACGTGGCAAACTCCAAAAAAATTTGATTCCCCTCCCACCTTCCCTGGCGCTTTTTTTGCACCAATAACAGCGCAGGGGAGGTGGGACAGGAACTACGACACCGGAGGCATCGAAAAAAATCGGAAAAAGTCATTGGCTGCCGAAATCAGGTGACCTCCATTTTAGACGAATAGTGGATTTCAAATCCGGGTCATATGAGAATGTGAACTTTGTGACTAAGAGACAGGGATAGCTGTACAGGCAGGGATAGCTAGGGATAACCTTTATTTAGGGGGGAATGTTATTAAAAATAACTTTTTGGGGCTCTATCGGGGGTGTAATTGTGATTTTTGTGACATAAACTTTTTCCAATAGGAATGCATTGGACAGCGCTGATTGGCCAGAGTACGGAACTCGACCAATCAGCGCTGGCTCTGCTGGAGGAGGCGGAGTCTAAGATCGCTCCACACCAGTCTCCATTCAGGTCCGACCTTAGACTCCGCCTCCTCCGGCAGAGCCAGCGCTGATTGGTCGAATTCCGTACTCTGGCCAATGCATTCCTATGGATTCCTATATTCACACTCGGCTCTGCTACATCACACTCGACTCTGCTATATCAGATGGGCTGACCGGCACATCAGATGTAGCAGAGCCGAGTGTGCACACTCGGCTCTGCTACATCACACACTCAGCTCTGCTATATCAGATGGGCTGACCGGCACATCAGATGTAGCAGAGCCGAGTGTGCACACTCGGCATTGCTACATCACACACTCGGCTCTGCTATATCAGATGGGCTGACCGGCACATCAGATGTAGCAGAGCCGAGGGTGCACTAGAACCCCTGTGCAAACTCAGCTCACGCTAATAGAATGCATTGGCCAGCGCTGATTGGCCAGAGTACGGAATTCGACCAATCAGCGCTGGCTCTGCTGGAGGAGGCGGAGTCTAAGATCGCTCCACACCAGTCTCCATTCAGGTCCGACCTTAGACTCCGCCTCCTCCGGCAGAGCCAGCGCTGATTGGCCGAAGGCTGGCCAATGCATTCCTATTGGTAGCAGTGCTGAGCCAGTTCTGCTGAACTACACCGTGTGCCGGCCAGCCCATCTGATGTAGCAGAGCAGAGTGTGCACACTCGGCCCTGCTATATCAGATGGGCTGACTGGCACACGGTGTAGTTCAGCAGAACTGGATCAGCACTGCTAAGTCTCTGCATTCGCATAGGAATGCATTGGCCAGCCTTCGGCCAATCAGCGCTGGCTCTGCCGGAGGAGGCGGAGTCTAAGGTCGGACCTGAATGGAGACTGGTGTGGAGCGATCTTAGACTCCGCCTCCTCCAGCAGAGCCAGCGCTGATTGGTCGAATTCCGTACTCTGGCCAATCAGCGCTGGCCAATGCATTCTATTAGCCCGATGAAGTAGAGCTGAATGTGTGTGCTTAGCACACACATTCAGCTCTACTTCATCGGGCTAATAGAATGCATTGGCCAATCAGCGCTGGCCAATGCATTCTATTAGCGTGAGCTGAGTTTGCACAGGGGTTCTAGTGCACCCTCGGCTCTGCTACATCTGATGTGCCGGTCAGCCCATCTGATATAGCAGAGCCGAGTGTGTGATGTAGCAGAGCCGAGCGTGCACACTCGGCTCTGCTACATCTGATGTGCCGGTCAGCCCATCTGATATAGCAGAGTGTGTGATGTAGCAGAGCCGAGTGTGAATATAGGAATCCATAGGAATGCATTGGCCAGCGCTGATTGGCCAGAGTACGGAATTCGACCAATCAGTGCTGGCTCTGCCGGAGGAGGCGGAGTCTATGGTCGGACCTGAATGGAGACTGGTGTGGAGCGATCTTAGACTCCGCCTCCTCCAGCAGAGCCAGCGCTGATTGGTCGAATTCCGTACTCTGGCCAATCAGCGCTGGCCAATGCATTTCTATGGGGAAAAGTTAGCTTGCGAAAATCGCAAGCTGACAGGGATTTCCATGAAATAAAGTGACTTTTATGCCCCCAGACATGCTTCCCCTGCTGTCCCAGTGTCATTCCAGGGTGTTGGTATCATTTCCTGGGGTGTCATAGTGGACTTGGTGACCCTCCAGACACGGATTTGGGTTTCCCCCTTAACGAGTATATGTTCCCCATAGACTATAATGGGGTTCGAAACCCGTTCGAACACTCGAACAGTGAGCGGCTGTTCGAATCGAATTTCGAACCTCGAACATTTTAGTGTTCGCTCATCTCTAGTCCTCTTTATTATTTCTCTGCTTCTCATCTTCAGTTCAAGAAGCGAAAAGATTTATGTTCCTAAATGGACTGATGTGTCCTGCCTGTTCATCTGATAACTCCAGGTGTGATAATACAGCTACTGTCCAATGCAGAGGGAAGGAGGATAAGTGTTTTCTCCAGACAAGGAACATAACAGGTACCAAAACTCAATACGGCCTCGATGGATTTGCTGTCCCTGTGGAAGAACAATAACAGGGAGCACTGACATATGAGCCCCTTTCATGCTACTGACTGGTATTGAGAGCTCACAGTAGTCGGGACAATTGGAAAACATATGTCTGTTTCGATGCTGAAACATCTAGAAGCTTGTCAGGTCTATACAGTAAGATTTACGCTATTCCCTATATACTAGATAGGGGGGAACTGATCAATGGGGATCTGACTGCTGGGCTGCTCAGTGATCCTGTTTAACTAACTGATCTAACAAACTTGATACAGTTTATGTGTCTGATACTGTGATCTGTCGTACGGGGGCACCACAAAGTACAGTTCTTGCCCCATTTCTCTTCACACTGTACACTGCTGACTTTAGGTACAACTCATCCAGCTGTTACTTACAGAAGTACTCCGATGACTCTGCTATAGTCGGCCTTATCACTGATGGCGACGATAGGGAATACAGAGACTTAAACCGGGATTTTGTTGAATGATGCCAGCAGAACCAGCTCAGGATTAATGCTGGGAAGACCAAGGAGATGGTGGTGGACTTTAGTAAACGGAGAGGTGCTCCGAACCCAGTGGAGATCCAAGGGACATGTATTGAGATAGTCAGGACCTATAAGTACCTGGGTGTGCTCCACAATAATAAACTAGACTGGGCTGATCACCTGGAGGCGCTGCACAGAAAGGCCACAGCAGACTCTACCTGCTCAGGAGGCTGAGGGCCTTCGGAGTCCAGGGGACACTTCTTAGGGCCTTCTTCAACTCTGTGGTTGCTTCAGCCATCTTTTTCGGTGTGGCCTGCTGGGGGAGCAGTATATCAACCAGGGACAGAAATAGACTTGACAGGCTGATAAGAAGGGCCAGCTCTGTCCTGGGGAGGACCCAGTACAGGTGGTGGGTGACAGAAGGATACTGTCTGTGGTGACCTCCATGCGGGAGAACAAATCCCACCCCATGTATGGGACCTTGATGGCACTTGGCAGCACTGTAAGTGACCGTCTGCTTCACCCCAAGTGGGAGAAGGAGCGCTATTGCAGGTCCTTCCTTCCAACCGCGACCAGGCTGTATAATCTACATCAGACCAAGCGAAGATCACTCCGCACAGAGAACTAATGATTATGACGATGACCATGAAGTCTTCCTCTTTCTCTTCCGTTTTTCCTTAGCTGCTATGGACTTCTAGTATATCTTCTCTTCTCAGCATATGTGTGTCTACGTCTGTAATATATTACTGTGTATTATCCTGTATCTGTATTACTATGCTGCTGTAACATGCTGAAATTTCCCCAATGTGGGACTATTAAAGGATTATCTTATCTTATGTGACATCATTATTATGTATCAGACTGCTGTAATATTGTGTTATCTGATAGCTCTTATGTGTATTTTTGCAGGGACAATCTCCTATTCATCAGGGTGTATGACCAAATCATTCTGTGATCATGGAAACTGGACTATAAATGTTGGAGGAACATTATACACAAATACCATTATCTGCACCAAGGCATCAGAATCCAGTCACCCTGACTCCAAAAAATAATCTGAATGGCAGATATATTCAGGATATAAAATAAAATAAATAGAATAATAAAAATATCAATAAATAAAATTTTCCTCTTGGCTCTACATATGTATACTGAAATGCGCTGCACGAGATGAGCGACTTTGAGATAGAACATGATTCTGCCATATGGTGTATGGAGATGTATGTGGTATATGCGTCTATGTCTGGCTGCCCCATGGTTGTCATGTGGATTACAGTCTATTAGGGGTTTTGTTGTCATGTCACAATCTTATATTGTTGGGTTGTCCAGTTTGAGACAATATCGGGAGACAAATGTTATTATTTGTATAATAAGTTCTACAATTTCTTAATATACTTTCTGTATCAAATCAAGTCAACAAACTTACACAATCTTCCTGGTGGGGATGTCACACTGGACGGATTACTTTTATACTTAAACTCTCACACGGACAAAGCGATTGAAAGGTGGTATGAGATTATTATACAGCACTTGTGTCTATAAATCAGGGCTCTGGAGTCATCAGCCACCAATGATTTGGACATACTAACCCATCTAACTCAAAGGCCCACCATTGGATTCACCTGTTCCCCTGTGATCCAGTCCAAGCTTGGACCTAAAATCATATCGCCTTTGCCAGTCTTTGTGGTGGATTAAACATTGTATCTTTTTTTTTTTTTGCTGATTTATCATTTTGGATCAGTTTTCATATTTATTAACCCAGATCTCTTCACCTGTGTTCTCTAGCCCAGTGATTTTCAACCAGTGTGCCGCGGCACAGTAGTGTGCCGTGACACATGGTCGGGTGTGCCGCGGGGAAAGTTCCCCAGACGCATGCCAAGATTGGCACAGGAGACCTATTTTGCTGGCACAGCAGCCAGTCCCCGTGTAAATGTAGACGGAGCGTCCCTTCACTGCTCTGCTAGCTAGAGCTCAGGTGTAGGACACGCCCCCTTCTCTCCTTGCCCACCAATCAGAGGTGAGCCTCTCACTGCACAGGATAAGGGCTCCTTGGACCTGCTGCTACACGTGAGGAGGAGCTCCTGCCGTCTGCAGCCCTGAAGAGGAGAGGAGGAGAGGAAGCTGAACAAAGTGAAAGTAAAAGAAAACACCAGGTTAGTAACTATTCTCATTAATGTCAGGCATTTGGGGTTATTACTTTAGTTTTAGTAACTCCATGTGCCTCACATTAATAGCAATTAACCCCATCATGTCCCTCATATTAACTCCTGTGTGGCTCACATAAGAGTTAATAACATGTGTGACATATGGGGGTACTATATAATGAAGATATTTACTTAATTATCACCTCCATATGTCTCACATATCAGTGTCCCTTATGTAAAGCACACAGGGGGTTAATGTGAGGGACAGGATGGGGTTCACTGCTATTAATATGAGGCACATTGAGTTGTAACCTGTTATATACATGACCAGACTTTTTATACACAACTGTGGATAAGAGTACAGACCTATACATTTCTAAGGACCCATATATACAGCCATTCTTTTTGTGTCTGTGTATCTGGGCCAAATTGAAAATCAAACCAAAACAAAGCTGAAAATTATAGAGCAGGTCCTATATCTGTCCTATACCTACCCAATATCTGTCCTATACCTACCCTATATCTGTCCTATACCTACCCTATATCTATCCTATACCTACCCTATATCTGTCCTATATATACCCTATATCTGTCCTATACCTACCCTATATCTGTCCTATATATACCCTATATCTGTCTGCATTTGTGGCCCTGTCAATTTTTAATGTTTATATCAGTGAAAACCACATGCGTGCCACTTGTATGCAGAAGGCGTAAGGCTGAGGCCCCACGTTGCATAAACGCAGCGTTTTTGTTGCAGATTTTGCGGCAGTTTATTTCAACCAAAGAATCAACCATTTAGAATCTATATTATTAACTATATGTATAATATGTACTGTTTTAGTGTCATTTTGTGCCATTTTGGTTGGTGGTGTGCCCCGGGATTTTTTAAGTGTAAAAAGTGTGCCGCGGCTCAAAAAAGGTTGAAAATCACTGCTCTAGCCAATGTATAACCAACAACAATGTATATAAGATGTCGGTCTAAGTAACAGACGTATGTTATGACGTAGATGTATGCAGTAGATCTGACTGCAAGTCACATGGCCAGTAACAAAAGTAACAATTTTTTCCCCTATGCTAAGTGTGTCCTAAGCATGGCTGACTCCAAGGCTAAGGTCCTAAATTGCAGAAAAGCTACTTGTTTTGTTGCAGACTTTGCTACTTTTTTATGCCAATGTCAAGAATGGATACAATAGGAATGGAAAATATATCGGACGTTTTTATATTTCTCACTCCTGCTCAATCCACTCCTGCAAAATCTGCAACAACACATCTGCTTTTCCGCAACTTGAGACTTCATCCTAAAAGTGTGACATTAATCTTCACTTATATAACCCAAAAAATATGTCTTTATATGACAAATGTATTTAGGGTGCAGATACATACAGCATTATACTGACCACATGCCACATGGTCAGTAACAACTTGTAGAAAATAATTTTTATGCTGCCAAACAAAATTGTCTTCAGGATGTACAACTATGTCCCTGCAGAGTTAGAAAGAGATTGTTCTGATGTATATACATTATGGACAGTCCAGAAGTGGTTAAGAGACTGATGAGTAAAGATATATAATAAAAAAGTGACCCCCTTAATAATGCAACCTATGTAAATATATAATATTGGAGCATACTGACATCATAGGGGTGTTTTATGCTCAATCCTCTCTTGGGGAGTGGTGGTATTCTGGAGAACTCAGCATGACCATGTTCGTGATCAGTAGACCCTTATTCTATGAGACAGGATCTGCTAATATAACAAATAAGAAAAGATTGTCTATCTCTTTGTAACTAGTCAGTGATCTGTTGACTGGCAATTAAGGGGTTAAGTCTCTAATCTTCTAAAACCATGAACTTTTTCCTCTATTTACTCTCAGAAGATGTTCTTGGAGATGGAGCTCCATTGTTGTACAAGGTACACAGCCTGACTAGGACGGTGAGCTCCTGAAACAACATTACACAATGTCCTTGTCTTATTTCCCTTCACCATTGTCTTACCATGGTCCACACACAATGTTCCCTCTAAGGCTTTCTAGCTAGTGAGGGCAGAGGGTCAGGATCTGGGCGCTGCTCCTTCTAAACTGGACAATCCAAACTACTGGCCAATAAATATCACAGTACATATATCCCATAGAGTGTTGTGTGAATAGAGCGCAGTAAAACCCTTAAATAACAGAAGATTGTGTTTATTTAATGCAAAAAAATTGAACTATTGCTCCCGAAAACCTTTGACAAAAGATTTTTCACTAACAGGACCAGATGAAACTGCTCTATTGCCCAACAGATTTATCAAAGTTATATTGGTAATGAAAGGGTTTTCAGTTCTTTGTCTGTGTTGCAGTGCCGACTCTGTGCTGTCTGGCTCATACAGAACAGATATTCTCCCTCACTCCTAATATCTATGATTTATTTATATTTAACTTACTTATATAGCGCCATCATATTCTGCAGCGCTTTACAGACATTGACAGTCACTGTCCCATATAGGGCTCACAATCTACATTCCCTATCGGTATGTCTTTGGTGTTGGAAGAAACCGGAGTACCGGGAGGAAACCCACGCAAACACGGGGAGAACATACAAACTCCTTGCAGATGTTGTCCTTGGCAGGATTTGAACCCAGGACTCCAGCGCTGCAAGGCTGCAGTGCTAACCACTGAGCCACCGATTTCTATCACTAATTCCCTTGTAATTGATTAAATCTGACTAAACTGTCCATATTCCTAATTTTCTAGATTTTAAGTTTGTTCAAGACAAATTGACATTTTTTTTTTTGTTTAGCTACAAACCAAACAATTTGGAATATTCGGGTCCAACCCAGCAACAAATTAATTCACCCATTTCTAATTATTACTCTTTGGATTGTAATATGAATATGGTCAAATACCAAACAAGTTATGCAATGATGCGGATCTGTAAAGCCCATCCTCAGGTTCCGATCCAAAAGCTGGGTCGCAGCGACTGACAGCCGGTGCACTGCACCGGCATCCGGCCGCACGCTCCGCTCTGGATTAGGCCCAATCAATGGGCCTAGTCTGGAGGAGGGAGGCACAAATATCTCCAGTCCCAGGTCTCAACCCGGGAAAACTAACGGTAAGTCATGTTTTGGTCTGGGTTTTGAGGCCGTAATTGCCTCAAAACCCTGACCAAAAAGATGGCTCCCATTGAAATCAATGGGAGCCGCTCAGGAGATTTTTCCAGGAGCCGTTCCTTCCAGCTCCCGGAAAAAAGAAGCGAGGTGCTCATTCTTAAGGCGATTCGGCATGAAGAAATTCTCTCCTCCAGACTAGGCCCATTCATTGGGCCTAATCCAGAGCAGAGCGTGTATCTGGATGCCGGTGAACTGCAGCGGCTTTCATTTGCTGCGACCCAGCTTTTGAATCGGAACCTGAGTCAGAGGCCGTCTCAGGTTCCGATCCAAAAAACTCTGTGTAAACTTAACCTCACAGTGCGCTGGATTCAGTATTCCACATCTGTGAGGTCAGGAGAGGTCTTTTTTAATGCACAAAAATAATTTAGACCCTATACAAGTGACACAAATGCAATGTGTACCAGAAACTATACAATGTAGATAGAACACTTTGTATAGGAGGAAAATCTTTGGGATTTTCCAAATAAATACATTCTAACTCTATGATTTGAATAAAATTACAGAACATATTTTATAATAAATGTGTCACAAGTTATATGACGTATGATTCTTATGTGATGGGTGTGAATGAAGCTGCACCACAATGGCAGCCTTGTGGACTGTTGGTGGGGGTCCACCTCTTGCAGTTCCGTGTGGCGTTACACACAGTGTTTATTACTGATTGTTACTGATGTTCCAAAAACCCATCAACACATTGCAGTAAATGATCTCCAGGGGAAATGCTGCGATTTCAAAAATACTCAAATTTTTGTAAATTGCAGCATGTCCATTATGCCTACAGAAACGGAAATGTTCCCCTATAGGTAGAATTGAAGTAACTATTGTTTCTTACTAAGAAAGTTTTGCTTTCATTGGAATCATTAAGATCCTCCCATGTCCGCCCAAGTCCTATAAATGAAGAAGCTCAACCAAGATTTCCATCACACAATACGACCTGTCCTCAAGAGCTGAACAATGATCTCCCTGCTTGTAATGCTGAGTCTCCTCTCATTTCCCATAGAAGCGCAATGTAAGTTATGTGGCAAATTATTTGCTCTTTTATTAAATTACTGATAATATATAATATATATTATTATCATATATAACAGTAGTAATAAATATAATATATCCAGACTATGATACAGAGCATGTTGTGTTCTTACAATGTAACCACTTGTGACCTCTTTTTAGTTTACAGATTTGGTTTCTTTTGTACAGTGTGTGAGAGTCAGGGAATAACATGCGATGGTCCGTGGAAATATTGTGACTCCGGCTATGTGTGTGGTTCTGAATACATAGTACTCATTGATGGTGAGTTATCTGATTATAGAGAATCTGCCTCTAAGTTTTCCCCCCTGCCATTATACCCCGCAGTGATAGGACATAACCTGTCCATTGCAGCATAAAGTATGACATGTAGTTATTAGAGATGAGCGAACAGTAAAATATTCAATATTCGATATTCAATTTGAATAGCCCCTCAATATTTAACTATTCGAACGAATATCGAACCTCATTATAGTCTATGGGCTATGGGGGAAAAATTCTTTGTTTCAGGGGATCCCACCTTTCGTCTCTGGAAAGTCACCAAGTCCACTATGACACCTCAGGAAATGATGCCAACACCTCTGGAATGACACTGGGACAGCAGGGGAAGCATGTCTGGGGGCATCTAACAAGTCCAAGTACCTGTATTACGTTGGGATCCCTGTCAGCTTATGATATGCGGGAGCTGATTTTTTCTCATAGGAATGCATTGACCAGCATTGATTGACCGAATGCCATACAGAGTACAGCATTCGGCCAATCAACACTGGTTTTGCCGGAGGATCGTCTGTGAGGAGGCGGAGTCTAAGGTTGGACCAGAATGGAGACTGCTGTGGACCGATCTTAGACTCCGCCTCCTCCGGCAGAACCAGCGTTGATTGGCCGAATGCTGTACTCTTTATAGCACTCAGCCAATCAACGCTGGTCAATGCATTCCTATGGTTAGAAGTTCTTTAACAAATGTCTAAACTTGTTTTGTTACTATAGCACTAATCTTGATATTTCACCCTTAGGGTAAGTTCACACAGGGCTTTTTGGACCAGATTTTAACGCAGTAAGCCACCTCAAAATCCAGACCGAAAAACTCCTCTTGCGGCTAGCCGCAAATGGATACTGGGGCAGTGCACTGGCATCCAGTTGCAGCATTCTGTTCCGGATGAGGCCCAAATGAATGGGCCTAGTCGGGAGGGAGTGTTGAGCCGCAGATTCCGCAGCTGAGTCAGCCGCAAAATTTTCTGCAAGATACGGCAGCTTGCTTCTTTTTTATGCAAGCGGGAACAAACCAATAGCGGAAAAATAAGTAAACGGCTCCCATTGAAGTCAATGGGGGGGGCGTTTTTCTCGAGCCGGATTCTGAGGTGGATTTCGTGTCAAATTCCGGTCCAAAAAAAAAACTCATGTAAACTTACCCTTACATGAGTACACTTCATTTTACAATGTTTTCTCTCCTACACTTACCAGATTGGCGAGATTTTATGATAGACCATTTTATAGACTTGTTGGCAATGAACCCTTTAACCCCTTCCCGCCGATGGCACTTTTTGACTTCCTGACCAAGCTCGATTTTTCAAAACTGACATGTGTCACTTTATATGGCAATAACTTTGGAACGCTTTAACTTACCAAAGTGATTTTAAGATTGTTTTTTCGTAACACATTGTACTTCATGTTAGTGGTAAATTTTGGTTGATATGTTTTGTGTTTAATTATGAAAAAATTTGAAATTTGGTGGAAATTTTGAAAAATATGCATTTTATAAAGTTTGAAATGATGTACATTACATACAGATAGTCAGACCGCCAAAATTATATCATAAATCTCATGTCCCAGATCTCTGCTTTATGTCGGCATCAAACTTTAGTCACCCTTTTAATTTTTACGGACATTATAAGATTTACAAGTGAAACAACAATATTCAAAATTTTCAAGAAATTTCTAAAACCCATTTTTTAAAGGGCCTAATCCAGTTATGAAGGCGTTTTGAAAGATCCTTGTATTAAAGCCCCCATAAATCACCCCATTTTCAAAACTGCACCCATTAAATAAGCCAAAACAACATATACCTAGTAGTTTAACCCTATAAGTGCTTAACAGGAATTAATACAAAATGGAGGTGAAATTTTCAAATTTGAATTTATTTTACTAATATTTTCGTTTAGCCCTAGAATTTGCACATTCACAAGGGGTTAAAGGAGAAAACGCATCCCACAATTTGTTAGGCAAGTTCTCCCGACTACCATAGTACCCCACTTGTGGGTGTAAACTAATATATGGACGCTCAGCGAGACGCAGGAGGGAAGGCGCGCCAAAGAGCTTTTAGAGGGCAGATCTGGCTGTGATCAGTTTCAGGAACCATGTCGCATTTACAAAGCCCTTGAGGAGTCAAAACAGTGGAAACCTCTAAAAAGTGACCCCATTTTGAAAACCGCACCCCTCAAAGAATTTATCAAGTGATGTAGTGAGCATTAGTAACCCCAAAGTGAATGTGTAAGCTGTGCGGAGTAAATTGGGCACACCAAATCCTATTTTATTTTCCCACTAGCTCCTATGACACGGACGGGGAAGAGGGGCATTCTGGGGGTCAGTGCTGGTGTCTTCTCTCTCATAAGCTCTAAATATGGGGGGTCCCCTGAAAACGCTCGCACCGCTTACACATTTCCTTCTAGTCGCAGCCACTTACGTTCTAATGATTTGGCGACTTTTAGTGTTTTTGTCTTCACATTGTACAAGCTAGATTTTTATTTTTATTTTCTGGCAATGTGGCCATATGAGGGCTTGGTGTTTGTGGTATTAGATGTGCTTTTCAATGCCACCATTTTGGGGCCTGTAACTTATTGACTACATTTTATTAACTCTTTCTGGGTGGGATGTAAAAGGAAACATCAATTCTGGCATTGCCTTTTAGCATTTTTTTTTTTCCTGTGCAGCGTACAGCATAAGTAACATGTTACCTTTATTCTGCGGGTCGGTACGGTTACGGCGATACCTCATTTATATTATTTTTTAATGCGTTGCTATTTGTGCAGAATAAAATTCAATTTAGGGAAAAAAATCATTATTTTTGCATCGCCATCTTCTGAAAGGCATAACGTTTTTATTTTTCGCTAGACAGAGCTGGTTGAGGGCTTATTTTTTGCAGGAACACCTCTTCTTTTTATTGGTACCATTTTGGTTTTCATCTGACCATTTGATTATTTTTTATTGAGCATTTTGTAAGGGAAAGGTGGTGAATAATCATTATTTTGTGCGGTTTTCTACGTTTTTTTTTTTTACGCCGTTCGCCGTTCGGGTTAAATAATGTTTTAATTTTATTGTTCAGGTTATTACAGACGCGGCGATACCAAATATGTAATGTTTTTTTTCTATTTTTCTTTATTTTACATAATAAAACATTTTATATGGGGAAAATTGGATTTTTGGGGCTTTATTTATTTATAATTTATTTTAAACTTATTTAAACTTTTTTATTTTTACTTTTTTCTAACTTTTTTTTTTTCTGTCCCCATGGGGGATTGAAGCAGTGATCGGCTGATCACTGCTTCACTAGATATACACTGCAATACACGTGTTACACATGTATTGCAGTGTATAGGAAGCTGTCAGCCTGTGTAGACGTACAGGCTGACAGCTTCATTTACGGCAGGATCGGCCAGGCGCGAGGACGGGGTAAGTGAAGGGGCAGACCCGGGGTCACTGATCAGACCCCGGGCTGCCCCCTACGAACACCGGCACCCCCCGAAACCGGCGGGGAGGTGCCGATCGGCACCATACTACACTGTAACCCCGCATATCAGGGGTTAACACCCGCGATCGGACCTGGTTCCGACCGCTGGTGTTACAGGGCATTGTCAGCCGTGTATTACAGCTGATACCCGCTGTGCATGGTGCGCACACAGGTTCTGTGTGCGCACCATGCAGCCGCAGTAATAGTACGGCGCTGTGCGGGAAGCCCTTCCCTGCAGCGCCGTACTATTACGGCGAATGTCGGGAAGGGGTTAAACAGATAAGGACAAACCAAGAAAATTCTTTTTAAGTTTTTTTTTATTAGTAAGTAAAAATGTGTGGTTCATTTGTAGGTGCCGGAACAATTCCGAGATTGGGCAGGACATGCACACATATATCTAAGTGTGGCCTCTCGAGCACCCTGAGCTTAAATGGTATGAAAATAAGAATGGACATCTCGTGTTGTTTCTATGATCGATGTACCCCGGATAGTAGTAAATGTAAGTCATCTAGTTCTGCCTTTATGGACAAATATCTTGTACTGTCCCTCTATGTAACTACTGATGAATAAATGATTGATGTGTGATATATTATTTAAATGTAAAATTATAGATAGATAGATAGATAGATAGATAGATAGATAGATAGATAGATAGGAGATAGATAGATAGATAGATAGATAGATAGATAGATAGATAGATAGATAGGAGAGAGATAGGAGATAGGAGATAGATAGATAGATAGATAGATAGATAGATAGATAGATAGATAGATAGATAGATAGATAGATAGATAGATAGATAGATAGATAGGAGAGAGATAGGAGATAGGAGATAGATAGATAGGAGATAGATAGATAGATAGATAGATAGATAGATAGATAGATAGATAGATAGATAGATAGATAGGAGATAGATAGATAGATAGATAGATAGGAGATAGATAGATAGATAGATAGATAGATAGATAGATAGATAGATAGATAGGCGATAGATAGATAGATAGATAGATAGATAGATGATAGATAGATAGATAGATAGATAGATAGATAGATAGATAGGAGATAGATAGATAGATAGATAGATAGGCGATAGATAGATAGATAGATAGATAGATAGATAGATAGATAGATAGATAGGGAGATAGATCCTACTAATATAAATGACAGGACAGTGATTGAGGGATATACCCCCAAAAAATACCAAAAGCGCGCTCCCTTCAGTAAAGATAAGTTCTGGTATGCTGATGTATCAAAATAAAAAGGATTTATTTAAGATGATGCGTTTCGGGGTTCTCTGGTACCTCACACGTACCACCCCTTCATCAGATCTCTTTTAGAATGGGTGCAAACAGTCTAGAACTCCAAGAGATCTGATGAAGGGGTGGTACGTGTGAGGTACCAGAGAAACCCGAAACGCATCATCTTAAATAAATCCTTTTTATTTTGATACATCAGCATACCAGAACTTAAAATGAGAAAGTTTGTGTGCTTGGATGTTTGTTCCTCGATCACACAAAGACGGCTTAACCAATTTGGATGAAATGCGGCAATTAGATAGTTTGTAACCTCAAATAAAACATAGGCTACTTTTTATCCCGCTAAATGACTTGGCTTCACGACTGTTATGAATTTATGTTCACATACTATATCACACTGTTCTTGGCAGCAGCCTATCTCAGGTTGTGATAAAGCCAGGTCTGTTATCTCTAAACACACAACTAGCCCTCAGTACATTTTTTTTTTTTTTTTTTTTTTTTTTTTTTTTTTAATGTAGATTGTGAGCCCCACATACACTCACCGGCCACTTTATTAGGTACACCATGCTAGTAACGAGTTGGACCCCCTTTTGCCTTCAGAACTGCCTCAATTCTTCGTGGCATAGATACAACAAGGTGCTGGAAGCATTCCTCAGAGATTTTGGTCCATATTGACATGATGGCATCACACAGTTGCCGCAGATTTGTCGGCTGCACATCCATGATGCGAATCTCCCGTTCCACCACTTCCCAAAGATGCTCCTCTATTGGATTGAGATCTGGTGACTGTGGAGGCCATTGGAGTACAGTGAACTCATTGTCATGTTCAAGAAACCAGTCTGAGATGATTCCAGCTTTATGACATGGCATTGCATTATCCTGCTGAAAGTAGCCATCAGATGTTGGGTACATTGTGGTCATAAAGGGATGGACATGGTCAGCAACAATACTCAGGTAGGCTTTGGCGTTGCAACGATGCTCAATTGGTACCAAGGGGCCCAAAGAGTGCCAAGAAAATATTCCCCACACCATGACACCACCACCACCAGCCTGAACCGTTGATACAAGGCAGGATGGATCCATGCTTTCATGTTGTTGACGCCAAATTCTGACCCTACCATCCGAATGTCGCAGCAGAAATCGAGACTCATCAGACCAGGCAACGTTTTTCCAATCTTCAATTGTCCAATTTCGATGAGCTTGTGCAAATTGTAGCCTCAGTTTCCTGTTCTTAGCTGAAAGGAGTGGCACCCGGTGTGGTCTTCTGCTGCTGTAGCCCATCTGTAGCCTCAAAGTTCGACGTACTGTGCGGCGTTCAGAGATGCTCTTCTGGCTACCTTGGTTGTAACGGGTGGCTATTTGAGTCACTGTTGCCTTTCTATCAGCTCGAACCAGTCTGGCCATTCTCCTCTGACCTCTGGCATCAACAACGCATTTCCGCCCACAGAACTGCCGCTCACTGGATGTTTTTTCTTTTTCGGACCATTCTCTGTAAACCCTAGAGATGGTTGTGCGTGAAAATCCCAGTAGATCAGCAGTTTCTGAAATACTCAGACCAGCCCTTCTGGCACCAACAACCATGCCACGTTCAAAGGCACTCAAATCACCTTTCTTCCCCATACTGATGCTCGGTTTGAACTGCAGGAGATTGTCTTGACCATGTCTACATGCCTAAATGCACTGAGTTGCCGCCATGTGATTGGCTGATTAGAAAATAAGTGTGAACGAGCAGTTGGACAGGTGTACCTAATAAAGTGGCTGGTGAGTGTAGAGCTCACAATGTACATTTTTCCCTATCAGTATGTCTTTGGAATATGGGATGGAAATCCATGCAAACATGGGGAGAACATACAAACTTCTTGCAGATGGTTTTTTGCCCTTGGCGGGATTTGAACACCAGGGCTCCAGTGCTGCAAGGCTGCAGTGCTAACTAGAGATGAGCGAACAGTGTTCTATCGAACTCATGTTCGATCGGATATTAGGCTGTTCGGCATGTTCGAATCGAATCGAACACCGCGTGGTAAAGTGCGCCATTACTCGATTCCCCTCCCACCTTCCCTGGCGCCTTTTTTGCTCCAATAACAGCACAGGGTAGGTGGGACAGGAACTACGACACCGGTGACGTTGAAAAAAGTAGGCAAAACCCATTGGCTGCCGAAAACATGTGACCTCTAATTTAAAAGAACAGCGCCGCCCAGCTTCGCGTCATTCTGAGCTTGCAATTCACCGAGGACGGAGGTTTCCGTCCAGCTAGCTAGGGCTTAGATTCTGGGTAGGCAGGGACAGGCTAGGATAGGAAGGAGAAGACAACCAACAGCTCTTATAAGAGCTAAATTCCAGGGAGAAGCTTGTCAGTGTAACGTGGCACTGACGGGCTCAATCGCCGCAACCCAGCTTTCCCAGGATCCTGAATGGAATACACTGTCAGTGTATTCCCGTATACCCGATATATACCCCCGATACCCGTTCCAACGGTGTGCCCCCCCACCTTCACCCCAGAAATACCCTGCAAGTCCCCTAGCAATAGAATTGGGGCTATATACACCCACTATTTTTGCTACTGCCATATAGTGCCATTGTCTGACTGGGAATTCAAAGAATATATTGGGCTTACATATAACTTCAATTCCAGGGAGAAGCTTGTCAGTGTAACGTGGCACTGACGGGCTCAATCGCCGCAACCCAGCTTTCCCAGGATCCTGAATGGAACACACTGACAGTGTATTCCCGTATACCCCATATATACACCCCAAATCCCCGTTCCAACGGTGTGCCCCCCCACCTTCACCTCAGAAATACCCTGCAAGTCCCCTAGCAATAGAATTGGGGCTATATACACCCACAATTTTTGCTACTGGTATACAGTGCCATTGTCTCACTGGGAATTCAAAGAATATATGGGGGTTATGTGCACCCACAATTTTTAATACTGCTATACAGTGCCATTGTCTGACTGGGAATTCAAAGAATATATGGGGGTTATGTGCACCCACAATTTTTAATACTGGTATACAGTGCCATTGTCTGACTGGGAATTCAAAGAATATATGGGGGTTATGTGCACCCACAATTTTTAATACTGGTATACAGTGCCATTGTCTGACTGGGAATTCAAAGAATATATTGGGGTGACGTGCACCCACAATTTTTGCTACTGCTATATAGTGCCATTGTCTCACTGGGAATTCAAAGAATATATGGGGGTTACGTGCACCCACAATTTTTAATACTGGTATACAGTGCCATTGTTTGACTGGGAATTCAAAGAATATATGGGGGTTACGTGCACCCACAATTTTTAATACTGCTATACAGTTCCTTTGTCTCACTGGGAATTCAAAGAATATATGGGGGTTATGTGCACCCACAATTTTTAATACTGGTATACAGTGCCATTGTCTGACTGGGAATTCAAAGAATATATGGGGGTTATGTGCACCCACAATTTTTAATACTGGTATACAGTGCCATTGTCTGACTGGGAATTCAAAGAATATATGGGGGTTATGTGCACCCACAATTTTTAATACTGGTATATAGTGCCATTGTCTGACTGGGAATTCAAAGAATATATTGGGGTGACGTGCACCCACAATTTTTGCTACTGCTATACAGTTCCATTGTCTCACTGGGAATTCAAAGAATATATGGGGGTTATGTGCACCCACAATTTTTAATACTGGTATACAGTGCCATTGTCTGACTGGGAATTCAAAGAATATATGGGGGTTATGTGCACCCACAATTTTTAATACTGGTATACAGTGCCATTGTTTGACTGGGAATTCAAAGAATATATGGGGGTTACGTGCACCCACAATTTTTAATACTGCTATACAGTTCCTTTGTCTCACTGGGAATTCAAAGAATATATGGGGGTTATGTGCACCCACAATTTTTAATACTGGTATACAGTGCCATTGTCTGACTGGGAATTCAAAGAATATATGGGGGTTATGTGCACCCACAATTTTTACTACTGGTATACAGTGCCATTGTCTAACTGGGAATTCAAAGAATATATTGGGGTGACGTGCACCCACAATTTTTGCTACTGCTATACAGTTCCATTGTCTCACTGGGAATTCAAAGAATATATGGGGGTTATGTGCACCCACAATTTTTAATACTGGTATATAGTGCCATTGTCTAACTGGGAATTCAAAGAATATATTGGGGTGACGTGCACCCACAATTTTTGCTACTGCTATACAGTTCCATTGTCTCACTGGGAATTCAAAGAATATATGGGGGTTACGTGCACCCACAATTTTTAATACTGGTATACAGTGCCATTGTCTGACTGGGAATTCAAAGAATATATGGGGGTTATGTGCACCCACAATTTTTACTACTGGTATATAGTGCCATTGTCTGACTGGGAATTCAAAGAATATATGGGGGTTATGTGCACCCACAATTTTTAATACTGGTATACAGTGCCATTGTCTGACTGGGAATTCAAAGAATATATGGGGGTTATGTGCACCCACAATTTTTAATACTGGTATACAGTGCCATTGTCTGACTGGGAATTCAAAGAATATATTGGGGTTATGTGCACCCACAATTTTTAATACTGGTATACAGTGCCATTGTCTGACTGGGAATTCAAAGAATATATGGGGGTTATGTGCACCCACAATTTTTAATACTGGTATACAGTGCCATTGTCTGACTGGGAATTCAAAGAATATATGGGGGTTATGTGCACCCACAATTTTTAATACTGGTATACAGTGCCATTGTCTGACTGGGAATTCAAAGAATATATGGGGATTATGTGCACCCACAATTTTTAATACTGGTATACAGTGCCATTGTCTGACTGGGAATTCAAAGAATATATGGGGGTTATGTGCACCCACAATTTTTAATACTGGTATACAGTGCCATTGTCTGACTGGGAATTCAAAGAATATATTGGGGTTATGTGCACCCACAATTTTTACTACTGGTATACAGTGCCATTGTCTGACTGGGAATTCAAAGAATATATGGGGGTTACGTGCACCCACAATTTTTGCTACTGGTATACAGTGCCATTGTCTCACTGGGAATTCCACAAATAATTTGGGGATTCATTCACCCTACATCTCAGGCTCTTGCCATATTCACCCAGGTTGTCAGTGCTGCACCAGCTCGTTCCCAGACAGCTCGGCCCGAAAAACACGTTACCTATATAGAGGATTTGGACAATGAAGACAACATGTTCTAAATCTAATGTCTGCACCTTCTCCAGAATTAAAATAAAGGCAGCGTTTAACTTTCAAATAGCACTGCACAAAGGAAGAGCTTATCAGCTTGTCTCATGACATGCTACTGAAAAGTTTCATTTGTGTATCTTAATGTAAATATAGTTGTATAAGCTTTTTGGGTTTTAGGCACTGCCAAGTTATTTATTACCACCCGCTCCCTTATAATGATGATGACGCCAAAGTCACTGTGGGTGTTCAGAGCTCACAGCTTTGGTTGACATTTGTCTTGCTCTCTGTCGGTACCAGCTGTCTTTTTGGATACCGTAAAGTTATGTTGACTTTATTAACAGCTATAGAAGCTTTAGCCAGGTTGTGACGGTGTGTAACCCTAACAACACTAAGTGGGATACACATTAATAGTCAGTCTATGTACGCTAAACGTATCACTGAAGTAATTTTTTTTCCCTCTCCCCTAATATAAGAAAGGAACAGACATTAGACCTAGACCGGGGTTCGAGGCTTGAAAAAATCCAGTATTATTTGTTCTTCATGATGTGAAATATGTGTTGAAAAGCAACCCAAGATGAAGTCAGCCATGTGTGCCAGTGTGTTACTTGGCATGCCTTTGCTGGCCCCAACTGTAAGGGTCACTCTCCATTTCCTCCATTTTCCACTCCCCTTCACACCATTTGTGGTGAAGCAATGGGATGCACTGAAGTGCACCCTCTAGCCTCGTGTGGGATAGGGACATCAGATGCCACTCCAACCCCCTCGTCTTCCTCCGCCAGCCAACGGTGCGAAGATGAGAGGAGTGTGCTCTGAATGTTTTCTGCCTAGCAGAGGCTAGTTCTCACTTACGAAAATGGCCCCACTTTGACCTGTATATCAGGCACAATGGTGTAGGTTTCAAAGAAACATGGCACCAACAAGTTGGAAAACGTGGGCCATGCGTGGACCGTGTTTGAGTCTGGCAAGCTCCAGATCTGCTACCAGGTTCCAGCCATTATCACAGGCGCAAAAATGCCAGGCCCCAGTGTAGCAGGGAAAAAAAAATGCCATCTCAGCCAGGATGGCATCCCTGACCTCGGAGGCACTGTGCTGTCTGTCCCCCAAGCTGATCAGTTTCAGCACGGCCTGCTGACATCTCCCCATGCCAGTGTTACAGTGTTTTCCGCTAGTAGCTGGGGTGGAGGTTGCAGCTTCGTAGGGTTTCAGTCTACTCCTGCCATGAATTTTGGCCTGGGAGAGGAGATAGGCCACCCCAGTTTGCACCCGGGGAACAGACTCCACCACATTCACCCTGCCTGTCATTAAAGATAAGCACTGCAGCATCCCTGACCACAGGCGCTTGTCCATGTGTCGGTGGTCAAGTGGACCTTGCAGCAAAGCGCAGAGCTCTGGGCCCGACTGATGTTATGGGACACATGCAGGCGCAAGGCAGAGACAGCACACCAAGAGAAGTAGTAACGGCTAGGCCCAGCATAGGGAGGTGCCCCAGCTGCCATCTGCTGACGGAAGGCCTGGGTCTCCAGAAGCATAAACAAACACCAACATCTCCAGGGCCAGCAGTTTATCGATGAGGCTGTTACAGGCTTGGGCATGGGGGTGGGTTGTATTGTACTTCTGCCTGCAATGAAAAGCTTGGGAAATGTGGAGTGGCTGGGAAGAGGCGCATGATGGTGCAGGCCAAAAGGGCGCATGAGGGTGAACTCCCCAATGTGTCAGAGATAGGTGTGTAGGTGTCCTTGCATCATATACTTGCACCATATTTGGCTTTGGAAGTTAATTTTGTGCCAAAAAGTGGTTAAGACAGCGATCCCTCAGCTACTCCCGTTACACTGTCTATTGAAGTTACCATCTGTGGAAGTGGACCACCATTTCTAAGATCCCAAAGGAAGCAGGCAAGAGATGTGCAGTTCAGAAAAAAAGATGAGAAAATAAGTTTAGGCTGTAGAGCACAGAGGGATCGGAGAGGACAGAGCTGGTGTCGGCCAGGTATTCCCACAACATGCGCCTATACTTGTCCCTCCTGGTGACACTAGGCCCCTGAGTGGCAGTAATTTGTCCAGGGGGGCCATTAACGTGTTCCAGACCTAGGAATAAGTCTTCCAACAGGGTAGAGTTTTGCATGCCTTTGCTTCTACCCACTGTTTTTGCTGCTTAGCTTCCCTCCACATCTACTCTGCTTTCACCCCTAAACATCACCCCTGTTTATGCCTTTGCTTCTACCCAGGTTTTTTGTTGATTTAGCTTCCCTCTACATCTACACTGCTTTAGCCCCTAGACATCACCCCTGTCCATGTGGGGTCGGTGGCCTCGTCATCCACCAACTCCTCTTCCAATTGCGCACTGCCCCCTTACTGCAAACCGCACATGACCACAGCTTGCCTTGATGGCAACTGTGTCTCATGATCCCCACTTAGGTCCAGACAAGTCGGTGGCGGGTCCAAAACCCCAAAATTGGAAGGAAATGGCAGATGCTGCAGTATTTCTAACACCTGTTCCTGGTGCTCGGGCCTGGTCTGTGTTGTACCCTGCACCCTGCTTAACGCATCTGCCATATCCGAAGTTGTGCTGAGCGCATGCTAATGTTTCGTGTCCAGTGCAATGGATGGGATGGGATTTCACATAAGTCTGCCACCCATGGCCACTCATGGTTGAGCAACTGAGGGAGTTGACTTTGACGAACCCGAGGGTTTTGGAGTTGGAACTACATCAAAGGTCTGTGCTGCTCACACACTCTGCTCAACACATGATATGTTTAGTGCCAGCAGTGTGGAGACGTCGCACAACAGCCGTTGTTCCAGCAGGTACAGGCGTTGTAGGAGTGCATAGAGGCTAGCAGCGGCAACTATACACTTTAAAAACTATCCGCACAAGCACCACACTTTCACCAGTAGCTCAGGAACATTGGGGTACCTTTTTCAAAAGATTAGCAGCAATGAGTTAAAAACGTGGCCCAGGCATGGAATATGTTGCAGGCTGCCAAGCTACAGAGCCAATCCCAGGTTACGGCCATTATCACACATGACAACATGCCTGGGCCCAGGTGCAGTGGCAAAAACCACATTGCCGTCTCATCGAGGATGGCATGACTCACTTTGTAGGCAGTGTGCTGTCTGGCCCCCAAGCTGATGAGCTTCAGCACGGCCCGCTGACGTCTCCCCACACCAGTGTTGCAGCGTTTCCAGCTCGTAGCTGGGGTCAATTTAACAGCGGAGGAGGGTGGTGTTTCAGCCCTCCTCCCAGGAATGTTGTGTGGGGAGACAAGTCAGGCCACCACATTTTGCGACCCGGTCCACGCCTCAACTACATTCAACCACTGTGCCCAAATTGAAAGTTAGCGTCCCTGTCCGCATGCACTTGTCCATTCGTAACTGGTCACATGGAACTTTAGGGCTAAGCGCTGAATTTAGGGACCGCCTCATGTTTGGGGGAAAGTGCTGGTGTGGACGGCACAGTGCGGTGGCGCAGTAGACACTCTGCCCAAAAAGGGCAGAGTGTCCCCCAGCCGGGATTCCAACATCTCCTGGGCCAGATTTCTTGAGATGAGGCCGTTGAAGCCTTGGGCATGTGGGTGGGTTGCGCTGTACTTTAGCATGAAATGAAAGGCTTGGGAGATGGGGAGTTGCTGGGAAGAGGCGCATGATGGCGTGGGCAAAAGGAGAAATGGCAGGAAAAGGTGAGGATAAGGGTGAACTCCCCAAAGTGTCAGAGGCAGATGTGGAGGTGTCCTGGCTCCTGGTCTGGACTGCAGCGCCAGCCCTGTCAACAGTGGAAGAGGCAGTGGCCGCCAGGCCAAACGACGATTATCCTGCGCTTGCTCTCACCCACTGAGCCCAGGGCTTGCCTTCCAAATGATGGCACCCGCAAGAGGTGGTGAGATTCCTCTCCGCAGATCTCCAAACCATCTTGGACTTGCAAATTGCACTAAATTTGTCATGTAACTGACATGTATATGATGAGTCTATCCATTGTCTGTTCATTTTGGTGAAAGTCAGCCTGTCAGCTGACAGACAGCTGTGCTTGTCAGTGATGATGTCACCGGCTGCTTGTACCCCCAGTTTTTGCTGCTTAGCTTGCCTCCACATCCACACTGCTTTTGCCCCTACACATCACCCCTATCCATGCCTGTGCCTCTAGCCATAAGTCTGCCACCCATGGAAACTCATGGTGCAGAAAGTGAGGGAGCTGACTCTGAGGAACCCTTGGGTTTTGTAGCTGGTACTCCATCAAAGGTCTCTGCTGCTCACACACCCTGCTGAACATACGGTATCTAGGGTTAGAGCGTGTGGTGACCTCGCACAACAGTAGGTGCTTCAGGCAGATGTAGGCCTTGCTGGAGTGTATTGCGGCTAGCTCCAGGTACTGTAGACTTGGGAAAGTGGGTGTCCAAGTGCCGCACTTTCACCCTTAGCTCAGCTAATTTGGGGTATGTTTTTAAAAATCATTGCACCACTACATTGAACATGTGGGCCAGGCATGGAACGTGTTGGAGGCTGGCAAGCTCCAGAGCCCTCCAACAAGCTAAAAAACCTGGCCCCAGGGGCAGCGGGGATAAACAAATTGCCATCTCATCCAGGATGGCATCCCTGACCTCAGAGGCAATGTGCTGTCCGTCTCCCAAGCTGATGAGCTTCAGCCCAGCCTGCTGACGTCTCCCCACACCAGTGTTGCAGCGTTTTCAGCTCGTAGCTGGGGTCAATCTAACAGCGGAGGAGGAGGAGGGTGGTGTTTCAGCCCTCCTCCCAGGAATGTTTTGTGGGGAAACAAGTCAGGAAAATTCTTGAAACGGGAGAGTTTTGCATCTTTGCCCTTGCTGCCTATGGACATCCCTTTGCCTCTAGCCACCATTTTCCCTGCTTTGCTTGCCTCCACATCCACACTGCTTTTGCCCCTAGACATCACCCCAGTCCATGCCTTAGCTTGTACCCCCAGTTTTTCCTGCTTAGCTTGCCTCCACATCCACACTGCTTTTGCCCCTAGACATCATCCCTATCCATGCCTCTTCCCCTAGCCATAACTCTGCCACCCCTGGAAACTCATGGTGCAGAAACTTTGGTTGCTGACTTTGAGGAACCCTTGGGTTTTGTAGATGGAACTCCATCAAAGGTCTGTGCAGCTCACACACCCTGCTCAAGATATGGTATTGTAGGGTTTCAGCGTGTGTGAATGACGGACAACAGCCTGTGTTTGGACAGATGTAGGCCTTGCTAGAGTGTTTTTAGGCTAGCAGCGACTCCTGTGCACTTGCAAAAGTGGGCGCACAAGCGCCGCATTTTCAACAGTAGCTTCGGTACATTTGGGTATGTTTTTAAAAAACTTTGCACCACTAGGTTAGACGTGGGCCAAACATGGAACGTGTTGGAGGCTGGCAAGCTCCATAGCCGCTACCAGGTTCCAGCCATTATCACAGGCGTAAAAATGCCAGGCCCCAGGTGTAGCAGGGAAAAAAAAATGCCATCTCAGCCAGGATGGCATCCCTGACCTCGGAGGCACTGTGCTGTCTGTCCCCCAAGCTGATGAGCTTCAGCACCGCCTGCTGACGTCTCCCCACACCAGTGTTTTAGCGTTTGCCGCTAGTAGCTGTGGTGGAGGTTGCAGCGTCGTAGGGTTTCAGTCTACTCCTGCCATGAATTTTGGCCTGGGAGAGGAGATAGGCCACCCCAGTTTGCACCCGGGGAACAGACTCCACCACATTCACCCTGCCTGTCATTAAAGATAAGCACTGCAGCATCCCTGACCACAGGCGCTTGTCCAAGTGTCGGTGGTCAAGTGGACCTTGCAGCAAAGCGCGGAACTAAGGGCCCACCTGATGTTGAGTGACACGTGCTGGTGCAAGGCGGGGACGCCACACCGGGAGAAGTTGAGACGGCTAGGGACGGCATAGTGAGGTGCCACAGTTGCCATCAGGTCCGGGAAGGCGGGAGTTTCAACAAGCCGGAACGCCAACCTCTCCTGGGCCAGCAGTTTAGCGATGTTGGCGTTCTAGGCTTGCGTGGGTGGGTGGTTAGCGGTGTATTTCTGCCAGCGCTCCAATGTCTGAGAGATGGTGGGTTGTTGTAAAGAAGCGCCTGATGGTGCCTTTGATGGTGCAGGAGAAGGAGATAAGACAGAAACAGGGGAGGATGAGGGAGAAGTCAACAAAGTGGCGGAGGCAGATGAAGTGATGTCCTGGCTCGTCCTCTGGAGTTCATCGCCAGCACTGTGAGCAGAGGCAGTGGCATGAACGGCGGGCGACGTTTGTCCTGCCGTTGCTGCCTGCCACTGATTCCATTGCTTGGATTCCAAATGACGGTGCATTGAAGTGGTGGACAGGTTGCTCTTCTCAGGGCCCCTACTCGATTTCGAGAGGCAAATTGTGTAGACGACACTATATCTGTCCTCGGCGCATTCCTTGAAAAAACTCTACACCTTCAAGAAACGTGCCCTCGATGGTGGAGTTTTTCTGGGCTGGGTACAAAAGGGAACATCTTCGGACATTCCGGGTCTGGCCTGGCTTCGGCAAAGCAGCTGACCTCTGCCTCTGGACATGTCTCTGCCTCTAGCTACCCTTTTTGGTGCTGCACCTGCCTCAACATCCACACTACTTTCCCAGCTTGACATCTGCCTTGTCCAGGTGGGGTCGGTGTCCTCGTCGTCCACCACCTCCTCTTCCAACTCCTGTCTCACCTCCTCCTCCTGCACAATGCGCATGTCAACTGGCTGCCCTGACAGCAACTGCGTCTCATCGTCGTCGATGAGGGTGGGTTGCTGGTCATCCGCCACCAAATCGACCGGAGATGGAATGGAGGAGACTCTAGTGTTTGAGCATCTGGACACAGATACTCGTCTGTTAGGTCCGTGGAATCGCGAAATGGAGGGGCAGGTTGCGGTACAGTCAAAGGAAGGGAGAACAGCTCTGGGGAGCAGGGACAGTTGGGGTTATTGTTCTGGGAAGATTGGGAATTTTGGGTGGAAGGAGGACAAGACTGTTGGGTAAGAGGAGGTAGAGGCTGACTGGCTGGTGGACAATGTGCTTTAAGCGTTATCCGACAGCCATTGCAAGACCTGTTCCTGGTTCTCGGGCCTACTAATCTTTGTACCATTCAGCCTAGTTAATGTGGAACTTTTGTGCAAAGCGCAGAACTTAGGGCCCGCCTGATGTTAAGGGACACACGCTGGTACAAGGCTCAACTCACCCTAAGTGCCAAAAACACTGCTGGTGCAAGGCTCTACTCATGCCAAGGGCCTCAATCTCTGCTGGTAGCTCAGCTTAAGGTCCTGTAACTTTGTTTGGAAGGGCTCATGTTAAGGGCTAGAAAAGTGAATTTTGGAAGGTCTTACCACATCACACACACACACACACACACACACACACACACTCAAAATGACAGTTAAGGGTGAGGGCTTTTGGAATTCCCATTGCCTATTCCATTTGTGGTTGTCATGGGGAACGTGATTTAAAGGGGTGGTTGTTACTGTTTGTTGAGCTTAAATTGGGGTTTGTGTCCATCCATTTGGGGAGTAAAGAAGGTTTCCAGGTATTTTCCCACTTTGATAGAGGTTTTTTTGAATGTGGAAAGTGTGTAGTTGTTAGGCAGTGATGTTGGGGTAATAGAGGGTCTTTGGTGTGTTAGATGCCCCCAGACATGCTTCCCCTGCTGTCCCAGTGTCATTCCAGAGGTGTTGGCATCATTTCCTGGGGTGTCATAGTGGACTTGGTGACCCTCCAGACACGGATTTGGGTTTCCCCCTTAACGAGTATCTGTTCCCCATAGACTATAATGGGGTTCGAAACCTGTTCGAACACACGAACAGTGAGCGGCTGTTCGAATCGAATTTCGAACCTCGAACATTTTAGTGTTCGCTCATCTCTAGTGCTAACCACTGAGCCGCCATGTGGCCCCTGCCCTCAGTCCATTCTGTACAGGCATTTGCATATTATCTGATCTGCTCCAGGCAGTGCTGAGACACTGGTTGGAAAAACACCTTTAACCCCTTCCCGACGGCGCATGTCGGGTGTGTAACTATGGCGACTGCCCGGGAGCCGGGCGGCCGTCATAGCCGCCAGGTGTCTACTGCTTTAAGCAGTAGAAAACCGGCTCTAATGCCTCCGATCAGTCCCCGGACCGATCGGAGGCATTAACCCCTCTGGTGCCACGGTCAAAGGCGCTGGAGGCGCCATTTTCCCAGCGGCGCCTGGGCACCGCCATTTTTCCGGTGATCGCCGGCTCCTGGAGCATGCTCCAGGGCCGACGTCACATTGGCATGACAGCCGGGAGACTTTACAAGGCTCCCAGGCTTGTCTGCAATCCCTTTCTTTTGCAGTCTGGTCTATGCAGCCTGCAAAAGAAAGGATGATTTTTTTGCAATGCATTGCAATGCATTAGCATTGTAATGCATTGCATTAGTGATCAGACCCCCTGGGGTTCAACACCCCTAGGGGGTCTAATTAATGCAAAAAAAAAAAAATCTTAAAAAAGTTAAAAAAAAATATAAAAAGTATTAAAAATTCAAATCACCCCCCTTTCCCTAGAACACATATAAAAGTAGTTAAATACTGTGAAACACATACATGTTAGGTATCCCCGTGTCCGAAATTGCCCGTTCTACAAATCTATAATAATAATATTTTTCCTGTTCGGTAAACGCCATAGCGGGAAAAATAGTCAAAAGTGCCAAATCGCCGTTTTTTCACTGTTTTGATTCTGATAAAAATTTGAATAAAAAGTGATCAAAGCAATAACATTTCCCGAAACTGGTAGAACTAAAAAGTACACCCGGCCCCGCAAAAAAAGACGCCCTATGCATCCCCGTACATGGACATATAAAAAAGTTACGGCTGTCAGAATATGGCGACTTTTAGAAAAATAATTTTTAACACAGTTTTGGATTTTTTTTAAGGGGTCAAAATGTAAATAAAACCATATAAATTTGGTATCCCCAGAATTGTACCTAAACACAGAATACAGGGGACATGTCATTTTGGCTGCACAGTGAACGCCGTAAAACTAAAGCCCGTAAGAAAGTCGCAGAAATAATTTTTTTTCTTCAAATCCACCCCATTCTGAATTTTTTTCCTGCTTCCCAGTACATTACATAGAATAATTAATGGTGGCATCATAAAGAAAAATTTGTCTCGCAAAAATTAAGACCTCATATGGCTCTGAGAGCGGAGAAATAAAAATGTTATGGGGTTTAGAAGGAGGGGAGTCAAAAACGAAAAACGAAAATCAAAAAATGCCATCGGCGGGAAGGGGTTAATCCAAAAGTTAGCTACTTTTAAACATGAGAGGAAAAAGAAAATGTAATATGTTGCAAAATTCTAAAACAACAAGAGCTATGAAAGTATCCAGAAGTCAACAGAGTTCTCCTCAAGCTGAGCTGAGGGGGATCATCAGCACCAGCAACACACTCATTATATGGCTTCCCAGCGAGCTGCTGAGATGCTGGAACAAACACAGGCACGGTGCGAGGAACAAGTTCCGCGGCAGGCCAGTTTAAGAGCTGCCGAAATTCCGGAGCATGTGGATCATCAATACCAACAACACGCTCATTATATGGCATCCCAGTGAGCTGCTGACATGCCCGAACCATCACGGGTACAATACGAGGAATGAGTTCAGCGGCAGGCCAGCTTGACAGCTGCCAAAAACGCCATTGCAGGTAAACCATTGACGGCAGCAATTTGCTGAATATAGGCAGATTATTGACGGCAACAACCCGCAGATGAAGTTGCGGGCAGAAACTATACACATATATATATATATATATATATATATATATATATCGTATTTTTCGGACTATAAGACGCACCCAGGTTTTAGAGGAGAAAAATAGGGAAAAAAAATTTTCAGGCAAAAAATGGTAAAATATTTAATATATGGGAGTTGTAGTTTTGGAACAGCTGCAAGGCCACATTGACAGGTGACCCTGCAGCTGTACGGGGATGTATAGGGCGTTTTTTTTGTGGGGCCAGGTGTAGACCGGGCATTTTCAGACACAGGGATACCTAATGTATATGTTTCACAGTAATGTTATACTTTTATATGTATTCTAGGGAAAGGAGGTGAACTTTTATTTATTTTATTTTTTATTATATTTTTTTTAAGTGTTTTTTTTTTTTTTTTTTTTTACTATTTTAATATCCCCCGCCTAGGGGGCTTGAACCTGCAATCATTTGATTGCAAGTCCCATAGACGGCAATACAAGTGTATTGCCGTCTATGGGAGATTCTATACATTACTATCGCGGAGGGTCATAGACCAGCCGCGATAGTAATATATATCTATGACAGGCCTGGGAACCTTCATTAGGCTCCCGGCTGTCATCGGAACAGGTCGGCTCCTGCGGCCTCGCCGTGCAGGAGCCGGCCTGCATCACTAAAGGTATGAGGCCGGGGGGAGGGGGGACCTGCGGTGACCTGCGGTGACCTGCGGTGGAGGAGTGGGTTTTCAGCATGGCCACGCTACTGCCACCGCTGGTTTTCTTCAGCGGCAGTAGCGCGGCAATCCGCAGGCCCCGGCAGCTAAGACAGTCCCCGGCATCTGCTGTAATAGACCGGCGGATGCCGGGGAGTGTCTTAGCTGCCGGGGCCTGCAGTATTGTCACGCTCCTGCCGCTTAAGAAAACCAGCGGTGGCAGTAGCGCGGCAATCTGCAGGCCCCGGCAGCTAAGACACTCCCCGGCATCCGCCAGTCTATTACAGCAGATGCCGGGGAGTGTCTTAGCTGCCTAGGCCTGCAGTATTGTCACGCTCCTGCCGCTGAAGAAAACCAGCGGTGGCAGTAGCGCGGCCATGCTGCAAACCCACATTCAGACTATAAGACGCACCCTCATTTTCCTCCGAAATTTTTTGGGAAAAAAGTGCGTCTTATAGTCCGAAAAATACGGTATATATATATATATATATATATATATATATATATATATATGTGGAAAATGTTCGTTCTTGTACCGTGTTAGCCATTTTCCATATATATATATATATATATATATATATATATATATATATATATATATATGTATGTATGTAGGCCTGGATATTTTCAGCCAAGACACTATTCGTTGCACTGTTGTATATTTATTTTGTGATAATATGTCTTAGTATTATAATATTGTAAGATGGTGATATCCCTTTAACCCCTTTGTGACCCAGTCATTTTTTTATTTTTGCTTTTGACCCCTCCCCACCTTCCAAAAGCCATAGCTTTTTTATTTTATCATTCACAGAGCTGTAAAAGGGCCTAAGTCTTGTGGGACAAATTGTACTTTGTAATGGCACCATTTATTACCACATACGGAGATGCTGGGGGAAAAAAATCAAAATGGGGTTGAATAGGAAAAAAACTGGGTTTTTTTAGATTTTCTTACGGGCTTTGTTTTAACAACGTTTTCTGTGCAGCCGAAATGACATGTCATCTGTATTCTATGGTTTGGTAAAATTATGGTGATACCAAATTTATATATTTGAGTTTCTTTTTTTCTTTTAGCCCCTTTTTTGAGTATAGGGATACATAAAGTGTATTTTTTATGAGGCCAGGTGAATTTTTTATCTATACCAATTTGGGGAACATCTATTGCTTGGATTGCTTTTTATGCAGATTTATATGGGAGGCGTAAAAGAGAAAAAAATGATGATTTGGCTCTTTCAATTTTGATAAATTTATAGACCCGCTATATTCAGACACATGGTTACCTATTGTGAATAGACTTCACTTGATTTATGTACTTTTACACCACATTCTAAAATATTACCCAAATGTTATGTGCAAAAATCACATTTTATTGGAAAAATCTTCAATGATTACATTTTTTTTTACAAATTAAAAAAAAAAAAAAAAAAAAACAATCCACTGTTCCAAATTATTATGCACTGCAGAGTTTCTAAGCAATTTACAGGTTGTAAAGAACTGAACATGGTCATTGGTTGAATTTGAAGCATTGAGGTCACATCAAGTCCAGTTACATATTAACATAGGACCCCTTCTTTTATATTTTTGGATAGCTTCTGCTTTAATGTTTTTACAGGATGTTAGAATAGCCTCCCAGACCGATTTTGATGTGAACTGCCTCCTGTCCACATAGATCTTTTGCTTGAGGATATTCCAAAGTTTTTCAATAGGGTTGAGGTCGGGGGATTATGGTGGCTCTCACTATGGAGGACCACTAGTGTCTCTGTATTGTACGGAAGCTTGAAGATTTCACAACTAACTGATAGTGAGGGATAACCCCTTTATAATGGGAAGGGGAGAGGAGGAATATTCTTCATAGGGTCATACATGGGAAATATTATGTGGGAATGTTATGGAGCAAGTCCTCTTTATTATGTCACTGCTTCTCTTCTACAGTTCTACAAGCAACAAAAGTTTATCCTCCAAATGGACTGGTCTGTTCTTTCTGCTCAGAATATAATTCCCCGGGCTACAAATCAGCTAACGTAGAGTGCAGAGGGAAGGAGAATATGTGTTTTATTCTGAATGCACACATTACAGGTAATAAACATTGTTTCATTCATATATATTTCACTGTAAAGAGAAGATTCCTTCCGATCAGATCTCCTATAACAGTCATCTCCAGTACTGAGCACTTTCCTTCTCACTAACTAGTTCTCTGACATGTCTATTAGGAGCCAGTAGATGGATTTGCTGTCCCTGTGGAAGAACAATAACAGGGAGCACTGACATATGAGCCCCTTTCATGTTACTGACTGGTATTGAGAGCTCACAGTAGTCGGGACGATTGGAAAACAGATTTCTATCCTGATGATGAAACATCTAGAAGCTTGTCAGGTCTTTACAGGGTTAATATGTAGTTACAGTCCTATGAAAAAGTTTGGGCACCCCTATTAATCTTAATCATTTTTAGTTCTAAATATTTTGGTGTTTGCAACAGCCATTTCAGTTTGATATATCTAATAACTGATGGACACAGTAATATTTCAGGATTGAAATGAGGTTTATTGTACTAACAGAAAATGTGCAATATGCATTAAACCAAAATTTGACCGGTGCAAAAGTATGGGCACCCTTATCATTTTATTGATTTGAATTCCCCTAACTACTTTTTACTGACTTACTTACTCATGTTCCTCTGCATGAATGCCTGAGGATTTGGAGCGGTGTTTTGGATCATTGTCTTGCTGAAATATCCATCCCCGGCGTAACTTCAACTTCGTCACTGATTCTTGAACATTATTCTCAAGAATCTGCTGATACTGAGTGGAATCCATGCGACTCTTAACTTTAACAAGATTCCCGATGCCGGCATTGGCCACACAGCCCCAAAGCATGATGGAACCTCCACCAAATTTTACAGTGGGTAGCATGTGTTTTTCTTGGAATGCTGTTTCTTTTTGGACGCCATGCATAACGCCTTTTTTTTATAAGCAAACAACTCAATTTTTGTTTCCAAAATGAAGCTGCCTTGTCCAAATGTGCTTTTTCATACCTCAGGCAACTCTATTTGTGGCGTACGTGCAGAAACGGCTTCTTTCTCATCACTCTCCCATACAGCTTCTATTTGTGCAAAGTGCGCTGTATAGTTGACCGATGCACAGTGACACCATCTGCAGCAAGATGATGCTGCAGCTCTTTGGAGGTGGTCTGTGGATTGTCCTTGACTGTTCTCACCATTCTTCTTCTCTGCCTTTCTGATATTTTTCTTGGCCTGCCACTTCTGGGCTTAACAAGAACTGTCCCTGTGGTCTTCCATTTCCTTACTATGTTCCTCACAGTGGAAACTGACAGGTTAAATCTCTGAGAACTTTTTGTATGCTTCCCCTGAACAACTATGTTGAACAATCTTTGTTTTCAGATCATTTGAGAGTTGTTTTGAGTAGCCCATGATGCCACTCTTCAGAGGAGATTCAAATAGGAGATCAACTTGCAATTGGCCACCTTAAATACCTTTTCTTATGATTGGATACACCTGGCTATGAAGTTCAAAGCTCACTGAGGTTACAAAACCAATTTTGTGCTTCAGTAAGTCAGTAAAAAGTAGTTAGGGGAATTCAAATCAATAAAATGATAAGGGTGCCCATACTTTTGCACCGGTCAAATTTTGGTTTAATGCATATTGCGCATTTTCTGTTAGTACAATAAACCTCATTTCAATCCTGAAATATTACTGTGTCCATCAGTTATTAGATATATCAAACTGAAATGGCTGTTGCAAACACCAAAATATTTAGAACAAAAAATGATTAAGATTAATAGGGGTGCCCAAACTTTTTCATAGGACTGTATTCCCTATACACTAGACAGAGAGGGTATCTGACTGCTGTATTATAAGATGGCTGATTCCATGTTCCAGTCTGAATGGTGCAGTAGTTCGACCATACATACCTCTGTTTCTTTCATTCTCTATGGAACTGCTGGGTATATTAGAACATTGTACTTGGCTATTTCCAGCAGTCTCAGGAGTGTAAGGATCGGTTGTACATACATGACCAGCTGCTCCATTCACATGGAATTATCAGAATATCCCTGTAAATTTGGATACAAATTATCCCTGATGGATAAAATATCTGCTAAATATCATTTATGAAATGAAAGCTGTCTAACAGGGATTGGTCAGTTGCAGCGCAGGGTTTATTCCCAGGATATGCAAGAAAATAAATAGAAAAGAACTATAGTGCACGTTACTTTATGTAAGGTACGTAACCTAGTGCATAAAATTAACTCTAAAAGCATATATTCAGTGCTAAGATGTATAAATAAATACGTGGTTGTGGTCTTAGGTCATAGTATCCTGTGGGACATATCACTCATGGTATCCCATTCCGACCTCTATTATTTAGCCTTCTACCACATATTAACCCCAGAGCGTTGATTAATGCCGCTCACATCCCGTTCCCCCTATTTGTGCTCATCCAACATTAACCCTCCAACGTTGTGCAAGGGTTACTTGGTACAGTGGTTGTTAATGGTATAGGTGAGAGCAAGAAGAATCCCCCAATAATCGCAGACCCCCAGACAAGGATACAGCTATCAACACTCCATCTGGGGTCTGGGCAATTATCTCCTCCATCCTCAATCACTCCAGACTTCCCAAACTGCAACAATGTTGCACCCCGGCTGTTAGCCGCGTGTAGAAAGCCTGCATGTGTAAAACCTATTACCCTAACACACTATTGCAGAGTAACTATCCCCCAAAATTCCCCATCTAGCCCTACGCGTTTCAGTAATATAATTAGCTCATCAGGGGCTTCCAGTAAAGATAGAGGACAGAATGCATTTACGCATTGAAAAGATTTCCAGGGTGTTTGCATATCACCAATTTTTGTATTATTTATTCCCAGGATAAACAGGATTTATAGAGTTGATGTGACATCATTATTATATATCAGACCTGCTGTAATATTGTGTTATGTGACACTTCTTATGTGTATTTTTGCAGGAATATTCTCACATTCAGCAGGCTTTCGAGGGTGCACAACACAATCGTACTGTAATCAGGGCAACCAGACTATAGAAATTGGTGGATCATTATATAAAGATGAGGTTTCCTGCACCAAGGCATCCAAGTCCATTAAGAGATCCTGACTTAGTGTATCTAAAATTTAAAATGGAATATATATATATTTTCCCCATTAAACTTTGGATAAAAAAAATCCAATCCCAGAAATAATCTATAAATGTATTCGTTCTTTTCTCCTTCCCCTTCCCTTCCGAAATGTGCTGCACGAGATGAGCGGCTTTGAGATAGAACATGATTCTGCCATACACTGTATGAAGATGTATCACATGTATGAATGGTTGAAAAAAAGAAATAAACCTTAACCTTTATTATTGTTAAGTAAAATATATATATATATATATATATATATATATATATATATATATATATATAGTCAGGATGTCTACTACACTAAAAAGACACTATACTTACAGAACTCTCCTGCAACACCCCTTTATAAGGCAGACAAAGGTCACATCCACTTAAATAACCATTTGCAAATTTTGCGGCTGATCCTGGATCTCCAAGACCTCTAATCATTTGCAATAGGAGAAGTAATATCTGGGGGAGACCAAAATCTAACACTCAACGCTATATGGGAAGATCTGTCGTATCCCAGAGAGCCCTCAGCAGTTTACATAGGAAAATTCAGGAACTAAACTTAATGGATGTTTGGAGACTGCTCCACCCCACAACCAAAGATTTCTCCCACTTCTCGCCCAAACACGCTTTGTATCAGTGATTAGATGACATCTTATGCTCTCCACAAATTACAGTGTGTATATTGACTGCATCTGTGTGTGAGATCATGCTCCTGTCTCCCTTACCACAAATTCCCTGACCTGACTCCAAGACAGTGGACATGGCGTCTTATTGATAGATTATTAGTTGATGCTTCACTTCAACGGGGAATTACAGATAAGCTGGAGGAGTTTTTAAAGCTGAATTTCACCCCAGATGTCTCCCTCGGTACGGTCTGGGAAACTCACATGACTTATGTCAGAGGTGTCTTGATGCTAACAAAATCAAAAAAGCTTTATTGACACATCCGAATAGACATTAGGCATTGCCAAAGCAAGTAGAGTGGTGGGTGTGGGGGAAGTTGGGTTGGCGGAGAGAGTGGAGGGGGGAGGAGTTGGATTGGGACACACGTGGTGGATGGATGGATGGGTGATTGGATGGGGCAGTAATGGGGTATAGCAAGTGGACACGTATTGGGCAGCGATTTCCACGGTGGACTCCTCTTCTCCAAGTAGGATGTAGAGTTTCCTCTTCTCATCTACAGATATGAAGTCTTAGATCTGGGCAGAGAGTCTTCGGAAGTAGATGGCTCTCACAGCTGAGTATTTGGTGCAGTGTAGCAGGAAGTGGGCCGTCTTCTAGGGCCCCCTGGTAACAGTGCTGCCACAGTCTGTTCTCCCTTGGTTTGTACATCTGCCTGTGCCACCCTGTCTGCCTATCCAGGTTGTGGGCGCTCAGTCTGCCAAAGCATCAGCTGCCAAACAAGCACGACAACAGGAGGTGAACTCTTTGTTGACCCATATCTATGTGATTGAGAAAACACATAAGCGGAGTAGATGGAACACTCTACAGGCAGAACTGTCCTCCCTAAGAGTAAAATAAAAGCATATCCTGCACAGACAGGCATCAAAGACTTACATTTTTTACAAAATGCGACTCTTCGCACATGGGGACAAGGCAACTTGCCTGATGTCTCACTTGATTGAAAAAGCCAAAGCGAAGACACATATTTTGAAAGTGAAAAACTCGTCTGGTGTTCTGGAACACTCTATGCCAGAGATAGCAGAGGCATTCAGAACTTACTACACAGAGCTATACAACCTATGTGCTCGTGACACAAGTCAGGAGAGCAGCCCACCCCTTGCTAGCCTCCAATTTTCTAGAAACTCTACACTTGCCAAAATTGTCCCCCTGAAGAAGCGAGACAGCTAATGATACCAACGTCGGATTCTGAGCTTCGGAAAAAAACCTTGTAATGTTCCTATTCGGCAAAAGCCCAGAGCCCAATGGACTTTCCTTAACTTACTATCAAAAGTTTAAAGGGGTCTTATTGTCACATCTTACCCAGTTATGTAATGATCTTCTCTTGGGGGTGTTCACTGACTCAAGAACCAAGAAGCCCACATTGTTTTATTAGCCAAGGAGGGGAAATACTCCAAATTATGCAGCAGTTATTGCCTCATTTCCTCCTTAATTTAGATCTAAAAATTTGGAATAAGCTGTTGGCCCTGCGACTACTGGATTTTCTGGAGCTGTGGAACAATGTGCCCTAGCAGCTTTTGGCATAACAGAGAGTTTTGTGGAAAGGATATTGATATTGTATTCCGACCCCTATGCTGAACATAAAGTGAATGGCTCTCTATTACTCATACTTTTATATAGCTAATGAGATGGTGCCAAAGGTCCCCGCTCTCTCCGACTCTCTTCATCCTTACTTTAGAGACTCTATTTCAGGCAGTGCACCAACACTTGGCCATAAATGGGTGGGTGACACCTCTCTTCACTCTGTCACATTCGCAGATGATGTCCTTTTTCTGGTGACCAATCCTGATAAAGGCTTGCCAATGCTCACTACTAGAGATGAGTGAATTGATTCTGCAGAAGTGGAATTCGAGCCAAAGGAAATCTTCGATTCACCAATAATACAAATTTATTCACATTTCAATGCATTGAATCGCATTGTGTAATAAAATGGCCAATGCACACATTAGGACAAGCGGCAGAAAAGTCTGGGAATGTGGGATCACACACAATGCCAAGCGTGCAGCTAATCAATATCCATCTGCCCCAGTGATGTCACAGCCCTATAAAAATTAGTGGCCATTTTAGGTACAGTCATTTCACATTGCTATTACTGAAAGGACAGACATCAGCAGGAGCTAGGGACAGTGATAGAAAACAGATAGAAGCTCAGGGAAAAAGGATTGCATGTGAAGGGAAAGTATAGGGAGGAAATCAAAGAAGAATTTGGGGTGGTTGCAGCGTTGTTAACAGAAAGAATCTTAATACACATTGCAGTGCTCATTGCCACTATACTGCTGCTCATTACTCATACCTGTGTGATCAAGGTGGAACACAACAAGCCTTTTACAGTGTAACACAAAAAAAATATCATCCACTAATACCTGCACTCATCTGTTTTCACGCCTTTTTAAAGGCATTTATTAGTGAGGAAAGAAATTAGGGGCAAATTAGCCATGTGTTCAGAGTATGTAATTACAGGCCATTTCTCAATACAGTCATGGAAAAAATAAAGGTGTTTATTAGTGGGGGAACAGATAAGGGGCATATTCACCGTTCTGTTCTAAGTATAAAATTACAGGCCATTTTGCAGTACAGTACTGCCAAAAAATCTAAATTCTTATCCAGTAATCTCTGCCTTTTATCATGCTTTTTTTAAAGGTGTTCATTAGAGGGGAAAGAAATAAGGGGATTATTTTATGTTTTCTTCTAAGTAGAAAATTGCAGGCTTTTTTGCCCTGTATTAATTTCCTGTTTAATTAACAGTCTGTGAGACAGAGAAGCAGCAGGACATGCACATGGTAGAGCCACAGACGTAAATGTTTCTGGCACAGGTCCTAGCAGAGTAAGGGGACATGGCAGTAGGGATCCTCAGCATCCAGTGTCAAGTAGCGGTCATGTCTTGACCAGTAACCCAATGGTTGGGTGATTCAGTCATCCATTTCATCCCAAGTCACATCAGACACCCCCAGCCAAGAGTCGGTAAGTTCGTTAGAAACTGAATTGGCATGGCCCGAGAGCAGGCCCTGTATCTTAACGTTTCCTCAACTTGCCTTTGTCCTTTTCTGTTCCCTCAGCTAGAGAATTATTTTATGCTGTGGACTCAGAGCCACTATACAGTGTGGAAGACCTACTACAGGACAGTAAGCAGCTAGTGCCTAGGCAAGATCTGGAGGAGACTTCTGCTGCTTCCTCTGGTAGACGGACAAGTAGCAATAAGGAGAGTGGCATGGGAGCTGGTGTTTTGAGCGTTCCGGCTCCTGATTCAGGGACAGTTGAGAAGGACAAAAGTGACCTGCAAACATTAGTGCATGACGATGTAGCTGATCACAATTGGGAGCCGTGTGATGAAGGGTCTTCTTTGTCATTGGTAGAAGAGAGTGTTAGCTTAAACATGAGGCAGCGGTGGAGTCAGCAGGGTCGCAGTAGTGAGAGGTCATGAGGCAAACAGGCCCGGGGTAGACCACTCACTTCACAGTAGCCTACGTGCCTGGAAAGCAGTGGTGCAGGGGTTCACGGACGCAGTGGTGATAGCAGTTAGTGCAGAATGGTGGGGGTAAAATCACCTGCACGGCTGTCTAGCAGTTTTTTGTTAAGCTGCTGGGGAAGGTGAACATGGCCATATGTTTAATCTGTGGGCAGAAGGTGAAGCATGGCAAGGGTGCTTATGTTGGCACCAGAGCCCTGCATCAACATGTGCAGGGACACCATAAAGTGGCTTGAGAGCCGTGGCTCCAATGTGGTGGTCCAGCCTGATGCAGGAACCATTGAATCACCCAGTGGTATGCACCATTTCAGGCAGTCAAGGCTCCACCACTTCTGCCAAAGGAAGCTGTATGGCCTTACCATCATCTGCTGGTCGTGATGTTCCTGCTCCTCCTCTCAGTCAGTCATTGCATCAGCCATCATTCAGAAAATCTATATCTAAGGGACAACAGTAGGTGTGCACTTATTCAATGGTGCAGAAGCTGAACGTGCTCCTGTCCAAGTTGATGGTGCTTCACTCACTCCCTTTCAAATTGATGGACTCTGCACCTTTCAGATAACTGATGGCTTGTGGGACCAAACTGAGGTGAAAAATTCCAAGCCGTCATTTCTTTGCCAAGAAGGCAGTACCAGCCCTGCACAAATATGTAGAACAAAAGGTGGGCCAGTCCTTGAGCCTGTCGGTGTCTGCCAAAGTTCAGCTGTAGCGTATGGAGCTGTAACTATGGTCAAGAACAATATATTTAATTTATGGCCCACTGAGTTAATGTGGTTCCTGCCTAGACATACCAGTAACTTGGACAACTTGAATGACTCAGCAACTTGGATGACTCAGCTTCTGTCTCCATGTTCTCACGCTATTGGTCCTGCAATTTACACTGTGTCCTCAGCCTCCACTGCAGGGATAACTCCCAGTTCTCCTCCAGCATACCACATGTGCAGGATACAGTGGTATCACACTGTTCTACACCTTGTTTGCCTGGGCGAATGAAGTCACATAAGGGAGGAACTCCTCCGTTGTCCCAATCAAGAAATTGAATCCTGACTTTCTCCAAGAGAAATTAAAATCAGAACCATGGTGACCAACAACAGAAAGAACATGGTCTTCTAGCAGTATCAAAATAGGTTAGCCAGGGAGACGGGGGAGGGTAGGAGGGGCTAGTGATGGGTGGAAACGATAGACAGTGAGATAGGGAGGGTGGGAGAGGCAGGTAATGGGAAGGTTTGCAGATGGAAGGGACTGGGCTTAGTGAGACGGAGGGTTTTGAAACGGAGTAAGAGAGGAGGGGGGCTGAGTGAGAGGGAGTTAGTGTAGCAGCTGCACTGGAAGCTAACACCAAGTAAACCAAGTAAACAAAGGGACAAAATGTCAGCAGCTGCCAGAGACACCCAGAAATTACTCCAAACACTGCTAAAGGTATCATATACCTTGTACTTATTAACCCATCACTAGAACTAACACACCTTTATTAAAAAAAAAAAAAAAAGATGTTCTACCCAGAAAACCCCTTTAAGGCCGGGGCCCAATGGGCCGGAAACGCCGCGATTTGGCCAGTAAAAATCGCTGCGTTTTACAGGACTTGCAAAGTGGATGCGAATCCCATGCCCACTTTGTGGAAAAAATTGCAGCGCGGACATGCTGTGATTTTCAAAACCATTGTGGTTTTGAAAATGTCAAACTTTTTTTCTTACATTTAATTTGCAATTTGTTTCAATTGATAATTCAAGATTTGTTTTGTTTTGTTTTTTGTTTTTTTTACATAGCCGCTCATCTCGTGCAGCACGTTTCAGTATACATATGTAGAGCCAAGAGGTAAAGTAAGAAAGGAGACATTTATAGAATATTTCTTGCATATCTTTAATTTACGGTTTAATGGAAAAAAAAAATCTTCTATCCTGCAAACATTTGTCAGTTATTTGAGCCTTTTAGTCACAAGGACTGGGCTTAGGCTCTGGATGGATGCTTTGGTGCAGACAGTCGTTTCCTGTACATATGATATACCGCTATATGCATAAGACATGTTCATACGATCACAATGAGATTTTGTTGAGCACCCCTGAGCAGTTGCAGATGCAAATCGTCCTGGAAAGATACACATAAGAACTTTCATGTATCACAATATTACACTAAGTCTCTAGTCCCATAACCACAGTATTGTCTTGGATGATAAGACACATCTGACTATAAGAACACTGTAAGGGTCCTTTCACATCACGTCTTTCACATCAGTTTAACTGATCAGTTAAACGGATTTGTTATTTTAATCAAAAAACTGATGTCAATTCAGGCATCAAAAAGACTCATCCATTAACGGATGTGCATCTATTTGCATCAGTTTTTTGGTAAAAAAAAAAACGGATCAGTTTTTTTTATGTTTACCTTGTGAAACACTTATTAAAGTTTGTTGATAGAAAGAGGAGCTGTCCCCAAGCACTACAAGTCACAGAACAAATAAAAAAAAAGTGCTGTGACTTGTGCTTGGGGGGACAGCTCCTCTGAAGGAAGGGGAACGGTCCGTCAAGGATCTGTTGTGGGTAAAGGACAGAAAAGCGTAGTAGTACACACTTTTATGTCCGTTTGAAATAACGGAGAGGGACATTTTCAAGTTACAATGGAGTATTTTTTTTTTTCCATTGAAGTCAATGAGTCCACTGACTGACAAGTTTTTATAAGGTAAACAGCTGTAAAAACGTGTCAGTCAGGCAGACCTACAAAACGTGATGAGAAAGCACCCTAACACTGTCACTATAAGTCATTGTGGCTACTTTGGTCTAGTATTTTAGAGTAAGACTCCATGATTGCAACCAAGAAGACGGAATCTAAGTGTGTCTTTCTCCCATTGGTGATCCACTATTAGCGCCATCTATGGTACAGCCTACTACACATATGCTATGGGTTGACATCATGTGTATATAATATTAATTTTTCAGTATATTTATGCAGATTTCTTGCCTGGACTTATTACCGGGTCGCATTGATACCATATTTTGGCTATTATGTGCTATTGAGTGGACTTCTGCTTTGTCAGTTCTCTTATGTAGTTTTGTGTTGTTTTTTATTTGTATGTGATTTTTTTGTGCCGTTTTGTTGATAATAAAGCATTTTTTGAGGCTTAGGCTGCCTTCATACGGAGTAACGCCGGGCTTGTAAAAATCCTCATTCACAGCCGTACACGCAAGTGCTGCAGAAGGCTCCCGAACACTTCCCATTCAGTTCAATGGGAGCGCTCGTAAAGCCGGCGTTACGAGCCCTCCCATTGAAGTGAATGGGAAGTGTTCGGGAGCCTTCCGCAGCGCTCGCGTGTACGGCTGTGAATGAGGATTTTTACAAGCCCAGCGTTACTCCGTGTGAAGGCAGCCTTATTTAGTTTTTATTTCTCCAGCCCAGTGTATGGACCTTGAAAAAAACGCTGGCTTTTTTTTTTTTTTTTGCATGGTTTTTGCCAACTCTTCGACGTGGATTTTCTGCCTCCTATTGACGGCGTTGGTTTTTGCAGAAGGAATATACCTGAAAGAAGCTTTTTTTTCTGCTAGTGCAAGTGCAAAAATAAAGCGAGCGGAACCCATAGAGCTCTATGGGGAGGCATTTTTTTCCATGTGGATTCTGACACAGTTTCAGCATCAAAATCAGCACCAAAAAACTCTGTGTGAATGGACCCTAAGTTGTCTAAATAGTCAGTGAGCCTGTAAAGTGAATTATGGTAAAACTATCTCTGTATAGAAGCCAAGACTCTCATAGTCCTACACTGGGAATCCATCACTCCCCCATCCAATACTGACCTCCTTGCCCATGTAACTTGGAATACCTGATAACTAGTCTTAACAACACAACTTGTTCAACTTGAAATACGGTAAAACAAATGTTGGTACTTCTTGCTAATTTGGTCCAGAACGATATGTAGAGGCTGAGAAGAGAGACCTGGCCCTCCCCCAATCCACTCATTGTGTTGCCATTTGGACTAGTTTCTAAAGAAGGAACTTCCCTAATACCTAGGAGTCAACAGCAAATTAGCAACAAGGGAGATGCCTAGTGGCAGGAACTTTAGAGAGGTTTTTCCAGTAGAAAACAGCAACATTATTATATAAAGCAGATTATATTTTGGTCCAGAATCACATTCTCTATTAATTGAGACTAAGTTGTCTAAATGGTTAGTGAGCTTCTAAAGTGAAATATGGTAAAATAAATTTTTGTTACCTCTTCCACTTCTGGTCCAGACAAAACACATATTCTCACCCCCTCTACATTGTACAGTATGTGAAGGGTCACACGAAGTGGAGCAGTTAGAAGAGCAGGTCGGACACATCAGACCATTTGGAGGATCAACTCTTTTATGTACTTCTAGAACTGAAGAAGAGAAGCAGTGACATAATAAAGAGGACTTGCTCCATAACATTCCCCCATAATATTTCCCATGTATGACCCTATGAAGAATATTCCTCCTCTCCCCTTCTCATTATAAAGGGGTTATCCCTCACTATCAGTTACTTGTGAGATCTTCTCCATTAGTAGTGTCCTAGCGGGATAGGTCTTAAAAACAAACAACTAGATGACTTACATTTACTGGTATCAGGATTACAGTAGGAATCGCTACAACATGAGGTGACCGTCCTGTATTGATCATTCTGTATGCTTTGGCTTCCTATAAAGCCACATTCTGATGAAGGTAAGCATTGCCTGTGCACCTTTGCGTAAGTTACGGTTTTAGCATCTACAAATAAACAAGAAAAACATTTATTCATTCTTTCTGAAGAAAATAAAAAAGGATCTCCCTGGTTTGCCCTATGTGTCAGGTGGCTCAGTGGTTAGCAGCGCTGAAGTCTTATGTTCAAATCCAGCCAAGGAGATTGTATGTTTGTATTGTATGGGAAAAATATGCATGGTTAGGGTTGAGCAGATCTTGAGATTTCAGGATCGTTTTTAAAATCCGATTTCCAATCATTGTCCATCCGAACACCATCTCATTTCCATTCCTAATGCAAGTCAATGGGATTTTTTTTAATGATCAAAAATCAGATTTTAAAAACAATCCTATTCACTACACAGCGTGAAGATGAAAAATTGAAGGCTTCAATTTTTGGACTACATGCTGTGTAGTGATTAAAAAGCCTGCCGGCTACTTAGTCCCCCCCTGCTGTCCGGTTACCTGCACAGAACCGCTGCCGCCTCCCCTCACGGTGTGTACTCCGCTCCCCGGAACTTTGGGGCATTGTTTTCTGTCCGTTTCTCTCATTCAGACACCAGAAGAGCGCCGTACGTGCCCCCGGCTCCCTAGTGAATCACTCACGTCTCCCCGCCCTGTACCCGCCCACACTCTAATAAGCCACAACAAGCCCCGCCCACTCCTAGCATGGAAAAATAAAAAAAAGTTATGGCATTTGGACGGCGATGAGTTAAAAATGAAAAGCTGAAGCTGATAGAGGTTAAAGGGGGTATCACCATCTTATAATGTTTAGGCATACTGCTAGAATATTCTATAACATTTTGATTATTGGGAGAAACTCTGAATTACAAAGTGATCTGTGGTCCTGCAACTGGAATTTACGTGTCAAGTTGTATTTTGCTATATCTGTACATGTCTTATCCGGAAAGAACATTTGGTGGAAGGACAGGGGATTGTATATGGGGTACCCCAGTGGTAAGAAGTAGATCTTTCTATATCCTCCCCTCCCCCGCCCCTCACCCTGCCCAGTACACTGCTGCCCTCTACAGGTGAGCACTAGTTGTGGACAGTGGATGTCTGTTATACACTGAGCTGTTATTCCTATGACAGCGGCCGCTCATTTATTATTGTAGGACAACCAGTCATTTCTCCCTGACACATCCAGTATTATTAGCCTGGTGATGGGAACAAGAGACAGAAGAGCCGAACATTATGTTGTAAGTCTAGAAATTGTTCCCTTTCCTTCAATGGTGCCCGGGCCGACTCCCTACTCCTCGCCCCAGCACTACAGAATTGGAAGCCCCAGACAAATATGGAGGGGAAGGAACTAGAAGGAAATTACAGGGACATTGGGGATTTCTCTGCAAACTTATGTCACTATGGGACATCCATCCAGCCAGGAGGGACATGTTTAGGACCAGACTATAGGACTCTTCAGGAAATCTGGACAACAAGATGACTCTTCCCTGGTAGTTACCATACAGCGAGCATTATTCTATAACTACATGTCATACTTTATGCTGCAATGGACAGGTTATGTCCTATCACTGCGGGGTATAATGGCAGGGGGGGCGGTTTAGGGGAATACAATGTAGAGACAGATTCTATATAATCAGATAACTCACCTGAAATTTTTACTTTGTATTCAGAACTACACAAATAGTTGTCGGAAGTGCAAACCTTGATATGAAGCTGGCATGTCAATGAATCAGAGCGACACGACAAAAGAGAAAATCTAAAAAGATGCCACAATTAGCACATTGATCACTTATACTATTATTTGCCAACACAGACATAACATATCTTGTATTATTATTATTATTATTATTATTATTATTATTTTATACATTTACTATTAATAACAATATTATCAATTAATTCCTAATAAAACAATAAATAAGACAACTATCTTGTCCCCCGATGTGTCAGATAACTTACCTGTTGCTGCAGATGAGAGGAGGCTCAGAATTACAAGCAGGGAGATCATTGTTCAGCTCTTGAGGACAGGTCGTATTGTGTGATGGAAATCTTGGTTGAGCTTCTTCATTTATAGACCTTGGGCGGACATGGGAGGATCTTAATAATTCCAATGAACATAAAAGCTTCTTAGTAAGAAACAATAGTTGGAGGCTGTGCCATTATCGTCGCTTTTCCCCTATGCACAAGAAAGAGGATAAGTACCAGCTTGCTGTGGGACCAAACTCTGGGATCTCCAAGATGAGGACAATGGGAACTCAAACCTCCATGTGAATGAAGCTCCAGTATAATGCCCGGCAACCCCATAGCAGTGAATAGAGAGCTGGTTACTCACATACACTGACTCTTCATTTACATGGAGGATGCAGGGAGACTTTTCGTTCCCCACTTGCCTTATAATTCAGCATCTCAGTAATCAGTCCGCAGCGATCTGATATGTGTAAATGTTGGTAATAGCACAACCACTTTAACGCTACTTCCCTCCTTTTAATCCACGTGATATACTGAGTAGTATCCTACTATCCTATTAATATTAGAAAGGGGAAAGTTTGTGTGTTTGGATGTTTGGATGTTTGTTCCTCAATCACAGCCAAACGGTTGAATGGATTTTGGGGTAATTTGACACACACACACACACACACACATATTGTCCAGGAAAAGGTAGTAGTCTACTTTAAATGTGGGTCACTCACCCCAAATCGCCACCGTGACCCTCCAAAGAACGCTCCGGCTCGGCTGTAGCAGCTGGCATTCCGCCAGCGCTGGTCTGTGCACGCACCTCCTATTGGTGCATGGCAGGCTGAGCAGGGTGGGAAATTCATTTTCTCATGAGGTTTTGCCACTTTTAATATCATTTATTACCACATGATATTCCTCAAGATGATGTTCAAAGTCTGGTTAAGAATGGGGGTGGGGATGTCTGTCCAGTCTAATCTGAACCTTCCTACTACAGGAACAACATTGGATCACAGAATGGTGAGTAACCCATGGGACACCAGGTATACAACATTAACCTTTTCCTTCCTGACTTCCCCAGGTGGTCCAGTTTAGTAGGAGCAGCGCCCAACTCCTGACCTTCTGCCCTCTCTAGCTAGAAAGCCTTAGAGGGAACATTGTGTGTGGACAATGGTAAGACAATGGTGAAGGGAAATAAGACAAGGGCATTGTGTAATGTTGTTTCAGGAGCTCACCGTCCTAGTCAGGCTGTGTACCTTGTACAACAATGGAGCTGCCAGGCCTCCTTCCTACTTGTCTGACGTCTCTGACATCACATGAACCTGGCTTGCGTCCCGGGTCATGTGACATCCGACGTCATAGAAGAAGGACGGCAGCAGAGAAGATAGCGTAGGAGCCGGGGGAAAGGTATGTTTTTATTCCCCCGGGTCTCCGATTATTAAACTCTGGGGTCTGAAAAGACCCCAGAATATAATAATTGTTTATGAGTGTTCACAGTGGGACATAATGTTGTGTGCAGGGGCCACTATGGGGGATAATACTGTGTGCAGGGGCCACTATGGGGGATAATACTGTGTGCAGGGGTCACTATGGTGGATAATACTGTGTACAGGGGCCACTATGGTGGATAATACTGTGTGCAGGAGACACTATGGGGGATAATACTGTGTGCAGGGGCCACTATGGGGGATAATACTGTGTGCAGGGGCCACTATGGGGGATAATACTGTGTGCAGGGGCCACTAAGGGACATAATACTGTGTGCAGGGGTCACTATGGGGCATAATACTGTGTGCAGGAGACACTATGGGGGATAATACTGTGTGCAGGGGCCACTATGGGGGATAATACTATGTGCAGGGGACACTATGGGGGATAATACTGTGTGCAGGGGACACTATGGGACATAATACTGTGTGCAGGGGCCACTATGGGGGATAATACTGTGTGTAGGGGCTACTATAGGGGACAATACTGTGTGCAGGGCCACTATGGGACATTATACTGTGTGCAGGGGCCACTATGGTGGATAATACTGTGTGCAGGGGCCACTATGGTGGATAATACTGTGTGCAGGGGCCACTATAAGGGACAATACTGTGTGCAGGGCCACTATGGGACATAATACTGTGTGCAGGGGTCGCTATGGGGGATAATACTGTGTGCAGGGGCCACTATGGGACATAATACTGTGGGCAGGGGCCACTATGGGGGATAATACTGTGTGCAGGGGACACTATGAGGGATAATACTGTGTGCAGGGGCCACTATGGGGTATAATACTATGTGCAGGGGCCACTATGGGGGATAATACTGTGTGCAGGGGCCACTAAGGGACATAATACTGTGTGCAGGGGCCACTATGGGCATAATATTGTGTGCAGGGGCCACTATGGGCATAATATTGTGTGCAGGGGCCACTAATGGACATAATAGAGCGTGCAGGGGCCCTTAACAGACATAATACTGTGTGCACGGGCCACAATCGGGCATACTACTGTGTGCAGGGGCCACTAAGGGACATAATACTGTGTTCAGGGGCCACTATGGGACATAACACTGTGTGCAGGGGCCACTATGGGACATAATACTGTGTGCAGGGGCCACTATTGGACATAATAGAGCGTGCAGGGGCCCTTAACAGACATAATACTGTGTGCAGGGCTTACTAAGGGGTATAATAGAGTGCGGAGGATGGGTTTGGTTGACGTCTTCGGTGTCGGTTGGGGGGGGCATGGCAAAAGTTTGCCACGGGGCCCCGCCCGCCATTCCTAGTTATGCCGCTGACCAATTATATGAACTTATTGTTAGTGTAGGAGGTAGACCACTAATAGTTAAAAATTGCAGCATGTTACGGCTACTATTGTCTCTTTCCTAGGAGTTGTTGGAAGGTCGGCCACTAGAGTAATTTCATCTGGTGAACTCAATGACCCTCAATCCGACACTAATTACTGTTGTATTATTATTATTATTATTATTATTATTATTATTATTATTATTTTATGATTTACTATTAATAACAATATTATCAATTAATTCCTAATAAAGCAAATAAATATCCAACTATCTTGTCCCCCGATGTGTTCGATAACTTACCTGCTGCAGCAGATAATGAGAGGAGACTCAGCATTACAAGCAGGGAGATCATTGTTCAGCTCTTGAGGACAGGTCGTATTGTGTGATGGAAATCTTGGTTGAGGTTCTTCATTTATAGGCCTTGGGTGGACATGGGAGGATCTTAATAATTTCAATGAACATAAAAGCTTCTCAGTAAGAAACAATAGATGGAGGCTGTGTCCTCATCCTATGACCATGGACAGACTTTTACCCACTACACGTAATAGAATGAATGACAACAAGCCGAAATCTAGAAAACCGTGAGGAATTGATACAGAAAGTATATTGGAAAATTGTATATCTTTTTATTGTACATTTGTTTGTCAATATTGATCTGAAAGTGGCCAACCCCTTTAAGGATTAATGGAAGATTATTCTATCCCTCAAACGTGTCCGTTATTTTAGCCTTTTAGCCACAAGGACTGGAGTTAGGTGGCTTAATGGTACTGGATGCCTTGGTGCAGAGAGTCGTTTCCTTGAAAATTTTTCCATCAGAGTACCGAAAATTCATGGTACAATCACAAAATCTTTCTGCTGTGCACCCATGAGAAACTGAATTTGCCCGATCACCTGGAAAGATACACATAAGGACATTCACTTAGCACAAGGTCTCTTGGATGATAAGACACATTTCCTTGGATGGTAAGCAAGGGTTAAGCCCTTTTGCATCTGGAGGGCGTGGTCAGGCTGTGACTGACACTTGTATGAACCAGTGACCTCCGCTTTGGGCAGCTGGTCTGACTGAATTGAACCGCCCTTCCCCTTTTTAAGGAGGGAGATTCCTCAGCCCGCTGCCCTAGTATCATTTCACAATTGCACTGCGTGTGCTCAGGTTAGCTAGCTTAGTTAGAATTTGTTAGTCAGAATTCTTAGTTTAAGTTAGGAATTCATTATTGTAACTTCAGGCGGTGACTTAGTGCACACTACTAGAGATGAGCGAGTACTATTCAAAACGGCCGTTTCAAATAGAACACACCCATAGGAATGAATGGATGCAGGCAGCACGCAGGGGGTTAAGCGGCCAGCCACCGACAAAGTCTGCGTGCCAGCTATGTCCATTCATACCTATGGGTGCGTGCTATTCAAAACTGGAGTTTCGAATAGCACTCGCTCATCTCTACACACTACCTGTTCGTTTGCAGACTAGCATGGGAGTGCTGTCTAGACTGGTGTCCTTTTAGCTACACAGGCCTCTGTGAATTACAAAAGCTAACCCTGTTGGCGTATTGGGCTGGTAGTGACACCAACTGCCAGACCTTATTCACACCAGGGTGTTCCTGTGGTTCAGAGCCCAGTAGGGCTCCACAGGGTTTTTGTTTAATAGGTTTTTTATAAACCCATCTGACCGTAACAAGTGGGCACTTATGGTGCATTATATTGTATGGAGATTGTTAGGAGAATTATACTGTGTGGGGCAATAGCTGAGCATTTTACTGTGAGGGAACATTAAGGAACCTTATACTGTGCAGGGTCTACTAATAGCGCATTATAATTTGGGTGGCACTAGTAACCCCCACACAGTATAATGCACCACTACTAAAGCACCCATCACTACCTTGTATCAAAGGGGCAGTACCCTGATCACCATTATTAGGTAGCAATTTGCATGGTGAGTTTTCTCATTTAACCCCTTTTGAATATATTGGGGGTAAATTAATATAATAGTAAACAAAATTGAAATTTCTAAATTTCACCTTCATTTTTACTGATATCTACAAAACACATTAAAGGGTAAATGAACTTCATAAATGCTGTTTTTTTTTTTTTTTTAATTAAATAAGGTGACTCATGGAGCTTTCTAAAACAAAAGCCTTTCAAAAAAAATCTTCAAATTTCAATTGGTCCCTTAAAAACTGTTTGGAAATTTTCTTGAAAATTTGAAAAATTTCTGTTTGAATTGTAAGCCTTAGAATATCCAGAATTTATTTATTTTTAAAGTTTAATGACAACATAATAAAGAGAAAAAGTAAATTGTATTTTTAACGAATTTGATTGTAAAAGCAAATAATTTAAAATTTAAAAAACTTCAGATTTTTTTTGTAATGTAATGCAAAACCAATTAATCAAAATTTACCACTAATACAAACTGCCAAAAATAAATCCTCAAAATGACTTGAGTGTGCCAAAATTTTTACCATATAAAGTGACACATGGAAAAGTTGAAAAATGGGACAGTGTCCATAAAGGGGTTGTCCAGGCTATAGTTTTTTTTTTTTTTTTTTTAAATAAGGTTGGATAAGGGGCAAAAACAAAATAAAAAATAAAAAAACACCCTCACTGGTGCTCCGTTGTCTCCGCCACATGAGGAATATTTTTTTTTACCGTCATCCGCCTAATTAAAAAAAATAATAAAAATAGAAATATGTTTTCCAATTGCCCCGACTACTGTGAGCTCTCAATACCAGTCAGTAGCAGGAAAGGGGCTCATATGTCAGTGCTCCCTGTTATTGTTCTTCCACAGGGACAGCAAATCCATCTACTGGCTCCTAATTGACATGTCAGAGAACTAGTTAGTGAGAAGGAAAATGCTCAGGACTGGAGATGACTGTTATAGGAGATCAGATCGGAAGGAATCTTCTCTTTATAGGGTATCTAAGTTTTTATGAAAAGTTTAAATATCTACAGGGTCTTTATGGATGGTCTGTTCTATGATTACACAAGTTGCACATTGTTCATTTCTGTCTGAGGCAATGGGCGTGTACAACAAATATCAGTCTGCCCTCCCACATCCATTATTACTACTATTGTTTTTTTTTTCACATTTAACTGGATAAAATAGGTACTGTAAAATAACAAACAAAACTGCAAAATTCCAACTGACCATATAGAAGATCCAGCGACACTGGTTATGATGCAGCTAAAGAGATCCCTGGCCCAGGAAAAGAGAAATCTGAGCACATTCAGTAAAGCTGCCTACTGTCTAGGACTCACAGCCTATCAGCTATAAAACAAGCGGCTAGTCAGAAGTAGCTAGCAGTAGATAAATTGTCCATACACTACATATAAGCTACAAGAAGCTGCAGACTCATTTCTGTGCAGTGTACAGGCAGCGAAAGCTATGTAGAGGCTGAGAAGAGAGACCCGGCCCTCCCCAATCTACTCATTGTGTTCCCATATGGACTAGTTTCTAAGGATGGAACTTCCCTAATACCTAGGAGTTAACAGCAAATCAGCAAGAAGGGAGACACCTAGTGGCAGGAACTTTAGCCCCTTAAGGACCCAGCCATTTTTTGGTTTCGCATTTTCGTTTTTCCCTCCTCACATTTCAAGAGCCATAACTTTTTACTTTTTCAGTTCACAGAGTCACATGATGGCTTATTGTTTGCGGGACAAATTGTACTTTGTAATGGCAACATTCAATATGCTGTGCAATGTACTGGGAAGCTGGAAAAAAATTCAGAATGAGGCGCAATTGGAGAAAAAATGCATTTGCGCCATTTTCTTATGGGTTTAATTTTTACAGCGTTCACTGTTTGGTACAAATGACATGTTACCTGTGTTCTACGTGTCAGTACGAACGCGGTGATACTAAATTTATATAGTATTTGAAATGTTTTGATACTTTTAAAAAAAATGATAAACTTTGCAAAATAGAAAAAAAAATTTGTGTCATCATGTTCTAACACCTGTAACTTTTTCATATTTCCATGTATGGAGCTGGTTGTGGTGTCTTTTTATGCGGGACAAGATGACGTTTCTATTAATACCATTTGGGGAAAGATCTGATGGTTTGATCACTTTTTATTCAATTTTTTATAGGAGGCAAAGTGTTGAAAAAAACGCTTTTTGGCGGTTTTTATTTTTTTTGCCGCTATGCCGTTCGCAGTACGGGATAAATGTTTTAATATTCTAATAGTTCGGGCATTTTGGAGCGCAGGGATACCTAATATGTTTATGTTTAATGTTCTTTAATTACTTTTATAGCTAATCTAGGGAAAGGGGGGTGATTTGAACTTTTATTTTTTTTTATTTTTTAAATACTTTTAAAAACTTTTTTTTTTCTTGTTATACATTTATGATCAGACCCCTTAGGTACCTTGAAACCTAGGGAGTCTGATCGCTCATACTATTCACTGCAATACTACAGTATTGCAGTGAATAGCAGAATCCCAGCACTTCTATTAGACGCTGCCTCTGGCATCGTCTAATAGATCTAGTGCAGAGACAAGCCTGGAAGCCTTCAATAGGCTTCCGGCTGTCATAGCAACTGATCACCGCCCTCTTGTGACGTTCAGGAGGGCGGCGATCGGCGAAACATGGCGGCGCCCATGCCGCCGGCGCCGTTTACACACTGCGGTCACGTTTGACCGCAGTGTGTAAAGGGTTAACAGCAGCGATCGGCTCGGGCACCGACCGCTGCTGTTAGTGGCAGGTCCTGGCTGTATTATACAGCCGGCATCTGCCGTGTATGGAGCGAGCTCAGCGTGTGAGCATGCTCCATACATCCCCATGCGACCCATGACGTACAGTTACGTCAAGGGTCGCTAAGGGGTTAGACAAGTTTTTCTAGTAGAAAACATTTGTTTTGATACCGTGTTAGCCAGTGGTTATAAAATATAAAAAACAAAAAAAACTTTGCAAGTCTTCAGTAGGTGATACCTTTTTTAATGGCTAACTCATAATGATGACAGAATATGACGTTTCGAAGCTTCCTCTGAGCTTCTTCTTCAGATATAACTGAAGAAGAAGCTCAGAGGAAGCTTCGAAACGTCATATTCTGTCATCATTATGAGTTAGCCATTAAAAAAGGTATCACCTACTGAAGACTTGCAAAGTTTTTTTTGTTTTTTATATAGTAGAAAACAGCAAGTTTTTATATGTATATTTTATAAATATTCTCTATTCACTAAGAATAAGTTGTCTAAATAGTCAGTGAGCTTGTAAAGTGAAATATGGTAGAACTAATTTTGTTACCTCTTCCTTTTCTGGTCCAGACAAAACACATATTATCATCCCCTTTACATTGCACAGTATCTGTAGGGTGACACGAGGAGGAGGAGTCAGAAGAGCAGGCCGGACACATCAGACCATTTGGGGGATAATCTTTGGTTGGTTCTAGCACTGAAGAAGAGAAGCAGTGAAAATCTTAAAGACACAGTACAGAATTAGATAAAGAAATGCCCTCCCCCATCATATATTAGGCGGACAGTATAAATAAAGGGTCATAATTAGAGATGAGTGAGTAGTGTTCTAGCTGTTCGAAGTTTAAGGTTCGATGCAGAACCAGCGTTGATTGGCAGAATGCTATACATTCTGCCAATCAACGCTGGTTCTTCTCTTACCTTTAGAAGTCGTCCCCGCTGCGTCTTCCGGCTGGAATTCACTCTCCCTAGGCATCCGGCCTAGGCAGAGCCGACTGCGCATGCGCAGGCATGCCCTCGCATGCATAGTCGGCTCTGCTCAGGCGTCGGCTCTGCCTAGGCCCCGATGCCTAGCCAGAGTGAATTCCAGCCGGAAGAAGATGTGGGGACGCTGCGCCGGGAGAAGACTTCAAGGAGAATCCAGCCTGACCGTCACTCGTGGACTTATTTTGTCGAATTTTGCCTACGCCTGAAACGAGCATTTCCCCCCATAGACTATAATGGGGTTCGAAATCCGTTCGAACAGTTGAACAGTGTGCGGCTGTTCGAATTGGATTTCAAACCTCAGACATTTTAGTGTTCGCTCATCTCTAGTCATAATCAAGGGAAATGGGGAAAAAATTGATGTCATTTAACGTGGGGGGCGAAGAATGGGGATCATATATTGTTTAGGAGCAAAGAAAAGAGTATGGGGTCAAGAAAGGGGGTTATATACTTGGGGAGGGTAAAACATGGGGTGCCATGGACTGTGAGGAGGTCAAAAAGTGGTGTCATACACTGTGCTTGGCAAAAAAGGGATTCATATACAGCGAGGTTAAAAAAGGGGCCATACCCTGTGGGGTCACATATTGGGAGGGGGAATGAGGACATATAGTGGGGAGGGGCCAAGAAAAGGATTTCATATACTATGTTTATAGCCAATAAAAGGGAGGTCAGATACTGAGTGGTGTTCAAAAAAAAAGGTGGTTTTGTACCATATGGAGGCCAAAAAATAGGTGTTCATATGTATTATGTGGGTATTGAATATGCAATTTTTTTGTTCTGCAAATGGTGGGGGGTGAATTCTACAATTTTATTAGGGGGGCCCCATCACACAACCAAAGATAGCTGGGTTAAAGTTTTTTGTGTTTTTTTTTTTGGAGAGTAAGCAACTTTCTATCAGTCGCCTCAGGCAGCAGATAGGCTAGGTTCACCCCGTGCTTCTACCTAATACATCTTACTAGAGGAACCACACGTAGCTAACCCTGAGATAAACCTTAAAGACACAGTACAGAATTATTCATAAATATAAAACAGAGCAAATAACCGTGTCTTGGCTTTTTATCCTGTATAAAGGGAAAAATGGTAAGACACGTAAAATAGTGCTAAATAGAGATGAGCGAGTAGGTATTCGATCGAATACTACGGTATTCGAAATACTCGTACTTGATCGAACACTACTAGCTGTTCGAAGTTTAAGGTTCGATGCAGAACCAGCGTTGATTGGCAGAATGCTATACATTATACATGCTATACATTCTGCCAATCAACGCTGGTTCTTCTCCTACCTTTAGAAGTCTTCTCCGTGCAGCGTCCCCGCGGCGTCTTCCGGCTCTGAATTCACTCTGCCAGGCATTGGGCATGGGCAGAGCTGACTGCGCATGTCCGCTTGTAGTGCAGGCATGCGCAGTTGGCTCTTCCCAGGCCCGATGCCTGTCAGAGTGAATTCAGAGCTGGAAGACGCCGCAGGGACACTGCAAGGAGAAGACTTCTCAGAGGATCCAGCCCGACCCTCACTCGTGGACTTGGTAAGTATAATTTGATCGAACGTTGCCTACCCCTGAAACGAGCATTTTCCCCCCATAGACTATAATAGGGTTCGATATTCGATTCGAGTAATCGAATATTGAGGGGCTACTCAAAACGAATATCGAATCTTGAACATTTTACTGTTCGCTCATCTCTAGTGCTAAGCATCAGCCATTTATCCATTACTAGTGTCCTAGTGAGATGTCTTATAGAAACAACTAGATGACTTACGGTTTTTGGTATCAGGATTACAAAAGAAGAGGTTGTGATCGTATTCAGAGTTCTTTAGGCGATGTCTAAATGGACAATGATATTCAAAATAAGGGTCATCGCCCGCGTCCGCACGTGGAGCAGCTTCAGCGCCTACAAATAAAGAAGAAAAACTGTGTTTTTTTTCTAACTCTTTCTTTCTTTTTTAGTGTAATTTCCTTCATACCGATCTGTCCCACCAAAATACTAGAGGACTCTCAGTTGGGTCTGGGGTGTAACATAATATTGGTCCTACAGAATACATCCTAATGTAACGGCTACTATTGTCTCTTTCCTAGGAGTTTGTGGGTGGCCGATCACTAGAATCCTTTCATCTGGTGAGCCCAATGACCCTCAATCCGACACTTATTATTATTAATTATTATTATTATTATTATTTATTGGTATTTTATAATTTACTATTAATAACAATATTATCAATTAATTTCTAATAAACAATAAATCAGACAAATACCTTGTCCCCCGATGTGTCAGATAACTTACCTGTTACTGCAGCAGATAATGAGAGGAGACTCAGAATTACAAGCAGGGAGATCATTGTTCAGCTCTTGAGGACAGGTTGTATTGTGTGATGGAAATCTTGGTTGAGGTTCTTCATTTATAGGCCTTGGGTGGACATGGGAGGATCTTAATAATTCCAATGAATGCAAAACCTACTCAGTAAGAAACAATAGTTGAGGGCTATGCCATGACAGACACTTCTCCCCAATCTACAAGAAAGGGGCTAAGTGTTAGATTGCTGGGGGTCCAAAATCTGGGATATTCAAGATGAGGACAAAGGGAACTGAAAGTTCTTCTGCATCCTCCATGTGAATGAAGCATCAATACAATCCCCGGCAACCACATGGTGAATGGAGAGCTGGTCACTCAAGCACACTGGTTCTTCATTTACATTGAAGCTTTTGGTCCACCATTTGCTTTATCATTGAGGGTTCTAGTGGTCAGGCCCCCAGCAATCTGATTATTTGTATTTGTTGGTGATCTCACAATCGCTTTAACCCTCCTCCCCTCTCCTTATTTCTCATAATACAGGAATACAGACGTGTCCTCCGTTAGCTTAGATGTAATTTCTCATGAGACCAATTCAAAACAATATGGTGACATGAGGACATTAACACCTTCACTGCCTTAGACCACCGCAGATGTAGACATTGATATCATCACTTCCTTAGACCCCAATAATGTTACCAACCCAGTAACTACTCCAGATCATTAGGATGACTTATTTGGTTCTGTACAGTAATATTTATTGGCCAGTAATTTGGATTGCCCGGTGTAGAAGGAGCAGCGCCCAACTCCTGACCTTCTGCCCTCACTAGCTAGAAAGCCTTAGAGGGAACATTGTGTGTGGACCATGGAAAGACAATGGTGAAGGGAAATAAGACAAGGCCATTGTGTAATGTTTCAGGAGCTCACCGTCCTAGTCAGGCTGTGTACCTTGTACAACAATGGAGCTCCATCTCCAAGAACATCTTCTGAGAGTAAATAAAGGAAAAAGTTCATGGTTTCAGAAGCCCGGAGACTTAACCCTTTAATTGTGAGTCAGTAGACCCGATCTATGGGATAGCATATTCTAATGTGACAAGTTAGGGACTTAATATAAAAGTGTTCTGTCCCTAATTTGTCACATTAGAATATACTGTCCCATAGACTGGGTCTACTGATCATAAACATAGTCAGGGCGGGTCCACATCTGCGCCCGGTCCGCAGCACTTTACAAACATTGACAGTCACTGTCCCATATAGGGCTCACAATCTACAAGACGGTTTCAGTCTTTTGCCCTGTGAAACTGGAAAGGAGAAGGAAACTGGGCAGTCAGCTTTCAAACCCATTCCCTTGATGCCTGTGTGCGTCTTCTGCCTGTCCGCCAGTTTTTTTTGTTTTTTTTTAACTGGACACAGTCCTGCATGTCCGATGGCTTCCCCACGTACAGGTAGAAGACGCACACAGGCGGTCACCTTTGCAAACCCATTCAAGTGAATGCGTTTGAATGCTGACCTTCCGGTTTCCGCTCCTGACCAATTTTGCAGGGCAGAAGATGGAAACTGGCTGGATTGGCTAATCCGGAGACCAGGCGCATATGTGAACCCGCCATGATGCTGTTTCTAGAGTATAGGGGGGATCTGAGCATAGAACATCTGTATATAATGTCAGTGGTAGAGATTGGATGCACTGTGGAAAAAAACATGGCAGCAACACATGGTGTTTTTTCTTGCAACACTTTTCACTTTTACTTCTGTATTGTGGTACAGTATATTTTCAAATCACTAAAATGTCAGACATTTTTTGATAACTAGGGTTGAGCCAATCTTGAGATTTTAGGATCAATTTTAAAATCCGATGTCTGATCATTCTCCAGCTGATCCCGAAATTTGCTCAATCGCCGATCAGAATACGATCTTTTCCGAGCCCGATCGCTGAACCCTAGTCAATGCTTCTGTATGGGAAAAGTCACTTTTAGGGTTGAGCCAGTCTTGAGATTTCAAAATCTGACTTCCGATAATTTTAGAGTCAATCACGATCGTGAAATTTGCTCGATCGCCGATCAGAATCTGATCTTTTCTGATCCCGATCCCTCAACCCTAATGATAATGTGTAGCCCTGGCAAAAATTAAAGGGGTATTCCCACGTCGCATACTCACCCGTCTTCGTTTCTGTGAAATCTTCTGTCTTCCGGCTTTGTTGCGTCATTGGTGGGCGGGGTCACATATGCAAAACCACGGCATCCTCCTCTCTATTACAGCGGATGCCGGGGAGTGTTAGACGCCGGCACAGGTGAAGCCAGCAACATCACCATGCTTCTGCCCTGCATGAAGCCAGCAGCGGCAGGAGCGATGCTGTTATTCTGCTCCTCTGCCCCCCCTTCCTCCCAAAGGGTAAACTACCCCCCCTTCCAGGTTCGCTCCCTGCACTTAGCCCCTCCTCCCTCCCCCCTGAGAGCAGGCTGATACATCACTTGACTCATGAGCAGCTAAGTCAGGGCTGTGGCCACAAAAAAATAAAAAAATAAAGTAAGATAGTGGACAAACAAAGCAGTTTTGCTGAAGCAATGTATTTAGGAAAAGTCTTACATCCACATTAACAAGCAGTATAGATAGGATCCTTGTGATGGGACAACCCCTTTAAACCCTTAAGGATGTTCATGCTCGGCAACTTTTTTTTTTATATATATATATTTTTCATCTCTATCTTCCAAAAGTCATAACTTTTTGGAACAACGCATCGTAGTTCTTCCTGCAGAGCTTTTGACAAAAAGTTTTCAGAGGTTTCCTCTGTGGACTTTGTTTCAATTACACCTATGGGGAACTTCCTGCTTTTCCATTGGTATAATTGATATGCTCCGGTGTCTTCCCAAGGTGAAACTGCTCACTGGCTCACGGATCCATTCTGCTGAAACTGCTGTAGCAGTCATGTGACCATTGAGGCCAATCAGCGGTCTCAGCAGGCCTCAGAAAGAGACTCGTGATGTGACAGGTAGTGACATCACCTGCCCTTCGCTGAGACCTTGCTCAACACTGGACCGAGAAGACCAAACTTTTTTTTCCCCTAAAAATGTATCTGAATTTGATTCTGGCCACTAATCCAAATATGCTGACATTTTCTTCTGTAAGAGATTTTTTTTGCAGCAGTACTCTCACTTACAACACAATTGATCACTCCTATCCTACATATGTTGATAATACACAAACCACCAGTTACTATAGGTGTTATCTACACAATGCGTTGTACACAGGTCACAGAGCATACCTACAAAACTCCCCCATAGAGGTGAATAGCGTCTGCTCCAGACCACTGGGGAAAATTTCTGAGGAATGGCATATTGCAATCCATTCTTAATAAATGGCCTAGCTGGTGCAGGTATAGAGACATCTACAAACCGGCAATGGATGCAATTGTATACTACAGCTTATGATGGTGACAATAAGTTACCCCTAACCTGCTGAGAGCGAGACTAGGGGCAACTTTAGAACTTTTTTCTGCTTAATAGGACAATAGGATAAAGTATATTCCAAAAATGTTCTGCAAAACCTTTCCCTACAAAATAGCAACACAATATATAAAATTGACAAAATTTTTATTGAAAATTTAAAATGCCATAGTGGGAAGGGGTTAGATTAGCAAGAAGTCATTACACAAAGCTTTGAATTATCAAATGAAGCAAATTACAAAGTAAATGTAAGAAGAAGTCAAGTTGTCTTGTGTTTTTTTTTCACAGCCGCTCATCCCGTGCAGTACATTTCAGTATACTTTAAATTTAAGAAATGAGACATCTAAAGATTTCTGATTATTTCTGAGCTTGCAAATTTTTTATTCAAGGTTTTATGGAATAAAAATTTTCCATCCTGCAAACATTTGTCATTTATTTTAGCCTCTTAGGCACGAGGGGTCGGCGTTCGGGGGATTGTAGCACGCAGTCTGTTCATAGTAAGATGTTCCATCCACGTGTTCATACTCAAGGGTACAACCACAAAGAGATTCTCTTGTGCACCCCTGAGAAGCCAAATTTGCCCGATGACCTGGAAAGATACATATAAGAAATTTCACTTAACACAATATTAGAATAGGTCTCACGGGTGATAAGACACAACTGAGTATAAGACATACACTAAGTTTGGGCAAGAAAAAAAAAAAAAAAAAAATGATATTTATTTTCCCTGGTGTTCAAATGGAACAGAAGGGTTAATGTTACTAGGAAGGGCATTATACTGTGTGGGGACACCAAGGAGCATTATGCTATGTGGGGGCACTGATAGGAAATTTGCAATGTTTGGAGGAACATTACATTGTGCAGGGAGCACTATTGGTGCATTATATTGTATGCGGATACTTAGGAGCATTATACTGTATGTGGAAAATACCTGGGCATTTTACTGTGAAGGTACATTAAGGAACCTTGCATTTTATAGGTGTACTAAGGGAGCATTATACTCTGGTGGGCACTAAGTATCATTACACTGTTTGGGTGGACCCTACCCCCACAGTATATTTCGCCTTTAGTGGCCCCACACACAGTGTAATACCCCTCAATGTCCTCCATAATGTATAATATTCTATTAGAGCTTGCACATATAATAATACATTTTTATTTATATAGCGCCAACATATTCTTCAGCACTTTACAAATTGTAGGGTTCAAGTTTGAACAAAAAAAAAAGATACATTACAAAGGAAGAGTCAATTCACACAATGGGACTGAGGGCCCCGCTCACAAGTGCTGGGTTTTAAAACTGACCGCCGGGTTTACGTCCCCTGTTCAATTTTGCCGGGGCTGAAGATAGAAACCCAGTGGAATGCACAAACTGGATACCAGGCGCAAGTGTGAAAGCCCCCAAATAAGTTTTCCAAGTGTCCTGATTACTGTGTTAGGACTTTGCAGCAGCTGCGGGGGGTCGGGTCGCAGCCCGTCCCTCTGTGGTAGCGGCTTGCCACTTGTCTCCCCCTCCTTGTTGCCGGCAGTCCAGCTTAGCAAGGGTTAAACCCTCTTGCAGCCAGAGAATGTGGTCAGGCTGTGATTGACACTCATGTCAACCATTCACCGCCTCCTTGGGCAGCTGGCCTGACTGAATTGGACCGCCCTTTCTCTTTTTAAGGAGGGAGGTTCCTCAGCCCGCTGCCCTAATGTCATTTCTCTAATGCACTGCATGTCCTCAGGTTAGCTAGTTTAGTTTCTAAATTTGTTTGGCAGAAATTCTTAGTTTCAGTTAGGAATTTATTTCTGAAACTTTAGATGTTAGCTACCTGTGGAGTGCCTCAGTTGGTCACTGAGTGCACACTATCTGTTGGTTACAGTCTAGCTCAGGAGTGCTGGCTAGACTGGTTTTCTTTGAGCGGCTGCACTGATCTACAGAGGTCTCTGATTATATAGAGTAACCTGGTTGCTATAGTGGGCTGGCAGTGACGCTAACTACCAGACCTTATTTACACCAGACTGTTCCTGTGGATCAGAAGCCCAGCGGGCTCCAGGGTTTAGTTTGTTAGGTTTTTTTAAATAAATCCAGCAAACCATATCAGTACATTAGGGCCAGTGCCCCGCTGCATAATGGATTCCCATGCTCATTTGGCGAATCTGGTGAGCAGCCTGAATACTCGCCTGGGCACAGTGGAGCGTCTACTGCAGCAGTCCCCACCGGCTGCCTCCGCTGACATTTCCACACTGACACAAGACTTAGTTCAGGCCATGGCTCAATTAGTGGGTAATCTGCCGGCCCCTGCGGTTTTACAGTATCCTCTCTTACCGCCGGAACGGTATGCAGGTGACCCGAGAGGTTGTCGGGGATTTATTCACCAGTGCACCACATATATTGAGGCATGTCCCAGCCTCTTCCCTGAAGAAAAATCTAAGGTGGCCTTTGTAGTGTCACTGCTTACTGGAAGAGCTTTGGCCTGGGTCACCCCCCTTGAAAGAACGGGGTGCGGCAGAGTTGGCTACACTAGCCTCTCTACTCGAAGTGCTATGTTTGGTGTTTCATGGCCCTGTGCCCCAGTCCACCTATTCATCTCAGCTCTTGCGGCTGCGGCAAGGCCAGAACTCGGTAGCAAATTTCGCCATCGAGTTTCGAACCTTAGCTTCTGAACTGGATTGGCCAGACAGAGTTTTACTGGCAATCTTTTCGTAAGGTTTGTCCTCACACATAAAGAACGAATTAGCAGGAAGTGAACCGTCTGCCTCTCTCACCTCCCTTATCAATACGGTAACTCGCATTGGCATACAATTAGGGAGCGATCACACTACTGTCTGTCCGACAGGTAGTGTCTGCTCAAAATCTGGCACGGACATTAGGAGTGGACACTAGCTGTATCCGTGACACTTGTCATTTATTCAAATGGGCATCAGGTGTGTTCTTTTGCTCTCCGTGCCCTTCCTTCACTGTCCGCATGTAAACATGTCCGACTTTTCAAGCGGACAGAAAAACCCGACATGTCGGCATATATTAACGAAAAGCTGGAGTGGGGGTTTATATGCAAATCCTCGTCTCCTGCGGGCGCAGGGTTCTTCTTCGTAGAGAAGAAGGATGGAAGCCTTCGCCCATGCATCGACTATCGGGGTTTGAATGCCATCACGGTGAAAAATAGGTACCCTCCTCATTGCTGAACTGTTTGATCGGTTCTAGGGGCCTACCATTTTTACCAAACTTGACTTACGGGGTGTGTATAACCTTATACGCATACGTGAGGGAGACGAGTGAAAAACTGCTTTTAATACCAGGGATGGCCATTATGAATATCTCGTCATGCCCTTCAGCCTAGCCAATGCCCCAGCAGTTTTCCAGTCATTTGTAAATGATACCTTCCGTGCCGTTTTGCAGACTTCAGTAGTTGTATATCTAGATGATATCCTCATCTTTTCACCTAATTTGACAGAACACGTCGAACAGTGCGCATGGTACTCTCATGCCTGCGTCATAACCGGCTTTATGCAAAGCTGGAGAAGCGCTTGTTTGAGCAGGATAGACTGCCATTCCTGGGGTACATCGCGTCAGGCGAAGGCCTCCAGATGGATCCCCAGAAGCATGACGCAGTCCTCAAGTGGCCAAAGCCACCAACTCTAAAAGCTGTGAAGAGATTCCTACAGGCAGACCATAACCTACTGTGAGCTCTCAATACCATGTATTATGAAAGGGGCTCATATGTCAGTGCTCCCTGTTATTGTTCTTCCACAGGGACAGCAAATCCATCTACTGGCTCCTAATAGACATGTCAGAGAACTAGTTAGTGAGAAGGAAAGTGCTCAGTACTGGAGATGACTGTTATAGGAGATCAGATCAGAAGGAATCTTCTCTGTACAGGCTATAAAAGTTTTTATGAAAAGTTGAAATATCCATAGGGTCTTGATGGGCTGCCTGTTACATAACTACACAAGTCTTCATTCATTATGTCCTATAGCCCCACTATCAATGCAGCACATTTTGCATTTCTCTCTGAGGCAAAGATCAGTCTGCCCTCCCACAACCATTACTACTATTACTGGTTTCTTTATATGTTATTCTATGAAAAACTGCTAAGTACATAACTAGCACATAACTGATAAAGCCCAAGTGACCATATAGGAAGTCTGAGGACACTGATTGCGATACAGCTAAAGAGATCCCTAACAATAAAAAAAAAAAAAGAAATCTGAGAACAGTCAATAAAACTGCTTACTGTCTCAGACTCACATCCTATCATCCATAAAACAAGCAACTAGTCAGAAGTAGCTAGTAGTAGATAAACTCTTCATCTAATCCAGGTAAGCTAAAAGAAGCTGCAGGCTTGTGTCTGTAGTGTACAGAAAGTTGCGTGTAAATATGTAAAGGCTGAGAAGAGAGACCTGGCCCTCCCCAATCCACTCATTGTGTTCCCATTTGGACTAGTTTCTAAAGATGGAATTGCCCTAATAACTAGGAATCAACAGCAAATTAGGAAGAAGTGAGACACCAAGAGGTGGGAACGTTAAAGAGGCTGTTCCAGTAGAAAACAGTAACATTTTTATATAAAGCACATTACATTTCAGTCCAGAATCACATTCTCTGATAATTGAGAGTAAGTTATCTAAATAGTTAGTGAGCATGTAAAGTGTAACATGGTAAAACAAATTTTGGTACCGTTTCCTCTTCTGGTCCAGACATAACACACATTCTGATCCCCTTTGCATTGTACGGTATCTGAAGGGTCACACGAGGAGGAGGAGTCAGAAGAGCAGGCCGGACAGATCCGTCCATTTGGTTGGTCGTCTCTGTCTCTTCCTTCTAGATCTGAAGAAGAGAAGCAATGACATAATAAAGAGGACTTGCTCCATAACATTCCCCCATAATATTCCCCCATGTAGGACCCTATGAAGAATATTCCTCCTCTCCCCTTCTCATTATAAAGGGGTTATCCCTCATTATCAGTTAGTTGTGAGATCTTCAAGCTTCCGTACAATACAGAGACACTAGTGGTCCTCCATAGTGAGAGCTACTCATTGTAAGAGATCTCTGCTCTATCTAGGGGTATTTCCAATGAGGTGACCTAATGAAATGGTGGGACTTCAAGGAATAAACATTTCTCCTCTAAGTGGCTCTGTAATTGTGTCATAAAGCTGAAAGATGCCCGGACGCTACTTGCAGAGACACAACTTGCACAGGAATGTGGATGGGTGGGTAAGTAGTTAGGTTGTTACTTATTTCAAAAATACAATAGGTAGTCGCAGATTTGAAAAAGAAATGCCATATCATATATTCATATATTTCAGGGGTGGCATACAAAAGGGTCACAAAGTGGCAAAAATTGGTGCCATTTACTGGGGAGGAAAAAAGGGGGTATTATACTGTGTGGGACAAAAAAGGGGGTCATATATTGTGGGGGTAAAAAAGGGGTTACTGTATATACTGCCGGTAAGCACAAAAGGGGTGCTATGTATCGCGAGGGGACAAAGAAAAAGGGGGTACCGTACACTGTGCTGGGCAACAAAAGGAGTCATATACTGTGGGAAGCAAAAAGGGAGGCCATATATTGGGGGGGGGGCAAATAATGAGGTAATGTACTGTATGGGGGCTCTTTGATCTGCAAATGGGGAGCGTATCCTAAAATTTTAATTATGGGGTCCCAACACACAAAAAAAAGCTGGATTGGGTATCTTTTTTGGAGGGGGGAGACACTTTTCTATAGAGGCTAGGTTCTCTCCGTGGCTCTTCCAAATAAATCAATATCTTACTAGAGGGACTACATGTACTTAACCCTGAGATAAACCTTAAAGACACAGCACAGAATTATTCATAAATATAAAACCGGATAATAACCGTGTTTGACTGGTATCCTGTATATATATATATATATATATATATATATATATATATATATATATATAGACATATGTTAAGACATGTAAAATAGTGTTAAGTGTCAACCATTTATCCCTTAGTAGTGTCCTAGTGGGATATGTCTTAAAAAAACAACAACTAAATGACTTACGTTTCTTGGTATCAGGATTACAAAAGGAGATGTCGTCTTCCCAGGAATCAGTTTCAGTCTTCTCACATTTAGATGAAGGGAAGTCTTCCCTGGACACATATGGGGAAGCTTCACTACCTACAAATAAATAACTTTTTTCTTATTGAAGAAAATACAAAAAAAAAAATAAGGATTTCCTTGGTTTGGCCAATGTGTCAGGTGGCTCAGTGGTTAGCAGCGCTGAAGTCTTATGTATGAATCCAGCAAAGAGATTGTATGTTTTTTTTATGTTTGCCTGTGTTATCTCCAGGTACTGGGATAGTGTTGACAATATCCTAGGAACCTATCTATAATACATAGTGCAGAATACTCTTAGTAATGTTAGGAACTAGAGATGAGCGAGTAGTATTTGATCGAGTAGGTATTCGATCAAATACTACGTTATTCGAAATACTCGTACTCGATCAAGTACCACTCGCTATTCAAATGGAAAAGTTCGATGCAGAACCAGCATTGATTGGCCGAATGCTATACATTCGGCCAATCAACGCCGGTTCTTCTCCTACCTTTAAAAAAGTCTTCTCCGTGCAGCTTCCCCGCGGCATCTTCCAGCTTTGAATTCACTCTGCCAGGCATCGGGCCCGGGCAGAGCCGACTGCGCATGTCTGCGCTACAAGAAAATGGCCGCTTTGACTGTAAGCAGCCATTTTCTTGTATTGCGGGCATGCGCAGTCGGCTCTGCCCAGGCCCGATGCCTGGCAGAGTGAATTCAAAGCTGGAAGATGCCGCAGGGAAGCTGCAGGAAGAAGACTTCTTGGAGGATCCAGCCCAACCCTGACTCGTGGACTTGGTAATTTGATCGAATGTTGCCTACCCCTGAAACGAGCATTTCCCCCCCCCCATAGACTATAATGGGGTTCAATATTCGATCTGAGTAGTCGAATATTGAACGGCTACTTGAAACGAATATCGAACATTTTACTGTTCGCTCCTCTCTATTAGGAACCTATTTATAAAACATGGAGTAGAATACTCTTAGGACTCCTAGGAACCTATCTATAAAGCAATATTAATTAATTATTATTATTATTATTAAATAATAAGAAACAGTCTTAGTATATTCATACAGGGGCAGCTATAACGGGTCAGGGTGTCAGATGTCCGATAACGTACTCACTCTAAATACATCTGACCCCTGTATGAATATGGTTAGACAGTTTCCTATTATTCTATATGAATACACAGGGTTGTTTTTGCTTTGCTGTAAGTTGAATTATAAATGTAACTACACTCTGGTTTTTGGCGGATCTGTGGTGCGCACATCATGTTTACCACATGTATTTTCATTTGCTATTAGAATATGTGCAATATTTTGTTATAAACACTCATTGTGCATATTTACCACCTAATAATTATTATACAGTCACATTGATGAAACCATTAGTGGTGTCTATTTAGCATTAAGGTGTGAGTAACGTGATATCTGAGTTGTGACATCAGAATATGCATCATGTTTGATTATTGACCACAGAATATCTGATTTTTTAGTGTCTATAGTCTCATCTTGACATGCATAATAGAACACCAGTTTTAATATATATTCATTAAATGTTATATTTTAGAGATTATTTCTATTTTAAGGTTTCTAGAATCATTTTATCTGGTGAGCCCAATGACCCTCAATCTGACACGAATTACGATCCTTTTACTATAATTGTTGTTTTATTATACAATATCATCAATTAATTCCTAATAAACAATAAATCAGATAAATACCTTGTCCCCCGATGTGTCAGATAACTTACCTGTTGCCGCAAGGAATGAGAGGAGGCTCAGAATTACAAGCAGGGAGATCATTGTTCAGCTCTTGAGGACAGGTCGTATCGTGTGATGGAAATCTTGGTTGAGGTTCTTCATTTATAGGCTTTCGGCAGACATGGGATGGTCTTAGTAATTCCAGTTAGGTAAAACCTTCTCATTTGGAAACAATAGTTGGAGGCTGTGTCATTACAAATACTACTCCCCTATACACAAGAAAGGGGATAAGTCCTACATTGCTGGGGGTCCAACCTCTGGGATCTCCAGCCATCGACACAATGGGAACTTAAAGTCCCCCTGCATCCGCCATGTAAATGAAGCACTGGCAACCCCGTAGCAGTGAATGGAGAGCTGGTCACTCACGCTGGCTCTACAGGGTGCAGAGAGACTTAGTCTTCCATTTGCCTTATCATTGGAGGTTCCCAGAGATAAGATTCCCAGCGATATGATATTTGTAAATGTTGGAGACAGCACAACCCCTTTAACACTCCGCTCTTCTCCTTATTCCTCATAATACAGATGTGTCCTCTCTTAGCATAACTCAAATTTCTAATTTCATGAATCTATTGGACCAAATAAATATAATGTTTTACAGCAGAATCACTTTAACCCCTTAGCAACCACAACTGAAATGGTATGTCCTAGATGCTACTCTCTCAATGACTAGGGACTTAGTATTTTTTCCCTGGTTGCTCACCAGCTCACTATCTGTGTTGGTGGCATCATGAGCAGGTGTTAGCTATAACTGACCATGGGTTTTAACCCAGATGACTGCAACATTTAGGGGGTTCCACTAATATAATAATCCCAAAAGCCTACCCCTCCCCACACAGCAAGTTAAGGGGTACCGACATGCATTTTTTGGAAGCCTGGGATCTGACCAGTGACACACTTGGTTTGTACGGCCACAGGGTCTTTACAGGGGTTATTCCCTAAGGGATTCCACTTTACTGGTAGCCTAGAGGCTCTGCACACATGACATGGTGTCCAGATGTCAAGCATCTATATCTACACTCCAAACTCCTCTTAGATCTCCTTCCTTACTGCGCCCTGCTCTTTACCCAAACTGCATTTATATGCACATGTATGACACTGGTGTACCCAGGATATCGTACGTAATGTCATATGTGGGTAAACTGCTTTTTGTGCACAGTTAGGCCCCGGAAAAAAACGGAGTGCTATGTGCTTTAGGTGTAGAGATTTAGATTGTTGGATTCTGAACACCATGTCACATTTGCAGAGACCCTGAAATTGCCAATACATGTAGTCACTTTTGGCAAAATTCCAATACAATACACTCAATAGAGTAAAATCAGACACATGGCCCAGGGAAGGAGCGGCCATACTTAAGAGTTAAGTGTCTCCTTATAAACAAGGTGGCTCTTCCATCGGTGCCAGGTATATCACATGGATGCTGAATATACCAAACCCGAGTGGTGCAGTAAATTCATTTTCTCCCGAGGTTTTGCCATCTTTAAGTCACATTCATTACTGCCATATTCCTAGTTCTAAACCAAACTTATTACATTACTAAAGATGTTACATATATAGATAGGAGCAAAGTAATGGCATCTTAGCCCACTTTCTTTGGAGGCAAATGTATCTGACCTCTCCCAAGATGATGTCCTCATTTTCTCTGGAAGAGATTCTTGAGCGGCCACCAGGAAGAAATAGATGTCCAGAGTTTCCATCTGGTTCACTTTCTTTTAACTTCAATTAAATGTTTCCATATCTCAAGTTCTGGCAACTACAGCAACACATTAGAGGGATTCAGAGATTTGGTGTTGGAGTAGGAAAGCTAGGGGAAGGGAGATGCAATATACCTGATGATGGTGTTAGTAGCTTCCCCTGGGGAACTTATAGTCTCCAGTCATACAGACCTGGGTGGTAGTTAAAAGGTCCCTTGATGGTCCCTTCTTGGTAGAGGAACAATCCCAGAATGGTGAGTAACCCATGGGAAACTAGATATGCAACATTAACCTTTTCCTTCCTGACTCCACCAAGGGTACTGACATTAACACCTTCACTGCCTTAGACCACCACAGGTTTAGACATTGATATCTCCACCTTAGACCCCAGTAATGTTACCAATAACTACTCTACATTATTATGGTGAATTATTTGGTTCTGTACAATAATATTTATTGGCCAGTAACTTGGATTATCCAGTTTAGAAGGAGCAGCGCCCAACTCCTGAACTTCTGCCCTCACTAGCTAGAAAGCCTTAGAGGGAACATTGTGTGTGGACCATGGTAAGACAATGGTGAAGGGAAATAAGACAAGGACATTGTGTAATGTTTCAGGAGCTCACTGTCCTAGTCAGGCTGTGTACCTTGTACAACAATGGAGCTCCGTCTCCAAGAACATCTTCTGAGAGTAAATAGAGGAAAAAGTTCATGGTTTTAGAAGCCTAGAAATGTAACCCTTTTGCCAACCCCCCCCCCAAAAAAAAAATAAATAAAAAATAATAACTGACTAAAACGGGTTATCTGTTCCCAATTTGTTACATTAGATGTTGCTGATGAATAGAATGGGGTCTATTGATCAGAAAAATGGCCAATAGAGGGGTAGGCACTAGAGATGAGTGAGTAGTATTCGATCGAGTAGGTATTCGAACGAATACTACGGTTTTCAAGATACTCGCACTCATTCGAATACTATCTCTATTCACAGTAAAGAGTTGATTCAGAACCAGCATTGATTTGCCAAATGCTATACACGAGGGAGCTTCCATTGTGGTCTGATCTTAGACTCCGCCTCCTCACAGACAAGCCTCCGACAGAACCAGCGTTGATTGGCCAGTGTACAGCATTTGGCCAATCAACGCTGGTCAATGCATTCCTATGAGAAAGTCAGCTCCCGCATAAACACAAGCTGCCAGCTCTCCCAACTAGCAAGGACAAGCCTGCTGCAGAACCAGCGCCGATTTGCCGAATGCTATACAGTGTATAGCATTCGGCCAATCAATGCTGGTTCTGCAGGACGAGTAAGGGCCGGTTCACATTAGTGCTTGCCTCCTGTCCAGAAGGAGTCTGCAGGAGGACCCTCATGAACGGAATATCAGCGCAACTGCAAGCGCTGTGCAGTTAAAGAGAACAGACCCCATAGACTATAATGGGGTCCATGCGCTTTAACTGCACAGCGCTCCTCCTAAACACTCTCCTCCTGCTACTCATGGACTTGGTGACTCCTTTAGTCGAATAGTGGTTTCCCCTGAAACGAGCATTTTTTTCCCCATAGACTATAATGGGATTCGATATTCGATCGAGTAGTCGAATATTGAGGCTCTACTCGAAACAAACATCGCATCTCAACTATTTCACTACTCGCTCATCTCTAGTAGGCACCTATCTATGATGTTAATATGCCTTAATGTTCTATATGGGCAGTGGTTGCACCACTTTGGAGTCAATTTTACATGATAGTGGAGAAAATACCCGGCATTTCCCAATAAATCCTAGTGGGCGTGACGCAAGGTCAGCAAGGACCATTCGTTTACACTGCCCTGTGTGGCAGCAGTTGTTCAGTCTTTACAGACTAACCTTTTGCAGTGATCGGGGGGTGGAACCACTACACACCCCTGATATTTGGCAGTGATTGGTGCTATGGTGCAATGCTGGTTTTCGAGTCACTTGCCAGTGATTACTGGGTCTATTCAGATTCGATTGGCCAATAGCAGTGATCTGCACTGTGGAAAGGGAGGGGAGGTGATAGTTTCAACTCCCCCCTTCTCCAGCCGACATGACAAGATTGTGTGCTATAATGGACAGCTGCAATCTTCACAAAATCCCCATGTCACCAAACATGGAGATCCCTTAAAGCCAGGACATACTATTATATCGATTTAAGTACCAGGCACCCAGGAAGTAATAGTACATCCTGTCATTAAGGGGTTAATAGTGCATCATAGATAACATGTTTTAGGGCTACAAATAGAGATGAGCGAACACTAAAATGTTCGAGGTTCGAAATTCGATTCGAACAGCCGCTCACTGTTCGAGTGTTCGAATGGGTTTCGAACCCCATTATAGTCTATGGGGAACATAAACTCGTTAAGGGGGAAACCCAAATTCGTGTCTGGAGGGTCACCAAGTCCACTATGACACCCCAGGAAATGATACCAACACCCTGGAATGACACTGGGACAGCAGGGGAAGCATGTCTGGGGGCATAAAAGTCACTTTATTTCATGGAAATCCCTGTCAGTTTGCGATTTTCGCAAGCTAACTTTTCCCCATAGAAATGCATTGGCCAGTGCTGATAGGCCAGAGTACGGAACTCGACCAATCAGCGCTGGCTCTGCTGGAGGAGGCGGAGTCTAAGATCGCTCCACACCAGTCTCCATTCAGGTCCGACCTTAGACTCCGCCTCCTCCCGCAGAGCCAGCGCTGATTGGCCGAAGGCTGGCCAATGCATTCCTATGCGAATGAAGAGACTTAGCAGTGCTGAGTCAGTTTTGCTCAACTACACATCTGATGCACACTCGGCACTGCTACATCAGATGTAGCAATCTGATGTAGCAGAGCCGAGGGTGCACTAGAACCCCTGTGCAATCTCAGTTCACGCTAATAGAATGCATTGGCCAGCGCTGATTGGCCAATGCATTCTATTAGCCCGATGAAGTAGAGCTGAATGTGTGTGCTAAGCACACACATTCAGCACTGCTTCATCACGCCAATACAATGCATTAGCCAGTGCTGATTGGCCAGAGTACGGAATTCGGCCAATCAGCGCTGGCTCTGCTGGAGGAGGCGGAGTCTAAGGTCGGACCTGAATGGAGACTGGTGTGGAGCGATCTTAGACTCCGCCTCCTCCAGCAGAGCCAGCGCTGATTGGCCGAATTCCGTACTCTGGCCAATCAGCGCTGGCCAATGCATTCTATTAGCCCGATGAAGTAGAGCTGAATGTGTGTGCTTAGCACACACATTCAGCTCTACTTCATCAGGCTAATAGAATGCATTGGCCAATCAGCGCTGGCCAATGCATTCTATTAGCTTGATGAAGCAGAGTGTGCACAAGGGTTCAAGCGCACCCTCGGCTCTGATGTAGCAGAGCCGAGGGTGCACAAGGGTTCAAGTGCACCCTCGGCTCTCCTACATCAGAGCCGAGGGTGCGCTTGAACCCTTGTGCACACTCTGCTTCATCAAGCTAATAGAATGCATTGGCCAGCGCTGATTGGCCAGAGTACGGAATTCGGCCAATCAGCGCTGGCCAATGCATCCCTATGGGAAAAAGTTTATCTCACAAAAATCATAATTACACACTCGATAGAGCCCCAAAAAGTTATTTTTAATAACATTCCCCCCTAAATAAAGGTTATCCCTAGCTATCCCTGCCTGTACAGCTATCCCTGCCTGTACAGCTATCCCTGTCTCATAGTCACAAAGTTCACATTCTCATATGACCCGGATTTGAAATCCACTATTCGTCTAAAATGGAGGTCACCTGATTTCGGCAGCCAATGACTTTTTCCAATTTTTTTCAATGCCCCTGGTGTCGTAGTTCCTGTCCCACCTCCCCTGCGCTGTTATTGGTGCAAAAAAGGCGCCAGGGAAGGTGGGAGGGGAATCGAATTTTGGCGCACTTTACCACGCGGTGTTCGATTCGATTCGAACATGGCGAACACCCTGATATCCGATCGAACATGTGTTCGATAGAACACTGTTCGCTCATCTCTAGCTACAAATCCTTTTTCAGATCTTATTGACAAATCTTATTTGTCAATAACATTGGATGAAGAGGTTCTAACTTTCCGATACATTATCTAAGCAGTAAAAAGTGAGATCCCTTTTTTCAGAACTCCAAGAACTGATTTAAAGGATGATACTGCCCAAGATTGTGTTCTGTCTGGTTATGAATGAGGGGGATATCTGTCCGGTCTAATCCCAACCTTATTACTACAGTATTTATCATGTGTGTTTAACAGTGTCAGGAAAAACAGATCAAAATGCAGCAATCACCAGTATTGTTCATTCCCTGCCAAAAAAAAAGTTGAACACTTGATCAAAAAGTCATATAAGATAAAATAAGATAATATTATCCTTTAATAGCCCCACCATGGGCAAATTCAGTGTGTCACAGCATCGTGGATAGAACAGTATTATATTGCAAGAAAGAACACATACAAGCTCATAGCAGATAGAAAAGATACTAGGAGTCAACTATAAAGAATAGAAAAAAACTTTATGATCATTTAGCTCTCTGTGACCAGTGATGTTGAACATACAGCCCGACCATGTTTGCCAGACACGAGAAGGAAGGGGGCACAGCATGCAAACATTACAGGCAGAATCAGCTTTTTGCAACGGTGTGGGAACATATGCAGCTATCATGATAACATGTGATAGTTCCTTTGGTAGGATCTCATGCTCACAGCTTATAGTTTGATATTCTTGCATCAGCATTTTGCTCCTTAACCAAAATATGCCCCAATATGCACCATCTTTCATCGCAAGCCCTCCTTCTTTCTTCTTACCACTGTCAGGGTAAGTGGACAGAGTTTTTTGGTCAGGGTTTTGAGGCCGTATTCGCCTCAAAATCCTGGCCAAAAAGATGGCTCCTATTGAAATCAATGGGAGCCGCTCAGGTCTTTTTTCCGGGAGCCGAGATGCTCATTCTTCAGGACGAGTCGATTTGGCCTGCAGACACTCTCCTCCCAACTAGGCCCATTCATTGGGTCTAATCCAGAGCAAAATGCAAGGCTTGATGTCGGTGCAGTGTTACCTGGGTTTTGGATCGGAACCTGAGGCGGCCTCTGTGTGAACTTACCCTCACGTGTTCTATCCACCCAAAGAAACCTGAAGCCATCCAGGGAGACAAGGGTAATGATTATTCATCCATACTATCTGCCTCTTTTGCCATGCTTCTCCCTTAACTCGTGGGGGGATAGTAGGTTCTTAGGTTGTAACAAAGCCTTCCATATGTACACAGGAAATGCAGGCATCTTCCAAGCATAAACAATAGACACAAAAAAGGATACCTTTGAAATAGTCCATATGTTTTTTTTCAGTCCAAATAGTTAGCTATTAGAGATGAACAAGTAGGTATTTGATCGAATACTATGGTATTCAAAATACTCATACTCGATTGAGTAGCACTCTCTATTCGAATGGAAAAGTTCGATGCAGAACCAGCATTGATTGGCCGAATGCTATACAGTCGGCCAATCAACGCTGGTTCTTCTCCTACCTTTAGAAGCCTTCTCCGTGCAGCTTCCGGCTCTTCATTCACTCTGCCAGGCATCGGGCCTGGGCAGAGCCGACTGCGCATGTCCGCTTGTAGAGTGGGCATGCGCAGTCGGCTCTGCCCAGGCCCGATGCCTGGCAGAGTGAATTCAGAGCCAGAAGATGCCGCGGGGATGCTGCACGGAGAAGACTTCTCGGAGGATCCAGCCCGACCCTCACTCGTGGACTTGGTAAATATAATTTGATCAAATGTTGCCTACCCCGGAAACGAGCATTTTTCCCCCATAGAGTATAATAGGATTCGATATTTGATTCGAGTAGTCGAATATTGAGGGGCTACTCGAAACAGATATCGAATCTCGAACATTTTACTGTTCGCTCATCTCTATTAGCTATTCATAGTGCAATGGTACTTGAGTAGAGGATTTTTGTAGATACAGACAAAGAGTGATAAAGGAAAGATAAAGGTCTCTCTCAGCTTGGAGCTTCTGTAACAGGCAGCTACTCATGTGGTGCCATCTTGGGAAAAAAAGAAATGAGAGCTCGTCCAGCAAGTATTAGCCATTACAGAGCTGTGTGAAACAGAAACACAAAAAGTCTATGCCAGAATATGGAGCTGCAAAGAAAATTCTGGAACCCATAATGGCGAGTAACCTATGGGAGTCCACATATGCAACATTAACCTTTTCCTTCCTGACCCCTCCAGGAGTACTGACATTAACCCCTTAGAGCATCAGAGATGTAGCCATTGATATATCAGCCTTAGACCCCAGTAATGTTACCAATAACCCAGTAACTACTCTAGATAAATAGGATTAATTTTTTTTGGTTCTATACAGTAATATTAATTGGCCAGTAATTTGGACTCAGGTTTAGACATTGATATCTCCACCTTAGACCCCAGTAATGTTACCAATAACTACTCTACATTATTATGGTGAATTATTTGGTTCTGTACAATAATATTTATTGGCCAGTAACTTGGATTGTCCAGTTTAGAAGGAGCATCGCCCAACTCCTGAACTTCTGCCCTCACTAGCTAGAAAGCCTTAGAGGGAACATTGTGTGTGGACCATGGTAAGACAATGGTGAAGGGAAATAAGACAAGGGCATTGTGTAATGTTATTTCAGGAGCTCACCGTCCTAGTCAGGCTGTGTACCTTGTACAACAATGGATCTCCATCTCCAAGAACATCTAGTACCAGATGTTAGTGTTACGTTCGTGTCTATGCCAAGACCCAGAATCTGGACTGCAGACTGCACCGCTAAAGGAAACAGGGGAAGGAGACTATCCCTGACACTACGGTGGCTAGCTGTACCCAAGCTAGCCTTGGCCCCGACAACTCCTGGCTGTCTAACGCGAAGGCCTAGCCGACAGATAGGGCAAGAGTTACAGAGAGTTAGCGGCTGGGGATACTAAGGTGGTCACTCCTACAGAAACCTAGGTGCAGCTGCAGATAAAACAAACAGGATGGGATGTGCTGGACAACAGACACACAGCACAACAGTACGCAACAAGAGAATGAGGAGAGGAACAGTGGAGAGGTGAGGAAAGGGTTAACACAGGACTGGACAAAACAAACTGGAACCCAGAACCTCAAACAACAAGATAGTGTCAGGCAAACAGAACCAAAGGACAGGGTAGAGTTGAAGTGTGGAGGGACAAACCAGACTCACACATAAGGCAACACTCACACCACTTCCTAGACAGTTGCAAACCTATCAAACAATATTCCTCCCTGAGCTACAAGTTCTAGGTGGTAACCACAAAAACTGGCAACTGGGAAAGCCAGCCCTCCTCCTAATAAAGGCCCCAGGATAGTCCCATAGGATAATGATAATGACCCACACCTGAGGTTCGCTCCATAGAACCACAGGTATACTCAAAAGGCTGAAACCAAATGTCCAAGCAGATAGCCCAATGGCACGGTAACTACCATAAGACCCCTGACCACCGGATCAAAACCCCGATCAAACCCAACACAAAAACACCAAATATTTATTAAACAAAACAAGGTCTTGACAAACGATATTTCAGTAGAGGATTTTTGCAGATACAGACAAAGAGTGAAAAATTAAAGATAAAGGTCGCTCTCAGCTTGGAGCTTCTGTAACAGGTAGCCACTCATGTGGTGCCAAAGTAAAAAGAAAGGAGAGCTCGTCCAGCAAGTATTAGCCATCACAGAGCTGTGTGAAACAGAAACACAAAAAGTCTATGCCAGAATATGGAGCTGCAAAGAAAATTCTGGAACCCATAATGGCGAGTAACCTATGGGAGTCCACATATGCAACATTAACCTTTTCCTTCCTGACTCCACCAGGAGTACTGACATTAACCCCTTAGAGCATCAGAGATGTAGACATTGATATCATATCAGCCTTAGACCCCAGTAATGTTACCAATAACCCAGTAACTACTCTAGATAAATAGGATTATTTTTTTGGTTCTATACAGTAATATTTATTGGGCCAGTAATATGGACTCTCCAGGTTAGAAGGAGCAGCGCCCAACTCCTGAACTTCTGCCCTCGCTAGCTAGAAAGCCTTAGAGGGAACATTGTGTGTGGACGATGGTAAGACAATGGTGAATGGAAATAAGACAAGGACATTGTGTAATGTTGTTTCAGGAGCTCACCGTCCTAGTGAGGCTGTGTACCTTGTACAACAATGGAACTCCATCTCCAAGAACATCTAGTGCCAGATGTTAGTGACAGGTATAAACAACTGTGCAGAGGCTCAAGAGCCTACTGTAGTGTGAAAGATCGCACTCCTTTTACAATCTCATCTGCTGATTCAACACAGATGTTTACAGAACCTGTTCTAGTAATTGCTTATACAAGTAAAGCTCTCCTGACAGCGGAGGGAGAGGCACAGTGACATGGCGACAATGCTGAGGTAGCAGCAGCATGAGGAGGCCAGAGAGTGGCAAGGTGATATAATGTGGTGGATGCAGCAGCCTTAGGAGGCGAAACAGTGACCATGTGGCAGGGTGGGGAGGCGGCAGTAGTGTGAGAAGGCTATACAGACACCCAGTGGCAGACTGCGGAGTTGGCAGCTACTTGAGTAGGCTACAGAGTGCCAAGGTGATATAATGTGTATGAGGCCATACAATGACCCGTTCACAGAGTGTAGTGAGGCAGCATGGATCACTTAATCTGTTGCATCAGGCATTGGTGGGTTTAAATCCTGGCTGATCCATGCCCGATTCATCTTTACAAAGGTGAGTCTCTCCAAATTTTGGGTGGACAAGCGAGTTCTACTTGGAGTAACTATGGCCCCCACCACACTAAACACCCGCTCAGATGCCACACTATTGGCCGGGCAGAACAGCTTTTCTAGAGCAAACTCTGTCAGTTATGGCCACAAATCCAGTTTGGCTGCCCAAAAGTCCAGCAGATTTTACATAACGGGTGACAGAGTGCATTTTTAGTATGCCACCATCTGCTTGTTCAAGTTCTGCTCTGTGTCTAGTTGCTGATGAGCAGCGTCTTCATTATGTGGGTGAAGAAAGCTGCTTATCAGTGATTCTAGGCTCAGGATGCTGGTGATGGAGCAGACACCGCCCCTGCCACCCCCTCCCCTTCCTACAACTGCCATGCCAGTGCAAGTTGAGTGCTCAGAGCCCCCGGTCGGATATGCGAGAGGATGGATGATGGTACAGATAGGCAGAAGCCAACTTGCTACATAGCATCTCTCTATAGTAGTTGAGTTTGTCCTCCCTTTTCCAGGATATGAATCAGTGGAATTATGTTGCTCATCCCATAGTCCTGGTGACTGACTAACAAAGTGGCCTCCTCAAAGGGAACGAGAAAACAGCAGGTGTCACTCATCAGTTGCTACTGGCTAACGTTAACGTTAAACAGAGGAGTAGCGCTATCTGCTTGCATCATTAAAATCATTTTCGAAGCCCAGCTTCTGACTTTCCTGTAGTAGGTCTTCCTCATGTTATAGTGGCTCTGAGCCCACAGCATAGAGTACTTCTCTAGCTGAGGGAACAGAAAAGGACAGAGGCAGGTTCAGGACACCTGAGGGTACAGGGCCTGCTGCCTGGCCATGCCAACTAAGGGTTGTGTCTGAGGAAGCCACCGACTCTTGACTAGTGGTGTCTGATGTGACGTGGAATGAAGTGAATGTCCGAGTCAACCAGTCTAAAACCGCAGGGTTCAAGTTCAAGCGGTCAAGACACGACCGCCAATTGACACTGTGGGTTCAGACCTCTGTAAGTGACCCCTGATGCCAAGGCCCCTTACTCTGCTGCAATCTGTGCCTGCACCAGTGTTATGGTCAGCAGGGTTTATTAAAAAAATAAAACAAACTAAACCCTACGGAGCCCTCTGGGCCACTGACTGCTAACCAACCTGGTGTGAACACAGTCTAACAGTTCCTGTCACTGCAGCTAAAGTAAAGGACCAGGTGTGCTCTGTTAACAATTCACAGAGGCCTGTGCAGTCAGAGCAGCCACACAAATAAACAAACTGGCTAGCCAGAACTCCAGGACTAGCCAGAGACCATGTAAACCTTGTGTGCAGTTGTTCCACCCAACCACCCAGGCAACTACTGCCAAGCCCACTCCCAGTCACCCCGTCTGAGAAGTAATGCTAGCTGACCCTACTGAGTTTTACCACAAACACACAAGGCAGCATGCTGCCTGACTAACAGTGGCATTGCTATCTCAGGGGCAATTCACTAGCTAGGGCAATTCTTGTTTACAGGCAGGCACCATTTCAGGTTTTGGAATGTGATCATAGAGCGCCGGGTGTCTAGACCAGCCCCCTGATATAGGCAAGGGGCGGTCACCAGCAAATAGCCCAGCTGCCCAATCCGAGCGACCATTGGTTGACACACATGTCGATCAACCAGTTGACCATGCCCGGCTGTTGCAAGGCAGGATAACCCTTGCAACCCTGGATTGTGCAGAGGAACAGACAGCGACGCCCATATCATGGCCGCAGCCTCTGCACAATCCTAACAGCCAGAAACATTTAGGCCTGTTGCCCTCCCCAGTGCATGGTATTTCTTTTTTATCCTGGGAAAAAAACTGCAAATTTGTGCGTAATTTGTTTCCTCAGTGAAAAACACCTTTAAATATGTTTAAGAACAGATGACTACAGAGATTACTGGATAAGAATTCTATTTTCTTTGTCACAGTAGTACTGAAAAATTCCCTGTAATGTTATGCTTTCAATGAACAGTGAATAAGCCCATTATAATAAACACAGATATTAGTGGATTATAATTCAAATTTTTTTGCTGTAAAAGGCTTGTTGTGTTCCACCTTGAACACACAGGTATGAGTAATGAGCAGCAGTATAGCAGCAACCAAAAAATATGAAATGAAAAAATTTTAATTGAAAATTTGCCATAGGGGAAGGGGTTAAACTAGTCAAAAATCATTACACAAAGCCTTGAATTATCAATTGAAGCAAATGACAAAGTAAATCTAAAAATTCAGGTTTTTGTTTGTTTTGTTTTTTTCAGAGCCGCTCATCTCGTGCAGCACATTTCAGTATACATATGCAGAGCCAAGAGGTAAAGTAAGAAAGGAGACATTTATAGAATATTTCTTGAATATTTTTTATTTAAAGTTTAATGGAAAATACTATTCCATCCTGCAAACATTTGTCAGTTATTTTAGCCTTTCACTAACAAGGGACGGAGTTAGGCGGTTTAATGGATGTTGATGCCTCGGTGCAGATAGTAGTTTCCTGTACAGTTGATCCATCTCTATTTGTAAAAGACTTATTGTCACAAACACAGTGAGATTTTGTTGAGCACCCCTGAGCAGCTCTAGATGATCCTCCCCCTGAAAAGATACACATCAGAACTTTCATATAATACAACATTAGAGTATGTCTCCTGTCTAATAACCACAACATTTTCTTGGACAATAAGATACATCTGACTATAAGACGTACCCCAGGTTTGGGCAAGAAAAAGTATTTCATATTATTTGACTTTCCCTGGTTGCCAAATGGGTCGGGGCATTACATTGTGTTGGAGCAGTGATAGGAAATGTCATTGTGTGGGGGCATTAAGTAACATTATACTGTATAGGGGGTACTAATGGTGCATTATACTTTGTCAGTGTCACTAAGAATCATTACACTGTTTGTGTGGCCCTGCCTCATAATATAATTCCCCTTTAATGTCCCAAAGAGTATAATAAGTTGCCTTTAGTGCACCAATACAGTATAATGTTCTTCAGCGCCCCCCCATAGTATAAGTCCTCTTTAGTGCCCCCACACAGTATAGTGCTCCTCAGTGTCCCCCGCAAGGTATAATGTTCCATTAGTGCTACCAATTTATACATATTGTAATTTTCCTTAACACCCTTCCCCTACAGTATACTGCTCCTTATAGCCTTCCCACGTAGACCCTGGGAGTAGAGATTTTTCCTTTATAGAGTGGTGGAAGCTACCTCATTCCACAAAACTGGCATTAGGTGATCAACTTTGACAAATTTCAACCCAAGATTGGTCTGTATGTGACTGATATGTATATTTGTAGGTCTTATGGCCTTATGATGTGTAATATGCTATTTATTGCTGTGTATAGACTGATGACTTATTGCATATATGATGTAACACTGTCACTATAATTGTGTTTGCTACTGAATTATTAATCTAGTACCTTTGGAGTAAGTCTCAATTCATCCACGATCGGTCTACTTTTAGCACCATCTATGGTACATCCTACTGTACGTAGTCCTTGGACTAACACTTGTAGTCACACCGGGCAGGAAAGTTCCCAATGAAGGGGAGATTTTCCTGCCCCTTCGGGTCTTCCATCTGGAGCCTTGATTCATGATTATATACAGTATATATGGAGCAGATGGTCATGTAAGTACAAGCAATCCTTTATCTTCTACGGGACTGCTGGAAATCGCCAAGTACAGCGCTCAGGTATCTCCAACAGTTCTATAGAGAATGAATACATCAGAATCATGTATGTTCGATCTGCCGCTCCATTCAAGCATGGAAATGTGATCACTGGTTGCAATTTATGCAGCGCGCAGCAGTCAGATCCCTATTGTTCAGACAGTTATCCCCTGTTTAGTGTAAAGGAGGAAACTTCAAATTACCCCTTGACACCATAATGGTTCATGGCAGCTGCCAAGATCTTAATGTAAACCAGCGACAGAGTGAAGATTACTGTGACAGTAAGCAATCTTCTCCCTGAGCCCGGAGAGAATGGAAGCATTGAAGATTTTTGCTATTGGTCAGTCAACTCGCACTGATCAATAGAAGATTTTTTGGCACAGATCCAACAAGCTCTGCCTCAGGTAAGGAGGCATCTGGTAATGTTGTAGAAAGCACCAATCACTACTATGTGCAACAAGGGTAGTGTCCTGGTCCCTCACTATGGATCACCATGTGAAGAATATGCAAATCTGACTTCCATGATGTAATTAGGATGTCAGTGCCTCAAGTATGCACACCAATAGAGGGCACTGACTGAGAATGTGCAAGTCTGTCTTCCATGATGTAATTAGGAAGACAGAGTCTCAGCCAAGCAAGCCTATAGAGGGCGCTCCCTTTAACATCATGCTGACCTTCTCAGAGGCCTTTGTTTGCAACAATGTTGGGATTATACCAGATTTCTCAGCCAAGGACACCTGTTTCGATGTACTTGCATCTCGTCAGCTTGGCGCAGAGAGGACTGATCTGGCAGAGGTGAGAGGCTTAGACAGGGTTAAGGGGATATTGTCTCCCTATGGAATAAGTATGCGTATGAAAAGCAAATAATAATTTAAAGTTTTAAAAAATTGTATATTTTTTCAAAATTTTCACTCAAAATTCTTTTTTTTTCTTTTTTTTTTTTTTAGAATTAAAATTGGGGATTTGGGGAATGTCTATTGCTTTGATCGCTTTCTATTCAAGTTTTCATCAAATGGAAAACAGTGAAAAAACAACGGTTCGCCACTTTTGATTTTTTTTTTCCTGATACGGAGCTCATCTTACGGGAATTTTTTTTGCATAGGGGTGTATTTGAACATAGGGATACGTACCTAATGTGTATGTGTTTCTCAGTATTTAAGAATTTTTATAAGTTTTCTGGGGATAGAGGGGTGATTTGAATTTTTAAGTTTTATTTATTTCCTTTTTTTTTTTTTGTCTTTATTAGACCCCCTAGGGGTCTTCAAACCAAATGGGTCTGACCATTGGATGTCGTGAAAGTGTTAAATGAGACTAAGTTGTGTAAATAATAGTGAGCATGTAAAGTCAAATACGGTAAAACAAATTTTGGTACCTCTTGCTGTTTTGGTCCAGACAAAACAGAAATTCTCCTTCCCTTTGCATTGTACAGTACTTGTAGGAGTACACGAGGAGGAGGATTCAGAAGAGCAGGTGAGACAGATCAGTCCATTTGGAGAATCAACTTTTGTTACTTCTACAACTGAAGAAGAGAAGCAGTGACCTAATAAAGAGGACTTGCTCCATAACATCCCCCCATAATATTTCCCATGTATGACCCTATGAAGAATATTCCTCCTCTCCCCTTCTCATTATAAAGGGCTTAGCTCTCACTATCAGTTAGTTGTGACATATTCTCCATTAGTAGTGTCCTAGTCTTAAAAAAAAAAAAAAAAAAAACTAGATGACTTACATTTACTGATATCAGGATCACAAAAGTCTTCTCTACAACATGAGGTGACCGTCTTGTACTGAACATTCTTAATGCTTTGGCTTCCGATAAAGCCACATTGTGATGAACGCATGCAATTCCTGAACACCTGTGGAGAAATTTCACCACCTACAAAATAAACAAAAAAATAAAATAAAAAAATCAATATATTTCCAGGATTGGCCAGTGTAACCTACCGTAATTAAAATGATGTTTCTGCCATGACTACCATCCCTCTTCCAGACCATGCCCTTGCCTCTTCCCCTCCTTATGTAGACCTTTTGTACAATATGTCTTTTGCGTTTCCTGTCCTAGAGTGGCATTTCAAATGCCCACCAGGACTGCATGACGAGGGGGTATAGGTCTCCCAGACATGGAAACGTACTGCCATGCTGAATAACTCTGAAGGGCGCTGGACTGGTTTGCAACACAATCACCTAGACTACTTGTCCCAGTGGAGGAATCAACAGTGGGCTTTCCCTTTAACAATAGCATTGTGGTTTCCATAGAGGCTTGCCAACCAGGCCTTGGAGTCGATCATTTTGACCTCAGCAGTATGCAATTTGTTGTAATGGTGCTCCACATCCACTCTCCCACACCATTTACTTGCACCAACCAAGAAAAATTAGCTATGCAGATATCCCCCCCAACACACACACACACACACACACACACACACACACACACACACACACACACACACACACACACAAAAAAAACAAACTATTGTCTGCTTTCTAATCCAATCTGGTACATAACCTTGAACTATGGCCACCCTCCTATATTCGAGCTGGGAGACCAAATTACAAATTACTCTCATCTGAGGGCATGGACCCCTCCCCGTGTATCCAGCTCCAAGAATCCTCTGATAAGCCGGTCTGCAGATGGTATAAGATCCCATGTATCTACAGAACTATTCATCTGACTTGTCCCCCAAGTGCTAGCATGGTCACAGAGAGAATGGTACCTACCTACACTCATGGTGGGACTGCAAAAAAACCTTCCCTTACTGGATTCGGGTACAACTTCTAGAGCAAATCTGCGGCTATACCAGGTTGTTGTCACCCCTGGGCATCTTTCTCAATAACTGGTCCAAATTTCCTAATTGTTCTCACACCAAGCTCCACTTACTTTCAGCCACCAAAGCGTTGATCCCCATGCACTGGTCCTCTGAAACCCCACCATCCACCACGTATTATCTCAGGAAGGTTGTGCAGATTGCCCATCTGGAGGAACTCTCCCATCTGGAGTTGAGCACTTACTCTAAATTTACCACTGCATGGGTGCCCTGGTTGGCTTTCACTAGGGACTCTTCTTGGTATCCCCTTTGGGTTGACCTTCCTAATTAATGGCTCTTGATAACAGTAGACCCTTGACATAACCTCTCAACCTTCCATATCCCATGAAGTGTTGTTCTTTTCCTCTTTTGGCTGCCCCGACAAGAAGATGTTTAGCTTTGTCACTGTGTAACTGTTATTTTATGTACATTTACACATTATTTGTATCTACTGTTCTTGCTATGTAAAACCAATGTAAATCATTTTGAAGAAAAGAAAAAGATTGAGCAATAGTTGATACTTTTGTGAGTCAAAGTAACAGTCGGCGCACTCTCAGATCCATGAGAAACTGAGAATTATATCTATTAGAGGGTTTCCTTATACAATGATATCTTTATGTAATGAGGCCCCTAAATCGCTGCCATGTTGTTCTCCTGGATGGTAATAGGTTTCTAAAAATATCCTGTATAAACTGTCCATTGTAGACAATGACATGTACCCCATGTCACTATGGGACACCAATCCAGCCAGGAGGGACATGTTTAGGACCAGACTATAGGACTACTCCCGAAAACTGGACAACACGATGACTCTTCCCTGGTAGTTACCATACAGCGAGCATTATTCTATAACTACATGTCATACTTTATGCTGCAATGGACAGGTTATGTCCTATCACTGCGGGGTATAATGGCAGGGGGGCGGTTTAGGGGAATACAATGTGGTGACAGCTCATATAACTCACCTGAAATTTTTAATTTGTATTCAGAACCACAAGCATAGACGTTGGAAGGGCACATCATGTTTCCATACATGCATGTCATTGAATCAGAGTCACAGAAGTGACATTGGAGACCAAATGAGAAACCTAAAAAGATGTAACAATTAACAACTATAATAAAGGTCCTACAGAATACATCCTAATGTGATGGCTACTATTGTCTTTCCTAGGAGTTGTTGGATGGTCGGCCGCTAGAATCATTTCATCCGATGAGCTCAATATGACACTAATTACTATTATTTTATTATTATTGCTGTTTTATGATTTTTTACATTTACTATTAATAACAATATTATCAATTAATTCCTAATAAAACAATAACTCAGACAAATACCTTGTCCCCCGATGTGTCCGATAAATTACCTGTTGCTGCAGATGAGAGGAGACTCAGAATTACAAGCAGGGAGATCATTGTTCAGCTCTTGAGGACAGGTCGTATTGTGTGATGGAAATCTTGGTTGAGGTTCTTCATTTATAGGACTTGGGCGGACATGGGAGGATCTTAATAATTCCAATGAGGGTAAAACCTTCTCAGTAAGAAACAATAGTTGGGGCTGTGCCATTACCGTCGCTTCTCCTCTATGCACAAGAAACAGGATAAGTGTCAGAGACTCTTGAGCTGCCCTGAGATTTTGTAATATCTTAAATTTTGGCAACGGCAGCAACCCATTGGAGGGATACAGAGGCTGGGAGTTGTGGTAGGAATGGTGAAAGTTGTCAGCAGTGGTCTCAGATCCTCCAGCTCACTTCCTAGGCTGGTGCAAAGCTGAGGGGGCCTGCATGGTACCTGATGGTGGTGGTAGCTTCCCCTAGGGCAATCTTCAGTCTCACTGGTCCCGGGTGTTAGTTGAAAGGGCTCTTTATCATTAATGCAGGAAAGAATTCAGAGACCACAGGTTGCAAATGAAACAGGTTAAAATTTTACTGAAGATGACAGAAGAGCAACCAAACATCTCCCAATACAATATGGATGTGCACATTGTGTCAGCTGTTCTACTGTGGTTGAGGGGATGAGCCCGGTTGTGATTTCTGGCAGAATATATACCCGGATGAATACTCTTTTACACCAATAACTTTCTCTTACTCTCAGTGTAATTATACTATTTACCCCCCAGTCCTACGGTGCAAAGGAGTCTCATCTCAAAGGATGACCCCAGACTCTTTACAAACTGGCACTAAAGCTTTGCAAGCTCATAGGCTAAACATGAAAACTCCCTATAGTAGCTCAATAACATAAAGACCAGGAATGACCTTCGAATGGATGGACCAGATTTGGTGCAATACCATAGACTCTATAATCCTTTATTAATAGTTAGAGATGAGCGAGTAGTATTCGATCAAGTAGGTATTCCATCGAATACTACGGTATTCGAAATACTCGTACTCGATCGAGTACCACTCGCTATTCGAATGTAAAAGTTCGATGCAGAACCAGCATTGATTGGCTGAATGCTATACAGTCGGCCAATCAACGCTGGTTCTTCTCCTACCTTTAGAAGTCTTCTCCGTGCAGCTTCCCCACGGCGTCTTCCGGCTCTTCATTCACTCTGCCAGGCATCGGGCCTGCGGCAGAGGCAACTGCGCATGCCCTCTTGTAGTGCGGGTATGCGCAGTCGGCTCTGCCCAGGCCCGATGCCTGGCAGAGTGAATTCAGAGCTGGAAGATGCCGCGGGGACGCTGCAAGGAGAAGACTTCTCGGGGGATCCAGCCCGACCCTCACTCGTGGACTTGGTAAGTATAATTTGATCGAACATTGCCTACCCCTGAAATGAGCATTTTCCCCCCATAGACTATAATAGGGTTCGATATTCGATTCGAGTAGTCGAATATTGAGGGGCTACTCGAAACGAATATCGAACCTCGAACATTTTACTGTTTGCTCATCTCTATTAATAGTAAATCATAGATAAGAGGTTTCAGGGTTAGAAATCTTTTCTCAGACCTTATTAACAAATGTGACTCATCTGTAAGATCTAATGAAGGGGTTACAACTTTGAAACATATTATCTATTAAGTAAAAAAGAGAGATCCTTTTTTGAGCACCCGAAGAATCGATGCTGAGAAAGATTTGTGTTCCATGTCTGGTTAGGAATGAGAGAGGAAGGGGGTGGGGGAATGTCTGTCCAGTCTAATCTCACCTTTCTGCTACAGGAACAATGTTGGGTCCCTAAATGGTAAGAGTAACCTATGGGACACCAGGTATGTCGCATTAACATTTTCCTTCCTGACCCAACGGGGGTGTTGACATCAACCCATTTATTTCCCTAGACCACACAGAGGTAGACATTGATATCATCTCTACCTTAGATCCCAGTAATGTTACCAATAACTCATTAGCTACTCTAGATATTAGGATACATTATTTGGTTCTGTACAGTAATAGTTACCGGCCAGTTGTTTGGGGTGCCCAGGTTAGAAGGAGCAGTGCCCAACTCCTGAACTTCTGCCCTCACTAGCTAGAAAGCCTTAGAGGGAACATTGTGTGTAACATGGTAAGACAATGGAGAATGGAAATAAGACAAGGACATTGTGTAATGTTGTTTCAGGAGCTCACCGTCCTAGTCAGGCTGTGTACCTTGTACAACAATGGAGCTCCATCTCCAAGAACATCTTCTGAGAGTAAATAGGGGAAAAAGTTCATGACTATAGAAACATGGAGACTTAATTCTGACTAATAATTTTGTGTCAATGTTATATTATATTTTTGTCTCATTGGGCCATTCGATTAGCATCCCATGTAGCCAATCAGAAACCTATTTTCCTTTGGTAAGGCCCAACATACCCAAAATCAGACCCAAAATCAGATCAACCATCGCATGGTCGAGATTAATGCAAGAGTCCAATCCAGAGGCCTAGGCTTGTGTTTGTCACGTTCGTGTCATAGTCCAGACACAGATTGCAGGCTGCAGATAGCACCACTAAGGAGACAGGGGAAGGAGACTATCCCTGGCACTACGGTGGCTAGCTAGGCCCTGCCTACGGGTGGTGGTTAGCTGTCTCCAAGCTAACCTTGGCCCCGACGACTCCTGGCTCTCTAGCACGAAGACCTGACAGACAGACAGACAGGGCAAGAGCTGCAAGAAAGCTAGGGACTGGGGATTCTAGGGTGGTAACCCCTACAGAAATAAAGGTGCAGCTGCAGACAAACAAACCGGACGGGAGGTGCTGGACAACTGACATGCAGCACAACAGAGTACAAAACAAGAGGAATGAGGAGAGGGACAGTGGAGAGGTGAGGAAAGGGCAAACACGAGACTGGGGAAAAATAAACTGGAACCCACCTCAAACAACCGGATAGTGCCAAGCAAACAGACGTGAAGGGAAGGGCAGAGTAGAAGTGTGGAGGGAAAACCAACTCATACACAAACAACACTCAAACTCCTTTTTAGTCAGTAAGCAAAAGCAAATCACTCCTCTTCCTCCTAAGGCCAAGAATTCTAGGTTGGGACCACAAAAACCGGCAACTGGTGGAGCCAGCCCTCTTCCTAATAAAGGCCCCCAGATCCTCCCATAGGATGATGGCGACCCATAACACCTGAGGTTAGACTCGTATAACCTCAAGTGTGTTCAGAAGTCCAGAACACTATGTGCACACTGATGGCCCAACGGCAGGGAACCCAGCAGCCGACCACAGAAGCCCGGACCAAATCCCCGACAGAACAGCACACCAACAAACAATCAGGCCATGACAGTGTTAGCATGATCTGATATTGTGTTGAATCGGGTTCAAAAAAATTGGAAGTGAGTTTGAGATCAGTTGCTTTGTAATTCGAAGAATTTGGGTCAGAATTTACTATTACAATTAAAGATGAGCGAGTAGGTATTCGATCGAATACTACGGTATTTCAAATATTCGTACTTGATCGAATACTATCGCTATTCGTAGTAAATATTCGATTCAGAACCAGCGTAGTGTATAGCATTTGGCCAATCAACGCTGCTCCTGCTGGAGGCTCGTCTGTGAGGAGGTGGAGTCTAAGATCGGACCACAGCAGTTTCCATTGTGGTCCGATTTTAGACTCCGTCTCCTCACAGACGAACCTCCAGCAGGAGCAGCGTTGTTTGGCCGAATGCTGTACACTGGCCAATCAACGCTGGTCAATTCATTCCTATGAGAAAGAGAGTCAGCTCCCTCATAACAGCAAGCTGCCAGCTCTCCCAGCTAGCAAGGATGAGCCTGCTGCAGAATCAGTGTTGATTTGCCGCAGGCTCATCTTTGCTAGTCAGGAGAGCTGGCAGCTTGCTGTTACGAGGTAGCTTACTTTTTATCAGTGCAACTGCAAGCACTATAGACTATAATGAGGTCCATGTGCTGTAACTGCACAGCGCTCCTCCTAAACACTCTCCTCCTGCTACTCGTGTACTTGGTGACCCTCCTTTAGTCGAATAGTGGTTTCCCCTGAAATGTGCATTTTTTCCCATAGACTATAATGGGATTTGATATTCGATCGAGTAGTCAAATATTGAGGCTCTACCCGAAATGAATATCGAATATTTCACTGTTCGCTCATCTCTAATCGCAATCTGATATGTCCCTTCTGTCACATATAGTAGGAGGGCAGCAATACTATGGAAGAAATAGGGAGTTGTGGTCTTTATTGTGTTTCTATATCAATGGGTTATGATTTCGGGAACTTGGCTCAGTGGTATTTGGATCATATCCTAAAACCAAGTCTGGTAAACCTATTTTTTGGTAGTAATGGCCACTTGTGGATTATAATATGGATGGTATGTGAGTGGTGTATGTGCCATGGGTATGTGATATTAGTGGTGTAGACGTCTGTTTTCTTTCTTCTGGAGTTTGGTCAGACATAAGTCTGGTAAATGGAACGTGTGTGTTGTCAGTGTTTCATAATGTCACCATTTAATATACTGTACCATGTACTGAGAAGCTGGAAAAATTGTAATTGTGTCATTTTCTTATAGATTGTATTCGTCGTGGAACCGTAATGACATGTTGCCTATAGTCTCGTCGATACAGTTATGGCATGTAGGAGACAAAACAGAAAAAAAAAAAAGTTCAGCCATTTTGAATTTTTTTGTCATTCACCATATGGGATAAATATTAATACTTATATAATATAATATAATATATATATATATATATATATATATATATATATATATATATATATATATATTTATATTCGATCGAGTAGGTATTCAATCGAATACTACGGTATTCGAAATATTCATACTTGATCGAATACTACTAGCTATTCGCAGTAAATATTCGATTCAGAATCAGCGTTGATTGGCCGAATGCTATACAGTGTATAGCATTCGGCCAATCAACGCTGGTTCTGCAGCAGGCTCATCCTTGCTAGTCGGGAGAGCTGGCAGCTTGTGGTTACGAGGGAGCTGACTTTTTCTCATAGGAATGCATTGATCAGCTTTGACTGGCCAGTGTACAACATTCGGCCAATGAACGCTGGTTCTGCCGGAGGCTCGTGTGTGAGGAGGCGGAGTCTAAGATTGGACCACAGCAGTCTCCATTGTGGTCCCATCTTAGACTCCGCCTCATCACAGACGAGCCTCCAGCCGGACCAGCGTTGATTGGCCGAATGCTATACACTGACCAATCAACGCTGGTCAATGCATTCCTATGACAAAAAAGTCAGCTCCCTCGTAACCACAAGCTGCCAGCTCTCCTGACTAGCAAGGATGAGCCTGCTGCAGAACCAGCGTTGATTGAACGCAGGCTCGTCCTTGCTAGTCGGGAGAGCTTACTTTTTATCAGCGCAACTGCAAACGCTGTGCAGTTAAAGCGCATGGACCCCATAGACAATAATTTGGTCCATGCGCTTTAACTGCACAGCGCTCCTTCTAAACACTCTCCTCCTGCTACTCGTGGACTTGGTGACTCTTCTTTAGTAGAATAGTGGTTTCCCCTGACACAAGCATTTTTTCCCATAGACTATAATGGGATTCGATATTCAATCCAGTAGTCGAATATTGAGGCTCTACTCGAAACTAATATCAAATCTCGAATATTTGACTGTTCGCTAGTTGTGAGTCTTCAATTACTTGTGAGATCTCTCTATGGGGGCTGAAGATACAGGAAAATATAGCGGCACCCAACTTATACTATTATGGCGGATATCTGCAAGGTGTTAAACTGGTTGTCTTACTAGAGAATAAGTGTCTGCTATTAGTTGTCAATGTTCACCACATCATCGATGACTATGAATTGTAGTCTAGGTTTTCTAGGATTATCCCTGGTGAAGTTGGGAAGGAAAAGGTCAATGTTGTATATCTGGTGTGCAAGAGGTTACTCTCCATTCCAGCCTTAAGCAGATTAAGTTTCCATTTTTTTGGTCCACTTGGGTGAATGAAAGCCAGAATGGAGTTGCGTCCGGTGACCATAAAACAGCTATGCCGGGCTGGCTATAAGTTATGAATTAGATTGTGTTAATTCTTTCTTGGGTAATTGGCTTATTGAATTCACTGTTCACCATTCGCCATGTATAACTTCATCACCTAACCAGTACCCCATTCCCTGCTACTATAGCCATATCTGCCACCAACGATCTTCATAGGGTCATACATGGGAAATATTATGGGGGAAATGTTAAGCACGTCTATGGTTGAGTGATCGGGATTGGAAAAGATAGGATTCCAATCAGCGAACGAGCAAATTTCACGATCGGGAAATTTTAAGATCGGCTCAACCCTAAAAGTGACTTTTCCCATAGAGAAGCATTGATTAGGGTTGAGCGATCTGGATCAGAGAAGATCAGATTCCGGCCATCGATCGAGCAAATTTCATGATCGTGATTGGCTGGAAAATGATCCTGAAATCTCAAGATCGGCTCAACCCTAAGCAAGTCCTCTTAATTTTTTTTCTCTTATTCAGTTGCAGCGGCAAGAAGACGTTATAGTTAGAGATGAGCGAGTAGTAGTCGATCGAGTAGGTATTCGATCAAATACTACGGTATTCGAAATACTCGTACTCGATCGAGTACCACTCGCTGTTCGAATGTAAAATTTAGATGCAGAACCAGCACTGATTGGCCGAATGCTATACAGTCGGTCAATCAATGCTGGTTCTTCTCCTACCTTTAGAAGTCTTCTCCGTGCAGCTTCCCCGCGGCGTCTTCCGACTCTTCATTCACTCTGCCAGGCATCGGGCCTGGGCAGAGCCGACTGCGCATGTCCTCTTGTAGTGCTTGTAGTGCGGGTATGCGCAGTCGGCTCTGCCCAGGCCCAATGCCTGGCAGAGTGAATGAAGAGCCATAAGATGCCGCGGGGACGCTGCACGGAGAAGACTGCATGGAGGATCCAGCCCGACCCTCACTCGTGGACTTGGTAAGTATAATTTGATCGAACATTGCCTACCCCTGAAATGAGCATTTTCCCCCCATAGACTATAATAGGGTTCGATATTCGATTCGAGTAGTCGAATATTGAGGGGCTACTCGAAATGAATATCGAACTTAGAACATTTTACTGTTCGCTCATCTCTAATTATAGTATATCTAATCTGGTCTGCCCAACCTGAATTTCTGATGACTACTGTTCATGTTGCGCCACAGAAACCACACGATGCAGCGATGATGATGTTTTCTCCGGATTGAAACAACAAAACGTACTAATATTACCTCTAATATTACTAATATTAGAGTGTTGATCTGAAAAAAATTGCTGCTTGAGATATTTTTTCTTGTTGTTGCTACTCTAACTCATTGATACAGAATTGCAGTCTGCACAAATGTAAAAAAAATCTGCTATTTAAGTTTTTTTTTTTTATTATTGTTCTTCCAATATATGATCCAACAGCCTGTGCTAATTTCTTTCTTTCTTTCTTTATTTTTAAGTCTGTGCCAACAAGGAAGGAAGGAACATTTATAGATTATTTCTTGGATTTTTTTTAATCCAAAGTTTATTGGAAAAATATTCCATTCTTCAAACATTTGTCATATTTTTAGATACATTGCTGGAGTCTTGGCAACTTATTGGACTTGGATGCCTTGGTGCAGATAACCGTCTCCTGAGATGTATCATAGACTGTAGTCTTGTTGCGATCACATTCTGATTGTGTTGTGCACCGCATACAGACCCATGTACGTTGGGGTGATCCTGAAAAATACACATAAGAAGTGTCACATAAAACAATATTACAGCAGGTCTGATATATAATAATGATGTCACATCAACTCTATAAATTCTGTTTATATTTGGCTTGTCCTTTTTTGACCATGGCATAGGTGTATAAATGTAAAATAGACTAGAGTAGGCCCAGCACATACCAAACAGCAGTGGGTGGGCCGCTATCACAACACAGGTGCGGAGAGCTTTGCAGAGGAAAGGAGTGGTGAGCCAGCAGCCAAGATCCATCACTGAACAAGGGCAGGTTGCAAATGGCAACAGCAATAGCAGTGGTCTAGTCTAGCCTGAACCAAGACGCTTGAAGACCATTGAGAAGTCCATCACTGGCGACTGGTCAGTACTCCAGTACTGAGATATACTTAGAAGAAGAAAAGAAAGATTCTTCCTAGGAGGCTGTTCTCATGAATCCAAGTTGACAGTGTCTTACTTGTTGCATGCAGATATGTAGAGAGCACAGGCCTCTATCAGTGGTGGGAGTCATAGCATAAAATTGCAAACACCCCTGAGAGTGACACTTGAGCTTGGGGGAAGCTCTGGGGTATTTTGGAATATATTGACTGTCTGTGGCCTCTGATATTTTTAGTGGTCTCATAGATTCAGAGCAAGAGCTCTTTTACCACATGTCCTCTCAGATTGCTGGCAGATCTTACCCTTCCAAAAAGAAATATGTTTTCCAATTGTCCCAACTACTGTGAGCTCTCAATACCAGTCAATAGCATGAAAGGGGCTCATATGTCAGTGCTCCCTGTTATTGTTCTTCCACAGGGACAGCAAATCCATCTACTGGCTCTACAATGTACAGGAGCTGTAAAATCACACAAAAAGGATATGCAGGAAGGACAGACCATTGCATTTTGAGGATAACCTCTTTCTGCTTCTAGAACTGAAGAAGAGAAGCAGTGACATAATAAAGAGGACCGACGGCAGGGTACAGGACTCAAAATGCTAAGTCTACCTAAAAGCCTAGTCAAGGGCAGTGGGGCTCAGTCTTCAATCAGTTCTCATAGACCCCTCTTGTCAGACCAATGGTGAGGCTGGAGGTTGGTTTCTCTATCTTAAGCTCCACCTCCCTACTAGAACCTTCTACGGCACAATCTATTGTCACAGGGAGAACCTCTTTAGATGGTTTAGTCCAAATCTTAAAGACACAGTAAAATATATCCCAGCAAATAAATTGAAAACAAACCCAAATAATACTACAAAAAAAAAAATATATATATATGTCTGGGCTGGAAAACTCCAGATATACTCCTGTAAATCTAGAAATATGTCAAGATAATCTACAACATCAACCATTTGTCTGAACGGGACGACACAAAGACATATGTCTAATAAAGCAGAACTAGTTGACTTACTTTTACTGTCATCCAGATTACATTTTTCACCTTTACAACATGACACGACCTTATTGGCTTGGTCCAGGGTGGTCTTGCTGCCAAAGAAGCCACACTGAGATGAAGGTATACATGTCCTGTTCAGATGTTGAGTTATTTTGTACTCTACAAATAAAGATGACAAACACCTTCTTTATAGTAATAAATAAAAAAAAATGGAATTATTTGGTTTGGCCCTATTAGAAGAGCCAAAAAAGTAAATCCGCAAGTCAGGACCCCCAGACATCAGTTGTATTGTGTAAGGAGCCTGGAAGTGAATGTTTAATTTCCCAGCAGCGCCACCACAGGAGAAATAAAGCACTACATGGTGTCCACTAATACCAATAGCTTGGCTGTGTAATTCAGCACAGGACAGTCTTCCAATGTGAGAGACACTTTATATCCTGTAGCTATATTTTAATGTGACCAAGAGATGAGCAATCTGAAAAGAGGACCCCCCACCACCCCAATATTAACTCTGAATTGTAGTAAGGAGGAGGAGCCCTGCTGTGTCCCCATTATACACTACATGCACCCCCGGCTTTATTGATGGAGCACAGGCTGGGATACATACTTACACGCTCTGCTGGCCTCCTGTACATACACAGTGATATGACATGTCCTGTCCTCGGCTTCATCTGTGCACTGTGCATGCACCCCATGTCACTATGGGACAGCAATCCAGCCAGGAGGGACATGTTTAGGACCAGACTATGCTCCATTGTGGACACCCATTAACAATTATTATACTCTGGGGTCATTTCAGACCCCAGAGTATAATAATTGGAGTCCAAGAGTGGGATACAAACATAAACACTGTTACTTACCTATCCCTGCGCTCCCCGCTGTCGGCTATCTTCAATCATGTCAGGGACGTCATGTGACCGGGGGCCTGCGTCGCGACGCATAAGGATGCAGGCCCCGGTCATGTGACTTCTGAGACGTCACACAAATAGGCCCCGAACGCTTCACAGATCGTGGAGAGGTAAGTAACACTGTTTTTTATGTTTGCTTTCCTCTCCCGGGCCTCCGATCATTATACTTGGGGGTCTGAAAAAAACCCCGAGTATAATAATGATGTTTGTGGGGCCCGTTGTAAGACACTGACCTGGATTGGTGACGGCTGAGTGCAAGTCCTGGAACGTGGGCGGGAGCAGGTTGGGAAACTTGCCCTATAAGAACCCCTGACTGAACCTGCCTAACGTCAGAGTAACGTCCTTACAAGGGCGCCCCTCACAGGAACCTAAATAGATTCCCTATAATAACCCTACAGTGGGCTGAGATGTAAAATGAAACAGGGAATAACTAGTAGCGGCAGGTAACAGAGAACAATAGCTGTATAGAGTTCAAGCTAGACCAGTAGTAGGTATAGGTAAGAAGTAGAATGCTGAAATAAACCAGAAGACGAAGCAGGCAAGGAACAGGAAGGGAAAACAAAGATTAAGAGTTTGTAGCAAGTGTACCAGAATACAGAACCTGGAAATACCAAAGTATATAGAACCTATAGCAGGCAAATGAAGATGGGTGAGTGGAGTTAAAATAGGAACTGGGAAACAACCCCACCCATCACAGATGGGAATGACTGGCCAGACACCCTGCCAGTCAAGCCGACACCAAGGAGGCAACTTAACCCCTTAGTGTACTAAACACGGCCAGAGGAATCACTGACACGCCTCCGGGGCATGCGCCGCCTGGCAGGGAAGCCATGGCGTCCGCGAATCCTGACACCCGTGGTGTCACTTACCGATCCCGGCCCCTGCCAGGATCAGTAAGTAAGTAGGGCCTGTTACAGGCTGGAGTAACTCCGGCCGGTAACGGCCTATTAAAAAAAAAAAACACGTAGCGGTAGCGGCTGTCGGCGGGCCCCCTAATGTCCCGGGCCCTGTGGCAGCTGCCTCCTCTGCTCCCCAGTAGTTACGCCCCAGCACATCACCATCCTTTTTAGTGACATTAAGACAGATGGCAACAACTTATCACACTATATGAAAGCCAGGTTAAATTTATGACATCTGTATCTTGAGGAACATCTTCTTCAACTCCCGCCATTACTACCATCACCACCAACAGTCATGTATTCCACTGTTACTAAAGGACACATTTAGTAATGAATTTTGTAAAACACGTAATGATTAAACTTACAATTATTATCTGACACATTTGGCAATGACTACGGATTAGAACTGGCAATTTTAACCACCAAACAGATTAAATGCACCGTCCCTGTATGACCCATTTAGCCGTGAATGCAGCATAAAAGTGACAAAACCGATGGGGGAAGTGAATTGGCTGCAGCTGTCCGATATGGGAAATTTGGCCATGTGTGCGGCTTACAACGGGCAGCGCCAATACCATGGAAAATACAGACAATGGTTAAAAAATATACTCATGTCACCATATTGTATTGAATTGGTTTTAAGAGAATTTGGAAATTAGAGCTATGCTGCAGAAGGACATGTCTGTATTCTTGTATTATCATAAGACATGAGGGGAGGAGGGTTAAGATTTATCTATTACGTTCATTGGAATTATTAAGATCCTCCCATGTCCGCCCAAAGTCTATAAATGAAGAAGCTCAACCAAGATTTCACAATACGACCTGTCCTCAAGAGCTGAACAATGATCTCCCTGCTTGTAATTCTGAGCTTGTCCTCAATATATTTTGGAATATGTAAGATTCTAGCATAAGATATTTGGCTATTTTATTTGTTTTCTTTGGAACTTTTTGATAATATTGTTAATAATAATAATAATAATAATAATAATAATAATAATAATAATAATATAGAAAATACAACATTAGAAAATATGTTCAATGTTGGCAAATAATAGTCTGTGTGATCGATAATTTTAGGTTACGGCTCCGGTCTTCAGTGTGTGAAATGTGAGTCTAATTCAACATCATGTGAAGGTCCATTGGTGGATTGTCCTCCGGACTATGCTTGTGGCTCCAAATACACAGAAGCCCATTCAGGTGAGTGATCTGATTATATATAACATGAGCTGTCATCACATGTTATTCCCCTAAACCGCCCCCCTGCCATTATACCCCGCAGTGATAGGACATAACCTGTCCATTGCAGCATAAAGTATGACATGTAGTTATAGAATAATGCTCGCTGTATGGTAACTACCAGGGAAGAGTCATCTTGTTGTCCAGTTTTCCTGAAGAGTCCTATAGTCTGGTCCTAAACATGTCCCTCCTGGCTGGATTGATGTCCCATAGTGACATGGGGTACATTCTCAACTGGGATTTTAATAGTAGATTCCATGGGGTGGAGGGGCACAAATTTTGGGTAGCAGGAGGGGCAGTGCATATGAATCTCCTGTCCGCATGACATAACATTGTAGGTGGATCTCTCTATGTTTTTTAACCCTGTTATTTCAGTAACTTGCCCCTAACTGCTCTGACCGGAGAGACAGTGGGTCCATGAAACCCTAAGATGTCTAATGTTAAAGGGATTTTCTAGGCTTGTTGGAAAACCTATTGGTGGAAAGAGGAGAGGAATATGCCTTCTTGCTTGTTTGTAGGAAGCGAAACATTTTCAAGACTGTTCAGGGACTGCGTATCTTCATCTGAATGTGGCTTCTCGAGTAGCATGAGCGGCGTGGGTAAACACTCCATGAGGATTGTCGCTTGTTGTAACCAATCCAACTGTACCCCTGATATCAGTGAATGTAAGTCATCTGCTTTTTTTAGATATATGACTCTGTAGTGTCCAGTGGACTTTGCCAGCAAAGACAATGTTATTGTCACAGTTTTATTTGGTGAGAGATACTCAGTAAATCAGCCATTAACAGCTCAATGGCTTGGTCATCAACTGACCGGGGTTACTGGAACTCACTGAGTAATGAACTCTAATAACCCTTTGTTTTTGGCGCACCATGTGACGCATCTTGAGGCTCTGCATGATCGTGATGAACCCTTCCTAGTGCAGGGATTCCTTCTGCATCTAAATACAGAAGGAGTCCCTGCACTAAAAAGGGTCAATTGTGCTTATATGTAGAGATGAGCGAGTAGTACTCGATCGAGTAGGTATTCAGTCGAATACTATGGTATTCGAAATACTCGTACTCGATTGAGTACCACTCGCTGTTCGAATGTATAAGTTCGATGCAGAACCAGCATTGATTGGCCGAATGCTATACAGTCGGCCAATCAATGCTGGTTCTTCTCCTACCTTTAGAAGTCTTCTCTGTGCAGTTTCCCCGCGGCATCTTCCGACTCTTCATTCACTCTGCCAGGCATCGGGCCTGGGCAGAGCCGACTGCGCATGTCCTCTTGTAGTGCTTGTAGTGCGGGCATGCGCAGTCGGCTCTGCCCAGGCCTGATGCCTGGCAGAGTGAATGAAGAGCCGGAAGAGCTGGAAGACGCCCCGGGGGACGCTGTAAAGAGAAGACTGCACGGAGGATCCAGGCCGACCCTCACTCGTGGACTTGGTAAGTATAATTTGATTGAACGTTGCCTACCCCGAAACAAGCATTTTGTCCCCATAGACTATAATAAGGTTCGATATTCGATTCGAGTAGTTGAATATTGAGGGGCTACCCGAAACGAATATCAAACCTCGAGCATTTTACTGTTCGCTCATCTCTAGTTATGAGTTAACTATGGATAACTTCAAGTACAGGTAATCCTTCTGTAGCAGAAGCAGTCCCTGAAGTTGTAGTATGGGATAAATGTTATCATGCTTTTTTTTATTATTTCACCATTTCTCTTGTCCAATTCCAGTGATTAAAAAAAGTAATTCCACAAATGGAATGGTCTGCGGAACCTGCCTTTCTTACACCCCCTCGTGTTATACTTCAGAAACTGTACCATGCAAAGGGGGTGAGGATATGTGTTTTTCCATGGCTTTAGCCGTAACAGGTACCAAATAATAGTTTTCTTGTTGTTCACTGTAAAGAGAAGATTCCTTCCGATCAGATCTCCTATAACAGTCATCTCCAGTACTGAGCACTTTCCTTCTCACTAACTAGTTCTCTGACATGTCTATTAGGAGCCAGTAGATGGATTTGCTGTCCCTGTGGAAGAACAATAACAGGGAGCACTGACATATGAGCCCCTTTCATGCTACTGACTGGTATTGAGAGCTCACAGTAGTCGGGGCAATTGGAAAACAGATTTCTATCCTGATGATGAAACATCTAGAAGCTTGTCAGGTCTTTATAGGGGGGATTTGATGTTCTATTGACCTGATGATGGCCCTCCCATAGAGTACAAGAAAAGTGACTCTGTTTCCCAATTTGTATGGAATGGCAGGTCAAGTATGTACAAGCAACTGCTTCATTCATACAGAATTATGTAAACACCCTTTAAAATTGGGCAAAAAAAATTTGATAAAATATCTGCTAAATAACTTCATTTATGAAAGCTGTCTAACAGGGATTGGTCAGTTGTAGTGCCGGGTTTATTCCCAGGATAAACAGAATTTATAGAGTTAATGATATTTTGTAACTACTGCTGGAGAAGGATCTGGGTGTACTTGTAGATCATAGATTATATAACAGCACAATGATAAACCTATATACATATATCAATGTCCCATACACTGTCCCCAGTGCCATACAAGAAATATGAGGGAAAGCTGTTCTATGTAAAATTAAAAGATAAGGGAGCTCTCTCTGTCTGGAAAAAAAATAGGTTCAATCTCCTGAGCTGACAAAGCTTCTTCACTGTAAGGAGTGTGAATCTGTGGAATAGCCTACCCAGGAGCTGGTCACAGCTGACAGCTGCAGAAAAGGCTCAGATGCCATTTTAAGAAAAATAACATTGAAGGCTATGGAAATGTATAGACTGTCATGACGTTTCCCATCTCCCAGTTGAATTTGATGGATGGATGTCTTTTTTCAACCATACTAACTATGTAACTAATTATAACCTATCAGACCTGCTGTAATATTGTGTTATATGAAGTTTATTTTGTGTATCTTTGCAGGAGCATTGCCCTATTCATATTCCACAAGGGGGTGCACAACAAGATCGTACTGTGATTGTGGCAGGCTGTTTCTTGAAACTCCGGGAACAATAACTGAAACAATGATAAACTGCACCAAGGCACCAAAGATTATTAAGTCACCATAACATTGGCCTTGTGTCTAAGAGTCTGCAAGAAATCATAAATGTTTTCACAATTGAATATTTTTTTCAATAATCTATTGGACCCCAGCAGAAATAATCTATTATTTTCTCCTCCTTTCCTTCTTTCTTTCCTTCCTTACTCCTTTCCTTCCTTCCATCCATCCTTCCTTCCTTCCTTCCGTCCTCCTATCCTTCCTTGTTTCCTTCCTCTCCTTCCTTCCGCCCCTCCTTCCTTCCGCCCCTCCTTCCTTCCTCTCCTTCCTTCCTTCCTTCCTTCCTTCCTTCCTTCCTTCCTTCCTTCCTTCCTTCCTCCCTTCCTTCCTTGTTTCCTTCCTCTCCTTCCTTCCGCCCCTCCTTCCTTCCGCCCCTCCTTCCTTCCTCTCCTTCCTTCCTTCCTTCCTTCCTTCCTTCCTTCCTCTCCTTCCTTCCTTCCTTCCTTCCTTCCGTCCTCCTTTCCTTCCTTCCTTCCTTCCTTCCTTCCTCCTTTCCTTCCTTCCTTACTTCCTCCCTTTCTTCCTTTCTTTCCTTCTTTCCTTCCTTCCTCCCTCCCTCCCTCCCTCCCTCCCTTCCTTCCTTCCTTCCTTCCTTCCTCCTCTCCTTCCTTCCTTCCTCTCTCCCTTTCTTTCTTTCTTTCTTTCTTTCCTCCCTCCCTCTCTTTCTTCCTTCTTTTCTTCCTTCCTTCCTTCATTCCTTCCTCCTTTCCTTCCTTCCTCCTTTCCTTCCTTCCTATCTCTCTCCCTTCCTTCCTTCCCCCTTCCTTCCTTCCTTCCTTCCTTCCTTCCTTCCTTCCTTCCTTCCTTTCTTTCTTTCTTTCCTCCCTCCCTCCCTCCCTTCCTTCCTTCCTTCCTTCCTTCCTTCCTTCCTCTCCCTTCCTTCCTCCCTCCCTTCCTTCCTTCCTTCCTTCCTCCCTCCCTCCCTCCTTCCCTCCTTCCTCCCTCCCTCCTTCCCTCCTTCCTTCCTATCTCTCTCCCTTCCTTCCTTCCCCCCTTCCTTCCTTCCTTCCTTCCTTCCTTTCTTTCCTCCCTCCCTCCCTCCCTTCCTTCCTTCCTTCCTTCCTTCCTTCCTTCCTCTCCCTTCCTCCTTCCCTCCTTCCTTCCTTCCTTCCTTCCTTCCTTCCTCCCTCCTTCCCTTCCTTCCTTCCTTCCATTTCCTCTTGGCTCTACATATGTATACTGAAATGTGCTGCACAAGATGAGCGGCTTTTCAAAATAATAAAAATGTTTTAAAGAGTAATAAAAAATTATTTAAAAAATGCCTGTAATAAACTGTAGGGAAATGTATAGGTTATCTGTGTCTATGTGTGGCTGCTCCACGTAAGTCTTTAAAAAATGTGTAAGTTATTAATAGGCACCACTTCCCTTATTTCTCTTGTAATTTTACTTTGATAATACAAGATTTTGTGAAATGATCCCTGCCTGCTCTCACTCTTTCCAATAAAGCAAAGTTAAGAAAAATGTGTTTTTGTATTTTCTTCTCAGCCTTCTAAGGTCAATAGCTTTTGTATTTTTCCATTCACATAGATGTATAAGGGATTTTCTTTTGTAGGTTAAATTATATCATTAGCACCATTCAATATTCAATACAAGGATTTGGAACAGGGAAACACATTGTAAGGGTCCATTCACACGGAGTAACGCGCGCTCATTTTGCACAATGCACGTGTAAAGAATACACATGAATGGTGATGCACTGATATATAAACATATATGGTGGCTTAAAAAGAGGTCTTCACTGGGCCCCTTTCCATTAGATGCCAGTCCAGGGGAGGGGTATAAAAAAAATAAATAAAAAAAACACATATACTCACCTGTTCTGGGCTGAGCATCTGCTCCGGGGCTCTTCCTGCGGTAGTGGGCAAAAGAACCTTTAATGATGTCATGACCATGTGAACAGACTCTTGTGTGGGCAGAGTTATTCTAGGATTGTACAGAACAGTGTGGAAGCTGCTGGGAACAAGACTGATGGAAAGTAAGAAGAAAAGAAGAGAACATGTTTGAGCAAGAAGGGGGGTGGGGAATGGTGTGTGGGGAAGAGGGGTATATGGGGGTCCAGGCTGTGTGTGGGGAAGAGGGGTATATGGGGTGTAGGCTGTGTGTGGGAAAGAGGGGTATATGGGGGTGCAGGCTGTGTGTGGGGAAGAGGGGTATATGGGGTGTAGGCTGTGTGTGGGGAAGAGGGGTATATGGGGTGTAGGCTGTGTGTGGGGAAGAGGGGTATATGGGGGTGCAGGCTGTGTGTGGGGAAGAGGGGTATATGGGGGTGCAGGCTGTGTGTGGGGAAGAGGGGTATATGGGGGTGCAGGCTGTGTGTGGGGAAGAGGGGTATATGGGGGTGCAGGCTGTGTGTGGGGAAGAGGGGTATATGGGGATGTAGGCTGTGTGTGGGGAAGAGGGGTATATGGGGATGTAGGCTGTGTGTGGGGAAGAGGGGTATATGGGGGTGTAGGCTGTGTGTGGGGAAGAGGGATATATGGGGGTGTAGGCTGTGTGTGGGGAAGAGGGGTATATGGGGTGTAGGCTGTGTGTGGGCAAGAGGATGGAAGGGGGGTTCAGGCTCTGGTGGGGGGGTGGGCACTGTTAGCACATAATACTGTGTGGGGACACTGTGAGCATATAATACTGTGTAGGTCTACTATGAGCATATTATACTGTGTGGGGGCCACTGGTGAGCAAATAATACTGTGTGCGGGTGACTGTGGAGCATGTAATACTGTGTGGGGTCCACTGTGGAGCATATAATACTATGTGGGATTCACTGTGGATCACCTTAATACTGTGTGGGGTCCACTGCGGAGCATGTAATCTGTCCCAGTATTGTTTACATGCCGGACCCTGCACTGCTCACTCACCGTATTCATGATAACTACAGTTTTTGGTACTACACCTTTCAAGTATCTGAGATATCGCTTCAGCGCTCATAACCGCCACTATCAAGAATTTGCTCTAGGTAGGGGGTCCCAGACAAAAGTTTGCACCTGAGCCCATAAGGCTTTAGTTACATCACCGGGAAAGCCGGTTTCCAGAGGGGGGTAAATGATGATAATGCCAGTATGTATGTATGTAGGAACCAATGTGGCTACAGCCTCTCACGCACAAAACAGAAATGTTATTACCCCTATTGGCAACCCTGGTATCACCTAGAAGTCAGTTTCAAGACATTTCCCAGTATACTGTACTTCTCAATACTTATTTAGTCCAGGGCTTCACCAAAACCAATTGAGGAATGGTAAAGGTCGAGAAATCAGATTCCCATCTGGTGATATAGGCAGGTTTGCTTTGTGGTGTATATGCACAGTGAATAGAACAAAGAATAAGGAAATCCCTTGAACTATGAGAAGCTTGGTAGGTAGGAACAGAAATGTCTGTTAGGTCACACATTATGCGGATATATCTATGTCAAAGAGGGCAATCCACCTCTATTCTGCCCAGTGAAGATAAACTAGATGAGGGCACTATGGAAGTTCAAGAAATCGTTTACATCTACAGTTTTAAAATAGGTACAGGTGTATCTTCATTGTGCTGTCTCGGAAGAACAACAATCTTGGATCGAGAGAAGCCATAGTCACTGTTGCTAAGCCAAGCAATGAATTCTTCCACCTCTTTTTCATTCCGCTTCCATAGGAAGAACAGGTATAAAACAATACTTCTGGTTAGAGGGCAGTAGATATTGTTTATCGTATGATGTTTAAAAAGACCAATACCCAAGTTTGCATAAGTAGGAGCAAAGTGTGTGCCCATTGAACAAACTTGTAGATGGAATGTCATTTTTGGACCCCTCTTGTCTATATACTCCTCCATCTGGAGAAGTCAAGAAATGATGGAAGGCCAATTTTTGCAGAGTGCAATTTGTATTGTCCAGTTTAGAAGGAGCAGCGCCCAGATCCCGAACTTCTGCCCTAGAAAGTCTTAGAGGGAACATTGTGTTCGGACCATGGTAAGACAATAGTGGAGGGAAATAAGACAAGGACATTGTGTAATGTTGTTTCAGGAGCTCGCCGTCCTAGTCAGGCTGTGTACCTTGTACAACAATGGAGCTCCATCTCCAAGAACATCTTCTGAAAGTAAATGGAGGAACAGGTTCATGGTTTCAGTATCCAGAAGACTTATCCCTTCAATTGTGAGTCAGTAGACCCGATCTATGGGACAGTATATTCTTGAATGCCTCTTCAAGAGTTAGGACTGAAAGCTCCAATATGTGCCCTTAAAGCATGATATGTAAATCACTGTATATATGTATATCTGATAAGAGAGAAAAACAGTGGGCAACAGAAACTAGTAGTGACTGAATATTTGGTCCTCTGATAATGGCTGACAACATAAGACAACATTGTGTGAGTAAGTGAGTGATGCCACAATTTGCGGAGATGCTGCGGGAAAAATTGCGGCGTTTTGCAGTGCAAGCAAAGGGGATGGGATTCATGCAAATCTCATACACATTTTACCTTCTTAAAGGGATGCTATGGGACATTATACAGTATGGAGGGCCGCTATGGGACATTATATTTTCTGAAAGGGATGCTATGGGACATTTTACAGTATGAAGGGCCGCTATGGGACATAAAACTGTGTGAAAGAGCCACTGTGGGACATTATGAAGTGTGAAGGGGCCACTGTGGAGCATTAAACTGCTGTAAATGGGGCATTATACTGTGTGAGGGCCAGAAAATGGGGCACTATACCGTGTTTTCTATGTTTGCTATGGAGCCAGGTATTTACTAGTTACGCCCCTTTAAGGAGTGTTAAATGGGTTTTCCCATGACGCTTGTTCACTAACCTGCAGGCTGTTGTGCTCTCTTCACTTCCTGCTTTTCTTGGCACATAGGTGGGTGGGGTTTCACTTGCACCGGATTGGTTGTAAATGAATTACCACAGTGTGAAGCTGATGTAGCAGAGCTGGAGCCCTATCTCAGCCCTTATCAGTCAAGTTCAATTAAACCGACTGATAAGAGCTCAGAAATCCCGGAGCTCTCACCTCCCCTATCTGAGAAGCTCCGCTACTTAAAAGATACAAACAGCTCAGAGCTGCTCCCAGCCCCTCCCTCCCCCTCTGAGAGCAGGCAGCTACATCACTTGACAAATAAGCAGATAATCCCAAGCGCCATAGAAACGGAGTGTAAACAATGAAGTGAATAAATTAAGATTGCGGCCAAACAAAGCAGTTTTGATAAAGCAATGTATTTAGGAAAAGTCTTAAATCCACATAAACTAGCAGTATAGATAGGACCCTTGTGATGGGACAACCCCTTTAAGATATATTGGTTCTTGATGAGGAGGATTTACTTTCAATAAAATTATTAAGATCCTCCCATGTCCGCCCAAGTCCTATAAATGAAGAACCTCAACCAAGATTTCCATCACACAATACGACCTGTCCTCAAGAGCTGAACAATGATCTCCCTGCTTGTAATTCTGAGTCTCCTCTCATTATCTGCAGCAACAGGTAAGTTATCTGACACATCGGGGGACAAGATAGTTGTCTGATATATTTTTTTCTATTAGAAACTTTTTGATGATATTGTTATTAAAGATAATATAACATCATAAAATAATAATAATAATAGTAATAATAATAATAATAATAATAATAATAATAATAATAATAATAATATAAAATAAAATACAAAGATAGAAAATGTTAGTAAATAATAGTATAAGTGATCAATGTGCTGATTCCGACATCTTTTTAGATTTCATGACCGAGGTTACCCTTACGGAGTGCGGTCCTACTAAAACGACATTTGAGGGTTCCTTGGCACTGAGTCCTATCGGCTGTAGGTGTCTTTCTAGATACCAAGAACGCAGTGAGGGTGAGTTACCTTATTATATCATTTTTTTTTACACCTTCCCCAACCTAAAATAATAATAATAAGAAAAAATATCCTGGATAACCCCTTTAGGCCGGGGCCACTGGTGATGCAAACGTCGCGATTTACCCACGGCAGAATTGGCGAGGAAAAAATTGCAGCATTTCACAGTCAGAGCAAAGGGGATGGGATTGTAGCAAATCCCATGATCGCTTTGGAGTAAAATCCACACCACGGTTTTGGAAACTGCATCATATCAATTATACCTACGGTAACGCCGGCGGTTTCCCCTTTATGTATAGTTGAAACAGAAAGTCGGCAGATGGAACATCTACGAACTTCCTGTCTAAAGCGCTACGGGAAGAACCATGATCAGTGATTGGGGTTGAGTCGATCTTGAGATTTCAAGATCGATTTTAAAATCCGATTTCCGATCATTTTCCAGCCGATCTCGATCCCGATCTCGATCGTGAAATTTGCTCGATCACCGATCGGAATCTGATCTTTTCCGATCCCGATCTTCAACCCTAGTCAATGCTTTTCTATGGGAAGAGTCACTTTTGGGGTTGAGCCGATCTTGAGATAACCTCCGATCTCGGTCCCACTGGAAAAGATCGGGTCGGAATTCCGATCTCGATCGTGAAATTTACTCGATCGCCGATCAGAATTCGATCTTTTCCTATCCCGATCGCTCAACCCTATCCGTGATGTTCAAAACCTTGGGCATTCACCATGGAGGTGCAAATAATAATGACACTTGACTAGTAGGGTTGAGTGAGCGGGATCGGAAAAGAACGGATTCCGATCGGCAATCGAGTAAATTTCACGATCGGAATTTCGATCCCAATCTTTTTCGGCAGGATCAAGGTTGAAGGTTATCTCAAGATCGGCTCAACCCTATACATGTATATATCATGAACAGGGTTGATCGATCGGGAAAGATCGGATCAAGCAAATTTCACAATTGGGATTGGCTGGAAAATCATTGAAAATCAGATTTTAAAAACGATCCTGAAATTTCAAGATCGGCTCAACCCCATTGTCTAGCATAAAATATGCCCACAGGGAAGCATCAAAATTTTATGGGTTTCAGAATGTGGTGACTAAAGTAATTTTTTAGATTCTGGATTTTTGGACTGGTATTAAAATATAGCAGTGTATTGTTGGTATCGACGCGATCATGCCGAACCAAGAAATAGGGTCAAAGCAAGAAAATTAAGAAAATTTTGCCTTGTTTATTTGTAGGTAGTGAAACGTTTCACACTATGGTCCGGGTATGTGCACATTCAGCTAACTGTCGTAACTTCAAGGGTAGCAGGAGCATTGAGAATAACCATTACTGGGTGGACATCAAATGCGAGGGCAATGGTGAGCGTAAACCGGACACCATGAAATGTAAGTCACCTAGTTCTACTTTTTGTTTTATACCTTTGCTATGGGAGCTAGACATTTTTGGATAGGATGTTTATCCAGGGACTTAGTCCAATTGCCATATATGGAGATAGGAAGGAAGTTTTTCTTCTAATGGGGCATTTGCTGTTAGCCTTGTGGGGTTTATTGCCTTCCCCTGGATCTCCCTGGTAGGTTGGACTTGATGGACTTTTGACTTTATCGTTTCTTATCTACTCTGTTGCTATGTGATTTCTCTCTATATTTCTCTATCAGCACCCCAAGTACAGCCAGATCTTCTCTGTTCCAGCACTGAGAGAGGGAGGTTTGATAGAGAAGACCACCAACAACGTGAACAGAGGACTACTACCTCCGCCAGAGTCCTTCTACAGCTCCCACCCTACCCTACTCCCATTGGGTTGCTTCACCTCTAGGAAATCTTTCATTGACTCTCGGGCTCCAAGTTTACCCCAAGTCCAGAACAATTTCCATCCCTCCTAATTGCTGATGTCTTCAGTAATGTGTTATATTATTGGTCAGGTGGGATCTATTGAGTTATAGAGGATAAAATAATAGAATATTGCACCTAACAAATACCTTCCGGCCTCCATGCCTGTGTCTGCTCGGTTCTCCCCTAGTCTCTGTCTCAGCCTCTCCACCAATCCTGCTTCATCTTGGTGACCACTGGTCAAAGAGGTCATGGGTCATTCTAATTGACATGTCCGCTGTGTCCAGTGATTGATCATTATCATTACTTGCCAAGACAACACGCCACCAATGTAACAACAAACAAAGACCAGCCTAGTACCAGGAACCATTGGTGCCCGGGAATTTATCCTATTGTCAGTTCAGTAAAAGTATGTCTGTTCTCCATGTGGTCCCTCTAGTAAGATATCGCTGTGTTAGGTAGAGCAGAGATCTCTTACAATGAGTAGCTCTCACTATGGAGGACCACTAGTGTCTCTGTATTGTACGGAAGCTTGAAGATTTCACAACTAACTGATAGTGAGGGATAACCCCTTTATAATGGGAAGGGGAGAGGAGGAATATTCTTCATAGGGTCCTACATGGGAAATATTATGGGGGGATGTTATGGAGCAAGTCCTCTTTATTATTTTCTTCCTTTTTTCTTTTTAGTCGTGGAGGCGAACCATCGTTATAGACACCAAAATGGACTGAGATGCCAAACCTGCAAATCTGATGACTCTGACTCGTGTTCCCCTTCACGCTTCGTAGAATGCATGGATGATGAGAAGATGTGTTTTCGTCGGCTCGAAACCGCAAAAGGTACCACTATTGCTTTATTTTTCTTCACTGCAATGAGACGAGTTGTTTAGATATAATCTCCTATGATACTAAACTACAGTATCATAGGAGATCATATATAGAGATGAGCGAAGACTAAAATGTTCGAGGTTCGAAATCCGATTCGAACAGACGCACACTGTTCAACTGTTCGAACGGGTTTCGAACCTCATTATAGTCTATGGGGGGAAATGCTTATTTCAGGGGTTGGCAACATTCGATCAAATTATACTTACCAATTCTACGTACCCCTGAAACGAGCATTTCCCCCCCCCCATAGACTATAATGGGGTTCGAAATGCATTCGAACAGTCGAACAATGTGCGAATCGAATTTCGAACCTCGGACATTTTAGTGTTCGCTCATCTCTAATTATTATATATCAGACCTGCTGTAATATTGTGTTATGTGACACTTATGTCTTACATCTTTGCAGGAAGAGACTCCTATTCTAGGTCCTCTTGGGGCTGCGCAACAAAATCATACTGTGATCATGGAAACGCCACTGTCAAGTATCGTGGATCGGAATATAGTGATACTTATATCTGCAGCCAGGCGCAAAAGTCCAATAAGAAGCCCTGAATGTGGCCACTGTGTCTAAAGGGCTAAAAGAAATGTCAAATGTCTGCTGGACAGAATATTATTTCCAATAAATGTTGGATAAATAATATCCAAGCAGTGACATCATATATAAATGTGTCCTTTCTTACTTTTTCCACTTGGCACATAAGACCAAACAATACACTGTATGGAGAAGTATATGGTATATGTGTCTACTAGGGTTGAGCCGATCTTGAGATTTCAGGATCAATTTTAAAATCTGATTTCCGATCATCGCGATTGGGAAATTTGCTCGATCACCAATCGGGATCCGATCTTTCTCGATCCCGATTGCTCAACCCTAATTGTATATGATATATACAGTGAGGTTGAGCCGATCTTGAGATTTCAGGATCGATTTTAAAATCCAATTTTTGATCATTTTCCAGCCAATCGTGATTGTGAAATTTGCTCGATCACCGATTGGGATCCGATCTTTCCCGATCCCGATCCCTCAACCCTAGTGTATACGTAACCTCTTTGTTATTTGCTTCCATTGATAATTCCAGACTTTGTGATATTGATTTGAACCTATTTTAACCCCTTCGCACTATGCCAGGTTTTCAATTTTTGCTTTTACCTGTTTTCCTCCTCACCTTCCCAAAAAATTTTTTTCTCCCCATAGCTGTACGAGGGCAATTTTTTCAGAATATATTGAATTTCCTAGTGGATAGAGTTCATATTCCATACAAGATATTGGGAAGCTGGAAACAAAATATAAATGGGATGGAATGGTCCATAAACGTCTCTAGTGTGACCATAACTACAGGGTATGGCCATCCGTCCATCCATCTAGCACACTAGGATATTCATCTGGATGTAACACATTGCACTGGCCCAGCAGTCAGACGACCACTAGTGATGCATTATTTTAAAGAAGAGACAGCCCTCCAAATGCAGAGGAAGATATTCCTCAAGTTGTTGCCGTCTGAATTAAAATCTCATTGAGAAGTCATAGACAGACCCAAGATAACCCGCAGTGTGGTCATGTCTGAGTCATCTTGGACGAAAATTATAACACACTTGGCTGATACTTGATAACTTCTTGGCACCTTTCCTGTCCACATTGGTTAGTTCACCACCTTTTATACGATGTCATGTCCCAGTGTATTACTCAGTGTGAAGATCCTGGTTGTCGGTATTTACTGCTTGTGATATTATAGTTTCAGCCTCAGCAGGATCATAGTTTGTCAGCGGGTGATATATGGGGTCACTGATGTCTTATAACTGATAGACTGATGGGGGGGCAGTGTCATTATTAGAGATGAGCGAAGACGGTTCGATCAAGTAGATATTCGATCGAATATCAGGCTGTTCGAGGTATTCGATTACAATCGAATACCACGAGGCAAACGCAGTAAAAATCCGTATCCCCTCCCACCTTCCCTGGCGCATTTTATGCACCAATAACTGTGCAGGGGAGGTGGGACAGGAACTACAACAACGGAGGCATCGAAAAAAATATCGGAAAAAGGAATTGGCGGCTGAAATCAGGTGACCTCCAATTTAGATGAATGGTGAGTTTAACATTTGATTAATTTGAGACTGTGAACTATGTGACTGTGAGACAGGGACAGATGTACAGGCAGGGTTAGCTAGGGATTACCTTTATTTAGGGGGGAATGTCACTCAAACAGCTCTTTGGGGCTCTATCTGGTCAGGATCCCTGTCAGCTTGCGATATGTGGGAGCTGACTTTTTCCCATAGGAATGCATTGGCCAGCGTTGATTGGTCAGTGTACAGCATTCGGCCAATCAACGCTGGTTCTGCCGGAGGAGGCGGAGTCTAAGATCCATCCACAGCAGTTTCCAGTGTGGTCCAATCTCAGATGTAATTGTGCTGACACAGCTCTGCTACACGGAGAAGCGGCAGAACTCAGCACACACAGAGATGCAGCACAGACTACAGCATTCAGCGAATCAAAGCTGGTTCTGCCGGAGGCTCGTCTGTGAGGAGGCAGAGTCTAAAATTGAACCAGAATGGAGATTGCTGCGGACTGATCTTAGACTCCGCCTCCTCCGGCAGAGCTAGAGTATTTATTCCCCATAGACTATAATGGGGTTCGATGTTCGATCGAACAGTTGACTATTGAGTGGCTATTCAAAACGAACTTCGAACTTGGAACATTTCACTGTTCGCTCATCTCTACTTATTAACTAACTGTCACGGCTCCCACTTTAGAGATGGTTTACGTGTCCTATCCTGTATTTTTTGTTTCTTGATAATACTGACTTTGGTTTTGTCTTTTCATTTATTTCTGTATTTCCATGTTCTACACAGAAGAAGTCCCTTCACTTAATATCCAATAGTTCTCCATCTATTCATGTATAGAACCACATTTTATTTCCCATTTTTTGATATATCCTATCTTCATTATGTTGCAGCCTTTGCAGTGTGTAATGAGATAGATCTTACAATCTTTCATTGGACCAGAGAAGCTGTATACAGAGACGTATATGTGTATATAGCATTACATTCTGCCTTATCTACACCCCAGCAGTACAATAGAGCTGTCATGTGTCATCAACATCCTAATAATAATGAGACCTAAGATGTAAAGTCTATACTGACCTTACTAATAATGATAATCCAATGTTTCGCCCCACTCTGTCCCGGTCTACACAGTAAAGCTGATAAGTGATCTATGGAAAACATGAAGTGTCAGTCTATTGTGTGTGCTCCAGGGACTAGTGTAATAACTAGAAGGCAAAGAATGTTGTTGTTACTATAAAAAAAAAAAAAGATCAAATCTGGAAATATCTAGCTCCTGAATATCCATACAAAATACCCAGTTATTGACGGCATTGATGTTGACACAGACGTATAGTATGACAGCTAATAATAATAATAGTCAACATGGCTGATGAGTGAGGGGAAGAGAGAGAAGGGAGAGGCAGGGGAATGTTACCAGGACCTGAGATATGTGGAAATGACTTGAAGGAGGACAAAGAAGAAGGTCAACCATATGAGGACTTCCTTTTACACTGTTGACTGTTCCTAAAAAAATTAGGCCGGCGCCTTGGGGAGCTTCGAAATTCTTGGAACAGGCAGATCCATTTGTCTCTGAAGAAAGTGATCTAATATTCCATTACTTTGCTCATCTGTATCACCAGCTTCTTCGTGTAGCTGGGAGAAATTATGAAATTGTTTTGGGAACTCTAGCCATCATTGCTCATGAGATCAATTGGAAACAACAATACAATTCTGCAGGGCCTTGGTTTTCAGATATTACAGTTGGCCTGGTGTGAATTTGGATCAGAACCTTGGATGATGTGGGCTGCTGGTGCTCTTACTGCCATGTCCAGCAGTTTATTTTTCAAAATAAAGCCCGTCTCCTCTGAATTTTGTGTTCAACTCCTTTTCCCATGAGATATGGTAGGCTGGTTTCGAAGTGTCTTGGGAATGTAAGAGGTCGGTCTTAAGATATGATAGTTTCCTGAAGAGTTGGTTCCCAGAAATTAGCTGTGTTTTAAAATTTGTCAGTTGTCTGGAAATAGGGCCAAGTTTTTGGACTTTCGTCACCCAAGTTTGGAAGTTAGCATATTGGAGGAAATTTAAATTCACATTAGGGATTAGCTGTTGCAACGTTTGATGGGGAATCGGTTTACCCTCCTTAACAAGGTCTTTCAGTTTGAAGGTGCTTAAAGGGGTTGTCCCATAGCAAGGATCCTATCTATACTGCTAGTTTATGTGTATATAAGACTTTTTCTAAATGCATTGCTTTATCAAAACTGCTTTGTTTGGCCACTATCTTAATGTATTCACTTCATTGTTTACATGCGTTTCTATGACCACGGGCTTATCTGCTCAGTCCCTCAGTGATGTAGCTGCCTGCTCTCGGGGGGAGGGGCTGAGTGCTTGGCAGCAGCTCTGAGCTGTGTATGTCTCTGCCACAGACAACAGAGCTCCTCAGATAGGCGAGGGGGGAGGTGAAAGCTCTGAGATTTTTTGAACTTTTTATCTCCTGCTCTTCCACTTATCAGCCGGTTTAATTTAATTTGGCTGATAAGGGCTAAGATAGGGAGTCCGGTACCTTTGTATGTATTACAAATAGAGATGAGCGAACAGTGTTCTATCGAACTCATGTTCGATCGGATATTAGGCTGTTCGGCATGTTCGAATCGAATCGAACACCGCGTGGTAAAGTGCGCCATTACTCGATTCCCCTCCCACCTTCCCTGGCACCTTTTTTGCTCCAATAACAGCGCAGGGTAGGTGGGACAGGAACTACGACACCGATGACGTTGAAAAAAGTAGGAAAAACCCATTGGCTGCCGAAAACATGTGACCTCTAATTTAAAAGAACAGCGCCGCCCAGGTTCGCGTCATTCTGAGCTTGCAATTCACCGGGGACGGAGGTTTCCGTCCATTTAGCTAGGGCTTAGATTCTGGGTAGGCAGGGACAGGCTAGGATAGGAAGGAGAAGACAACCAACAGCTCTTGTAAGAGCTAAATTCCAGGGAGAAGCTTGTCAGTGTAACGTGGCACTGACGGGCTCAATCGCCGCAACCCAGCTTTCCCAGGATCCTGAATGGAATACACTGACAGTGTATTCCCGTATACCCCATATATACACCCCAAATCCCCGTTCCAACGGTGTGCCCCCCCCACCTTCACCTCAGAAATACCCTGCAAGTCCCCTAGCAATAGAATTGGGGCTATATACACCCACTATTTTTGCTACTGCCATATAGTGCCATTGTCTGACTGGGAATTCAAAGAATATATTGGGGTTACATATAACTTCAATTCCAGGGAGAAGCTTGTCAGTGTAACATGGCACTGACGGGCTCAATCGCCGCAACCCAGCTTTCCCAGGATCCTGAATGGAATACACTGACAGTGTATTCCCGTATACCCCATATATACACCCCAAATCCCCGTTCCAACGGTGTGCCCCCCCACCTTCACCTCAGAAATACCCTACAAGTCCCCTAGCAATAGAATTGGGGCTATACACACCCACTATTTTTGCTACTGCCATATAGTGCCATTGTCTGACTGGGAATTCAAAGAATATATTGGGGTTACAAATACCTTCAAGTCCTGCCACTGCCATATAGTGCCATTGTCTGACTGGGAATTCAAAGAATATATTGGGGTTACGTGCACCCACAATTTTTGCTACTGGTATATAGTGCCAGTTTCTGAGTGGAAATTCCCCAAATAATTTGGGGATTCATTCACCCTACATCTCAGGCTCTTGCCATATTCACCCAGGTTGTCAGTGCTGCACCAGCTCGTTCCCAGACAGCTCGGCCCGAAAAACACATTACCTATATAGAGGATTTGGACAATGAAGACAACATGTTCTAAATCTAATGTCTGCACCTTCTCCAGAATTAAAATAAAGGCAGCGTTTAACTTTGAAATAGCACTGCTCAAAGGAAGAGCTTATCAGCTTGTCTCATGACATGCTACTAAAAAGTGTCATTTGTGTATCTTAATGTAAATATAGTTGTATAAGCTTTTTGGGTTTTAGGCACTGCCAAGTTATTTATTACCACCCGCTCCCTTATAATGATGACGCCAAAGTCACTGTGTGTGTTCAGAGCTCACAGCTTTGGTTGACATTTGTCTTGCTCTCTGTCGGTACCAGCTGTCTTTTTGGATACCGTAAAGTTATGTTGACTTTATTAACAGCTATAGAAGCTTTAGCCAGGTTGTGACGGTGTGTAACCCTAACAACACTAAGTGGGATACACATTAATAGTCAGTCTATGTACGCTAAACGTATCACTGAAGTAATTTTTTTTCCCTCTCCCCTAATATAAGAAAGGAACAGACATTAGACCTAGACCGGGGTTCGAGGCTTGTAAAAATCCAGTATTATTTGTTCTTCATGATGTGAAATATGTGTTGAAAAGCAACCCAAGATGAAGTCAGCCATGTGTGCCAGTGTGTTACTTGGCATGCCTTTGCTGGCCCCAACTGTAAGGGTCACTCTCCATTTCCTCCATTTTCCACTCCCCTTCACACCATTTGTGGTGAAGCAATGGGATGCACTGAAGTGCACCCTCTAGCCTCGTGTGGGACAGGGACATCAGATGCCACTCCAACCCCCTCGTCTTCCTCCGCCAGCCAACGGTGCGAAGATGAGAGGAGTGTGCTCTGAATGTTTTCTGCCTAGCAGAGGCTAGTTCTCACTTACGAAAATGGCCCCACTTTGACCTGTATATCAGGCACAATGGTGTAGGTTTCAAAGAAACATGGCACCAACAAGTTGAAAAACGTGGGCCATGCGTGGACCGTGTTTGAGTCTGGCAAGCTCCAGATCTGCTACCAGGTTCCAGCCATTATCACAGGCGCAAAAATGCCAGGCCCCAGGTGTAGCAGGGAAAAAAAAATGCCATCTCAGCCAGGATGGCATCCCTGACCTCGGAGGCACTGTGCTGTCTGTCCCCCAAGCTGATCAGTTTCAGCACGGCCTGCTGACATCTCCCCACGCCAGTGTTACAGCGTTTGCCGCTAGTAGCTGGGGTGGAGGTTGCAGCATCGTAGGGTTTCAGTCTACTCCTACCATGAATTTTGGCCTGGGAGAGGAGATAGGCCACCCCAGTTTGCACCCGGGGACCAGACTCCACCACATTCACCCTGCCTGTCATTAAAGATAAGCACTGCAGCATCCCTGACCACAGGCGCTTGTCCATGTGTCGGTGGTCAAGTGGACCTTGCAGCAAAGCGCAGAGCTCTGGGCCCGACTGATGTTATGGGACACATGCAGGCGCAAGGCAGGGACAGCACACCAAGAGAAGTAGTAACGGCTAGGCCCAGCATAGGGAGGTGCCCCAGCTGCCATCTGCTGACGGAAGGCCTGGGTATCCAGAAGCATAAACAAACACCAACATCTCCAGGGCCAGCAGTTTATCGATGAGGCTGTTAAAGGCTTGGGCATGGGGGTGGGTTGTGTTGTACTTCTGCCTGCAATGAAAAGCTTGGGAGATGTGGAGTGGCTGGGAAGAGGCGCATGATGGTGCAGGCCAAAAGGGCGCATGAGGGTGAACTCCCCAATGTGTCAGAGATAGGTGTGTAGGTGTCCTTGCATCATATACTTGCACCATACTTGGCTTTGGAAGTTAATTTTGTGCCAAAAAGTGGTTAAGACAGCAATACCTCAGCTACTCCCGTTCCACTGTCTATTGACAACTCCAGCCCTGAAATTACCACCTTTGGAAGTGGACCACCACTTCTAAGATCCCAAAGGAAGTAGGCAAGAGATGTGCAGTGCAGAAAAAAAGATGAAAAATAAGTGTAGGCAGTAGAGCACAGAGGGATCGGAGAGGACAGAGCTGGTGTCGGCCAGGTATTCCCACAACATGCGCTTATACTTGTCCCTCCTGGTGACACTAGGCCCCTGAGTGGCAGTAATTTGTCCAGGGGGGGCCATTAACGTGTTCCAGACCTAGGAATAAGTCTTTCAACAGGGTAGAGTTTTGCATGCCTTTGCTTCTACCCACTGTTTTTGCTGCTTAGCTTCCCTCCACATCTACACTGCTTTAGCCCCTAGACATCACCCCTGTCCATGTGGGGTCGGTGGCCTCGTCATCCACCAACTCCTCTTCCAATTGCGCACTGCCCCCTTACTGCAAACCGCACATGACCACAGCTTGCCCTGATGGCAACTGTGTCTCATGATCCCCACTGAAGTCCAGACAAGTCGGTGGCGGGTCCAAAACCCCAAAATTGGAAGGAAATGGCGGATGCTGCAGTATTTCTAACACCTGTTCCTGGTGCTCGGGCCTGGTCTGTGTTGTACCCTGCACCCTGCTTAACGCAGCTGCCATATCCGAAGTTGTGCTGAGCGCATGCTAATGTTTTGTGTCCAGTGCAATGGATGGGATGGGATTTCACATAAGTCTGCCACCCATGGCCACTCATGGTTGAGCAACTGAGGGAGTTGACTTTGACGAACCCGAGGGTTTTGGAGTTGGAACTACATCAAAGGTCTGTGCTGCTCACACACTCTGCTCAACACATGATATGTTTAGTGCCAGCAGTGTGGAGACGTCGCACAACAGCCGTTGTTCCAGCAGGTACAGGCGTTGTAGGAGTGCATAGAGGCTAGCAGCGGCAACTATAGACTTTAAAAACTATCCGCACATTGGGGTACCTTTTTCAAAAGATTAGCAGCAATGAGTTAAAAACGTGGCCCAGGCATGGAATATGTTGCAGGCTGCCAAGCTACAGAGCCGATCCCAGGTTACGGCCATTATCACACATGACAACATGCCTGGGCCCAGGTGCAGTGGCAAAAACCACATTGCCGTCTCATCGAGGATGGCATGACTCACTTTGTAGGCAGTGTGCTGTCTGGCCCCCAAGCTGATGAGCTTCAGCACGGCCCGCTGACGTCTCCCCACACCAGTGTTGCAGCGTTTCCAGCTCGTAGCTGGGGTCAATCTAACAGCGGAGGAGGAGGAGGGTGGTGTTTCAGCCCTCCTCCCAGGAATGTTTTGTGGGGAGACAAGTCAGGAAAATTCTTGAAACAGGGGAGAGTTTTGCATCTTTGCCTTTGCTGCCTATGGACATCCCTTTGCCTCTAGCCACCATTTTCCCTGCTTTGCTTGCCTCCACATCCACACTGCTTTTGCCCCTAGACATCACCCCAGTCCATGCCTCTGCTTTTACCCCCAGTTTTTTATGCTTAGCTTCCCTCCACATCAACAATGCTTGCGCCCCTAAACATCACCCCAGTTTCTGCCTGTGCTTTTCCCCAGCTTTTTTTGTCGATTTAGCTTCCCTCCACATGCACACTGCTTTTACCCCTAGACATCACCCCAGTCCATGCCTCTGCTTTTACCCCCAGTTTTTTATGCTTAGCTTGCCTCCACATCCACACTGCTTTTGCCCCTACACATTACCCCTATCCATGCCTGTGCCTCTAGCCATAACTCTGCCACCCATGGAAACTCATGGTGCAGAAAGTGAGGGAGCTGACTCTGAGGAACCCTTGGGTTTTGTAGCTGGTACTCCATCAAAGGTCTCTGTTGCTCACACACCCTGCTCAACATACGGTATCTAGGGTTTGAGCGTGTGGTGACCTCGCACAACAGTAGGTGCTTCAGGCAGATGTAGGCCTTGCTGGAGTGTATTGCGGCTAGCTCCAGGTACTGTAGACTTGGGAAAGTGGGTGTCCAAGTGCCCCACTTTCACCCTTATCTCAGCTAATTTGGGGTATGTTTTTAAAAATCGTTGCACCACTAGATTGAACACATGGGCCAGGCATGGAACGTGTTGGAGGCTGGCAAGCTACAGAGCCCTCCAACAAGACAAAAAAGCCTGGCCCCAGGGGCAGCAGGGATAAACAAATTGCCATCTCATCCAGGATGGCATCCCTGACCTCAGAGGCAGTGTTCTGTCCGTCCCCCAAGCTGATGAGCTTCAGCCCGGCCTTCTGACGTCTCCCCACACCAGTGTTGCAGCGTTTCCAGCTCGTAGCTGGGGTCAATCTAACAGCGGAGGAGGAGGGTGGTGTTTCAGCCCTCCTCCCAGGAATGTTGTGTGGGGAGACAAGTCAGTCTACCACATTTTGCGACCCGGTCCATGCCTCAAGTACATTCAACCACTGTGCCAAGATTAAAAGTTAGCGTCCCTGTCTGCATGCACTTGTCCATTCATAGCTGGTCACGTGGAACTTTTGGGCAAAGCGCTGAACTTAGGGACCGCCTCATGTTTGGGGAAAAGTGCTGGTGTGGACGGCACAGTGAGGTGGCGCAGTAGCCAGCAGGCCCAAAAAGGGCAGAGTGTCCACAAGCCGGGACCCCAACATCTCTTGGGCCAGAATTTTTGAGATGAGGCCGTTGAAGCCTTGGGCATGTGGGTGGGTTGTGCTGTACTTTAGCCTGGAATGAAAGGCCTGGGAGATGGGGAGTCGCATTGCAAAGTGTGTAAACCACACTCAGTTTGTCCTCGACCTATACATTTAGAAATTATCTCCCCCAGCGAGGAACGTGGCCTCGATGGGGGAATTTTTCTAAGGAAGCTAGAAAAGAGGGCATCTTGGGCCTTGCTGGCTCAGGTCTAGCTTCTGTCATGCAGCTGTCTTCTGCCTCTAGCCACCTTTTTCCCTGCTTAGCTTGCCTCCACATCCACAATGCTTTTGCCCCTAGACATCACCCCAGTCCATGCCTTAGCTTGTACCCCCAGTTTTTGCTGCTTAGCCTGCCTCCACATCCACACTGCTTTTGCCCCTAGACATCACCCCAGTCCATGCCTTAGCTTGTACCCCCAGTTTTTGCTGCTTAGCTTGCCTCCACATCCACACTGCTTTTGCCCCTAGACATCACCCCAGTCCATGCCTTAGCTTGTACCCCCAGTTTTTGCTGCTTAGCTTGCCTCCACATCCACACTGCTTTTGCCCCTAGACATCATCCCTATCCATGCCTCTTCCCCTAGCCATAACTCTGCCACCCCTGGAAACTCATGGTGCAGAAACTTTGGGAGCTGACTTTGAGGAACCCTTGGGTTTTGTAGATGGAACTCCATCAAAGGTCTGTGCAGCTCACACACCCTGCTCAAGATATGGTATTGTAGGGTTTCAGCGTGTGTGAATGACGGACAACAGCCTGTGTTTGGACAGATGTAGGCCTTGCTAGAGTGTTTTTAGGCTAGCAGCGACTCCTGTACACTTGCAAAAGTGGGCGCACAAGCGCCGCATTTTCAACAGTAGCTTCGGTACATTTGGGTATGTTTTCAAAAAACGTTGCACCACTAGGTTAGACGTTGGCCAAACATGGAACGTGTTGGAGGCTGGCAAGCTCCAGAGTAGCTACCAGGTTCCAGCCATTATCACAGGCGTAAAAATGCCAGGCCCCAGGTGTAGCAGGGAAAAAAAAATGCCATCTCAGCCAGGATGGCATCCCTGACCTCGGAGGCACTGTGCTGTCTGTCCCCCAAGCTGATGAGCTTCAGCACCGCCTGCTGACGTCTCCCCACACCAGTGTTTTAGCGTTTGCCGCTAGTAGCTGGGGTGGAGGTTGCAGCGTCGTAGGGTTTCAGTCTACTCCTGCCATGAATTTTGGCCTGGGAGAGGAGATAGGGTACCTCAGTTCGCACCCCGGGACCAGACTCCACCACATTCACCCTGCCTGTCCTTAAAGATAAGCAGCATCCCTGACCACAGGCGCTTGTCCAAGTGTCGGTGGTCAAGTGGACCTTGCAGCAAAGCGCGGAACTAAGGGCCCACCTGATGTTGAGTGACACGTGCTGGTGCAAGGCGGGGACGCCACACCGGGAGAAGTTGTGACGGCTAGGGACGGCATAGTGAGGTGCCACAGTTGCCATTAGGTCCAGGAAGGCGGGAGTTTCAACAAGCCGAAACGCCAACATCTCCTGGGCCAGCAGTTTAGCGATGTTGGCGTTCTAGGCTTGCGTGGGTGGGTGGTTAGCGGTGTATTTCTGCCGGCGCTCCAATGTCTGAGAGATGGTGGGTTGTTGTAAAGAAGCACCTGATGGTGCCTTTGATGGTGCAGGAGAAGGAGATAAGACAGAAACAGGGGAGGATGAGGGAGAAGTCAACAAAGTGGCGGAGGCAGATGAAGTGATGTCCTGGCTCGTCCTCTGGAGTGCATCGCCAGCACTGTGAGCAGAGGCAGTGGCATGAACGGCGGGCGACGTTTGTCCTGCCGTTGCTGCCTGCCACTGATTCCAGTGCTTGGATTCCAAATGACGGTGCATTGAAGTGGTGGACAGGTTGCTCTTCTCAGGGCCCCTACTCGATTTCGAGAGGAAAATTGTGTAGACAACACTATATCTGTCCTCGGCGCATTCCTTGAAAAAACTCTACACCTTCGAGAAATGTGCCCTCGATGGGGGAGTTTTTCTGGGCTGGGTACAAAAGGGAACATCTTCAGACATTCCGGGTCTGGCCTGGCTTCGGCAAAGCTGTTGACCTCTGCCTCTAGCTACCCTTTTTGGTGCTGCACCTGCCTCAACATCCACACTACTTTCCCAGCTTGACATCCGCCTTGTCCAGGTGGGGTCGGTGTCCTCGTCGTCCACCACCTCCTTTTCCAACTCCTGTCTCGCCTCCTCCTCCTGCACAATGCGCATGTCAACTGGCTGCCCTGACAGCAACTGCATCTCATCGTCGTCGATGAGGGTGGGTTGCTGGTCATCCGCCACCAAATCGACCGGAGATGGAGGAGACTCTAGTGTTTGAGCATCTGGACACAGATACTCGTCTGTTAGGTCCGTGGAATCGCGAAATGGAGGGGCAGGTTGAGGGACAATGAAAGGAGCGGAGAACAGCTCTGGGGAGCAGGGACAGTTGGGGTTATTGTTCTGGGAAGATTGGGAATTTTGGGTGGAAGGAGGACAAGACTGTTGGGTAAGAGGAGGTAGAGGCTGACTGGCTGGTGGACAATGTGCTTTAAGCGTTATCCGACAGCCATTGCAAGACCTGTTCCTGGTTCTCGTGCCTACTAAGGTTTGTACCATTCAGCCTAGTTAATGTGGAACTTTTGTGCAAAGCGCAGAACTTAGGGCCCGCCTGATGTTAAGGGACACACGCTGGTACAAGGCTCAACTCACCCTAAGTACCAAAAACACTGCTGGTGCAAGGCTCTACTCATGCCAAGGGCCTCAATCTCTGCTGCTGTTAGCTCAGCTTAAGGTCCTGTAACTTTGTTTGGAAGGGCTCATGTTAAGGGCTAGAAAAGTGAATTTTGGAAGGTCTTACCACATCACACACACACACACACACACACACACACTCAAAATGACAGTTAAGGGTGAGGGCTTTTGGATTTCCCATTGTCTATTCCATCCGTGGTTGTCATGGGGAACGTGATTTAAATGGGTGGTTGTTACTGTTTGTTGAGCTTAAATTGGGGTTTGTGTCCATCCATTTGGGGAGTAAAGAAGGTTTCCAGGTATTTTCCCACTTTGATAGAGGTTTTTTGGAATGTGTAAAGTGTGTAGTTGTTAGGCTGTGATGTTGGGGGTAATAGAGGGTCTTTGGTGTGTTAGATGCCCCCAGACATGCTTCCCCTGCTGTCCCAGTGTCATTCCAGAGGTGTTGGCATCATTTCCTGGGGTGTCATAGTGGACTTGGTGACCCTCCAGACACGGATTTGGGTTTCCCCCTTAACGAGTATATGTTCCCCATAGACTATAATGGGGTTCGAAACCCGTTCGAACACACGAACAGTGAGCGGCTGTTCGATTCGAATTTCGAACCTCAAACATTTTAGTGTTCGCTCATCTCTAATTACAAACTGACTCTGCTACATCAGCTTCATACTGTGGTAATGTATTTACAACCCATCCCTCATTACTAACTGCAAACATAGCAGATAGCAGAGCAAGTGAAACCCTGCCCACCAATGTGCCGAGAAAACCAGGAAGTGAACAGAGCACAGAGCCTGCAGGTTGGTGAACAAGGGTTGTGGGAACACCCCTTTAATTTAGACCAAAAGCTGTAATCCGCTGAGAAATATTTGTTTAAGATCGCTGGCACCGCAGAGGCAGGCATGATAGGAGAGACAGTTGGTGACAAGAACTGTCTATATTGTGACCATGTTTCGCAAGGGCCACATAACAGTGTATTGAAACTTGGTTTTCCTATTGCTTTGGCATCTGGGGCCCATAAGAACTGCTCGTGATTCATTCCAAAGTGTGCACGTTCTAGAGCCGTCAGAATCTGAGCTCCTGCAGGAAAGGTCATTGACATCCATCTAGAAAGTTGTATGGCTTTATAGTACAGGGATACGTCTGGCAGTGCTAGTCCTCCTTTCGTTTTAGGTCTGGTAAGTAGTTGATACGACAGGCTCAGTGATTTATTAAACCAGAGGTATCTGTTGGTTATTGACTTCAAAGAGTGAAAGAAGGATTTTGGTAGGGAAATTGGAAGTATTTGCATGAGATATAGTATTTTTGGTACAATGTGTTTGGAATAGATTACGATGACCTATCCAGAAGATAAGCGGTTCCTCCCCGCTCCACAGCACAGCGCGATTGGTGCCGCGAGGCAGAAGGACGTCTCTGGCTAACTGTCAGAAACGCCTTTCTGACCATAGAAGAGCTACAGTACCGGGCCGTAAGCTCTTCACACCGGGCACAGATCGGGAAAGCCGACAGTGTGCTGAACTCAGCGCACTGTCAGCTTTCCGGCAGTATATAACACTGCCTGTGTGAAAAATGGTGAAAGGTCCTCTTTAAGTAAAGAATGTCTCATATTCTCATATTCTCATTTTAATACAATGTTATAGTTTATTACACTTTGTCTACTCTGTCTTTCCACCATTGTTCTTCACCATAGACCAGACCTGGGCAAAGCACGGCCCACGGGCCATATCCAGCCTGACTGATTCAGTCCGGACCGCATATCTAGGTAGGCGTGTCTTAGTGGTGGCAGGACAGTGCAAGAAGATGGGGACATGTGGTGTGTCCTAAGGTACTGAGAGGGGAATGTGAGATGGAGGGTGGAGAGTGTGTGTGTGTGTGTGTATCTATCTGTGTCTGTGTCTGTGTATCTGTCTGTGTCTGTAAGTGTGTGTATCTGTCTGTGTCTGTGTGTGTGTGTATCTGTCTGTGTCTGTGTCTGTGTGTGTGTGTGTGTATCTGTCTGTGTCTGTGTGTGTGTGTCTGTGTGTCTGTGTCTGTGTGTGTATCTGTGTGTCTGTGTCTGTGTGTGTATCTGTCTGTGTCTGTGTGTGTGTATCTGTCTGTGTCTGTGTGTGTGTATCTGTCTGTGTCTGTGTGTGTGTCTGTGTGTGTCTGTGTCTGTGTGTGTGTATCTGTCTGTGTCTGTGTGTGTGTATCTGTCTGTGTCTGTGTGTATCTGTCTGTGTCTGTGTGTCTGTGTCTGTGTCTGTGTATCTGTCTGTGTCTGTGTGTGTGTATCTGTCTGTGTCTGTGTCTGTGTGTGTGTATCTGTCTGTGTCTGTCTGTGTGTCTGTGTCTGTGTCTGTGTATCTGTCTGTGTCTGTGTATCTGTCTGTGTGTGTATGTGTCTGTGCATGTGTCTGTGTGTCTGTGCATGTGTCTGTTTGTGTGTATGTGTCTGTGCATGTGTCTGTGTGTCTGTGTATCTGTGTGTGTGTATCTGTCTGTGTGTGTATGTGTCTGTGTATGTGTCTGTGTCTGTGTGTGTGTATCTGTCTGTGTCTGTGTGTGTGTATCTGTCTGTGTCTGTATCTGTCTGTGTGTGTGTATGTGTCTGTGTATCTGTCTGTGTGTGTGTATCTGTCTGTGTGTGTATGTGTCTGTGTATGTGTCTGTGTCTGTGTGTGTGTATCTGTCTGTGTCTGTGTGTGTATCTGTCTGTGTCTGTGTGTGTATCTGTCTGTGTCTGTGTGTGTATCTGTCTGTGTCTGTGTGTGTGTATGTGTCTGTGTATGTGTCTGTGTCTGTGTATCTGTCTGTGTGTGTATGTGTCTGTGTATGTGTCTGTGTCTGTGTGTGTGTATCTGTCTGTGTCTGTGTGTGTGTATCTGTCTGTGTCTGTGTGTGTGTATCTGTCTGTGTCTGTGTATCTGTCTGTGTGTGTATGTGTCTGTGTATGTGTCTGTGTCTGTGTGTGTGTATCTGTCTGTGTCTGTGTGTGTGTATCTGTCTGTGTCTGTGTGTGTGTATCTGTCTGTGTCTGTGTGTGTGTATCTGTCTGTGTGTGTATGTGTCTGTGTATGTGTCTTAGTATGTGTCTGTGTCTGTGTATCTGTCTGTGTGTGTGTGTATGTGTCTGTGTATGTGTCTGTGTCTGTGTGTGTGTATCTGTCTGTGTCTGTGTGTGTGTATCTGTCTGTGTGTGTGTATCTGTCTGTGTGTGTATCTGTCTGTGTGTGTGTATGTGTCTGTGTGTGTATCTGTCTGTGTCTGTGTGTGTGTATCTGTCTGTGTCTGTGTGTGTGTATCTGTCTGTGTCTGTGTGTGTGTATCTGTCTGTGTCTGTGTGTGTATCTGTCTGTGTGTGTGTATGTGTCTGTGTATGTGTCTGTGTCTGTGTATCTGTCTGTGTCTGTGTGTGTGTCTGTCTGTGTGTGTGTATCTGTCTGTGTGTGTATGTGTCTGTGTATGTGTCTGTGTCTGTGTATCTGTCTCTGTGTGTGTGTATCTGTCTGTGTGTATGTGTCTGTGTATGTGTCTGTGTCTGTGTGTGTGTATCTGTCTGTGTCTGTGTGTGTGTATCTGTCTGTGTCTGTGTGTGTGTATCTGTCTGTGTCTGTGTGTGTGTGTATCTGTCTGTGTGTGTATGTGTGTGTGTATGTGTCTGTGTATGTGTCTGTGTCTGTGTCTGTGTATCTGTCTGTGTCTGTGTGTGTGTATCTGTCTGTGTCTGTGTGTGTGTATCTGTCTGTGTGTATGTGTCTGTGTATGTGTCTGTGTCTGTGTGTGTGTATCTGTCTGTGTCTGTGTGTGTGTATCTGTCTGTGTCTGTGTGTGTATCTGTCTATGTCTGTGTGTGTATGTGTCTGTGTCTGTGTGTGTGTATGTGTCTGTGTGTGTATGTGTCTGTGTCTGTGTGTGTGTATCTGTCTGTGTCTGTGTGTGTGTATCTGTCTGTGTCTGTGTGTGTGTGTGTGTGTATCTGTCTGTGTCTGTGTGTGTGTATGTGTCTGTCTGTGTGTGTGTATCTGTCTGTGTCTGTGTGTGTGTATCTGTCTGTGTCTGTGTGTGTATCTGTGTGTGTATGTGTCTGTGTATGTGTCTGTGTCTGTGTCTGTGTATCTGTCTGTGTGTGTGTATCTGTCTGTGTGTGTATGTGTCTGTGTATGTGTCTGTGTCTGTGTGTGTATCTGTCTGTGTCTGTGTGTGTGTATCTGTCTGTGTCTGTGTGTGTTTATCTGTCTGTGTCTGTGTGTGTGTATCTGTTTGTGTCTGTGTGTGTGTATCTGTCTGTGTCTGTGTATGTGTCTGTGTCTGTGTATCTGTGTGTGTGTGTGTATGTGTCTGTGTCTGTGTGTGTATCTGTCTGTGTCTGTGTGTGTGTATCTGTCTGTGTCTGTGTGTGTATCTGTCTGTGTCTGTGTGTGTGTATCTGTCTGTGTCTGTGTGTGTGTATCTGTCTGTGTCTGTGTGTGTATGTGTCTGTGTATGTGTCTGTGTATCTGTCTGTGTGTGTGTGTATCTGTCTGTGTGTGTATGTGTCTGTGTATGTGTCTGTGTCTGTGTATCTGTCTGTGTGTATGTGTCTGTGTATGTGTCTGTGTCTGTGTGTGTGTATCTGTCTGTGTCTGTGTGTGTGTATCTGTCTGTGTGTGTGTATGTGTCTGTGTATGTGTCTGTGTCTGTGTATCTGTCTGTGTCTGTGTATCTGTCTGTGTCTGTGTATGTGTCTGTGTCTGTGTGTGTGTATGTGTCTGTGTCTGTGTGTGTGTATGTGTCTGTTTCTGTGTGTGTGTATCTGTCTGTGTCTGTGTGTGTGTATCTGTCTGTGTCTGTGTGTGTGTATCTGTCTGTGTCTGTGTGTGTGTATCTGTCTGTGTCTGTGTGTGTGTATCTGTCTGTGTCTGTGTGTGTGTATCTGTGTCTGTGTGTCTGTGTGTGTATGTGTCTGTGTATGTGTCTGTGTCTGTGTATCTGTCTGTGTGTATGTGTCTGTGTATGTGTCTGTGTGTGTATCTGTCTGTGTCTGTGTGTGTGTATCTGTCTGTGTCTGTGTGTGTGTATCTGTCTGTGTGTGTGTATGTGTCTGTGTATGAGTCTGTGTCTGTGTCTGTGTATCTGTCTGTGTCTGTGTATCTGTCTGTGTCTGTGTATCTGTCTGTGTCTGTGTGTGTGTATGTGTCTGTGTCTGTGTGTGTCTGTATGTGTCTGTGTCTGTGTGTGTGTATGTGTCTGTGTCTGTGTCTGTGTGTGTCTGTGTCTGTGTGTGTGTATGTGTCTGTGTCTGTGTCTGTGTATCTGTCTGTGTCTGTGTGTGTGTATCTGTCTGTGTCTGTGTGTGTGTATCTGTCTGTGTCTGTGTGTGTGTATCTGTCTGTGTCTGTGTGTGTGTGTCTGTGTCTGTGTCTGTGTGTCTGTGTGTGTGTGTGTGTGTGTGTGTCTCAGTATCCTAGGGGCAGAGATGGAAGGGGAATGTTGTACTAGGGCAGAGATGGCAGATGGAGGGGGGACATGAAACTGGGGGAGAGATGGAGGGGGGACATGAAATGGGGCAGATGAAGGGGGATATGAAACTTAGGGAGAAATGGAGGGGGGCATTAAACTGGGGACAACTGGAGGGGGCATTAAACCATGGAGGTAGCTGGAGTGTGACTTGTCTGCCTCTAGTTGCCCCCAGTTTCCTGTCCTGCTCCAGCTGTCATTAACTTATTGCCCCCTCCAACTACCACCACTGTTTAATGTCCCCCTCCAGCTGCTCCAGCTTCATGTCTCCTCTAGTTAACACCAGTTTCAACTGGAGCACCATGAGAGAGACTTAATACTGTGGGGCAGTTAGAAGGGAACATTATAATGTGGGGACATATAGTGTACAGGTGACTGTAGGAGGATTATACTTTGTGGGGGCACATGGAAAGATGATTGGGAATGGGCGGAGTCAACGTAGAAGTGGGTGGAGCTAAATTTGCCACAGCATGGCCCTCTAGCATAGTTTCAATTTCTTATGCGGCCCCATGGGAAAATTAATTGCCCACCCCTGCCATAGACTGATTCTATATGACACACTCTGAGCACCCTGGACTTGAAGATTAGACACACTTTGGCTTGAATGCTTTATTGGATTTAATTCTTTACAACATTTTGTTATTTATTGCATGATATAAAGCAATTACTCCATTTTCTACTGCAATACGGCAACAAAACATGCAAGAGAATTAAAGAATCAAAGGAGTAGGAGAAGTAGAATAAAGTTGAGTCATACTTAATCCATTACAGTGAGTTATATCACAATGCCCTGTGCTGTGTGAGCCTGTGACTGCTGCAGTACAGACAACGGACTGGTAACCTTTTCATTGCCAATAATCTAATTTATTTTCAATAGAGAACTTTAATCTGTGACTGTCAGCAGAGTGTCTTACATTGTTTTTTGGAAAATTGCCATTTCAGTGACAAAACTGAATAGAATAATAAAGGATACGTAACTGATGGGCGGATCTGACCACAGAGACCCTCACCAATCCTAACAATATATTTATGAATTGGGCCTGACCACAGACAAGTTGAATGTAGGTATGCCTGAGATCTTTGTGGTATAACCACTTTAAAAATTTAGAATATGGTGATGCCAAGAAAAATGTATTTTGAAAAAGTTCTAAATTTTTTTATAGGTGTAAAAAAAATCTAAGAAATACTCTAAAAAATGTGTATCACTGTAACTGTACGAAGTCACAGAATAACGTTAATGTGTCGGTTTTACCACATTGTGAATTCCAATAGGAAGGAAGGAAGGAAGGAAGGAAGGAAGGAAGGAAGGAAGGGAGAGATAGGAAGGGAGGAAGGAAGGAAGGAAGGAAGGAAGGAAGGAAGGAAGGAAGGAAGGAAGGAAGGAAGGAAGGAAGGAAGGAAGAGATAGGAAAGAGAGTAAGGACGAAAAGAAGGAAGAGGGGAGGGAGGGAGGAAGGAAGAAAAGAAGGAAGAGATAGGAAAGGGAGTAAGGACGAAAGGAAGGAAGGAAGGAAGGAAGGAAGGAAGGAAGGAAGGAAGGAAGGAAGGAAGGAAGGACACACAATTATAGATTCTTTCTGGGCTTGGATGTTTTCTATTCAAAGAAAATTAGAAAATATACTACATCCAGCAAACATTTGTCACTTTTTTTTTAGCTTTTTAGAAACAACGACCGGAGCCAGGGGGACTTGCTTTGGTACAGATAATCTCATCACCATTTAATGATCCACTTATTTCTATAACTCGCTTCATACGATCACAGAACGATTGTGTTGCGCACCCCAGATCGTCAATTAATACCGAACTAAGTTCTGTAAAGATAAACATAAGAACTTTCACTTAGCAGAATATTGAATTAGGTCTCATAGATAGATAGATAGATAGATAGATAGATAGATAGATAGATAGATAGATAGATAGGAGATAGATAGATAGATAGATAGATAGATAGATAGATAGGCGATAGATAGATAGATAGATAGATAGATAGATAGATGATAGATAGATAGATAGATAGATAGATAGATAGATAGATAGATAGGAGATAGATAGATAGATAGATAGATAGATAGGCGATAGATAGATAGATAGATAGATAGATAGATAGATAGGCGATAGATAGATAGATAGATAGATAGATAGATAGATAGATAGATAGATAGGAGATAGATAGATAGGAGATAGATAGATAGATAGATAGATAGGAGATAGATAGATAGATAGGCGATAGATAGATAGATAGATAGATAGATAGATAGATAGATAGATAGGCGATAGATAGATAGATACATAGATACATAGATAGATAGATAGATAGATAGATAGACAGGAGATAGATAGATAGATAGGAGATAAATAGATAGATAGATAGATAGATAGATAGATAGGAGATAGATAGATAGATAGATAGATAGATAGATAGGAGATAGATAGATAGATAGATAGATAGGAGATAGATAGATAGATAGATAGATAGGAGGTAGATAGATAGATAGATAGATAGATAGATAGGCGATAGATAGATAGATAGATAGATAGATAGATAGGCGATAGATAGATAGATAGATAGATAGATAGATAGATAGATAGGAGATAGATAGATAGATAGATAGATAGATAGGAGGTAGATAGATAGATAGATAGATAGATAGATAGATAGGCGATAGATAGATAGATAGATAGATAGATAGACAGGAGATAGATAGATAGATAGATAGATAGATAGATAGGAGATAGATAGATAGATAGATAGATAGATAGATAGATAGATAGATGATAGATAGATAGATAGATAGATAGATAGATAGGAGGTAGATAGATAGATAGATAGATAGATAGGAGGTAGATAGATAGATAGATAGATAGATAGATAGATAGGAGATAGATAGATAGATAGATAGATAGATAGATAGGAGGTAGATAGATAGATAGATAGATAGATAGATAGGAGGTAGATAGATAGATAGATAGATAGATAGATAGATAGATGATAGATAGATAGATAGATAGATAGATAGGAGGTAGATAGATAGATAGATAGATAGATAGGTAGATAGATAGATAAATAGATAGATAGATAGATAGATAGGTAGATAGATAGCAACCTGAGTTAACCCGAACTTGTACAATTGGTTAAACTGCTGCAACGTGTTATCACAGAAGACAATGGTATTTCCAATGACTTTTCATTGCTTCTTGTTGTCTTCTGTGATAAGATATGTCATGCAGCAGTTTGGCTACTGAAGAAGTTAGGGTTAACTCAGGTTACTAGAAATCTGTTTTCCAATTGCCCCGACTACTATGAGCTCTCAATATCAGTCAGTAGCAGGAAAGGGGCTCATATGTCAGTGCTCCCTGTTATTGTTCTTCCACAGGGACAGCAAATCCATCTACTGGCTCCTAATAGACATGTCAGAGAACTAGTTAGTGAGAAGGAAAGTGCTCAGTACTGGAGATGACTGTTATAGGAGATCTGATCGGAAGGAATCTTCTCTTTATGGGGAGGAACAATGAAACAATTTTTGGTACCTGAGATCTTTGTAGTCTGGTGAAAACACCTATTCTCATTCCCTTTGCATTTTACAGTAGTAGGATACAAGGAATCAGCACGAGAGCCTGGACAGACCAGTCCATTTAGGTCATAACTTGCTAGTACATCTAGAACTGAAGAAGAGAAGCAGTGACATAATAAAGAGGACTTGCTCCATAACATTCCCCCATAATATTTCCCATGTATGACCCTATGAAGAATATTCCTCCTCTCCCCTTCTCATTATAAAGGGGTTATCCCTCACTATCAGTTAGTTGTGAAATCTTCAAGCTTCCGCACAATACAGAGACACTAGTGGTCCTCCATAGTGAGAGCTACTCATTGTAAGAGATCTCTGCTCTACCTAACACAGCGATATCTTACTAGAGGGACCACATGGAGAACAGACAGATTTACTATCAGGACATATGGGAAGGGTTTGTCCGGCACACGGAATACTAAATAATTCATCTAGAATGTAAGTGTTAGTTCCTGAAGGTTCTGTGTAAAGGTAAAATGTTCCACACCCATGTACCCAACTGATAAACACTAAGCAGCAAAGTAACATAGTAACATGGCCGATTATCCTGCAATGTTGGTCTACGTCCATGTGGTAGACACAGATGGTTGTCATTAAATGGTAAAAATTATTTCCAAACTCCAAAGCAGAACAAATCTCTGGACCAGCAACCCATCTCAAGTCATCCAGTACATAGAACTTTTGGCACCTGTTAAACTCTTCAATTAACCATTGACCACAAGATAACTTCTCCTGCAACAATGGTTCCTGGTCTTAGCTTCTGTATTGGTGGTGTGTTGGCATGTAACCAATCACTGGACACAGTGGATATGTCAGTTAGGGCTCGTTCACATCTGCGCCCGGGACTCTGTTCTGCAGGTTTCCGTTTCCTGTACAAAACATGGCAGGAGATGGAAACCTGCAGGCATCTTTCAAACCCATTCATTTGAATGAGTTTGGAAAGTGTCCTCCTGTGAGTGCCCGTGAGCGTTTTATGCTCTCCGCAGCGAAACCATTTTTTTTAACCAGACACAGAGTCGGACATGCAGTACTGTGAAAAAAAAAATGGTTTCGCCGCGGAGAGCATAAAACGCTCACCAGCGCTCACGGCCGGACTCGGCATGACAGGTTTCCGTCTTCTGCCTGCAAAAGACAGAAACCTGAAAACGGAGACCCGAACTCTGGTGTAAACCCAGCCATATAATGACCCCTGACCTCTGTGACCAGTGATTGGCTGCTACAGTAATGAGTCAGGATGAAGCAGGATTGATAGAGAGGCTGAAACCGAGACTAGTGAGGAACTGAGCAGACACTGGCATGGAGGTCGGAAGGTATTTGGTAGGTGAGGACAATATTCTATTATTTTATCCTCTATAACTCAGTAGAGCCCACCTGAGTAATAATACAGCACGTTACTGAACACATCAGCAATTATGAGGGAAGGAAATTGTTCTAGGCTTGGGGTAAACTTGGCACCCAATAGTCAAGGAATGATTTACTTTCCCAAACAGTGGGAGAATGGCATAGTATGGGAGGTGTAGTAGGACTCTGGCGGAGGTAGTAGTCCTCTATCACAGTACAACGTTCTTCTCCACCAAACCTCCCTCACTTCCAGGGCAGGTACAGTGAAGATGGGATGTCCTTGGATGGTGATGATAGGAGTTATCTCCTGGGGCACACCATATGTAATGTCTCCTGGCTGGTGGCTGGTGGGGTGTCCTTGGTGTTGGTTTATAAATATCAGGCAGGAAACTTGGGGAAAGTTTAACAAACACCTCCCATTTTCTTTACTGGAGGAGTTGCAGAAAACTTCACAAAAGTTGGAGGTACAAATTCTTTTGTACCACTATTCTCCACTATTTATGGAGACACAATCTTACTAGTCTTGGTCATAGCCGAGTTGGAGCACGGCGCGTCCTCAAGACTCATTTTCACATCTTCTTCAATACAACAGATAAAACACAATTCCCACTTCTAGATACAACTATGCAACTATATTATTGCAATCCCCAATGCAAGAGAACTACAAATACAGCACAACAAGCTCCACGAAATGTTAGGTCCGGCTAGGAGTCTAGGGGCCTAGAAAAGGGCTGTAAAGCCAAGAGTTCAATCAAATCTCGGCATAGACTTCTCCTATCTGACCAACTGTCTAACTCTGGGGGTTTGGTTATCTATCTTTATATCCGCTTTCCTACCAGAACTTTCTGTAGCATAATCCAACATCATAGGAGAACCCACTTCTGCTCCAACCTTAGATGGTTTCATCCAAACCTTAAAGGCACAGTGCATATACAGGTAAAACACTGAAAATAACAATGTCTTGGCTGGTAAACTGCTGCAGATATGGAAATATATTAAAAGATATAATTAAATAGTATAAAACATCAACTATTTATCCACTAGTAGTGTCCTATTGGGTCATAATGTCGTCCAAAACAGCAGAAACAGGTGGCTTACTTTGCTGGGGATCCGGAGTACAGTAACTTTCATGACAACATATGACAACTGTTTTGAACTGTTCCTTCTCTGTGGTTCTGCTGTCTACGATGTGACAATGAGATGACTTTACACATCCCCTAAAGAAAAATGAAGCTTCACCGATGGCTGTAAATGAAGAAAAAAATTTTTTTTTTACGATAATAAAAAAGAAAAAAAAAACAGGAGGTGAACTAGAGGATTTGGCTTGAGGACATCACTCACAAGTCTCATCATAATAATTCTAAATCCCAGCCTCCAGATTGTCAGAGCTCCTAGGAACCTATCTATAAAACATAGTGTAGAATACTCTTAGGACTCCTAGGAACCTATCTATAAAACATAGTGTAGAATACTCTTAGGACTCCTAGGAACCTATCTATAAAACATAGTGTAGAATACTCTTAGGACTCCTAGGAACCTATCTATAATACATAGTGTAGAATACTCTTAGGACTCCTAGGTAGTTATCTATAAAACATAGTGTAGAATACTCTTAGTGCTCCTAGGAACCTATCTATAAAACATAGTGTAGAATACTCTTAGGACTCCTAGGAACCTATCTATAAAACATAGTGTAGAATACTCTTAGGGCTCCTAGGAACCTATCTATAAAACATAGTGTAGAACACTCTTAGGACTCCTAGGAACCTATCTATAAAACATAGTGTAGAATACCATCAGGAATCCAAGCACCTATCTATAAAACATAGTGTAGAATACCGTCAGGACTCCTAGGAACCTATCTATAAAACATAGTGTACATTACTCTTAGGACTTCTAGTAACTTATCTATAAAGCATAGTATAGAACACACTTAGGGCTCCTAGGAAACTAGCAATCCAATTTCTAGTTTTCTAAGACAAACACAGCCAAAGCAAAATTTACATATACTACTTTGTCACTCATCTCCTGTGATTTTATTCACCCAGACCTGTGATTGGGTCTCAGTGATAACATGGGTACGTCAAGCATGATGACGTCTTGATGCTCAGCATGCCCATGTGGCCCCTGTTGCCCTCACTAAAAAGTAAGTGACAGACTAATTAATTTCAGGTTATTTTCCATTACAAACGAGGGTGACATGCCATATATCTAGATGTACTTACTACTGTACTCAGTGCTAGGGCCAAAGACACCCTCACTATAAACATAGTAAATAAAGTGACACAATGGGGGCTAAAAATAATACAAAAAATGAATAAACATGATAAAAAAAGGTATTAAAGCATTAAGTAATTCCTCTTCCCCTTGTTTCCAAATAAAAATAAACAGCCACAAAGAGAAGCACATTTGGCATCCCGGTATCTGAATATTCTAAAAACCTAAAAGTATTTTATTCATGTGGTACATGCCATAGTGGAGAGAAAAAAAATATCAAAATGGTTTAACCAACAGTTTTTGTTGTTTTGCCTCCTAAAAATGTTGAATTAGACATTCCCTGAACACTCATGGGTTTTTTTATTCCTCCCCTGGGATCAACACTATAGGGAATTGTAGGGTTATAGGTTGGACTTGATGGACTGATGTTTTCATCCAACCTCATCTACTATGTAACTATGTTGCCACCACAACATAAAAACAAAATCCATAAGAAATTTGATTTCATGTTGCCCGAGGCGACTCCCTACTTCTCGCTCCATCACTACACAATGTGAATAGGACTCTTCAGGAAAACTGGACAACAAGATGACTCTTCCCTGGTAGTTACCATACAGCGAGCATTATTCTATAACTACATGTCATACTTTATGCTGCAATGGACAGGTTATGTCCTATCACTGCTGGGTATAATGGCAGGGGGGCGGTTTATGGAATAATATGTGGTGACAGGTTCTCTATAATCAGATAACTCACCAGTAGTGAACAGAGAGTACATGGATCCACACACTTGGCCTACAGGACACTCATCCGATTCACCCTCGCACGACATTGTATTCGAGTTACACTTTGTACATGAGAGAACGGAATTAACACCTAAAAAAAAAAATACATGTCACAGCAGAGAGATCACTTATAATATTATTAGCCTAATAATAATAATAATAATAATAATAATAATAATAATAATAATAATAATAATAATAATAATAATAATAATAATATTCTATAAATACAACTTACATTGTTCTGCAGCAGATAATGAGAGGAGACTCAGAATTACAAGCAGGGAGATCATTGTTCAGCTCTTGAGGACAGGTCGTATTGTGTGATGGAAATTTTGGTTGAGGTTCTTCATTTGTAGGACTTGGATGGACATGGGAGGATCTTAATAATTCCAGTGAACGTAAAACCTCCTCATTAAGGAACAATAGTTGGGTCTTAACACTCCTCCTCTCTCCTCTGGTCTCTGCAGTCACGTGTGGTTTGTAAAGATGTTGTAGCACTTCTAAACCTTCAACCCTTTCTGTTGCAGGGATTTTTTGCTTTTCTCTCCCCGACCTACATAACTTTTTTATTTTTTCCATTCACAGAGTCATATAAGGGCGTATGGTTACGTAATGTACTGGGAAGCTGGAAAAAATATTCAGAATGGGGTGGAATTGATGAAAAGAGTTTTATGTAAGCAGTGAACCACAAATATTGAGTGTGGGCTCTTTTCGTTCTCCTTAACATCTAATTTACCATGCTGTCTTTCTGTACTGTTAACCATGTCTTCTCCTTTATCTTCACTGACACAGTAGTGAAGATATTCCTTGTAGCCCAAGATTTCCTATTGGGTTTTCTTATTGGAATCCATTGTGTTTCACCAACTAATGTCAGCACATAGTCTCCATGGAGAATATCTAGATGCCATTAATTCTCAAGAATCCTTTCCTAGCTTGATAGCCATGTGGGCCTCTCCTTGTAAATGTCCATGTGGGGTAAGGTGCACTCCACCCTAAACACAGTATTGGCAGAGGACAATACATTAGCTTTCATGGCCCAGTGGGTCAATGTTTGGAGCATTAGAGACCACAGTCTAGAAATGCAGCAAGGACCAATGCACTCAAGTAATAACATCACCTCATGGGATGAGAGTAGGGAAAGTTTGAGGGACCCATCCGCTTTCTTCAGTTCCTAACCATGGGACCACTTTACATCTGCTCCTATTACTGGATACGTTTTGGTGGCTTTTTCTCTGTAAAGCCAGTTCTTCATCACTTCTCAACTTTGTAAACAGCCATAAATTTGTGTCCAAAATATTAATAAGCCTGTAGCCATCAAAACGGGCTAATTTTTCTACAAACCCATTGCTTCCATAACAAAAGGGTAATGTATGGAGTATTTTAAACTTTAAAATGGGTAACATCAGCTGTCACATTCACTTTGACAAATTTTTTGCTGTGTTTACCTTAGAAAGTTAGAAATTGGATAAAAAAGGTTCCTAGGAGCTCTAAGAGTATTCTACACTATGTTTTATAGATAGGTTCCTAGGAGTCCTAAGAGTATTCTACACTATGTATTATAGATAGGTTCCTAGGGGCCCTAAGAGTATTCTACACTATGTTTTATAGATAGGTTCCTAGGAGCCCTAAGAGTATTCTACACTATGTTTTATAGATAGGTTCCTAGGAGTCCTAAGAGTATTCTACACTATGTATTATAGATAGGTTCCTAGGAGTCCTAAGAGCATTCTACACTATGTTTTATAGATAGGATCCTAGGAGTCCTAAGAGTATTCTACACTATGTTTTATAGATAGGTTCCTAGGAGTCCTGACAGTATTCTACACTATGTATTATAGATAGGTTCCTAGGAGTCCTAAGAGTATTCTACACTATGTATTATAGATAGGTTCCTAGGAAGCCTAAGAGTATTCTACACTATGTATTATAGATAGGTTCCTAGGAGTCCTAAGAGTATTCTACACTATGTTCTATAGATAGGTTCCTAGGAGCCCTAAGAGTATTCTACACTATGTTCTATAGATAGGTTCCTAGGAGCTCTAAGAGTATTCTACACTATGTATTATAGATAGGTTCCTAGGAGTCCTAAGAGTATTCTACACTATGTTTTATAGATAAATTACTACAAGTCCTAATGGTATTCTACGCTATTTGGGTAAGTTCACACAGAGTTTTTTTTTTGGTTAGGGTTTTGAGGCCGTGTCCACCTCAAAACCCTGACCAAAAAGATGGCTCCCATTGAAATAATGGGAGCTCCTCAGGTCTTTTTTCTGGAAGCTGTTTCTTCCGGGTCCCGGAAAAAAAGAAGCCTCACGATTTGGCCTGAATACATTCCCTCCTTCCGACTAGGCCCATTCATTGACCCTAATCTGAGCAGAGTGCGTAGCTGGATGCTGGTGCAATGCACCGGCTTTCAGTCGTGGCTACCCGTTTTCTAGATTAGAACCTGAGGCAGCCTCCGTCTCAGGTTCTGGACCAAAAAACCCTGTATAAACTTAATTTAAGGTTTGGTTCATACTAAAATTGTTCCACCTGAAACCAATCTTTATCCTGAAGCACCTAAACAGGAAACAAATCTTGAGAAGCATACCCATCTCTAGGTATTTCTCCTAGCAGTGACCTGCTGTGTTCTATAGTGACATCTTAGACTAGAGTTATAATACACTTGGCTGATAGCTTGATAAATGTTAGTACTTTCAAGCTCTATATTAGTTTCCTAACTAACATTTTATATTATGTCATGTCTCAGAATATTATTCAGTGTGAAGATCCTGGTTGTCTGACTTTACTGCTTGTGATGTTATAGCTTTTACCTGTTGATCAGTCTCGGTATAATCATAGTTTGTCAGCGGGTGATATACGGGGTCACTGATGTATTATAGCTGATAGACTGATGGGGGGCATTCTTAGCAGTCCCCCTCCCCCACAGGGTGGTGACATATAGACACAAATAGTTAGCATCTTCTTTGTAATAACTAGTCACAAAACCATGTTTTAAAAAGTGGCATTTATATATAATGTACTATAGGTTCTATGCATTCTATCTAATGGCCATGACCATGTGTGTGATCAGTAGACTACTTCCTATAGGACAATACATTCTAATGTAATAGATAGGATTAGATTATTGTCTAATCTTTTTTATTGCATAGTGATCTGTTGAATGGTAAATACAGAGTTAAGTCTCCAGGTTTCTGATACCATGAACTTTTTCCTCTATTTACTCTCCGAAGATGTTCTTGGAGATGGAGCTCCATTGTTGTACAAGGTACACAGCCTGACTAGGACGGTGAGCTCCTGAAACAACATTACACAATGCCCTTGTCTTATTTCCCTTCACCATTGTCTTACCATGGTCCACACACGATGTTCCCTCTAAGGCTTTCTAGCTAGTGAGGGCAGAAGGTCAGGAGTTGCTCCATCTATATCTACATTTATCCAAAAAATTTTGACGCCGTTCATCTTGCAGGTAAAATAACATTACAATTCTATCACTCTCGATGATATTGGCTCATAGTCAATACACTTGTTGTATTTTTTATGTTTTTTTAACTTTTTTTTATTGCTTATTGAACATTGATATGATTTATTATTATTGTTCTGTTTTCTTTAAACTGTATTACATTTTTTAAATACTAATCCATCTAGGAACCTATCTATAAAACATAGTGTAGAATACTCTTATGGCCCCTAGGAACCTATCTATAAAACATAGTGTAGAATACTCTTAGGGCTCCTAGGAACCTATATATAAAACATAGTGTAGAATACTCTTAGGGCTCCTAGGAACCTATCTATAAAACATAGTGTAGAATACTCTTAGGGCTCCTAGGAACCCATCTATAAAACATAGTGTAGAATACTCTTAGGGCTCCTAGGAACCTATATATAAAACATAGTGTAGAATACTCTTAGGGCTCCTAGGAACCTATCTATAAAACATAGTGTAGAATACTCTTAGGGCTCCTAGGAACCCATCTATAAAACATAGTGTAGAATACTCTTAGGGCTCCTAGGAACCTATATATAAAACATACTGTAGAATACTCTTAGGACTCCTAGGAACCTATCTATAAAACATAGTGTAGAATACTCTTAGGACTCCTAGGAACCTATCTATAAAACATAGTGTAGAATACTCTTAGGGCTCCTAGGAACCTATCTATAAAACATAGTGTAGAATACTCTTAGGGCTCCTAGGAACCTATCTATAAAACATAGTGTAGAATACTCTTAGGGCTCCTAGGAACCTATATATAAAACATAGTGTAGAATACTCTTAGGGCTCCTAGGAACCTATATATAAAACATAATGTAGAATACTCTTAGGACTCCTAGGAACCTATCTATAAAACTTTCATTTTGAAATGGTTTGCGTATATGGCCAACTCTTCTCTGTTCCAGGATTGAGAGAGCGAGGTTTTATAGAGAAGACCACCAACCATGTGAACAGTCTCAAAACAAAAAGGAATAACGACACCGAGCAACCATAGTGTAGTAATTCCTACAATGGGAAATGTCCTAATAAGTGGTGAACGCTCACCTTTAATGGTTGTGAATCAAAGTCACAACTCTGTATTCACATGTATAACCGGAGTGTCCACCTCGGGTTCAGCAGCAGTAATCCCAACACCTCAAAGGATGTTCGTATGCAGAGAAGAAAGGACCAAGTCTCAGATTTGGTAACAATCTGGGAAATAAGGAACTGCGCTCCCCTTCTTAGTTTGGTAAAAGCGGTTTTATTAATGGTAAAGTTTACCATTGATAAAACCGTTTTCACCAAACTAAGAAGGGGAGCGCAGTTCCTTATTTCCCAGATTGTTACCAAATCTGAGACTTGGTCCTTTCTTCTCTAACCATGTGAACAGAGGACTACTACCTCTGCCAGAGTCCTTCTACAGCTCCCACCCCACCCTACTCCCATTGGGTTGCTTCACCTCTAGTTTGGGACAGGAAATTATTCATTGACTCTCGGGCTCCAAGTTTTCCCCAAGCCCAGAATAATTTCTATCCCTCCTAATTGCTGATGTCTTCAGTAATGTGATGTATTATTACTCAGGTGGGATCTTTTCAGTTATAGAGGATACAAAAATAGAATATTGTACCTATCAAATACCTTCCAGCCTCCATGCCTGTGTCTGCTCGGTTTTTCCCTAGTCTCTGTCTCAGCCTCTCCACCAATCCTACTTCATCTTGGTAACCACTGGTCACAGAGGTAATGGGTCATTCTAATTGACATGTCCGCTGTGTCCAGTGATTGATCATTATTAGAGATGAGCGAGTTCTGTTCGGATCAGCCGATCCGAACAGCACGCTCCATAGAAATGAATGGATGAACCTGGTACTTCCGCTTTGACGGTGGCCGGCCGCTTAACCCCCCGCGTGCCGGCTACGTCCATTCATTTCTATGCGAGCGTGCTGTTCTGATCGGCTGATCCAAACAGTACTTGCTCATCTCTAATCATTATAGTTACTTGCCAAGACAACACGCCACCAATGTAACAGCAAACAAAGACCAGCCTAGTACCAGAAACCATTGGTGCCCAGGAATTTATCATAGTTAGTTCAGTAAAAGAAATTAAAGATCTATGTACTGGAGATGGGTCGCTGGTCGAGAAATTTGTTTTATATATTGGGAACTGATTTAAAAAAATGTTTCCCTTCCCTGAGAACAATCCGTGTCTACCACGTGGAGGTTTTTCCTTCCTCTGGATCCACATTGCAAGATAATCGGCCATGTTACTATGTTACTTTGCAGTATTTATCAGCTGGTTACATGGGTGTGGAACATGTTTCCTTTACACAGAACCTGCAGGAACTAACTATTACATTGTAGAGGGATTATTTAGTATTCCATGTGCCGGACAAACCCTTCCCATATGTCCTGATAGTAAATCTGTCTGTTCTCCATGTGGTCCCTCTAGTAAGATATCGCTGTGTTAGGTAGAGCAGAGATCTCTTACAATGAGTAGCTCTCACTATGGAGGACCACTAGTGTCTCTGTATTGTACGGAAGCTTGAAGATTTCACAACTAACTAATAGTGAGGGATAACCCCTTTATAATGAGAAGGGGAGAGGAGGAATATTCTTCATAGGGTCCTACATGGGGGAATATTATGGGGGAATGTTATGGAGCAAGTCCTCTTTATTATGTCACTGCTTCAGATCTACAAGCAAGAGAGAGTTTTCAACAACATGGACCCATCTGCTCATTCTGCGATGCTAAAGGCTACACATGCTACATCTTGGATACTGGTACAGTGAGGTCATAAGAATGTTTTCTCCTGACAGAAGTTATAAAGAGAAGATTCCTTCCGATCTGATCTCCTATAACAGTCATCTCCAGTACTGAGCACTTTCCTTCTCACTAACTAGTTCTCTGACATGTCTATTAGGAGCCAGTAGATGCATTTGCTGTCCCTGTGGAAGAACAATAACAGGGAGCACTGACATATGATGTACATACATAACCAGATGCTGTATTGATATAGGATTATCAGAATGTCCCTGTAAATTGGGTATAAAATCTCCCTGATAAAATATCCAAAATTAATGTCACCCCTCATATTGCTTGCGCTGCAATAGAGACATATAGCTGCAGTTGCCTATGTGTTAATCGAGATTAAAATCTATCTATGTGTCAAATTTCATCCAAATCCATTCAGCCATTTGTGCGTGATTGAGGAACAAACTTCCAAACACACAAACTTTCACATTTATAATATTTGTAGGATTATCTGTTTGTAAGTTGCTGTCTCCTTAATTGTTGTTGCTGGGTCATTGCATGGTCTCCAGTTTAGCATATTCTAGAAGATCCCTTCTGCACAAGCTGCCATCCTGTGGTAGATATTTTACCAATGTGATGTATGTACCTGCTAGCAAATGCTCTAGGATGTTCTTTAGAGGTGTCACTATTGTGTTTAATACCAGTATATGAAATCTAGAAGAAGTCAGTGTAGCAGTAGAGTGCGGAGAAAGCACATCATGGTAAGGGTCTCCATGTTTGGTGTGGGGTCAAACCAAGTTTATATAAGATGGGTAGACGAGTGTGAAAGAGAGGGAGTCTCCTTTCATGAAGGCCAGGTGATTGAATGACAAATGAAGATCTACTATCATATTAGGCATAGCATGTCCCATGTGTGCATTGGAATATGGTTGATGGTGAAGATGTTTCTTTGTGTCTGACCATGTTGTAACTACTGTAGAATTTTGGTTGCCATTGTTATACTGGTTTGGTGTTTTTCTTGAGCTGTTTTCCACTTGAGAGACCAAGTCAGGAGTCGGTGGTCCTGACCGCACTTGGGCAAGCCGATGTAATGAAAGGCTCTTGGCTTTGGGCTCCTTTTACAAGCCCAGTCTCCGCTTTGCAGGTTTCCGTCTTTTGCCCGAGAAACTGGACAGGAGACGGAAATGGCAGTCAGTTTTCAAACCCATTCACTTGAATGGGTTTGCAAAGCGTCTGCCCATCAGCATCTTCTGCCTCTCCGCGGTGAAACCATTTTTTTTAAATGGAAACAAAGTCGGACATGCAGGACTTTCGCCGCGGAGAGGCACAAGACGCTCACAGGCGGACACTGACTGCCTGGTTTCCGTCTTCTGTCCAGTTTCTCGGGCAGAAGATGGAAACCCACAATGCGGAGACCGGGCGCAGGTGTGAACCCACCCTAACTGCGATTTCTTTGCACCTCATAGTTTAGTGCCAGATCCCATCTTGTGGTGTATTTTAGGCATCCTCAGCTGTTTGTCCATCTTATGACATCACTGTACGAGCTCACACTTGTGGCGTTTCGCAACATCAGGGGATAATAAATATGTGTCCAGCCTTAACTTGGTCAAACTTAATTTGGTCAAGGACTCCAATATTTCATGAAACTAATTCAATAAAATATTGCTACATGATAACAAAACCCTTGAAGAGCTGCAATATCCAAAAGAACCACTAGATGGTCACACATAGAAATGCTATTTGTTCATAATCTAAGGGAATGAGGGAATGTATTAGATAGTTGGGGTTAAACGTGTCTCCGTAATCTATTATAAAAGGAAAAGAAGAGACACTGCGCGCACTAAGTGTAATATTACACTGTAGAAATGTAACAAAACTTGTGATAATAAAAACCACCAGTTGGCCTCTCACCTGATGGGGTTGTGACAGGATCACAACACCCAGAGACAAAGTTGTGTAATAGATGACTCCGGTGAGAGTGGCAGCGGTTCCATCAGCGAACACCGGATACCCGAGAGGGATAGGACAGCAAAAGGGAGAAGAGGATCCGCGCTCAAAGGTCGTACGGGGAAAACGGGAAGCAGTCATATGGATAAGAACAACTTTAATGGAGTATAAACAGAACAGCACAACACGTTTCGGGTTAAAAGACAGCCTTTCTCCAGTGAAAAAAATCACAAATACATGTCGGCCAGGATGCGTGATTATTAGAGATGAGTGAACGCTGTTCGATCAAATAGGTATTCGATCGAATATCAGGCTGTTCGAGGTATTCATTCCCAATCGAATATCACAAGGCAAAAGCAGTAAAAATTTGTGTCCCCTCCCACCTTCCCTGGCACATTTTTTGCACCAATAACTGTGCAGGGGAGGTGGGACAGGAACTACGACAACTGAGGCAGTGAAAAAAATTGAAAAAACCCATTGGCTGCCGAAAACATGTGACCTCCCATTTATAAGAACGTCCGCCGCCCTAGTCGCCATTTTTGCGGTCAGACATAGGGAGAGAAAGACATCTGCTGAGGGCTAGATAGCGATTAGCTTCAGATAGGCAGGCAAGAACTAAAGAAGAAAACCAACAGCTCTTCTTAGAGCAATACACTGTAGGGACATCAGTCCAGCTTTCACCGGACGGTGGAAAACAGGGATACAGAACAGATACAAGTTCATATATAGCGGAGAAACAGCTTTCATTGTTGGCTGCCGCATACAGAATAGCCGGAATACACAGCAGTGACTAGATCATATAGAGCTGAAAAAAGCCTTGAATTTTGGGGGGGGGGCTGAAAAATAGCAGCAATCCACAGCAATATCTAATCAGACCCGCCCTGCAATCATATACATATCTGCATATCTGTAGTTTTATTTTCTGTGTATGTATTTGTGTATCAGATGTAGAAATCTAGAATATTGGCAGGAGGTTTCCCAACCATGTCTGTTGCTGGAAAATTGTTCCAAGCTTGAACTACTCATTTAGTAAAATAATATTTCCTGATATGGGTTGTAATTTTTTTACCAATTTATTTGACATTGTGCTGTCTTGTTCCTGTGCTTGATTAAATAATAATAATAATAAATAATAATAATAATAATAATAATAATAATAATAATAATAATAATAATAATAATAATAATAATAATTAATATTTTTTTTTTTATTAAAACTTTCCGAATATTTCATTATACCTTTACCATGTTCAATTATGTCCCCCAAAAAAAGTTGAATAAAAATAATGAAACAGCCATATGTAACCTGTAAAACAAACTTTCTTGCAAGAAAAAAAAAAGAAGAACAGAGTATGACAAAAGAATTTTTTTTTTTTAATTATTACATTTTTTAAATTTAGATAGTAAAGTATAGATTAGTATAATGTACCAGTCTACAGGACATGTCTACCAGAGTGGTGTCAATCACCACCAATAGACTCATCGTCATCCCATGGCCATGGATTTCTTGCACCCCCACATAATTCTTACTTCTTGTTTTCCTCCTCTGTCTGCAGCCGTCCTTGTATTTGTTTTTTTTTGGCCCTTTGGATCCTATGAGAGTTCAATGGACTAAAAGAACAGTGTGAAAGTGGTATAACCGGCTCTACAAGCGACGACAGAGGACTGTTCCTGCCTCGGGGGACTTGTGAGCCTTGTACTATGTCTTATGGAATGTCAGCCACCAAATTTCAAGGCAAATATCAGTTGCAGCCTGAGCTGAGGTGTGATATATATATATATATATATATATATATATATATATATATATATATATATATATATATTATGTGTGTGTGTGTGTGTGTGTGTGTGTGTGTGTGTGTGTGTGTGTGTGTGTGTGTGCCGATATGTCTCTAGTAATCTGCCCCCTTCCTTTCTCTTTCAACAACTTCAGATAATTTTTTTTCCAACTTTTTATATTCTTGAAAATTAATTGTTTTTGCAATGCTTGGCATTGGTCACTGTGTAGATCTTTTTGTCTTAGGTCATTTCACAGAATTGTAGCATTGGTTTGTTTTTTGTAGTTGTTTCATGGATGGAAATCCTGGTTTGAACCAAACACATCATAGGGATCTGAGACTCTCTTGGCTCAGGTCATGTGACTAAAGGTCAGGCTGAGATCTGTGCCAAAAATGGTCATACGTTTTCTGCACAAATTGAATTTTTGCACAAAAGTTGTGACTTTTCCTTCTTTGCACTGCCCTTCCCACTTTTCCAAAAAAGGGGCATGGCAAGGATGTACAGGGCACTGGGCCATTGGCCCTGACAGATTTATTCTAATTTTTAGGAGAAATCTAAAAAATGATGCTGGAAATCTACGCCAGCTAAGTTCTAGCATAGATTTCCCTCCAGACACACAGCCTGGTGGCAATGTCTCATTAACGGTGCACCTTCCACCAGCAATGGGATTATCAACATCATAAATCTCCCCCATTGTGTCCTCCCAAGTTATCTAATTATATAAGTCTGTATTCCTGACCTCTGCCTGTATCTACACCTGTTCTGCCTGTCCTAACCTCGGCCTGTTACCTTGTCTGAACCTGTTCTCTGTCTTGACCTTTGCCAGTTGTACTGTTAGAAAAAAACTCTGCTCGACCTCAGCTTGTTCACATTCCTGAAGTTGCCACCTGGTGATACCCTGCAGTAAAGACTAGACGCCCAGGGGTTAAAGGATGACATAAATGGAATGGTGCATGTCCCTCCTGACCACTAGTCCATTCAGAACAGTGGGCATCTCAAGAATCAGTCCTCCACCAATCTTCAAGTTATCTCTATTCTATAGATAGGGGATAACTTCTTAAAGGGATTGTCCAAGACCAATGGGTATTGGATACAGATGCCCTTTCTACAAGATAGTTCATCATTATCTGATTGGTGATGGTCCAACACTCCGACCCCACACCAAACAGCCAAGCTAGCTTCCAGAAGCTGTACATATGGTATAAAGAATGAATGGGAGTAGATCTGCACTTCCCCATAGCCGGGGAACTTCGAATAGCCGGAGAACTGCAGCTCTGCTTCCATTAAATTGAATAAAATCATAGCTCTGTCTGGCCATACATGGTGTATACCGCTTCTGGCCAACGGATCAGTTGATTGGGGTGTGGTCTTTGCATTGACCCCCGACTGATCCTGCGGAAAGGTCATCAGTATCCAATACTCTTCTTGAAAACCGACTTAAAGATGGGAATTCTCCCTTACTAGCAATAGAAAACCGTGATCACAACTTATTTCATGATGTGCATCCTTGTTGGTAAACCTCCACCACCCCTACAAGCCTGAACAGATCGCTGCCCTCGCCCCAGGCACTTATCTATGTAAGATATCTATTCATGGTTATTGAATGCCTGTCATGAAAAGTTTAGGAAAGTGAAACTGTTTGAGTTTTGTTTCCCAAAAACAACGTGTTCCGACTCCTATAAAATCCCAGCGGCTCAGTAGATCTGGTTTACTCCGAGCCATGGATCTCTGGGGATTTGTAGCCGTTCTCTCTGCTTTGACATCAACAGGTAGTTTATGATGATTTTTTTTTTCTTGGTTCAAAATTCATCGTCTTTGTGATGTTTGACAATGGTCATTGTAGGTTGTGGGACATATGTATGTAGGCTTATTTTTGTAGATGTGTTAGGCTGAAAATTCTGTTCTAACCCTGGGTTTAATCACCAGAACTAGGAAGAGCAAAAGGATCTAGATTCCTCCTAGTTCTTGTCATGAGATCAAAATTCAAGCTGGGATTTGTGGTCAACATACGGGCACAAAAATGAACCTGTGAAATCATCCCGAAATACAGTTGGAGGTGATTCTTGTGGCTTATACCATTGTGAATAGATAGATCCTTCTTCTGTTAAGAATGGAAGTAAGGTATTCTATGGGAATTGCATGCCGTGTACGAAAATCATGCAACTGAGTGAGGGTTCGTCAGCTTATAGTTTACTTTACTTGTATGTACAAGCAATGCCGCAAAGACGATGGCGCCTTTACAACGTCCCAGATATTATTGGAACTACAATGATTGGGATCTTAAGCCAAAGACTGCATCGGTGAACCCGAATGTGTCAAGTTTTAAGTTAAAGATATTTTAAAGAATTTTTGGTGGGGTTTTTAAACATTGGCATGATATTACCTACGAGAATGTCCTAAAAAATTAAAAAAAATCTTAAAAAATCTAAATAAAATGCAGACACCTTGTTTTCTGTAGGAAATGTCTTTGCAGTCACCTTACTTACTAGCATATTAATGATCATGTCTATCATAAATATGAAGATAAGACACAGAATCCGCCAGGCACGGAAGGAGATTTCACATCTTATCTACTTCCCTTTGCTCAGGTCACAGAGCAAACGAAGAATACTCTCCCATAAAAGTTAATAGGGTCTACTCCAGATCATTGTGTCTCCGGCAAATGGTCCTCCTCCAGGAGGCTGGAAGCTGCAGACTATTTTAGGCTTAGGCTCGGTTCCCATCTGCGTTCGGGCCATTCCGTTCCCCTCTCCGCATGAAAGCATGCACTTTTCTCTCTGCATTTTTCGTGCAGAAATCACATGGACCCCATTATCGTTTATGGGGTCTGTGGGTTTCCTTAGGTAGCAGCTTTTTTATGAGGATTAGGTTCTCGTTCTTGGGATCCCCAAGCGGACTCACCAAACGGTACCCATGCGAAGATGTGAACCAGGCATTAGTGACAAGAGTTGGAATTTAGCTTTATCAAATCTGCTAGACCATTTGGGTGATTCTGACTAGGGTTGAGCGATTGTGTTCGGAAAAGATCGAATTCCGATTGGCGATTGAAAAAATTTCACAATCCCGATTGGAATTCCGAGATCGGTACTATTTCCCACGATGCTTTGCTCAGCCTTCACACTGAGTATACGCTCCGCTCATTCTGAGTGGAGTGTATACTCAGTGTGAAGGTTCTGCTGCGGTTCCATAGGAATGAATGGAAGCAGCTGGCACACAGCCTTAACCCCCTGCGCGGCGACTGCCTCCATTCATTCTAATGGGAGACTAAACTAACATCTCTAGTAACTACTTACCTCCAGAGATGGCTGCTCTGGTGCCCGGTGTTCTCCTTCTTCTTCGCCTCGCTGCCGCCTCCCAGGTTAGTGTTTAAAGAGCTAGGAAGGCTTAGGAGAGTGTGGGCGGGTACAGGGTGGGGAGACGTGACGTCTCCCCTCCCAGTACCCGCCCACACTCTCCTAATCTGGGAGGCAGGGGGCAGCGAGGCGAGAAAGAACACCAGGCACCAGACCAGCTATCTCTGTAGGTAAGTGGACACCAGGGGGGACTAAGTAACCAGAGGATTAAAAAAAAAATCCTCTGGCTACTTAGTGATTCACTACACAGCCTGGATTCTAACAATTAAAGCGTTCAATTGTTAGATTCCATGCTGTATAGTGAATAGGATTGCTTTTAAAATCCGATCTCCGATTAATAAAAAAATCCCATTGACTTGCATTGGGATCGGAATTGGGATCGAGATCGGGTTTGAATGAAAAATGATCGGAAATCGGATTTCAAAATCGATCCTGAAAAGTCAAGATCGGCTCAACCCTAATTCTGACTCGAAACAAATTTCAGGACATACCTACATCTCTACATGGCAGCAAAAGTTTCACAGAAGTTGCTTGACGAAGATTTCAATCCTGGAAGCCCCATAGCGGTCACTTCATTCACAGAAAGAACACAGGGGTATTATTCGTTTCTCCTGATCTCCCCAGTGATGTGATACTTATTCCTATGGACAACCCCTTTAACATCCGTACAAGAACTTTGCTCCATTTTTTGATAACTTGATAAATTTCTCAGATTATTGTTTGCATTTTATTTCAGGTTACTCTTTGCAATGTATTACATGTTCGAACCTGAACTCATATACCTGTTTAGTTCCCCAACAAACTTCCTGTCCCAGTGGCAATGTGTGCGCCTCCCGTTATGAAGTATCTGTGATCGGTAAGAGTCGGGAATATTTTATATACAAAGGTCATTTTTGCTATAAAGCCTATATATGTTTGGAAACACGTCTCTTATCTGTATAGTTATACCCTGAAGAGCTGTAGCTAATGGGGGTCTCAGCAGCCCAGGCGGGCGTGGGGGATACTAATAGGTTATATAGATTCATAGACAAAACAGTAAACATGATCCTTACCTGAGATAAAGCCTTGCCATAAATGTTCTCTGCACAGTATTGCATATATTACAGCAGAAGACGACGCTTTTGGGGGAAGGGGGGCCATGTCAAAACTTTTGCCATGGGGCCCCGCCTTTCCTAGTTACGCCACTGCTTGTGTGTGTTATTGCAGAGGTCCATTGTTTCCAATTCAATGGCATTCATGTAATACCGCATTACACCTGTAGTGGCCACTCACACTATCAGCCCGATCAGATGATCCCAGAGGGTTTGAGCATCCTCACCAGTTGGATCATCTGTCTTGTCCCTGATTAAAGATGGCTTATTCCAAAAATGACAACTTAGAAGTAATCCTCTACATAGGTTACGTAAAGTGATTTTTGGAGTTACTGTATCTAACGTGTTTTGCTTATTTTATTTATAGGAAACCTGATCTTCCAGAATTTTAACAGATTTTGTGCTCAGCCAAGCTAATGTAACGCTACTGGGACATTCGATAAACCTAACGATATTTCTTTGAGGATGGCGACCACATGCTGTTCTGAAGATCTGTGTACACCAGCAAAACCCATAGGTAAGTTGCAAAGTGTAGAACTGTATCAAGGTGAAGGGTTAATGGTTCATACACACAAGCAAATACACATTGGCAAACAAAATGAAGTACTCCCATAGCATTGCTAGGCATTCAATGTATACTTAGCAGACACGCAAGCCCATATATATATATATATATATATATATATATATATATATATATATATATATATGTGTAGGGGCCTGGAGACTACCAGTGTGTAGATGGCACAGGTAGGAGTCAGCCCAAGATGGCGGCCTCATTGGTCACAGTCACTTTTGGCACCAAATCCTCTTTCAGGCCATAGGGACACTAGCACACTAATAAAGGGGGTCACACTAAAATCATTGTGTCGTGTTCCCTGGGGCATTTCGTTCTATTTGTATCCTATGTGATAGCATTTTTGATAACTTGCAGAGTTTCATCCAGGTGCACAACAATATGGAGGCACAGTAGTGGGTTCCATATGTATGGTACTCTATATGTATAAGAGCCTGTTAACCCTCTGTGCCACTAACTAGACTGAGAAACTCAAGGTGTTTTACCATAAGGGTGTTCTTTGTGCCCCTTGTAAAATTGGAACGTGCAGATAGCCCGCAATAAACAATGCAAACACACTATGTATACCTATGTTACGGTTGGCAGGTAATATAAAAAAAAAAATAATAATAATAACCTGCAGAGCCCACTGGGCTCTGAACCGCAGAGCACCCTGGTGTGAACAAAGCAGGAATGTCACTGCCGGGTGACTACACCATCTGGGTACAAATTAAAATTAAATACATAAGTTCTCTGCAGTACAAAGCAGACAAAATCTTAGCAGTTTTTGCACTGCAAGACAAACACATGCACAATGTGTTATTTGAGAAACACAAACACACACACACATTTTGCAAATGATACTAATTTTTTTTTATTCTTAAAGTTCCAGATGGAAGTTCAGTGACGAATGGAAGGAAATGCCCTGCGTGTTCTCTCCTCAGTGGAACTTCATGTGATAAGTTGGACTCCATGAATTGTGTGGGAGATGAAAACATGTGTCTTCTTCGAACTACCAAACAAACCACAGGTAAAACTAAATGAGTCCATAAATACAATGTATACAGGCAATGCATCCCATCTACTGCAGGGACCACTCGGTATGAAATCCATGTCTTGATAAAGATCATGGAAAGGGCCTGGCTTGAGGACACATCACTTTTAAGTAGGATTTATAGTAAGTCCAGAAACCTTCTAGGAATCAGTACATAGCTCAAGCAGGATTAGTGAACTTATATAAATAGTCACACCATGGTGGAACAAACAACTTCTCCCACTGTGTAACTCGCAGGCACAAGAAAATATAAGAACACAAGTCTCCAGCAAATAAAGAGATGGCCATGTTCAGGAGGTTAGAGTCCCTGATTCGCTTCAGGCCAAACAAATTTGGTACAAACCTGACTTTAAATGGTCTTAAAACATAGTGTAGAACATTCTCAGGGCCCCTAGGAACCTATCTATAAAACATAGTGTAGAATACTCTTAGGACTCCTAGGAACCTATCTGTAAAACATAGTGTAGAATACTCTTAGGGCTCCTAGGAACCTATCTGTAAAACATAGTGTAGAATACTCTTAGGGCTCCTAGGAACCTATCTATAAAATATAGTGTAGAATACTCTTAGGACTCCTAGGAACCTATCTATAATACATAGTGTAGAATACTCTCAGGGCTCCTAGGAACCTATCTATGAAACATAGTGTAGAATACTCTTAGGGCTCCTAGGAACCTATCTATAAAACATAGTGTAGAATACTCTTAGGGCTCCTAGGAACCTATCTATAATACATAGTGTAGAATACTCTTAGGGCTCCTAGGAACCTATCTATAAAACATAGTGTAGAATACTCTTAGGGCTCCTAGGAACCTATCTATAATACATAGTGTAGAATACTCTCAGGGCTCCTAGGAACCTATCTATAAAACATAGTGTAGAATACTCTTAGGGCTCCTAGGAACCTATCTATAAAACATAGTGTAGAATACTCTTAGGGCTCCTAGGAACCTATCTATAAAACATAGTGTAGAATACTCTTAGGGCTCCTAGGAACCTATCTATAAAACATAGTGTAGAATACTCTTAGGGCTCCTAGGAACCTGTAGTGGCAGACCAGGACAGGTGGTCTGTCACACAGGGGATGAGGTCACATGTTGTAGGTGAATGGGGGAATAACAGAAGCCAACAAGCAGATGCAGGGTATCTCAGCATTCCCAAAGATGGGTGGGATGCCTTGTTTATTTATACTCTTTCTGACAGGGTGTAACAAGATGTAACCACAAATACAATTGGTTAACATATATTTTCAAATGCTTTAGATGAGTTATGCAATATTGTGTTCTTCACAGCTTATCCAATAACAACGATTACTTAGCAATTGTTAGTATGTAAATGGTTTATCTTATCTTAACATAAGGCTACTGAGCTAGCGTAGATCCTCGACTTAGCTAGTTCAGAAAACAACAAGAGGCCCTTATGCATAGCAGAAATTAGAAACATATAGTCTTATTAATCCAGGGTCTTGTAAAGAGTCTCATAAAGTAGGGCAAAACTGGGGGCTCCTTCATCATTTCCCTCCTCTTGTTTCAATTTCTGAGGGCACAAACGGATCTTCTTCTCGTGGTGGGAGTTCTCGCATCTTTGGCGTTGTTTGTATTTCTCATCTAACTAGCTTTTTTTCCTTCCTATCCAGAAATGACCCCTTAGACAGCCCATATATCACAGAGTATACGGATAGGCCGCATAGATTGTGGGATACACGTATCCATTACTGACTGCCTACTTTAGTGATCATTTCATCTAAGCATTCATACACTTTATTGCATCACACATTGTAAACACACCGTCTCTATCTATCTGTCTATCTAAATGATGACAACGCCAAAATTGCACCGGACTTGGCAGGGTGTCTCAGTACTGTTATCCCTCCAAAGTGATACATTTTTGGGACCTTCTGCCAGAGATGAGGTCTGTTAAATATACGTACCTGGCTTGATACTGTTAAATATCTAGTATTTGCCAGTGAGACTTGTGTCCACTGTTAAATATCCTTGAAATTGTGGGATAGACTTGTGTCACGTGTTGTAGGCTTTATCCACGATAGGAAGAGTCAGATCTTCAGAGAAGTTAAATCATCTGGATATCTTGTAGTTACAGCTTGGTTCATGCTTGTCATCTGGTTGGTGGACTTGGGCTGGTTACGACGTCCATGGATGTCCATCTGCCTGGACCACCCACCCTGGTGTTCCCAAAGACAGACCTCCTGGTCTTCCCCAAAGACAGACCCAGACATGTGTATTTCTTACTCATTTATATTCATGAGAGGGGGTGTTACCTTCCATCTTGTAGCTATGTAAGGAGATTTCTAAAATGGTGTACTCTAACCGCACCCATGTCCCCAGAATATAAGACTATGATGTCAGTAGAGTGTTAACCCCATGTCTGCTAGAGAATATTGTAAATATATAATATTTAACAAGGTCCTCCACACCTCTCAAACAACTGGAGGGTCATCAGAAGAGAGGGTAGTCGAGCAAAGCTATCAGATGGTCATCTCTGGGCATAATTTTCTTTTACTGACTAAAAAGAGAAATACAAAGCATTAATAACTTCCAACCAATTAGGAGCATTGATAGAACTTGTAGTCTCATTAATAATTCCATCCATGATGCTAGCATACTTATTCAGTTTATTTGCTAATTCTATTCTCCAACCTGTCCAGGCTGGGAACCACATCCAAGCTGTATCTGTCTTTGTAAACAGTTCTCACTTTAATCTAATTCCATCACTATATGTTTCAACTGAACTAGTGAATGAGATGTTTGTGCGTGTTCTGATTGCAGGTACAACTCTCCCTATAGAGCTAATTCCCCCAAGTTCCCATAGGGAGCCATGAATAAGCCTTGTTACCGCAAATGTAATAAAGTCCTTGCTTCAGAACCTTAGGGATTATCCTACCGTGGCGTCCTACCCACTGTTGGAACCATATCATATTATCATAAAACTTGGTTTCGCAGCTCCACTGGTCATCCTCTTTTTGTCCTGGGCAGGCACACTCAGATATACAAGCAGATTTCATAACTGAGCAGAAACACAGACTGTTACAAACACTACTTTACAAGGATTGCCACTGAATTCCATATTAAATGTTAGAGTTGCATTCCTACAGTCTGTCTCCCCCACATGTACCTGTGGCAAGTTAATTAGACGACCTTGAATCTTAGCTACATGATTCACACACATTCACAAACACATAGTTGATGGATAAGTTAGACCAGCAATCTCTAAGTAAATTCTCTGATCTGAGATGGCATTATGAGCAGTATGGTCCACATCTATTTGGACATCATGGCTGTAGTCCATAAGATTTAGATCGTTCATCGATATTGGGTCAGTTGCTTGGCAGTTTGCTGGTGAAGGATCCAAATAAAATTGGTCTGCTTTCCTTCACCCACCTGTGCTTGGAGACATAAAACATAAAAGAACAGGGAAACCAACACATGCATTTTTGGTGGATAACTTAATCCAGGTTGCTATCACCACTTGGCAGATCAGTGTCAGTGGAGTTATTTCCTTGTTCAGGACTGTTTGTCTTCAGCACCTTCTTACAGTGGCTGGCATGGACCCAAACTGACCTCCCGTCCAATTTATTGGCTGTTGGTGTGATCAGTTGTACCTGGTATGGACCGTCAAACCTCAGCTCAAGAGCCCCTTTCCTTGTGTGCCTCTTCAGAATCACCCAGTCTCCTGGAACCTAAGGGTGTGTGCCTTCAAGAAAGTTAGGATCTGCTATAGAAGAGAAAACACGTGAATGCACTTTTGACAGGTGTTCATGTAACTCCACCAAGTATGAGGTTAAGGTAGAGTATTCTAATTGTAGCTGTTGGGAAAATATAATCCTGTCCTTGGTGCTGAACCAAATAGAATTTCAAAAGGGCTAAGCTTTTCTCATCCAGCAGGGGTGGTACAGGTTGATGGCTACAAGGACATACTCATATGTGCCAACCTTGGGTAGCTGTATGTAATCCACCTGCACTCTTTGAAACGGATACAAGGGTTTAGGAGTATGTTTCTTAGGAGTTTTTACAACCCTCCCAGGGTTATGTCTGGCACATGTAAGACGACCCTGAACATATTTATCAAAGAGGGCTTGAATTCCAGGGGCAAACCAATGTCCTAATACCAGTGCACTCATAGCTCCTTCCGACAGATGAGTTGTGCCATGTGTGAAACCAGCCATCATAGGATATAAGCTCCGAGGCAGACAGGTTCTGCCATTTACCTGCCAGAGTCCTCCTGCTTCTATGGCCCCCCTCACCTCCATCCATACCTTTTTGTCTTGAGGTGTTACCTGAGCCTGCAGTTCCTGCAAGAGAGAAAAATCTGGCGCAGTAGGCAAAGTCAATGACATGAGCGGCAGATTTGCTGCCTGTTTAGCTGCCTGGTCTACTTGAGCATTTCCTACAGCTTGTGAGTTATCTTTCTTCTCATGGGCTGGCACTTTAATTATGGCTACCTCCTTGGATATCTCAAGAGCCTGTAAAAGACTCTTGACTGAATCTGAATTTTTAATTGGTTTACCCGATGAAGTCAAAAACCCTTGCTTTCCAGATAACACCAAAGTCATGTGCTACCCCGAAGGCATACCTGGAATCTGTGTAACAGTTAATTCTCAGTCCTTTACCCAAAGTACAAGCATCAATGAGGGCATTCAACTCCGCTTCCTGGGCTGATGCACAGGATGGGAGTGGTTGTCTGTACAACTACCTTACCATCTTGGATTACTGCATACCCGGTGACAAAGCGTCCTTGGTCATCGTTCCACCATCTGGAGCCATCTACAAAATACTCAGCATCAGGGTTAGTTAATGGAGTTTCAAAGACATTTGATGATAACCCTCTTGTCTCTGCCATCATCAGTTCACAACAATCATGATCTTCACCACTTTGATCAGTGTAACTGACTTCATCTGACTCCCCCTCCTCTTCTAAATCCACTGGCAATAGGGCAGCTGGATTTAGAACAGTACAACGCTTCAGAGTGCTGCTGAGGACATAAGGGCACACAAGGGGGGTGTCAAAAAGCTGGTGAACATTGATTGAACTTACAGGATTGCCTTCACTTCATTGGGAGGCCTGGCCAGTACCCTGACCTTTTTGGGGACACGTAGCTGAATAGTGTCCCTTCAACCCACAATTCCAACATACTACCTTACTTTTATCATGTGGGGCCTGTCTCCTTCTGTTTTTCCAAAATCTACCCCTTGTTCTGAAGGGTTTATTAACCATTACAGTCTTTTCTTAGTCTGCAGTTCTTAGCCCAGCTCCCTTAGCTATGGCCACTAGATCAGGGAACTGGCAGGTCCGCCACCGAGGCGGGCCTTCTTGACATCATCCTGTATGGGCACTTTCAATCCATACATGAATGTGTATTTTTAAAAGTCTCCCGTCCTACTGTCATTTGATTCACACTCACTGTCAAGCCAGAGCTATCTTAAAGCTGTGGCATAGTCGGCTACTGTCTGCTTAGAGTCTTGGGCCTGTGTTACAAAATTGTCAGTTCGATAGTCCCGTTGTTAAATGGGTTGTGAGGATTTACAGGCTTATGTCCTGGCAACTTAATTACATCCCACACCTCATACACAACCCCTTTATCAGCGTCTTTAGCTTCATGTCCAGTCATTGTCATTGCCCGGGCTACGTCATACCACATTGTGGCCTGGTCAAGTTTGTCATGGTCTTCTAACCAACCCCTACAGTTAGTGAGGAATGTCTGCCAGGTCTGTTCATCCTATGTCCCATGTACTCCTGCCCCCAATCACTTTAACATTTGCCTGCAGTTTTTAGTTGCTTCTGTTCCCTTTGCACATTGCACAACATCTATCGCAGAGGCCCATGTTACTGGTTCCTGCTTAGAAGGACGTTTACTCTGTGTAGCCCCCATCCCTTGGGTGGCTCCAGGTAATTCACTACTCAAATGCCGGCCAGCTTATTGAATTACCACAGTGTTGTGGACACACTTCCGAGACAACACTAATCTCTACCAGTGGTGCTGTGGACACACTTCCGAGGCAGCACTAATCTCTACCAGTGGTGCTGTGGACACACTTCCGAGACAACACTAATCTCTACCAGTGGTGCTGTGGACACACTTCCGAGGCAGCACTACCCACTGGAGACAAAGCTACTATATAGCCTTGCTTACACACAGAGTAACTCACACGTCCCCACCGGAGTTCCCCACTGGGAACCCCTTGAACCCCTCTACGTTCTTTCTATGGCACAGAAAGCAACTAAAGGTAGCAGTAAGAATAAAAATCATGGCAAGAAACCACTCTAAACCTATGTCATAAATTTCATACATATGGGACAGGCAGGACAGGACAAACAGAGTGACAAACAGAGTGACAAAACTTCTCAACATCCACAGGATGAAGCTGCTGTTATTTTTCTACCAGGGAGTCATAGGTCTCTGAGCATCAGGACGGACAAGCCAGTCAGCAGAATACCCAGACTTTCTGCGTAACCCCAAGGTGTCGAGGGCAGCCCTAATCCTGTGTCATACGTTCACATACACTGTCCACGTATATGTCAGTCATACATGTATAGACTCATGAAACAACAAATATCATTCCCTGACCTCTGGCGCCTTTCCAGGTACCAACAAGGAATTGCAGGACCCTATACAATCTTGCTGGACAGCTTTATACACTGCCACTTCTCACAGCCTCCTCCAGGATAGGTCCATCAACCTCTCCCCACTATTGAGTCCTAGGCCTCCAAGACAAGCCCCCGGACAAGCCAGGCTGCTTTCTCAGACTTTCTGCATAACTCAGTGGTAGAAGAACAGACCCTTCCTGGGCTCAGCTTATCTCAGCCACTCACACATTCGTGCATTTACACGCCTAAAAACACTGTAAGCACATATAAAGCAGCAAAAGAGGAAAGAGAAAGAAGAGCATTCACCCAGAACACTATAGAATCACCACTTCCCACCCCCACCACAGATACCGACTACTAGAGATCAGGAGACAGGCAGTAACACAATGGGTTACTTACCGCGGTCTTCCTGGGTCCTGGTCTCTGTATCGATGTCCATGGCTGGAGTGCTGTTGTGGAGCCCGTGGCATTCTCCACCGGGTAATGTAGTGGCAGACCAGGACAGGTGGTCTGTCACACAGGGGATGAGGTCACATGTTGTAGGTGAATGGGGGAATAACAGAAGCCAACAAGCAGATGCAGGGTATCTCAGCATTCCCAAAGATGGGTGGGATGCCTTGTTTATTTATACTCTTTCTGACAGGGTGTAACAAGATGTAACCACAAATACAATTGGTTAACATATATTTTCAAATGCTTTAGATGAGTTATGCAATATTGTGTTCTTCACAGCTTATCCAATAACAACGATTACTTAGCAATTGTTAGTATGTAAATGGTTTATCTTATCTTAACATAAGGCTACTGAGCTAGTGTAGATCCTCGACTTAGCTAGTTCAGAAAACAACAAGAGGCCCTTATGCATAGCAGAAATTAGAAACATATAGTCTTATTAATCCAGGGTCTTGTAAAGAGTCTCATAAAGTAGGGCAAAACTGGGGGCTCCTTCATCAGAACCTATCTATAAAACATAGTGTAGAATACTCTTAGCACTCCTAGGAACCTATCTATAAAACATAGTGTAGAATACTCTTAGGGCTCCTAGGAACCTATCTATAATACATAGTGTAGAATACTCTTAGGACTCCTAGGAACCTATCTATAATACATAGTGTAGAACACTCTTAGCACTCCTAGGAACCTATCTATAATACATAGTGTAGAACACTCTTAGCACTCCTAGGAACCTATCTATAAAACATAGTGTAGAATACTCTTAGGGCTCCTAGGAACCTATCTATAATACATAGTGGAGAATACTCTTAGGACTCCTAGGAACCTATCTATAATACATAGTGTAGAACACTCTTAGCACTCCTAGGAACCTATCTATAAAACATAGTGTAGAATACTCTTAGGGCTCCTAGGAACCTATCTATAAAACATAATGTAGAATACTCTTAGGGCTCCTAGGAACCTATCTATAAAACATAGTGTAGAATACTCTTAGGACTCTAGGAACCTATCTATAAAACATAGTGTAGAACACTCTTAGCACTCCTAGGAACCTATCTATAAAACATAGTGTAGAATACTCTTAGGACTCCTAGGAACCTATCTATAAAACATAGTGTAGAACACTCTTAGCACTCCTAGGAACCTATCTATAAAACATAGTGTAGAATACTCTTAGGGCTCCTAGGAACCTATCTATAAAACATAATGTAGAATACTCTTAGGGCTCCTAGGAACCTATCTATAATACATAGTGTAGAATACTCTTAGGACTCCTAGGAACTTATCTATAAAACATAGTGTAGAACACTCTTAGCACTCCTAGGAACCTATCTATAATACATAGTGTAGAATACTCTTAGGACTCCTAGGAACCTATCTATAAAACATAGTGTAGAATACTCTTAGGGCTCCAAGGGACCAATCTATCCAATCTCTAGCTATATGGCAAACAGAACTGAAGTTATGTCAAAGTAAAATTGACATAATTACATTCTGGGGTCTCTTCAGTCTCTACAGTATATTAGGTGGAGGACCAAGGTAAGTGGAAAAAAAAAACAATCATAGTGAAGAAAGAAGTGGGGTCACCACTGGAGAAAAGACCTCATAGTGTAATGCAGCAACCAATTTAGCTCATGAAAGACGAATCTCCATTTGTTTGGTTTGTAAACAATGTGGAACATTCGGAATGAACCAAGCTCAGTACAAACCAATTCGCCCCTCTCTATTCAGAATATTACTAATGCAGTATTGTCCTGCTGCCTAACATGGCTAATCTCTCATTTCTAAACTCCTGTCAAGGCTCCACATTCCATTTTCCCCTATTTATCAAACTTTTTACCCTCCTGGGAACACCCAATATGCATATTTAGATCTACAGTGTACATAAAATCTGTCCCGTTTGTGGCCCTATTCCCAAGATTTTTCTGACAAAATTGGGGCTTTAATAAATATGCTGGGCACCTCAGTGGTAGATCACAGTAGATTATATAGCAATGGGCTCTCTCTTATGGTGCAATGTGGCCACTCTCCCGTGATGTGTGCATGTAAGTCTAATGTGTCATCTATTCAGAGGAGTTCCCACAGAAAAATCTGCTCAAAAAGTGGTCTTTGGTTGGATAAGAGGTTTCAATGTATTTGGAAATTTCTTGGTCCATATATTATCTTGATAGGAGGTGTACATCCAAAAATGAGGCCAAAAAATGTTCAACCCATCCCACCAAACACAAGACTTCTAATAGTCTCTGGCAAAATATTGGAGAGAAAACAATGACAGCCACGTGACCACGGAGCCTCAATCACAGGCCTTAGCCTTCCCCTGGTGCACATAATGTCAGTCAGGTCACCAGAAAAGGATGTCGAGGGACCACCGAACACTGCAAAGGAACCCAGGGGAGGAGAGGCAAGGTGTTTGTTATTTTATGAGACTTCTACTTATTACATGCTGAGCTGTGAAGGGACACCAGAGCAAAGTAGTGACTTGTAGTTGGTGAACCCCTAGGGTCAAACCTGAAACTTTTAGAAAATTTGGGTCACGCATGGTTTAATCTGAACCAATTTGCTTGTCTCTAAAAGGTCCATACTGCATTGATTTCATATTGGGCTTTAACCTTCTACTGCAACATACCTAATGTCGTAGGTTCCTCCAGTCTTCAAGAATTCTCCCGAATACAGAATGTATCTATATAATTTTGGAAAGGGTGCAGTGCCAAAACAGGGCTGCGGCCCTTTCATTCTCAGGATCACTGGGGCTACGGCTGGGGCACCATACTGCGGAAATGCAGCTTCTTTTGTTTCAGATTTTGTTGCGGTTTTTTGAGCCAAAGCCAGGATTGGATTGAGCAGAAGGGAGAAGTATAAGAACTTCCTATATATTCCCATTCCCTCTGTAGCCATTCTTGGCTTTGGCTCAAAAAACCGCAGCAAAATCTGCAACAAAAGAAGCTGCGTTTCTGCAACGTGGGGCTTCAGCCTACCAGAGGTTCACAATCATCCTAGAACATAGGAAATCACTTTGTGAGATTGGAACAAAATTTGAAATTCAAAATTGGTTTGATCCTCAAGGGGTTAAAGGTCAAAAGTTAAGGGGTGAAGAATGACTACATTCTCACCGTGCAATTAAAATGAAACCCATTTTTTCTTTTTTCCCCCTCCCATTTTCATAGGTTCTCAGACGTTAACTGAAATGGAACGCGGCTGTGCCTCCGAAGGGTTGTGTTATAAAGGGAATGAGGTCCAAACCACAGGAGCTGTATATAAGGAAACAACATATTCATGCTCGCCCTCTAGTGGAGCCTCTTATACTACCACACCTACTGCAAAAACAGTGATCTTGTCTGTACTGTGGATTTATTGCAATACTATGTAGGCTGATTTTAAGGTCTAAGATGGTGGTGGTGGTGGTGGTGGTGGTGGTGGGGTGTGTATTTTTTTATTGTTTTATTAATGTGACCTACACACTTAAACCTCTTAAATTATCAAAAATAAATAAATAAATAAATTCATGAATTTAATGAATAAAAAATAAATAAATAACCCAGTGTGCTGTAAAGCAGGGTGCAAAGTCTCGGGTTGTGACTGTTATTTGTACGTAGGCGGGTCTTCTATATTCAAACGTGTTGTCGGGCTACTTAGGATAAGCTCACATGGAGGAAATTTTCCTAGCTGAAAGCTTAACTACAACCCTCTATTCTTTGGCATTGTATTTCGTATTGTAGCCAAGTAGGAGGAGCTAAGAATCGTGTTATAGGAAGTGGAACGGGATAAGTTTCTGTTCTCAAAAAATTAAACGGACTGATAGAAAAGTGAAGCAGGAAACATCAGCCCTTGTGCAGCCATGTATCTCTGGGAAGGTGCATTGTTATTCTCTGCTATGACCATGCCAGGTCACCTCACCTATCCCCCTCCCCCCTATTGTGTTGTGAAAGCTTCCAGTAGAATTGCACTTCCCTTTAACTGTAATAAAATACTACTTTAACATCATTAAAGGGAATGTGTTTCCAGATACATTTTATCAAGTTTTATGTTTTTCAAAAATTTTGTTGATGTTTTTTGAAAATTTCCATTTTAATTTTTTTTTTCCAAATTTTGAAAAAAAATTCAAAAACTTGCAGTTCAGACTCCACAGTTCAGGCTTTGGTCACTAAGCCAAATAATATGCTGAGACGTCTTGTTTGGAGATGAGCGAACAGTAAAATATTCGATATTCGTTTCCAATAGCCCCTCAATATTCGACTACTCGAACGAATATCAAACCCCATTATAGTCTATGGGGGAAAAATGCTAATTTCAGGGGATCCCACTCTTCGACTTAGGAGAGTCACCAAGTCCACTATGACACCTCAGGAAATGATGCCAACACCCTGGAATGCAACTGGGACAGCAGGGGAAGCATGTCTGGGGGCATCTAACATGCACAAGTCACTGTATTACGTGGTGATCCCTGTCAGCTTGCGATATGCGGGAGCTGACTTTTTCCCATAGGAATGCATTGACCAGCATTGATTGGCCGAATGCCATACAGAGTACAGCATTCGACCAATCAACACTGGTTCTGCCAGAGGCTCGACTATGAGGAGGCGGAGTCTAAGATCGGACCAGAATGGAGACTGCTGTGGACCGCTCTTAGACTCTGCCTCCTCTGGCAGAACCTGCGTTGATTGGACGAATGCTGTACTTTGTATGGCATTCGGCCAATCAATGCTAGTCAATGCATTCCTATGCCGAGATGTAGCAGTTCTGGCCACACGTTCAGCTCGCCTACTCCAGAGATGCAGTCGAGCTGAGCGCACGGCCAACACTGCTACAACGGCGAACCGCTGCTACACCGGAGAACCGCCGAACCCTGCTGCACACAAAGCAGTTTTACCAGGATTCAGTAAAACACCATTAGATTGATGTAAAGGCAGCTCACCCCTGTCTAGATGTCACCACGGCATCGACATACTACCTTTACTTTGATTCAATAGTATTCTACTGAATCCTGGGACAACTGATTGAACTGAATCCCTGATGAATGCCTGTTTTATTAAATGGGCAAGAAACGCGTTTGGGATAGATTTTTTGTGTGCATTAAGGCATTATCAGGGATAGCACTTGTTAGGGCAGGAGCTATACACAAGGGGCATTGGGATTTATATAGGGGATGACAGAACATCCTTACATACCCAGTACAAACTGCATTAAACTTGATGAATCCCTAAGTGATGCCCTTAACCTTACGCCAGTAAGACAGTTCTAATTTTTATACATCTTTGATACTTATTCAGATATCTTTTGAGGTTAATGTGCCTGGTTATTAACATTTAAAATTAAAAGTTTTAATATCATCCTCATCTGCTTTGATATTTGGTCTGATTAGGAGGATTTCTTGGGGTACAATTATTAGGAACTCAACATTGGCATCTGTATAATTTAGCATATGGTGATATTGTATTGTACTGAGATATTGGGGACCTTCACCAACATAGAGACCAGTTAAGTGTGGACACATCAGTAGGGCCCCCGTCTCTAGCCAGGGCTTTGATGCCCTTCTCATAGCCACAATTCCTCCTTCCCACCACAACCACCTTAGATTCTCAACCAGCTCCAGGACGTTGTGTGTTCCACCTTGTACAATGTCCTGATGCTGACCAGAAGCCAGCTATTGCAGTTATGGTCTCTGCTCCTTGGCCTGAATATTGGCTTAGGGGTCCACAAAGGTATACAGTACCTTGCAGAAGTATTCGGCCCACTGGAACTTTTCAACCTTTTGCTCAGGCTTCAAACATAAAGGTATCAAATTTAATTTTTTTGCAGAAGAATCAACAACAAGTGGGACACAATTGTGAAGTGGAACAAAATTTATTGGATATTTTACACTTTTTTAACGAATAAAAAAACTGAAAAGTGGAGCGTGCAAAATTATTCGTCCCCCTTGCGTTAATATTTTGTAGCGCAACCTTTTCCTGCGATTACAGCTGCAGGTCATTTGGGGTTTGTCTCTATCAGTTTTGCACATGGAGAGACTGAAGTTCTCGCCCTTTCTTCCTTGCGTTTGTGAGCAGCAGTTTTCAGCTCTTTCCACAGATTCTCGATTGGATTCAGGTCTGGACTGTGACTTGGCCATTCTAACACCTGGAGACGTTTATTTGGGAACCATTCCATTGTAGATTTTGCTTTATGTTTTGGATCATTGTCTTGTTGGAAGATAAATCTCCGTCCCAGTCTCAGGTCTTTTGCAGTCTCCAACAGGTTTCCTTCCAGAATGGTCCTGTATTTGGCTCCATCCATCTTCCCATCAATTTTATCCATCTTCCCTGTCCCTGTTGAAGAAAAGCCCAAACCATGATGCTGCCCCCACCATGTTTGACAGTGGGCATCAGGGTGTGTTCAGGGGGATGAGCTGTGGTGCTTTTACGCCAAACATATTGTGTGGTAGTTACAAGATGACACATCGTTTCCTCTCCTGTGCAATCCAATGACTCCAGAGATTCACAAGACTTACTCAATAGCGCACATCTGGGACATCTAAGTCCATTGGGCTCTTTACTTTGATCTGGAACTTTATCAATGCAAAAATAAGTAATGTATCACAAATGTATCAATATTATAATGAATGAAAGGGGTTGTCCAGGATTTATATAGTCTGTTTTTAGGATAGGCCTTATATGATCGAGAAGGGCTGGTAGCCAGTCTCCACCTTAAAGAAGGCTTGAAATAGAGGAGGGCAATGTAAGGAGGGTACTAACTATGGCACATATTGGTAAGAAAAAGGATTTCATGTCGTTCCCTTGAAAAATGGGGTTCCACCCTGATGATACCGTGGTATGTGTCTTTGAATGCCTATAGAGTATTATGGGAGGAATATGCGAATCCGTCTCCCAAGATGTAAACAGGGAGACAGTGCCTCTGTTATGCTGCCCTCTATAGGAAGCACCCTGAACATCATGCCTGACTTTCCCAGAGGTCTTTACTGCATAATGTGGGGTTATAACCAAATCAATTTCTCAGCTACGGATGGCACCGTTTCTGATGTTCAGGGTGCTTCCTATAGAGGGCAGCATAACAGAGGCACTGTCTCCCTGTTTACATCTTTGGAGACAGATTTGCATATTCCTCCCATGTTCCTTTGCAGTGGAGCAACTATGGCTGTATAAGTCTCCACACACCTGAAAAGGTGGTCTCTCCCTAAGGATGGACGTTATTCCCATGATATACAGTAAGCTGCTGTGCCAAAAAAACAACTGCACCTGCATGGATGTCACTAAGTCTGGAGTGGGACACACCGTGTTTTGCACACATTAGTATCCTATAACTACATTTACTATAAGTTTGGTGTTTTTGTGTTGGTTTTTTCCAAGGTTCCCTGACTTTCACTAGGATAGATCGTGGTTGTGCCTCCAAGAGCCTCTGCTATGCCAGAAATGAGTCTTCCACATCTGGTACAATACAGAAACAAATTACATATTCTTGCACGGTCCCCACAGGAGCTTCTTCATCTATTACAATATGTACCGCAAGAACCGTAGTGTCGTCTGCTATACTGTCATTTATTGTGGTTCTCATACAAGATCATCGGCTCAATTTTTAAGATATGAATGTTTTATTTATTTTTTGCATTGCATAAGATATCACTTTAAAAAATGGCAACAAATATCGTAGAGATCCCTACTGTCTGATTTAGAAAACCCTCTATGTGAGTTTATTCTTCAGCCTCATTTCAAACAATAAAACTTAAACTTTTGGTCATCTTTACTTGCAATATCTTTACTGACCACATAGTTGGTAAGAAAAAAATCTAATTCTCCCCTGACGCCACCGGGGAGAGATGAAAGAGCCAAGGATGCTGGAGGCCATGACTGGACGACTGGACACCATGACGGAGTCCAGGACAGGTAAGCGAGTGAGTGGTTTGGTATGTTTCCACACTTTCCTTGAGCCTCCAGTTATTATACTCTTGGGTCACCTCATAATGTACACTATGTGATCAAAAGTATCCGGACACCCGGCTGAAAATGACTTACAAGTTGGTGGCACCCTCCATGGGTAATGCTGTATACAATATGGTGTTGGCCCACCCTTAACCTTGATGACAGCTTCCACTCTCGCAGGCATATGTTCAATCAGGTGCTGGAAGGTTTCTTGGGGAATGGCAGCCCATTCTTCACGGAGTGCTGCACTGAGGAGAGGTATCGATGTAGGTCGGTGAGGCCTGGCACCAAGTCGGCGTTCCAAAACATCCCAAAGGTGTTCTATAGGATTCAAGTCAGGACTCTGTGCAGGCCAGTCCATTACAGAGATGTTATTGTGGTGTAACCACTCCGCCACAGGCCGTGCAGTATGAACAGGTGCTCCATCGTGTTGTAAAATGCAATCGCCATCCCCGAATTGCTCTTCAACAGTGGGAAGCAAGAAGGTGTTTAATGTGGGCCTGTGCTTTGATAGTGCCACGCAAAACAACAAGGGGTGCAAGCCACCTCCATGAAAAACACCACCACACCATAACACCACCGCCTCCGAATTTTACTGTTGGCACTACACACGCTGGCAGATGATGTTCACCGGGTATTCGCCATACCCACACCCTGCCATCGGATCGCCACATTGTGTACCGTGATTCGTCACGCCACACAATGTTTTTCCACTGTTCAATCGTCCAATGTTTACGCTCCTTACACCAAGCGAGGCGTCGTTTGGCATTGACCTGCGTGATGTGTGGCAGCCAATCACCTGACCACGTTCGAAGTCCATGAGTTCCGCGGCGCGCCCCATTCTGCTCTCTCACGATGTCTAATGTCTACTGAGGTCGCTGATATGGAGTACCTGGCAGTAGGGGGCAGCACAATGCACCTAGTAAGAAAAATGTATGTTTTTGGGTGTGTCTGGATACTTTTGATCACATAGTGTATATGGCTGGCACACCCCAAGAATCTCAGGTGCAGATGATCCAAATTTTTGGGTAAATTCATAATGAATTTGGTTTGTTCATCTCTGCTCTTGAAGATATAGGCGTAATATGTAACT